>NC_090926.1:374836634-376098988 GCF_040938575.1 Ambystoma mexicanum | reverse complement strand
CCTGAACGCAGTATATTCCACAAATGTATAAGGATAATACAAGGTGTAAACTTCCCAGTTTAATGGTGGGCATGGGAAAATGGATTTATGAACTCAAGAAAATGACAGGGGGAAATGCGTTAGTGATAGGGGACATTAAGGGTCTCCTAGCAGACATTCTTGGCGAAAGGGCTGATGACATTTGTACGAGAGCAGGATACTCAAATCTAACGGCACAGAACACATTGCACGATGGAGTGCCATTTAACAATTGTAGAACAGATGTCTGGAGAGTATACTGATACGTCAGATATGGGTGCAATTATGGCATGGAAGATGAAGGATGACGAAGATCTGCTTGCTTACATTCAAAGTATTCACGAACAGTGGACTCTTGAAACGAGGGAGCCGTGGGGGAAATCAATGGCAATATTTTACCACATTCTATGTCAGGGATTTACAGAACAAGTACAGAGATAGCTCAGTTCAAGAAGTTAGTGGGAATGCAAGCAAAGCCATGGGCAGAGATACAGTTGACTATAGTGCATCACTGTCGATTGTAGCAAAAGAAAAATAAGATGCCAGAAAACTTTTGGAAGCAAGTTAGTTCAGAAAAAGTTGTCAAAGTACTGCATAGAAGGGGCGTTACTGACAAGCGGAGAAGGATTGGGAATGCAGTAAGCAGTGGGTACATTGCAGCCAAATAACTAATGACAAATGGATCAAGGAGGGAATGGGTTTATGCCACGAGGCAGAGGAATGGTCTAAAGAGGAAGGGGTGGTTTTCAGAATAACCAAGATGGGTTTCAGAATATGCAAGGAGGGTTGAAACGAGGGGGACAAATCAGAAGAGTCCCTCATGTATGTTGGACATGTGAGATGACTGGGCACATTGTGCGCACATGTAGAAGTCAAGGGTAGGTACAGAATGGGCAATTCTCAAGAGGGGGATAACGTATCCTCCAGCATGCAGCTCACAAGTTAGGTATAGTTTCACCCAGGATCAGAGAGTGTATCAAGCACAAGCGCTGCAAATACAACAGGCATTGCAGCCACAGCAAGCACCATTGAATCCCCCACAAGGACAGATTCAGCAGAATGCAAACACTAATGGGGCACCTAGGGGACCCTCGTGTATGGAAACCAGGCACAATCACCACACACAAACTGATACGCCAGACACGAGATTCAATTCCCAAAATCTAGGGTTTATTGCAAAGCAAATAGTCTCAGTCGGCCGACTGGGTCCCACGTCCCGCAACGTGTGTCACCCAGACCTTGTGGGATGCAAAAGAGTGAGCGTTCTACATCAGTTACATACATACAAAACGATCATCTTATTATCAGTAGTGACATATTCAAAACCGCCCATAATGTATCTTTCTTTGCAATGGTTTCGATGATTGACAATTATGACGAATATGACACCCTTCAGACATTTATTCAGCAACAGTTTGCAATTTGCGAAGTCGCAGACACGATTCTTTGTTTTAGGGAACATAATGCTCTCGTTCTTACAAGCAAGCTGGGTTCAGGGGAGAGACACATTCCAGGCCTCACTATCTTCTAGTTTCTATTCTTGTGACAGAGGTCAGCTCGATCTACAGGGGCTCAGTAAAGGGGGGGCGCAAAAGAGAGCATAATTCAAACCATTAACTGTTCTTTTCTACCGTTTCTGCCGCACCAGCACAACTAGCTGGCACCTGCGTAGTGATTAAATGCCTTGTTGCTTACTTCCAAGGACTTGTGAGGGAGGAGAATGGGCATTGCTGTCTGGGTTGCCTGGGTTGCATTTCAACAAGTAACTTGTGGCCTTGCTCTATGCATGAGCAATAACTGAATAGAATTCACTTACAGCAAAGCATTTTGAACAGAAAGCAAAAAGCGAAAATTAGTCAAAATGGCGAATTCTATTCCTACAAAATGGAGACTCTCTGGTCATGCTCATGAGTCTGTACTAATAATGCTGAACATATGATGTAGTAGGTTTTCGGCCAACAAAATATATCACCTATGTTATGGGAGGGTAATTTCTAGACTCACAATACAGGACAGCTACTGACACCTAGAGTAGGGGTTGTCACTGTGATAGGAGGAAGTCCTTTCACCGTACGGGGATAAGCATGTATTCAAAATAGGACTGCTCACAGGGCGACTTGATGTGTTCAGTACTATCTGTGACACCAGACCCTCAAGAGGAACCAAGGGTTGATGTGACGATAGGAGGCAAATCTTTTTCTTTTTTAGTAGACAATGGGGCTACTCATTCATCTATACGAGAGGGAAAATACCCAATGTCGGGGAAATGCCATGAATGCCCTTTGGGTTCTCTGGAGCTACAAGAGTTCCTTTTACTGACGCATTACCAGTATCCATTGGAAAGTGTGACATGTCTGTTCCATTATTGTACTCAAGGCAGACACCAGTCAACATTCTAGGAAGAGATTTAATGACGAAATTAAATATGACTATTTCTTTCACTGATGAAGGCATAGTGTGTTCTACTCCAGGGATACATTAAATGAACGTGGGTGAATTTATATTGCCATTTACAGGTCAAATGGCTCTGCGAGGAATGCCATTAGAGCCAGAAGTCTTTGTTTATGGGGTACACATTCTGTTGACATGGCTACCCGGCTTAGTGGGAAAGATTATGAGAATACCTGATGAGGTTTTGTTCAGGCCACAGATACCTATAGACGAAGGGGCGGGGGCGGCATATTATTCCACTAGAGTTAAATGCAGTCATAGTACGAGGAGAGATGGCCATGCTCGAAGGAACCGAAGATGAGGGCAGGCCATGGAGAACAGTGACTGCCATTGGGGAAGGGTATAGATTGACTGACGTCACAGATGAAGACTTTCAGAGATTATCTATCAGATGATGAAGTGATATTCGAGATGAGTATTACATATTGCATCAAAATAGAGAAAACAGAGATCCCACATCGAATGGTGATAGTACGACAGCATCCAGAATTTTTTTATGAAGATTTGGAAAAAGTGCCAAATTCTTTATGGTCTACAGGCCCCTATGACGTAGGCCTATTGAAGGGAATAGAGGAGGTTAAGATTAAGTTTACGCCAGGAGCAATTTTACCTCGAGCAATACAGTACCCCATGTCTCGAGAGGTGGATGAGGGTATTTTTAAGAGTATATCAGCCCTGATGTAACAAGGTATTTAGTGACGTCAGAGTCACAGTGTAATACCGCAGTGTATCCTATCAAAAAATCAAAGGGAGGGTCATGGAGATTTGTACAAGATATCAGACCGATGAACAAGATTGTAGAGGCAGTTTCCTTTAGTTCCAAATCCTGCGATGATATTATGTAGTTTCCCAGCAGAAGCATGATATTTCACGGTGATTGAATTGAAAAATGTGTTTTTATCAGTCCCGTTGCAAAAGGACTCCCAAGATCTCGCGTCATTTACGTTTTGCCAAACTAAACTGAAAAGCACTAGTTTGCCCCAAAGGTACTGTGAATCTCCTTCGATCTTTAACAGGGTCCTCCAGATGGACCTAAGCAATGTTGATTTGCAAAGCGTTGTGATACAGCATAGATCATATTTTGGTTTGTAGCACAACAGAAGATGAGTGCAGACAAGACTCGATTTTGTTAATGAGTCGCCTGGAAGACAAAAGATATAAGGTAGATAAAGAGAAACTTCAATATGGTCAAGAAGAAGTGTTGTATATAGGTCAGTTGATCTCACATGAGTATATAGGTCAGTTGATCTCACATGAAGGGAAAAGGGTTACAACTAAAAGAACTGAGGCGATCATGAAAACAGTAAAACTGCACACGGTAAAACACATGCAACAATTTTGGGGATTATGCAACTATGTTAGAGCGTGGGTGTTTGATCGTAGTTCATACAGAAGACCCCTTTTAGAGGCTCTGAAGAAAGCACACGTGAATAAGAGCAAAATAGAATGGATTGAGGAAATGGAGGAAGGGTTTGAAGCGTTAAAGAAAGCAATTTGTACAGCTCCAGTTTTAGGGATTCCCAACTATGATGAGGAGTTCTTATTTTCGCACACAAATGGGACAGTCATGACATAAGTACTTACAGAGAGAAGTACATTAGAGTATAAAACTTTGGAATATTATAGTGGGATTTGGATGCAGTTTAAGGGGCACTTTCCTTGCGAATAGTTGCTGGCAGCAGCCACTTTCGCAATAGAGAAATCTACTAGTATTATGATGGGGTGTTCTATGACATTGTCTATTGAGCATGATTGTTTGCCATTTTGGAAAAACCTAAGGGTAAATTGACATCTCAGAGAGCTTCTGCATATGAGGTAGTTATATCGAATCCAGCAATCAAAATATTTAGGTGTAAAATAGTGAACCCTGCCACGCTTGTTGCTGAGCATGTGGCAGAGGGTGAGCATGTGCATGATTGCGCTAACTATGAGGAGTTCTACAACGGCATCCTGCTCGTAAAGGAAAATGCATTAGTGCGGGGGACATTCTCTTCATTGATGAGTCTTTGAAAATCAATGAAACTAGTGGGGAAAGGCATTCCGGTGCAGCTGTGGTAAGACACAGAGCTAATGGTGAATTTGAAGTGGTAGCAAGGGCAAGTCTACTGTCTCACTTTTCAGCACAAGCATCAGAATTGCTGGCGCTCATTGGCACACTCGAAAAACACGCAGGACAGGAAGTAACGGTGTACAGTGACTCCACCTATGTGACATCAACCGTGCACAGGGTTAGCACATTGGGAAAGGAAGGGCTACCTCTGAGCGGGTGGCATTCCAGTGCAACATGCAGCATTATTGGACAGACTTATTAAGGCACTACAACTCCCAGTAGCCATTGCAATAGTTAAATGCGCAGCACATACTAAGCAAACTGACTTTATCTTTTGTGGGAACAAAGCCGCAGACAAAGAGGCCAAAAGGGTGCATATTCACCAGATATTTCAAGTTTTGATACTCCAGATGTAAAGGAAAAAGAAGTCACAATCATGACAGTAAATGGAGGGTTTAATCATTTATCAAGAACACAGTTGATGGAAGTTCAAGGCAGTGTGCCACAGGAAGAGCAGGAATTGTGGAGATGGAGGGGGTGTTCTTTGTCCCCCTCTGAAGCATTATGGCGACAGGACAGCACTGGACAGCAGGTGATGCCTGTAGCATTGTTAAATGTAGCGCTTGAACAGCTGCACAACCCCGTGCATGTAATTAGGGGAAAGCCTTGCAGCAGCAATTGCAGAAGATTGGTTTGTACCAAACCTGTTAGAACACGTTGCATTTTATATAGTAAATTGCATTGTATGTCAAAAGTTTACCACTGGGCATACACCGCAAATGATTAGAGGAGCGATTCCTGGACCAAATTGTCCTTTTCAGCATTTACATATCGATTATGTTGATACTTTGCAAGTATCTAGTGGACATAGGTATATGATCGTGGTGGTTTGTCCCTTTACCAGGTGGATCGAAGCAGTTCCTTGCAGACACTCTGATGCCACTTGCACAGCAAATTTTTTAGTCAGAGAAGTTGTTACCAGATGCGGAGTATATAGTAAGAGGTGCTGAGCTCTGACAATGGGCCCCATTTTGGTAATTAAGTATTTGAACAGATTAGTCTATTGCTTAGTATAAAACAAAAGTTTTCTTCTGCTTATCACCCGCAAGCTAATGGGATATGTGAGAGTCTCCTTGAAGAAAGAATTGCATAACTGAAATTGACACTGAAGAAGGAATGGCTGTATTGCCTTCCCCTTGCATTATATGCATCACGGAACCAGCCTGGGTCGGACCACCACCTCACACCCCACAAAATAGTGACAGGGAGGTGAATGAGAATGCCTTTGTCTCCTCCATCATGGAGCAGAAGTGATGCCCAGAAGACTGCAGAAATTTTAGGAAATTAGTTATGTGCTTATTTGACATATAAAACCGCTAGTATCTGTCATTTCAAATCAACTCAAGCGCAAGGTGGGTCAGTCTCAGGACACAGATGAAGACCATTCAGCAACCAGAGCTGAAGAATTTTTACCTGTTCCTAGACTATTTGTTGGAGACCCAGTCCTAGTCAGGAACTTAACCCGAAAGTGCCACGAGCCACGCTTTAGTGGTCACTACATTGTTGAGAACGTTACTCCTTCAGCAGTAAAAGTCCAAGAGAGACGTGCCTGGATCCACTTAAGTGACGTAAAGCCTTAAGCTGGTGAGAACAACACACCCCCAACTGTTGATTCGGAAGCAAGACAAGAAGAAGTTCTGCATGTGCAGACTCGATCAATGATGAGAAGAAGGACACCAAGGTTGCTGATTAAATAAATGCAAGTGTGCATTTGGACTGTGGCTCACCCCGGACACTCTTTATAGATATTATAGTAAGGGTGCAAACCAAGTTCTTGAGTCACAGGAATCTTTGAATTGAACATTAGAAAGTGTTGACGTTCTAAATATGCTGAATCCGGAGTTTGAATTTGATGACTGGAAACGTGAGCAGTTTCCAGATTAATTCCTCACTGAGTTTCTCTTTGGTTAAACCAGATGGTCCTGTCAGATGCCGATGCCCATTGGTTGCTTCTCGCTGTTTTTGTTTACATTTTTCTTTTCAAGCTTATCCTGCTCTTGTTGGGTGTAGTACTAATATACATGTTTTTGTACAGGATTCTAAAAATGGCCTGCAGTCAGGAGGCTGCTTCTGGCGATAGTTGAACAGATCCTACAGTTACCTGATCATTTAACAAGGTTGCCTGATTAAAAAGGTTGTTTCCTTCCTTAAAGTAGTATACAGTCATAATGCAGACTGTTGATAATGGTACAGTTTTGGAAAGTGAGCAAACTCAACGACGTGTGGAAAATCACAAATAGTGTGGATTAATGTACTGGTGCATAATTTATGTGTTCAGCATTTATTATTGTTTTCCTGATTCTGCTAATCTACTGTTTATTTCATTGGTCCCAGCAAAATAGAAGTCCCTGTGATTCTTCCAACTTCAGTGACTCTCACAGATTTATCTATTACTGAAAGGCCAAGACCGTTTGTGATTATTCCCATGCCAGTGGCTCTTGTGAGGCCGCCCATTCTATTATAAATGTACTGATGATTCCCCCTGTAGGGAGGTACATTGTTTTATATACTTCATGAGCATTATACACTAGCTCACTTTGCAAGAGGGAGACACAGGAGAAGAACAATTGAAGATGATTACAAATTAAATAACTATCTAGACAGTAGAGCTCACCTGGGGAACAACATGTGGTATCAGCACATGAAAAAGGTAGGAGAGAGAAAAAGGTAGGAGAGAGAACCTGTAAGGAGAGTTGCTATGTCTGTGCTCTCATACCTTATGCCATGGGGAATTCTAAGATATAGAAGTAGCAGTTCAGAAAGCTCATTGCCTGACACACCTTGCACTCTGCCATACAAGAGGTCAGTTCCAGGGTCGAACAGCATCCTTGGTATGGGTGAATGAAAAGACAGATCCAGAAGAAGATGACTATATGCAAGATTTAAAGACAGAAGAGAGACCACACACCAGAGATCATGTGAGAAGATATGAACAGCCTGGAATGAATGGAGCAGGAATCCGATGGGAAGTAAACAAAATTCTTGATTGTCAAGGAAAGAATTATGAAGAAATATGAAGATACAAGGAGAGAGGCCAGCTGCAAGTCAAGGGACCAGTACTTTCTCCAGACAGTTGGGAGTAAGACCTGATTGTGTGCAGAGCAGTAGCAATAACAGGATAATATGAACCAGTTATGAATAGTGGAGAAGGAATGCAAACTTCATTGGCCGAAGATTGCAAAGTTGCTGACATGGGTTGATGTCAAAGGAAGCCTGTTGCATATAGAGAAAACAGCACAAGAAAAGTTGGAGAGAATCAGCAGTGCGGCTGAATTTTTGATCTACCAGGAATGAAGGATGGAACCTTAGTGATAATGGACCACTAATGGGCCTGCGGATCCAGAGCATATATGAAGTTGCCCAATGACTGGGGAGGGCTGTGTTCTATAGTGATTGTCTATGTTCCAGCATTGGTGATTCCAAAGAGTGACCTGAACATTGGGGAGTTCTCAAAAGCAGATGCTCACCTGAGAAAGAGGGGATCAGTTGAATTTCTCAATCGAACAATGAGGGAAAACTACTTTTCAGCTAAATCCATAGAAGCTTTCAATGCTATTCCATATGAACACAGATTGTTCAGTCAGACTTCGGCAGTGTTCACCACAATCTACATGCCAGGAATCCAGTCGATGGCGAATGCCAAATGGTTACAGATTACCAGATGGGAATTTCTGCAGACAATCAACAATACCATAAAGGGATTCAACGCTATCAAGGAAGAACTGAGAGCCATAAGACTGATGACTCTTCAGAATAGATATGTCCTGGACATGATTACAGTTATAGATGGAGGTGTTTGTGCCAAAATCTGTGAATCATGTTGCACATTCATACCTTCTCCTGAGGACAAGAATGGGACCTTGACAGAGGCCATAACAATGCTGACGAATCTTCTCATCAAGATGGAAGATGAAACAGAAGATATTGCAGATGATATCTGGTTTGCATCGATCTTCTCATGGGTTCCACAGTGGATGGTGAATATTTTCAAGTTTCTCTGAGCCCTATTGGTAATGATCATGTTTGGGTTCTGTGTGATCAGAATAATAATCACACAGTGCAAGAAGACAGCAAAGAAAGCAGCAGGAATGAAGATCATGATCGATGTTGAGTCTGGGGTTGGACACAAAGAGTTGACAGATGAAGAAATCAGAAAATATATAGAAGCCAGCATTCTAGCTTCTGAGGGAATGAAGTTCCTGTATCCGAGAAACCACAAGAAGTATGTGGGAAGATGGATCTACTGCAGTCCGAATAGACAATGTAGCTGCATGACCTTGAGTGTTGATGAACATGTCACATCAGCAGGATCTCTGAAAGGAGTAATGAAGATATGGACTCCAAAGAAAAACTTTTTCAGACGAGGATGTCTAGATGTGAAGACTGATGGGAGAGTGGTTGATGAATCAACCAGAAGGGGGAGTGTAGAAGAGGAGCCAAATGCTTCTACCGGTAGTCACGCCCCCATTCTTCCCATATGATGGAAGCCGGAAATTGCGACATGAACAGCACCAGTTTTGGTATCTATCCAAGGAAGGATCCTCAAAACAAGGTATCCATTAAGAAAGCCCTATATAACGTACCCACGAAGAAATGACAGCAGTTTATTGGAGGTTCTTGAACAAGTGTGAAGGGATAAAGGCAAGCGACTGGTGATGTCACATGAAGCAGAGATGGGGCACCCAGAAGAGATGCCAAAGTAGAAAGTATTTAGACCTTATAGATTGTGATGACAAAGTAAAGAGTCGAGTAACATTTCATGTGCGGGAATGAAGATTGCACGTACAAAAGCACTGAAGAAAATGCAAATGACTTTATAACTGTACAGATGCTGTAGCGCAAGTAGACTAAGTAATGGCAAGACTGGAAGACTGGCTATACGTAGTGAATAAACAGCAGGCGGTGCCGCGAATATATATATATATATATATATATATATATATATATATATATATATGTTGAGAATCTGGATGTTCCACATCGTGTTTAAGCAAACTAGGACCCCATAAGCGAAAGGGCTGAAAGTGTGGTGCAGCAAAGAAAGACGGCTGATGATGGAGGAAGAATCGAGAAGGCTTCTCTGGCCCAGTGTCAAGGGTTGAGGCAGCCAAGAAACTGTTTATCTATTCGAGAAGATACAATGAACATGAAAAGCAAGGCGAGCTCCTGTTTGAGGTGCAATGGAAAAACACCATGAGTGCCAAGTCTTATTTATTTAATAGTATTAAATACTAAGAAGGAGCTCAAACACAGTCTCCTGGCACATGGTCTAGATGAAAATAGACTTTGGGCAAGCCACATTGAGACTGAAGATAAGGCTGTGCTTACACTCCCTTTTCGTCTCAGGCGCAGTGATACTTTACACGGCCGAGTTCAAACACAATTCGAATGGCACACAGCAGGAGTGATGATGGATGATGGGCTAATTGGATGGGAAGGCATGGTCAAGTCCACCCACAAGCACCTGGGGTACCAGCTTGCATTCTGCTAATGAGTGGAATATTCCAGAAGGGTACAGGCATGCCAACCAATTGTAGAGGGCCACGTAGCAAAGAGCCCAATAGTTTGAGAGCCAATGAAACATTGTGTATTTCATGACAGCGAAGATGACTTGCCCTAGGGGTGGGCATAAGTTGTCCATCTGACTCTAGAGGCCCAATCATAATCCTATCCCCCATAGAAAGTATACCTAGATGTTCCCCGTAGACCAACCACAACCCCAAGTAGGTTTTCTTATTTTGCCACCTAGTATGACGTTGAGGATGATGAATTTCTATTACATAACTGTAATTTTTTATGAAATGCTGTGAGACCTCTTGAGAGAGATATGAGCGAATGTCTGTTGATGTTCATCATTCTCCCTGTTTTAGATAATTGCAAATAAAACAGTTATGCTTAGCCAACTTCCTGAGTCGATCTTATTATTAGTGTCAGAGTAAATTCTGCATCGCTGTCCATCTAATAAATCGTTACCTCGCTTAAAGTGCTTAGGGGTTCATAACTAGTAGCACATGTGAGTCACTATGTGTGGAGAAATTGTTTTTAAATCACTAATTAGGTATTTGGACAGGTGCTGCAGTGAAGTATGTTTTGCATCACAAGACATTACTTCTTGTTCAAGTTAGATTATTAAAAAGGTGGTACAAAACATTACCTTTGAAAATGAAGGAATACCTGTCATATGTCTTCTTAGATGTAGATTGTGGAATGTAGATTTTGTTTAATATGCAAATAGAAATCTGAAAATGTTTGCACTGTAGTTTGTGATAGAGGAGGCTCTAATTCTCAGCACAAATGCACTCTCAGAGTTGAAAGATATATCTGAATTGTTGAACTGTGGTGACAGGGTTGTATGTAAGGGTTTTTTGTATGCGATTGATGGATGGGTGAGTGAGTGTTTGAGTGTTGCTAATCAAGGAGAGTTACAGAAATAAATGTAAAAAGGAAAGAAGGGCTGCCCTGTGCTTTGATGTCCATGGACATCCATGACTGTTTGCAGATGGATCGCACGTGCCATCCAGGCCCTTTCATCATGCACTGCATGAAAAGAGGACTGCGGAAGCTACAGTCATTGAGAGGAGAAGCCAATTAGGCTTTCTCTTTGTGGAGGAGAAGTTCAACTACAGAGGAGGACAGGGTAGAATGTGCATCATTTCTTGTTTGAATTGCTGAAAGCATGGGCCGCAACAAGAAGACTGTTTGGATTATAGGAGATTCATGGATTAATTGAGTGTAGATATAAGGCGACAGCTTGGCATCTCTCATAATCATGGATTCGAAAATGTGGCGGTGGTATGGCATGGAATTCTTGGAATGAAATGAAGTCAACTATTACCCATGTGCAAAAATATGGTGCATTTGAAATATCCAGAAATGATTGTAGTATATTGTGAAGGCAATAGTTAAGGGTATGTAACTGGTATATCTTTGCAGTTTGCCATGAAATATGCTTTTAGTAACGTGAGGCTCTAGGAGTAAGAGATGGACACAAATGTGGCATGTTGATAGGCAAAAGCTTTTATTAACAACAAAATTGGGAGGGTTGGAAGAAATTCTAACAAGCCCTACTGATAAGAGAGGTTTCCCTGCCTCAACAAAACAAGCTAATGAAACTCTCTGTGTTAGAACGTCCAAAGTAAAGTTTGCCGTCCTGTGTTCAGATTCTAACCTGTCTCTCATAAGCTAAACTCAATACAAAGTGAAAAGTGAAGTGTCTCTTGGCTGTCGACTTGCAACCCAGCTTTGCAGTTCACAGCAAAAGTTCCAAAAGGGTGTAGAAAAAACAAACCAATGTTCCTCAAGGCTCAAGGGGTTGTTAACATTTCCCCAGGGTCTTTTCAGCTTTATCCAATGTTGGGTCTGTGTCTTTAAGAGTTAAGACAAGTCTTTTACTTGATCAACTTGATTCCCAGGTTCTGCAACAATGGAGAATGGCCTGAACACCTTTGCCAAGTTGAGGTGAGGGCTGCACACCCTATTCTCAGTACCCTTCCACTTGGCATGCTTTCCTGACAAGTTGGGTATTCAACATTCCTGGATTCACAGTACTCTTTATCTATATTCACCCAAGGCCTTGGTTTACTCTCCTCCCAAGGTCCCTGAGTGTCCCTTATAACCCCAAGCTACATATTCCTCTTGCCCTTCATGTGGTTGTACACAATGTTCTCTTTATCTATTCCCTTTTTGTTCCACAGCCTTGGTTTACTGTTCTGCCAAGGTCTGTAAATGTTATTTCTATACAAGGTTTCTATTCCCCTCTCTTCCTGGTGAGGGTATGCTTTCCATATGTGGGTCCCAGACACCCTTCACTTAATCATACACAACGTTCTCTCGGTCTGATTTTCCTTTAATCCACAGCCTTGGTTTTACTCTCCTGCAAAGGTCTGTGAGGGCCTACGGTATTTGTAAATTTTGTATCCCCCTTCATTACTGGTAGGTGGGGTGAATCCTGCAGAGTCATCACTGGTTCCCCGGAATGATCTCCTCCCACATGGCCAGGGACCGGCAACCGTTACCTGATCCTAATCCTGACCCTGGGGGTGGTAATATGAGGGAGGATCATGTGGGAGTGGCCAACTATCAGGAAAAGGTGATTACTTCATTAGGCGAGATGCAGTATCCCCCCCCCTTATGAAGAAAACCCTATGACACCCAGGATCCTGATGGCATACTGTCATTCTGAACAATATACCATTCATACCTGATATATACATAAAACACACCCATCTCCTGTCTCTGATGATTTTTCTTTTTGCCAAACAAGAGTCGCAAACTAAATCACCTTAGAAGTTCTATAAATCCTGTGGACTCCAACTCCCATAAAGCCACAAGTACTAAGACGAGGAAGAGAAAAAAGAAGTTATTGTGGATCAAAAGGAACACTAAAGTGAACATGCAGGCTAGTTGTTGTAATGATGCCCAATTGTGTGGTACATTTAAAAATGGTGTCCACATTGGAGAAACCGAGAGAAAAAGAATGGAAGAAGAAGAAAGCAGAATCGCAGGAGAAGGCAGAAGCATGGTAATGGACTGTGCTGGTGAGAACAAGTTTGCTCAGAGTGCTGCTTGCAGGCAGTGCTTACCGGCATGGCTCGAGGCCACAGAAGATACTGCAGGCACCGTGAGAAGACCGCTGGGGAACTGGCAGCAACACCAAAGCTGCCAGCAGCGCGGCTGAGTCCACTAGCCACAGGTCTACCGGCAGACAAATGTGGAGCAGGCAGAAGAGCTGAGAGAATGTCTACAGAGCACAGAACACCACCCCCAGGTGAAATCTTCACTGCAACAACATGCCATGGGTCGGACGCACTGCCAGATACTGGTGAGTCTGCCCAGAGATGTTGGGGACCCTGGGGCATAACAACAGGCATGTGAGCCATTAAGAACGTATTTTGAATTCCGACCAAGTAGAAAACAAACACAGAATTTGCACAAAATCTCATATATGGAATGTCAATTTGAGGAAAGTTGTATTGCAAAAAGTCAAAGAATACTAGTGAAGGAGTTAAAAGACACAACTTGAGCAAGTCTCCATATATGAGACATAAATATGGGGAAAGTTGGAGCAAGAGTTATCAAAGCAGATGAATTCTACTGAAGAAGTTGAAAGGCCAAACTTTAACACGTCTCCATATATTAATGTGGGGAATATTGGAACGAGGAATACCTTAAGCCAGGAAAGTATATACAGTAAAGGAATACAACTGTGCTATTCTGAAAGACAGTGAGAACTTTACCCTGGTGAAAGTAGCACATCAGACAGTAAGCCTTTGGGCATAAGATACCTGGTGGAGAAACATACTGGGGGATCTGCAGGCCCCAGAAGGGGATTCGTGGCAGGGGAGTATACCAGGTATTCCTTTTTGAATATACAGAGGAATAAGACATTGTGGACAGATACCTGGCAGGAGAATATACCAGGGGATTTGATGAACTTGCTAAATGGCAGGGGAATATAGCAGGAGGTACTCCGTAAGAATGTATTACTTGAAAGAGACACTTTTTGCCATCCCTAGGAAGTGATTATTTAAAAGAGACATGTGTTCCATCCTTGCGAAGTGATTATTTGAAGAAGGCACTTTTGCCACCTCCAAGGAGTCATTATTTGAAACAGACACTTTTTCCATCCTATTTAGACATCCAGTGTAAGGGAACCACCCTCTGGAACCAAGGATTATTTTGTTGAATTTATCCATTTGTTTTTAACACTTTTTACCAAACCTACATCAGAGACACTTTCCTTCCACTCTTAGTTGTTCAATTTTATTTTGGATTCAAGGACAGTGTATATAGGTAGGGAAACTCTTATTAGGATAGGGACAGACAGGCCTCTATCCAACCCTTATCTTTTAATAAAGATGTCTGATATTGAAAACTCTACCACTTTGTATCTGCCTCTCATTTCTGGTGGAAGGGGTATGCCTTTCTTATATGTGTCCCAGACCCCCTTCACTTGATTATTCTGCCCCAAGGAGTACTGCCTTTCCGTTTTGCTTCTAGTCCCATGTACTCTCTGGGTCTCCCTAGGCACTTTTACCTATCGGTAAAAAAAAGTCATGTTTGAGCTGTTCACAGGTCTCCCAAGAGCTTTGGCGGCTTTCCTGGCTTCTCATGATCTTCTCCAGTCTTCTACATCCCTTCTCTGCAGCTTTCCAGTGGTCCGGTTGTATGCGGTAGCTTCAGTTACTGGTGGGTGCCTTGTCTCACTTTCGGTATGCCTTCTGCGTCGCGGGCCTCCTGTGAGCGTGCTTCCCTCCAGGACACTGTCTGCCATTCTGCACCCTGGATCTGCGCAGGCTGTGCTGTGTTCTCGGGCTGTGCTGGATCAAAGTTGAAGACCCCATCGTTCAGTTCCCTCTCCAGCTTTAAATGACAGCTGGCCAATAGGATTGTGTAGGAAACTAGAGCGTGTGTGTTGGTTCTGGCGAGTGATCATCATTCCTTGTGTCCTCTTCCTCGTCCCAGTTGTTCTCAATTGGGATATGCTACTACGGCACATGGAAGTAATGGGGAATTGGAGGGGTTTTGGGGAAAGGTGGGTGGGTCAAGGGGGCACTGCCTTCTCCTGAAGTGGTAACTACTTTCAATGGGGTCCTTCCTCCCCATGAGATCCTCCCGCTGAGTACCACCCCAGGGGGACATTTGGGGAGCAACCTCACCACCCTGGCCTCATGGAAAGGATCTTCCCCATCTAAAGCAGTGACTATACTTTGGGATTCATCACAGTAGGCTAATGGACCTTTTTCCACCAACAATGTCCATTTTTTCACGTATAACTCAAAGACAAATGTGGAAAAGATCAAACTTGTTTTGTCCACAAATTGGAAAAGCAAGGCGTAATGCTAATAAAGCTGTATGTGCTTTCTTGCAAGATGTAGGAATGGCATATTTTGAAAATGATGGAGTGAACATTTTTAGAAAAGATGCAGTACATCTAACAAGTGTTGCAAATTACCTTTTTCTTTATAATATTTGCATTGAAACAGTTTTTGTGAAATAATGAAAAGAGGGAGAATATGTAATGAAAAAATGTATTAGTACACATTGGTCATACAGAAAAAGAATTGTTGGTTAGCATAGTTTGTAATATCCTCCGACCTTTCCTAAGGACACTGGTGCTACAAGCAGTGGGAAGTTGTTATTGAACACGTTTGGTGATAGATGATTCTTCGAATCTAAATAAAAACAGATAAATATGTGTCGGAAAGGGGTGTCTAATATAAGTCAGATCAACGAAAAAGCCATAGTATTGGGCTCTAGTATCTGGAGGTTGCTACCCACCTAATATTTCTTCTCTGTGTCTTGGGCTGAGAATAGGAAGGACTGTAGTCTGTACAGTCACGTGTTTCAAAAATGTGCTCTGGTGGCTGCCTCAGAGTGGTGAAACAAGGGCTTATTTTACCTCATTGGTCACAGAATTTGTTTATAAGTATTAATGTATTAGGCCTGGCAATGATGGGTGTTGAATTACCTGGTGAGGTGCTTTTTGTCAGGCGAAGTCCTGCAAAGGCAAAAATGAATCAGGGTCAGCAGGGGCGGTATAGCTAGGTGCTGCAAATTGTTCTGGAAGACAGAAATGTGTGCAAGATGTGTGGGTGCTGTTGGCTGATTGTGGAACAACATTATATTTTGCAGATAATTCCACTTTAGATGGCTTGGTCTATCTTGAGTCACAAATGGGACTGAAAAAACGTGCCATACTGATGGCCATCTAATACAATGCAGAGGCTGGAGGAGTGGCGCCAGATTGCATAAAACTTCATCTAGTAGTGCAAGGACAGATTGCTCAATCAGACATTGGTCGTTTATAAGCTAGATGCTACGTTTGTGGCGGCAGATACCAAGTGGCATACGCAAGACAAAAATTGACATACTTATTTGAAAGTGCTTGTCTGCTGCTGCAGCGTACATCCTGAGGTTTAGCTGAAGCGGAGGTTGCTAGGCAACCTGATAGTGCGGCGTAAATGGGGCATACATGAGTGGACTGTGCGGTCTTGTCCGTATTTAAGAGGAACTGCTCAACACAGCCGCTCGGTACCGGATAGTGTGGCAGCGGTGTTGATGTGAGAGAAAGCAGCATATTTAGAGAGCTATGAGGAAACAAACTTACTGTTCGGCCGCTCCTGTCAGGAAGTGGCTGAGTCCCGCGCATGCATCTAGGCAGGGGAGTTGCTAGGTCTGGAAAAGACCCGAGGCTAAGCTGATGTCGGAACTGTTGGGACTGGGGGCTAGCTAGTCTTTTGGCTGTAGCTCCTGAGATTCTATCCGGGGCTACAACCAAAGGTTCAGGGGCTATAGCCCCCTTAGCCCCACCCTAGCAACGCCCCTGCATCTAGGATAGTAGTCTCGATGAATTGACCTAGCTTGATTGGCAACAGGAACAGCTGCGTATTTGCTTAGCAACGTATTGTATTGCCTCGGCAAAGAGCTGTTTTAGTTAGTGAATGAATGAGATTACGCGTATCTGCTTAATTAGTGAACATATGGTTTCACGCAGGTATGATTCAAATGGCTGACGTTCCCTAAACAATTTAGCTAAGTATGCGTTCCCATGAGTGACAGTGTCACTGGATGGACAATACAGAATGCGCCTCTCAAGTTGACAGGAGGTGTTAAGTCAGTGTCTATTTAATCAATATGAACACAGATGGACTGGTTAAGTATGTATCCAAGATGAGACTGAGTATCACAAAATGTTGTACAAGTTGTACAAAGTAGACATGGGGATAATTCACAAGTTTACAGAAAATTTAAAAAAGAAGAAAACGAAAAGTAAGTGGCTTCTTTGGCAGAATATCAATGACATTGGTCATGCATGGTTCATTACAAAGGTCAATGCAGAAATTGTTCAAAACAGAATACCGAGATGTTAGCGTATATTAACACAAATCAGCCTAATCGGGCAATGCGTTTCCACAAATGTCATTGATGTTGATTCATAATTGAAGAAACAGGTCACTGCAGAAATTTGCAACAAATTCAAATATCTATTTTGCACAAGGCAAAAAATAGTATCCAACACAATGGCAATACATCCCTAGTTGATGACAAAGTGTTATGGCATGTTTAAGCAGGGGGAAACACAACAGACAACAGAAATGGCAGTTATTATTGGACTAGGTCTGTGTAGGATTACAGGGAAAATGCCACAATATCGATTGTCCCAATAAGGGCGTATGCTGGGTATAGATGTATATGGGTATTTATTTAGTTGAAAAACAGGTTCCATTCAATTGATACGTTTAGACCTTACTTCACAGAATCTAGGTGGAAAATCCATTTTTGTTCAAGTTTTCTAAGTAGGATATCACAGTGTCCTCCTCGAAAAGGATTTCTGACTGTTTGAATATTAAACCAGAAAATATCTGAATGTTTGTGCTTTTTTTGCCTTAAAGTGCGCCACCATCGGTTTGTATTCCACTTGATTTTTAAGGCATGATCTGGCGTATTTCTCTTTTACATTTGGCTATGTAATGAGTCCACGGGGGCATTTAATCCCGTATATTGAATATTTTGTTTTACAATTGGTGAAGGACTTGTACTTCCATGCTGTCCCATACAGGACAATTTCTTTGAGGTCTTGTGTAAGGGCACAGAGAGAGCATGTCTCACATCTGTAGTGTCCAGTCACCGTCGGGTAGGTTCCATAGGGTTGTTTACGCACTAGGTTGTGTTTTAGATTCTTCATACGTTTGTACTAGCCGATCCTTTAGATTTTTACGTTTGAAGGCAAAACTTGTTTTTTCGGGTTCAAAATGTTCTGTCTTGAGGATATCCCAGTGACGGAGTACAGTTTTTCTTAATTGATTGCAAAGGGGAGTGAAAGCAGTTACACAGCAAATGTTATCTGCCTTTGGTTCCCTCCGTTGTTTGGTAAAACACACCTGTTTGTTTGTGTTACAAGCTTTTTTTAGTGCCCTCCGTATATACTGCATGCCGGGTAGCCCTGCTCTTTGAGGCGATTTGCAAGATCTTTACCGTTGTTGTCAAAGTCAAGTAATGTGGTGCAATTCCGGTGGAGTCTCAGGAATTGGTCGAAAAGTAAATTTTCTTTCAGGCTCAAAGGGTGGAAGGTTAAGAAGGCCAATACAGTGTTTTTGGCAGTGGGTTTCCTGTATAGGGTGCTTGCTACTGAGTTACAGTTCAGTTTTATGGACAGATGAAATGAGCTGTTACTATCTGCAACATATAAAATCACTTTTTTGTTACTAACCTAACTCGTTTAGAGCCAAATGTTCGTGTGATGTGAATGACATCTTCAGTCATATGTTTTTATATTATATTGTTTTTATGTGAATATTTCATTCAGAATACATTTTCTTTTAACAGTACTTCAAATTGTTAGTTTGATCACGAAGGGCTGTGGGAAACACACCTTAGCCCTCCGTAGGTTGTTAGCAATACCTGTGCGTTGAAGGGAGGGGTAGCCTTGACTCATCTCTTTCTTTGTTGAACTGCTACAACTGATACAACCCTCTGGAGTCAGGCCCCTCGCAAACAAAAGAGGGTACTCACCCAATTGTTCTTGATACCTAGTACACATTGTACATATACATATTACGATGAGAGTCTTACAAGAACAAAACACTTTTAAGTGCTAACATTATAGTATGAAAGGAAGCAGTAAAGTGAATTTCACACCGCACTTTTTGATCATCTAGTCGGCTGACATCTTCTTCATCCATGGACTTCAAGAGTGGAGAAAAAGCACAGGAGGTAATGGTGTTTGGTGGTTTAATGTGAATGGGAGGTGTTAAAGCCTTGAGTATGGCTGAAACACCTTCCAATCACATTACACTCTATGTTTAATTGTTTGTATGGCAGAGAAGAGGTGTGGAACAGAAAGTCCACAGTATTTGCACCAGCATAGATTTGAATCCCAATGAAACTCTTGGAGATTCTTTAGTCAAGCTACTTTATGCATAAATATAAAGTAGATGAAGACTATACCATTTTCTATTCCATTTTCAGACCTTGAAAGGATTTCCCATTCAACCTTTGTTTTAAAGTTTTGTGTTTTTTGATTTTATTTTGTTGATTTTTTTCCCGTTTTGTTTCTAAAGACAGATGGTGGGACGGAGGGAGATTGGTGAAGGGGGGAGGCACCAACCACTGTAAGGGATGGACTGGTGGACAAGGGAAGATGTAAAGCATGGCTAAGTAGGGGCAATTCTTTTCATGGGCCTTGAAAGCAGCCTCAAAGGCACTGCAGAATTGCTCCCCCTACAGATGAGTGTGTTGCAGTACACACACAAGACAGTTGTCCGCGAAAGGTACAGGTTAACTGCCTCCTGTATGGCCTATGCGGCAGCAGAAGGAATCATCTGCCCCACTGAAGTGGAATGAGTGGTGGCAGGAGTGGAATATGAGGGTGCTGTCATGATCACCAAAAACGCCCATTGGTTGGGACACTCTCCACAGTGTAGCAATTATACCTTGAGTAACCATGTAGGGGCTAAATGGGTCCTGGCTTGGCGTGCAAGTCATTTCTCGTGCTTTTCATCACACAAACTTTAGTGAGACTCATAGGAAATACAAGGGTTTGGTGTTCCCCCAAAATGGTGGCATAATGAGCCTCGGGCTGGTCTGCATGTACGACTAGTCATTGGGCGTGGTGGACTACTTAAGCCACGCCCAAGCTGTTGCACGTGCTTCACGTTTTTACCGCTGACAGTGGCACAACACTTACCGGCACTCCTGTTCGCAGATCTGAAAGAGACGAGAGAAGACACTTTAAAGACTTTAGGAATTTACAAGAAAACCTCAGACAACAGAACAATACGTACCTGACATGATCCGCAGCAGTTCCTTGCAGCAGACCTCTCTTCCGAGCTCCGCGACCAAGTTCAGCAAAACTTCCTCGGCACCCGTTCCAGTTGCAGAGTGCCAAACTCCAATTGCAGCGAAATCTGAAAGACAAGGTACGGACATTAGAGATACGGAGGTTATGGAGATACAAGGTACAGAGATTGAGAATGACTAAAAGAAATGCATGGGTCCCCTTGGCGGAACTGTCTGTGGTCTTTCCTCCTGTCCACAGCGTCTTTATAGAGAACAACTAGGAATGGTATAAGCAGTTGTGGAAGGGCAAAGATTCAGCTTTAAGAGTTAGTGGTGTGGTTGAAAATTAGATTTCAAGATGTTCATTGTAAGGAACTCATGGTGGCAACAGTAAAGACAGATAGAAGTGATCACAGTTCAAGCGTGTTTATTCAACAATGAATGCAGGGTGGAAAAATACCTAATCTGAACCTAAATTTAAGATGGGAGCAAGTTTCGACCATCAAAAGCAAAATACAGCAGTCCTAGTGACGTTGTGTCAAAATAAAAGGGCCTGTACTAAGAAAAACCTATTCCCAACTCCTTAAAACTAATTACAGAAAGAGAGTAGGATTGAGTATCAAAAATAAAGGAAATAGTGGATATTCATGGGAGCATGAGTGAAATTAAGGACAGCACATTTCAACTCATCTTTTGAAGACAAAAGGGAAAACATTTCAATACCCATTTTCCTGGAGGGAATCACACAGATGGCTGAGGTGATAACCCAGCTCATCTGAAGATCTAGAGAAACCACCATTTTATCTCTCCCTGGAATGTGATAGTTGTAGGGACATCAGAGGTAATAGCTATTTGCCTCTATTGTTTTTCGGTCAGGGAAAATAGCTGGAGAGGTCAAGGGGACAAATTGGACTCCCATTTTCTGTTCCACGGGCTGGAAGGAAGGTGTCATGCGCTCTATCGATTTCTCACCATTGAGGGAAAACCAGGTTGGACTCTTTACATGTAACACGGTTCTCCAACTATCATCAATTGGATCAAATCCCACGCTGACACCATATGTAAAAAACTCATGGTGGCAACAGTAAAGACAGACACATTTGATCACAGCTCAAGGGTGTTTATTGAACAGTGAATGCAGGGTGGAAAAATGCCTAAACTAAACCTAAATCTAAGATGGGAGCAAACGTCAACCATCAAATGAAAAATAAGGCAGCCCTAGTGGCGTCTTGTCAAAATAAAAGGGCATATACTAAGAAAAAACGATTGCCAATTCCTTACAACTAGTTACAGAAAGAGTGTGGCATAGGGTATCAAAAATAAAAGAAATAGGGCCTCATTACGACCCGGGTGGTAAGTACCGGTCATTACCGGCATGGCGCAAGTACCGTGTCCGTGCTAGCAATAGACCGCTAAAAGCGGCCCATTACGAGTTTGCAGGCACAAGCTTTGTGCCATGCCGGTAATGACCCCACCCCCATGCCGTAAAAGGCTGAGAAATCCCCCTTTCCGGCACCGTCTGTAGTGGAAATAGCTCATCCGGCATCCAAGCCATCGGCATTAGTGGTGACCACTAATAGCGGTCACCTCTAATAGCGCTAACCGCTATTAGCGGTGACCGTAAATACGCAGAACCGGAAGTAGCGTCATCGCACAGGAACGGGAAAGAGCACGGCGGCCATCTTTAAAAACACAATCCATTGCCATCCACCACAACCAGGAGCCATCTGACCCCAAGAACTCCAACACACCTCCACCACTACCTGTTGCTTTTTACTATGCCAAAAGCAGTGAAAGAAACGAGAGATCGCCTGCGCAAAGAGCACTTCTCCAGAGAGGAGCTCACCATGCTAGCGGAGACACTGCAGGAACATGCAGATGTGGTGTTCTCAAACGACATGTCCCGTCCAGCACTGCAGCGCAAAAAGCAGATTTGAGCAGAGGTCGCCCAGAGAGTCAGTGCCATTGGCACCACACCCCGCACACCCAAACAATGACATAAGCGCTGGGATGACCTGCGTCTGCGCGTGCAGAGCATACTCTCCGCCGATGGCGACAGGTGGAGGTGCGGATTCCCCCATCAAACTGCAACCATGGGAGGAGATATGCGCCACCACCATAGGCACCGAGGCAATAGAGGGAGTCGGGGACATGGAGCGAGGAGCCCCGTCATCAGCCGATGCAGGTAGGTGTCTCAAATGAAATAATGCTAATACCACCACGATGATGTCCACCTGAACTGACAGTGCAATGATGTAGAGCAGGGTCCACCAGACACATAAGTACAAGTCTGCCTACAGGCAGTGCAGAGCATCACCTTGTCCACATGCATAATGCACCCCATATGTGTTGCAACCCAGACGCCTCCATGCATCACCCACCCAAGAGTGAAGCAACCCGTATGTCACTCCCCCAATGTTAATCATCTACCATTCCATATCAATGCAGCCACCCCATTGCATGCCCGATGCCCGTAGACCCATCACTAACCCTCTCCCTCCATTGGTCCCCCACAGGCACACATTCTGACAGCAGTGATGAGGACACCAGAGAGAAAGATGCCACACCACAGAAGAAGGCCAGGGCCGAGGAGGGAGAACACCGCCCCTCAACCTCAAAGGGAAGAGGCCTACCTGCACCACCGCGGAAGGCCAAGAAAACCACATAGGCCACAGCACCAATGTGCAACACGGCCCCCACAACAACACCCACACCAGCCACCATCACCCAGGAGGCATTGGCAGAGGGCACACCATCGGCTGCCAGCAGCACAGTCGGTGAGACAACTGCCACAGCAGCCATATCGGATGACGAGGCAGACGTACAGCTGCATGGCACAACACCCGCCACAGGCCCCCTGCACTCACCACAACTATCCCCATGCAGCATGCACGGGCTGTCACCTGGAGATTCATGGGCGGCAAGTTTCAGCCCCATGCCAACTGTGCCTGATGACCAAAGCATGGTGGAAACGCCTCACACTTCCACCCCAGTGACAACCAGCCAAGAGGGGATCAGGGCTATACAGAGGCACCAGGAGGAACTCACAGGGCTGTTGATGCAGCATATAACCGAATGTACCCATGCAAGGGATGACATTAGGGATTCTGCTGCATCCCTAAAAAGAGCCATCGAGTCCACCTCAAAGGACATTTGCGCCGAATTGACAGCAGTGCAGCATACTCTCTCGGAAATGGTGGCAGCAATGCGTGACATGCATCCACCACAGTTGCCAGGACAATCTGGACCATCATCTAATGCCAGCTCTACTAGGACCAGCCCTGTGCGTAGGTCTGGCAGGAACCTGCGCCGATGGGACAGGGGGGCACCTGGTGCTGGAAGAGGCGGAGGGCAGTATGCACAGCCATGCATACTGGTGCCATGTGGACTACTGGTGCACGTTACTGCACACCATGTGTGGGGAAGTCAAGGGGGGAGGGGGGAGAGTGTGTGTGTGTGGGAGTTGAGGGGGGAGAGGGTGTGTGTGTGGGAGTTGAGGTGGGAGGGTGGAGAGGGTGTGTGGGGTGGAGGGCATGTTCACTTTGTTATGATTCTTTAATACACATTTTGGTAACTCATGATTCACATGTGTGGACATTGCTTATTGCGTATGTGTGCTTTATTAGTGAACAGTCTACAGTGTCCATGTCCCTGACACACCCATTCCCCTGAGTGCCACATCCTTGTCACACTCCCCGTCCATGTGTGCTAGAAACATTGGTTGATCAGAGTCTGACGCATGTCACGTCCCTCCTGTGCATTGCTGCCTCCCTGAGTGCTGTCCCATCCCCACCCTCCTCATCCTCATCATCAGGTGGTTGCAGTTCAGCGTTAGGGGGCAGGGGCCCATTCCGTCTGATGCACATATTATGTAGCATGACACATGCCATGACGATCTTGGCCACCTTCTCATGGCGGTGCAGGAGTGCCCCACCAGACCTGCTGAGGCTGCGAAACCGTGCCTTCAAGAGGCCAAATGTCTGCTCAATCACCACACGGGTACGTGTATGTGCACGATTGTAGCCCTCCTCGTGCCTGTTCTGTGGGATCCAGACTGGGGTAAGGAGCCACCTCTTCAAGGGATAGCCTGCATCACCTGCATGTGGGCAACAATGTATATGTGTAAGTCATCACATCATATGGAACCTCGATCAATGACACCATAGCATGCATTGATTTCCTGATTGCAACCATATTCCCATGCATGAATCGAGACACACGATGTGACTGCTATGTGTGTATTCCTCTTATGGACTGGTGTGTGTGCCATCGACTAGTGGGTGCAGGGGGGTCCAGTTCCTTGTGAGTGCTCATGCACTGTGTTAGTCCACGCCGGTTGTTTCCATGATCTGGCTGATGTCCAGTAATTTGTATGCTTTCATCCTGGCACCGTTGATGTCAGCCTCATGATGATGTCACTATGCACAACGAATGGTGAAATGCACTTTTATTGGACCTCTGTGTCAGTGTAGTGGTGTATTCATGTATTTGGCCCTCATGTGACTCCTTTGTACGCAGTAATGGGGGACTGTCCTTTCAGTTGATGGTATTTGGTGCTGTGCATTGCCCATAGTAATTGCTTGTAGCTGCATTGTGTTGAGGGGGATACGGTCTGATTAGGTACAGTGCACATGTAGATGGCTATGGAATTTTTGTGACACTGCATCATTTACAATTTAGGGCAGCTTTCATCTTACTTTATGTGGTCAGGTGTCAGGTCCAGTCTGGGCTGCTTTGGGGTATGAGCATGGACCATTCTCTCAGGCACTCGCAGCCAGGTGAAGTATGTAGCTCTCCCCCCCCCCATCCCAGCCAGGTGAAGTATGCATCTCTCCCCCCCCATCTCAGCCAGGTGAAGTATGCATCTCTCCCCCCATCTCAGCCAGATGAAGTATGCATCTCTCCCCCCCACCCCATCTCAGCCAGGTGAAGTATGCATCTCCCCCCCCCCCCATCTCAGGCAGGTGAAGTATGCATCTCTACCCCAATCACCTACCCGCATCACATTTCCATGGCCCTAACATGCGACTCACCAAGAAGCCAGGATCTCTGCCCTGCATGTCGCTCCATGTAGCGTGGTATCGTGGAGTTCCGCAGGACCATTGAATCATGGGTTGATCCGGGGTATCGGGCACAGCAATGTGTGATGATCTTGTTTGAGTCGCATACCATTTTCACGTTGATTGAGTGGTATAGCTTATGGTTGCGGTACGCTACCTCCATGGCATGTGGGACCACCAATTCCAAATGGGTGCAGTCAATGGCGCCAATGCAACCAGGGATGCCCGCCAGTGAATGGAAACCAACTTTGGTGTTTGAGATCTCCTGGGCAGACCGTGGTAAGGAAATGTGGTCGCCAGTCTGCTTCATGAGGGCATCAAGCACTTGGTTCAGCGTACGTGAGAATAATGGTTGTGATATGCCATGCATGTGCCCCACTGTGTGCTGGTAGGTGCCTGTGGCCAGGAAGTGGAGCACAGACACTACCTTCAGTAGGGGTGGGATGGTGGTGGTGATTCAATCAGGCTGACAATGTCGACATGTATCATATCAACAATGGTGGTGAGGGTGTCCCGGTCCAGACGGTACAGGGTGTGGATCTGCTCAGGGGTTAGGTTGAATGGACTGGCTCTGATGTGAGGGATTGGGGGCTGCCTGCGTGGTGCCACTAAATGCACTGGTGGGGCATGCTGGCCCTGCCTCGCCCTCTTTCTCCTCCTTCGTCTCCTCTGTGCTGCCAGTTGTTGTTGTTGTTGTTGTTGCAGCAGTTCCACTGCAATCATGTCCTCCAGCCCCAGCATTGCTAGTAGTATTGCAATCATTGTGGAGTGTGACTGGGTGTGGGAAGGGGTGGGGTGTGCTCCTTTTGTGCTGGCCCAGTCTGTGTTGCCTATCCTGGGCTGATTGTGTGCACCTGTGGCAGTTGGGAACACTGCACATGGCCGTTTACGGGTGGTCCGCGATGCCCGAATTAGCTCCATGCCGGTAAGGTACTTTTCGGGCTTCAGTAGGGTGTTGTTTGCATGTCCGCCTGACTTGTGATGTTCCCCTGTTTGCGCCATGCAGGTATTGGCGGGATGGATGGTCACGTGCCTGCGCTCCTGGCGCTATTAACGTCACCGTTAATTACGGTGCTGCTAATAGCGGGTTGTCGTGTCCTAATCGGCCGGAGCGGTAAGCGATGCTGGTAATCCTTTACCGGCATCATTGTTCACTTACCGTCCGGGTCGTAATGAGTTCCATAGTATTAAAAAAAATAAGTCAGGATGTCATTGCCTTGAGGTCTCCCTTCCCACGATTTTAGCACAGGACAAAGTGTGACTTTGGAGCACAGCACATGCTCGAGCCTTCCCGGCACGATCTGACAGGTTTGTTCCAGCTGGCACAGTACACGCTCAAGCTTTCTCAGCACGAGCCAACAGTTCTGTTCCAGCTATCGGGTTCTTCGATGGAAAAGTCTCTTTGCATTAAAAAGTCCCTTGCCTTCGAGGCCTGATGTATCCAACAAATGAACACAAACAAACATTTATTTTACACAGTTCACGTTGGGTGATGGCTTCACCCATGGTTCCCCCTCTTCCGGGCACCGATCCCTCACGTATCATATTCAACCAATCAATTGAACAGTTGCTTTCACAATGAACTTTGGGTGATGACTTTT
This sequence comes from Ambystoma mexicanum, assembly GCF_040938575.1. Classification (NCBI taxonomy): domain Eukaryota; kingdom Metazoa; phylum Chordata; class Amphibia; order Caudata; family Ambystomatidae; genus Ambystoma; species Ambystoma mexicanum. Next base: position 376,071,968 of record NC_090926.1, on the reverse strand, counting down.
CACTCCTGGATCTCCCTCGACCGGACTTGGACCGACCTGGAAAGGGGGATGTTAGGAAAGATTTCAAAATTCTATGTAATTTTCCCTCCATGTGTCAACCCCCAAACTTTTTGCTGCTGTTTTACACCGGAACTAAACTTTGCCAGAGAAGCACAGCCCTCAGCTGCACTCCTCTGGGCTTTCACTCACTTTTAATGGGAAACTGACATGCCCTTAAGACAGTCAGTACTGGGAGACTCTGTTTCCCTTCATCCTTTTCTCATGTTGCAGCTTTTGTGCAACACGTAACAAGTGTGCGATGTAACTTACCTTACAGCACACATGGGTCTCTAGTCGTTCCAAGGACCCTAGAAACTCTTGCTGGATGTTTTAATGCACTGTGCAGATGTGTCACGGACAGGACTGGTGGCAGCTATTGTTTTCTTATATTTTTTTACCCTTTCTTGCCATGTTAACCGCGCTTACCGCGTTTGGCACGATTAGGTGGCCTGGCTCTAAAATGGCCATGCCACAAGGTCCTTTTGTACTGTCATTTGGCCATCTTGCCCCTTCACCTTCCCCAGGTTGAGTCAACCCGGGTCCGTCCTTATTTGGGCATGCACTTTCCTGCGAAACCCAATGCTTTTGCAGGCTTCTGCAGGTCTTCTGTGTGCGCCTCCAAGATGTGGGCAGGGATGTCTGTTCCCAATACACATTCTGGGTGCCAGAGAGTCGAGTGTCCTGAATGCTTGGGACCACTGTGGTCCGTGATTGGTCCACGTATGGAGTGAGTGTTTGTGAGCAGATCTCCCATTGGGTCCTCTCTGTTTTGGCACGAAGGGAACTTTGGATAACAGGAGGCTGAAAACACCACTACCATGTCGGTCTCCTGAGTTCACACGAGCAAAGGATAAGGAGCCAAGTATCCTGCAACAAGAAGCCGAGTCAAGGAACCGCTGGTGACCCACTGGAAGGTTTGGCACCCTGAACCCGCTGTCGTCCTGTGGGGCCCCTCTGCATCTGATCGTCCTAGAAGGTCTGCAAAGATGCTTCGAACCATTGGAATAGTGGGATCAACTATTCTCGCACCTTCAACAAACCCTGCAAGTAAGCCTCTTCGGAAGTGTCCCTGGGCCAACCAGTGGGCTGACCAGCTTACACGGGATGTTTGCTCTGTTATCGCCGTGGTTTCAAGGAGGCCCTCGAAACTTGGTATACTGCTTGCTCTGTGTCCACGGCACCCTCAGACCGAATTTCGTACACTTGACATTCCTAGGTCTGAAGTGAGAGTAGTGCGCCCAGACCGGAGTAAACGCGGTTGCCGTGTTGCCCTGCTGTGGCAACAACCTGTGCAAGTTCGCTGAATCTGTGACTCCCTTGACCCTGAAACCTGCTGCAGTGGAATTGGGCTGATTCCTCCACCCGGAGCCGAGAAATCGCCTCTATCCCATTTGGGAATCCCTGCTGTACCGCAGAATCTACACAGTGTCGAGACGTCCTGATTGTCGCATTCGAACCTGCCAGCGAAGTGGACTGTACTGGCGAAGTCTGGGTCTGCCTGCGTCGGGGACCGGTGAGTAGTCCTTACCCCAACTGGTGGCCCCTAGCGATGGAGCCCATTTTTACGCACGAAGTGGCCCGCGAGGGCCCCTTTCCTTTCCACATCTATTGCGAAATAGAGACTACCTCCCGCACTCCCAAACTGCCTCTGCCCTCCAGTGGAGGTCCTGCTTGAATGGTGGGAATTTGTTCTTCATCGCCGCATCCACCTTCTTGAGCAGCTAGAGACCCTTGAAGAGACCCTATGTTGTCCATTGGCACCAGCGCGTGCAGGTACTCTTGAGCATAAGGCTCCTCTCTTCGTAGGGCTCGGACTGCCTCTTAGTTAGGTGTATTCTTGATGTTGAACTGTGTCTAACGATTGCTTGCACTGCCTGTTTTCCTCCCCATCTAGGTGGTCTACATATTTCGTGCTTTCTATTCCGTTAGACCCCTCTGGTCTTGTATATATATTGTATTGATTGTGATGTATTGGTTTACTCTAGTGTTACTGTGATTCTTTGCTATGGTCTACGTTACAAAGGCCTTGTAATAAATGTTTCTATATTTTTAATATAACAACTGTCTGAAGTAATTTGTAAGTGTCCTTGCTCAGTGTGCTCATTGAGGTCTTTCAGTCACCCTCACCCCTCTTGAAACTTAGTATTGACCATCTGCCATAGCTACCCTGATTGGTCTGGCTTGTCCAGAGGTTACCCTGTTCCAAGAAACTAGGTTGGCCTTCTGGACCTCTGCCCCTCCAGGCCAGAGTTCAGAAATCTGTCTTAACAAATTGGTGTACAGTGGTGGGATAGGACTAAAGGTATCCAGTGTTGCACACGAGTGAAGGCATTTCAAGTTATTCCTACCAGGAAACATAGTGAATTGTTGTAGTATAACTTTTTAAAGGCCATAGCATTAATCGCTCTGGTTGTGAACCCTGCGTGAATGCAGTCAGATCATGTATGTTGTTTCCATAGGGGCCTTTGCTAACCAGCGTCACCCCACCCTGTAGTCCATCAAACAGCACAATGTTCAAAAGAGTCTGATTTGTGAAGGCCATCATAGACACTGGTTCCTCTACACCCACACTGGATTGTGGTTAGAGAAATTTCAAGAATTTCAGGGGTGGCCACCAGTTACTTGTCAGAGATCAAAGCATTGCAAAATGTAGTAGTTAAAATAATGTTATCTGCTCCCCCTGCAACCACACATGCGTTAAATCCATCTAAGATGGAGGGAAGATCCCTGGGCAGACCCCAGCCGATGTTGAGCTGACTGGGACTGTGACATTGTCTGTGAGGTCTAAAACCCGGCACTTGGGGCTGCAGGTGGTGGCGCTACTGCTGGTGCGTGGGTCATCCTTGATGCCTTTGTCGCCACTGGGGTCCTGATTAGTGGGAACATTTTTTGTGCCGAGGAACTGGCTTATTTTGTTGATCAAGATATTTGCCTCCTCCTTCAGGCTTCGTGGTGCTATCAGGCCGTTTATAAGTGCTGTTGAATCTTCCGCTTTACCATTAGGATTTTTCGCTTGGGCATTACATGGCATGGCGAGAGAGCTGTGTGTGTGGCAAAACAATTCTCAAGATGAATGTCCTTGTTGCAGTCCTGTAACAGGGTTAATGCGAAAGTTATAATGCCAGGCTTAACTTCCCCCAGCTTTTAGCCTCACACCTAGCCACTCACCTGCTCAGGTGCTGTGCCTACACCTTTTGCCTTGTGGGTTGTTTCCACCGCCCTGGGATGTTTTCTGGTACTGAACACCCTGCAGGTGCCAAACACCCGTGCTCTTTCCTGCGGGCTGTGTGCGAAGAATTCTGAGAGGAGGGGCCGTAGCCAGCTGCAATCCTAAATGGCAAGCCCCCAGGGACAAACAGTGCAAAACACCTGCACCTGTTCCCGCTGGCTTCACCCTGCAGGCTTTGTGCAAGGAGTTTGAACAGGAGTGGGTGTGACAAGCTGCAATCCTGAATGGCAAGCGGCAAGGACAAGCAGCACCGAACACCCATGCCCTTTCCCGCTATATATACCCTATAGGGCGACACTAGTCACCCCATAGTTAAGGTGAAACTATAGGAAATGCAAAAATTCTATGGTTAGTAACTATTGAGCCGTAGGACAGATCAGCACGACATTTGACATACATTCCTAATTTGCAGCGTGGGGCGCCCAGAACGGCAAAGTTTCATGCAAATCCATGTTATGGTTCAAAAGATATAAAGGGTAAAAAAAAGAGTGTGTTTTTCACTTTTCCATTCATTTTCTACTACGGGTAAATGTCAGTTTTTTGGTCAAGTGCACAGCCCACACGGCTGGACGGATTTGTGCCAAATAAGTAACAAGTCGGGCACAAAATACTCAATGGAAATCCTTTGTCAGTTTGACGTCGTTATTAAAGAATTTGGCATAGATCAGGGTTGTCCCGGTACCCAAAACGTGTAATTATATCTCTCATAATGCATTGCTGGTGCCAAGATTTTTAATTTCTAAGTACTTTAATCTATTTTGGAAAGTGTCCTAAAGTGATAAAAGGATTGTAAGTAGGGCAGTTTTGAGGGCAGTGAACAAGAGTGCACGCTGAGAAAGGATGATTTGTGAAGGTTTGGGTCTTGGGAATAAAGTAGTATTTTTATTTGAAGTGTTTTTCTGAGTTTGAGGATCGGCACAATCCAAAAATAAATTAGAAAATACTTCAAAACTATAAAATATTGAGATGTGGCAATCAGTGTGATTGCTTAGTCAGGGGAAGAGGGTTATTTAAATGTAATTTAGGAAGCAATCTGTTTTATATATCAACATAAACTACAGGGATTGCTTCCTAAATTAAATTAAAATGTATGGGGGGTATATTAGGAGGCTATTAGTGCTTGTGGGGTGATAAATATGTGAAATAATCTCTTATTTGCTTAATTAGTTCAAAAAAAGGTGTGCAACAAGAGTCTGAGGTAAGCCGGTGTTGGTTTACTATAGCCTTTATTTTGATTGGTCAAGCTTTTCACCTGACCGAACAGGGAGGGATTCAATTTACTCCTGACGTCAGCTCGGAAGATATCTATATAATCACACCTCACTCTTCCTCGTCACAGTACCCCCCTAACCCAACCTGACTCTTCTTCATCACAGTACCCCAAGGATGAGTTGATCTCTTTAAGGACATTCAAATTCGCTTTTAATCAAATTATAAGAAAAAGGCCTATCTTTCCCTATTTCTAGTGGGAGTTCCCTACCTATTTAAAGGAACTAAAGGAGTTTGTTTATCATCAGGAAGTCCCAAAGAAAGGAAAGTCCTCAGTCTGAATCTAATTCTATCTGACACTAAAACTAAGATAAATAACTTATCCAAGTCCAGGATATTGCCTTGATTTTCCTGGTGTACCAATATCTTTTGACAGTCTCTTTGTATCAATGCCTCTTGTCATTGGGCTGCTTGTCTAGCACAATCTTATGTAATAGTCTCTCTTTATCCGTTGGATTAACTCTTGTAGTTCTTCTATAACAGTCTTTGGTTTTGTACTCTCTTCAGTGTTGTATCTGTAATAACTTTCCTCGTGACACTTACTCAGCTTCTTGTTGGTGGTTTCAGACCTCTCACAATCTATTAATCCAGGCTTACTCAGGTTGGCTGTGATTTCTTCCCACTTGGTATTTCCCCTTTCCTGGGTTCTTTCTCTTTTTTTTAACTTTATTTAACATATTTGCAGACACGTTACCTTAAACAAATGTCTTGTGGACGAGTATTTTACAGCCTTGTATCAAAATGCTATTGGTTTACTGTTGAACTTTCAAAGAGCAGGTAGGATAGTATTAGTTATTGTACATTGTCACATATTTACTATTCTTCATTTAATTTTGATAGATAATCTCGAAATGGACCCCAAATATCCTTTGGTCCACATCTGGGTACAATCGCTGCAATATAGCCTTCCTCCCTCGCATTAGCATAAGTTAGTTTTCTAAGCCATTCCATCACACTGGGGATCGTTCTGGATTTCCAATATTTCAGAATACATTTTTTAGCAATCAAACAGTCTAGAAAAAAAATCTGCAGTTCTTTACCTTGACCTTCCCAATATCCCCCAGCAAGTACTTGGGGGGGGGTAGGGGGAGGAGGAGTAGAATGTGGGGGATATTTCAGTAATGTCGGACAGGACATCTGTCACCTCTTGCCAGAATTGAATAAGCTGCGGCAAGTTAGATTACATATGAAGGGAGCCCACATTTCATACACTCACTACTGACGTCTGGTGTACACTTCGAGATACGTGCCGGTGTGTAGTGTAGTTGGTTAAGTATTTTAAATTGTATTAGCCTGAACTTTACGTTAAGGGAAATCTCTTTTGTCAGGCGACACCAATGTAACCATTATTCGTCTTGTATTGTTATACCCAGATACCTCTCCCATTTTCCCTTGGCTCCATTAGTAGACGTGTGATTGGCCTGATATGCTTTATACATTCGAGAAACAAGCCTCCTAGGGTTGTCGGCACGTGTTATCATTTCTACAGGCTCACAAGTATTGGGTTCCTGAGGGAAGGAGGGCTACCAGCGATGGACTGTTGTCCTCATTCTGAAATATTGAAATGATCTGACCGGGCTGTCACCCAGTTTGGCCACAAAGTCTTCGAGTGAGACAAATGTCCCATCAGGTAACGTCATCTCTTCCCTCACGTCCCACATGTTCTTGATGTCCTTGTAATATGTCGGGGGGGAGCCCCAGGCCATTCCATAGAGGAGCAAATCCATAGAACTGTGTTGCTACACCCAGTCTCTTAAACGGTCATTTACTGTTGTGCGGACCGGGTCAAACGAGCATAAGTCCTTGTGTCAGTTGGCTAAAATAATTGACTTTAAATTTGTAGGCGAGGCACTGTATGACTCCAGGGCCTGATGTAGTGGGTTACTATTGGTGGAGTACCAATGGCCTGTGCTTGCGAGACTATATAATAAAGCTCAAAGTCGGGTGCCGCTACGCCACCTTGTTCGAATTACCTCCCATCTTACCCACGGGACTCACGTTCCCCAGGTATACTTAGATGCCAGTGAACGAAGTTCATAAAAAAATGCTAGTCCTGGCCACACTGAGAAATTGCAAAAGTAATATAATAGTTTGGGGACAACTATCATTTTAAGTAATGAGAGCCTGCCGTATAATGACATGGAGTGCTTTGCCCATAGTTGTAATTTGGTTGCAATGTATCTAAGTACATTTCTTGGTTATCGGCAAATAGGAAGCTAGGTGAGTGAGAGATCGATGTACCCAAGTATTTGAATTTATATGGGACCCATCTGAATCCCATAAAATCTGTCGGGATATGTGTGATATCAGTCAATGGGAATAGTTCTGACTTTGCTTCATTGATTCGATATCTAAAGTGTGTTGTGAATCTACAAACAACCGGCATCACTGAGAATATGTTCTCATACGGGTTACAAATATATATAGAAGTGTATCATCCTCATATAGGGATATAATCTGTGGTGGTCCCGCTCTGTGGATACCACTATGTCCATGTTTATCACGCATCATTCGAGCTAGTGGTTCAATCGTCAATGCGAAGAGCTGTGGGGACAATGGGAAGCCCTGTCTCATCCCATGCCCCAAATAGAAGGTAGGTGAGAGCATTCCGTTGGTACAGACTTTAGCAGATGGTTTAAGGTATAGTAGCCATATAAACTCTATGAAATGGTCCCCAGTTGCATCTGACGTAAGACTGCAAAAATATATTTCCACGAGACAGAATCGATAGCCTTTTCTGCGTCTAGCGAGGCCGCAACTGCCCTAGCTTTGGGGTCTAATTGAGACATAATACAAAAGAGACTACATAGGTTAAGTGCCGTGGAGCGCCCAGGAATGAATCCAGATTGATCCGATGTACCAGTGTTGGCATGTATGGAAGCAGACGGGTAGATAAGATTTTGGCAAACATTTTTATATCAGTATTCATCAATGATAGTGGTCTGGTCAAGGCCATTTTAGATGCTAGTCTGTTGGGTTTTCATAGTACCATAATTACGGCCTCGGAAAGTGTGGATGGTAATTGACTGACGTTTAGGGACTCTTCCCAGACTGTCAATAATTTAGGTGCTAAAATTTGTTGGAGTTTCTTATACAGTTCAATTCCTATCCCATCTGGGCCTCGGGCCTTCCCTGAGGGAAGAGCCATTATGGCCTCTGTGATTTTCATCCAGTGTGAACGGCTGATTAAGTATTGACTGCATGTCAGGAGAGAGGAATGGGAGAGAGACCTCATTCAAATAATGTTATAGGCCAGTGTCGGTACACTCGTCAGCATTAGCGTATAGGGCTTCATAGTATGGGTGGAATTTGCCGTTAATTTCATCGTGTGTAGTTAAAATGTTGCCTGTCTTCCTTTAATCTCAGTTATGTATTGTGTCCCTTTTTCTCCCCGTACCACACCTGCTAGAAAATAGGCCGGTCAGATCTGCTTCCACGTATCGTTGTTCCTGGGTAGGCTGGCTCATCAGATGGACCTCTCTATCGGCCAGATCTCTAAACTTCAGTAAGTTCCCTTTAAAAAGCCCCAATTGAGCTCTGCAATGTGTGGTGGCATATTAGTTTTCGAGTTGTCTCAAGTCTATTTCAACCATTCTCAGTCCTTTTCTTGTTTCTTTCAGACTTCCAACAGTCGTTGAGATCACTTCTCCCCTCAGCCATACCTTAAAAGTTTCCAAAATAGTAGAATAATGAATCCTGTCGTGTAGCGTCTTCAGGAGGTTTGCGTCGAGCCAGCAAGAAGGTGGCTTTCTCCACATTGGGCAGGGGATGCTGGGGCCCTCCTATTGTATCACCATAGACATTGGTGAATGGTACGAAATGGCTCTAGGGTATATCTCAAACTTTCTCATCCGTGGCATCAGCCCGGCAGAGATCAACCAGTAATAGATCCTGGACTGTGCATCAATGACCGACAAGTAGTAAGTGTACCAGGGTTCCAATCTCTCCATAAATCCACCAACTCCATTTGCAACTTGATTTGCTTTACCATGAAGCCTGTATTATTCAGGTCATGCCTGGCATCTCTAGATCGGTCCAAGTCACAATCCAGGATCGTATTGAAATCTCCCCAGATAATTGGGGAGTGGTGGCCCCAAGTAGGATCTCTGTTATCTGTCCGTTCGATGTTGGGACCATATGTGTTAACAAATATATCTTTGCCGGAGGTCCTCCTCCATAGAATTGCATATCTCTCCTGTGGATCTATACACCATCTCTCCTCATGGAAGCATAAGGAATGGTGTATCAGGGTCATCACCCCCCTGGCCTGTGTTGAATAATAAGTATAACCACGCTGGCACCCCGAGCTGGATGCCCATTCCTAATTGAGTGCCCCTTGGCCGTGGGTTTCCTGTAGCATCACTATCTTAGGGCCACAGAGATTTATATATGCAAGAATTTTCCTCACCTTAATAGGGTTATTCAGTCCACAGACATTCCATGTTAGGAAGGGAATTTTGTCACCTATAGCGTCCGATTTGTTCTACATAATGATCACGTCTCTCATGTGTACATTGCAAGGATTCTGTTCTCATGTTTATCAGGCAATATGTCTGCACTGTTCCAAGATACAACAATAGTACAACTTCATACCCTTTTAACTCCCCCAACTTCATGCCCATCAATGATGATAACTTTTCCGCCACCCTCATCATCACCCCCAACTTGACGATGTAGCACAGAAATAACTGTGGGAACTTCCTGGGGTTCACTGTGAACAGTTGTTTCAATCGTTCAGCAGGTTGCCGTGAGAGTGGATGGTCCCAATTATAACAGTGTTACACACCAATATGTATGGCTGTGATGGGGGAGCTCAAGTCAGTGTTAGCGTAGGTCAGTTGTCATCTTCAGCATTCATCTCACGATTATGTGATTAAGGACTGCAGGCTCTGATCACGGTCCCGCCACGGAAGAGGAATTCACACTTCCACATATGCGGTGGCCTCAGATGGATTCTCAAAAAAGTGCGTACTGACCCCATGTTGGATTCTTAACTTGGCTGGGAACATTAGAGCATATGGGACATGCCTGATCTGTAGTAGTTTCTAGACCAGATCATACAGTTTCCACTGGGCACGAACATTAGCTTCGAAATCTGGATAGATATGATCATCCTGAGAATTGTAGCCTAGCCCATAATTGGGCAGTCTCGCTATAATGGTGCATGGAGGAGCTCCTGGTTTAGGGACAGGTGCCAACACACAATGGGCCCGTTCCACCAAGAACTGTGGGGAAAATGTTGTGGGGTCAAACAGCGTTTTTAGTAAGTCCTCAGTAAATGTTTCCATGGGGCCCTTGCATGCCGCCTCAGGTATTCCAATTATGCAAACATTATTTCCCCTCAAGCGTGATTCAAGATCGTCACACTTATTGCAGATTTTGTTGACCTCCAGCTTCAAGTGCGTTATGTCACGGTCATGTCTGTCGACCTTGTCCTCTGTTTCACCAATCCTGGTTTCTGCCTCAATTATGCGGCCGCTTTCTCCAATTTGGACTTTTGTGAGCCGATGGTGGAGACAATGGGCCTCATTACGACCCTGCCGGTCCGGAAAGAACGGTGGCCGTAAAAGCGCTGCCACTGTTCTTTCAAGACCGGCTGATTCAGAGTCCTGCACGGTTACCGCCGGACTCGTAATGAGGCCCAATGTCATCTAACTTCATATTTACTGCCACAAAGCCGCTTTGCATCGCTGCTTTGCATCTCCAGATGCCGAGGCATGTTCGTCGTTTGTTACTGAATTTGTGGATCCTGAGGCCTTTGCGGCGGTGTTGATGAATGAGTCGATGGGCCCCTTCGTCTTCCCTCCTGCGCCTTACGTCATGTTTTCCACTTTTATTGCTTGTGTTATTGACACCCTGGATTCCCACTCGTTGAGCAGATCGGGTATCCGAGTTACAGAGGTGTTTGGAATGGGTTGATATTATATTATAGGAGTATGTAATCGGGACAGTTGCGTAATGCGCCGGCAACGCTCTTCTACTTCAGGCTGAAGCCACTGGCATGGAAGATGGGTATTCAATACGACTCCTACAGCTGTTATGGAGGATCAAGCACGAGTGTAGTATCTCCGCTCGGGCCCAGGGGAACAGTCTCTGGGTGTTGACCTTGAGTGATCCTAAGTGAAGTATGCGCCAGCCTTTGAAGGGTGACCAGATCATGTAGTTATTTGCAGGGAAAGCCAAGAGCTATGTTGTTGTGTTTATCATGGCGTTGTAGTCAAAGTAGTATGAAATTGTATATAAGACGGTCAGATCACATCTATGTAGCACTGTGGCAACTAGGCACTAGGTATGTATGTTCGGTAATCTTTTCTCATCTAAGAGGTGATCTGATCAATGAATACCAGCATATGTACCCCCTTAGGGCCAGAGGTAGTGGTTTCTGAGGGTGTTCCTAGATATCGGTAGCAGTGTGAAATAAGCCTGCGTTTTCTGATGTATTTGGAAGTCTGCGTTGCAATTCACAACGTGCTCCAGTGGTCGTACCTCAGTGAGCTGTTGAGTCCCAGACATCGTGTTATATGTATACACGATACACGCATCCAGATCCGGCTGTCAGGCTGCCTGGCGCATCATGGAAGTCGGATATGGGCTTAATCTCAACTAGGCGCATCCAGTAATCCGCACGCTTGGGGCGACCATTCCAGATATTAGTTATTAATCTGTACTCCCCAGTGGTCTTCGGGGGTGCAAATTAATTATTGTGCATGTGTACGTTTCGGGCGTTGAGTCCGGTTTTCAAGCCCACACGGGCATCATAAATATCGGGTGTTTCCAGAGGGTTGTCCTCGCACTACACAGGGCCAGCTCTGCATGCCTAAAGTGATGTGTTTTACTGAGGGTGGGCATATGTGGATGTGCACTGACTCACCGCGCTGCTTTTGAATGTTGGTGTGCTGCTTGCTTTCTCTATTGTCAGATGTTGGCCAGCAGCACTTGCATTGAAGTCACGTAGTTTGGCATGCCTCTATGCCTGGAAGCGTCGGTCGGCCACTGCTCCTCCTCTCTCTGCAACGTTCTCCCGTGGCGCCTAGCTCAGCTCTCACAATGCGATTTATCAAGATCTTCGAGTCACAGGTTCCTTGATCCTTCCGCTGCACTGCGGGATCACCGGGAGACAATTAGGTGATGTAAAGCAGGATTTATGTCTAAACAGGATCTCGTGGGACCGCAGCATTCAACTCAAGCCTCCATCTTCTTGGCTGCTCAGCAGCTCCCCCTGGGTTCTCTCTTTATAACAACTGGTTATATTGATAATCTTCTCTGCCCTTCTACATTACAAAATGTTATGCCATATCTTCTCCCCTTTTCATCTTGGGGTTCATATAGTAGCTTCCCTCCTTTATCAGGTATTTTTTCAGAGTCTTCGAAGACTTCCCACACAGGGTTATTTAATCTCCTCTTTATCAGCTTTATACAGTTCCAATTACACAGGTTTATATTAAGTAACTCATCGTGAGTACTGGAATGAGTTTCTCCTCTTGTATTCGGCTGCCCCGGTGGCCTCCCACTTAACCATTTCTCCTTGTTATAGCTCTGTGTGTCGGGGAATGTTGCAGGCCATGTCATTCGCTCAGGTGATCATGTATGACACTGCCTTTCTTGCTCCTTTGTTTCGTCATGCTCCTGTTCTCGACTTCCCTTCTGCCTTATAAATACTACTGCTCTGCAGGAGTACACGGATGAGTAGTGCTAAACTGCCTACTCAGACTCCCACCACCACTAAACCAACAGTGATCCCATTCATAAACAGGCACAGATGGAGAGGCACACTTCCTTTGCCTCGTTTGGTGATGTAGGCCAAGGGCAGGCTATACTTTTCAGGAGTAGTGGGAGCTAACAACAATAGTTACTCAAAAGCTTAATTATAATGTCACCAAAATAAAGGAATGTTTGTTTGTTTGTTTATTCATTTATATTGCGCACCGTACCCGAAGGTATCAGGGCGCAGAGGTTACAGGATGATTCAAGGCTTAGTTACAGGCAAAGGTACAAATATATATACAAATAATACAGTGGTACAGTAATAGAGAATTGTAAAAGTGCAGGGGCATAAGAACATGGTAGTACAAGTAACAAAGCATGATATTGCAGAATGTGATAGCGAGCAGAAGACTGTTGTCATACCGAACAGGAGTAAGGCGTTACTGGTCCTGGGCTTTGAACCAATGGACGAGTTTCTGTCTAAAGCATGTATAGGGTTGATCAGCTCGTAGTGGAGGTGGCAAAGAGTTCCAGAGCTGAGCAGCTTTTACCGGGAAGCTAGCTCCCCCTACCTTAGTGAGTTTCACTCTTGGGACCATGAGGCAGTTCGAATTAGCTGTTGTTGTGGGCCTGGTTGAAGATTTTCTACATAATCTTTCACTAAGATAGAGAGGGGCGGAGTTATTCAGAGATGTATAGGTGAGCGAGGCTGTTTTGATCTGGATTTTATCACTCGTGGAGAGCCAGTTATTTTGTCTTCTGAACTCAGAGATGTGCTCTCTCTTTGTGATGTAACCATTTTGCTCTTCCATGCAGGCTCCTTTTCCATCTGTGTAATCTTGATATAATCATCCTGAAATTGAAATGACCATTTCGATCTCTACTGCAGAGTGGCCCAATTTCGATGGAATTGTCCTCTGGTCATGCATGCTGCAAGATGAACAAGGCATTTGGTTTGCACTGTATTCATGGTATAGTGTAAGAGAGTGCAGACGTAACAACTCTCCTTAGACATCCTCTCTCCCACACATTTCATATGCCGATACCACATGTTGTGGCACAGGTGTGCTGCATTGTCTAAATAGGTATTTATCCCTTCATTGTCTTCCTCTGCATTTCTCTTATGTCTCATTACTACAAATTCAGAGCTTGCATAGTGATTAAGAAGCAGGTCAGAAAGGGTTCTCTTTGTTCTCTGTGTTCTCTTTGTGGGAGAACCATAGGAGCTTGTACCTTAGTGGAAGTAAGCAAATCAATAGCAGTTCCGGCAGTAGGGGGAATTATTGTGGCCTCTACCTCAGCGGGAGCACGAGTATAATAGAGACTGGAAACGAAATCAAATAGAAAGACAAAGGGCCTCATTACAACCCTGGCGTTGGACCATGGTGCCATTAGCACCATGGTCCATGCCGGATTCCGCCATGGTGAATGGCGGATTTACCGCCCAAGGTTGGCGGGGCGGTAAATCCCCATTCACCATGGCCCCTTCCCCATTCCCATTTTTGGCCCATAGGGCTCAATGGGAATGGGGAAGGCGCTAATTACGGCACCGTAAATTACGGCACCGTAATTAGCACCAAGGTCCCTTAGCGGGTTGGACTTTAACGCCTGCAAAAAGCAGGCGTTAAAGTGTGAATCGGGCGTAAAGGGTTTAACGGCGCCGCAGCCTTTTATGGCGCCGTTAACCCCTTAATGCCAGGGTTGTAATGAGGCCCAAAAAGTGTACACACAATGCAATTCACTATAAATAGTGCAATGTGCTCCAATACATTCTGAATAAACCAGTCTTCTGCAATTGTTGCAGCAAGACTCTCCCTTGTTACATGCGTGGGGTAATGCAGCTGTTCAAGCGCTACCTTTGATAAGGCTACTGGCATCACCGGCTTTGCACTGCTATCCTGTTGCCATAATGTTTCAGTGGGGGATAAAGAACACGCACTTCGTTTTACATAATTCCTGCTCTTCTTGAGGTTCACTTTCTTGAATCTCCATTAATTGGGTCATCAGCAATTTATTAAACCCTTCTTGCATCAACAAAGTTGTGAGGACTTTCTTTTTAATGCTCGTAGTATTGAAACTCAAAAATATCTGGAGAATGCGCCACCCTCTTGGCGTCTACGACTGCGGCTTCAATTCTGCAAGAAATAAAACCTGTTTGCTTAGTATGAGCTGCGCATTTAACGACCGCTATGGCTACTGGGAGTTGTAGTGCCTTGATAAGCCTGTCCAATAAGGATGCATGTTGCACTGGAGTGCCATGCGCATGCAGGTAGCCCCTCCTTTTCCAAGATGTTAGGCCAGTGTGTACTGTTGACATCACATAGGCAGAGTCACTGTACACCGTCACTTCCTGTCCTTTGTGTTTCTCGAGCACGACAATAAGCGCTACCAATTCTCCTGCTTGCGCTGAAATGTTAGACGGTAGTAGTCTTGCACTTGCCACAACTTCAAATTATCCATTTAATCTATGCCTCACTATAGCTGTGCCAGAATGCCTTTCCCCACTAGTTTGATACATTTTTTCAAAGAATCATCAATAATTTTCCTTCACATGGGGTAAATCATCATAGAATTCAACATAATTTGCACAGTAATGCACATGATCACCGTCAGCTATTGACTCAGCTACAAACGTGGCAGGATTCACTATTTTTCTTCTGACAATTTTAATTGCTAGGGTTCGAAATAATTACTTCATAGGCGGAAGCTCTCTAGGATGTGAACGTACCTTTGGGCTTCTCTAAAATGGCAAACAGAGCATGCTCCACGAAGAGAGTCATAGAGCAGCCCATAACATTACTTACATTAGACTTCTCAATTGTGAACATGGAGGCTGCCAATGACTGTTTGCACAGAAAGTATCCTTTCATAACTGGGTCTAAAATCCCACTGTAATATGCTGAAGGCTTGTACCCTAATGTGTAGGCCCTTTAATTCCTGGATAAATTCCACAAGCTACCCGGGAACTCTAAGCCACCTTTGATCCTTCCCCTAAAATTTCAGGCTGTGGATCCGCCCTCCCCGCGCCCTCTGCCCGGAATGCGGCTGCGCCCAACAGTTTGAATACCTCTGTCCTAGCCCAAGAACGCTTTCTTGTTTCATAAGATTCAACACAAATGTCTTTCTTAAGAATGTTTTGCAACAGTTCACCAAAACACTTGTTTCATCAATGTTGGATAATTCTGCAGCAGTTCATACAACACTTGCTTCAGTAATATATATTTGTCAGGGTGATTCTGTAGCAATTCACAAAACCATTTTAGTGGTTCAGACATTTCTTCGTTATCAACATTTCACCACCACACCACAGTACTTAATTGACTTCCACCTGGTCTATTCACCTGCCAGGCCTCGTACTACAAAGTTCTCTGCTCTGGTCTGCTCATCAACCAGAACAGAAGCAAAAGGCTACACCATCCTCTGCCCTGGTGTACTCTCCTGCCAAGCCAGAGTAAAATAACTACAAATACATCTGTGGTAAAGGTGAGCTTCCAACAAATTATAAATGTCTCTTGCTTCACAAAATCACAATTAGGAATCTATTCAGGGAGAACAGGAACCACGCTGGTGCTGTTGGTTACACACTTGTGGTTTCCCCATGCAATGCAGGTTATGCTCCAATCCTGAATACCTTCTAGCAGAAGGGCAGCCCTTCCTGCCACTCTTGTTTCCCTTTTCTTCCAACAAACTACTGTGAACAATCTTCATTTACCACATTTGTCCTTCTTTGTTTTAAGCAATATTGTTTATAATCATTCTGTTGTTGGAATCTCTTCTGGGAAAACAAGCAAGAACCACACTGATGCTGTTAGGTACACACTTGTGATTGGTCCATGCAATGCAGGTTATGCCCCACTCCTTCTGAATACCTTCTAGCAGAAGGGCAGCCTTCCTGTGATTCTTGTTTCCCTTTTCTTTCAACAACCCACAGTGAAAAGTCTTCATTTATCACATGTACCCTTCTTTGTCTTAAGCAATATAGTGCAGAGAAATGTAATTGTTGTTGTGCTCTCTCTCTAAATTGCTGGGATAAAGAAGTGTGCTTAAAGACCACTTAATCTTGGCCTGGGTAGTGTGGGGTTTGGTTGGCTTTCTTTAATTTCTCTCCCTATTGGCTTTGGAAATTATAATTCTGATTAACTTGTTCAAGTCTTGTCCCCTTTTGATGTCTGTTCTTCACTTTATCCTTTTAACAATAACCATAACTTTTCCTTGTGTTCACATTATTTCTGGTATGCTCATTTTGCTTCTTGCTATCAGTTTGGTATTCACAATTATGATTAAAGGCTAGCGTTCCCTTATGGAGCGTTGTGGGGGTTTCATGCTTTGGCATCCTCACTGGTCTCTTTATTTGTGCGAAACGCTGCTGCAGCCTCTTCTCCTGCGTAAAGGGCTCCAACCCACTTCGGTTGCTCTCCAGCAGTGTGCGCTGCTTGGAAAATACGCTTGCTCTGCCCCTTTGACACTCTGGTGCCCGCCAGCCACCCGGAGCGAACAAGCATTTCAGAGCCTTTCTCTCGCTGAAGAAATCGTCCGTCATGGCACAGCTTCCTGCATCACAGCCTCTGCAGCTCAGAACTCCTGCTCTGATGACCCTCTCATGACTCCGCTCTGCATACACACTCGTTGTGGTCCCAGTGTCTACTGCATTCAACAATGGCGCTTACAGTTCTCACTACTACTCTGCCTCACACTCTTTCTTCTGGTACACACCCTAGGGGGTTTTAAATACCTCTCAGCTGTGAGTCATTAACATCACTTAACTGCACACAGTAGTCTTGTGCTTCTGTTTCCCGCTTCTTCATTACAGTACTTTGAGCGTTGTGGTACTTGACGTCCACAATGTTCAAATTATTTCTTTTCATGACAATACCACCAATCACCACACAACCGGGTGTATGGACACTAGCAGCGGCGCTAGTCATGTGGAGGGGGGGAGGAGCATGCAAGGTTATTAAGGGAGCGGGCGGAGGGGGCAGCTAGATCCTCAAACGGCCTCGAATGGAAAATCGGGCACATACCTCCTGAGGCTCAGGGTGTACAAGCATCCCGTCGGGTAAGATTACACGGTTCAGTCCAGGATAGAGATGACTAACGAATACCATTAACAATTTCCTTCTCTGCATACACCTCTCAAACTCCAAACCAAACACAACCACAAACCTCTAGCGCAGCAAACCGCACGAACTTCACTACACTGCAACAACAAAACAAAAAAAAACACATAGACTCGCACATCAGCACACGACGACTACCGGCCGCATACACCCCAGGCCCAGCCGACGGAACCACCGGGCTGAGGCTGCCAACAGCACATCACTGCAATCTTGCACTTTTCCAGCCTCCACCCACTAACCCACCATCCCCCCCCTCTTTCAGAGCCGCCAGAGCGCCAGGGGACCACTCCGGTGGTGATAGTGCGCGGTACAAATGACCTTTAACATTAACATTAACATTAACAATATCATTATTAACTTTATTTTTTATCCTTAATTAACTTCCCTAATTGAATATTATAAGGATATAATGAACTTTTCTTTTTTTTTACTGAGGAATTAAAGTTTTTCTAATCTCCATGGTTAAGGTTTAGAGTTTCATTTTTAATATCCTGTAAGTTATAGGAGCTATCATCTCTGGAAATGTTTGTGACCTCAAAAGGGTTTTTCTTCTTTCCAAGGCATAAGTGTTTAGGATGGTTCTTAACCACACTGACATAATTAGTTTGGGAAGCTGACAGCAAGCCATTACATATTTTGGTGTCACTGATCTTTCTTCCCTTGGGGAAGATCAATACTGTGTCTCATTCAACTGAGTCCTCCTGCTCCTCTGGGACCCTTCTCCTCCCTGGTGATCCTCATGGCTAACTCTGCTGCCATGGTCAGGAAGCTTCTGCCTTTTCCTGGCAACCCGAGAGGAGACTTTAGGTAGGGTTATTGTGAGGACTCTGCAGGATTCATCAGAGTACACAGAGACGCCAATGAATAAGTATCAAAAATAAGTTGAGCCCAGTGGCATGGGGGTGGGGAGGAAGCGCACTAAATTCAGGAAGGAACAGGGGTTCACCTCAGACATGTGATAAGCACTTGGGTCACCCCTTAGATGGATGCCACGTTGGCAACAGATGGATGTATGTGTACTTTTATTTCGGGGGGAGCTTCCCCTCCACCTACCCCCATTATAGTGCCGCTCTTAAGTTCATACTAACGGGATGGTTGCAGCCTATTTCAAACCAAGACTAGCTGAATCACCTTTCTGTGATCCTGAATGTAATTCTGTGTCCAAATGTCTGTGTGCACGGATGACAATTTTGTGTGGATTGGCAAGGAGGGTGGTTGGACCGCCAGTCCATGGGACCTCCCTGGCTCCCCACAATGAAAGTCTACAGTCTCCAGGACATTTCATTGTAACCTGAAAGTAGGATTCATTCTGATCACTTAGTTAAAAATATGTATTCCAGGGATCTTTACAAGTTTGAGCAGGCAATACTTTATCAGAGTGCCAGCTAGAGAGCATTGAACAGGGGTACAGGTTGTGGTAGCCATAATCTTTGGTCGCTAGGCCGAGCAAGCGTCTCTCTTCAGTAGAGTGAAACATCCAGTCCTGTTTACATATTTTCGGTATAGGAGGTTGAGCAAAAAAGGTGTTGTGGTGGGTGCTAGCACGTGGACGAAGAAGTGCAAATTGCAGATGCTGATTTTTGGGATCTTAAATGGCACGGATGGTTCTGTGCTGATTATGCCTACTGTATGCTGACCTGTGAGAGTGCATACTCGAGAAAAGGAATTTGACATACTTAATTATGTTCTTCTGGCCTTCTTCTTGAAGTGAACCTCACACCCTCACCTTGCAAACTGGAGTTCAGATGTTGCTGTGCTAGCACCACCATTTCTGGAATACCACCCACCTGTGCAGTGGTTGGCATGGGCACACTATAACCCTCTTGCTTGACTTAATTTTGTCAATGCTGTTTTTCATGATGCCCAGCAGGTGTTTGGTTGCACAGGTGTACTCGGAGACCTCCGGCCGGCCCATAGAGCCAAGGTTTGCTCAGAAGTACTTTAAGACGAGATAGCTGGACCCTTGAGATGGGTGGGGGTGCAGATTTATTACTCAAACACCAATCAATAAGGACGACTCAATGTTTTGGCAAAGGGAGTCGGTTTAATGACAAGTAAAAAAAACGTGGCGTCATGGATATCAGCAGTGATGTGATCGTCCTTCTCGCTTCAACTCCAACGAACTTCATACAAGTTGTAACATTTATTCTCAAAACTCGTCATAATTGACGTGTAACACTAAAAAGTTAACATGCAATTCTATTGGTTGGGAAAAGGTAAGTTTACTATAGGTACTATATCTGTATATGGCAACGGAGTGAGGGGATTGGGTAAACACTGTCAGGTGGGCGTCTAAGCCCTTCCTTTAAAAATGACTACTGTAGATGTCACTAAAAGTACGACGTCTCATTGGTTCTACTAACTATAGGACCCTACATTATTTGGTCCATTGTGATTGGGTTGGCACCAACCCCATGCATACTTTTCCACTTCACTTAGCAGCACACAGAATGGTCAGCCAGGTGCAGGGTGGCCCTCATTTCACCCGGCCTTCCTTCAATCAATCATCACTTTATGTGTCAATTAGGTCACTTTGGTTGGCCTCGAAACTGCATCTTCTGTCTGGAAAGGTTCTGATATCTTCATCTGGCCTGGTTCCATGCGTAGGTGTGAACTCTAGTCTCTTCTCTCTCGGCTGGTCACGTGATGCAGACACCGTGAATTTGCTTCTTTTCTCTTAATTTGTGTATTTGATTTTCGTTTCACCAGCCACCTGCCTACATCTTCTTATCTCGACCTTTCAGAGGCAGGATATTCTGTTCTCAGTTTCAATTAGATGTAGCTACTGTTTGTTCCTTCTATTGGTATGCCCTTGGCTCTCCAGGCACGAGTGCTTCTGCTGAGTTTCGATTCAGCCGTCTCTTCTCGTTTGCTAAATATGAATCTCTGCTCATTTGGCCTTTAGTAATCTGGGTTGATTTTGCTTTGTTTGCAAAGTGGAAAATATACTTATAATAAAGTACGTTGTTTGAGGTAGATTTATGTATAATGGCGTTTGCCGCACTACTCTTCTACTTAGCATAGCAAGCAGCACTGTTTCCTTAGCTTTTTTGCGGTTCCAAGCATATTTACAGGTGTAAACTGGTCAAAAATCTTCATCTTGTTTACAGCTTGAACTTCTTTGCATTTCAACATCATTGGTTCATGATATCTTTATTCATGGCGTTTCGCCTCTTTGTGTCGTTCTATGGTCATCATTTCTTCTATCTATGAGTCTGTCCGGGTCCTCGTGATGTCACCATTGGTCTTCCATTAAGACCTTTTGGGTTTCTTCCGGGACAGTACTTAGGCAATCTTCATTTCGTTTAATTTGCTGGTAGGGTTTCCTTAATGGATACCTCACTGTGCATGGTTTTCTGAGTATTGGTACTTCAATAGGCGTTGCTCTTCTGATAGGCACTGGGCAGAGCCCCACTGCGGCTCTCTGCTGGTTTATTTGTTCATCATATATCACATATTTTGGTGTGAACGTTCCTGGAACTTCAAAATGGGCGATTGGAGTGCAGGCTTTATTTGGGACCTCCTCTATACTCCCCCCTCTGGGTGATTCTTCAACCACTTTCACCTCTGTCTTTGGATTACTCTGACTTGGTTCTTCTGTATTCATCTTCACTCCATCGTCTGGCTTCATTCATTCTTCATTTTCTGGATCTGTACATGAAGGTTTGAAGAAGTGTCTCTTTGGAGTCCAGATTTTTTACTACTCCTTTCAGGCTTCCTGCTGTCCTTACATGTTCATCTTTATTCCATGTCATCAGTTGAGACTGTCCATTTGGGCTGCAGTAAACCCATCTTCCCACATAATTTCTGTGCTTGCTGGGATAGAGAAACTTTGTTCCTTCTGGTACGTAAATGCTGGCCTTCACAAAGTCTCTCATTTCATCATCAATCAGGTTTTTGGGCTTCCATCCTGGCTTGACATCAATCATGATCTTCATCCCTATGGCTTTTTCGCAGTTTTCTGGCATTGAGAGATTATTATCTTGATAATACAAAATCCTAATAATATCGTCACTAGCAGGGCTCCCAAGAACTTAAATGCGTCTGCCATCCACTGTGGGACCCATGAAAACAGTAATCCAAACCAGCTGTCATCATCAACTTCGTCAGCTTCATCGATCATCTGGTTCTGCAGATTTGTCAGCATACTTATAGCTTCCGTTAAAGTTCCATTTTCCACATCGTGAGAAGGTGTGAAGGTGCAACATGATTCTCCAATTTTTGCACAAACTCCTCCATCCATAGCTGTGATCATGTCAAGGACATATCTTTTCTGGAGAGTCATCAGTCAGATGGCTCTTAGCTCTTCCTTGATTGCATTGAATTCTTTTATGGTCATGTTGATGGTTTGCAGTAACTCCCATCTGGTTATCTGTAACCATTTAGTATTTGCTCCAACTTTTATTCTCGGCACGAAAATCATTGTGAACACTGATAAGGTGAGGGTAAACAGCCTGTGTTCATATGGGATTGCATAAAAGGCTTCTTCTGATTTAGCAGAGAAGTAATTTTCTCTCTTCATTCGAGTTAGCAGTTCCACAGATCTCTTCTCCCTCAGGTGAGCATCTACTTTTGGGAAACTGTCAATATTCAGGTCACTTTTTGGGATCACTAATGCTGGAACGTGGACATTTACTATTGTGCATATACCTGCCCAGTCTCTTGGTAGTCTGATGTATGCTTTGGATCCACATGCCCAATAGTGATGCATAATAACGGCAGTTCCATGCATCATTCCTGGAGCATCAAAGATTCGTCCACAGTTCTGATTCTCTCCCATCTTTCTTGTGCCATTATTCCTGAAGCACAATTTTGAGCTTTCCAGTGGTACTATTGTCGTGATATACAAAGTGCCAATTTGCCAATTAGGGCTTTAGATGACAGCATTAGCCGCTGAAAGCCAATAGTTTATTCAAAGTATGTGCTAAATGCTGAAAGTAATGTTAAATGCTGAAAGTAGTGCCTCCATTACGCTTTATTGAGCTACAAGGAATATGCAGCCCTAGTAGGGGTGGCAGGTCACATTATGCATTGTGCATAGACAGGCAGGGCGGAGGCCTCAGTTCTGTAGCTAATAGAGACATTATTGGAGGGTTTGGAGCATTATAGCACCTATATAGCGCTTAGATCTTTGAAGCGCTATGGGCACTAAGCTATGAGTGCAGGCCTGGTATAGCTTGCTCACATGGGGTTAATTCACCTTGGCTTCCCTTAGAATATTCTACCTTTCTGTAGCTCTGCATGGCTATGTAAACAAATCCTCTTTCTCTGGGAAGGCACTGATAAGACATTCCTGAGCTTTCGCGCAGATGGGCTCCAAGCAGGGGGGAGCCACAGAAAGGAGCACAGTGGAAATTTACTGAGCTGGGTTTTTCCACAAGTAAACTTATTTCTTGTGCGAGGATAGTGCGTCATGGTGACTGACAGCACGAGATTACAAAAATGCATGCCCACATGAATCAGGTGGGAGATTGATCCGTGGACTTGGTTCGAGCAAGAGCGAGTGTCCGGAACCTGATGCTCTGTCGGCACCCTGCAGCGCTGTCATCTAAGCGGGGCTGGCAACAGCTAGCTTATGAGGGCCAGGGTCTCCCAGCACTGATTGAAGGGGCTTAAGACTGTGTTTCTCTGTATTTATCTCTGTTCTATCTTTCTCTATATTTTGTGTTTGCTCTAATGAGCTTTGTAATCTTCGCTAATACTTGAATTCCAAAGTGTTGCTAAATTCACTGTTTATGCTTTTATGTCTAATAATTGCTAAACATTTTGAAGGTGTCATTTTTCACTAGCATGAGTTCACTGCTCAGCACGATAGAAACTGCAGTTTGGGCTGAATTGGGTAATTTTTGCTGGTCCTGAGGAAGAGTTTCCCCTTTTCAAGACATTTGGTGGCAAGCTTTGGTGGGATTGTGCAGAGCAGTGCCTTGTTGTGAAGTGACAAATTGTTTGAGAGAACACAGTGCAGATTGAGGAGCAGGCTGTCGCATTTCCTTGGTTGTCTCACTGCAGCTCTGAGACACCCAATAGACAGCACTTTTGTCGGCCTGCTGCGGCCGATAGCTTGTGTGGTTAAGAATTTCCCCTTCAGTAAATCAGTCGTGGCTGACTTACTACTTGGGAATGAAGCCAGGGAGCAGAAGGCGATGAACAAGCGGGAAATGGCTATGTTCAAAGCGCTCCGATGAATGGTGAAGAAAGATTTATGTTCAATTAGGAAAGAATTTTTTCATGCGGTTTCCCTTGACAAAGTTGTAATTTGGATTGCAAAGTGAGACAAAAGTTCTTGCTCTATTTTGGCATGAGGGCAGAGAAAAGAAAAAAAAGTTGTGAGGATTTGACATGCAAATTGTGAATAGTGATTTAAACATTGAGATCCAGCCCCAATGTGCTAGCGAGTGGGGGGCTGTAATGTAAGGAGACGAAGATGCGCCTTTCTTATAATGTATGCTTTGAAGTGTTGACATTCCTGAAGATAACGTGGGAATGAGCCGAGTTTAGGAGAACATCTGTGTTGAAAGCCTAAAGGGTTTGTTTTTTGGCAAATGTAAATTCCATGTGCTGGTGGTGCATTCTGTTTAAGGAAACACACTAAAATGGCTACATTGCATTTTAGCTGTGCCATGCTTACAATGGGTGAGAGACTCACTTGAAAAAAAAGTGAGTGAATGGTATTTGGATTTTCGATTTTTGTGTATTGATTTGGAATTGCAGAATCAGTTTGTAATGGTTTGGGGGAAAAGACAATTTATATTTTCTAAATTGCCCCTAAATTGCCCCTAGAGTATTACCGTTCCCATGCCATGCCATGGATTTGCTGCTAAAGACAAAGTACTGTTGCTATTAAGTGATGTATTATTTTGGAAATTATAATGACATGTTGACTGTGATACATGATGAAAAAAGGTTGTTGACAAATTAGCAGGCCACAAGCAATACAGAGTGTGGGTTATTCATGCAGAAATCGTGCAGGGAGCTGCACTAAAAATGACACTAAATGCACTATGGTTTGGCGCTGTAAAGGAAATAATTGGTTTTAGTTTGGTAATGGTACAACAGAATGAAAAATCTGTGTGATAAAACAGCACAAAGATTCAGTTGGTTGCTGGTTGTTTTGAAAGATCGCACATTGCATTGGAGTGAGTTTGTGAAGCCAAACTACAAAGTCAACAGAAAGAAACATGATTTTACATGGGACCTAGAGCAACAGTCTGTCTTTTAGCAGGCTAAGGACGCTTTGCAGAATTGCATCACACTGGGCCCCATGACAAAAATTGATCCTTTGAACTGGAAAATCTTGTCTACAGTGATGTTGCTTTGCAGAGCTTGTGGCTTGAAGATAACTTGCGCAGAAATTCCTGTCATGGGCTGGCTGCGTGAAATGGCTGTGGGAGGAACAGTGTTGCCAGGTCAGAAAGAAAAAATAAGCTAAATGCCCTTCCAAAAGAAGCCCAAAACAAGCTGCCTCCCATCAAAAGAAGCTGAAAAAACAAGTGCACACCTAAAATGCAGTAGAAAGGTCTCAAAAGTAAGAAACTTAACACTAAAGCATAAACATACATAGAGAGAATGCAGCAATAGTGTTAAGTTGTGTTAAGTAGAAACAGCACAGGTTACACAATATAATGTACACCACCAGAAGGCATGTGTCCAAACTGAACATCCCTAGTACCCTAGCTCACCACAGATGCACAAACTCAATCCTCCACACTCCTCAAACACCAGTCCGGCCTGCACTACAATCGAACAATTTACGTTAGCGCAAATTGAAACACTTGTGTGTAGGCGCGTTACAAATGCCGTATCATATCATATCAAATTGTCTACTGCTCCAGACAGCTCACTAAATGAATACAGAGAGCCCCGTCTTCTCATATCTGCAGTCATAAAACAGTGCTACAAAGCAACCTTGCCTGCTCCCAAATTAGCCCCATACCACGCCTCCTGCATATCCTGAAATTCCAAGAAACCGTGACAGTGATAGACTGTATGCTATACAAGACATAGCATAACAGGGCATAGCAAAGATTCACCCATTCCCTGCTGTGGCAGTACTCTGGAAGGCTCATTGGTGACTGGCAGAAAAGGGGGGGGGAATTATTGTTGGCTCTGCTCAGGCCAGTGCTGTTTACTAGAAGGGTTTATTTGCCCAGGATCACACAGTTTAAACAGTGAAGCTGGAATGTTAACCCACTGTACAGTTTGGGCATTACAACACATATATTTCATGCTGCACCTTGTAAAAAATAATTACATTTTGTATTTCAAGGCCCAAATTAGTATTATCATTCAGAGCAGAGCCCTAAACATTTCCATTACCATTTGCGGGAAAACCATCCAGTCCTGTTTTTGATTGGAATTCTGGGACTTGTAGTTTGCCTAAATTACATGTGGTGGAAAACCGTCAAATAGCAGAATCCTGAACTGGATGGCTCTCTCACGCATGGGATTGTAACTGAGCGCTCTGATAATTGTATTTGCAATCTACCAAAGCTTAAAGCAACCATGTAATTTATCAATTATGAGAAAAAAAATGCTCGGTCAAAAGATTTTTGGTTCAGCTTTATTTTTTGCTGAATTAATGGAAAACTAGAAGTATGACAATGCAAAGTAATGCATGTTGGAACTACATTTTCTTTTTCCACTACTGTGTTGAAATGGTTGTCACAAACTTCTTGCTTGCTATTGTGAGAAATGCAGAACAATCCTTTTTCATAGCTTCCTTTTCATATTTTCAGGCATTTGGCATTGATGGGGCAATGAGGTAACAATCCGTGAGGGGCCTTTCAGATGCAAATGCCCCATCAGTGCCAAATGTCTAAGCATGTGTTAAAGGAAAGAGCAGCTCTCGAGGAAGACAAAGGTGTAATTGCAGGCCATAAAGGACAATACACTGCTCCATGGGGGGTTATTACTGAACCCGCTTCACATTCCCGTGCAGGATGCGATGTGGAGCTGCGACGTGTAATGTGTTTGGCTGCCATGCAAACAAGCCCAATTACACGCGTACATCTACTCAATTAAGCGGACAAAAACCGCGACACGCGCCTGTCTTGATATGGGCAAAATCTTCCTCGGGGCCAGCCCTTTGAGAGCAAAAAATACCCAATTCAGCCCAAAATACAGGTTCTATTGTGCTGAGCAGTGAACTCATGCTAGTGACAAATGACACCTTCAATAAGTTTTAGTATTTATTCTAAACAGTGAGTGAATATACATTTTGGGATTCAAGTTAGAGAAGATTACAAAGCACAAAACTTAGAGAAATGCAAAATATAGAGAAACATAGAACTTAGATAAACATAGAGAAACACAGTCTTACGCCCCTTCAATCAGCACTGGGAGACCCTGGCCCTCATAAGCTAGCTGTAACAAGCCCCGCTCAGAGGACAGCGCTGC
The DNA here is from genome assembly GCF_040938575.1 of Ambystoma mexicanum. NCBI lineage: Eukaryota > Metazoa > Chordata > Amphibia > Caudata > Ambystomatidae > Ambystoma > Ambystoma mexicanum. The sequence continues at coordinate 376,045,214 of NC_090926.1, read as the reverse complement.
TGGGTGCCGTCAGAGCTCCAAATTCCGGGCACTTGATCTTGCTCGAACCAAGTCCACAGGACGATCTCCCACCTGAGTCATGTGAGCATGCATTTTATAATCTCGTTTTGTCCGTCCATGACGCACAGTTCCAGAACTTTCCCTGTGCAAAATATAGGCTGGCTTATGGAAAAAACCCAGCTCTGTTCATTTCCACTGTGCTCCTTCTTCTGAGCCCCTCCCTGGAGCCCATCTGCGCGAAAGCTCAGGAATGTCTTATCAGTGCCTTCCCAGAGAAAAGGAAGATTAGCTTAGGGGCCATGCAGGGCTACCGTTAGTGAGGCAGAGCAAGCTCTAAAAGACATGCACTCATAGCTTAGTGTTCATAGCGCTTAAGACCGGCTATCTAAGCGCTATATAGGTGCCATAATGTTCCAAATACTCCAATATTGTCTATTAGCTTACAGAGCTGGGGCCTTCGCCCTGCCTGTCTATCAACAATGCATAATGTGACCTATCACTTATACTAGGCCTGCATATTCCTTGTAGCTCACTACTGCATAATGGAAGTGCTACAACAGACTACTGTCAGCATTTTTGGCACACACTTTGAATACACTATTGGCTTTCAGCGGCTAATGCTGTCATCTAAAGCCCTGATTGGCAAGGTTGCAATTTTGTGTATCACTACATTCCACCCCTATTCAAAGTGTGTGCGACAATGCTGACTAATACCCATCAATATAGTATTTAGTGCAGTGATAAAGACCTTGGGGCTTTGCAAGAGGTTTAAGCAAACTATCTTCTAGCGGTTAGTCAGCGTGGCATGCAAGGTAAAACACTACCTAAACAAAAATGTACACAAAGTGAACAGTGACATATACCCTTGTCAAAACCTGGCCTACACAAAAATACCTACACAAAGTGAACATGGACATTTACTCTAGCCAAAACCTGGCCTACACAACAATACCTAAATAATTTATTGTATAACTGATTGTCAGTTAAAAAGCAACATGCAGTTAGAATGTCAAGGCAATCCAGTGTAGTCTAATCTACAATGCACTGTTGCATTTATGTATGGTTACCAATTCTAAAACCTGGCAGCCTTTCACTCTAAGGGCCTACCCTCCCCCTGATCCCAGGGCATTCAAACGTGACTATGGGCTGTGTGATTAGACACTTCCCATATATGTGGAACCCAACCAGAAACCATCTAATTTTGTGAACAAGGTGAACCCATGGGCACCAGGTTATCTAAATAAAAACAATTCTACTAATTTACATCAAGCATGGCATGTGTTATTCATGCAATCAAAAGCAAGCAATTTGATCCATATGTATGCTGGTAACTGTAGCTCTGTGTGCCAGTGTGTGGAGGATGGTCGCCCCCACCCAGTAAAAAGCCAACACCTGCTGATTTACCAATGTTTGCCATAAAATGCATCATGTGTATTTAGCAGTCTTGTTGACCTGCCCTATGGCAGAAAAATGTCTTCATACCTATAATTCTGCCATCTCCAGTGGTTGCCAATACTTGTAGCAGTGTTGGGCGTATCAATGGGCCCCACTAGGCCAGAAGTTCTATAGCAGAGCTGGCATCAGAACCCATAGTGTCTAGCTTATTGTGCACAGTTTCTATGTCACAAGCATATAAAGCTCCTGTTACTCCCCGCTGCTCCTGCAATTAATGAATCTAGCTCCCTAGCTACGCGCACTCTAGTGATGGGCCATAGAAATGGACTCCATTTGTAGCAGCTTGGTAGTACTAAGGAAACATTGCCTCGTGATAAATCTATGTCTAAGTGTATCACTGTAATAATAGAGGTGTGCATTACCAGCCTACAATTTAAATGTTGCCTTACTACTGGAAAATCTAACATGTTCACAGTGTCTACCTATTGTGACTTGGAGAATACCCTTCTTCAAGTGGGATATCTACCATATACAATATTAGTTTTAGCTACAAACACCATACTACCATCCGGCAGTGGCTGTTTCATCACAACATTGTGTGAAATGCATTTAGTCAAATTATAGTCCATAAAATCTTGGCGAGAACACTCGCTGCAGTTCTTGGTCAGAAAAATATCACATTAAACAAATTAAACAAATCGTTGTATCCATTGACTGAAACATTTGGGCCTAGGTTTTCATAGACACCAGTCATATGAGTCAGTGACAAAAGATGCCCGACAATGTGCCAGGCCAGTACACTAGCAATTCCATGTGGATACTCATTTGTAGCGCTTTTCCAAAGAATTATTCCAAATGTCTACAATCAAAAGGTGACTCTTTGCATTAGTGTGCTGGAGACACCTGTCCCCACAAAAACATGAAACTGGTTGGTTTAACAAAAGCCGTGTCACACACTGTGTCATAAAATCAAATATCAAGTCAGTCATGGTTTCATTTACCTGCCTTAAGCTGGCTGTAAAAGTATCCAGTGTTTCAAAGATTACCATTTCAAATTGAAGCTCACACACTTGGCAGCATTACTTCAAATTAAGAATCTTAACCTACGCACAGGTGACTTTGATGTGCGCACTCATCTTATCTCAAAATAAATTACACTCCTGCTTGCATAATCCTGCTGCCCCAACAATTCATAAATCATTTTCCTGCCTACGTGCAACGTAGAAGTTTTTTTTTTTTTTTTTTTTCAAAAAAGCAAAGCATCTCTGGTTAAAGCAATTCAGTTGGAAGAGCAAAACCATTTCGTTTTTTCAGATTCATCTCAAAAAGTGCATTTAAAAACCATTTTTCAATGTGTTAGCATTCAAGTGCTGTGTCACACAGCTGTTTGTGGTGCATGATGTTACAGTCCACAACTCATTGTCCACAGTCCTTTAAACAAGAAAGGCAAGACATGTCAATTAAGTTATTTCCAGCAACTGAATCATTTGAATGTGCAGCATCAAATATTTGATAACTAGCCAAGTCTGCACCGTGCCAGTTCAGCAAAAGTTATTACTCTGTTGGACACCTTTCGCAGGTTGCAGAACAAATGTCCTCATACGTCATGCATGTTAGCAGCATTGAGTGCGGTGCAGGACACGTTCAATGTTCGCATATTTCATCACGCAGTGACTCGCTTTCTCTGAGAATGCGTCTGCTTGACTGATCAGTGTCACCCGCAAATTGCACACATCTACTTCAATAATGGCACGCAACTGTCTTGCTTTTTTGCCTAGGCAAAATACAAACAGAAATGTTAGGATTTCATCAAAAGTACAATGTCAGCGTTATCCACCCCTTCCCTTAACACCACCACCATCTTCAGAAGTCTCATCAGGTAACTACACACTTTATCATTGCTACCACAATTATTTGTCACTCTTCTGCATGTTATTGGGGGCTTATTTACACTCAACCATACGGGGTGTAACTGCCTAATCACAAACTCATTTGTGCAATGCGATCATAGTTGGTCAATGGTACTTCAGACGGATCTGTGCTTTTACAAAAGCCATATAATAAGTACCCAGGTCGCACTATGCTTTTCTTTTTCACCAAAGCGATCACGAATGCCAGGCGCCAACTCGCTTCCAGTGTCTCATGATCTTGATTTAGGTTGCCCTGCTGGCATCACTCCATATTTCAAAGGTAAAGTCTTTCAGTCCCATATCGCCTGCAGTTGCATAAGCAGCTTTGTTTATTTTTTTCTCCATACAGCTAGTGTCTTCCAAGCCTCTGGTTTTTTCACTTATCATTTTCTCAAAGGGTGTTTGCTGATTTCTAGGCCCACCCCTTTGAGCGCGATAGTCTAAGTCAGTTTCTTTTGTTGCTTCAACAAATCATTCATTCTTGCACTAAGCCGTGAGGCTTCTGGATCATGGCTAATGTGCAGTGTTCATGTTGTACTCCAAAGCCCCGCTCTGCATGTTGTCTCTTGCAAAACGGCTAAGCGCTTTTGTCAGTTTTGCTTCCATCTGGAATGCCATAATGTCTTTGTCAGTTACTCCAGCCCTGGCAATGTAGCTTGCATTTTGCCAGCTGTGTATTTTCTCTTCTCAAAGCGCCTAGAGGTTTCTTCTCCAGTGCACAGCGCTTTACTTCAGTTCACATCACATGGAGCACTGGAATGCAGCTTGCACAGCAATGTCGCTTCACTTCACATCACATCACATGGGAATGCAGCTTGCACGGCAATGTCTCTTGAAATGGGCAGCTGTCTTTTTGTCATGATCTCTGCTTCCAAAAGGTCAGGGTTTTCCCAACTCCCTTGGAAGCAGATCCATAACCCAGGTTCAGAGTGCCAACCAGTCCCAATTGGGACCTTTTGGACCCAGTCCTAGTGCCAGTGGCACCAGGCTCATAAATATGCCCAGTCCCAGCGCTGGAAGCGCCGGGCTCATAATGCTTGGGTGGACTTACCTGCAGCAGACCATGCTGCTTACTTGCCTGCCAGTTGAGCCTCTGATCCTCTTCTGTTTGGAACTACTTTTCCTGTTGGGTGGGGCAGGAGCCACTCCCTAGATTCAGAACACTGGAACTCTTCTGGAAAGCAGGAACTCTTTTCTTACCTAGGCGTGGCTGTGGAAGGAGACACCTAAGCACTACAGGAGGCTATTTAAACCACACCCGATGGATGAATCTTGCTTTGCGTTATTCTGCATCCTCTGCAGCAGAACGCTCATTGTGTCTTCTGCATCTGATCCTGGGCCTAAGGAAAAAGGCTTACCATCCTGAATCCAGTCTTCAGCAACACCTATAAAGACAAGAAAGAACAGGTTAGCATTATGGTCTTCAGTGACAGCTCTTCACTTACCTGATCCATCGGCTGTCACCAACGCCTCGCGCTGCATTCCGGCATCTGAAAGACAAAGGCTTACCTACTCTTCGTGCGCTCCGGAGGTCTTCACACTGCATTCCGGCATCAGAAAGACAAAAGCTTACCAACTCTTCGCACGCTCCGGAGGCCTTCGGCACTGCATCCCGCATCTGAAAGACAAAACAAGGTGCGTTTAAAGACATTGGGGAACTTTAATACTCACGTGCCATTACTCCTTTCCACATCTAACCCAGTGGGTATTCCGGCACCCTGCAGCCGCTCCGAACTTGTACCTGCAAAATAAAAAGACAGTTAGAGCGCATCGTGAAGCAGGCAACAAGCGCTTACTTACGTGCTTCCAGGCGCTTCTATTCATCACACGGGCTCCATCTTCAACTCACTTCAGCCCGTCATCCGCCATCGCCGGAACCCTGCAAAACAAGAAACATCATTACTAAAGACTTTAAAGACATTAGAATTACTCGAAACTTACCGTTCGTGCAGTAAACGACGGACAGCAGTCCTCTGAAGTCAAGAGGCCTGCTCCCCTTATCCAGTGAAGAAACTGGTTACAGCACCCTGCCCCGAGGCAGATGGAGAGCACGGCGTTCACTTACCTAAGGTGAGAGCGTTAACCTTTGGGGTTCTACAGGAGAAGAGAAAGGGAAGAAGAGAGAGACATTCAATAACCCAGTTCCTTAATCCCATATTTTCTATCTGCAGACATCTTACCCTTCGAGTCAGACATACAGTGCACAGAGGTCCAGCCCAAAGAGCCAGCCGTGTGTTACACATCACCTTTGGCGATACGGTATACGCCCAGTCAAGACCGGCGCCTCTACAGGAATCAGGTGAGCGTTACAGAACGCAAAGCCTACCACAAAACTCCCGTCCAGGCGCTATGGAAACCTCGGATACCGACCAGCTAGCCCAGTTACTTGGGGAACTAAGGGCAGAAGTGCATGCAGCCCGTCAGGAAACGAACGCTCTAAGAAGGGAACTGATTATTTCCAAGGAGCGAACAGATGATCTCGCTAGACAATTGCTACAGTCACAAGCCGGACAGACCCCGTTACCCGCATCTGGGGGAAATCTTCCTTCTACATCCTCTATGAATCCAGTGCAGATCAACCTACCTGGGAATGTACCTCTGGCTCCGCCCGAATGATTTTCTGGTGACCCAAAGAGGTTTGCAGTATTTATCAATCAGTGCCGGTTGCATTTCTTATGCCGGCCAGCAGCCTTTCCAACTGATCAAGCTAAAGTAGCTTTCGTGCTTTCGTACCTTAGTGGCAATGCGGCAGACTGGTCGATCCCTCTAGTAAATCAAGATGATCCGGTCCTCCATGATTTTCAAGCTTTTCAGCTCAGTATGGAAAAACTGTTCGCAAGACATTCACAGGGGCAGGCCTTGGACAATGAGCTTCTTTCATTGCGACAAGGTAATCAAGACCTTTTGGCTTATATTGCGTCTTTCAACAGACTGATAGTGGAAACTCAATGGCCTGAGGACAAAAGGATTACGCTGTTTTATAGAGGTCTACGTGGAGAGCTCAAAGATGTGTTAGCCCAAGTAGTGAATCCCCCACAAGATTGTTCGGACTATATAGACTTAGTCGTTCAAATAGATCACAGACTGCAGAACAGGAAGGCCGATCGTTCCAAGTTTGATGCTCGAGTATTTTCCAAACCGCCAACTCCTTCCAAAGGAGTAGACTCCGGGGAACCCATGCAAATAGGGGGTCTGAAAGGTCCTCTAACACAAAAGGAGCGGGAAAGGAGAAAACAGTTGCAATTATGCCTCTATTGCGGAAACTCAGGGCACTTTCTTCGAGACTGTCCGGTGAAACCTGCCAAGAAGGCAGTAGGAGCTGCAGTTACCAAAGTTACAAACTCTGAGCAGGGAAACGACCTCACCCGACAAGAATATAGGTCCTCTTGCCGAGCGTGAAAACCAGTTCCGTGACCTCGCATTTCGTGATACCTATGGTCCTCATTAGCCCTGATAATCCAGATCGATTACATGCGATTGAAGCTTACGTCGACAGCGGTGCCATCGGCAATTATGTGGATCATGAAATGGTTTTGCGGATGAATCTAACTCTTTGTCCCAAGGCTGTAAAGGACGTCATTACTACGGTGGATGGTACGGAGATAGCCTCCGGGCCAGTAACGCTTACCACTCAAGAGGTGACGCTAGTAAGTCAAGATGGACACCATGAGAAGATCGTGTTCGATGTGATCAAGGCCCCTCAGTTTCAGATTATTCTAGGAATACCTTGGTTAGAGAAACACAATCCTCTGATCGATTGGCGAGCAAGAACGGTCCAGTTTCCAGAATGTGTCTCTACTTGTCACCCTCCACCTGGTGTTGCACTGGCAGCAATTTCTTCAGAGACTCCCCAGTTACCTCCCGAATACCTAGAATACCAAGATGTTTTCAGGAAGGATCAGGCTAACTCTCTACCTCCTCATAGGTCTTATGACTGCCAGATAGACCTGATACCTGGATCTACTCCTCCTTGTAGTAGAATTTATGCCCTCACCGAGCCTGAGAACCTTCACCTTCGACAATACCTGGATCAATACCTGGCAAATGGGTTTATTCGTCCTTCCAAGTCCCCTGCTTCTTCAGCTTTGTTCTTTGTTCCAAAAAAGGAAGGAGACCTTAGAACTTGTATAGATTATCGCTCCCTGAACCAGATCACCGTTAAGAATAGATATCTGTTACCTTTGATCCCTGAACTCCTGGACCAAGTCAGAAAAGCATGCATATATACAAAGCTGGATCTTAGAGGAGCTTACCACTTGGTACGAGTAAAAGAGGGCGATGAATGGAAGACGGCCTTCCGCACCAAGTATGGGCTATTTGAATATCAGGTCATGCCCTTCGGACTTTGCAATGCCCCGGCCGCCTTTCAATATTTTATGAACGATGTCCTCAGAGAGCTCATAGATGTGTGAGTTGTTGTTTACATTGACAACATCCTCGTTTATTCTTCATCGGAATCTGAACATCGGAAACACGTGAAAATGGTCCTCGAAAGATTGCGTCAACACAAACTTTTCGCTAAGTTGGAAAAATGTGTTTTCAACGTGACTGAAGTTGAATTCTTGGGATTCATATTATCACCTGGCGGAGTGCGTATGGATTCAAAGAAGGTCGATGCAGTTCTCAAATGGCCATCACCATCCTCCGTAAAAGGTGTGCAAAGCATGTTAGGCTTCGCTAACTTTTACCGCAGGTTTATCCCCGAATTCTCTCGAATAGTCCAGCCCATCACTGCCTTGTTAAAGAAAAACAAACGTTTTGAATGGTCTACCGAGGCGGAACAAGCTTTCCAGGATTTGAAGACTAAATTTATCTCTGCACCAATCTTAAAACACCCTCGCGCCGAACTGCCCTACATCGTGGAAACTGATGCTTCAAGCCTTGCCATGGGGGCAGTTCTATCACAAAAGGACCCGGTAACCAATCAGTTGCATCCCGTGGCATTTTGGTCCCGCAAATTCTCGCCTCCTGAAATCAATTACACGAATACTGACAAGGAACTTCTGGCTATCAAGTCTGCCTTTAAGGCTTGGCGGCATTATCTGCTGGGGGCCCGACACACCGTTACTGTGATTACGGATCACCGAAACCTGCAATATTTGAAAACCGCAAAAGCCCAATCCTCTAGACAACTCCGTTGGGCATTATTCTTTGCCGAGTTTGACTTCATAATTACCTATCGACCTGGTACAAAGAACGGTAAAGCTGATGCCTTTTCTCGGATGGGAGTGGAAGAACACTGGATCAACCCTAAACCTGTACCAATCATTCCCGAACAAAGAATTCTGGGTGTAATCGCCACAGAATCCATAGAGGATGTTAAGGATAAAGCCAGGCAACTTGTAACTCCAGCAGACATACAGAATTGGCATCTGCAGGGAAAGGACTTTGCAGTAAAGGACAACTTATTGTATTTCCAAGAACGATTATACCTACCCAGCACAGATTTACAGAAAAAAGTAATCTCTTGTTATCACGATTCTTTAATGGAAGGACATCCCGGTATGGCCAAGACCTCAGAAAAGATCAAGCGCTACTTCTGGTGGCCGTCTTGGAAAAAAGATATCAGAGACTTTATAATGTCCTGTGGAGTATGCGCCCAAAACAAGAGTCAAAAGGAAAGACCAGCAGGCCTCTTACGCCCTATTGACATCCCACCTCGCCCTTGGCATACGCTTTCTATGGACTTCATCACCGATCTACCTCCATGCTCCGGATACAATACGATTCTAGTAATCGTGGACTTATTCTCCAAGATGGCGCATTTCATTCCGCTCAAAGGCTTGCCAACAGCAGCAACTCTGGCCCGAGAATTTCTCGAAAACATCGTCTGACTGCACGGTTTTCCTTCGGTTCTAATTTCGGATTGAGGTAGTCAATTTATTTCTCATTTTTGGCGAAGTTGCTGTCGGTCGGCTCAAATTGATGTGAGACTATCGACCAGTCACCACCCTCAGACCGACGGACAAACCGAGAGGACCAATCAAACTCTGGAACAGTATTTACGCTGCATGCTGCAACAAACTGAAAAAACTTGGAAAGACATCCTTTGGATAGCCGAATATGCCTACAATAACTCTGTCCATTCGGGAACTGGGAAAACCCCGTTTTTTCTTTTGTACGGCAGTCACCCTCGAACCTCGGAGTTGGATCCCCTCCAAGATCTTGAAACACCAGCAGTAGACTACCTGCATTCTACAATCACCCAAGCCTTTAAGGAAGCTGTTTCTCACCTTCAAAGGGCTAAAGAACAATACAAGAAAGGAGCAGATCAACATCGGAAGGAAGCCCCTCAATATCAAGTAGGGGATCAAGTCTGGTTATCCACCAAATATCTACCTCTAAAAGGGCCACACACATTCAACCCAAGATACCTTGGTCCCTATTCCATCACTACTATAGTAAACCCAGTAGCGGTCAAGTTGGACTTGCCCCCGCACATGAAGATACATCCGGTCTTCCACGTCTCGCTATTAAAACCCGTGCAACCTCAAACCCGACTAACTAAATCTCCAAAACCTATCCTAGTTGATGGAGAACTCGAGTTTGAAGTCAAAAGCATTCTGGACTCCAAGATCTCCAAATCTAAACTATTTTACCTAATTGACTGGAAAGGCTACGCCCCCCAAGAGAGATCCTGGGAACCTGCTGAATATGTCCACGCTCCTCGCCTAATCAAAAGATTTCACCGAACATTTCCTGACAAGCCAAAACCCCCGGAGAAGCCCGGTTTGGGAGGGGCCTTGAGGGGGGGTACTGTCATGATCTCTGCTTCCAAAAGGTCAGGGTTTTCCCTACTCCCTTGGAAGCAGATCCATAACCCAGGTTCAGAGTGCCAACCAGTCCCAATTGGGACCTTTTGGACCGAGTCCTGGCGCCAGTGGCACCAGGCTCATAAATATGCCCAGTCCCAGCGCTGGAAGCGCCGGGCTCATAATGCTTGGGTGGACTTACCTGCAGCAGACCATGCTGCTTACTTGCCTGCCAGTTGAGCCTCTGATCCTCTTCTGTTTGGAACTACTTTTCCTGTTGGGTGGGGCAGGAGCCACTCCCTAGATTCAGAACACTGGAACTCTTCTGGAAAGCAGGAACTCTTTTCTTACCTAGGCGTGCCTGTGGAAGGAGACACCTAAGCACTACAGGAGGCTATTTAAACCACACCCGATGGATGAATCTTGCTTTGCATTATTCTGCATCCTCTGCAGCAGAACGCTCATCGTGTCTTCTGCATCTGATCCTGGGCCTAAGGAAAAAGGCTTACCATCCTGAATCCAGTCTTCAGCAACACCTATAAAGACAAGAAAGAACAGGTTAGCATTATGGTCTTCAGTGACAGCTCTTCACTTACCTGATCCATCGGCTGTCACCAACGCCTCGCGCTGCATTCCGGCATCTGAAAGACAAAGGCTTACCTACTCTTCGTGCGCTCCGGAGGTCTTCACACTGCATTCCGGCATCTGAAAGACAAAAGCTTACCAACTCTTCGCACGCTCTGGAGGCCTTCGGCGCTGCATCCTGCATCTGAAAGACAAAACAAGGTGCATTTAAAGACATTGGGGAACTTTAATACTCACGTGCCATTACTCCTTTCCACATCTAACCCAGTGGGTATTCCGGCACCCTGCAGCCGCTCCGAACTTGTACCTGCAAAATAAAAAGACAGTTAGAGCGCATTGTGAAGCAGGCAACAAGCGCTTACTTACGTGCTTCCAGGCGCTTCTATTCATCACACGGGCTCCATCTTCAACTCACTTCAGCCCGTCATCCGCCATCACCGGAACCCTGCAAAACAAGAAACATCATTACTAAAGACTTTAAAGACATTAGAATTACTCGAAACTTACCGTTCGTGCAGTAAACGACGGACAGCAGTCCTCTGAAGTCAAGAGGCCTGCTCCCCTTATCCAGTGAAGAAACTGGTTACAGCACCCTGCCCCGAGGCAGATGGAGAGCACGGCGTTCACTTACCTAAGGTGAGAGCGTTAACCTTTGGGGTTCTACAGGAGAAGAGAAAGGGAAGAAGAGAGAGACATTCAATAACCCAGTTCCTTAATCCCATATTTTCTATCTGCAGACATCTTACCCTTCGAGTCAGACATACAGTGCACAGAGGTCCAGCCCAAAGAGCCAGCCGTGTGTTACACATCACCTTTGACGATACGGTATACGCCCAGTCAAGACCGGCGCCTCTACGGGAATCAGGTGAGCGTTACACTTTTCTTAGCCCATTCACAGATGCACAGGTTCCCCAAATGTTCAGATGTGAGGTGCCCATCTGCCATTCTGCGTGCAGTGTTTGTTTTCCTTCCAGTGTTGATACTGGGCAAATTCTTTACTTCTGCAAGCTCTGTTATTGCATGCTGTTAGAAAGCATGCGTACATCAGCATGTATACGGTAGATTGTGCTCTTTTTATTTTCTCACTCACAGCAATTATTGCTTTCAGTTCTGTTTCAGCATTTCTGTCTTTGCACCCCCCCCTCAGTTTTTTGCTCACACTGACGGTGTCTCTCACAGGGGATGGAATTCAGGAATGTCATTGTTTATCTTTCCTGTGCACATGGCAGCGCCATACCACGCAGCAAGCTTATCTCTTTGCCTATAACTCTTAAACTGTGGCGGCTTCAATGGAAGGCACTCGTTTCAGACAGTTCATCCAGATTAACTCTTTCATGCACTGTTCCAGCAACTCAGAAAAGCTCTCATATCTGCCAGCTTCTATAAACACCATTTCACTAAACAGGAGCGCAGTATTCTGCTTTTGTCTGCCTTCCTCCAACAGTTTTTTTTTTCTTCGCACACCTCGCCCAAGACAGTGCAAGTTATCTTCAAGGCACAAGCTCTGCACACACAGCAAGACTCTTATTTTCAAAAGAGGCACTTTTTCTTGTCATCAGATTCTACTCCATGTAATTTTGCAAAATGTCAAAGCGTCTTTTAGCCTGGGTTGAACTGATTAATGTCCCATTTAAAAGCATACATTTTTTTTTCTTCCTCGTAACCTTGTAGTTTGGCTTCACGAGCTCACTCCAATGCAATGTGCGATCTTTCAAAAGAACCCACAACCCACTAAATCTTTGTGCTGTCTTATCACACACAGATTTTTCATTCTGTTGTACCATTGCCAGAATATAACCACTTATTTCAGTGCATTTAAAAAATGCCATGTGTAGTGCAGCTCCCTGCACGTTTTTTTTCTCTGCAAGAGCAACCCACACTCTATATTGCTTGTGGGCTGTTAAATGTGTCAACAACATTTTTCACCATGTACCACAGTTAACAGGTCACTATTTCCAAATCATACATCACTTATAAGGCAACAGTCCAAATCCATGGCATAGCGTGGGAACACTCAAAAATACTCCAGGGGCAATTTAGAGGCAATTTAGAAAAATATAAATTGTTTTTTCCCCCCAAACCATTGCAAACTGATCCTGCAATTTCAAATCAATACACAAAAATCGAAAAATCCAAATAACATTCACTCACTTTCTTTTTTAAGTGAGTCTCTCACCCATTATAAGCATGGCACAGCTTAAAATGCAATATAGTCATTTTAGTGTGTTTCCTTTAAACAGAATGCACCACCAGCACATGGAATTTACAGTTGCCAAAAGAAAAACAAACCCTTTAGGCTCTCAACACAGATGTTACTCTTTCTCCTAAACACGGCTCATTCCCCACGTTATCTTCAGGAATGTCAACACTTCAAAAGCATGCATTAAAAAGCGAACCTTCGCCTCCGTACATTACAGCCCCCCACTCGCTAGCACACTGGGGCTGAATCAATGGTTAGATTACTATTCACAATTTGCATGTCAAATCCTCGCAACTATTTTCCCTGCCCTCATGACAGAATAGAGTTGAGAACTCCGTCTCACTTTGCATTTCAAATTACAACTTTAAACTGGGGAAACCGCATGATAAAATTATTTCCTAATTGAACATACATCTTTCTTGACCATTCATCGGAGCGCTTTAAACAAAGCCATTTCCCGCTTGTTTATCGCCTTGTACTCCCTGGCTCCATTCCCAAGCAATAAGTCAGTCACAACTGATTTACTGAAGGGAGTCTTAACCACACAAGCTATCGGCCACGGCAAGCCGACACAACGCTGCTGTCTTTTGAAGTCTCAGAGCTGCAGTGAGACCACCAAGGAAATGCGACAGCCTGCTCCTCACTCTGCACTGTGTTCTCTCACACAATTTGTCATTTCACAGCAAGGCACTGCTCTGCACAAATCCCACAAAGCTGCCACCAAATGTCTTGATATGGGCAAAATCTTCCTCAGGGCCAGCCCTTTGAGAGCAAAAAATACCCAATTCAGCCCAAAATACAGGTTCTATTGTGCTGAGCAGTGAACTCATGCTAGTGACAAATGACACCTTCGTTTTAGTATTTATTCTAAACAGTGAGTGAATATACATTTTGGGATTCAGGTTAGAGAAGATTACAAAGCACAAAACTTAGAGAAATGCAAAATATAGAGAAACATAGAACTTAGATAAACATAGAGAAACACAGTCTTACACCCCTTCAATCAGCACTGGGAGACCCTGGCCCTCATAAGCTAGCTGTAACAAGCCCCGCTCAGAGGACAGCGCTGCTGGGTGCCGTCAGAGCTCCAAATTCCAGGCACTTGATCTTGCTCGAACCAAGTCCACAGGACGATCTCCCACCTGAGTCATGTGAGCATGTATTTTATAATCTCGTGCTGTCCGTCCATGACGCACAGTTCCAGAACTTTCCCTGTGCAAAATATAGGCTGGCTCATGGAAAAAACCCAGCTCTGTTAATTTCCACTGTGCTCCTTCTTCTGAGCCCCTCCCTGGAGCCCATCTGCGCGAAAGCTCAGGAATGTCTTATCAGTGCCTTCCCAGAGAAAAGGAAGATTAGCTTAGGGGCCATGCAGGGCTAACGTTAGTGAGGCAGAGCAAGCTCTAAAAGACATGCACTCATAGCTTAGTGTTCATAGCGCTTAAGACTGGCTATCTAAGCGCTATATAGGTGCCATAATGTTCCAAATACTCCAATATTGTCTATTAGTTTACAGAGCTGGGGCCTGCGCCCTGCCTGTCTATCAACAATGCATAATGTGACCTATCACTCATACTAGGCCTGCATATTCCTTGTAGCTCACTACTGCATAATGGAAGTGCTACAACAGACTACTGTCAGCATTTTTGGCACACACTTTGAATACACTATTGGCTTTCAGCGGCTAATGCTGTCATCTAAAGCCCTGATTGGCAAGGTTGCAATTTTGTGTATCACTACAGCGCCCTTCCAATATTATAAGCGACTTTAGGCAAAAAGAAGCCCAAAGTTGCTTATAATAAGCGCACCTGGCAACACTGGGGAGGAAGGCAGAAAAGCAGAATGCCGCGTTCTTGTTCAGTAAAATGATGTTTACAGAAGCTGGCAGATATGGGAGCTTTTCTGAGTTGCTGAAGCATTGCAGAAAATAGTTAATCTGGATGAACTGTCTGAAACGAGTGCCTTCCATTGATGCCGCCCCAGCTTCTGAGTTATAGGCAAAGAAACAAGCTTGACGCGTGCGTATGGTGCTGTCATGTGCATGCACAGGAATGATAAGCAATAGCCGATGTTCCTGCATTCCATCCCCTGTGAGAGACACTGTCAGTGTGAGCAAAGATAAAGGTAGGGCTGGAAAGCCAGAATGCTGAAACTGAACTGAAGGCAATAATTGCTGTGAGCGAGGAGATGAAAAAGAGCGCAATCTACCTTACACATGCTGATGTACGCATGCTTTCTGACACTGGCATGCAATAACAGAGCTGATCAGAAGCAAGGAATTTGCCCAGTATCAACACTGGAAGAAAAAGAAATGCTGCATGCAAATGGCAGGCTGGGCGCATCATGCATCTGAACATTTGCGGAAACTGTGCACCTGTGAATGGGCTAAGAAAAGACAGCTGCCCATTTCAAGAGACATTGCCGTGCAAGCTGCATCCCTGTGCCCCATGTGATGTGAAGTGAAGAGAAATTGCCATGCAAGCTGCATCCCAGTGCCCCATGTGATGTGAACTGAAGTAAAGCGCTGTGCACTGGAGAAGAAACCTCTCGGCGCTTTGAGAAGTGAAAATACACAACTGGCAAAATGCAAGCTACATTGCCAGGGCTGGAGTAACTGACAAAGACATTATGGCGTTCCAGATGGAAGCAAAACTGACAAAGGTAGCCGTTTTGCAAGAAACAACATGCAGAACTGAGTATAACATGAACACTGCAGATTAGCAATGATCCAGAAGCCTCACGGCTTAGTGCAAGAATTAATGATTTGTTGAAGCAAATAAAGAAACTGACTTAGACTATCGCTCTCAAAGGGGTGGCCCAAGAAATCAGCAGACACCCTTTGGGAAACTCACAAGTGGAAAACCAGAGGCTTTAAAGACACTGGTTGTATGGAGAAAAATAAACAAAGCTGCATGTGCAACTGCAGACGGTATTGGACTAAAAGACTTTACCTTTGAAAAATGGAGTGATGCCAGCAGGGCAACCTAAATCAAGATCATGAAACACTGGAAGCAAGTTGGCCCTTGGCGCCTGGTATTCGTGATCGCTTTGGTGACAAAGAAAAGCATTGATCCATTGAGAAGTGCGATCTGGGTACTTATTATATGGCTTTTGTAAAATCACAGATCAGTCTGAAGTACCATTGACCAACTATGATCGCATTGCACAAATGAGTTGGTGATTAGGCAGTTACACCTGTATGGTTGAGTGTAAATAAGCCCCCAGTAACACACAGAAGGGTTACAAATAATTGCAGTAGCAATGATGAAGTGTGTAGTTACCTAATGAGACTTCTGAAGGTGGGGATGGTGTTAAGGGAAGGGGTGGATAACGCTGATATTGTAGTTTTGATGACATCCTAACGTGGATAACAATGATATTGTACTTTTGTGAAATTCTAACATTTCTGTTTGTATTTTGCCTAGGCAAAATAAACCAAGACAGTTGCGTGCCATGATTGGGGTAGACGTGTGCAATTTGCAGGTGATTCTGATCAGTCAAGCAGACGCATTCTCAGAGAAAGCGAGTCACTGCAGGGTGGTATGTGAACTTTGAACCTGTCCTGCACCGCACTCAATGCTGCTAACGTGCGTGACGCGCGAGGACATTTGTTCTGCAACCTGCGAGAAGTGTCCAACAAAGTAATAACTTTCCCAGAACTGTCACGGTGCAGACTTAGCATATTGTCAAACATTTGATGCTGCAAATTCAAATGACTCAGTTGAAGGTTTTAAATAACGCATTTGATATGTTTTGCCTTTCTTGTTTAAAGGACTGTGGACAATGGGTTGTGGACTGTGACATCATGCACCACAAACCGCTGTGGGAAACAGCACTTTAAAAAAAAAAAACAAATGGTTTTCAAATGCATTTTTGAGATGAATCTGAAAAAGCGAAATGTTTTGCTCTTCCAACTGAATTGCTTTAACCAGAGATGCTTTGCCTCTTTTAAAACTACTAAGTTGCACGTAGCCAGGAAAATGATTTATGAATTGTGTGGGCAGCAGGGTTATGCAAGCAGGAGCGTAATATGTTTTGAGATAAAATCAGTGCGCACACAAAAGTTAGCGGTGCGTAGGTTAAGGTTCTTAATTTGAAGAAATGCTGCCGAATGTATGAGCTTTAATTTGAGATGGTAACCTTTGAAACACTGGATACTTTTACAGCCAGCCTTAAGGCGGGTAAAGGAAACCAAGACACGCCATACTTGATTTTATAGCACAGTGTGTGACACGGTTTTGTTAAACCAACCAGTTTCATGATTCTGTGGGGACGGCTGCCTCCAGCACACTGATGCAAAGAGTCACCTTTTGATTGGAGACATTTACAGTAATTCATTAGAAAAGCGCTACAAATGAGTATCTACATGGAACTGCTAACCTACTGGCCTGGCACATTGTCGGGCATCTTTTGTCACTGACTCATATGACTGGTGCTTATGAAATCCTAGGCCCAAATGTTTCAGTGAATGGATCCAACAATTTGTTTGATGTTTCATGTTTTTCTGACCAAAGAACTGCAGTGAGTGTTCTCGCCAAGATTTTATGGACTATAACTTGACTAAATGCATTTCATACAATTGTCTGATGAAACAGCCACTGTCGGATGGTAGTATGGTGTTTGTATCTGAAACTAATATTGTATATGGTAGGCATCCCACTTGGAGAAGAGTATTCTCCAAGTCACACAAGGTAGAAACTGTGAACATGCTAGATATTCCAGTAGTTACACAACATTTAAATTGCAAACATGTAATGCACGCGTATATCATTACAGAAGTACACTTAGATATAGATTTGTCACAAAGCAATGATCCTGGAAATAAACAGTGGAAGAAACAGGGTCAGACTAAAAGCAAACCAAATTAAGAAATTGACTTCAGCCCTACTAACAGCTGATAATGAGCTGAGCGATCCAACAAATTACTCGAAATTACTACCATGCAAATGTGAAAAAACTAAACATAGTGGAAAAACAATTCGTATTCATTGTCACATCTGGAGTAAAAAAATTGTCCAAGAAAGGAAACAACTTAAGAAGGATATAGGCGAATATGAAAAATCGGTTCGGAACAGCCGAAGAACAACGAAGAATTAAATTAAGAAAACAGAAATACCGGAACTGGCTAAAAGCCTTTAAATTCCAACGGGACCAAGAACGCGGAGAGAAAATGTTGGGGTTAATAAAAACAAACAACACAAGAGAGATCTGGTCAATCCTGAATAAAGGTCACGAAAATCACTCGAAGAGACTTGAAAACGGAGTTGCTGAAGGAGAATGGCACAAACACTTCCAAAAGGTATTTTCAACGCAAACACTGCAAAAAGAGATACAGCCGGCATGTGAAATCTCAAAATGGGATGTCTGTGAGTCTAAAGAAACAATTGAAAATGCTATCGGAAAACTAAAAAACTCGAGAGCCGCAGGACCCGATGGTATCACGAATGTGATGTTAAAAGAAAATAAACATGAGTGGTCCGAATTTATAGAAATCCTGTTTTCTGTGATCGCAGACCAACGATCTCTTCCGTCTTCATGGTCAGAGGCAATAATTGTGCCGATCTATAAAAAGGGCAATCGGGCAGACACTGCCAACTATCGCCCGATTGCCCTTTTTGTACACGATTGGCAAGGTGTTCGCCACGTTCCTTCAGAAAAAACTATCATCTTGGGCAACAAGGGCAGAAATGGTAGACATAAGACAGTCTGGCTTTACTAAAGGAGTCGGGATGGAGTTGAACCTGGCAATTGTAAATATTCTTAAATTGGAGGCAATAAAGAAAAAATCAAACCTGTTTTTTGCATTTATCGACATGCAACAAGCATTTGATACAATGAACCGCAAAAAACTCTGGATGAAATTGGAAAAGCATAACTGTCCAAAATCACTGTTAACCCCAATAAAAGCATTACATGCAAACACCACGGTGAGGATCCGGATAAATGAACAAGGGGATCTCTCAGACCCGATCGCAACAGACAAAGGGGTAAAACAAGGGTGTACACTGGCAGCAACGTTATTCAAACTATTCATCGCCGACGTACCAACTGCCCTAGCAAAGGCAAAATGCTTTGCGCCACAGATCAATGGATCCGCAATAAGTTGTGTAATCTATGCCGATGACCTGGTCCTGGTCGACCAAACACAGATCGGGTTACAACGACTTCTCCATGAACTCCAAAACTTCATGGACAATAACGACCTAGTAATAAATGTTGGGAAAACTAAAATCATGAAGTTCGGAACCACTAAAGGAATAAAAAATAAGAACTTCAAGTGGCGAATATATACGACAAACAGATTGAGATGGTAGAGGAAATCCGCTATCTAGGGATAAAGATCAACACCTCAATACGTGAATGTAGCTGGGTCCAGGAACTTTGCCAACGAATGCGGACCTTAGCCCTCCAAGGTGCACGCATACAGTCACTTTATGGCAAATTCTCTATGATCCCGACACGCACGTTTTATCTGCAGAAAGTGATCCCTGCAATCACATTCGGAGCAGAAGCTGGGTGGAACATCGACTGTAAGATCTGGAGCCAGCTTGAAGGGATGTTTTGGAGACGGGTTCTGAGATTGCCAACATACATCTCGATGATAATAATAAGGCATGAGTTAGCTTTAGATGGACTCTATACCATTGTCCTATGGAACTCACTACTATTACTGCGGAAAATGACCATGCCAGTCCCAGTACCAGGATTCAAAATGTTCACCTCGCAACACAATTGCGGCAATTCGGATCTGCTCCAGATATGGTCTCAAAAGGTGAAAGCAATAATGGTTGAAGCAAATATTACAATGGGCACATTATTGATGCTACCACAAATTGCGAAAAAAAAACTTAAAGAATGGTCATGGTTCCAAAACGTGTCTAAATATGAAAATCTGCCGACAGCTCTAAATCTCGGAATGTCAATGAACAAACTGGATTACATGCTGAAATATTTGCAGCAATTTCCCTCGAGACATCACTGAGATGGTTTCTTTCATTTGCGCATAAATGCCTACAAATCAAAACAAATGCTATACATGCGACATATGGAAGACACAGCAGGCAATATATGTAGATATTGTAAAATAAATGAAGAAAGCACAAAGCATTTACTAATAGAATGTACAGCTCTTAAAGATAGGCGCTCACTACATATGAGCAAATACGCTCCAAAAACAGGAAATATGGAGGACTTGTGGGCTCGAATTCTGAGTGGGAGCTCGGTGCAAATAACTTGCTCTGTAGTGAACTTTCTGGACAACACTTTTCAAAGAATTAGAGCTGAGGAGGTCATGAAATGAAGTCTGTAGAAGGTTGTATAGGAAAAGCTAATCATGGAAAATCTGAAATTTTGTTAAAAAGTTTGTAATAAACTAAACAATAAAAAAAACTAAAAAAAAAGAAATGTGCCATTATTACAACCAAGCTGCTACAAATGGAGTCAATTTCTATGGCCCATCACCAAAGTATGCGTAGCTAGGGAGCTAGATTCATTAATTGCGGGAGCAGCGGGGGGGTAACAGGAACTTTAAACGCTTTTGACATAGAAACTGTACGCAATAAGCTAACCACTATGGGTTCTGATGCCAGCTCTGCTACAAAACCTCTGGCCTAGTGGGGCCCATTGATAAGCCCTACCCTGCGCGACACTGCAACAAGTATTGGCCACCACTGCAGATGGCAAAACTTTAGCTATGAAGACATTTTTTCTGCCATAGGGCAGGTCAACAAGACTGCTAAATACACACGATGCATTTTGTGGCAAACATTGTTAAATCAGCAGGTGTTGGCTTTTCGCTCCGAGTGGGGGCGACCATCCTCAACCCACTGGCACACAGAGCTACAGTTACCAGCAAACCTATGGATTAAACCGCTTGCTTTTGATTGCATGAATAACACATGCCATGCTTTAACGCAAATTAGTAGAATTGTTTTTTATTTAGATAACCTGGTGCCCATGGGTTCACCTTGCTCATGAAATTAGATGGTTTTTGGTTGGGTTCTACTAACATGGGGGAAGTGTCTAATCACATAACCCATAGTCACGTTTGAATGCCCTGGGATCAGGGGGGAGGGTAGGCCCTCAGAGTGGAAGGATGCCAGGTTTAGAGTTGGTAACCATACATGAATGCAATAGTGCATTGTAGATTAGACTACACCGGATTGCCTTGATATTCTAACTGCATGCTGCTTTTTAACTGACAATCAGTTATATGATAATTTCTTAGGTATTTTTGTGTAGGCCAGGTTTTGGCTAGGGTAAATGTCCCTATTCACTTTCTGTACATTTTTGTTTAGGCAGTGTTTTTATTAACCTTGCATGCCACACTGACTAACCGCTAGAGGATAGTTTGCTTAAACCTCTTGCAAAGCCCCAAGGTTTTTTACTACCTCATTTATCACTGCACTACATAGTATGTTGATGGGTATTAGCCAGCATTGTATCCCACACTTTGAAAAGGGGTGGAATGTCATGATATAGAAAGTGCCAATTTGCCAATTAGGGCTTTAGATGACAGCATTAGCTGCTGAAAGCCAATAGTTTATTCAAAATATGTGCTAAATGCTGAAAGAAATGCTGAAAGTAAATGCTGAAAGTAATGCTAAATGCTGGAAGTAGCTCCTCCATTACGCTTTAGTGAGCTACAAGGAATATGCAGGCCTAGTAGGGGAGGCAGGTCACATTATGGATTGTGCATAGACAGGCAGGGCGGAAGCCCCAGTTCTGTAGCTAATAGAGACATTATTGGAGGGTTTGGAGCATTATAGCGCCTATATAGGGCTTAGATCTTTGAAGCGCTATGGGCACTAAGCTATGAGTGCAGTCCTGGTATAGCTTGCTCACATGGGGTTAATTCATCTTGGCTTCCCATAGAATATTCTGCCTTTCTGTAGCTCTGCATGGCTATGTAAACAAATCCTCTTTCTCTGGGAAGGCACTGATAAGACATTCCTGAGCTTTCACGCAGATGGGCTCCAAGCAGGGGGGCGGGGGCAGAGAAAGGAGCACAGTGGAAATTCACTGAGCTGGGTTTTTCCATAAGTAAACTTATTTCTTGTGCGAGGATAGTGCGTCATGGTGACTGACAGCACGAGATTACAAAAATGCATGCCCACATGAATCAGGTGGGAGATCGATCTGTGGACTTGGTTCGAGCAAGAGCGAGTGTCCGGAACCTGATGCTCTGTCGGCACCCTGCAGCACTGTCATCTGAGCGGGGCTGGCAACAGCTAGCTTATGAGGGCCAGGGTCTCCCAGCACTGATTGAAGGGGCTTAAGACTGTGTTTCTCTGTATTTATCTCTGTTCTATCTTTCTCTATATTTTGTGTTTGCTCTAATGAGCTTTGTAATCTTCGCTAATACTTGAATTCCAAAGTGTTGCTAAATTCACTGTTTATGCTTTTTTGTCTAATAAATGCTAAACATTTTGAAGGTGTCATTGTTCCCTAGCATGAGTTCACTGCTCAGCACGATAGAACCTGTATTTTGGGCTGAATTGGGTAATTTTTGCTCTCAAGGGCTGGTCCTGAGGAAGATTTTCCCCTTTTCAAGACAACAATCTGCAAGGGTCCTCCTCTGTCTTTGACCCAGGTCAAAAGTTTTGCAAGCTTTGGCCACAATGGTTTGCATAACCCTTGTGCATTTTCAATTGCTTCCTTGCAGGCTCCAAGGACCATCCATGCCCTGCAAATCACTACTCCTTTCTCCCATTTGTATGGTGAAAGCACTGTTCCCCAAATCTGCATTTGGCCTCTGTTCTTCCAACTTCAAGCCTCTTCTGGAGTTTTTCCTTGGGCATTTAGTTTCGGGTTCACTTCCCATCTTATTTCTGCTCCCTTAACTCCAGGCTTCTTGCACCAGATTACATGGTTCCTAGTATGAGCTCTGTTTCCTGTCTTAATTTCTTGAACATAATCATCTTCGTCGGGATAAGCTGTTTCAGTTGCCCATATTAGGGAAACGTCACTTCCCATGAACTGGCGCCTGGTTTGCACATGGCTACGTGTGCAAGACAGTGTGCTGTCTGGACATCGATTTCTACAGCTACGAAGATCTTGGACTTCCCCATGCTATATGGTAGGAGTGCACAAACAAAGCATTCCCCTTATGAGTTTTCACTTCTTTCATGTGCTGGTACCAAATGTTGTTTCCCAAATGTGCTGTGATATCCAGGTAGTCGTTTAGTTTGTTGTCATCTCCATGCATGCTTTTCTTGATCCTTAAGGTTTTCATGTAGTTCGCTATAACTACATCCCTGAATGCATCTGCATGGCTCCTTCTTGCCGGAGGGTTCTCAGGTATCCCGGTCCATGGTGCAGGCCTCTTCATCTGTGCCATTTGAGTAGACCAAATTCTGGCAGTTCTTTCCTGGTCCTCATACAGCTCTTTCTTTCTGGCTAAGAATGTTCGTATCCATACTGACATTGGTCCAGTGTATGGTCGTACTGTGGAACTTGTACTTCTCCCTTTCGTTGGAACATATATGTTTGTTACTGCTGTCTCTCGGTATTTATTCTTCAGCTCCTCTAGTCTTTTCCTTTCTCTGGCTAATGATGGCCATACTGCATCTACTATTAGTTGTGCTTGTAAGATCTTTGAGTTTGTCTTTGTCTCCATCAGTGTTGTCTCAGTAGTGTTTATCATTATCATTTCTGTTGGTTTCTTCTACAATTCCTCTTGTCTTTCCACAATGTCTGTTGTGGAGTTTCTTATAGTATGCAGTCTTTTCTTCTCTAATGCTGTGGATTGTGGTTCTGCAGTCATTAACACTATGCCTGTTGCGTGTGCATTCAGTGTTTGCATGCATGTGGTTGTAAGTAAACTTTCATCATTCATTCCTTGCCGACCTTGTCTCCGGCTTTTTCTTCTTGTTTGTTACCACAAGTGTGTGTGTGTCATTGCTAATCACATCCATTTCAAGCTCATTCATTCCACCATCAGATCTTCTAGGGACCAGAATGACTATGTAAGGTCTGGGTGTCTTTGTGCGTTTCACGCGTGCATCATTAGGTGGTGCACTGGAATTGGAACGCTTTGTGCACCAATAAAAAATGCAGTTCTGATTGTTAATGACAGTAAAACAATAATGAATATGATACAAAAATACATTATGCCCCTGTAGGTCAGGTGACAGCATTTACTTCCAGAGAAACGTGGACTTCTTTCCTCCTGCGGGAGGACAAGAGTGGTACTCTGGATCCCCATCTCAATCATTCGCCAAATGTCTACCTTTTTTCTATACTTCTTTAACCAATGTTGTCTGTCGAATTCTGTGTTCAAGAGGTTCCAGGTGTCCTTACAAGTGTCCCCCCCTCTTGCGGGCGGAAAATTGTCTCTTATCTCAGGATACAGTTCCTTCGCTAAACTATTGGGAAAAATCAAATCAAATAACACTTTGGCAAATCATTTTACTGTGCATGTTCAAAGTAGGTCAGCTCCCAGTCCACGCCTCGGATTTGCTTCAGTCCCGAAGACATGTTGTATCCTGGTCACTATGAAGAATAGATACAAAATAACAACAAATGGAATACTGTGAAACCTTTGACACTGCTTCCTCAATCTGTCCCTCGGCGGAAAGCTTTCAGAATCTTCTCAGATAGTTCTGTTGATGGTTAGAGAGTTCTATTTGTAGTAGGATTCCATGCAAGAGCATGCCCATCTGTGCAACATTAGCTGGATCTCTGATGAATGGGAGGACATCAACATCGATAGGTCTCCCCACTAGCTCTGGAAAGTCAGTGACTAGACGAAAAAGGATGTTGTGAGCCAACCTGTTGTCTTCTAATAACACGGACATCCGTCCTGCCTTGCTGAGTTTCTGGATGTTATGCTTTCTCTTTAATGTAAACAATGTCTACACTGTCAGTTTGCGTGGAGTGCAACTAAGATCACAATTTTATTCAGGAGTTGGCTTAGATGTTCTGTATTCGCTGGATCTCGAAGAAACGTGAGTGTGTCTGTCGTTCTTCCGACAAGATTTGGACTGTCTTCGATTATGCGAAAGAACAATGTATTGACAAGTTCATTTATTTCCTTCTCTGCTTGAGACATTTGGCTTCTCCTCGCTGTATTCAGGAAGTAGGAGAAATTGTTTGGCAATTAGAGTAAGTGATCTTCTTATTGTTTTTTGTTTTCAGGATCTTGAAGAAAGTCAGTGACACTAGTGAGCCCCCCCCACCAATGACGGGTTGATCTTAGCACTATTTTAATGTATATCCACACATCATTGTTGATGTCGCAAATGCGGGACACCATAAGGGATTCTGAATAGGGTCTTGGTGTGGAATGAGTCTGGATACTGTATTTTCTCCCAATTTATGTGTCCTTGTTCAAAATTTGACAAATTGTTTTTATCAAGGCTTTAAGTATGCCTCAGTCCAAAGTTCAAAGTCAACAGACTATGTTGTGGCTAATACGTGCAATCTTCTTCTTTACCCTGCAACTAGGATGCATAGAGTGTCCGCTTTTATGTCCTTATCCCTTTTTTTTTGCTTAAGAGGAAGTGTCCAATTTTAAGCCACAATTTACAAAAAGTTCTTTATCTTTGTCTGGCTGGTCATGCGTCCTCTTTCTTCGTCATGGATCGTCATGGATCTCGTCTGCACGTGCTGTGGTTCTTCCCCGTCGCTCGTAGTCTCCTCTCGTTGGGGTGCAGGCAGGGGGCCTTTTCCGATGTAGGGTTTGATATCGCCCAGGAAAATCCAAGCTCTCCTGCCTTGTAGTTTCACTGCGGAGGGAGTGCAGTCCTCCACTGTGAAAAGACTGTTAAATCTTGGCTCATCCCACTTCTTCCTCATATGGTTCCTTACAAGGACGGTGTCTCCAGGGAAAATGGATGGTACACAAAGTCCTTGAGCTGTGTCTGTAGAAGTATCTCCTTCTGTGTTCCGTGCTGCCCTACACCCCTTTTGTCGTCGCTGCAGCTGGTCTAAATTACAGTAAGGCAAGATGTCATGCAATTCAGTTAATTTTGCATTTCAGACCCTAAAGTTTCTCCTGTTGACTGGGCATCATATCTAGCTCTATTTCAGGAAGTCAGAGGAGTACGCATTCTTCCTCCTGTGGCTATCTCATGTGGCATAAGATGATGGTTGGAACCGGGTTGGTTCCCATGTGCATACAGTGTCAAAGGGAGGCAGTGCAACCATCCCTTTCTTAGAGTAAGCTTCAACTTGGCTATCCTTTCCTTTAATAAGCAGTTGAGCTACTCACAGAACCGTTACCTTGTGGATGATACACCGATGAGAACTTGTGCTTTATATCAAGCAGCAAGCTAATCTGTTCGAATATCTCATTTACAAAGTGAGCTCTGTTATCTGGTCTCATGACCTCACACACCCCCCACCTCAGGAATACTTCTATCACTAAGAATTTGGCCGCACAGGTAGAGTCTGGGTGTGTTACATACTTGAATCATGTTGACGTAATCGACATGCAAGTGCTGAAAAGGCCCATTTGGCCTGGGGATGACTCCTCTCACTACTTTTAATGTGTGCCCAGCTGTGAATTGTTGGCAGATTATACAGTTTACTATAAAGAATGCAACGTGCTTGGTTAAATTCAGTATGAACCAGTCTTCTGCAAGTGTTGCTGCTAAATTTTCTTTTGTCATGAGTGCCGGATAATGTAACTACTACAGCGCTATTTTTAATAGGGCTACAGGCATCACTGGTTTACCAGTGCTGTCTTGTCGCCACAGGCTGTCAGAGGGGTTTAAAGAACACCCTTGTCGTTTCCAAAGATTCTTCTCTTCCTGTGGTGACTCCCCTTGGAGTTCCATCAGCTGTGTTTGCCCAAGACTGCTATAGCCTTCAGGTGTCATTCGTGCAAGCATCATTCTCTCATTGGTTTGGATGACTTCCACTTAAATGATCATCTCATTTTGGATGTCATACACTTGGCTTCCATGTCTGCTGCTTGATTTTGCGTGAGATAAAATCTGTCCCACTCATGTGGGTGGCGTATTTCACAACCGCTATGCCCACTGGAAGCTGTAGTGCCTTGATCAGCCTGTCCAATAAGGCTGCGTGCTGCACTGGCGTGCCATCTGCTCGGAGGTAGACCCTCCTTTTCCAGCGCACTAAGCCTGCGTGCACTGTCGATGTCACATAGGCAGAGTCACTGTACACCATTACTTCCTGGTCTGTGTGATTCTCAATGGTGAGTATCAACGCCAATAATTCTGCAGCCTGTGCTGAATAATGAGATGGTATTTGCGCACTAATAAGTACTCAGAATTCTCCATTTGCTGTGTGCTTCATCACAGCAACGCCTGTATATCTTTGCGCATCATGGTGATCAATTCTTGAAGAACCATCAATAAAGACACTTTCTCCTTCTGCCAAGGCATTTCCTTTCACCCTGGGAATTACGTCATAGAATTCTTCATAGTTTGCACAGACATGTATTGGCTCTCCTTCAGTGACCGGGTCTGCTATTAACATAGCTGGGTTCACTATCTTACATCGGACTACCTTAATCGATGGATTTGATATGATCACTTCATAAGCAGAAGCTCTCTGAGATGTTAATGTGCCCTTTGGTTTCTCTAGAATGGCAAAAAGCAAGTGCTCGACGTACGTCATTGAGCATCCCATTACAATGGTTGTGGCTTTCTCTATGGCGAACGCTGCAGCAGCTAAACTTTGTTCGCAAGGGAAATGGCCTCCCATTACTGGGTCTAAATTCCCACTATAGTATGCCAGGGGCTTGTACCACAATGTGGTTCTCGGAGTGAGCACTGCCGTCATAACGCTGCTATTTGTGTGGGAAAACAGGTAAAATTCCTCTGCATAATTTGGAATCCCAAGAACTGGTGCTGTGCAAATAGCTCTTTTGAGTTCAGCAAATCCTTCCTCCATGGTCTCAGACCATTCAATCTTTCCCTTCGTCAATTGGGCCTTCTTTAGGGCCTGAAGCAAAGGCTTGGTGTAAGAGCTATAGTCGAACACCCATGCTCTGACATAGTTGCATAGGCCTAAAAAGCTCAGCATCTGTTTTATCGTGTGTGGCTTAGCTGTGTTTAGTATGGCTTCAGCCCTTTCTGGGGTCACTCTCTTTCCTTCATGTGAGATCATCTGGCCCATGTATAGCACTTCTTGTTGACAATATTGTAGCTTTTCCTTGTCAACCTTATATCCCTTTTCAGCCAGTATAGTCAATAGCTGAACAGAATCGTGCCTGCATTGCTCTTCTGTTGTGCTGCAAATTAAGATGTCATCCACATATTGCAGGACAACACTTTTTAATGCAATATTGCTTAAGTCCATCTGCGGGACTCTATTAAAAATAGATGGAGACTCACAGTACCCCTGGGGTAGCCTCATGCTTTTCAGACGCATCTGTCTAAACGTGAATGACGTCAGATCTTGTGAGTCAAGGTGCAACGGGATTGAGAAAAATGCATTTTTCAAGTCAATCACCATGAAATATTTTGCCTCAACAGGTATATTACATAGGATTGTAGCCGGTTTAGGGACTAAAGGGAACTCGGCCTCAACAGTATCATTTATTGGGAGTAAATCCTGGAGTACCCTCCAAGACCCTCCCTTTGATTTCTTGATCGGATAAACCGCAGTATTGCATGATGACGCTGACGTCACTAAGATGCCTTGCTCCATCATAGCCAAAATTGTCTTAAAAATCCCCTCATCTGCCTCTCTGGACATAGGCTATTGTCGTTCTTTGGGTAAAATTGTTCCTGGTTTTAGCTTAATTCTCAGTTCTCCAACCCCTTTCAAGAGGCCTACGTCATAGGGTCCTGTAGTCCACACTGAGACAGGCACCTCGGCCATGTCGTCATCAAAATATTCAGGACGGTTTCGTGCCAACATCATTCTCTGAGGCACTTGTCTTTTGATCATTCTCACCCAAAAGGTGAAACTCACTTCCACCATTATCTCTCCCATATCTGCTTGCTCTTCAAACAGATCGTCATCAGTGACGTCAGTCAATCAGTATCCTTCTTCAATGACAATTACTGCGCACCATTGTGGGCCTTCGTCATCATAACCGTCAATCAAGGCCATTCTCCCTCGTACTGAAACTGTGTGTATCATCAAGGGAAATACTTGTCCCTTCTCCTCGTGCATCAGTATTCTTGGTCTAAATAGAAATTCATCTGGGGTTCTCATGATTCTGTCTGCAAGGCCTGGCAGCCCTGCCATTAGTATGCGCATACCATACACAAATATTTCTGGCTCTAATGGTATAGCCCTTATAGCTGTGTGTCCTGCGTATGCTCTGATCATTTCACATACATTTGAATAGTGCATTCCTGGAGTTGAACATACTATGCCCTCCTCCGTGAATGAGATTGTCATGTTTAACTTTGTCATTAAATCTTGATCCAAAATGTTTACTGGGCTCTGACGTGAATATAATAAAGGCACATTCATTTCACACTTTCCTATAGAGACTGGAAGTACATTTGTGAAGGGACCACGACTTGTGGCTCCTGTGAAACTCTGAGTATTTATGGCCTCGCCGGACAAGGAAAACTTGCCTTCAATTATGCACAAGCGTTTTGCACCCGTCTCAAGTAAGAAGGAATATTCTTTATCCCCTATAACGACATCCACTCTAGGTTCCTGGTGAGGGTCTGGTGTCACTGATAGGATAGAACACATCAGGGTTCCCAGTGAGCTGTCCTAGTCCATATACAATTTTGGCCCACTGTCTGCTGGTGGATTTCCCCCATTCCCATTGTCACTTCTCATTCCAGGGTTCGCAGCCTGTCCTGTACTCACTGTCTGTGACAGTTGCATAGGCGACTGTTGAGACTGTCCTTCCGGAAAACTCCCCATATTCTGAGGTTGCCCGCCTTGTTGCGCTCCTGGCGCTTGTTGTTGCATCGTGTGATTCTGTGCAACACCTTGTTGTATGAGTGCAGGTGGATTCACCGTACCTGCTCCTGTCCCTTGGCCGTTCTGCACCATGCCTTGGTTTCTGCATGTGCGCGCTAAATGCCCTGTCATCCCACACAACCAACATACCGGCGGTGGTCGGATCATTTGTTCATTTGATATATCCTGATTGCCATTTTGCATGTTTTGGAAACCTCCTCGATTATTCTGAAAGCCTCCCCGATTACTCTGCCATCCCCTTCCTCTAAATCCTCTTCCCCTGGGGTAAAACCCAGTACTGCCCTGAATATTCTGCTGTGGATTATTGACCTGCTGCATGCTCGATTCAGCTGTGCTAGTTATCATGGCTGCCTCAAGAGCATATTTTGACAATTTCTTCTGCACCAATTTAGGTTCCTCACCCTTTCATGTAGCTTCCTTTTTGCGATTCTTCTCTTGTAGTAGCCTGCAATAGTGTGCGATGGTTAGCTGTATTTCTGCCCAAGGTTTAGCCTCGATTCCTACCAATTTCTTGAGCTGTTTCTGTACCAGCTCTGGCAGCCATTGGCACAATATATGGTAGAACACATGTATAGATTTCGTCCAAGATTCATGAGTCTCGAGTACCCACGCGTCTTGAAAATTCTGTATGTAAATTAACGGATCCTTAGACTCTTTCATTTTATGCGTCATTATAGCTCCCATATCGGAAGTGTCTGGGTAAAGCACTCGTAGTGCCTTCCATACCGTGGCTCTGCAACTGTTAAATGGAGCCCCATCATGCGCGGTATTAATTGTGGTCACACCAGGGTAGCCTGCCCGTGTCCACACGTCGGCTAATCTCTCACCCAGTATGTCGATTAGGAGACCCTTGATATCCCCGATAGCTAGCGTGTTTCCTCCTGTCATTTTTTCTAACTCGTGTATCCATTTTCCGGCTCCCGGTGTCAGCATTGGAAGTTTGTTTTTCAAGTTTTCTCGATCCATATGTGGCCATGGAATATATTGTGGTCTCACCCCCCCCCCTTTCTCGAGTAACGGAAATTGGGATGAATAGCTCTCTCTCTCTTCTCTCATTGTTCTCCTGTCTATAGCAGGGGTAATAATCCTGCATTGCCGCCTGCCTGGCAATGTCCTTAGCCTGTCCACATAGGGCGGTGATGACACCCCCCTCTGACCGTGAGATACTTCTTCGTGTCGGTCTGACTGTGTGGCTGACTCTGATGCCCTTGGTGCGGACTCGCTAGTGTCTGACCATCGTATCTCTTTCTCCCTTGGGAATTGCCTTTCACTCTTCTCTCTTCCTCCTTTTCCTCATGCTCCTCCCTTTCTGAGTCGGACATTATGTGTGCCCAACTGGTGCCACTTCTTGTGTCTTCTTTGTTCCTACTTATTTCTTGTCTATCCAGGGATAGTTCTCTATTCCCACTACTTTGGGAGACATCCTCAGTGTCGTACAGCTGAGTGCTCTCCAGGCGCTCGTCTTCCTCCTCCCCTTGGGGTATTTGAAGTCATCTTCCATATTTGCCCTAGACGTGCCTTGTTCTGAATTGTACAAAGGAAAGAATTCTTCGATGTCTTCCCAATCTACTACTGGAGCGGGTTTTTTAACCTCTCTCTCCAGATATTCAAGATCGCGTGCTCTCTGTCTTCGCTTACGTTCTACATCATCATCGAATTCTCTGCGCTTCCTCGCCTCTTCTCTGACCCTGTCTTCTTCCTTTTTCTTTTCGTGTCTACGTTCATCTGCCCTTCGGATTTCCTCATCCCTTCGTCTCTTTGTTCTCTTCTCTCAGATTCTTTGCTCTTTCTCTGACCTTTGCTGCTTCTGTCTGTCTTGATCATTGGCTGCTCTCTGTTGGCAATCGAGCTGTCTTTCTTGCTGTTCGCGATATAGCTGTTCTCGCCTTTGTCTTTTTTCCTTATTCCTTCGTCTCTCAATTCCTTCTCATTCTCCGTACATTGTCTAGTCTCTCCTTTTGTTTTGCATCATCAATGCCTTTGCCATCGAGTTTCAATAAAATGTGCCCTTTGCATCCATTTGTTTTTTTGTGAATGCTATCTCATCATTTCGCTTCTTTCCCATCTTTTACCTTCTCTCTCCTTATCGAGAGATGCACTTGTCTGTGCCTTATCCCTTCTTTCGTCATCAAGTCTCTCCTTGTCCCTTGTGACTGCGTAGGCGATATCCTTATCCTTTTCCTTACCTTGATTTTCGTCACTACTTTGCGTAGGTGACTCATATGCCGGGTTGCTATACCTCGTAGCTGCTTTAAGTTCTCTCAGCGGGTATAACCCCTCGTCTTTGTTTTCTTCAGCCTTAGTTTCGGGTGGGGCGGGTGACGCAGTAGGTATCTCACCCCCCTCTGTGCATACATTAAGTATCCAATCTATTGGTGTTTCCTCTTCCTTTCCCTGTTCATACATTTTCCAAAGCTCCAGAACAGCTAGGAGTTAGTCTAACTTCTTGTTGTGTATGTGGCGTGCAAATATGTCGTCCAAAACAGCTTTAGATAAGGACCACCCTTGTGGCCCTGGCATAAACATTTTGTGGGTGGTCCCTTTAACCCACTCTGTACTATATTTCTTCAGTTTGGGTGCATGTTTCAGCAATTGCTAACACAGGTGTGTTAATGGAGTTATGTCTTCCATGTTTCCCTTTCTCTTTATATAAAACTTGTCAACGCTTCACGTGACTTAAATAACTTCCAACAATATGGAGCAAGCACCAATCACTGCAAGCTCCAATCCCGATTTTTTCCACAAAATTTGATATCTTATTTTTTATTAAAAACATCAATTTGTATGCAATATTATCTTGGCTATTGAATCGCGTAAAATTAAAATCAGTTTTCTCAAGGAAAATGTTTCGACTTGTGATGTCACAACAAACAACATGTAAGAAAGACGTTTAACAGACTCGACGAACACCAGCTGATCACATGTATCTCTGCCTCTAAATATTACACCGACATGGAGTTTAACCGTACCGCTTTCACAGCGTCTTTAATCGCCGTGGTAGTCTATTTGTTACCCTTTATTTGGGACTATGGATACATGTTTCTTCTAGCCACTTATATTAAAAGTGTAGGAATAAGGCGAATCCTCTCACTTTTCGGGTGTCCTCCCTGGTAACCTCTCTCTTCTCGGGTGTCCTCCCCGGTATCTTCTCTCTATTTGCTTAATTATTCTCGAGTCATTATTCCCTTCCCCTTAGATATATACATTCTTCTCTACTTCTAACTATATTTTGTTTTTCCCCCCCTCCCTCTGTTACCTTTTCCCTTTACTTGTTCTAAAGCATGCACTTTTGCCAAAACACTCAGTCTTTTTCACTCACCGTTTGCATTTTTCCTCTCTGGAACCTCGGGATCACTGCCTTTGTTACCGCCTTCTTCGGCTTTTCGCCCACTC
Source organism: Ambystoma mexicanum (assembly GCF_040938575.1). Taxonomy (NCBI): domain Eukaryota; kingdom Metazoa; phylum Chordata; class Amphibia; order Caudata; family Ambystomatidae; genus Ambystoma; species Ambystoma mexicanum. The sequence continues at coordinate 376,012,113 of NC_090926.1, read as the reverse complement.
AGCTGCCGTAGGAATGGGAAGGGGTTAGGTGGGTAACGCAGGTTCCTTCAGACCCTGGTCTGCAGATTTTCTCTTACACTACCACTGTCTACGGGGAGCTTCACGGTCTACTCAGCCAAATGGCAAAGGACTTGTGATATTGCCAAAGATCTAGAGTTACTTTATGTCGACAGTCAATGGGTGTTTTATTCTAATCAATAATCGATAATCGATAACCATCCTCTGCTACCAAGTGTACTCCGAGACCCCCGGCCAGTCCATAGAGCCGAGGTTTGCTCAGAAGTACTTTAAGACGAGATAGCTGCACCCATGAGATTGATGGGGGTGCAGATTTATTACTCAAACACCAATCAATAAGGACAACTCAATGATTTGGCAAAGGGAGTCTGTTTAATGACAAGTACAAAAAACAGGGAGTCATGGATATCAGCAGTGATGCGATCATCCTTCTCGCTTCAGCTCCAAAGAACTTCATACAAATTGTAACATGTATACTCAAAACTCATCATAATTGACGTGTAACACTCAAAAATTAACATGCAATTCGATTGGTTAGGAAAAGGTAACTTTACTATAGGTACTATATCTGTATATGGTAACAGAGTGAGGGGATTGGGTAAACACTGTCAGATGGGTGTCTAAGCCCTTCCTTCAAAAATGACTGCTGTAGACGTCACTAAAAGTGCAACGTCTCATTGGTTCTACTAACTATAGGACCCTAGATTATTTGGTCCATTGTGATTGGGTTAGCACCAAGCCCATGCATACTTTTCCACTTCGCTTAGCAGCATGCAGAATGGTCAGCCAGGTGCAGGGTGCCCCTCAATTCACCCAGCCTTCCTTCAATCAATCATCACTTTAGTGGCTATGTGTCAAGTAGTTCACTGTGGTTGGCCTCGAAACTGCATCTTCTGTCTGGAAAGTTTCTGATATCTTCATCTGGCCTGGTGCCATGAGTAGGTGTGAACTCTAGTCTCTTCTCTCTCGGCTGGTCACATGATGCAGACACCGTGAATTTGCTTCTTTTCTCTTAATTTGTGTATTTGATTTTTGTTTCACCCGCCACCTGCCTACGTCTTCTTATCTCAACCTTTCAGAGGCAGGATATTCTGTTCTCAGTTTCAATTAGATGTAGCTACTGTCCATTCCTTCTATTGGTATGACCTTGGCTTTCCAGGCACGAATTGCTTCTGCCGAGTTTCGATTCAGCCGTCTCTTCTCGTTTGCTAAATATGAATCTCTGCTCATTTGGTCTTTAGTAACCTGGGTTGATTCTGCTTCGTTTGCAAAGTGGAAAATATACTTATAATAAAGTATTTTGTTTGTGGTAGATTTTTTGTATAATGGCGCTTGCCGCACTACTCTTCTATGTAGCATAGCAAGTCACACTGTTTCCTTAGATTTTTTGCGGTTCCAAAGATATTTACAGGTGTAAACTGGTTGAATATCTTCATCTTGTTTACAGCTTGAACCTCTTTGTATTTCAACATCGTTCTTCCCCTTTAGGTTCACGATATCTTTATTCATGTAGTTTTGTCTCTTTGTGTTGTTCTCTGGTCGTCATTTCTTCTATCTATGAGTCTGTCCGGATCCTCGGGATGTCACCATTCGTCTTCCATTAAGACCTTTTTGGTTTCTTCCAGGACAGTACTTAGGCAATCTTCATTTCGTTTCATTTGCTGGTAGGGTTTCCTTAATGGATACCTACCTCACTGTCCATGGTTTTCTGGGTATCGGTACTTCAATAGGCGTTGCTCTTCTTATAGGCATTGGGCAGAGCCCCACTGCGGCTCTCTGCTGGTTTATTTGTTCATCATACATCACATATTTTGGTGTGAACGTTCCTGGAACTTCAAAGTGGGCGACTGGAGTGCAGGCTTTATTTGGGACCTTCTCTACACAGGAAAAGTACATGTTTTGTTAGGCATCCCTTATATTTAGCACAGGAGAGGTGCTTAGCCACCAATTAAAAATCCCTGATTTGCTGTAGGTGTAATGCTACATTTAGCGATGTTAGGTGCAATAATAAAGGGTTACAATACTTTTGCACAGCATCTCTTCATGAGTATGCAGTCAGCCATTCAATACTTACATGGAGGTACAGTAGAGCGATTCCAAGCCCCAATACTTTAAAACGAAGTACCCACTATCATCCAATTATCGAGTATTTGTGAAACGTGTCATTCATCACCAAAGTGGTCTCATGGCGCTTTAACGAAAATGTGGAGTGCAGGTGGTGGGAAGGTTATTGGTTAAAAGGTAGCCACAACAGTAGAGGCAGTTTCCGCAGTGAGCGAGCAGTCTGTGGTCATTTTGACAGTGTGAGGAGCTGGAGCAGCAGCACTTTGGATGTTGTATAGAATTCTATGGATCCCTCACTCAAACCCTGCCTAAAGTTTCTTCCCAGGTGGCTAGGGAAAGGCAGACGCTTCCTGATCCTGACCTTGGGGTGGACACCTGGGAGGAGCCAAGGCCCAGGGTGGTGGTGAGATCCCGTGGGATGAGACACAGTATTTGTCCTTTAAAAGGGAGATCCTTTTAAAGTTCCCAGAACAGGTAATTGCCTATTGACATTCTGATGTATCTGAACCACATATAAGATCTGTGGCTCTGAATGTGAATGCCTTTAAACCTGAACAGACCTCAGTAATAGAAAGACACTTTAAGGTATTTCAGGATAAAAATCCTCCCTATTCGTAAAGGTATAATAAAAAGGAAATTGGAAATATTGCCTTAAACAGACTGTCGTACTCTAACAACAAATTCTAATGGTTCATCTTGAAATAGATATAATGGAAATAAACCTACCCTTAAAACCCATGAAGTATTTAAAAGAACTAACTTTATTGTTGGGTACTACAAATCCCATAATCCCATGAGTACTGCAACAAGGAAGAGGACTGAAGAGGTATGCTGCAGTAGTAGTCAGGCAATTAAGCCTAACAGCCCACACCTGAAGGAACCAGAGTGGCATACAAGGCACCCTCAAGTGCAGGGAAAGATTTGGAAGGGGAAGGAGCTGGAACTGTGGCTGGAGTTCGCGCAGTAGCCGAAGCATAAAACAGAATACCCACTGCTGACAATGCTGGCAGAAGTCGGAGAACCAAAGGGACCTCGAACTCTGATACAGCAGATTCCACTCCCTTGTTCTGTGAGGGTCCTGTTCACCCAAACTCTGAGTTGCAGAGGCTGCACAGCGGAAGGTATGCATGAAGGCTGCCTTTCCCCCATGTGATCCTAATTGCAGAGATTTCCCTACCATAGGTGTTTCGGACACCGAGGCAAGAAGCAGTTGGAAAGCCGTGGGTCTCGGGAGCGAGAGGGGCTCCTTTATCGAGTGGCCGGAGACACCTTCCCCATGAAGCCAGAAGCAGTAGAAGTTGTACCAGAAGATGTCGAAGTCATGCAACCAAAGGAACAAAGATCACAGAAGCCGGTGCGTCAAACCTGGCGTTTTGAGACCTTGCGCAAGCACTGCTGGCAACAGAATCCAGCTTAACATTCACTTGCGTATAAGCAGATGAAAACTGAAGTCGTTTGTTGAACCTTTAATAATGGGACAATGGAAAAGTAGCACTTGTGTGTGTTTGGTAATTCCCATTTCATTCGTGTGAGGAACAAACGCTACAGAAAGCCACCAAACACTTTGAAAAGCGAAATTAGGCACACACAACCACTTCTTCATACAGTTTATAAAGGAAGAGGGAATTGTACATCTTTATTCACGTGAACAATAGCTCATAAATGAAGGCAAATGTTCAAAAGTTGTATTTACAGTGGGGAGAGAGCAAGCAATTCCCAAGCCAAGAGTACTCCCCTTCTGAGACTAAAGACAGCCTTTCTTAAAGCCAGAAACCCATCTAACCAATACTGTGAGTCCAATAGAAGTTTACCCTTGTCTACGATACACGTGTGCAAGCATTACCTGAAGCCAAGAGAATGGCACCAAGGCTTCTGGGTAAATATTTAAGAGTTGGCAGAGAGATGAAGGCAAAGTTGCGAAATGGAAATTTGTTGGTCATAAAAATTATTTTAAGTGGACACAACCTATGTTGCCAAAGACTCTCAGAGAGAAGTGGGTCCTAAAGGCAAACTTAGGTTGTTTTGGCAGACAGACAAGGGAGGCAAAGAGGCTGCCCCTTTTAAACAAAGATATTCAGAGGAAGAGTGCCTGGCCTATTTAAAGGTGTTGATATGTCTTAAAGTAAATCTTGTCAAAACCTATTTTGAATCACAAAGTACTGAAGCAGGGGTTGCATTACACAATACCAAAGCTGTGGTTGTATCCATGGGCGGGGCCAGGCATGGGAGGGCTGGAGCCCTCCCACTTTGATGAAGCAAACATTAATATGCTGTAACGCTAAGCCTGGGCTCGGACGGCAAAAAGCGTTCCCATTTGTCACCTCGGAGAGCAGTGTATTTATATTTAAAAGTAAGTAAATACACAGCTCTCCAAGGTGAGAAAATAAACTTTTACCCTGACTGTGGCATTAGCAAACGTGCTGAAGACAAAAGCCTGCCCAGGGTATGGTATCAATAGGCCCCCTTCGTGGAACTGCATGGCTCAACCTTTAGTTGGCCAATGCCCCCAATGATTAGCGTTCCTTTGTCTAACTAAATAGCCTGTGAAATGCTGAGGTGTAGACAAGAAAGGTCCGAGCGGGTTCAGAGGGAAACGGGTTAAATAAAAGCAGTTTTGTTTGCGTGTATGTGTGGATTGTATACATGTATGTATGCATGAGAAGGTGTAAGTGCACTTAAGTTATTTATGTATTTATGGTGTCATGATTTTTCAACAAACCTTTCACAATATGATACATACATGTTTATGAAGAAGTGTGTGCGTGCCAGGCTTAGACTGGGGTATAAAATTGGCTTGGCCCTCAGTGAAAAAGTGGCTATAGTTGCAAATGGCAATTAATTCCTTTTGTGACAGATTTTTTGAGGAGTACCCAAGGGGGAGTAAAATGGGATGCAAATTGTGCATTTTAAAGAATATTTATCCCGCAACACTGGTCAAAACTACTAGTCGCATAGTAAAGTAACTCATCAAACTGGCCCACATTGGCCAACAAAGTGGCCCACTTTAACAACAAAAAACTGGCCCACAGTAACATTTTGTGTTTTGGTTCGGGCATTGCCATGTAGGCCAATCTGAGCCTGGCGCACACAGTGGACCATAAACTATTTTTGCCAGGAGCATGGCATGTTTTACTGCCACTTTTGGGCAAAGCCAACTTGAGTGTTATTATGTGAAGGAGGTGTTGTAGTAGGGGAAGGCTACTGCAATGGGGCTGGCTGTGTGCTACTGTGGCATTGCATGTTGTACTTGCATTAATGATACAGCTAGCTTTGAGAGTGTTCTTACATGGGGAGGGCATTTTTCCTTACTGTGGCATGACATTGTTTTACTGGTGTTAAGGTCAAAGTCAACATGATAAGTGTTCTTACAAAGGCGGGGGGGCGGGCCTTGCGCATCCCCTAAAACAATGTTTTCTTACTGTTGAATGACATTTTCTTCTGGCATTAGGGGCTAAATACAACATGAGTGTTCTTATATTGGGGATTTGTGTAATGATAATGATTTGGTATTTTTAATAGCGCTTTCACCAAAGCACTGTACAGAGAACCTATTTATATAAAATGATCACCCAACTGAAGTTGGTACTCATTAATTGACCTGAGTGGGCCTTGCTGGGATTTGAACCTGTGACCTGCAGATCACACACAGATGGCAGCAATAAGGGCTCAACCAGCTGAGCTATTGTACTAGGTAACCAGCAAAGGCATGTTTTCTTACTGTGGCATGGCTTTTTTTTTTTTTTTTTTTTTTAACTGCCATTAAGGCAAAGCTAACAAGAGCATGTTCTTACATGGGGATACGGCATATATTGGAAGAGCCAGCATGAACATGTTTTGTTATAGTATCATTACTGGCATCATGGGTAAAGCAAACACGAGTATTTTCTGATGTGGGAATGCTGGCATGTATAGGAGCACTAAAATGGACATGTTGGCCACAATGAGAATGAAAATGTGTTTTACACTTGCGGGGTACTGGCATACAGTGGGCAAAGGAATTATGAAAATGTGTTGCAAAATGCTCCTGTGCATTGTTGATGACTTGGCATCTAACTGGCTTTTTCATGTCTTACTCTACAAAACCGATTGCAAACTGTGTGACTTTTTACCTAATGTGTCACAGGAAGTGTACTCTAAAATTCACCATTTCAACCCCTTATTTAAACATTTTTCTCTGGTAGAGAACCCCTCTGAACCCACCTGGGTTGGTTGGCTCTCCTTCGCTACGCTTGGTTGCTCCTACAGATTTGGTCGGGGACAGAACAAGCCCAGTTCCCTCTTCAGTGAGCCATACTACATTAGCTGAAGGCCCCACTTACACAATCCTTGCTACGCCTCTGATGAGTTTGGGGTGAAAGATGCATCTAATGGGTCAAAGGAAGGAAAAATACTCAGCCTCCTGGGCTCCAGGTGGGGATCAAAAGCAAAATAGGTTCAATGACCACACTCACTACCAGCATTCAAAACTGCCATTCAGATCCTCCCCTACCACCAAAATTGTATGTCTGGCTCGGCCCCTGGTTGGATGACAAAGTACTGAAGCTGTGGTTGGATCACAAAGTGCTGAAGCTGTGGTACTAAATCTGGTTGTCAGTAGATGCAAGACTTCCATAGTACGAGTGGAGTACTGAGACAAAGGAGAATGTTCTCATGGGCAACTGTGGTACAAGTGAAGTTGTTGAAGCAGACATAGCAGTACTGTGAAACCATCCTGACAACGCCATCTATTGTGAATTATATTCTGGTAAAGAGAGACAATATAACTGTTGACCAAGAACTGTGTTCCACTAACATTTGCAGAAGCTGTATTTCCTTTGAATTGTGATGATGCCTCTTGAACAACTTGGAGTTGTTGAGAATCATTGTGGCCAGGAATAACACTGATGCCATTGTGTTGCAGTGGAAATCACCAAGAGGAGAAGCTTTGTTGTTGTTGGAACTTTCGTTAACAAAACTTTACTTTGATTTTGAAATGTCAAGAACTGAATTGAGACTGTTCTATCTACAGAGATGTCCTTGGTTATTTTCATTGAACTTTGGAACTAAAGTTTCTTTGAATCCTGGGGAAGGGAGCTCATCCAGGTTACTAAGTGGTTATTTAGGAACTGTATGAACAACTATATTTGGAATGCCATATTTTTCCTTTGTGGTTGATGTTTGGGTGTAAGGGCCATTCATCCTGTGTTAGAGTGTTTCCCCTTAGTTTTGTTAGGCAGAAAAATCCTCAGATTAGGGTTAGTGAGGCATTTAGTAATTATTTATAAGTTAATAAAATGGCAAATGTTGAACAAAACTACAAATGTCTGCCTTGCTGACCCCTCAATGCATATGTAAGATGTTGGAGCTCAAGCATCAGCAGTAGAGTCAGTTCTTGCAGTGAGCACGCAGTCTGTGGTTGTTTCAACAGTGTGAGGTGTCGGAGCAGCAGCGTTTTGGACGCATATGTAAGACGTTGGAGCTCAAGTGCCAGTGTAGTGGCAGCAGTAGAGGCAGTTCCAGCAGGGGCGTATGGGTGTTAGGGAGCCAGTCCGAACGAGTGGTAGGAGCAAAGAACAATGTGATATGGTGTGGGCTCCAGACTATCGGCTGAAGAAGAAGCCGCTCGCGTTCTCTGATGGAAGTGTAACGCACAGCTGAATTCAGGGGAAACTGAGGTGGAAGTCAGAAGCAGCTGACAATTGCCATCAGTGCGGTTTGACTTGCCCACAGATTTTGTTGGGTCCCGGTTACTTCAGCAGGTTATGCTGCAGCCGTGAGTGAGGCTGAATCTGAGATCGAATGGGCAGAGGAGCTGCAGCGACCAAGTGAGAAGCAGAGATGAAGTGGGTACTGAGATCTGATTCAGCTGCACTATATGAATGAAATGAGCCACTGTTGATTTGTGGACCTCTGCTGCTGTGTGAGGTGACACTGAACAGCAAACACTGTAGGAGACATTGGTAGGATGTGTGTATGACTCCAGCAGCATCAGGGTGTTATCCCATAATATATGGCCTGACAAGTAAAGACCAACAATTTGAAAGCACAAGCTCTCCCTTTGCCGGCTTGCTCTATTATGGATATGGCTATAAGTGAATTAGGCATTTTGCTAAATGATAGCCAGGTGCCATCCACTAGTGGGCTGAGTACTTTAATAAAAGATGAAGGGACAAATAAAATAACAAAGATCACCTCCTTCTTTGAACCCATTTCCATGAAAACTGGAATTAATGATAGTAGAGAAAGAAGGTAGTAGCTGACGAATGAACAACTGCCCATTTCAGACATGGACCTATTAGATATAAATACAAGTCAAATACCGGTCAGGAAAATGATCATTCTCCTATTTTTAAAGAAATGGACAGTGAAGACAGTAACTACTCTTCAGTGTCTTCTGCCAGCTTTTATAGTGGAGCTGGTCTAATAATGTTGAGACTACCTCAAAATAATGATCATGATCTTGCAATAAAGCTTTGAATAGTGCATTCACAGAGTTTGTTGCAGTATACGAGAACATTTACTCCGAGGAAAAATCACATTTGTCATAATTGGGATGAATCGCTAAACAACGTATTATTTTTACAATCTGGTCTATCAGGAGGAGCAGAGAAAACTTCTTTTGAGCCTTCACAATCAGTGAACTATGTATCTTCAGCAGTTGTGTCGCAAAATGTGCGTACAAGGTTGAATACTAACAATCCAGGCACCTATAATAAGTATGTCATGGGAATTGGGTATTTAGTTGTCCCGGTGGGGCCCTTTCTGGAGAATATGAAGCATTCAATATTGATAAGAGCGCAGCAGAATGATCCTGCAAAACAATAATAAGAGTCCATTATTGACTTTACCACAACCCAAACGGATTTGAGGCCTGCTATTATTAATATGACTGCTACTCAGAAGGATGAGAGCGAACCACAGAAGACTCATAGTACATGGTCAATTCCGGACAAGTCCAGACTGTCTATTCCGGCGTTGTTTTGTAAGAGTAAGATATCGCTAAGCAGATAAAGAAATCAAAGAATATGAAAACACATTTTTTTCCATTAAGGACATTTATAAAAAAAACTACCATCAAGGACTGATAATTCGGATACTGAGCCAATTGAGGCAGGACCTTTAAAGGTTAATCTGGAAAGTGAAGCCATACACTGTGGGTTAGATGCTTCTGGGAAGAATACCACTTCTGAGCCAAATGTTTTTGATGAGAATGTTGTCGAATCATTAATACAAGATCTTGGAGGTAAATCACAAGCTGAAGTAGCATTAATACTGCAAAGCCAATATGACCAACACAAGTCATTATTGTTAAAATCTTTGCAAAATTTGGCTATCAGTATATGTAACTGTTCTAAAGATCGTGCACGTGTGACATGTATCCATGGTACTGAGATTGTGAGCAAAGCTTTGTTGCTGTTGTAAATACCCTCCATTGATGTGACAGTCCACTCAGACCATCTGCAGAGCCATGATGGATTCCAGGTGACTTTATTGTACATAAAATATATATATATTTTCACTACAAAAAAAACTTTGTTGAGGGGACGTTATGGTTAAGTTGCCCTATGAAAAACCTTTGCACTTCACTAAAAAGAAATGTTCGCCCTCCCCATTGTGGTTCAAATTAAAAATGAAAAACCCCTGAAATTCTCCAGTTATGGCAGACTGAGCCCCCTTACTTGCCATCACCACTGTGCACTGCTAACACTAACACCCAGAACATGAAAGCTGTCCTCTCAAATGTCACTGATGACATCACTGACGACATCACATGTTTAGCCTCTTTGTTTTCGTTGCCTGCCATATATATATATATGTACATTCAGTAAAAAAACTTTGTTAAAGGGATGTTATACTTCACAGTGAAACCAAAAAACACTGCCCGTTCCCCCATTATGGTAAGCTAAGCAACCATAACTGCCCGCACCACTGTGCACTGCTAACACTAACACCCAGGACAAGAAAGATGACATCACAAATGTCATTCATGACATCACTGATGACATCACATGTGCATTTAATTTTCAAACAAGGGATTGAGAATGTAAGTTTGGTAAAAAAAAAGTATCAGGACATGTGTAATAAACTGCATACTTCATCACGCAATGTAGTGTTCTAAAGAAAATTTCATTGCAGTGTTCCTTCCAGTACAGGAACCTACTCATACAGAAACATAGGTATTGGCTGCAGCATACACCACAGAGGTGATATATTTCTACTTTCCAAATGTGTACTATAAAATGGTGAATGCTTCTGTACCAGACTTTTCTGGTCTCTGAAACATGCACTCAGTTGTCATCACTCACTACATATTTGTAGTAATACACCCGAAACATAAATAGACTGCAATGCATACAAATATGAGGCTTATATATGGAGTGTAAAGTAAGCATACAAGAGGCAGTATCATTAGCAACTGCGTATAATCTACATGATTGTAGTCACACACAAACATGATTGCTGTGTTTCAGGCCTGCTTCTTCCCCTATATATGAACATCATAAGATGCAATTAAATTCTAAGGAAAGTATTGTAAGAACATGTGAGATTAGCAATATCTATAAATGTAATACCTTTTCAAAGGTAACTTTCTGACTGTCAGTAAATACACCTACCTGGCCTAGATATGGCAATGAACAAAAACGAAGGAGCTACACATGTGACGTCATCAGTGATGTCATCAATGACATTTGTGATGTCATCTTTCTTGTCCTGGGTGTTAGTGTTAGCAGTGCACAGTGGTGCGGGCAGTTATGGTTGCTTAGCTTACCATAATGGGAGAATGTGCAGTCTTTTTTGGTTTCACTGTGAAGTATAACATCCCTTTAACAAAGTTTTTTTACTGAATGTACATTATATATATATATATATATATATATATATATATAGCAGGCAACGAAAACAAAGAGGCTAAACATGTGATGTCGTCAGTGATGTCATCAGTGACATTTGAGAGGACAGCTTTCATGTTCTGGGTGTTAGTGTTAGCAGTGCACAGTGGTGATGGAAAGTAAGGGGCTCAGTCTACCATAACTGGCGAATTTCAGGGGTTTTCGTTTTTAATTTGAACCACAATGGGGAGGGGGAACATTTGTTTTTTAGTGAAGTGCACAGGCTTTTCGTAGGGCAACTTAACCATAACGTCCCCTCAACAACGTTTTTTTTTAGTGAATTTTACAGGTTTTTGGGAGGGCAAAGTAACCATAACGTCCCTGTAACAAAGTTTGTTTAACTGAATGCCATAGGTTTTTAGTAGTATAAATGCATCATAACATTACTATAACAAAATTTTCGACTACATTTATCAGGGTTCTAATAGTAACACATAAGCATACAACAGTAAAGGAACATTTGAAGTAACTGCCCACCTTTCAAAGAATTCCACATTATCATATGCTGACATACAGTATGGGGGCGTGTTCGAACAGTCATACACACTTCACAATGACATGTGTAATTGGTTGATAGTGCGAAAGTACATTGGGTATTCTTCCAACTGCAAAATATCCGGCGCACAACTCCACAATGCAAGTGTGCAACACAATATAAGCAAGAGTGCATACCGACGTTTCTGGATCATTCACCCCCCTTCCTCCCCAAAGAGTGGGGGATGAATGCCATTAGCAATCGAGATTTTACAGCAGTAATCCGTGGTACCAAGAAAGAGGATTTTTTGTCTTCAACCGGGAACGCCTGTGGCGTTCCCGGCTGAAGAAAACAAATCCTTTTTCAAGATGTCCACCATACAAAGGGAAGACAGGCATTGGATAGAAAGCCTTCTTCGCTTTCCATTGCAGGCTGCAGAAAGCAAAAAAGAAACTGAGTTAACGTTATGGCAGCACCAATTTGACCCTCCCGTAGCCAATGCAAGTGGTATGGAGTACCTTTCTCCATAACGTTCCTTGGCAGCTTAAACAAATGCGTCCACACGGACGTACGTGCCGTGATGTATCACCTACAAAAGAACACATTACGACCTGCAACGCAGCATGTCACATTGTGAAAACAGAGGGTAAATTTGTAAAGAAAACACTAACATTTAAAAATCTGTCCAGTAGTTTTATTTCACAATAAACTGAGCAAAATCATCGCCCTATGCAAGTAGTGAAGTAGTTTTGTTTCACAATGAACTGTGCGAAAAGATGGCACTATTCACTTTTCCATAGAAGTATTAAGTTTGTCTCTTTAGTCGACAATGAGAATGTTAAAGGCCACGTTGTTTTTTTCCACACACAGAAAGTAAGCGTTGCCGCCACAGTAGTCGTTTTCCTCCCACATTGATGTGCAAGACGACGTCAACCGCTGTTATCTACACCACCAGAAAGGATGGAATGTTACTTCTTATAGCGAAACACGGAAAGCACATATTGACACTGTAGCAAGCAGTATGGCACACACAAGGGTTTTCCCGTATATGAAGCAACAAACTCATGGCCCTAGAGGTACGCAAAGCAAACATAACATTCAATGGTCACCCATAAATGTAATCTAGTTGTTCCTGCACCCAATTCTCATGAAAGGACAATGCGTTTCAACTTTTACACACTTCCCCACTTAAATGGGCCTTCCGCTCCTTTCCGCAGATTTGTAGCTTTTTTGGTTTACATAAATAATGCTCTGTAAATCTTTGTAAACATTTCCAATAGGCCCTTCAGCCAAAGAGTAATCTGAGTTTTTGTGCAGCAGCCCTCAATGAGGGTTCAAACATGCATGCGTTGCTCGCACAAGAAATTCACAAATACAAACAATAATCGGCTTGCAGCTACTTAGCTGAATGTCCGGGAGCACCACGGGACTTCCCGGACCTGGAGATATGAGGCAAAGAACTCACCGGGCCGCCTCCTTTTCACTACCGCGACCCAAGCCAAGTAGATGTCAGCATTCCTTCAGCGTTTCTGCTCCTCCCAGTTTCCTTCAATGCTGCCGTGACCGTAATATAATCCACCGTAATTACACAAAGCTGCTTGAGTGCGTGTAGCCTAGAACTACAAAACCTTCCCCCTTGCTGATGGGAAGTGTAGTTCTTCCTGATTTCTAGCAGCTTTAGCGTTTTTCACGCCCCACAAGCATGTCTTTTCCTGCCCCAGCCCCAAATCCGGACAGTACCCTACTGCCAGTGATGGGGTTCTAGTGAAGCAGCACCCTTCCATCTTGAAATTGGGATGAGGAGAAACTTGGTAGAACCCTGGTCACACAGGTGCTTGGTCAGTGGTTCAGATTTGTGATGGTATTATCAGTTCTCAAGCAGTTTAATCGTGGGGGGTGCTTAATAGCAGTGTTCAGCAGTGTTAAGCCAACAAGTGTTTTGATCCAGCTGGGTCTTTTTCAAGGTTCTGTCAATAGTTGTGCAAAAATTCCAACTTTGAAATACACAGTTGATACACCCGAATAGTGAGGCCCAAGAATTTTAGAGACCATAAAAGTGGTGCGTTATATGGGTTTAGTAGAACTTGTGTGCATATGGACCATGATTGTGATAACTGAGAAACCAGAAGGTGTCCCACCCACTAGTCCCCAGGGATCTGTCATCCAGGTGGCCAGGTCACAGCCATCGCTTTTGGATCCAGTTCCTGGGGGTGAAACAGTGCACGAGGATCATCTGGATGAGGGTCTTCAGGGAGTGGAAGTAAGACACTGGATGGCGAGGTGCAGTATCGCCTTCCCTATAACACCTTCACCCCCATCCTATCAAATAGGATATGTGTGAAGTCTACCCCCACCCCCTTTCCTACATGAACACTTTCACAAGGACAGCTCGCTCTGGGAGCAAACAGACTAACACCTAAGCAGTATACCTGATGTGTCCCAATACAATGGTCAGGCGAAGTAAGGCAATTACTCACCATCACTCACACCTGCAGCTTTTTAACATGACCCAGGTGTATAAAGATAGGGGGCTGCTAAGGAGAAGGAAGATGTTGTACGAGCAAGGCAAAGCACACAGGGAAACAGCAGTTTCGAGACCGCAGCTGAATGAGGGAAGAAAGACGGCAAAACAGGATGGGATCACAATGTGGGAAATTCCCTTGTCCTTTCCGACACAAGCCCTCGAGGTTCTAAAGCGTAAGACCAGGAAACCAGGCAGAAGAATCCTGTATTGTGTGTCGGAGATACCCAGGGCCCTTCCGAATCACTAATCAAGGCAGGGGAAAAGCAGCAGCCGCTGTGGTACCGTCCTTGGCTCCTTGAACAAAGCAGCATCAGTGAAATCAACACAACCAGCGAGTTTGGGGAGACCAATACATGACCGGTCTGTGTTGAAGCCAAGGTTGCAAGCAGCAACATTGTATGGCGAGCGCTGGAAAGAACATTGTTAAAACGCGTGTGATAAGAGATGGAGGTAAAGTTGAACTGCTGATGAGTGATTTAACTCTAAAACCAAGATACAATACCTTTAACAGAGTGGTCCAGCACCGCATGGGTGCTCAATCAAAGGTCTCTGTAAGGTATCCAGCTGAGAAGTGGCAAAAGTGAGAAAAAGGTTGTCAAGAAGAGAACGAGTAATAGAGAATTGAAGGGGTCCTGCAACAGGTCAAGCAAAATTTCACACACAGTTGAAAGTCTTTAATTTTTCAGAAGTAAAGAAAATTTGGAAAAGTAGATACATTTGGTCAGAGCCCAGCGGAGGGGGACCTGGAGTGAACAGAAAATCATTTGCGAAGTTGTATATGTGAAATCCTCAGAAGAAAGCAACTTTAATATTTGTCGTGTTGCATCAGGCCCTCTGAAATAAGAGACTTTGAAAGGCAAAGAGACTTTGGCACAGAAGGCCCTGATGTTGAGGTTTTGAACTACATCCTCGTGCTAGAGAAGCCAGAGTGTGTGATAAGCTCGAGTGTGCTGCCTTGTTCTGTGCTGAAAATGTGGGGAAGGGAAGCCAACGTCTTGAATATCCTAACAAATAATTTCTTGAACAATTCTTTTGCATAACATTGTTTCCCACATGATTTATATTTAGAAGTAAGGATTGGCAATAGGTTTATTAGTATAGGCCCTTTTTGTTTTGAAAGACTCTACTAGGACTGCGTTATTATTTGATGGTCGTAACTTGCTGCCAGCTTTAGATTTAGGATTAGATGGGCGTTTTTCAAACCCATTTGAAGTTAAATTAAACACCCTTGAACTGTGATCACTTGTTTATCTTACTGTTTGATAGTATGCTTTCCTAAGTCTGATAAATTAAACGCTTACATTCCAATGATCTTCTCAAGAATGGGTCCACTTTTTAGGATATGGGCATACTTCAAGTGACTGGGGAAAACCAATTGGCGTTCCATATTTTAGAGCCCAGTCTAGTTGTCCAGTTGACAGAGAATAAATCCAGATTTCATCTCTCCCATGGGATGGAAGTCTGAGTTTTTTAAGTCTCAGAAGCACAGGTCATGGCAGCAGTGGGTTGTGAGGTTTTAAGTTGTGTCAGCCAGAGCGGTCATGAATGGGCTTCCCTCCAAGATCTCAATTGCAGTTTACAGCTCTATTGTCAGATAAGGGCTGACCAGTAAGCAACAATTAAAAGGAAAATGGGGCAAGTTATCTTTCAGTAACGCTTTCATGTGCAAAACTCGAACTCTTAGTGGGTGGCACCAACGTGGGGGCTGCGAATAGTGATGGCACATATGCATTATAAAGTCAAATCCAGACAATGGGTCTCGCCATTCATTTGGTTTATGTATGAAAGTAAAGATCAACTGCATACTTGGAGAAATGTACAAAGCTGCCTGATTGTGCTTCTAAACCAACAGCACATTACTTACACTTGTGCAGCACAGTGTGCTGGATGCCAGTTTTAAATCATGAAAATAGCAAGTGAAGTTTACTAATGATATAGCCAACCCACAGCAGACTTCACAGACACCTCATACGAAAAGGAAAACTAAGACTACCAGAATACATAGAAACACTCGGCACAGGATGCACCACTTGCACCTGACCTGGGGCATAGTTTAGATCTGTAAGCAGTCACAGGTAATGTTTCACAAATAAAATCCAATACATAAACCTTTTGCACACAATGTATTACATGTCCACGGTAGTGGCCATGTAGTTATGGTTTAGTTGCTGTTTCCATAGGAAGAGCACTTTTTGGGCGGCTTATAACTTCGCTCCCCCTGGACGAATCCTCACCAAACTTTGCAAAAAAAAGTATATGGCCCACTCTGAATTTGTTTTGCAAAGTTTGGCGAGGTTTGGTCCAGGGGGGACAAACTTATAGGGGGGTACCAAAATTTATTTTTTTCCCATAGACATAATGGGAAAAAACTTTGCTCACGCCTCAAGGCCAAACCGCTGGACGGATTTACACCAAATTTGCGGCAGGAGCGGCGGCTTGGTCCCGAAAGCGTGCTTTTTTTATTTGGTGTAAATCTGTCCACTAGTTTTTTTAAATGACAAAAATGTAAGTGAAAAAAATTAGTGATATCTGTGTCCGCTTCGCGGACACACTTCCCTGTTCGCTCCGCGGACAGGACAGGGATTGGGCAAGTGGCTTGCGTGATGTCTGCGGACATGTTACGTGCTTTCCCATTGGCTGCACTGAAGCTTGCAGTGCGTCGTATTTTCAGAGACGCCCGCCATCTTTGTTTATTGTTTGCATCGAGAGGCTTCGTCAAGAGAGAGCCTGCATACAACCCATCCGCGGTGGCCTGCGGAGGGCCGAGGAGCGGGATCTGCAGCCTGCACAGTCAGATACCATCAGCCTTGCGTGTCTACCTCCCGTTCCTCCCACCCCACGCTCATGCCCTGTGTTTCTCCCTCCCATTCCCAACACCCCCCACTCATGGGCCGTGTCTCTCTCCCGTCCCCCCACACCCTGCTCATGCCCCGTGTCTCTCTCCCGTTCACACCCACCCCGCGCTCATGGCCGTGTCTCTCTCCCGTTCCCCCCACCTCCCGCTCATGCCCTGTGTCTCTCCCCCGTTCCCCCCACCCCCGCACATGCCCCGTGTCTCCCTCCTGTACCCCCCACCCCCGCTCATGCCCTGTGTCTCTCTCCCGTTCCCCCTCACCCCCCGCTCATGGCCCATGTCTCTCTCCCGTTCTCCCCACCCCCCTGCTCATGCCCTGCGTCTCCCTCCTGCTACCCCCACCCCCTGCTCATGCCCCGTGTCTCTCTCCTGTTGCCCCCCACTCCTCACTCATGCCCTGTGTCTCTCTCCCATTCCCCCAACCCCCCGCTCATGCCCTGTGTCTCCCTCCTGTTCCCCCCCACCCCCCACTCATGCCCCGTGTCTCTCTCCTGTACCGCTCACCCCCCGCTCATGCCCCGTGTCTCTCTCCTGTTGCCCCCCACCCCCTGCTCATGCCCCGTCTCCCTCCTGTACCCCCCACCCCCTGCTCATGCCCCGTGTCTCCCTCCTGTTCCCCCCACCCCCCGCTCATGCCCCGTATCTCTCTTCTGTTGCCCCCACCCCCTGCTCATGCCCCGTGTCTCTCGCCCATTCCCCCACCCCACGTTCATGCCCCCTGTCTCCCTCCTGTTCCCCCCACCCCCTGCTCATGCCCCGTGTCTCTCTCCTGTTCCCCCACCCCCCGCTCATGCCCCGTGTCTCTCTCCTGTACCCCCCACCCCTGCTCATGCCCCATGCCTCCCTCCTGTACCCCTCACCCCTGCTCATGCCCCGTGTCTCTCTCCTGTTGCCCCCCACCCCCCGCTCATGCCCTGTGTCTCCCTCCTGTTCCCCCACCCCCTGCTCATGCCCTGTGTCTCCCTCCCATTCCCAACACCCCCCACTCATGGGCCGTGTCTCTCTCCCATCCCCCCACACCCCGCTCATGCCCCGTGTCTCTCTCCCATTCACACCCACCCCGCGCTCATGGCCGTGTCTCTCTCCCGTTCCCCCCACCCCCGCTCATGCCCTGTGTCTCTCTCCTGTTCCCCCCACCCCCGCACATGCCCCGTGTCTCCCTCCTGTACCCCCCACCCCCGCTCATGGCCCATGTCTCTCTCCCGTTCTCCCCACCCCCCCGCTCATGCCCTGCGTCTCCCTCCTGCTCCCCCCACCCCCTGCTCATGCCCCGTGTCTCTCTCCTGTTGCCCCCCACTCCTCACTCATGCCCCGTGTCTCTCTCCCATTCCCCCAACCCCCCGCTCATGCCCTGTCTCCCTCCTGTTCCCCCCCACCCCCCGCTCATGCCCCGTGTCTCTCTCCTGTACCCCTCACCCCCCGCTCATGCCCCGTGTCTCTCTCCTGTTGCCCCCACCCCCTGCTCATGCCCCGTCTCCCTCCTGTACCCCCCACCCCCTGCTCATGCCCCGTGTCTCCCTCCTGTTCCCCCCACCCCCCGCTCATGCCCCGTGTCTCTCTCCTGTTGCCCCCACCCCCTGCTCATGCCCCGTGTCTCTCGCCCATTCCCCCACCCCGCGTTCATGCCCCGTGTCTCCCTCCTGTTCCCCCCACCCCCCGCTCATGCCCCGTGTCTCTCTCCTGTTCCCCCCACCCCCCGCTCATGCCCCGTGTCTCTCTCCTGTACCCCCCACCCCTGCTCATGCCCCATGTCTCCCTCCTGTACCCCCCACCCCCTGCTCATGCCGCGTGTCTCTCTCCTGTTGCCCCCCACCCCCCGCTCATGCCCTGTGTCTCCCTCCTGTTCCCCCCACCCCCTGCTCACGCCCTGTGTCTCTCTCTTGTTGCCCCCCACCCCCCGCTCATGTCCCGTGTCTCTCTCCCGTTCCCCCAACCCCCTGCTCATGCCCCGTGTCTCCCTCCTGTTCCCCCCCACCCCCCGCTCATGCCCCGTGTCTCTCTCTCCCCCCCACCCCGCCACCCCCCGCTCATGCCCTGTGTCTTCCTCCTGTACCCCCCACCACCCGCTTATGCCCCGTGTCTCTCTCCTGTTGCCCCCCACCCCCCGCTCATGCTCTGTGTCTCCCTCCTGTTCCCCCAGCCCCCACTCATGCCCCGTGTCTCCCTCCTGTTCCCCTCACCCCCCACTCATGCCCCTTGTCTCCCTCCTGTTCCCTCCCACCCCCGCTCATGCCCCGTGTCTCCCTCCCTTTCCCCACCAACCCCGCTCATGCCTTGTGTTTTCATTCCTGTTCCCCCCACCCCCCGCTCATGCCCAGTGTCTCCCTCCTGTTTCCCCCACCCCCCGCTCATGCCTCGTGTCTCTCTCATGTTGCCCCCCGCTCATGCCCTGTGTCTCTCTCCTGTTGCCCCCCACCCCCTGCTCATGGCCAGTGTCTCCCTCCTGTACCCCCACCCCCCGCTCATGCCCCGTGCCTCCCTCCTGTAACCCCCACCCCTCCGCTCATGCCCCGTGTCTCTCTCCTGTTTCCCCCCGCATCTCTCTCCTGTTGCCCCCCACCCCCCGCTCATGGCCAGTGTCTCCCTCCTGTTGCCCCCACCCCCGCTCATGTCTCGTGTCTCTCTCCTGTTGCCCCCACCCCCCCGCTCATGCCCCATGTCTACCTCCTGTACCCCCCACCCCCTGCTAATGTCCCATGTCTCCCTCCTGTACCCCACCCCCCGCTCATGCCCCGTGTTTCTCTCCTGTTGCCCCCACCCCCTGCTCATGCCCGTGTCTCTCTCTTGTTGCCCCTCACCCCCGCTCATGTCCCGTGTTTCTCTCCTGTTGCCCCCACCCCCTGCTCATGCTCCGTGTCTCTCTCTCTTTTTGCCCCCCAAACCCCGCTCATGTCCCGTGTCTCTCTCCTGTACCCCCCACCCCCGCTCATGCCCCCTGTCTCTCTCTCATTACCCCACCCCCCGCTCATGCCCCATGTCTCCCTCCTGTACTCCCCACCCCCCGCTCATGCCCCGTGTCTCTCTCCTGTTGCCACCCACCCCACGCTCATGCCCTGTGTCTCTCTCCTGTTGCCCCACCCCCGCTCATGCCCTGTGTTTCCCTCCTGTTCCCTCCCACCCCCCGCTCATGCCCCGTGTCTCCCTCCTGTACCTCCCCACCCCCCGCTCATGCCCCGTCTCTCTCTCATTACCCCACCCCCGCTCATGCCCCGTGTCTCCCTCCTGTACTCCCCACCCCCCGCTCATGCCCCGTGTCTCTCTCCTGTGGCCACCCACCCCACGCTCATGCCCTGTGTCTCTCTCCTGTTGCCCCACCCCCGCTCATGCCCTGTGTCTCCCTCCTGTTCCCTCCCACCCCCCGCTCATGCCCCGTGTCTCCCTCCTGTACCCCCCACCCCCGCTCATGCCCACTGTCTCTCTCTCATTACCCCACCCCCCGCTCATGCCCCGTGTCTCCCTCCTGTACTCCCTACCCCCCGCTCATGCCCCTTGTCTCTCTCCTGTTGCCACCCACCCCACGCTCAAGCCCTGTGTCTCTCTCCTGTTGCCCCACCCCCCGCTCATGCCCCGTGTCTCCCTCCTGTACTCCCCACCCCCCGCTCATGCCCCGTGTCTCTCTCCTGTTGCCACCCACCCCACGCTCATGCCCTGTGTCTCTCTCCTGTTGCCCCACCCCCCGCTCATGCCCTGTGTCTCCCTCCTGTCCCCTCCCACCCCCCGCTCATGCCCCGTGTCTCCCTCCTGTACCTCCCCACCCCCCGCTGTCGAAATAGAAAGTATATTATGCCTCCTATTGTAATAAATATATTTACTTTTGGCCTACGCCAAGCTGCTTGAAAGTTGCTTGCGAAAGAAATCTGTGTTGCAAGGTCCTGATTTTAAATCTATGTAGGCCGCCATTTTAGGTCAAACTGCCATTTTAAGATTCGTTGTGTAAAAGTCACCCTGTGAGTTAAAATGGTGGACGATGTCATTGCAAAATACAACATGGCCGTCTTGACCTCTGTACATAGCTAATGTGTAATTTTCCTGCAGGCCACTTGTTGAGGTCATGAACTGAGACCTCGTCCTTCGTTGACCTATGTGTAAAGGTATTACTTGTGCAATGAAAACTAATCCGCGAGCATATGTCGAGACAATATATTCGAATACTGAACAAAGAACATCTGTCTTATTACATTGTATTAATGTTTAAGAAGGCCTGCATGGAAACCTTTAGAATAAACAGCTATTGCATACGCTTGTTAATACATGTATTAAAAGCAAACCAGTTATATGCGGTTATTTGAGACTTGGCACGAACCCTAGATCGGTGATATATTAAAAGGAATATTAACCCGAAGTGGGGCTGGGCATCGCACCCACAAAATGTATAAAAAGCGAATGCATTCTAATGTACAGCGTCTCTCACTGGACACACTGAACCACGCTGGAGTTCGTTGTGTTGTACTGAGAGCTGATAGCTATCTGACTTTGCACTGTTTTTGTAAATTGAATTCAGTATAGAATAAAGTACTTTGTATGTTCCTTTGTAACCCGTGTTCGGTGTATTTCCTTTTGGGGTGCTTAGCCTCCATATTCTTTTTCTGTTTTCACAGTTGGCGCCTGAATATGCACCCTCAAGATTGATGCCGGATTGTTGAAGGTTGACACACGCTATCGGACCGGGATCGGACGGTGTGACAAAAAGAAAGGGGCCCCGGGATGAGACGCGACACCTCAGCAGCGCTGCATGACCCGATCCCTGGACGATTAGCTTGTGGTCTGAGACGGCATCTTGACGAGGGTCCACTTATCGAGGCGGGCAGATTTGCCGAAATCACCATACATGAGGTAAGATTAGTTAGGTAAGATTCTTAGAAGTACTGATCGGTCCTCCTTAGGTTTGGTCAGGTGAGTCGTGACCCGATTCTTAATTCAACCCTGACCATTTGAATTTTCGCACATTGTATCTGCAGACACAATTATTGACCAAGTAACACCAAGAATTTGAGATATGCCTGGGAAATTGTCTACCTGCTTTAGGGCATTATTCCGCAGTGATAGACAATCATTGGAATTTAGCCGTCCCGCACCACAGGAGGGGTCGCCGGCATGTACTATAAGTACGGCATTGGAAGTATAGTACTTAATTATATTTGGCACAGACAAACCAGACATGCCTCTGAACTTCAGTGGCCAATCAATGGTAGTTTTGAGATCCCTCGCATTGAATATTTGGAGTCAGTCTTGTTAAAGAAAAAGGCTAGACCTGCAGCATTTGATGTTTTGCAGAATTGGAAAAAAGAAGCGTTGCAACAACTTAAAGGTAGAGAGAAACATGCACGTCATCATAAAACGAACGCTGAAAAAGCATTGTTATATGACCAAAACAAACAGTCTTAGGCGACTAAAAATATGGATAGGGCTTTCTCACTTGGTATTCAGAAAATCTATCCTTCCAAAGATCTTCATATTTCTGATGAGTTTATTGACAAAATATTAAATGAATGAAGGCCTGGTGCCTCTGCACCACCTCCGTATGTTCCTCTTCCCACTGCTGTACCTCTTCCTGCTGTTATTCCTGCTCTTCCTACTCAACCTGTTGCTCCTATTCCTCCAGTATTTGTCTCTCCACCTGCTCCTCTGCCTCTTTTTATCGCACCAGTTATAGTACCTTCATCGAATTTGCCTGTTCCCTCTCTTCCAAGTGGTCCTGAGCCGCTTGTAATCAATCGAGGTGCAGGGTCAAAGGTTGTCACTCGCATTACTATACCACCGGAGAAGAAACGTGAGTTAATTGCATGGGCTAAGCATTGTATGGAGAAGGATGATCAGGTTAGTGTTTTTGCCACACTTTATAATACGGATAATTTTCCTGAGAAAAATGTTTTTATTGAAGGTTTAGGGATTCAGTTATGTATAATGTGGGGAAGATTAAATAATACGGATGTTCCGCAAGGGTTAAGGGATCTAAATACTCTAGCACTTTCCAGAGACACTGTGCAGAAGGTAAATGAGCATGTTGAGAGGTTATTTGGGTATAGAAAGGAGTTAGAAAAGATACAGAATGAGGATGATGAAGAGGAGAATATGTATGTACAGAAACGGTTCCTTCCGTGTCGTAAACCGATATCGGAGGAAATGCGAATTTGTAAGAAAGATGCGATTAGATGGATTTCAGACATATTGATAACTCCAGTTGAGGTATATGACACATATAGTCAATAAACGTTGGAAATGCAGAGAAAAGTGATACAGGTAATGGTAGAGTACCCGCAGGATGAGTGTGTAAAAAGGAAGATTAATTGTGCCACAGAGTTATTGAGCATTTATAAGAGAGCTTTTTCACTTGACACTTCTTCGACTGCTTTAGCGCTCGACTTGGCTCTGTTGCTTAGTAAGCGTTCGGAGTTGCCTACATCTCAGTTGCCTATGAGAGAGGTTACTCCGACATTTGTCCCGAAGGTTGAGGTTGCGGCCGATGCTGCACAGGGTATACTCGCTGTGAACATTCCTGCACATTATGTATCACAGTTTGTTCACGTCCCGTTTTCACGGCAGGAAGTGAACACCATTAGACAGTCTATTCCTGACATTAGGAAAAATCCGACAGGGTTCTATAAAGAGATGGAATCTGTTTTGCAATCCTCAGTGTTCACCTTAGGTGACATTGAATTGTTGTTTCCTGTACTCCTGCCCATAGATTTATGGAAACAAGTTAGAACTATTGATGATGTACCCGGGTTGGGAGACACATGGGCAAATATAACTAGACTCGATGGGGAAAAACCAGCTGGCGAAAGACCACAACAGTTGATATTAACTCTGCCTGATAGAATCATTGCTAAATTAAAAACCATAATTCCCGAAAAGAGAATTATTTAGGACAAGCTTACAGCCTGTGTCCAAGGAAAGTCTGAAGGTGCTACCAAGTTCTTTAATCGGTTCGAACAGATATTCTCGTATTTCAGTGGACAAGACTTAGGCACAGAGTCTGGGAAAAGATTATTTGTGGACAAATTTGTATGTGGATTACTGCCTGACATCCAGTCACCGGTTATGTATTCTGAGAGCGCTTGGCAGGCGAAATCACAATCAGAAGTACTGCACATGGCTCAGTACTATGAGAACCGTGTCAATAATGAAATAGATAGGATTGAAAAACGGAAAGGCGATTTAAAAACTAAAGTGCTATTGCAGCAAATTGTTAGGGGCCCCTGAGGGGGTCATTCTCAGGTTAGAGGTCAGTATGTCCCACAGGGGAATGTGCCCTTGGGTCCTGTGAATATTAATCAGTGTGCTTATTCTTGTCGAGAGGGTCATTGGCAAGCACAATGCCCCGTCCTTCAACAAAGGTCAAATAATACATTTGGTAATATGGGTAGGCGATCCAGAGGTCGCCCGGGCATAGGGGGCCCCGGTAGAGGTCAGTTTACACAGGACCCTCAACAACCTTTTTCGCAGGACAATCAGACTCCGAGTGCGGACACTAGGAATATATTTGATCATCCTTCCGCTGCATATTTATCTGAAGAGCTTCCTTTTGATAATATTCTGTTTCGTTAGGATTGCCCGAAGCAGGGTTTGGAACCTACACCTATTCCCGTCAATCAGAAAGGTCCCTACGTTGAAATGGTGGTGGGAAATAGGAAACATCAGTTTTTGATAAACACTGGAGCACAGAAGAGTTCCATTGATCATTCGCAGGTTCCAAACATGCCACTGTCAGGGCAAACAAATGTTTCTGTAGGGTTTTCCGGTACACCAGTTGTTTGTCCGGTTTCTATGCCGGTACCCATTTCTTTGGGTCCCTTTACGGACCAGTGTCCTTTTCTGTTGACTTCGGATTGTGGAGAGAACTTGCTGGGGTTGAATTTGTTAAAATATTTAAATGCAGTGATTTATTGTTCTTCTGATGGAGTGCGCTTGACGATTTCACCACAGCAATTTTCTGCCTCGCAATTTTTGACTAGACCTTTGCCTCCAGACTTCATTGATGTACCAGAGAGCTTGTGGGCTGTCGACGACAATGATGTCGGTGTCTTACAGATCGAGCCTGTTAAGATAGTTTTGAAATATGGAATTGAGCTGCCCCGCATTCCCCAGTATAAGATTTCGGTTGAGGGCGAGCGAGCTTTGAAATGTATGGTTTCTGATTTTGTGCATGGCGGTGTGATTGAAGAAATTTCAGGAAGTTTGTGTAATAGTCCGATTTTACCCATGTACAAGAAAGGTGATAATGTAATTCCATTCCGTTTTGTAATTGATTTACGTACCATTAATAAAGTTGTGGCACCACAATTTCCAATTGTGCCTGATGTGACGACGATCCTAACCATGATTCCAGCTACTTACTTTAGTGTTGTGGACTTAAAGAATGCGTTCTTTAGTATTCCTATACACAAGGATAGTAGATATTTGTTCGCGTTCACCTTAGGGGGACGCTTGTTTACATTTACTCGTGCACCTCAGGGGTACACAGAGAGTCCTAGTATTTATAGTAGCGCTTTGAAAGAACAACTTGATACCCTTGAATTGCCCTCTACCTGTACTTTGCTTCAGTACGTTGACAATTTGCTTCTAGCTGCTGACTCTGAGAGTGCCTGTAAGGAGGGCACTGTGTTATTACTTATTCATCTAGCTAAGCATGGTCACAAAGCTTCGCTTAAAAAATGTCAATATTGTTGTCAGGAGGTCGCCTATCTAGGCTATCTCCTGTCAAAGGAGGGAAGAAGATTGACACCTGAAAGAATAAAACACATTTCTGGCATGTCTGTCCCAAATACACAGAAGGAAGTTAGAGCCTTGATAGGTATGGCTTCTTACTGTAGGTTGTGGATCCCAAATTTCTCACTAGTGATTAAATCGATGGTGGCTTTGACAAAGAAGGGCATTTCTTCGCCATTGCCATGGAATGCGGTACACCAGCAATCGTTTGACTTGCTTAAGACTGCATTATGCTCTGCACCAGTTTTGGGCACACCAAACTATGAAAAGGCCTTTGTGTTGTTTGTGAATGAATGTGATGGATGTGCTTTGGCTGTATTAACGCAGGAACATGGACGGAAGAATAGGCCGTGCGGTTACTATTCTTCCGCTCTTGATCCTGTAGCATGCGCTTTTCCAAGATGTTTGCGCGCTGTCGCTGCTGCTGCCACGTCTGTAAAACAGAGTGAGGGAATGCCTGGGCCCCGAAAACGTATTGCTGTATTCTTGTAATGATATTTGGGTTTTTTATAGTCGCTGCCCTAGGATTATGGTTTGTTTGTTTGTTTGTTTTATTCATTTTTTGTGCGTGCCAGACCCAGGGGTAGCAGTGCGCAATGGCAAGAGAGTGTGAAACTTACAAGGTTACATCATAGCGCAGTGTACATTAGAAGATACAATATGGTCACACAAATAATTACAGAATATACAATTTCGAATATACAGGTTCGAGTAGGTCAATCAGAGTAACAGCTGTATAGAGTGAAGGGTCTAGTGGTTAATACCAGTAGGAGGTAGGTAACACCGTCAACTGAGGTCAGTCGAGGTAAGGAATTGAATGACTTTTTTCCTGAAACAAAGGTAGGGCAGGTCAGCTCTAAGGTCTTGCGGTAGTGAGTTCCAGGTTTTAGCAGCCTTTACCGGGAAGCTATTTCCTCCGATAGTAGTGAGTCTAAGGTTCGGTATTGTCAAGCAATTAGAATTGACAACTCTGGTTGGTCTAAGAGATGTTCTCGTGTGGAATTTGTTAGTTAGGTAACTAGGGGCAGAGTTATTAAGGGCTTTATGGGTCAGGGATAGCATCCTGAGTTTTATTTTGTTCTCCGTGGTCAACCAGTTGTAATGGCGTCTGGCGGAAGAGATATGGGATCTTTTATTAATGCCTAGTGCTGCTCTCAACACATTATTTTGTAATGTTTGTAGTCTTTGGGTTATTTTCTTATTGGCTCCAGAGTATAGAGCATTACAATAATCAATTCTGGAGAGAATTAAGGCTCTGGCCAGGATTAGGCAACTCTTATTGGAAAGGAATGGTTTACCGGCTCTTAGCAGTTTGCATGTGTAGGCCGTGGAGGAGGCAAGGGATTTTAGCTGTTTGTCAAGTGATAGTGTAGAATCAAGATAGAATCCCAGGGTTTTTACATCCTTGGATACTTGGATGATGTTCCCGTCTATGTTGAATGAGGAGAATTCCTGACCTAGTTTTTTGATATTGGCTTGGGTACCCAGGATAATCAACTCTGTCTTATCATCATTTAGACAGAGGCCGTGAGTGGCCATCCATGCCTGGATGATAAGGTATACCTTGTTCACCAATTCCGTGTCTTTAGCATGATCCCCAGAAAGCGGGAGGAGTATCTGTGTATCATCTGCATAATTAGTGTAGGTGATACCAAGATGGTCCAGATCATCAAACAGGGGCTTGGTGAAGATATTGTATAGAGTTGGGGATACACAGGAGCCCTGGGTAACACCACATGAGATTGGGGTGGGATCTGCCGCTGCCGAGGGGGAGAAGACTCATCGTTCTCTTGCTCAAGAATGACTTGATCCATCCAATGGCTTCCGAGGAGAAATGGGCGGCGGAGTCCAGGTGACTGCAGAGGACTTTGTGATCCACCAAATCAAAGGCAGCTGAGAGGTCCAGGAGTAGTAGGAGTACTGTTCTCCTTTTGTCTCTCAGCTCTTCAATTTGAGACTTTAAGTCAATGAGGGCTGTTTCTTTTCCGTGTAGGGGACGGAAGCCCGATTGTCTTTCGCCTAATAGGTTATGTAATTCTAGGTGCTTTTGAATTTGGTTGTATCCGGCTTTGTCCAGAATCTTAAGAAGAAATGGTACTGTAGTAATAGGGCGGTAATTAGTGGGGATGAGGGGATCTAAGGTCTGTTTTTTAAGGAGGGGGGAGTACCCAGGACTGTTTAAGGTTGGCAGGGATGGTGCCTGAGGCGAAGGAGGCGTTAATCAATTTGGTGATAAAGGGAGATAATTCTCTGGCAGCGTCTTTTATTAGCTGTGCTGGGCAAATGTCACCTTTACAGTTTGATGGTTTAAGCGACAGGATAACTTTTTCTACTTCCAAGGTGGTCATTTTGGAGAAGTGGAAGGTATTGCTATGCGCCAGTGGGTTATTGATGTGAGGCATTTTAGGCGAATCCTGAATTTTAAGTACTTCTTTTTTTTGCTGAATTTTATTTTGGAGTGATAATTTTATTTGCTAGGGCTTGCTGGATATCAGTGCACCAAGGTTTGTCCTTAGTACAAGTGTCCTGAATGGCGATGGGAGACTCGAGTTCCTTTAAAATGGAAAAAAGCTCTTTCATGCTGGAATTAGATTTAGCTATACGGTCATCATATGAGTTACGTTTTGCCTGGTAAACTTCTTTTTTGTAAAGTGAGGAAAGTGTGGATAGTTTGGCTTTGTTATCGACTGATGGGCAGAGCCTCCAGGTGGTTTCACTCTTTCTTTTCAGAATGCGTAAATCTCTTAACTGTGGAGTAAACCATTTGTTTAGATGAGCTTTTGGTTTGCTTGGTCTAAGTTTGAGAGGAGCCACTTTATCTAGGGTGGTGAGCATGATCGTATTAAATTATTGCACTAGGATGCTAGGGTTTAGATTAGCTGATAGAGCGTTAAGGGTCGGTAATATAGCTGGGATCACGTTCTCTACAGTGATACATTTTTTATTTCTGGTTGGCAAGGTGGCGCTAGTGGATGGGCCGTAGGGTTAGGTCTGGCAGTAGCTAGGTTAAAGGACACCAGGGAATGGTCTGTCCAGGGTAAGGGCATTATAGATGAAATAGTTGCTGTACAGTTGCAGTCAGCTATCCAGTCTAATGTTCTTCCCTTCAGGTGCGTAGGCTTGTCAACTCTTTGAGTTAGGCCAAGTGCGTGAATGGTGTTGGCTACCAATGTAGCATTGGTGTCTGAGGTGTCATGGAGACCTAAGTTAAAGTCCCCAAGAAGGATTGATTGAGAGCAAGGTTTGAGATTGTTTGTAAGTAAGTTATGTAGATCCTCTTCAAAGGTGCCTAGAGGGCCAGGGGGTCTATATAAAAGGTGAATGATAAGTGTTTGATTATTATTTAGTTGATGTTTGGCAGATAGGGTCTCACAAGATTGAATCGATTGGGTGGGTACTAATCTGAGTGAGAGGCTTGTTTTAGAGATTATAGCGATGCCGCCACCTCTAGCACCTTCTCGGTCATGTCTAACTATCGTGTAGCCATCAGGGATAGCTAGCATGAGTGAAGGTCCTGCTGCATTGTGTAGCCAGGTCTCTGTGATAGCGAGAAAGTCAAGGTTGCCTTCTGTAATTATGTCGGCAATGTCTAGGGCATGGGCGACAAGCGATCTCACGTTAAGGAGTGCTCCGACAATCGTTGGGGTCTTAGTGACCTCTGTGGCTTGAGGGGGTAAAATAGTGGACATATTGGGTGTTTTTGACTTATTGTTATGGGTTAGGCAAATATAGGAATTGGGTTGTGAGGGTCGTCTAGTATGGCTTGGTTTACAGACCTGCTTGAGGTTTGTTTTAATGTTGGTAGAGGGCAGAGATCTGCGGAGGGGTTCATGCAGTTTAGATAGTCTTGCACGGAGTCTAAGGTTTCTACTAGGTGTATCACATGGGTGAGATATCACGGTGGCTGTCTAAAGGGGCTCGTAGCTAGGACGTAAATATAGGTCAGGGGAGTTGTCATTCAAGTGTGCTACAGACATCAAAGGTGGCAAGGGATTAAGTACGTTAACATCCGGCATGATGAGTAAGTGTAGGATAGTCCTCAGTAGGGTTGTGTAGATGGCTGGTAGATACATCGTTTTATAGTAGTTGCCTATCTAGAATACCATATTAGTAACCGGTACGTGTGTAGGCAATCAATGACTCCAAGGCAATTATTCAACTATGGCCAGCTAGGTAGGTACATGTACAGGCAATCAATGACTCCAAGGCAATTACTCAGATATGGCCGACTGGGTAAGTACATGTGCAGCATGCGAGTAATGACTCAGGGCAGTAGTTGAGATAAGGGCTACTATAATTGGCAATAGAGCTAAAAGGCATACATGTCCCTATGGAGGGCAGCTAGGTTTGATAATCCACAATATAGCAGCAGATGCGTGCATGACCCAATGGCAGGGCACCAAGATTTGACAGTATAGTTAGAGAATTGCATAGATGCTGATGCAGTAATACGTTAAATCAAAATGGACGAGAGTGATTGTAATGCACGTAAGAGTATGTACTTACAGGTAGACACACAGTTAACCAGGGAATTGCAATGTCTTTAGTTGCAAGAGTTCATGGATCATACAACCAACAGCCATGATGAGCGGCGAATTGTCTCATGTAGAGGTATAGTATAGGTTTCCTTAGTTAAGTTTCACTGTGCAAGAATAGTAAGGAGGGATGGGTTGGCCATAGTGGGTTGGCCATGCCGTGCTTCCATGCGCCAAACAGGCGCGGAACAGGCCTTTGTATGGCCTTCGTTTTTGGCCGCCGGCGGGCGGATGCAACAATTCAAATAAGGCGGGCTCAGCCTCGTTTCGGCGCCGCGATGCGCCCGGCATGCGAGAGTCAGGCAGGGTACTGAGACAGGGTCAGGCAGGCCTCTGTATGTCTGTTGCGGCGAGGAGAAGCTTGATTGCAGCTTCTGGGAGGGGGAGAGGGCTCCTGCCCTCTTCCCTTGGCGTGTGAGACGAAGTGGGGGTCACAGGCGCAGAACAGGCCTTTGTATGGCCTTCATTTTTGGCTGCCGGCGGATGCAACAATTCAAATTGGGCGTGCTCAGCCTCGTTTCGGCGCCGCGATGCGCCCGGCATGCGAGGGTCAGGCAGGGTACTGAGACAGGGTCAGGCAGGCCTCTGTATGTCTGTTGCGGCAAGGAGAAGCTTGATTGCAGCTTCTGGGAGGGGGAGAGGACTCCTGCCCTCTTCCCTTGGCGTGTGAGACGGCACCTAGTACCTGGTACCTAGAGGAAACTCTTTCTTTAGAACTTTTGTTGCCTACTGAAAGTGCACCCATTGTTCCTACTCCCTTTGTACATTTGCATACTTTGTCTCCTAGAGATTCCCAGCACAGACAAAGGTACCATAATAACACTCAGCTACTTATCATGAATGCTACACATGCCATTTTTAATAAAACCAATTGCTGGGTCTGCTCACATTTACCGCAACACGGGGATAAGGGGTTAGGTTGGTATATTCATCCCTTACCGTTGACAACTGCCTGCTATGCTTCTCTTAGAGCACTGTTCTTTGGTCGATGGAATGATAGCGTCTCAGGGAACTTTGATGGCACCAATTTGAATAGTTTTGAGAAACGTGTTTTGACTCCCCTGGGATGCTCGCTTTTTGCAAATAGGAGTAAACCGAATGTTGCTTCTATTAGGCCTTCTGATAAACTGTCTCATCCTTTCCATTCTTTGATTTCCTTTAAAATGGCTCCGATAGGCAATAAGGATGCCATGCCTCCTTCTTACACTGTTAACCATAGCCCCGATTCAGTTTCCTTTTTTTGTAAACAGAGGAATGGAACTCAGTCAATGGGAAAATGTTTAGGTTGTGCCAACGTTGCAAATTTGACTGGAGAGAACAGACCTTTGTATGTAGGCGAACCTGTCTACTTTGTCTGCGGTAATGTAGCATTCCCATGGTTGCCCAGGGATTGGCAGGGAACCTGTTATTTAGGGATCTTGTTGTGTGGGGTGTTTATAGCTAGTACAAAAGAAGTTTTGAAGGCTCGTCCACTGCGGGATGAGAATGGTGATACCCCGGCACAAGTATTGGGATACATAGCAAAATCAGTTGTGCCATTTTGGGGGCAGATAGCGAATTCAGAAGATATTAGAAAACTAGCGAGAGTACTGGAGAGAATCATCAACGGGACCACGGACATACTCTACAATATGACGTTAGAACAAAAGGCGATAAGATTAGAAGCACTTCAAAATCGAATGGCATTAGATGTCATTCTAGCTGAGCATGGTGGAGTATGCAAATTAGTGGGGTCCGCTCACTGTGTTTTCGTACCGGATTCCTCCCCAACTATCTTCAAGGCAATACAAAATCAGCACGTCCTTAGTTCCGAAGTGCATGTTCCCGAGGGAAACTGGGATCTAAGCGCTTGGTTCTGGGACTTCTTGCGGTCTTGGGGTTGGAAGGTGCTTTCGGTCTTATTGATTATTTTGGGAATACTGTTGTTTCTTTGTTGTTGTATTCAGTGTCTGCCTGGTATGTGTTCGATACTAGGGGGATGTTGCGCACAAGCAATAGGTTCGATAGGACAAAGTGTATGCCCCAGATAAGACTGCCAAAGAATACGTGTTGAAGGATATTTTAGAAAAATACCTAATGGCAATAGATATTTCTGATAGTGATTCAGAGTGCATGGACAATGATGCATGGAGTTATTTGCAAGGAGATCTAAAGTAGTTTTTAGCACTTGGCATAGGCCAAAAGGAGGGTTTGTCGAAATAGAAAGTATATTATGCCTCCTATTGTAATAAATATATTTAATATTGGCCTACGCCAAGCTGCTCGAAAAGTCGCTTGCGAAAGAAATCAGTGTTGCAAGGTCCTGACCTTAAAACTATGTAGGCCACCATTTTAGGTCAAACCGCCATTTTAGGATTCGTTGTGTAAAAGTCACCCTGTGAGCTAAAATGGTGGACGATCTCATTGCAAAATACAACATGGCCGTCTTGACCTCTGTACATAGCTAATGTGTAATTTGCCTGCAGGCGACTTGTTGAGGTCATGAACTGAGACCTCGTCCTTCGTTGACCTATGTCGAAAGGGATTACTCGTGCAATGAAAACTAATCCACGAGCATATGTCGAGACAATATATTCGAATACTGAACAAAGAACATCTGTCTTATTACATTGTATTAATGTTTAAGAAGGCCTGCATGGAAAACTTTAAAATACACAGCTATTGCATACGCTTGTTGATACATGTATTAAAAGCAAACCAGTTATATGCGGTTATTTGAGACTTGGCACGAACCCTAGATTGGTGATATATTAAAAGGAATATTAACCCGAAGTGGGGCTGGGCATCGCGCCCACAAAATGTATAAAAAGCGAATGCATTCTAATGTACAGCGTCTCTCACTGAACACACTGAACCACGCTGGAGTCCGTTGTGTTGTACCTAGGGCCGATAGCTATCTGACTTTGCACTGTTTTTGTAAATTGAATTCAGTATAGAATAAAGTACTTTGTATGTTCCTTTGTAACCCGTGTTCGGTGTATTTCCTTTTGGGGTGCTTAGTTTCGATATTCTTTTTCTGTTTTCACACTGCTCATGCCCGTGTCTCTCTCCCGGTCCCCCCAACCCCCGGTCATGCCCCGTGTCTCCCTCCTGTTGCCCCCACCCCCGCTCATGCCCCGTGTCTCTCTCTTGTTGCCCCCCCACCCCCCGATCATGCCCCGTGTCCCTCTCCCGTTCCCCCCCACCCCGCTCATGGCCCCTGTCTCTCTCCCGTTCCCCCCACCCCCTCTCATGCCCCGTGTCTTCCTCCTGTTACCCCCACCCCCCACTCCCGCTCATGCCCCTTGTCTCTCTCCTGTTGCCCCCACCCCCGTTCATGCTCCGTGTCTCCCTCCTGTTCCTCCCACCCCCCCACTCATGCCCCGTGTCTCCCTCCTGTTTCCACCACCCCCACTCATGCACCGTGTCTCTCTCCTGTTGCCCTCCATGCCCCGCTCATGCCCCGTGTCTCCCTCCTGTACCCCACACCCCCATGTCTCTCTCCAGTTGCCCCCACCCTGCGCTCATGCCCCGTGTCTCTCTCCTGTTGCCCCCCACTCTCCGCTCATGCCCCGTGTCTCCCTCCTGTTCCCCTCACCCCCCTCTCATGCCCCGTGTCTCCCTCCTGTTCCCTCCCACCCCCGCTCATGCCCCGTGTCTCCCTCCCTTTCCCCACCACCCCCCGCTAATGCCCCGTGTCTCCCTCCTGTTCCTCCCCACCCCCCGCTCATGCCCCATGTCTCCCTCCTGTTCCCCCCACCCCCTGCGTCCCTCCTGTTCCCCTCACCCCGCTCATGCTCCGTGTCTCCCTCTTGTTTCCCCCCACCCCCCGCTCATGCCCGTGTCTCTCTCTTGTTGCTCCCACCCCCCCGCTCATGCCCTGTGTCTCTCTCCTGTTGCCCCCCACTCAAGGGGGAGCCAGACATGTGATGTCATCAGTGATGTCATCAATGACATTTGTGATGTCATCTTTGATGTCCTGGTTGTTCGTCTTAGCAATGCACGGTGGTGGCGCGAGTTATGGTTGCTTAGCTTACCATAACTGGCGAATTTCAGGGGTTTTTCGGTTTTACTTGGAACCATAACGTCCCTTTAACAAAGTTTTTTCACTGAATATTTATATAGTCAGTGTTTCATTGGGTGCTGCATGTATACAAGATCTTTCAGAGTGCGCACACATTTTAATTGTACTCTAAACCTTAACAAGCAACTACTGCGAACAACAAACAGTCCATCCACCCCAGAAACGCTTTTCATTCTGGTACCTACAGTTACTTATATTGGAATACGTATATAGTATAAATACAAGGAGAAGCAACAAAAAAAGGCAGTGATATGTTGTGAGGAAATATGCAGCTCTGCTTTACAATCCCCATATAGAGTAAGAAAGCAGTGCTTGAAAAGAAGCTAACTAGTGGATTTGCTATGCCAATTTGCATTTGATGATTTGCAGCACAAACATTTGGGAAATGCTTGAAGTCCCAGAATGTATGTTGAATGACCAGTCAGGGCTGTATGGGAAGTGCCAGAGAGGCCAAGGGAAGACTTTTTTAATACTTAAAGCTTTGTTTGAAAGTAGTCCCCTTTTTGTAGATATATCAAGCTAACACATTTCAAGTGAAGTTACTCCACCATTTATGGCCTGTATCACCACAGCAAACTTCAAGCCTGCTACATGTAGATCTGCATTTCCATTTGGAAAATGAAATGTCACTCTTGGATAAGGGATACAGATCTCTATAACCTTGCTGTGTGATGTGCTTAACAAGTACAACAACAAACATTGGCAATGCCAAGAGTTTGGGCTTTTGTGTAGGCACAGGAAAGGCAATTGCCAGGCACAGCTGTAGTGGTAGTAACTGGCTTTTGATGGTAGCAGGTGAAAAATGATGGCAGCACCTAGGCATCTAATAGCAGTGCCTGGCAAAAGCTTAAATCGTATGCACAAGCAAAAAATGTTGGCATTGCCAATGCTTGTTTTAACCATGACTTCAGTGAAGGACACACAGATTGCTTATAAATCGATTGGCTAAAGGAGGCCTGAAAATACATTTGTATTACACCAGTAGCAAGTTTACAACTCCAATGAAGTCACTAACTCTCAGAAGACTGCTTTGAAGAAACATTGGCAGGCCTTTTGAATGTAAAGCCTGATGGCACGTCTTGATTAAAGCATGCTCAAAAGGTTCCCATGCAGAGGTGTTTTGGGCAGACAAAGGCAGGAATGGGTGGGAATGGCCATAGGGATTAGAATGGCCATGTGTAGGCAATGGATGGGCACATAACCAAACACCTATAGAGTGGGTGTCCCTCCTCGGGTGTCATTCCTCCCTATCTGTACTCCAATGCAATAGTTTAGGCTAATTGGTGTCACAAGCAATACCTAATAACCCAAACTGAAAAGGTTGACAGCAATCAAAGTAGTGTCTGCCTGAAGCGGAACTCGCACCCTGAACTTGGAGAGTGGTGGTTGGATATTGCTGAACTCTGGCATCCCCCTCTGAACTGCCACACATCTCTCAAGTGGCCACATGGTGACATAGGCACTTAATAAAATATCTAGATACTTTACCTTTGACAGGAATATTCTGTGTGATGCATAAAAGATATTTGGCTGTAAAGAACTTGAGGTTGGGTATACATTCTTTATATTTAGCACAGCACAGGCGCTTAGCCACAAATTAATCACACCAGAGTTGCCATAGGTGTAATGCTACATTGACCAATCGTGTACTCCTAAGAGAAGGGCTCAGGGTTATTAAACTCTCTCTTCATCTGACATATCTAACCCCCAGCTGGTATGGCTCTCGTTGCATTCACCTTTGTCTAAAGTCAGCCTGTCTAGGGACAAGGCTCTATACTCGAGAATAACAGGTCTCTTTCTTCGCTTTGTGATTGGAAGACCAGGGATCGATCTCCATTCCCTCAGCTTCCCGAATTACTACCTTCTCACAAGTCTTGATAGGCCTTATCGATCCTAACTCCAAAGCTCCCTATGTCAAAATTCTCTTCTAGAGCTACTCTAGATGGCCCTGGCATTTCCTCTTTTAACGGAAGAAACTCCTCTATATTGCCCCATAGTGTTAATGGACTCGGTTCCATTAACTCCTTCTGAATGCGATCAAAATCACGCTCCCGCTGTCTCCTTTTTCATCCCAATTCTTTTTTGAATTCTCTTCGCTTTCTCGCTTCCCATCTAACTCTTTCCTCGTCTTGTCTTTTCTCCGCTCTTCTTTTGTTCGCTCTACGCTCTTCTTCCCTTCGTCTTTGCATCCTATCATCTCTTAATTTCTGTGCTTCTTCCTAGTCTATTTTCCTTTCTTGCCTATTTTGTTCTTTGATTACTCTCTGCCTGTCGTCATACTTTGCTCAGCTGCCCTTTCTTCTTTCTTTTGTTGCTCTTCCTGATAAATCTGTTCTCACCTGTCTGCTCTTTCTCTTATGTTCATCCTCTTTCAATCTCTTTTCTCGTTGCTTGTCTTTTGTCCTGCTCGTCTTGATCTTCCATTTGCCTAACATCCTCAATACTTTTCCCATTGAGCTTGAGCAATATCTGTCCTCCCATCCATTTGTTCTGTACGAGCGTTACCTCGTCAGCTTTATCCTTCTCGCCTTTCCATCTCTTAATCTCTCATTCTATGTCTGTTGTCCTATTCGATCGCACACTTTTCTCCTCTTTGTTCGGCACAATCTTAAAGATCTCCTCCTTCCTTCAAGGTCTCAGGAGGATAGTTCAGGGGCAACGCGCTAGGCTTGGAAGCAAGACGATGTGGAGCAACACAGGTTTGATCCCCGGGTTCACACTTAGAAACCTCTGGGTATTAAGCGCGTTATAAATAACCAATTAAAATTACAATCTCTTCTGGACTATCGTTAGTGCTATAAGCAGGCGGTTCATATATCGGAATACTATACCATGTTGCCACTTATAGTTCCTTCAACGGATTCAATCCTACGTCTTCTGTACTTTCGCCATTCACTTCAGGCGAGGTAAGGGAAGCAGAAGGCTCAACACCTTCCTCCCTACACTGAGTAAGCATCCACTTCTCAGGCGGTAGATCTTCACTCTCCTCTTGATACATTTTCCAGAGCTCTAAAATAGCTAACCTTTTTTTCCAATTTTGTCCCAATGTACGCAGCGTGCAAGTATGTGGTCATGTGTTGCAATGCCGCTTTTGACAGCGATCCCCTTGTGGCCATGGCATGAACATTTTGTCTGCTGTACCCTTTACCCAATCCGCACTGCACTGTTTAACCTTAGGCATGTGCTTTGGCAACGTTTTGTGCAGGTGCATCAGTCGAGTAATATCTCCCATTGTGACAAGTCTCAATTGACTGTCAATACTTACAGCGTTTACACAGATATGTTTATAACAACAACAAATATGAGCACGCTCCAACACTCACCACTCAAAGCCTCAGTTTTTCAATAATCTCAATCTACTTTTTAGTTGGCGCCGACAATGACCTTAAAATAGGCAATAACTTCTTATCTCAACTTCAGCTTTACACAATTTATTTGTGTCGCTCTTCGACACCTTTTTTACAACAGACAGACAGACGGACAGACTAGTCGACTCTTTTACGTTTACACCATGGTACTCCTTTTCTCTGTCTTGCCCCTAAAAATACTCTGACACAAGTTTAACTCGTCTCCCAAAATAAGCCAGTGTATGTGCCGCCTAGTTTTACCCCAAATGGGGTGTGAGACGAGTTCTTCTGATACGCTGTGAGTTAGGAATCCTGGGCCTCATCTCTTAAAATGCGCTTCGTTTACACTTTTATAGTCAACACCATTACTTTTGTAACTACCACAATCCCATCCCCACAGTTTGCCATTACCCTCAGTCTACTCACCATTCGCTTGTTCTGCTCGAGGCCTCTGGTATCGGCTCCCCTCTCCAATGGACCACTTTCGCCTTCCGTCCGTGAAGCGGCTTTGGAAACTAGGAGGGATTTCGTCAAAGAGGCGCCCGTCCCACCTGTATCAATTTTCTTGCCAGACTTCTATATCGGCCTCTCACCACCGGAAACCCAGCGATCTTCCGGCTAGATGGCGAAGGGTGCTTGATTGTTTGAAATTCTGGGGGTGTACTTAATGGATGGGCCGGCAACCATCCGACATGCTACCACGTGAACCGTTAGGTCCTTTTTAAATGAGGAAGCACATTCTTACATGGATGGGGGTGCAGAATAGCTCCCACACCAATAACCGGACTGACTCAGGAAGTTGGCAAACAAAAGCTGTTTTATTTTCAATTGTCTAAAACAGGGAGTACAATGGGTGCCTCACACATGAAAAAACATCCTTATATAGCTAAATCTCATAAGTGACGTCATACTACATGGAAAACTAAGAAAACCTATTTGGGATTGTGATAG
The DNA here is from genome assembly GCF_040938575.1 of Ambystoma mexicanum. NCBI lineage: Eukaryota > Metazoa > Chordata > Amphibia > Caudata > Ambystomatidae > Ambystoma > Ambystoma mexicanum. Next base: position 375,973,703 of record NC_090926.1, on the reverse strand, counting down.
GTCTACTGGGAACATCTAGGTCTACTTTCTCTAGGGAATTGGACTGTGATTGAGTCTCTATAATCAGGTGGACAACTTATGCCCAGCCCTTGTGCAAGTCATCCTCAATATGTGTTAGATACACGAGACAACATTTGCTCTTAAACTATAGGGCTCTTAAAAACATGGCCCTCTATAATTGGTTGGCACATTTGTACCCTTCTAGAATATTCAACCTGCTAGCAGCACGCAAGCTGGTACCCCAGGTGCTTGTGGGTGACTTGACCATGCCTCCCCACCCAATTAGCCCACCATCCATCATCACTCATGCCGTCTGTCATTCAAATTGTCTTTGAACTTGGCCTTGCTAAGTATCACTGCGCCTGAGAATAGAAGGGAGTGTGAGCACGTTCTTATCTTCAAGTCTCGATGCAGTTGGCCCATTTTCTATTTCCATCCATCCCACGTGACAGGAGACCACGTTTGAGCTCTTTTCTTCGTATTTAATATTAGATGAATACAACTTGGCACTTAACAGGAGCTTGCCTTGTTTCCATGGACGTCATTTAGGGGTTGCCAGAGGTCACAACTGCGACCTCTGAGGTCTCCCTTGCAACCTCTGTGGTCATCCTTGCGACCTCTAGAAAAAAAAAAGAAAAAATAACTTTTTTTTATTGGTAATGCAAGCTCCTGGGCTGTGGCCAGCATCATGTGGCTGGCTTTCTTGTTCAGGCCCCTTAAAAAAGAAGTAAATTAAGAACAGGAGTGCCACAAGTCTAACACTTTCATCACTGACACTAAATAAGAAAGAATAGGAATACCAAATAATGTGTCTTTCTGGAATTCTACACAATAATTGCTAGACTCATTAAAGGTTTATTTCAGGCACACTTCAGGGGGGTGAGTCACTGATTTAGTCTGTTCTTAAACGCCTCAACTTAGCCTGTCATCCTTCTGAGGTCGATAAATGAGTACCAACACAGGTTGGGTGATATTGGGTGTATATTTTTTCTATTAAAAGCGCTTAAGCGTAAGTGCTATATAATAACACATCATTATCATTTGGTCATGGACGTCTGCTTGCATTCACAGTAATTTGGTAATATGGGCCTATACACACTGACCTTAATGATACATATAGCGATCCATTCTTGTATGAAATGTACATCACATTATAGTGATATCTTAACCATATTTTTTGTAGTGTACAATGCTATGTGATGCCACTTCCTGTTTTGCCAATGGGTGAAAGGTCGTGTTCCATCGCTTCCCGCGATATCACTTCGGGGTGGGGTCAAATGACATCACTTCCTGTGATGTCATCAGGGGTTCAGGGGTCGTGTGATGTCACTTCCGCTACCCCTGGCATTTTGGTGAAATGATGTCCCTGCTTGTTTCTCATGTCCTCTGCATCTCCTTGAATAGATGACCAGTTCTTGGCTGCCCCAACCCTCGACACTGGGCCAGACAGCCTTCTCGATCCTTCCATGATTTTCATCTGCTTTTCTCTGCTGCGCCACACTTTCAGCCCTTCTCTTTCACGGGTCCTGGATTACTAAAGTTGGGACAATCGAATATCCAGAGACTATACATATATATAGATATCGGCGCCACCGCCTGCAGTCTATTCACCAAATATAGCCAGCCTTCATGATTACTCTGTCTACTTGCATTGCAGCATCTTTACAGTTATAAAGAAACCTATATTTTCTTCAGTGTTCTTCAGACGTGCAATCTGTATTTCGCACATAAACTGTTACTCGATTCTTTATCTCGTCATCCGGTTCCATGAGATCTATGCATTTTCTTCTGTGATCATCCTCAGTGCATCACTCACATCTTGTGACATCACCAACCTCTTGCGTGCATGCACCGCTTCACACTTCCTCAGGGATCTCCCCTAATAGGCTGTCAACTCTCTGCAGGTATAACTTATAGGGCCCTCTCAAGGGCTACCTTGTCTCGAAGATCTTTTACGGTATTGGATCATTATTGGTGTACATGTCGCAATTTCCGGCTTCAAATATATAGGCAAAATAGGGGCAGGACTTCTGGTAGAGGCATTTGGCTCTTCCTCTACAATGGTCTTCCCACATAAGCAGGGTAAAGAATCCTGGTACCATGCAGAGCAGGGTGCACAGCATGGCTGAATGCTTCCCAAACATTGAGAAAATGGCATGCAGAAGGCAGCACCGCTAAGGTCACTTACTTCTGTGTAAGGGGGTCTAATGCAAACAAATCTCATGTATTCAATAATAGAAAGGCAGCAGATACTGGTCTTCATCAGCCACGATACAGGAAAGGCTGGAATGCTCCGCCAGGTTCTTAAGTTGCCCACAGCTCCCAATAATTACCATCTCTGAAGCAAACATGGACCACAAGGGACAAAATGTGACAATTCCTAGAGAGACACTGACCTGAAAGAATACAGTACTGGGAGGGGGAATAGAGAAGGCATCACAACTGAAGGCAAGTGCTAACCAGCAGGGTGGACTGGCCTATAGGGAACTCTGGAGATTTCCCAGTAACCCTCTGCAAGCTGGGCCTCTTGTGTGGTAAGGTCTTTATTTCCAGAATGCATAGGAAACGGGTCAGGCTGGCCGAAAATGTATATGGGGTCACTTTGAAAATTATTTCCAGGCCCTGTTTTGGTTTCCAATCCACCTCTACTGACCACATAGGTAAGGTAGGTAGGTTGAGGGAGGGCGTCAGGGAAATGTTATTGTTGTATAATAGTTGTAAGGATGACAGGAGGCGTCTTAGTTATAGTGATGTCATTTATTCAGCATACGACATCAGTTGTCACATATAGATGCATGTGTGGTAAATCCACTTGGGCAGCTTGCTTCTTAAGTACAGGGTTGCAGCTGGGAGGCTGTCTTGTCTCCTGTTAGGCCTAAGGCCTAATTCTCGGAGGAGCTGGGAGGGCACGTCCTCACGCGTCCTCTGCTGCTCCCGTAATGCGCGCCGAGCGCGCGGGGGCGGCCCTAGTGGCCGCGGCCGAGATCTCGCGAGAGTTGCAGCTCTCGCGATATCTCTACACACCTCCCCCTGATAATGCAAAGGCAGTTCATTGCAACACATAGTCATTGTATCTCACCGGTCTTCTGTGTTCTCTTCTTGGCCGGTCACTTTTCTCGCTGTGGGCATCCTGATGTTCTAGTTCTCGTTCTGCTGTGGGTGCATCCGGTTCCATCTCTGTTTCCTCCCTTTCTCTGTCATCATTCTCTGGCTCACGTTCTTCTTCTCGCTCGTAGTCCATTCCTCCTTCCGCTTCTGATCTCTCCGGGGTCCTTGCTCTCTCTTGTCTCTTCTGGAATAGGGCTACTCTTTCCAGGTTCCAAGTGCGCCCGTCTTCGGTGCGGACGTGGTTGGTTCCTCTGTGGATCACTTTTATGGGTCTGCTGAACCGAGAGCCCGTGATTTGATCCTTTGTCGGTAGTCGTATTTTGATCCAATCTCCTTCTCTAACGTCTGACGCTTGTTTAGTCCTTCTTCTGTCACTCCATGTTTTCATGCGTGTTTTGCTGTTTTCAATTCTCCACACCACCTCTGACATGTCTACTTCTTCATCTTCTCTTACTTTGGTCAACCATGGTGGTATAAGCGTTGAAGCTGCTCTCCTCCCTCTCAACATTCGAAACGGGGATACTTGAGTGATCCCATTGGGAGTAAATCTGTGGGCCGCTATGGCCTCTTTGGTTGTTTTGAGCGGGTCCATTCCGCAAGCGGTTGCTAGCTGGATAGCACCTTTTATAATCCTGTTGGCTCTCTCTACCAGTCCATTGGCTTGGGGATGATACAAAGCTGCTTTCTTCTGGTGTATGTGGTGCTTCCTCAGGAATTGTTCCATGTCCCTTGAAATTAGTTGTACCCCATTGTCCGTTACTACTTCGTTGGGGAGTCCTTCCCTTTGAAAAATGTCAGTGAGGACTTCGATCACTGTCGCGGTGGTGATGTTTGGGACAAACTCAGCCTCAACCCACTTTGATAAGTGGTCCACTAGCACTATGCCATAGCGATGTTCGGGCGCCATCGCCTCCAAGGGTCCTATAAAGTCTATACCTACTTTTGACCACACCGCTTCTGGTACTTCTGTGGGAATCAGAGGCGCCTGTCTGACCTTTAAGCGTTTGTCGCTGTTGAGGCATTCATGACATCTCTCTATCATGGTGCGAATCTCTTGATCCATGGACGGCCACCAGTAGGCCTCTCTCGCTCTGCGACGGGTCATAGTGTTCCCTAGGTGGCCCGCATGGGCTCTGCAAAGAATGATCTTTCTCATACCTACGGGTGGGATTATCTGGTCCATCTTCAATATTATTCCATCTGTTTCTGATATCTCATCTGCCACCTTCCAATAGGGCCTCATGCCTTCTGGCATCGTTTTTTCATTCGGCCACCCTTCCCTGATCCACTCTCGTATTCTCGCCATGGTTGGGTCCTTTCCGTCTTCTTCCAACCAATGCTTCTCACTGAGTTCCAAGTAGTCTGGTGCTTTGAGATCTGTGATGGATGCCACGATGCATTCCTCTTGTAGAAACGTGGTGGCCTTGTCTTTACCCTCTGGCAATCTTGGCATGCAGTCTGCCTGCGAATGCTTCCATCCTGAGATGTGCTGTACCTCAAACGTGTACTCCTGCAGTTTGGCTGCTATGCGTGCCAATCTGGGTGTTGACACTTTAGTGCCTCCTGGGCTGAGCATGTGGATGAGGGGTTTATGGTCAGTTACCAACCTAAATTTTGTGCCCCACACATATGTTCTGAAATGTTCTACCGCCCATGCACACGCTAACATTTCCTTTTCTATGGTGGAGTAGTTCTGTTCGGCCGAGGATAAAGCTTTCGAGGCAAAGGCTACCACATGTTCCGTGTCACCTTTCTTCTGCGTTAGGACAGCTCCTAGTCCATACGCACTGGCGTCTGTGGTGGTGACTGTACCCCATTCGGGGTTAAATGGTTGAAAACACGGCGCTTCCATTATGTGGCGTTTTATGCTTTCTACCGCTTTCTTTTGGGGTTCTTGCCACAAGTACTCCAACCCTTTTTTGAGGAGTTCGCGGAGGGGTGCTGAGGTTTCTGAGAACTTGGGGATACATTTTGCATAGTACTCCGCCAGTCCAAGGAATGACCTTACTTCATCTTTGCTGGTGGGTTCCGGTGCTTTAATTATGGTTTGCATTAAATTTTGTTTGGGACTTATCCCTTGCTCGGATATTTTGTACCCTAAGTACTCAACTTCTTTCGCTTTGAACACGCATTTCTCGTAGTGTAACCTCACCCCCGCTTCTTGCAGCTTATTTAGGACTGTTCTCAATGTGGCATCGTGTGTCTGTTCGTCCCTTGCATAGACAAGGATGTCATCCTGAAAATATGCCACATTTTTGACCTTCCGTAGTAGGACATCCATCATTCGTTGAAAAGCTGACGCAGCGGAAGATAAGCCGAATGGCATCTTGGTGAACTGATAGGTGCCAAACGGAGTGATGAATGCTGTGAGGGGTTTGGATTCCTTGTGCAATTGTATTTGATGGTACGCGTTTCTCATATCCAGTTTTGAGAATATTTTGGCTTCTTTCATCATAAGAATCAGTTCATTTATGCTCGGTAGCTGGTAACTGTCCGTAATGACCTCCAAGTTTAAACTGCGAAGGTCAATGCAAACCCTTAGCTCTTGTGAGTTGGGTTTCTTTATGAGCACGACTGGGCTCAGCCACTCCGAAGCTTCAATTTCTTCAATGACGCCATCCATCCTCATTTTGTCCAATTGACTCCCGAGTGTGTCTCTCGCGGTTGCTGGTACTGGTCTCACGCGATGTTTGACTGGGACTGCATTCCTTTTAAGCATTATTTTGTGGACGAAGCCTTTGATATGCCCCGGCTCCTCCGAGAAGAGTTTAGGATAATCACCTTTGACTATTGGTACACTCCTCCCGCAGACAGAGAGTACTTGATCTTCTGTGCTGGGATCCAGTTTGATTTTCAATTTGTCTTGGTCGTCCCATCCTAATACTGCTGGCCCTTCTTGGCTGAAATATACTCTTATACTCTGGTGGTGGTTTCTCTTCCTTTAAACTCCACCTTCCCATTGATATAGCTCAGTAGGTCAACTGACGCCCCTCGAAAAACCGTGGGTTTGTGCTGTGTGGTGAGCACTCGAACCTTTTCCGTCCCCAACATTTCTTTGTATGTGCGTAGGGGTATTATGGTGAGGTCAGAACCTGAGTCCGCCATGACTTTTGTTTCCACCCCGTCGATTTTGATTATGCAATGGGGTTTTTCTCTCCTGGCCCGTGTGCTGTTCACCATGATGACTGTGGGTCTCCCTTCATCTTCCGAGGACGAATCTCTCTCCGTGTTGCGACCCATGTTGACGTTTGTGACTTTCTTGTTTCTCCACCGACACACAATCGAGAAATGGCCAATGCGTTTGCAGATAGAGCACTCTTTATCTCTGGCTGGGCACTCCCTGTCAAACGCCAAATGTTTCGTGCTTGTACACCTGTGGCATTTCAGTGGTTCTTTCGTGCTCCATTTTTCTTCTTTCGTGTTCGATACTTGTCTCTCTTTCTTCGGGCGAAACGCCACTGCTTGTATTTCCGTGGAACTATGGCTTCCCGTGAATTCTTTTCGTCTCCCAGCTGTTTCTTCGACTGCTCTGGCAATCTCAATCGCTTTCTCTGGCAGCAGTTCCTTCTCCATAATGAATTTATCTTGCACTTTCCTGCTGTTGGTGTGAACTACCAGCATGTCGCAAATGAGGCTCTCGGCATTGTTACCAAAGCTGTACAGCGCTGCCAATTCCCGCAGTTTTGTAACGTAGTCGTCAACGGGTTCCGAGGCTTCTTGTCTGCGGCTATAGAAATGTATTCTGTTCAGAACCGTGTTCTCTTTACTGGCAAACCTTTTTACGATTCTTCTTACAGCTTCCTTGAAGACGTCATCGTTGTCACCAGTCACCGGGCCCAGGGTGAGACTTTCAAACACCATCTGTCCTTCTACCCCTAGGGCGTTAAGTAACATTGCCCTGCGCCGTGCCGCCGAGAATCCTGCACCGCCCACAACCTCTACGTATGTCATAAATAAGGGTTGCCATTGCGGCCACGGGATGGCAGGTTTACCTGGAATTTGTAGGAAGGGCGATGGTGGTGTCGCGCCTTGCATGGTTCACGTGGGTTGTAGCGGTGATCCTCGTCGCCAATTTATGTTGTATAATAGTTGTAAGGATGACAGGAGGCGTCTTAGTTATAGTGATGTCCTTTATTCAGCACACGACATCAGTTGTCACATATAGATGTATGTGTGGTAAATCCACTTGGGCAGCTTGCTTCTTAAGTACAGGGTTGCAGCTGGGAGGCTGTCTTGTCTCCTGTTAGGCCTAATTCTCGGAGGAGCTGGGAGGGCACGCCCTCACGCGTCCTCTGCTGCTCCCGTAATGCGCGCGGGGGCGGCCCTAGTGGCCGCGGCCGAGATCTCGTGAGAGTTGCGGCTCTCGCGATATCTCTACAGTTATGCCCATCTAAAATTAAATATTCTACACAGAGGAGCCAGATAATGCATTTAGGACAATGAGGGGTTGGTGATCTCAGTGAAACACCGAAAGTAACGGGCCAAAGAAAGGCATGGCTTGCATTCAATTTATGTTCTTTTGGGCTTCTTTTCTTTTGCATTAGCAGTTATGTGATCAAAAGGAAAACACGTCGTCATACGGCACTTTCCCAAACATAAGTTTTAAAAAATGTTCTGGTGCGTTAATCCAATTTGAACCAAACCAGGGGGCAGAACTAACCCTCCCAGAAAACATTAATTTGTTAAAAACAAGCCCATAACTGGAAAACACCTTCCGGTGCCATGAAGGTTCGCTGCTGCTCTTCAAGCGTTAGGCAAAGCATAGTTGGAAAAACAGGATGGTAATGGGTTAGAGCATATACACACCCGGGACAACTGCCATCATTTGGTTTTGTAAGTGGCCAGGAGCATTGTGTGTGTGTGTGCATGGCAGTTAGTGAAACATGCATGTGCACAGGTAGAAAACACATGTGCTTTGTCTGGTGAAAATGTATTCTTTCGTAGACATTAATGTCACACGCTGAGGTACACATGCAATTTGCAGTTTAAAAGTGTGACAAAAACGAACTTCTTTAGACAAAAAATGTTCAACAAAAACGTGTGTCAATTTAGAAACAGAATGTTTGCATTAGCTAGAGTACATGTTTTACAGCATTGCTGCATGTAGACACATTACATTTTCATATTCAAGTAGACTGAATGGTTCCGTGATCTTAACGAAAAATAAAATAACGAAAGCTTTAACGAACCTTAAAATACCGAAAACGGATATTTGTTTTATTTGGGGGTCTCCCCCTACAAACCTCTCCTCACCACCCCCCCCCCCCCCCATTTCCCTAGGCTTATAACTCCAACCCACCCCCATACATAGAACATTTTTCCATATTGTAGGTTCGTTAAAAACGTTATTCGTCATTTGAAATTCGTTATCACTGGATACCAGATTGATGTTAAGAGTCGTTAAGGCCTACAATCTATTAAATTGTCATTTCCTGTATGAAGATAATTGTTTCCATGGAACTTGAAAATGGTCAACTTAGTTTGACCTCTGGTTAAACCCCCATTATGTGTTTCTGTACAGCTAAGTTCGAGACATGGATAAGTATCAGATTTCTGTGAAACGACCTCATTGGTCAGTGACGAAGCCATTAAAAGATGTATAGACTGCTGCGAGTACCAGGACAAATGCCTTGCTTTAAAACCAAAGAAGAGCACTAAATGTTGTATTCAGCTAATTTTGGAAGACTTGTAGTTTTGAAGAGAGCAGTCTTCATTGATCCAAGGGCTCTATCAACCCAATTCAAGCTGAATTGTGCATTAAAATGTGCAAATAAATTAATATAAAATGACAGCTCCGATTTAAACCCTGGCTCATAAAAAAGTGGCCACAAACACACCCATTTAAGATGGATGAATACATAGTCCCTATTCATGACAGCGGTGCAAGCTAAATGAAGGAAAAGACATCCAGTCCAAATAATCATAATTCATTTGGGGGAGGGGAGGGAGACAAACTCCCAGCCAAATTTATGGCATGGCAAAATGCAAGCAAAGAGGATTATTCTAGAGGGTACAAGTAGGTGAAGCAAACCCATCAGACTCGTTCCAACCCAAAATTGCCATGTCAAATGATGCTGCCTGGGCGGAATTTGCTGGATTTTTAGTTTTTGGGTAAATCAGCAAAAGAAAGTCTGTCCTACAGGAGGTGAGCTGATGGGGAAGAAGAGGGTCCACCTGACTAGATGATGGACACAAAGTCTTTTCCAGGGCAGCTGATTGTGGAAGTTTACCAATCCACCTGCACACGGATTGCCCAAGAGGGCCATGGGATCAGGCAGACAAAGTAAGTGCTTAACCAGCTGAGCTGTTGATGTCCCTACCAATCTTTGGCCTTTAAATGACAAACCAAAAAGGCAGTACACTAACCAAAGAGCATTTAGTTAAGTGTCCCAAGAATTAAATCCCAGGTTACAACTGAAATGTTGCACCCCTCTACACCCACCTGTAACTAGCATCACTGAACCTGTAAATTAAACTTTGTGGCAGTATATTTAAAAGGTGTCCTAGAATACAAAATTGTGAGGGACACATTTTACCAATTATTCAGAATGTACACAAAAACAAATATCTGGGTTTGCAAGCATAAGGTACGTGGCTCGGATTAAGGAATTGATAAAACTTGACATAAGAAAACCATTTGTTTAATATAAAATAATAATCCTGAATAGAATGTTCTACTGCTCCAAGTTGAATAGGAAGGTTAGTTATTCCTCCCCATTCCCAAGAAGATGTTAATTTAAATCATCCCCCTCCTCAATTAACATTGCACAGAAATGGAATTCTGCCTCAAGTGGGCTCCTAATACTAACTTCCCATTTCAATTTTGGAACCTCATTTATCTATTTATAATTAACATTTGTAAAGCGCACAGCAGCCTGTAGGCATCGTGGTGCTGTTTTGAGACAACAAGCTTGGTTACATAGTGCAATCTTAATTACACACAAGAAGTACATTCTTAATTACAATATGCACGTACAGGAGTGACTTCGGGGGGACATGAGGGGATTGGAAGGGTGTTAGTTGAATAGAGTGGTTTTTAGGGCTTCATGAATGCTGTAAGGGAGGACTCGGCTCTTAGTGAGTTGGGTAGGACGTTCCATAGCTTCAGTGCTATATGAGGGAAACCGATATCACCAGCTTGGGCCCTTTTGATAGAAGGGATGCAAAGTTGGATAGCATGGCAAGTTCTTTTTGGGCGCAAGGATGTAGCTCTTACAATGGTTTCGAATAGGTAGGACGGAGCATTGAGTGTAAGGCACCTGTGTGTAAGGGTCTTGAATGTGATCCGTTCCTTCACAGGGAGTCAATGGGCGTCTCGCCTGAGTAATGTGGTCCCTTTTTGGTATATTTAGGGCTGCTCTAAGGGCGTTGTTCTGTATGACTTGGAGTCTGTTTAGATTTTATGTAGGTACCTGCTAGGAGGATGTTACAATAATCTAGATTGGCTCCAATGGTGGCTCTAGCTATAGAGAGTCGGTGTTGCTTGGAAAGGTCTTACTGCGTTGATGAGTGTAGTGTGAAGGAAGTTGCATTTTCCTTGGGTGCATTAGCCTGCTGAGCCATACTACATTAGGTCCTTGGATGGCTGCATTAACAGCTAAGACTAACAGCTTATTCGAAGTGTGTACTAAATGCTGAAACAGACCTTTATAGATGGATTAGTAATGCTTAGTAGCACCTACATATTTAGCATAGTGAGCTACATTGAACAAGCAGGCATCAAAGGGGTGCAAGGTTACGTTCATAGCTTGCAAAGGCAGGGCAGAGGCACAAGTTTAGTAGCCAATAGAGACCTGTATTTGAGTGCTTAAAGCATTATAGCGTTTAGATAGACAGTCTTATAGCATTATAGACACTAGCTAGCAGGGTGCAGGCCCAGTAAATCTTGCTCACTAGGGGTTAGTGTAATGCATATTATTTCAGCTTTTATTGGAATACTCTTTCTTTGCAAACATGGCACTGCCAGCTTCCCTAAGCAGGTCCTCTTTCGCATGAGAAATTGCTGCATCAACCCGGCCATTACTGATAAGAGATATTCCTGCGCTTTCGCAGATGGGCCCCGAGTGGGGAGGGGAAGGAATGGGAGTGCTTTTGGAAAATTACTGGGCTGGGTTTTTTTCCATCAGTAAACGGGTTTTGCACTGAGACAGTTCTAGAATATTGCGTCACGCTGACTGACAGCACAAAGGTATACGAATGCATGCACACATGACCCGGGGGGGGGGGGGGGGAGAATTCTCCCATGGACTGGCATCAAACAAGTGCCCGGAGCTTGTTGTACCCCTGCGACTCCTTGTGGCGCCCTCTCTCTTTTAAGAACTGGAGCCTGTGTCCCCAGCGCTAAATATACAAGGAACGTGAGGCTGTGTTCTAATTATTTGTGATTTCTCGAACTTACATTTTTATTATTTCCAATTGCTGCTAAAATTACTGTTTCTCCTTATATGTTGTTTTCTGTCAAATAAATGCTAAGTTTTATGCTGAAGGTGTCATCTCTCCATGTATGTGTTCATGGCTGTTGCGCAGTATCAAACCTGTTAGTGGGAGGTGGGCGGTGTGCATTAGTGGGTGGGCTGGTCTAAAAATGGTGCTTGCACCCCTTTTCACTACAATGAGCTTCGTGGTATGGGCGGAAGCAACGGCGCTAACCTGTCACGTCATGGATAGAGTGGAATCTAGGTGGACACCTACAGTCTTTACTGATGAGGAGACAGGGATGAGAGAGTTGTCAATGGTTAAATTACAGTATTTTTTATCCAATTTAGCCAGTGTTTCTTTGGGGCCAATAACGATAAACTCAGTTTTGTCCTTGTTGCGACATAGCCCACTTGTCACCATCCAGGCTTGAATGGTGCTATCGCTCAGATGGAGGGCTGCAGTGTCTTGGTCATAGGAACCCGAGAGGGGCAGGAGGACCTGCGTATCATCAGCATAATTTCTGTATGCTATGCCGTGGGAGTCCAGTTTGTCAAAGAGTGGCTTGGTAAGCAGATTGCAAAGAGTGGGAGCTGTGCATGAGCCCTGAGGGACTCCACAGTGTATGGTGGTGGGATCCGTATTTACCTGGTTGGAGAAGACCTTCATGGCACTTCCATTTAAGAAAGAAGTGATCCATGAGGAGGCTTCATTGGAGAATTGAGCTGCGTGAATGAGATGCGAGGTGAGGATCTTGTGGTCCACAAGATCAAAAGGTAGCCGAGAGGTCCAAAAGTAGGAGGAGGGCTGGCTTGCCTTTGTCTATAATAGTTATTTAGGTTTAAGATCTAGGAGAGCAGTTTCTGTGCCATGTCCTTGTGGAAGCACGATTGCCTCTTGCCGAAGATGGCATTTGTTTCAAGGAATAGTTGAATTTGGTTGAGAGCCGCTTTGTCCGGGATTTTTAAGAGGAACGGAACAGTGGTAATGGGTCAGTAGTTATTAGGCGAGGTGGGGTCCAGGGAAGTTGTTTTGTTTGTTTTTTAAATAGAGGGCGTACCCAGCCTTTTTTAAGGCTGGCAGGGACGGACCATGTAGTAAATGAGGCATTGATAAATGCTGTTAGGATAGGTGCAAGGGAGTCAGCGCTTTCCTTAACAATGTTGGGAGGGCAAATGTCTCCTTTGCACATGGATGGTTTGAAATGTTTGAGGAGGTCAAGGACTTCTAGTTCAGTGACATCATGGAAAGAGAAGAGTTGGTTAGTGTTGTGGTGGGGCGGAGGGGGCTGGTCATACATGGGCAGGTCTCTGAATTTCACTTGAATTTTGTCTTGGAGAAGTTCTATTTCATTAAGCAGGGCCGCTTGTATGCTGGAGCACCATGCTTCGTCTTTAACTATCTCGTCGGGCTGGGAAAAAGGGGTGATAAGGGCTCAGAAAATGGAGAACATTTCCTTGGGTTGAGAGTTGGCCTTGGAGATGCGCAAGTTGAAGGAGAGAGACTTGGCTTGAGCGACTGCTTTTTTGTATTGCGTGGATATCTGTTTGAAGTCGTCTTTGGTAGAATCACTCGGCCTGGCTTGCCAGTTGACTAGAACGTGACATTTGTTGGTGCGTAGGGCTTGTAGTTCATCCGAGAACAAGGCATTGACATGCATATATGTTTTCTCTTTATTTTCTATGGGTGCATTGACCTCAATTGCTTTAGTAAGTTTGGTCGCACAAATATTTGCAAGTGTGGCTGGGTCATTAGAGAAGAGGGGCTTAAATTCTGGGACTTCCAGAAAAGGAAGGAGATTGCCTTTGGTTACATTTTTTGAGCTTCTCACTTGTGCTGGTGGGGCATAGGTGAGAGCTTTAGTGGGTGGGGTTGAGGAAATGGAAAATTGAATACAATTATGATCCGTCCAGGGGAAGGCAGTGATGGAGCAGATAGTGGTGGGGCAGTTGTGGTCAGCCACCCAGTCGAGGGTGCGACCCTTGCAGTGAGTTGAGCTGGTGACATTTTGTTGGAATTCTAGATTATTGAGCTCTTTAGTAAGGGCCTCTGCTGTTTTGTCTTTGGGATTATGGAGGCCTAGGTTGAGGTCTCAGAGTATAAGTGTTTTGATGGATTTCTTTAGGTTGACTCCTAATAGATGGAGATGTCCTTGGAAATCAGGTGCTGGGCCAGGAGGCCGATAGATGGTGTGTATATTTATGGTACAGCTAGAAGATGGGGATAGTTTGGCAGAGATTAAGTCGGCATTGCCTTCCCATGGGAGGATAACACTGTCTGATGGAGAGCAAGTCTTTTGTAATAAGAGCTACTCCTCCTCCTTTCTGCAGCTGTCTGGGCTTAGGATGGAGTAACCTGGTGGGAGGGCTAAGGAGATAGTGGGACCGGATGCTTCATGGAGCCATGTCTCTGTAATGGCGAGTAGCTCTAGGGTATGGAGGTTGTGGGTTTCCAGAGCATCGGCGGGGAAGGAGTATACATTAATAAGTGCGCATTTGAGAGCCAGAGGAGGTGAGTTTTTCTTGATGGGGCGTGGAATGAGGGATGGCAGACCCAGGAGCTGGGGAGGCATTGGTTAGCCTAGTGGTTAGAGATTTACGTGTGTGTGTGTGTGTGTGTGGGAATGGAGAGGGTAGTGGGAGTCCAAGGCAAGGGAGTCTTGGGTGATGTAACAGCAGAGACTTTAGATTATTTGGCTGTGGTGTACGTGGTGGCATAGGTGCAATGAGAGAGGGTGCCAAAGCTAAGATTCCTTGTAGCAGTGGATTTAGGGAGGCTATGGTGTTGTAGAGGTATAGTGCGGGATCTCAGCCTTGTGAGTCTGAGTGCTGAAAGGTGCAGGTAGTGGCACAGAAGCAACTGTGGGCGGCTAGGTGCGTGGGGGCAGTGAGGTGTGGATGGGACCACCTTCCCCTTGGTGAGTATTGGCAGGGGTGGTAGTATTGGAGTTAATCATAATGGGCGGCACAGAGAAGAGGTGAGTAATAATGGTGTTTATAGACAGGCAGAGGGTGATTTGGCTACATGCATTGAAATAAGGGTCCTGATATTGGAATATACCCTTGGAGGAAGACGCTGGTGGCGCTGATGTGCCTAATTGAAGGCAAGAGAGAGGTGGTGCTGGGGCCATCTAGTTAGTAGGGGCAGCTAGGGGTGCTAGGCTCTACAATAGAGATTGGGTGGCACTGCAATACACAATTGCTATGTGAGACGGGGCAGTGGTCTACACAATTTATATCTGAGGGAATGGGCTTCACATTTGATATCTGAGGCAATGGGCTACACATTTGATAGCTGAGGCAGGTGGCACTGCAGTAGAGAAACAGGCATGAGGTTGGCCCTAGGCACATGGATACCATAAGTAGACAGGCATATTTGCAATGATAGTGACTTTGGGTAATGCGGGCATGACATATCGGTAATCCGTTAGCGAATGCAGATGATGTGCAATGACAAAGGGCAGTGTGCACGAGGCGGAGTCAAAGTAACAGTGGCGGGCGCAAAAGCATCGGACTACCCTTGGGTGTGACGGCAATGTCAGGGAGGCAGCAACCCGATTGTGAAGGCTGGCTCCGGGTAGAAGATGAAGCAGAATGGGGGATGGACATGGCTGCTGAAAGTAAGACTTAGCTTGCTGTGTGTTAGTGAAGGAAGTGTCGGCAACATGGGTGTGCGGGACAAAAGCTCCCTCAAGGGCCAGGGGCTAGTGAAAGCAGGCACACAGTAGGGTCCAGATGGGGAAAGGTGGTTGGGTTGAAAAAGGCGGAAGAGTACTTAAAGGAATTTGGTGAATATATGGATGGCAGCGTGTCCAGCCGACGGCCTGTGTACTGCCACAGACAGGCCCTTTTTCACGGCCCTCCTGCAGATGGCTGGCTTCCACCTACCGGTGGAGGCTGGGGGCGGAAGTACGAGTAGCCAGCCAAACCGAGGCTGGAGAATGATATTTGCTGTGCGTTCCTTGCGATTAGGCAATGGGAGGCACGGCCAGTGAACACGTTGCAGTTAATGGCGTTCTATGGGCCAGGTGAACACAGTGCGGCTGTGAGCTTCAAAGGGCAATGAAACCTTTGGTTTCCTACGTCGGTGTGCTTCGGTGCACAGATGTTCAATTGTAGTGGAAAAATATAACAAAAATCAAAGTGCTCTTAACAAGAATGCTGTCTCACCATCGCTGTAGGGGTGCTGAAGTAACTCCTCACTGTTGCGCGGGGTGAGCATTAGGGAGAAAAGGCTCCAGCCCTCTCCTCCTGTCGTGTCGGCAGATGTGACGACTCCAGGGCACAGACAGGCCTTTTTTCGCGGCCCTTCTGTGGACAGCCGGCTTCCGCCTACCATTGACCATGCTTGTGACCCTTCGATGGATCAATGTATTTTGCTCTACAAAAATCAGAGTATTCTAAACCCAAGCTTTTAGAAATAAGTAACAGAATCAATCTTACTAAAAAGGTTTGCATCAGCTTGCAAGCAGGAAACCAGTGCTGGCCAACATTTAAGAGTTGAATCAGCCCTAGAAAAGTAAAATAGTTCTCTGAAACCATTTGAAGAGAAACATGGTAATTTAACATTTATTCCAAGGTCTTTTTTAATCCAACAACCCAGGTCAATGTTCATATTGAAGATGATTTGCCTAGATCTAGAATAATTTATTCAAAAATGCTTTTGTATGTAAGGGTGTTTTCATGTATTGTGAATGTAAACATTAGCAAGATGCAATATTGTGGATGACTTCCATAGCATTGAAAGTTTAAGGCACCACATTTAATGCATTTAAAAAAATATAATATTCAGATCAAAGTCATTACAACAGTGTTGCGTTCACAGTCCTAGGTTACCATCATTTGACACAATATGCTCACAGGACAATAGTGACTTACAGGCACCATACACTGGCTACTCCACTTCCTTGTGTCATGGTTTATTGGACGGTCACTCAACTCAGGGAGTTCCTTTCCCACCTGATTAAGGTGTCGCACAACAAAGCACTTAACAGATTCAAATTTGGGAAACCAAGCCGGTGTATAGGAAATAGTGTATATTTATTCAAATTTCTACAATGAATAATAAACAAAGCACAAAAACACCAGACACCAACTCTGTGGCACAACACAAAGCACAAATGCAAATTACTTGCATCAATTGACCGACATGCATTTCTTAATAGACTTACAGTTAACCACAATAAACAGGTTGAATTTGAAGATTTGAAATCACAACACATGATTGCTTTGGACATTAACAGATAGGAAATTTTAAAAACACACTGATGGCTTGGGTTATCACAATGCTCTGCTCTTCGAGCAGCTCCCACCACCAGGGATCAGTTATAGATGACCCCTTTGGTTTGAAGGCAAGGTGCAGGGAGGGGGATCATAATGGGAATTTTTTTGGGGGGTTTTATTTGAAAGGCAAGGTTTGGGAAATTAATTCAAGAAAAATAGCTTGGGGAACACAAATTAAAATGAAATCCAGGGTTTGGGGAATTTGGAATGAGTGGGAAATTTTTTTTCGGACAATTCATTTTCGCAGGGAAAGTAGAGTGTTGGGATTTTCGTTTTGGGGACAGTAGCACATTCAAATGAACAGCAGGGTTACCCAATTCCATTAAAGACTAGAGTAATTTACTGTGCACTGGTATAATCGTTGTTAATTTCGAATTTTGACACAAACATCACCCTGTGATAGCTAACCATATGGGAAATAAATTATATTTTTAGTGATATAAGTCAAAAGGGTATAACGCTTTTACCCCTCTTACAACTAATGGAAGAGCACCCATTAATAAAAAGGAATGTGATGAAACAGACCGCTTCCCCTCACACTCATGGTTGAAACGGATATGGTGTTTTTCTCCAAGGGAATATATTAAGAGATATTTTTAGTCAATTATGCCCAGGGTCTACATAGTTTGCCCCCCCTTCCCACTAGTGGAAAGGGATTAAGGTAGGTAGCTCCCCACACAATTGACAGTGTTGGGACATACCTGCTTACATGGGAAAGCTCTGTTCTTAGCTTTGGAGGCCAGCCAGATTTCAGACCCTCTTTCAGGAACGGGTAGGTAGCTCACACTTTTGGTCTCCATTGACAGCAAGGTCCCTCCAGCCAGATTGTAGGCCCCTCTCTCAGATAGGGCTGCCAGGTTCAAGGCAAAAGTGTCCCAGTGTCACCGGTCTATCTGCTCTCCTGGCCTTCCTTTTTGTCAGCTCTGTTGTCAGTCTGCTCTCCTCTTTTTGCCCTTCTGTCTCCCTTTAGATTGAAAACAGATATGTAAGTGCCATCAGCAATATATATTATGAATATTCCCATGCTATGAATTGGACATCTCTCTCCCCCCCTCCCTCTAATTCCACCCACTGCCAGGGCATGGATTTTGAGGTCTGCATTATGGATAATGGGGGGGGGGACATTTTTTACATTGTTTTTTCTCAAAACCTCACTACATGGCAAATATCTCCACTTTCAGATACATTTTAAGGGGGAATACTAATGTTCAGCACAAACTTCCTGTGAGAGGCTATTTTTTGTGGTTTTTTACCGGGCTTAAATAGTTACAATGGTGACACTTCAAAATCCAAGCATTAAATTCACATTCTATCAATTCACCAACTTTCGAGTTCCTCTGAATTATGAGAAGGCCGTGGTCATGGGTTTCTTCCCAATTCAAATTCTATCCATCATATATGGTTAATATTTACATAGACAAAACATCCTCACATGGCTACACTCCAATGACCGCCTCGCTCGACAATATACATTGTACCTGTGATCATATGACTCCTGCTCCTATTGAACCCTCTCCTATGCATCTTTTATGTATTCTTTTTGTATATCCACTAGTCAGACTGGTTGATTATGTATTATTGCCTCATACCTGTACTTGTCCTCACTCTGTAACTAAGCTTAAGTAACCATGTATGCTGTGGCACCCAGTTACCCAAGGGTCCAGCGCGCTTGACAAATAAATAAACATAGAACTAACGCTCATTTTGTGTTCTTTAATACGAGTCCTGGATGAGCTTGTTGCAACACACGCTTATCCGGTTAAGGCAATTTTGTCCCATGTTATTTGGATTTCAAGACATTAATATAGAAGCCTCAGTTTTACATTTCAGAAAATCAAGACAGTTTAATTGCTCACAATTCACATGACTTGAACAAGTGCTCATCAGTAATGTCTGTTCCTATACAGTCTGTGAAGATCCATTAGTGGCTCCAAGAGGCAGTTTATTGGGGTCAAGCTAGTCCAAGAGCTCAACTCTGTTGGCTGGCTTATCTGACCCTCCAACAATTTTGATCCAACTATTTTGCATTTTCACCCTAAAAGAAGACCTGCTTTTCCTGATGGGCCCAGCCCAAAGGTCTTGAGGTCAAAGTTTCAGAGGCAGACCTTTCAATTCAGTGAGGAAAACAAGCTACATAATTCTAACAGAATAGTATTTTAAATTAAAAAGATGTGTTTAACATGTAACATTTTGTATTTCATCTGGGCCTACTGTCTAGGAATGAAATATTTCTTTAATACAATAATCAAAAAGATAGGAGTCACTTTCAGTATTATTCACACATAGGCCACAGTTAACATAGGACACTAGTGTTCACTTCTACAACAAGTTAGCCTCTCCATTTAAATGTCATTTGAAAGTGTTTTATTTGTGACAAATGCAAAGTGCTTGGCTTCAATTCAGATTTCTGGATCACAGTCTAGCACTGCATTGAAATCAATGTGACATGCTGCTATCAGTCACCCTACATGAAATGGTAGCTTTTCACATTTCATGAAAACAGCATTTTCAGCCCAAACTGTCTTTTGAACTGCATTGGGCACATTCTGCTCTATTAATGTGTTAAGGCACGCTTCTCTTCACATTGAACACCTGTCCATTTTGGGAAAGATCAACTAGGCCCATTTCTGTTCCTTCATTAGGCCTTCTTTCAGAAATCAATATTTTAACTGGCCTGCATATTCCAATGGGTTTCAACATCAGCCAGCTTTAAACTCACAATATGGCCTTTCAGTCTGTTACTCTGGGGTGAATTTACATCCCACATATTCGCTGCCCACCACCCCCATTTCTTTAACTGGTCACTCTCAGAAAGAGCATGGGAGAGTTTTCTTTGTGTTTTTTTTATAGTTTTCCTCGTTGGAGCATGTTTTTCCCATCCTGAGGGAGTGGGTGATCTGGTCTGCACTCCCCCCTTTGGATTTTGGTCCTGGACTCCCTCCGTTTTTGTAACCTCCTACCCCCAGGCTGTGAAGGTAAGTAGTTATTGGTCTGCAGAGAGGAGTAAAAAAGAGAGGTTAAGTATATTATACAGTACTTATTTCCCCGGTAATTGGCATACAATTTGTAAAAATATCACACATTAACATTGATTTTCTGTCCCATGAACATTTCTACAACCATACATTTTTACACATTCTTCCAAAGTATGAATTGTTTTACTCCCTGTACCGTTTAATATTCTCCATCTAGTTTTCCATTATTTCCTGTCATTCTTCAGATTGTTCCTGGGCTCTACCCGTCTAGGGTGACAGCTCTTCTACTGATTTCTATGGACCCATCTCTCTTCCGTATGTTCTACTTTAGGGATGCGGATCTTATAGTCAAACAGGGTCATGTAATTGATTATTTCAAAGGCACTGAACCAAGATGAAAGGAACTTCTGCTCCTTTGTCTGGTTCCCTTGAAAATGGTACAGGTAGACGCGGTCATCTACTTCATACTCCTTCTTGGTAGTCCAAGTTGTAGTAGGTTTTCATCCCTTCCACCGACTTTTCTAAATTGCAGTGAGCAAAAGCGTGCCGATTAAGTCTCCTTAAATTTGCATTATACTCATGGGTAGTGGGCATGTTTATCGGTGCTACCTCATCTGCTCTACAGAACACAGTAGAAAAAAAACTATCTTTTGTCCAGTCATGAGCTCAAATGGAGACTTTAGTGGCAGATGGCATGCACCTAGTGGCCATCCGGACAAGCAGTAATCGGATGTCCCAACTAGGTCCAAAGTCTGCCACAACCTTATTAAAGATGCCCACCATGGTCTCATTGTACCTCTCACTCAAGGCTTGGTGGTAGGCCATGTGGAGTGTCTTTTTACCCATAGAATCTCCCACATCTTGGTCATCACCTCACTGGTAAAAGGACTTCCTCACTCTGACTCAGTCCTTTGAGTGAGGCCGAAACGAGAGATGATGTGGGTGATCAGTAGTGCGGCAGCTGTCTGTCTTACAATTTGGGGATGGAAGACATTCTACCCACTTGGTAAACAAACATGTTACCATCAACATGTATTTGTTTCACTGGTCCAAAGATATCGACTTGCTAATCTGACCAAGGCAGTGTTATTCCCCTTTTCTGTAGGGGAGCTCTGTGTGTGAGAGAACTTGCCTGAAACTGAGCACGCACAAGACACCCATTTAAGTAGATGTCAAGGTCCTGACCCATGTGTGGCCAGTATGCAACCCTGTGAAAAATGTCCAATGTAGTAGGCAGTGGCTGCATCATGGCCGTGACTCAACATCTGGCATCGGAATGAGGTAGGTAGCATTCACTAGTCACATCCAGATAGGAATCTCCGTACCAAAAAACACAGTCTTGGATTCTGAACATTGGAAAACTTCCAGCACACGAAGATCCTCTTTCCCGATAAGTGGATTCTGTCAGAGGAAAATTCACAGGGTCTTTAATATGTTGAGAACATTTCCCAATAATCAGGTGATCTTTTTGTTCAGTAATCCAATCTGCCTCTGGGGTTTCTTTACTCGACTGAGAAGTTGAGAGTTTATTGTTGGCATGCGGTTGGGACCTGGTGACCGGAGTGACTTGTATTTCCCCCAACAGGGATTCTGTTTCTATGAAATCCCTGTTAATGGCTCTGGTTTTTTGCCAACTGGTCAGCCAAGTCCTTGTCTTGTCTGGAGTGACCATCTTTTTCCAATAGATGATCACCTCATTCAAGGTTACCAGATCACCAATTGATTGGATCAATTTCCCATGCTTTAGTGGTTAGTTTTCACACAGCAAGCCTCAGTTTTTCCAGTTAATCAGGTGTTGCACTAACCCATTCCTGACATAAATCAGAGTCAGTGACTATCGAGTTGGTGTGTGCTGCAGTGAGGATGGCTTGATGTACCGCCATCAACTTTGCCACCAGACTACTTTGGGGACCCATTTTGTATCCAGCAGTGTGGAATGACTGGGTGAATGAAGCCCCAGAAACAAATGACTGCCACTAGTTCCTTCCCCCTCTCCCCCCCATGATGATGTTCAACATGCATCCACAAACTGTGGGTATCACCAGACACGGGTCTTCCTCATGGACTTTGTGCAAGGAAGTAAGGTACGCCTCCATATTGTCATTGGTCCTTAGACTTTCCTCCTCAAGAGTTGTCTTGAGCAGTCATAGAAGGCAGCCAATTCTTGCATGGACCAAATCCAGGAAGTAACTCTGGAATTACATTCCCTATTCAGATTCAGTCACTTTGTCTAGGGAGAGCATAATTGTGGAGAGTCATCAACAATATTTACAAAGTGGCAGTAATTTTTCAATGCCCACACCATTGCCCGGAGTTCCTTTTCGCAATCACTAAATTTTTCCTCCACAGAGGACAATGTTTGGCACACATATGAGATTATTTTGACGACCTTTTCGTGCTTCCGATTAGGCAGGTGGCTGAAAACGCTGTCTCCAAGAAGAACTCTTGTTCTTTATGGGGCAAGCCAAAAAAGGAACCTGGGAAAGGCTTCTTTGTTGTTTTACTGCCTCAGATAGTTCCATATCCCCACTCAACTCCGGCCTTTAATAAATTAACCAAAGGTTGAGTGACGTCTCTGCAACCTTCAATGAACTTTCTCACTATAATTTGTGAGTCCAAGAAGGCTTCTTAATTCAAGCTTAGTAGTAGGGTGTTCAATTTCAATAAGGCTTCCACCTTTTTTGCCTGGGGACTGAGATCAGGGGCGATCTCATGCCCTAAGAAGTTCACACAGGTCTTACACCACTGTGCCTTCTGGAAGGACAGTTCTGCTCTGGCTTTCTGCAACTGGGTCAGAACAGAGCGCATTTCTGCTATACATTCCTAAACAGTCGAGCTCTTGATAAGAGCAACATCCACATAGGCCAGGTTTCTCCCCCCCCCCTTCACCCAAGTCAGGCATAGCCTTATGTAGGAAGATGTTACATTTGTTCCCAGAGCTTATATATCCAAAAGGGGGTTCAGGTACACATTCTTGCCTACTCAAAAAGTAAAAGGCAAGCTTGTACTTCTCTTCCCTACTCACTGGTACTGTCCAATACCCATTGGTCAGGTCAATGGCAGTGTACACTTTGGATCTGTACCAGCTCTTTATTGATGTAGGAGATTGGCCATCTTGACATGTGGACCTGTTTGATCAACACTCAGGTCTGCACAGCCTCCATTGTCCACTCAATGGACTATCCCCAGTACCGGATTTTTAAAGGAAGTGTGGATTGGACCAACTATCCCACAGGATTCTAGGCGTTTAATAATCTGAGTGACTCCATGGACACAAGAAGTAACCAATATTTATTCACAAATACTGGCGCCATCTCATGGGCATGGTGGATGAATGTATATCTGTCCATCTACAGTCATAGGAGTCCACTTAAAAGATGGCCTTAAAAAAAAAAATCCAAAAACACCAGTTTTAGCTTCTGTTTTTGCTTCTCTGTCTCACAGGCATCACCAAGTTTAATCAGTTCTTCGACCATCTGCTTAAAGCCTGCAAAGACCTCAGGCTTGGTAATTGTCAGTTTCCTTCAGTTGGGTGGCGAAATCTCTGGTTATGGTGTTGGCCTGGATGTGAGGTAGTCACTGTTGACCCGGAATACCACCTCATCGCTCCTGATGTCACAGGTCACCTCTTCCACTGCATAAGGGCAGGAAGAGCACACCAAGCAATCCCCCACCAAATTGTCTGATGAAAATGTTTTCAGGAGGGATACCGTTGTTGATATTGAGGCAGGCAATTGGGATTGGTCCAATGATCTCATTACCTAAATCAATATAATGTTGGGCATCAACTGTCATTCCAATAAAGGTGTCCACACCCAAAGTGATACTTCGAGGGTAGCAGTTATCCACCAATATTCAAATGGTGTTGTAGGTCAGCTAGGGGTGTCAAATGTAAATACAAACCTTAGATAGGTGTCCGGATTTGAGGTTCTATCCTCGCTTAATTTTTAGCGGAATTGCAAACTGTCAGGAGTTCCTGGGATGGTTACCTCTTCTCTCACTTTAACCTCAACTGCATAAAACAGCAATTGAACTGACCAAAATGCTTTTTCAGTATTGTCAAAGCCCATGGGGCTCCCGCCCATTCGGAATGAGGCTTTATTATTAAGTCCAAATGAATTGCTAATTGAGAATGCTACTGCCTAATAAATAAAAAGGTGGAAGGGACAGCTCTCACGACCAAACACTTATGTTCTGTGCTTTTGTCACCAATGCCAATTTTTTGCATATTCCCGCTAGGCAGGAGATGTTTGGAATTTGTAGTTTCCAGGCCTACTTTCCATTTAAATTTAACTGTGGGAATGCTCTGGTCTTTTGGGAGTTTCCTAAATAATGCTTTGCTGATTAAGCTTCTTACGTTATTCATGAATACTCTGTCAAAAACAGGCTCCTCCCTCTCATGTATCTGAAAAGGCAAAACAGCTCTGCCATTCAAACTCACATACTTTTTGCTTTGTTTTAGTTTGATCAGTTAGTTTAGGTCCAGAGGACCTTGTCATGATCCTCCAAAGGGGGTCATTCCCCAATAACAATGTGTGCCCTCAGGAGTCACAAATATCACTGGGTGTTCCAACCTATGTTGCTAAATTTTAATTTCCAGAACCGCAATCCCCTTGAGGAACCATCATTCCCATCTTTAGCTGTCAGGGAATTTAGGGACATTCCCGCCCTTCCTGAGTTCAGTTGGTCAAAAACCTTTTTGGACATGAGGGTGACTTGGGATCCAGTATCCACACCACCACTGATAACTCACACTGACCCTGTACCTTGATGGAAGCATCCAAACATTCTCTCTCCTCAAGGGGGAAAAGAAAATGGATTATGTGTCAGCTTGATGGTTGAATATCTCCAACATAGTGTGATCTTGGACAGTTTTCTATGTCGGAGTCCGGGAATAGGTATAAAAAAAAAAAAAGATTTCGCATACAGAAACATGGAGTTAGGGAATCCTTTATCTCCCCCGATTTTCTGCTGCCCCCTTTTGCTGCAGACAGTTCCCAAGACCTGTGGAGGGGTGGGAGGGGCAATACACATGCGATTTCTGGGTGACCTTGTTGGAGTTGAATAGCTTCTTCCTCTGGGTCGGTTTTACCCAGTCAAAATAAGGGTCTTCTGGGACCCATTCTCCTTGCGAGGGATCCCTCCATCCCTGAAAGAAGATTCTTACCTGCATTTCTCCAGGGATTCTTCTCCTTCCAAAGGGATGATGCGGACATCCTCCACAAAATGGGTTTTCTTTTTGCTTTCTCCTACTTACCTTATGTTCTCTATGTTGCAGCTTTTCAGGGGTAGACCCTTCATATTTAGGCACATTTTTCCAGGGGTTTTGTTCCTGTGGAAAAGGAAGCTTCCTTTAGGGCTGTGCATCTCCCTCACAAACCTGTTGGTTGTCAGATTTTTCTTTATCCACCCTCCCCCCTGGGTGACAGATTCCAGTTGAGGGCCATCTAACCCTCAGCATGTGACCCAGGTCTTGGGTTAGTTGTCGGACCAGTCGCTCCAGTTGTGAAAACTGATGGTAGGGAAGGTACCTTTGCTGCTCCTAGAAAGGGAAACTGTCCATCCCGGAGTAGTCCAGGTATTGAAGTTTCCCTGATAACTTGCCATCCTAGGTCTCCCTTCTCCCATGTCCAGGAAATAGATAGTTCTGAAATTGGGGAGGATTATGCTGGAAATTAGGGGTAAGGGGTACCTGGGAAAAGTTGGGAAGTGGAGTATTACTTCCATCCAGAGGGAGGTGTGGAAGGTGGTTTCCTGGGGCAGTACTACCCGATTCGAGGCCCCAAACCCCTTTTGCCAGGGGAGTCCATATATATATCCAGGTATAGGTTTTGTAACTGTATTTTGGACTTCTAGATGGCAGGTTCATTCATCTAGCATCCTGACAGAGGAGACCCTATGATCCAGCGGGAGTCTGCCTGTTCTGCTTGTTGGCAGGAGTATCCCCGCCCATCTCCAAGTACAATGGAGGAGTATTTTTTACCTCAGTCACCTTTGCGGCAGCAAGTGTTGGATGGTTTGGGAATTATTTTCAGAGGGCTTGTGGACCTCATAGATCCTGGTGGCTTGTACGATCACCTAATCCAGAGTCCTACACTCATGAACAAGTCACTAATTAGGTCATAATGCATTTACAGAGCGGTCCCCGCTATTGGTATTCATCCACCTAAAAGTCTGGGCAAATGCTAGTTTCAAATGCTGCACGAACTTCTAGGCACCTTCTCTTCCCCCACACTGCAGCTTGCATGCTGCCTTGCAGGCCTCTTAGGTGGACCTTCTGTGTTGATCTTGATCCTCCAGCCCTGCAAATAAGCTAGAGTACTCGGGGAAGAATGTCCATTTGACAAACTCCATGCAGTTGCCATCATTTTTAATTCCAAATGTTTTCATACAGCTCTAAATGCTCCCATGCTGAATATCTGGCATTCTTACGTTAGTGAGTCATAAAGCTCTTCATGGTCTTATCTGCCAAATTAGGCACAGAACCCTTCAGTTTGGCAAACTTCCTTTTCTGCTGCACCTGAGCCCACACACTCCAATTCAAGAGCTGCTACGGTTGGTGGTCCATTCCCTATACTCTAGGTGCTCCATACTTCTGGAGCCACAGGGTCTCTCTCCTATAAGGCCATGAACTCAGTGTCTTTCCCCCTTGTAGTCCCCTCTCGGTACAGAATACTCTTCCTCATCCCTCCTTACAAGTATTGTGGAAACATCCCCACGCCCCTGTGGAAGGTTTCTTGATGATTTTCTAGACCAAAACTCTGTCTCTTTCTGAAAAGCAGTCTCTGGTCCGTTTGTAGTTTCATTTTCTGCCAGTCCAACTCCCTGATCTTTTCATCATAGGAGTCGTCCTGGTCAGACGTACTTGCTAGGGTATTTACCAGAGCCCCCTGGACCAGCCACCTTGCTTTCTGCATGGTAGAGATGGATATTGATCAATATCAGATAGGGACTGGCCTTCTGGCTCAGTTGGACCATGCCTGGGTGGGTCCAGCTTCCCCAATGTTTCCCTGTTCTTGAGTAGTATGCATGTCAGCTGCACTCTGGACATATGACATGGTTAATTGGTTTGAAGTCCCTGGTAGAAAGGTCACCACTCCATGATCGGAGGTCAGGCTGCCTCAAACCCTTTTTGCATTTGGCCATTTCATTTTCCAGCCTATCACACCCATTTTTCCCCATTCCCCCCATCTCATGGGAGGGAACGGGGGGGAATGCAGAAACGTTTTTAATTGATGCAAGGTCTTGCGCGACTACTGGCATTTTACTTGGGGCCTTTAAACGATCTTATATTTCTTCATAATTGGATTTTGTGAGGGTTGCATCATGCACACATTCAGCCCGTTTCATTTTCAGGCGACTAATCTCTTGTCATGATGCCTACCTCCAAGGATCCAGGTCCGACCCAGCAACCCCAGGGAAGTGCCAGCGGGCCCAAGCTGGGGCCCTTGGACACAGTCCTGGTGCCAGGCTCATGTTGGACCCCTGTCCTGGCACCTTAGGTGCCAGGCTCATAAAGCAAGACATGTGTTCAAGTGTTTTAAGGTGCACTTACCTGATGCAGACCATGCTGCTACATCCAGGCCCTCTTGAGGCCTGAATGGAACTACTTTCCCCTGGGTGTGGTCAGGGAAGGATACATACCTGGAACTTCTTCCAAAGCTATTTAAACCACACCCGATCAGCAACTCACGCTTCGCGTTGTTCTGCTCCTCGCAGCTGGACGCTCACCGTGTCAGCTCCTGCATCTGGACTTCAGCCACGCCTGTCAGCATCCTGGGTCACCTGCTAAGAGAGAAAGAAGACCTTACCTGCTAAAGCTGCATCACGGAGCCTTCACACAAAAGCTTTTCACTTCGATCGCTGCAGCGCTGCATTTCACTCACCTTTCCTGGGCACCTCCATCTTCAGCAGTGATCATCCGGATCCGCAGCCACTTCCCAGAGCCTAGAGAGAAAAAGACAAGAACACAAGGTGAGAGAAGGAAGGGAATAGGAAACGCTCAGTTTCCTTCTAAGACTTACCTGTTGGGTCATTCCCATTTCATTTCGGGTCCTGCCGCTTCCTGGCATTCCAGACCCCGGCCCCTATGGGGGGGAAAAAAAGACAAAGACATTGAATGAGCGAATGCAAAGACATTACCCGAACGCTCATCCAGAACTTACCTGTCATTTACTGGAACGGCACGTTTCACTTCGGGTCTGCTCCATATCTCCGGCATTCCAAATCCCGGCCCCTAAGGGGAAAGCGTTAGCGCTTGCTGCAATAAGATAATAAACATTATTAAGCTTGAACTTGCTACAGAACTCTTACAGCGCCTTACCTGAATAGTCAAGCTTATTTGAACTCCCATCAAACCTCAATCCAGTGAAGTAACTGGGTTTCAACGCACCCCTGCATCAGAAGCAGGATGGAGAACTCATCCTTCCAGATCCTAAGGTGAGACTTCACGGGGAATCGAGGAAGGGTATCGTGGAGGTTGGAAGGGAGTGGGAGGCTTGAGCATTATTCCGTCAGTAGGTAATACTCCCTTTTCACGCACAGGGGAATATTCCTGCGAGCCAGTGAGTCCATCTTCAGAGTCCTGCGCTTCACCATAGAAGAAGCATCAGCACTCGAAGCCAGACCTGCGCCTCCGTGGGAATCAGGTGAGCGTGACATCTCTTTGCACTGTGTTGCCTGCACTAAGTCAATCTCCACTTGCCTTACTTGTTCCCTAAATTGTAGATTTCTTCACCAAATGTCAGTCATTTCCTGAGAATCCGATTCATTTTTCTTCTGCATATGTCTGACACTTCCTGAGAAAGGACACTAGTCTCTTGGTTTACTCTGTCTTTCATCAATTGCTTTCTGTTTTTCAACGTGTCCAGATTTGGTGCTTTTGATCAAATTCACCTTCAAAAATTAATTGGCAATTGAAATGTGATCAAGTCCTCTAAAAGGGAGCATTATGAGCAACATTATCCTTTAATTTGTGTTGCAGTGCACCCAGATTTTTCTACATGCGTTTTATCTTTTAGCTGTTCAATGACTTGCTTTAACTCTAAACTGTGGGTCTGTTGCACTTTAGCTTCCAGTTGTTTCAGCTCCCGCTGGGCTCGATACAAAAGCTCAGCCTGGTTTTGCACAGAGGTCACACTACATCGTTCTCCCACCAACAAATGGAAGTGCATATATGCTTTTAGCCGAGACATTTTAATTTGCTAATCTCTAGTAGTTTGTGTTATAAAAGTCTGTTAAGGTTTGATGCAACAGACCATTATCCAGCCCACGTGACAACTCAAAACTCAGTTTATTGGCCGATCACACAAAGGTGGTTCCTCTCCCCCCGGCCCCCCGCCATGTTCAAGGTGTAGACCAAAGCGCTGAGCAGATTCAAATTTTAGGCTTCCAACCTTACGACACCATTCAGCAGATACCCTCCATCACCAATAAGCTAGAAACCAAGCCGATGCATAGAAATATTAGTGTAGATGCACTCAGATTGCTACAATGAATAAATAAGCACAAGAACACCATCCACAACACAATAAGCACAAATGCAAATAACTAGCATCAATTGACTGACAGGTATTTCTTAAAACTGTTACTGTAAATCCAAACACATTTTAACATTAACAGATTGGAAATTTTAAAAACACACTGATGGCTTGGGTTATCACAATGCTCTCCTCTCCCAGCAAATGGTCAGTTATTTAGGACCCCTCTGGTTTGAAGGCAAGGTAAAAGGAATATAATGGGAATTTTGTTTGGGCTTTTTATTTGAAAGGCAAGGTTTGGGACGTAGTTTGGGTAACACATTGAAAAGAAATGCACGGTTTGGGGAATTTGGAGGAGTGGGAAAATGTTTTCACAGGGAATGCAGGGTGTTGGGAATTTTCGTTTTGGGGACACTAGCACTTCAAATTAACAGGAGAGTTAGCCAATTACATTAAAGACTAGTCTACTAGGCACAGGGATAATCTTTATCAATTTTGAAACAAATCACCCCATGATCGATGGGAATTACATATTTTTAGTTATGTAAGCAAAGGGTATCATGCTTTTACCCCCTCTTCACGAATGAACAGAAATCGGTTAAAAGAGCTTCCCCTCACTTCCGATATGGATATGGTTTTTCCTCAAGGGAAAACATCTTTAAGTGATATTTTTGGTCACATATGACCAGTGTCTATACAGTTTTGAAGCCCCCCCCCCCCCCACCAACCCATAGAACGGGATTAAGGCAGGTAAGCTCTCCCCACAATCTATTGCTTTGGGATATATCTACTTACATGGGAGATCTGTTCTAAGCTCACGGCAGCCAGATTTGGGTCTCTAGACACAGCAAAGTCCTCCAGCTCCCAAGCAAAAGTCCCCAACAAGTGTCCCAGGGTCTCTCGTCTGTTCTCCTGGGTGTCAGCCTTCTTTGTCAGCTCTCTTTTTACCCTTCCTTTTCCCTTTAGATTGAAACAGATATTTAGGGCTGGTGACATAAATATTCCCACACTATGGATTGACCACTCTCTTGCTCCTCCCACCAATTGCACCTAGTGCCAGCTGAAGGGCAAGGTGGTCTGTATTATGGGGGTATATGAATCATCTCCAAATGACAAATTGTTTTCTTCAAAATCTCACTACATGGCAACTACCTCACTTTACAGATACATTTTTGAAACTCGCATATCAGAGAATACAATGTTATTTTGGCACAACCTTCCTGTGAGCAGCTTTTTTTGTGGTTTGTCTGAGCTGAAAATAAATATATGTCCAATCATTACTTTTGCATTTTATCAGTTCACCAACTCTCGAGTTCTGGTAAGGCCAGGATCATGGTTTCTTCCCATCACATATGGGATACTACATAGAATAGACATTCATTTTTGTGATCTTTAATATGAGTCCTGGATGAGCTCATTGCAACGCATGGTTCTCCCATTAAGGAGAATGTGTCCCAATGTTATTTGGATTGCAAGACAGAATAGAAGCCTCAGTTTCACATTTCAGAAAAAGGTCATAGCTGATTATCAGTAATGTCTGTTCCTACAGTCTGAAGATCCATTAGTGGCTCTGAGAGGCACTTTATTGGGGTTCCTAGTCCAAGCTATCAATTCTGTTGGCTGGTTTAATCTAACCTTAACACAATTTTGATTGAACTCTTTTGCATTTTCAGGTGGGCCCAGACCAAAAGGTCATTTTTTTCCCAGAGGCACAGACCTTTCAGTTTAGAGGCGACACACAAATCTAACAGAATTGCATTTTAAATTGAAAAACAGGTTACATTTCCCCCATTTTATCTGGACCTGCTGTCCAGAAATGAAATCGTGCTTTAATAAAAAAGTATTGCTTCACTTCTGGATCAGTCTTGTGCTACATTGAAGTCAATGTGACATTCTGCTACATTCTCCTTAAAATGGTAGCTTTCCATATTTTATGAAAACAGCATCATCCACAATTGTGTTTTGACCTGCATTGGCACATTCTGCTATATTAATGTTTTAATGCACACTTTCCTCAAGTGCTTGTCCATTTTGGGAAGCGTGAAAATGGCCCATTTTCAGCAGCCTGCTTCAAACCACCAATAGGGCCTCGCATGGCTGCTCAGTGTCACTCATGGGCGGCTTGGTATTTTAGTAACATGCATTATATAACAAATTGCCTAGGGCACATGGCAAACTGACACTCATTGTACATTCACAGCCCTAGGTAGTACTACCATTTCCTAGATATTCTACTCATGCTCAGGAATGGTCATTGTCAGACCATGCCAAGTTGTGGTGGGATTAAAAATCCCATGCATACATCACTACAGGCAAACAAATGACTACATGGGCATAAAGCATCAGCCAGTTGGAAAGCAGCACTGTATGTGGAGGAAACAGTCAAAGTCAAATGATTCCTCTAGTCACAGGTTAGAATAAATGAGTGGCATGTAGAGCAGGAAATGGTTAAGCTGCATATGGCTGTATTGGTTTAAGTACTCCCAGAGCACTTCCAAATTATGGGCAACTCCTGGTCTAGACCCCAGGCTAGTCCAAGGGAGGATCCCATGCCATTCAGCAGAACAATCGATCACACTGCCAGATTTTCCATGCATGAAATGCTATATTGCAAACTCCTACCATAGTAGGAATCAAGTACAGATGCAGCAAGTAAATGCTCCCACTATGAAATATAGGCCATGCTCCCAGGCAGCAAACCCAATCTCAATGTCTTAGACTAAAACCTTAGTGGAAAACCTGAACTACAAATCTTGGAACCAGATTAGCTGCCATCCATGGGGAATGTGCGATCAAGCCTTCTTGTAAAGAGAAGAAGGCTTTTGTAGCAATTGTATTTCAAATAGCTTGGACAACCCCCATTAATAAGGTAAGATATGCTGTGTGAGTAAAGTACAGGGTTACGGAGTAAACCCATCCAGTCAGACAATTTTTCCCCCCAAAAAAATGGCCAGTTAATGAGATGACCCGTGCTTGCCACTGAAGCAAAAAGGAGCATGGGAGAAACTATTCCAAAACCAACATACAGGTGTGCGACTGTAAGGGGAGCTTGCACATGCATTAAGACCATGTTATGACTATAGATTCTGATAGGCAAGTCTAAAAAAACTCCTCAGAGGAAAGCTAGATGGAGGATTTGGGTTTATTGTGAGTACCAATATTATGTATGTTCAAATATTAGCAATGAGACAAGATCTACAGCATGAAGTCTCCATCGATTCTCCCGTTGAAGGGGTGGAATTCAGAAAGCTGAATAGGTTTATGCCAAAAGGTCATGTCAGGGATGACATGTCACAATTCTTCACTTGCACCCAGAGTATGAAGTATACAGATGATTCCAAAATATGAGTTTGCCTAACACCATAAAGTTCAGGAATCTTCGTCCCAAACTCCTCTATTCAAATACTGAAATTACCATTCTGAAGTGGATGCAGCAGTAGTGGTACACCCAACTGGCAAGGTCATTCTTGAAAGGATAGAAAGAAGACCATGTACAGCAAACTGGTGTGAAGGGCTACATATCTATGGGAATCTCACATGGCATGGTTAGCCAAATGGATAACCATTGCATCCGACCAGCTCATTCCCTGCAATTAGGATGGCCAGCCATCAGTACTGCACCTTCATATTAAGTGAAAGGGTCAGCCATTCATAGATCAGGGTCTCCTTAGTGTGCTACTGACATGTAGCCGAGGGCAGCATTAACCAATGACTCAGAAGTTAAGGCAGACCATTGGATACTATGCACCACCACAAGCTATCCAGTGATGTAAATGAAGACTAATTACGAACCTTAAATACCAAAAAAACCTATCGAATTTTGTATCATATAGGGGTGAGAATGGGAAATGTTCCACACAAGCATGCGCTTTAGACACAATTACTAGATTAACCAGCACATGTTACATTGGAGCCTCCAATAAATGAGCACGTTACTGGTCAGGATTTATTGTCCCTGAACTCCGCTAAAGAAAAGTGCGCATTTTTTGTTGCACTTTGGCTTGCTGTCCCACTAGCAAGGCCAACAGCCTGGGTTGTTTGTGCCCCAAATAAACCAGCTCATGCCATGCATGATTTGGACCCTTAGACTGGCAATCAGTAGGTCACATGTTGTAGTGATACACAAAATTGCAACCTTGCCAATCAGGGCTTTAGATGACAGCATTAGCCGCTGAAAGCCAATAGTGTATTCAAAGTATGTGCCAAAAATGCTGACAGTAGTCTGTTGTAGCACTTCCATTATGCAGTAGTGAGCTACAAGGAATATGCAGGCCTAGTATGAGTGATAGGTCACATTATGCATTGTTGATAGACAGGCAGGGAGAGGGCCCTAGCTCTGTAGCTAATTTTGGAGTGTTTGGAACATTATGGCACCTATATAGCGCTTAGATAGCCAGTCTTAAGCGCTATGAACACTAAGCTATGAGTGCATGCCTTTTAGAGCTTGCAGATGGGGTTAATACATCCCTGCTTCCCTTAGAATATTCTGCCTCACTAACGGTAGCCCTGCATGGCCCCAAGCTAATCTTCCTTTTCTCTGGGAAGGCACTGATAAGACATTCCTGAGCTTTCGCGCAGATGGGCCAGGGAGGGGCTCAGAAGAAGCACAGTGGAAATTAACAGAGTTGGGTTTTTTCCATGAGCCAGCCTATATTTTGCACAGGGAAAGTTCTGGAACTGTGCGTCATGGATGGGCAGCACGAGATTATAAAATATGCATGCTCACATGACTCAGGTGGGAGATCGTCCTGTGGACTTGGTTCGAGCAAGATCAAGTGCCCGGAATTGGAGCTCTGACGGCACCCAGCAGCGCTGTCCTCTGAGCGGGGCTTGTTACAGCTAGCTTATGAGGGCCAGGGTCTCCCAGTGCTGATTGAAGGGGCGTAAGACTGTGTTTCTCTATGTTTATCTAAGTTCTATGTTTCTCTATATTTTGCATTTCTCTAAGTTTTGTGCTTTGTAATCTTCTCTAAATTGAATCCCAAATGTATATGAAATTCACTGTTTAGAATAAATACTAAAACTTATTGAAGGTGTCATTTGTCACTAGCATGAGATCACTGCTCAGCACAATAGAACCTGTATTTTGGGCTGAATTGGGTAATTATTGCTCCCGAGGGCTGGTCCCGAGGACGATTTGGCCCATATCAAGACACATGTGCAACAGGCATCTTCTACCACAGTCTCTCTGCCAACCCTTTCCAATAAAGATTATACACTGTGCAAGTCCCAACCCATCAGAGTGGTGTTTAGGCAGTAACAGGATTCCACACCATTGTGTATAGATTTGATTTTTTTTTTATTTTCAAGCATTTACACCAGCCACACCACATTTGTGATTACGGTACAGCCAGAGGCCAACGAAATGTGCCACAGCAAGACCTCCCAGACCAAGGAACATCAGGAATCCAACTGCAAGTACCACTGCTATGGCCCATTGTGGCACCAAGGACACCACCGAGCTGCGAGAGCCTGTGGGAGGAAGCAGAAACCCATGAGTGTAGACTACAGCTTGTTCCATGGATTTACTTGGTGAATTTTGCATTGGGCTTGTAACCCTAGTTTTACTTTACCTAGCCACCCTTTAGCACAACAGCGAGGACGGGCCACATACAGAGGCGCTGCAGTGGAAGAAGATCTGCAAGAGGGGAGGGGGGAAAATGCAGGTTCTCTATGAGTATCCCATGTGAAAACTATCGGGCCAAAAGTAAATCCTTCAAAGCAGATCATGTACTTACAGAAAACCCCTACAGACAGGTCCCCAATTGTGCAGCTAAGCAAAATGGCAAGTACAACCACCATTTTAGACATCTCACCTGGCCCTTGAGATTCTGCTGCGCCGAATCCACAAAGGTGAAGGTGCTGACAGCGAAGCGCTGGTAGTGTGATGGTAACTGGAGAACAGAGGAAGCACCACCAACAGCATCTGATAATTATCTCCAGGAAAGGGACACCCCTAATTTTAAACAGGTCGGTCAGAAAGTATACACCAAGTACACCCCTCCCCTGCCCACACCAGGTTTCACCTGTTCACAAGGATGGGCCACTGCATTGGGTCACTGGAAGGGGTGGCCCAACACTGGTTCAGAACAAGCATCAAGTTGGTCTGTTCTCTGCAGGATTCTGACCTCCACAAAGACTGGTTCTCGAAGAACCTTCACCACTGCGTATTGGCTGGATGTGTAGTAGGAGCCATAGAATCGATCTGTAGAAAGAAGTGTTAGTATCAAAAGCTGCAACTAAAGCCAGCTGAGCTAGCTGGTGGGGTGAAGGGCTCACGCAGAAGGCTGCACCTCATCTGCTTATCCCAAGATGGCTAATCATTTAGCACAGCCTTCATTAATGTGAAATAACCCACCCACAAGCCCTGATCTACTGCACCAAAGTACACAATCACCTGGTGATGTACTCTACCCAACCAGATAGGAAGCTGGCAGCAGCAATACGAGGCCTAAATAAGGTAAATGGTGATGGCTCGAGTTGGATGGATGGGTGGATTTACATGTGTAAATCAGTCAACCCAATACTAGCCAACAAGCCATTTACAAGTAAAAAGGCCAATGTAGGCAAGTATGTCTATTTGAAGAAAGTCTGACGAGTCGTTAGACGTGCCAATTATTCTGCATGAGGCAAAAACTATGGAGCTTTTAGCAGGCAGGCCTTGGGTTGCTGCTCTGCAAATATCCAAGATATTCGTAGTCCACATTAAAAACTAAAAACTGCCCACAGCAGACATTGAGGCCCAGATTAGATTATGTAGGTTTATAATGCACCATAGCCCACAAACATCAGGACGCACAGAAGACAGAACATGAATGACAAGACAAGCAGATGAGTCATCCATGAGTCAATGCCTTGATACCAATATCTGTTCATAAGGCTTGATAAAGGAGCACTTGTGATAGTATTAACTCAGAATACACAGTGCTGGCCTCAGTATTAAGATAACTGAGAAGAGAAAAAACAACAAGTTGATGAACTGATCACCCATGTGTGGAAGAAATTCTGATTCAGACTGGTGCCCCATCACATTTCTTCACTGGCTTATTGAGCAACACTCACCATTTGCCTTATTCGGAGCCCAGATCAAGGACTTACCTGTAGCAATCCAGGACTTCTCACTGGAAGAGGTGGCGGCAGAGTGAAGACTTCCACCTGCAGTGGGATGGAGCCGCTACTGCTGGTGAAGGTGCAGCGCACAGTCAACCTGACAAGAATCGTTAACAATCCATTAGTGGACATTAACAGATGGAGTGGCAGTAATTCTCTGGCTGGGGGCGGGGTGGTAAACGGAACCCTTCTGAAAAGGGAGAGGCTCAACGCGGAGTGGAACCATATGGACGAAAGCCACGCAAAGGCTAGATAAGGGGATTGTTTGACAGTTGAAGATTGTTTGGGTAGCTGTGCTAAGGGGCACATCACACACACACCCCCCCCCCCCCCCACACCCCAACAAGCAATCATTGCAGTGTATCCCAGACCAACTTCCAGGGCTTGACTGAGACAGGTTTCTCATAGATTCTCCATGCTAACCAGGAACTTGATCATTACAACTCTGAGCCCAGTCCGACTGGGCACCGGAATGAACCAGTGGCATTACCAGCTTTGGGGCAGACAGGGATTAACATTATGAAAAGCAGTGCCAGTGCCTCCTCTGGTGACTGATTTGAACATAGCTATTCAACATTTGTGGTGGGACGCGCACTGGAATTTTGAAAACCACCTTGACACTGCAAGAGCCCATGTCCCAATTTATGAACAAACTAAGTTGCATATGAAGACTATATTAACAAAATGTACCGGAAGGTGCTGTCCCTGCTGATCGAACCACTGCCCCACGTGACCACATCATGAGAGGCCTCCAAACTGTTCTCATATACAGTGGTATCACCCATCACCTGTTAATTAGAATGCACCAGTCAAAACAAACCACCACATGGACTCATGGAACAGAGTAAGCAGCATAATTATTCAACAAGTACTAAATTAGAGGGATATTGGCTATGTGCTAAAGAGCAGGCAACCCTTGTCTGTAAGAATATTGACTTTATGCACACAAGCTAAATCTGGAGGGACAGCGAGAACTTGCCTACTCACTCACCAAGAAACAATTAAGCAGCCATTACAATGACTTTACATTCAATGAAAATTCTACTTGGTAGTGGGGGCTGCCAGTAGAGGGTGGAAGGGAATTCTAGTTAGTGAGGGGGATGAGACAGGTCCTAAACTACACATCTGAATTCTAGCTGTATTTGTTAGTGCACATCAGAATTAGGGTAAGCATGCATGTACAGACTGGACACCACAGCCCCAAAAATGCCAATAGGAAGGGTACAAGTCGGTTGCGGTCCTTGACCCAAAAACTCACCCGTCGCACACCCCCACATGACAGGGGGAACTGGTACACCACAAAGGCCTCACTCTGAAAGGAGCGCAGTCCCGGCCGTGTACTGCTCACGGTGAGTGATAGGGCAATTGTTGCTTGACCATCAGCAGAGCATTGGCCAGTCACTAACAAAAAAAAGAAAGTCAGTCCTCTTGCCAACACCACACGATATTGCAGACCTACTGACACCACTGTGCATCCTCACCCCCCCCCCTATGGTTAGGTGGCAACTACACCTTGTAGACTAGGAGCAGCAGCGCAACATGCCAGATGGCTTCCTTTGGTCCTCAAAAGCTTCAGTCTACAAGCGACCCAAACATCAATGGCTTGCATTCCTTCACCACCACCGTCCCACCCACACAAGAGGCCTGTATGCACTAAATCAGCCTCAAGGAAGCAGGTCAACGTTGCATAACCCAAAACCTGCAAGGAATACCCAATGAAAATGTACCACAAAAATAAACCGCTTCAGATGAAAGCTGAGCCAATTTAGGAATATCCAACTCTACAACCCCAATCAGTGGCACATCAATTAACTCACTAGCAACAGGATATCACCCATATTCATCTCATGGTGAGCCACCCCAAAAAAGGAGGATCCCTTGCACAACCAAATATCAATATGTCCCTACTAACACCACCTCCCCAAAAGGATCCAACACCACAGGTTATGCAGATGGTTTAACCATCCTACAGGAAGCCAATCATAAAGCAGCACCCAGTAGTCTTTCCACTCCTATAGTAGGAGGCCACCATACCAGCACTCCTCATAGGACTCGACCATCCAACCATTGACCTACTCCTCCTTCCGCACCTCCTTGAAAGCCCTTCTTCCCCACTCCCTGACTTTCTTCCCTACCATCTCCCTCTCCAGCTCCTGTCCTATCCCCTGTACCCTCCCACCCACTTGCTCGCGATTAGTGATTTGTAATCACCCTTTCCCCACCTCCTCTCCCGTTCCCTTCCCCCCTACACCTAATTGTTCTAAATATTGTCTCACTGGTTTCTCATAATTGCAAAAATGATTTTCACTATTGTACCTTGTTATACTGTAAAGCGCTTTGTATTAAAGCGCTATATAAACCTAACAAACATAACTTGATAAGAGCCAGTAGTCGCAAGACAGAAATTCTTTAAGGCAGTGGGCACTAGCTGTGAAAATCTAAAGTCCACTGCACCCAAAGGCTACCTGCAGCCAGTATCCTTAAACTAGGCTTCATCAATCAACCCATGTAGTTCAGAACAAGAACCCCACCCCTCACTTCTGCTCTGTCAAGATGCATTGCCTTTGATACCTTACCACCCCATTATTGCAAAACATTTGGCAGTGCTCCTCTAACCCTTTGTTCTCTAGAATCCCAGCAGCACTGCACAACTGCTGCACCGCCCACCATACAGGGCCTCCTACACTTGCACAATGCTGGCTCTCACACAGACCATCTAAGCTAGACCATATGGATGGGATAAGCTGCCTTTTTTTAGAATTCCCACGGACCCTCCCATCTCCGTTCATCTATATTACCTCCCTCCTTGTTGTAAAGCTCCCAGAAATCACATGTCTGACGTCATGCTCAGAATTCACTTCCGTCAATGTACCCCTACTAAATCGCTATAATAACTATACAAGCGTCAAGAGCAAATAGCATTCAGTTACAGTCGAATGCTAAGAACAAGATCACATTTAGTGGCCAACCCCAACAGAAATCGGAAAGGAACCACCAAAACATACCTGGTTTTCCAAAGTAGCAGGGCTTGGAGGAGTCTGTGGGGTCAAAACAGCACTCAAGTGCTTGGCACACAGCCTGGGTGATGGGGGTACTGCCGCAGGACAGCCGGTCCACTCTAGCAATGGCAGCACAAGCATCAGGACCGGGGCATCCATGGCTGGGGACGGAAGGGAAAGCAACACCTCACTCGAGAACTTGGCCTACCTAATGCACTGCTGCCCCAGCAAGACGGACAGTGGACTCACAAGACGGGGCTCTTAAGCTGCTTCCAAGATGATTTTCAGTAGAGAATGCTGCAGAGTCCAAAGTCATGACATACTCTTCTTCCTGTAAAAATAGCCACGCATTAAGCAAAAATGGTGTGCAAGTTCTGAAGCCACAATAGTGCTCAATCCACAGAAAACGACAATCTACACTCATAATGGCTTTATTAACCAGTGGAGCCAAGATGTTTGGCGACCGTTTCCCATATTATGTTTCCCCCAATGATTACTGACACATTGTTTAAGTGTTAGCAATAAAAAAAGGCAGTACGTTATTATTGTACATCATGTAATATTACACAATATAATAGTCATAATAACCATATCATACATAATGATCACTTTTGGGCATGGGGTCCAGGGTTGTGCCCCCTGGCCCATGCATCCCACACCTGGATGCGTTACCGGCCATCGAGGTTCCCCCAAAATTTAATCTACCGCTACCATTGGCCAAGCAGTCTGCAAATTCTAAATGGGACTTGCTCATTCCCTTGACCAGTGACTGCCCCTGTGAGGGTTTTCGTCATTGTCGGGTCTTGCTCACGCGGGGGGTGCATTCCACCACTGCACATTACCCCCTTCTCAATGCCTTTTGCTGTGACTACAGTGGTATAGAGTCTATGCTGAGCTCCCTTTTCCACCTGCTTGGTGCCCGTTCTTCTATTGACATCCTGTTATTGGGTATACCATGGTCTCCCCAATGCCATGTTAAATGTTGCTGTTTCCAGTTTGTAAGGTTCTGGACACCCCCCGCCCCCTCCTTCAGTAAAAACTTTGTGTTCCCCTTCTGTTAAACCTCAGAAACAGGGCCCTCCCGTCTTACAGCAGGCACTTGGTTGGGCCTGCCCAGGATTGATCTTAGCCCTAATTTTCATAGTACTGTTTTCAGCTCTCTACTGTTTTGCATTGGGTGTCATTTGCCAGAGCCCCTTGACAAGCCTACATTATATGAAGTTTTTGCTTCAGTAGTGCCGTTCAGCCACTTCTTGCGCTGGGTAGCGCTTGCTAATGTCGTCTCAGCGAGCACTCCGTCACAAAACACCCAGTTTTCAGGGTCCATGCTACTTGTAGCCATTTGGCCCCAGCCGTCCAGCGTTGCCTATCGATCCCATATCCATTACTTAAAGCCTTCCATAAGCATTTGGCGTTGCTTGCTGACTTTGCTGGGTCCTATTGCGCTAATCTTTATATACCGTTATCTGTGAGGGGTCTTTTTTACTCTTCTCCCCCCCCCCCCCAACCACCTTGCACGGTAGTTCTCTACATTGATTTATAGCTCCGTTATGCGCCAAAATACCCATGTGTGGTTTCTGAGTAGGAGCTCGAGACGCATTTTAGTTATGCCGCATAGTTTATCGTTTAGGACCCTGTTCTGCCTCTGATATGCTTCTACTCCCCCAAACAGAAGTGTGTTGGTTCTGAGGCATTCTCCTAAATTAACAACACTACTTGCGCCATCTCTGCACCCTGTTTATGCTTCTCATTGTTGTGATAAATCCCTGGTTCCTTCTGCTGAGACCCGCTTTTATTTGGGGCGTGCTTGGCATACCTACTCCCCTTTTACGAACACTGTGCACTCCACGGTTGTGCAAAGTTCCCGTTGAGGGTGGCTTGCAATTGCAACCCCTTTTTTTTTCTTTCCCTCCCCATATGTCGTCTGCGTGATCTTGCTGCAGTCTTTACTTTTCAGAATTTCTTCTTTCAAGCTTTTCTTGCTTGGCCGTTTCCTTGTTTATGCGTTAGACGTAAGGAATATTAACATGGCAAATTAGCTATGTTTTTTAAGCACATCTGTCGCTGCTAGGTGGTATGTGGCTCCCTTGTTTGTAGTGAACATCTCCCGGCTGATTTTGCAGAGGATCCTTTTGGTATTCTGAGCTACCATTGTTGTTACTGGCTGCCTCTTCCCTCTGCTGTGCTGCTCCCTTCTTCCACTTACCTTTATCTGTGCATATATAGTGTTTTGTATGTCATCCAAGGTATTTTTGCCCCCAATACTTCGCATTTTATCTCATACTGAACATGTCTCTTGCCTGTGTCTAGACCAGTGTCCAGCTTCTGGTACTATATACTGTGTTGTCATGTTGGACTATCTCAAATATCCCAGAGTAAGTTTACCACTCCCCTGCAGTGTTCCGTGTGGGGTACTGGTGAAAGGTCTCCCGTTTTCACCCCCAGTGTCTCCCTACCAGCACTTTGCCCTGGGCTA
The DNA here is from genome assembly GCF_040938575.1 of Ambystoma mexicanum. Lineage (NCBI taxonomy): Eukaryota > Metazoa > Chordata > Amphibia > Caudata > Ambystomatidae > Ambystoma > Ambystoma mexicanum. The sequence goes on along the minus strand of NC_090926.1, from coordinate 375,931,859 downwards.
AATATATAATTTTTGTGGGGGCCTTCTAGTGCCTCTGGACAGCCCTCGCCAACTGGTTGTGGCACCCTATTGTGCCCTTTTTCTGCTTGTCTTGTGCCTGCAGGAGCTTTTTTTTGTAAATATGCATGGCACCCCGTTGTGTGAGAAAAACTTCTCTTGCCCTCCCCTGGCCTTGTACCCGTGGCTAGTGTGATGTAATGCAGAAAATGCTGTGTTTTTTGATGGGCTCGGTTACTTACCCTCTTTGGCCCGTTACCTTCTTCACAACTGCCAGCTGTTGTGCTGGTTTCTTTGGTGCTTTCCGGATGGCTGCTGCCTTGGTGCCTCTGGCTGTTGTAACACGGAACTTAATGCGCATGCCTGCTTTTTCTGCGCTTCTTAATGCCATGATGCTTGAACTGGGTCCCCCTTCTGTCAGGTTCTCAAATTTACACCAACACTATGCAGTGTTCCGAACCCCGTTTTGTTATGCGTATCCAGAATTTGTTGCGTTCCATTCGAAATGCTGCATAAAAACTGGAAACCCCTTCACTCCGCTTTTCCCTCTTCTTGGCCCTCTCATTATCCGGCTGGCTTACTTTGTGATTTTTGTTCCCTTATTAGCTCCGAAAACCTTTGACACATGCTTGTTCATTTGCTGCGGCTGTTGTCTGTCTGCCATGGTGTTTGGTCAAACCCTTTTGCTCCCCATTGCTGCAGTCCAAGCTTCCCATGGCGCCTTGCACCTGTCAATGTAGAGTATGCCTGGCTGGTTTGGATTAGCTGCGAGTACGCTGCACCTGGTAACAAACCACCACCTAATACTTTTCATGCATTCCGTTCAGAGTGCTGTGTGACACTGGCAATTCTTTCTTCCGGTTTCCCCGTCTATTAGCCTCCGCCTTCTCTGCGATTTTCGGGTCTCAGTTCTTCGGCAATGTGTGCGTTTTTTTGTTGTGGTTAACTCTTGGTGTGGTTGCAGCCCTCTTCTTGCCTCGCCCTTAAAGTGGGTTAAGCAGAGACATGCCAGGCTGTCCTCTCTTTTACCTTGAGCTCCCTGTCGAACGTCAGCCTGGTTATGAATTGTTAGTTTGGTGAAGTACGGTTTACCTTGCCTTGCCATGCCTGCGATTCTTGCCCTGCGTGTGCAGTGCTGAGGCTGCTAGATCTTCTCTTGCGCTAACATTTGATGTTTAGTACCCCAGAATGCGCTGTCCGTCTCGTCGCTGGGTGTGTTTTACATATCTATTGGTTGATTTCTTCATTACTATACCCTGCAGTTTGTTGAATTAGAATGTCTATAGGGTATTTTTTTATAACCCAGCTCTGTTGGTCATCTTCCCCCAGCAAATGTATTGCTGTTATTTCCAAAATCCATCCGACACTCAGCCCACTAGCTCTGCACACTGAAATTATGCAAAATGCACTTTGAATGCCTTACATCTCCGTATTTCCACAACTGTGTTTCTGCATCGCATTAGCTAGAGCATGCAGGACCTTTGGATTGGAAGCTGCAACAAACACATGTATTCGTGTGTTGATGTATTAAACACTCCTCTAATTGAGCTTTTGTGACTTCATGTGTCGAGGTTTTGTATGCGCTGTAACGTGCTCCGCTGGCATGGCCTGCCAGTCAAAACATTGCCACCCTGTGTCTGGCGTGCGTCTTTTCCTCTAACATCCATACAAAATACTGAATACATGGCTCCTGTAACTGCAAAAAACTGCTACTGGGATTGTTTGCTTGTCAATACTAAATCTTCGTATTGGCTCACTGAGCTTTCGCAGACTTTTGAACTCAATGTCGCCAGACTCAAACATGTGGCTGATCGTGCTGTGCTTTGTTTTACTTTTGTTTTGTTAATAACCCGTGCGCTCGGTTTTCTTGCTCTGCATGGTTTCTTCCAAGACCTGTGTCTCTTGCTACAGAGCACAAAAAGGGGGAACTTCCCTTCAGTTTGTTAAATTCGGTCTTCCACGTTCTTGGCAAACCTCACCGACCGGGTCTCATCTCCTCTGCCGTGCCCCCTCACTAAGGTTCGGCGTGCACCCCCCCCCGCTGAGTACAGCACTGCTTCTGGCTACCAAGGTAGCATCAGAGCATACCACTAATAAGCCACTCGAAAGCAAGGATATACCAGGGCAGCAACAAAACACACCAATACCAAGCCAATTAAACGTGGGCACACATCGCCCGAAGAGTTGCGAAGCTGTGAGCACCACACCAGAGAGCCTACAGTCAACGCGGGGCACCAGCCACCTGAACGCGAAAGCACCGGCAACCACACCACCAACCAAACCCAAATATCACCAAGTATTTCACAGCCAGGAAGCGCAACGGTAGATACCACTGCACCCGCCACACTGGGAATAACTCCCACCAACCCCGTCTCCTTCCTACACCGCCCAAACCTGTTCGCTAGAACCAGGGACAAAGGTGGCAAGAGTTTGAGGAATTCATGAGGGCGGTTGGAAACCAGGAGGGCCCAGACTTCTTCACAAACCTGGTGGAGAAAGACATAAAGAGTGTCATCAAGACCATCCCGACAGTGGAAAGGAACACGTACCAAAAACTCAAAGCCATCAACAGGTGCCTAGTTGTCGTCCCAGAGACTATGAGTGCTACATCTTCAATCCGTGCACCCAGCTACCCCAGGAGACAATTGGCCAGTTCATACTACACAAAAAAAAAAAAAAACATTTTGCGACTTTGCCAACTTTAACGATGACGAGGCCATCTGCCTGAGAGTCATAGACGTATGCTTGTCATCAATATTCCGCAAACACCTGTTGAAAAAACCTGAATTGGCCAGTGTACAAAAGAGTCCAAGCTGCCCACATAGAAAACCCGGAAAAAAAAAAGTTACTGTCGCAGCCATCACCACCAGTCAAACGAACAGCCAATACAATACCTCATTCAGACAAGACCAGTGGAATAACGCGAGACGCCCGCCACCAGATAGGCAATGCTACCGGTGCGGGTTTGAATTCCCACACAAGGGCTAATGCCCCGCAATAGGACACATGTGCATGAGGTGTGGCCAAGAGAAGACAACCCCACTACCAGCATAATGGCCACCCACCCAACAAGCAACCGCGAGGAGATTCGAAGCACCGAGCCCTTTCAACCCAAGACCATACCCGGAACGGGAATACGCTACACCCGCCACAAATTCCAGACCTGCGAACAATGCCGGGTTCATTAGCAGTAGAGAACCTACAAGTGGACCAGGCAGAAGAAACATACGCCAACCAAGAACAGAACCACATGCAAGCATATCCCGATGAAGAACGCCAAAGGGAAGGCGTCACCAGAGACCCCTACGAAAACCCACCCATCAAACACCCAATGGAACAGCACAATATGACCGATACAGCAGGGAATACGTCCCGACTCATCTCAGAAGCCTCAGGCGACAGCACGACACCAAGAGTGACGCTAAGCCTAGGAGGAGTAGACAACATTCCTGGTGGACACAGGCGCAACCGTAAACGTCATGAGCCACCTGACATACAAACACCTAGCAGACAAGTTCCCTGTGCAACCATCACACGCCTCAAATATTCCAATGGGGCGCAACACAGCCTCTGACCTCAAAAGGACAATTTGCATGTGACCTCATCCATAGGGGCAAAAGAGTGGACAATGATACACGTCATCCACAGTCCAGCAAATGTAAGGTGCCTTCTGAGCCACAAAACCGCCCAGGCCCTAGGCCTCATTGACATTCACTATGTCGAATCAGAAGCTATTCAGGGTATACTGCCTGACTTCCAACTGATACAGGCCATCCACCATGGCCTAACCATCGAAGACCTGAAATCCACCTATCCAACTTTATTTGAAGGAGTGGGCATGCTAAAGAACAACGTCATCAAGCTACACATTGACCCAAAGATACGGCCAGTACCACAAAACCCCAGGCGAGTAGGGTTTAATCTGCAAGCGAAAGTGACCCACGAGCTGCAGACACTGCTGGACAACGATATAGAAAGAGCAACAGGACCCACACCATGGGCGTCTCCTTTCGTAGTCGTCCCCAAAGCAGACGGACGCCTCTGCGTGGACATGAGGATCCCTAATACAGAAATCCAATGGGAGAGGCACCCAGGCCCTAACATCGGAGACATGCTGATAAGACTCAACCAAGCCACCAAATTTTCAAAGCTGGATCTCAATCAGCGATACCACCAACTCGTCATTGATCCCGCATCGAGACTGATGCTGGAAAGGCATCGGAGGGACAGAGCCCCCGTATCCTTGTCCTTTACTGCCTTTTTATCGTGTGTTCTGTCATATTTTCCTCGCTAGAGTTCATGTGGGACTTCTGGAGGTGCAGCTCGCTTTTGGTTTGGTGAACAGACCCATGGGATACCCTTACGGCACCCATGGGTCGGGGTGTTGGGGGGGGGGGGGGGGGAATGTTTTTGGGCACCTGTGGGTGACCCGCAGAGCAGGGTACGGACTGGTGGCAGCTCCATGCTGAATTTGACAGGTCCGCCAAGAATCCTCCATTTTGGGATACCCAGGCCCTGCCATTGGAATCAGTTGATTCCTGATAGAAAGCAAGATCTTGCTTTCTATTACCCATTACCTTGTTTTCCTAAAGTCCTGGGAAGCCCTGACTGTCCCTTCCCCCTAACTGGCTGTTGGGTGGAAGTTCCATATATGGTGTTGTGAAGTGCAGTCCAGACTGACTGGAGCCTTCCCAGTGACTATGTTGTGGGTACGCCCTGTGGGTGGGATCTGGGTGAATGGAGTGTGACCAATATGCACTTCTTGTTGTGGCCGTCTGGTTCCTGGTATGAGAGACAAAGACTGAGACAGCCCTGCCCGAAACTGGCCTGAATGCAGTGTGTAGTGTTGAATGGCTGGGTACTTGTCCCAATCCACATTCCTTGCGAGTGTCTGAGAGGGAGGAGGATGTCCTGAATGCACTGTGTGCCTGATTGACTGCATGAATGCCCTTCTGTATGATTGGCTGCTGAGAGTGACCCAGCAGTGTGGATGAGACAAGATAGTATATCTGGGGACCTCTCACCTCTGGAAATTGTTCAGAAGCTGTGTCGACACTTGGAGTAACTGGAACTGCTGATCCCCGACGCCCAGCTGGAAGACGAAGCCTTGCTGTTGCATTTGCTTCAACCTGATCTGAAAGCTGCCGAACTCGTCAAGGACTGATCCGAGAGAGGACCTGGTAAGGCGCCCTCTTCCCGTGCTCCGAGGGACCATCTAGCACCGCTAACCTTCGCCGGAGCTCCCTGGAAGACCCTCGAAAGGCTGCCGACCCAAGACGGGGATCACTGAGGAGAACGAAGCAAAGCACCCGGACTTCGCCGCTGTCAAAGTCCATTGCCGTCGACCAGGGTTCACAGGTTTGTGTAACCACTGGAGGCCCGTCAAAGTTGTGTTGCCCAGCCGTGGGGACCACTTGACGCCGTGCCACCCGTTCATTTGCCTAAGAAAATGAGAATCGAAGGACTCCCTTGTCTGCAACATCAACCGCTTTGTCCTGCCAGAGAAAGTCGAGGACGACCAACGTGCCAAGGAGAGTCCGCCGGTGGGTTTCCCGCCACAAAGACTTCGACGACTCGACGCCCTTATTGGGCCACAGTTCTTCTGAAACTCCAAGGTGCCCCGCACACCTCATCCTGGCAGGACATCGCTGACGAGCACCGCCTGGATCGACAATCGGCGTCTCGGCACCCTTAACTTCTCATCGCCGCCAAGACGCCTCTCGACGATCCGTGGCTCCTGCTTTAAAGGGAGTCACTCAAGAAGGATCCTTCGACACATCGAAGAACTCTACTCCACCAGGTTCATGGGGGGGGGGGTAAAGCCTTAATAGGAGGAAACGGGCTATTGAAGAATATGTGGACTGGGCTTGTGATATATATCTTTATTTTACAGGTTGCCCAGGTGGGGCGAGGGGGATCTCCACACATAACTGTCTAGGTAACGGGGCCAGTATTCTGCCAATTGTGTCAACCATCTTGCTTTCCCTCTATTGGATGGTTTCCGCGTTATTGATCTGTTTGACATTTTAACTGTACAGTTGATGCACTTTAATGAGATTTGGTAACATTGGTGGTACCACTTTAGAATTGTATATATTCATCATTGTTGATTTCCGAGTACAAAGTGCGTTATTGTGATAGTGTACATACCTTTGAATATTATATAAAGACTGTTTTCACTAATACAGTGTGTGGACATTGCTTTGTGGGGGCTTGGGGACTACACTGAAGAACCAGCCTGCATCACCTCCTGAGAAGCTAGGTCTGGATTGCTCGTCCATTGCTACCGCTTGAGAATCTTGGCTGGGGTCCTCTGTGCCTCTCCTCTACCATATAGAGAGCAGAAGTACAGGCAACCCCCACCAGTATCTTCTGAGACCCCTCACCACATTCACCACCCACGAGGGCCTTTTTCGCTACAAGCGACTTAACTCGGGATCTCATCCGCCGCTGAAATTTTCCAGGAAACTATCCACAGACAATCAGCCCCGTCACCAACGCATTTGATTACAGTGACAATATCCTCATATTTGGAGTAACCCAAGACCAACACGACACAGCCCTACACCAGGTCTGCCGCATCCTCTAAGACGCTGGACTCGCACTCAACAGCCAGAAGTGCGAAATCAAACACGCACCCTATGCTTCTTTGGACACTTTTTTCGGATCAAGGCGGATCCAGACAAAATCCACGCCATAACAAACCTACCCAGTCCAAAGGACGTCTCCGAACTCTGCTCATTCCTGAGCATGGCAGGATGCTGTGCTCGCTACCTCCCGCAATACACCACTCACATGCCCGCTATGACACCTACTGAAAAAAGACCAACTCTTCCTGTGGACTGACCAATGCCTACAGGTCTTCGCCTCCATTAAACAAGAGCTGGCTGCTAATAGCCAGCTAGCATATTTCAATCCACAATGGCAGACCGAAATCACCATAGAAGCCAGTCCAGTGGGGCTAGGTGCAATTGTGGCTCAAACGGATCCGCAGACCAGCGCCAAAATCCACATCGCAGCATACACCAGTCGCACACAATACCACCGAACAAGAATACTCGCAGGCAGAGCGAGAGAGCCTGGCAGCCGTATGGGCATGTGAGAAGTTCCACCACTTAGTCATCGGACAAACCTTCACTCTCATTACAGACCACCAGGCTCTGCTAGCCCTCTTTGGCAACCCAAGAATAAAAATGCCTCCGCGCATTGAACGATGAGGCATCCGCCTCCAGGAATATGACTATACCATCAGCCACAAACCTGGGGGCGATGCGAACCCAGCGGACTAACTGTCACGTCACCAGGACGGAGTGTCCGACGCCAAAATGCAGGGAGAAGCCGATGGATACATTGCATACCTGCCACAGAACGCCCTTCCTCCAGCCATCACTGCACAACTGTTTGCAGAAAGGAGCAGGGCTGACCCTACCATCAAGGCAGCAGTTCATCTCACCAACATGAACAAGTGGCGACAGGTGGCCAATGAACACTGAGCCGGGGGAGGGGGAAGTCGACAGAATAGACTTAGCCAGAATGGAGAGAATACACAATGAACTGGCCACAACAAGCCAAGGCACACTACTCAGAGGGAACTGCCTGGTAGCACCCAAAAGCCTAAGGAAGCCATTGGTCATGATCGCACATGAAGGCCATCGAGGTGTGGCCAACACAAAAGATACTGCAAAACCAGGTATGGTTTCCCCATATGGACGACAAAGGCACTGCAACCCGTGCCATGCAAAACCAGGTATGGTTTCCCCATATGGACGACAAAGGCACTGCAACCCGTGCCATGCAAAACCAGGTATGGTTTCCCCATATGGACGACAAAGGCACTGCAACCCGTGACAAGTAAACACAGCTAGTTCACCACCCTGCCACCTGCGCATAGTTCCACTTCCCGATGCACCTTGGCATCACGTGGCGCTGGACTTCTATGGCCCACTGGAAGAAGGACACTTGCTAGTGGCTATAGACTAATACTTCCGATTCCCACTGGTGAAGCACGTACAGTCCACAGCCTTCCACCCATGTAGGCACAATAGATGAGCTATTTAGCAAGTGGGGCATCCCCAATGTAGTGAAAACGGACAATGGGTTGCCATTCCAAGAACTTAAGAAATGTGCGGCGCACCTGGGGTTCCGACACCAAAAGATCACACCACTATGGCCCCAGGCCAACAGGATGGTGGAACGGTTAATGGCGAATATCAAGCACACACGCCAGAAAGCAGCGACAGATCAAGCCATCTCACAAATGCTACGAAGATAAACACACCACATGAGGCGGGTGGCCACACTCCAGCCGAACTCATGATCAAATATAAACCGCCGTCCCGGCTTCCACAACTCGGATTATACGCCAGAGGAAGACAACGAGAAGCGGAGAAAAGACAAAGGGCCAAAGATTGGGCTGACCGGAAGCAGAAAGCCAGGGAACCCCTGATCCCAGTGGGACAAACCGTGCTGGTCACACAAGCCCAACCTCAGAAGACTGACTCGAGACGTCACCCCAAGCCCATGATAGGGACGGAAGTAAAAGGACCCATGGTCACCGCATTGGGAGACCAAGGCGAAATAACCTGAAACGCATCATACTTCAGGCGGATGTTCCAAGAAGACGAGACTGAGGACACGCCTCTAGAGGAAGATCCTATGGACCCAGAAACTCCCCCAGACCCACCTACAGACCAGGAAAACAGGGACGAGCATGCCGGACGACCGCACAGGTCGACCAGGAGGCCCACCCGGCTCATCGAAGAAATGTGAACGCGGACTCATGCGATAGTAAGGGGGTGGGGGTGTTGTGGGGAGAAACAGGACAGGGGCCTTTTAAGCAGAACTGAAAGGGAAAGAGGGAGAGGGGCGGGGCAAGCAGAAGTTGGGGGCGAGAGTTAAGGAAAAATAAAGAGTTCACACGTGCAATGGCGTCCGCGCCTCTATTAGCGTTACGTGATATGCAACACTGGCTGCTGTGGAAATCTGCCCTCACTGCCTCGCAAACTTCAACAGTGAGTTTTCTCGTCTTCCTAAAGAAGTAGTTGTTCACCGCATGGTTCGAGTGCTGAACTTGCTCACGGTGGGTACTGATCGCAGATTTGAGGCACAGGCATCTGTCTTGTTCAAAATTCTGTGCGTTTTCTTCTTTGAAGTTGCACGGTTGTTGTGGCAACCATTGCCGGCTCTTTGAATGCTGGCACTGCCCATCGTGTTCCAGCCCGCGTTTCCACGATCCCACCTGGCTGCTGTGGTTCCTGAAAACAGTGCCTTGCTACATTGTTTGACACTGGCGAGTTGGGTACGTCCCGTTCTTCTTACTCCCAGCTGTGTTATTTTTCTTGCGATTGAGCGCTTCATTGCACAGCGATATTCCCTTCCATCAAAATGCTTAGGCGAGGCAGTTCCTCGCCTTCAAACTGTACAGCAACACAACACCTGCCATCATAGTTTCAGCCGCCCACGCTGGATGTGGTTCTCGCTCTTTTTGTATCGCTTTCCCCTCCTGCAGTCTCCTGATGCCGGCATGGCACCTGGTTTTGCAGCTCTTCGCCCATATTGTTTCCGGATCACGGCAAAGCTCACAATGTATTGGGAAAAACAGGTCAATGTTTTCAAAAAGAAAAATAAGCAGATTACTTGTGGTGCTCCGTACAGAGCACCCAGGTTTGTGCAGTTTACTGCCCAGGCAGCCCCTTATATTCCATCAGAATGGCCCTAGGCGCTGCATGTGTGTGGGAGTTCCCACCCCACAGTTCATGCCTCATGGTGACCATCGCAGGTCACCAGGTGTGATTTCCTGCCCCTTCGATCCCTCTTGTAGGTGCTGCACATAATGTGCTTTCACACCTTGCTGGGGGCCAGGAACTAAAAGAAGCCCTCGAAATAATGTTCAAAGTGGCCCCATTTTCAGCAAGCCCAATGCTTTTCCTATGGGAAAATACCACACAAAAGAGGCCCAGGGTGCAGAGGCCCACCAGGAAGTTCCCTATAGGCCAGTCCACCCCTGCTGGGGCCCCCATCCTATCTTCCTTTCCTCTTTTTAGCTGAGTGAGGGAAGGAAGGAGTATGGGCAGACCATGCGTCTGCAGCACGTGTTCTGCCCCTGTGCCCTCCAGGTTACTTGTTCACACTTAGCGCTGCCGAGGGGGTACCCCTGCAGCAGCGCTGTCTAAAACCTATGCTTTGTGGGGAAGTAGATGATTAGGATGTTAGTAGGCCAATAGAATGATCAGTGAGGACAATGCATTCTCACTAGGGTGATGCCAGCTCAAAAACAACAAAGCTTCCTAGGTAGCCACGGCTGCCTTCCATGGACTAACAGGGCCAGGCTAACGCAGGGCCACAACTGGAACCAGCAAAGAACAGGTCCTCATTAAATGGAAAAGCCGCCCCAAATGTCAGAGCTCTTCTTCCCGTGGCCATGTACGAGCAGGACAGCTAGGCATAGTTCTCTTTGAAAAAAACAAACTACAGACATAATGTTGCATGCAATTCCCCCACCCCCCCCCCCTCCTCCATCTCACCTGCTCACTCACGTAGCACCCTGAAGAGTCAGCACCAATGACCATAGAGCCATCCGGTCACCAACTCACCCAAATGCCAGTCAGTGTCGTTCTGGAGGGGGCGAAACAACCCGGCCTCATCTAGCAAGGGCAGTCAAGAAAAAAAAGAAGCAGACACGGAACTATGTCTATGATGCACACTCGTAGTATCCTGCCACTCTACCAGCCAAACAGAGCAGAAGGCCGGGACCACAGATCTACCATAAACACCACCCCTAACCCGCTGCCCCGTTTTACAGGTCGCAAGAACCAGGCAACATGTCCTACAATCGGTAAGAGTCTTATTTGCGCCTATAAACCTGCACTGACACCCAATAGCTGTGATGTTTGCTCTGCCGCCGCTAGAGCGAGCGGCGATGTCAGCATGTTCGCGGCCCCCTGCCAGGGAGGCCAGGCTCGCGGAGCAACACAGCGCGCTGCGCAAATAAAGATACCGACTCGTTCGTAGCTTGCATAAATCCGGACTGGCGCGAAACCGCCAGTTCCGGTGATTCCTTTAATCTCCTCCCACTCCTTGTGTCACGTGACCGTTCTCTCCCGGTGTTGTATGCTATCCTGCCTCCCATGGTAGATTGTGGGAGGCAGTGTTCGGCAATCTTCGGAGTCACGCCCACTTGATGGCTACAGCCATACATGCAGCCCGAAATGAAAAGCTAATGTTATAGCCCGCCTACAGCCCGCCCTCCAACATCTCTGTTCAGGGATTGGCCAGAGCTACCAGGTGGGCGTTGTTTCAGGGCCTTCACTCTGTCATGGGAAGCCGAATATCATACAGTATGGTATAATATACGGCTTCCCATGTTGTTTTTTTTTTTTTTAATACTGTGCAAAGTCTGGGAGCCTAGCATTCGCTCAGTTGTACATTTGCGCACATGTTATTATTTTAAATGGTATAATCATAAGAAAGGTTGTACTGTTACAGTAGATGGGGCGCTTAAACATGTTTTATGGCATAATTAACCTTTCTATATTTTATTCCAACATCACACTACAGCCAAAATAAGAAAGGTTGTACTGGGCCAGCAGATAGGGCGCACATGTTATTATTTTAAATGGTATAATAATAAGAAAGTTTGTACTGTTACAGTAGATGGGGCGCTTAAACATTTTTTATGGCATAATTAACCTTTCTATATTTGATTCCAACATCAAAGCACGAGGAATCACTGCAGGAGTCTCTCTTAAGGATAAAGGGGGAGGTTGGGCTCAGTCACACAACTCTGTCATAATGCAGGGGGGTGCATGGTAGGGTCTCCCTTCAGCATGTGTTATTGGGAAGGGAAGTCAACAGTATTTTACGTAATTGGTGTTAAGCTCCCTGTTCACCCGCGGCTTGGTAAACTGTGCACATTATCACACACTGCTGCAAGTGACTGGTATGGGCTGCGCTATGTCATGGCTACAACGCCACTGGGTTAATGAGGCTCAAGCCCCCTACCTAAAGTTTGGGCTGTTTGTATGGGGATGAAATGCAGACTGGTGAGAGTGTGTAATTCCTTTCCTTTTGTCCTCAGCAGCGCTGTTCTTCGGCGTGCATTCAGCCATCACACACTACAATGGGGCATTTCCAACCGAAAGATCCCCTTCCCCTTACAGCTACAACTATCAATTCTGTGTCTGCTTCCAAGACGGATCTATCTGATTACTGTGCCCCAATTACTATGACCCCCAAAATGTTGACTTTTTTATTTCAACCCCATTTTCACCTCATATATATGCTGGGAGAGACACGATCAACCCCCCTACATGTATTATGGTAATTTGCATCCCCTGTCTCCCTGGGGTTAACTCACAATGACACAAGTCGTCATCCTGTTTAACGTTTAATCTGGTCCCTACCAATGTATCGGCACCACCTACCTCCTCCCTTGACACCCCCATACCTTTTCATTGTTGGGGTGCATGATATCATGGCCTGAATGCAACTATGGTAATTCACAAAACCTGTAACACACATCCTGTTTTATGTTTACTCTGGTCCCAAATGATGTAGAGGCACCACCTAGCCCTTCCCTGGATGCCTCCATACCCTTTGATTGTGGGGGTGCAAGATATCATGGCCTGAATGCACTTATGGTCCCCTGCCTCCCTGGGGTTAGCTCACACTAACAAAAGTGGTCATCCTGTTTTATGTTTAATCTGGTCCCAAACGAAGTAGAGGCACCATCTAACATCGCCCTGGACACCCCCATACCTTTTGATTGTGGGGGTGCAAGATATCATGGCCTGAATACACCTATGGTAGTTCGCATCCCCTACCTCCCTGGGGTTAACTCACACTGACGCAAGTGGTCATCCTGTTTTATGTTTAATCTGGTCCCAACCAATGTAGAGGTGTCCCCTAACCCCTCCCGGAACACCCCCATACCTTTTGATTGTGGGGGGTGCAAGATATCATGGCCTGAATGCACCTATGGTAGGTTGCATCCCCTACCTCCCTGGGGTTAACTCACACTGACGCAAGTGGTCATCCTGTTTTATGTTTAATCTGGTCCCAACCAATGTAGATGCACCATCTAACCCCTCCCTGGAGACCACCATGCCTTTTGATTGTGGGGGGTGCGAGATATCATGGCCTGAATGCACCTATGGTAATTTGCATCCCCTATTTCTCTTGGGGTAATTCACACTAGCGCAAGTGGTCATCCTGTTTTATGTTTACTCTGGTCCTAACCAATATAGAGGCATCCCCCTAGCCCCTCCCGGAACACCCCCATACCTTTTGATTGTGGGGGGTGCAAGATATCATGGCCTGAATGCACCTATGGTAATTTGCATCCCCTATTTCTCTTGGGGCTATTCACACTAGTGCAAGTGGTCATCCTGTTTTATGTTTAATCTGGTCCCAACCAATGTAGAGGCACCATCTACCGCCTCCCGGAACACCCCCATACCTTTTGATTGTGGGGGGTGCAAGATATCATGGCCTGAATGCACCTATGGTAATTTGCATCCCCTATTTCTCTTGGGGCTATTGACAGTAGCGCAAGTGGTCATCCTGGTTTATGTTTACTCTGGTCCTAACCAATGTAAAGGCATCCTCTAACCCCTCCCGGAACACCCCCATACCTTTCGATTGTGGGGGGTGCAAGATATCATGGCCTGAATGCACCTATGGTAGGTTGCATCCCCTACCTCCCTGGGGTTAACTCACACTGACGCAAGTGGTCATCCTGTTTTATGTTTAATCTGGTCCCAACCAATGTAGATGCACCATCTAACCCCTCCCTGGAGACCACCATGCCTTTTGATTGTGGGGGGTGCAAGATATCATGGCCTGAATGCACCTATGGTAATTTGCATCCCCTATTTCTCTTGGGGCTATTCACACTAGCGCACGTGGTCATCCTGTTTTATGTTTAATCTGGTTCCAATCAATGTAGATGCAGTCTAACCCCTCCCTGGAGTCCCCATACCTTTTGATTGTGGGGGGTGCAAGATGTCATGGCCTGAATGCACCTATGGTAGTTTGCTTCCCCTACCTCCCTGGGGTTAACTCACACTAGCGCACGGGGTCATCCTGTTTTATGTTTAATCTGGTCCCAACAAATGTAGAGGCACCATCTACCCCCTCCCGGAACACCCCCATACCTTTTGATTGTGGGGGGTGCAATATATCATGGCCTGAATGCACCTATGGTAATTTGCATCCCCTATTTCTCTTGGGGCTATTCACACTAGTGCAAGTGGTCATCCTGTTTTATGTTTAATCTGGTCCCAATCAATGTAGATGCACCATCTAACCCCTCCCTGGACACCCCCATACCTTTTGATTGTGGGGGGTGCAAGATATCATGGCCTGAATGCACCTATGGTAGTTTGCATCCCCTACCTCACTGGGGTTAACTCACACTGACGCAAGTGGTCATCCTGTTTTATGTTTAATCTGGTCCCAACCAATGTAGAGGCACCATCTACTGCCTCCCGGAACACCCCCATACCTTTTGATTGTGGGGGGTGCAAGATATCATGGCCTGAATGCACCTATGGTAATTTGCATCCCCTACCTCACTGGGGTTAACTCACACTGACGCAAGTGGTCATCCTGTTTTATGTTTAATCTGGTCCCAACCAATGTAGAGGCACCATCTACTGCCTCCCGGAACACCCCCATACCTTTTGATTGTGGGGGGTGCAAGATATCATGGCCTGAATGCACCTATGGTAATTTGCATCCCCTATTTCTCTTGGGGCTATTCACACTAGTGCAAGTGGTCATCCTGTTTTATGTTTAATCTGGTCCCAATCAATGTAGATGCACCATCCAACCCCTCCCTGGGGACCCCCATGCCTTTTGATTGTGGGGGGTGCAAGATATCATGGCCTGAACACACCTATGGTAATTCGCATTCCCTACCTCCCTGGGGTTAACTCACAGTAGCGCACGTGGTCATCCTGCTGTATGTTTAATCTGGTCCCAATCAATGTAGAGGCATCACCTAGCCCCTCCCTGGACACCCCCATACCTTTTGATTGTGGGGGTGCAAGATGTCATGGCCTGAATGCACCTATGGTAATTTGCACCCCCTATTTCTCTTGGGGCTATTCCCACTAGTGCAAGTGGTCATCCTGTTTTATGTTTAATATGGTCCCAATCAATGTAGATGCACCATCTAACCCCTCCCTGGACACCCCCATACCTTTTGATTGTGGGGGTGCAAGATATCATGGCCTGAACACACCTATGGTAGTTCGCATCCCCTACCTCCCTGGGGTAAACTCACACTAGCGCATTTGGTCATCCTGTTTTATGTTTAATCTGGTCCCAATCAATGTAGATGCACCATCTAACCCTTCCCTGGAGACCCCCATGCCTTTTGATTGTGGGGGGTGCAAGATATCATGGCCTGAATGCACCTATGGTAATTTGCACCCCCTATTTCTCTTGGGGCTATTCACACTAGTGCAAGTGGTCATCCTGTTTTATGTTTATTCTGGTCCCAATCAATGTAGATGCACCATCTAACCCCTTCCTGGAGACCCCCATGCCTTTTGATTGTGGGGGTGCAAGATATCATGGCCTGAACACACCTATGGTAATTCGCATCCCCTACCTCCCTGGGGTTAACTCACACTAGCGCACGTGGTCATCCTGCTGTATGATTAATCTGGTCCTAACCAATATAGAGGCGTCTCCTAGCCCCTCCCTGGAGACCCCTATGCCTTTTGATTGTGGGGGGTGCAAGATATCATGGCCTGAATGCACCTATGGTAATTTGCATCCCCTATTTCTCTTGGGGCTATTGACAGTAGCGCAAGTGGTCATCCTGGTTTATGTTTACTCTGGTCCTAACCAATGTAGAGGCATCCTCTAACCCCTCCCGGAACACCCCCATACCTTTCGATTGTGGGGGGTGCAAGATATCATGGCCTGAATACACCTATGGTAGTTCGCATCCCCTACCTCCCTGGGGTTAACTCACACTAGCGCACGTGGTCATCCTGCTGTATGTTTAATCTGGACCTAACCAATATAGAGGCGTCCCCTAGCCCCTCCCTGGAGACCCCTATGCCTTTTGATTGTGGGGGGTGCAAGATATCATGGCCTGAATGCACCTATGGTAATTTGCATCCCCTATTTCTCTTGGGGCTATTGACACTAGCGCAAGTGGTCATCCTGGTTTATGTTTAATCTGGTTCCAATCAATGTAGATGCACAGTCTAACCACTCCCTGGAGTCCCCATGCCTTTTGATTGTGGGGGGTGCAAGATATCATGGCCTGAATGCACCTGTGGTAATTTGCATCCCCTATTTCTCTTGGGGCTATTCACACTAGTGCAAATGGTCATCCTGTTTTATGTTTACTCTGGTCCCAATCAATGTAGATGCACCATCTAACCCCTCCCTGGACACCCCCATACCTTTTGATTGTGGGGGGTGCAAGATGTCATGGCCTGAACACACCTATGGTAGTTCGCATCCCCTACCTCCCTGGGGTAAACTCACACTAGCACATTTGGTCATCCTGTTTTATGTTTACTCTGGTCCTAACCAATGTAGAGGCGTCCCATTGCCCCTCCCTGGACACCCCTATGCCTTTTGATTGTGGGGGGTGCAAGATATCATGGCCTGAATGCACCTATGGTAATTTGCATCCCCTATTTCTCTTGGGGCTATTGACACTAGCGCAAGTGGTCATCCTGGTTTATGTTTACTCTGGTCCTAACCAATGTAGAGGTGTCCCCTAACCCCTCCCGGAACACCCCCATACCTTTCGATTGTGGGGGGTGCAAGATATCATGGCCTGAATACACCTATGGTAGTTCGCATCCCCTACCTCCCTGGGGTTAACTCACACTAGCGCACGTGGTCATCCTGCTGTATGTTTAATCTGGTCCTAACCAATGTAGATACACCATCCAACCCCTCCCTGGAGACCACCATGCCTTTTGATTGTGGGGGGTGCAAGATATCATGGCCTGAATGCACCTATGGTAATTTGCATCCCCTATTTCTCTTGGGGCTATTCACACTAGCGCAAGTGGTCATCCTGTGTTATGTTTAATCTGGTCCCAACAAATGTAGAGGCACCATCTAACCCCTCCCTGGACACCCCCATACCTTTTGATTGTGGGGGGTGCAAGATGTCATGGCCTGAATGCACCTATGGTAGTTTGCATCCCCTACCTCACTGGGGTTAACTCACACTGACGCAAGTGGTCATCCTGTTTTATGTTTAATCTGGTCCCAACCAATGTAGAGGCACCATCTACCGCCTCCCGGAACACCCCCATACCTTTTGATTGTGGGGGGTGCAAGATATTATGGCCTGAATGCACCTATGGTAATTTGCATCCCCTATTTCTCTTGGGGCTATTCACACTAGTGCAAGTGGTCATCCTGTTTTATGTTTAATCTGGTCCCAATGAATGTAGATGCACCATCTAACCCCTTCCTGGAGACCCCCATGCCTTTTGATTGTGGGGGTGCAAGATATCATGGCCTGAACACACCTATGGTAATTCGCATCCCCTACCTCCCTGGGGTTAACTCACAGTAGCGCACGTGGTCATCCTGCTGTATGTTTAATCTGGTCCCAATCAATGTAGAGGCATCACCTAGCCCCTCCCTGGACACCCCCATACCTTTCGATTGTGGGGGGTGCAAGATATCATGGCCTGAATACACCTATGGTAGTTCGCATCCCCTACCTCCCTGGGGTTAACTCACACTAGCGCACGTGGTCATCCTGCTGTATGATTAATCTGGTCCTAACCAATATAGAGGCGTCTCCTAGCCCCTCCCTGGAGACCCCTATGCCTTTTGATTGTGGGGGGTGCAAGATATCATGGCCTGAATGCACCTATGGTAATTTGCATCCCCTATTTCTCTTGGGGCTATTGACAGTAGCGCAAGTGGTCATCCTGGTTTATGTTTACTCTGGTCCTAACCAATGTAGAGGCATCCTCTAACCCCTCCCGGAACACCCCCATACCTTTCGATTGTGGGGGGTGCAAGATATCATGGCCTGAATACACCTATGGTAGTTCGCATCCCCTACCTCCCTGGGGTTAACTCACACTAGCGCACGTGGTCATCCTGCTGTATGTTTAATCTGGTCCTAACCAATATAGAGGCGTCCCCTAGCCCCTCCCTGGAGACCCCTATGCCTTTTGATTGTGGGGGGTGCAAGATATCATGGCCTGAATGCACCTATGGTAATTTTCATCCCCTATTTCTCTTGGGGCTATTGACACTAGCGCAAGTGGTCATCCTGGTTTATGTTTACTCTGGTCCTAACCAATGTAGAGGTGTCCCCTAACCACTCCCGGAACACCCCCATACCTTTCGATTGTGGGGGGTGCAAGATATCATGGCCTGAATGCACCTATGGTAGGTTGCATCCCCTACCTCCCTGGGGTTAACTCACACTAGCGCACGTGGTCATCCTGCTGTATGTTTAATCTGGTCCTAACCAATATAGAGGCGTCCCCTAGCCCCTCCCTGGAGACCCCTATGCCTTTTGATTGTGGGGGGGTGCAAGATATCATGGCCTGAATGCACCTATGGTAATTTTCATCCCCTATTTCTCTTGGGGCTATTGACACTAGCGCAAGTGGTCATCCTGTTTTATGTTTAATCTGGTCCCAACCAATGTAGGTGCACCATCTAACCCCTCCCTGGAGACCACCATGCCTTTTGATTGTGGGGGGTGCAAGATATCATGGCCTGAATGCACCTATGGTAATTTGCATCCCCTATTTCTCTTGGGGCTATTCACACTAGCGCAAGTGGTCATCCTGTTTTATGTTTAATCTGGTCCCAACAAATGTAGAGGCACCATCTACCCCCTCCCGGAACACCCCCATACCTTTTTATTGTGGGGGGGTGCAAGATATCATGGCCTGAATGCACCTGTGGTAATTTGCATCCCCTATTTCTCTTGGGGCTATTCACACTAGTGCAAATGGTCATCCTGTTTTATGTTTACTCTGGTCCCAATCAATGTAGATGCACCATCTAACCCCTCCCTGGACACCCCCATACCTTTTGATTGTGGGGGGTGCAAGATGTCATGGCCTGAATGCACCTATGGTAATTCGCATCCCCTACCTCGCTGGGGTTAACTCACACTGACGCAAGTGGTCATCCTGTTTTATGTTTAATCTGGTCCCAACCAATGTAGAGGCACCATCTACCCCCTCCCGGGACACCCCCATACCTTTTGATTGTGGGGGGTGCAATATATCATGGCCTGAACACACCTATGGTAATTCGCATCCCCTACCTCCCTGGGGTAAACTCACACTGACACAAGTGGTCATCCTGTTTTATGTTTAATCTGTTCCCAATCAATGTAGATGCACAATCTAACCCCTCCCTGGACGCCCGGATACCTTTTGATAGTGGGGGTGCAAGATATCATGGCCCAAACACACCTATTGCAAATTTAATTCTATCCGCCGCTCCCCACAGGAAACCCTGTGATCTTCCGGCTAATGGCACTGGAGACAAACTAGTTTGGATCTTTTTCAACCATCCGCACCGCTACCACATGAGCATATGGCTCTTTAGTAACGTGCATGCAATGGATGGGGTTGCAGAATAATTCTGAGTCCAAATAATGGAACCAACTCGGGAAGATGGCAAAGGTACTGTTTTATTAACAATTATCCAAAACAGGGCGGTTACAACGGACATCAACGGACGTTCGCTCAGGCTCTTGACGATTTTCTCAAAAAAACATCCTTATATGCAAAGAATACGTCAGACGTGATGTCATACTGCATGGGAAATAATAGGAAACCTATCAAAGGCTGTGATAGCCTTAAGGGGAACAAGTAAGTATACATTGCATAGGGACTAGGATTGGGATTTGCTGCCCACTGTCAGGTGGAAAACTTATGCCTACCTCTTAAAACTTGTAAAGTACACAGTTTATCATTGGTCTTCAAACTACAAGGCCCTCTACAATTGGTTGGCACGCTCGTGCCATGTCTGTAACATTCGATTCACTTATCAGCACGTAAACTCAAACCCAGGTGCCAGGAGGTGGACTGGACATTACCTCCCCACCCAATTAGCCCAGCATCTCTCATCAACCATGGCTTCTGCCATGAAGATTGTTTTAGAAATTGGCCTTGCAAAGTATCCTTGTCTGTGGGAATATATGGGAGTGCAGGCTCTCACTATCGTTGTTCTAGGACTCCAAGCTGAACTCTATTTCCATCCTAGGCTCACATGACAGGAGACCATGAATTGGCCCATTTTGCAGCAGCTAACATGACCTCTGACCCTTTCAGTACAACTCACACAAAGGGAACTGATGTATGTGTTATAATTGTGTTACAATGCAATAATACTATTATGTCCGTGGCACTAAATCATAGATATGTACTGTGAATCATTTAAAATTCCAATCCAAAGCATATGTGATTGTGCACTTCTAACAGGCAGGGGACCTGGGTAATTGGCGTGCAGGCCAATGGTGGTATGTGGGTGGGAGCATATCTATTCTCTGTCTTTGCATCAGGTGGTGTGGGTGTTCTTGACTGTGTTTGTGCTTCTTTTTTGTCACTTTGGTTGGGTGCGTTACATGTAGTGATTTTCGTATTGGTGTACGGAATGGATGTTGTTACGCATGCACTGGATCATTTTCTTCAATTGAGACACACATGTCAAGCCCTTGCACTCACGCATGCTATTACTGTGTTGCACCTTGATTTCCCCCTCTACACTTGCACGTTCAATGCACTCACTAGCAATAGTAGGTTTGTCTACCCTTACTTTTTTTTATCATTACTTGTTGCACTATTGTAGCAATTATTGATCCTTGCTCTAATTCATGGTCTAACTTCCCCTTTACCCACCCTGTCTGCCCTCTGTGCGCTTTCAGGGTGTTTTGCTAATTGCATGAGCGCAGAATATTTGAACAACAAATAAAGGAATGCATACACTGCGCACAGCCACTGCTGATCGGTGTTATACCTGCCCATAATTCAACAGTGCACATGCCCTTGTAGTTACATTCACCCAGCATCCAGTTACACAGTCCACTGTGACGTGCCATGTACCCAGGCAGCGTGGAGTTGCGCAGCACCGTGGAGTCATGGGTTGAACCAGGACATCTGGCACAGCAGTGGGTGATAAGGTGGCGGGCATCACACACCATCTGCATGTTCAGTGAGTGATAGTTTTCTGTTCCAGTAGACTGCCTCCACAGCATGCCTGGCCACCAGCTCCACATGTATTCCGTCCAATACACCTATGATATAATATGGGATTTATAACGCGCCTATACACAAGTGTTTCAAGGCGCGATTAGGCAAGGGAGGGGAAACAAAGGGAAAACAAAGACAATGGTCTTACTAGGCCAGGTGACATTGAGATCGCGCAAGTGCAGGGGAGGGGGGGGAAAGGGAAAAGTGCGGGGGAGGCGGTGGCTGTGCAATACATAGGATCCACAGTAAAAAATAAATTAAATTTAAAAAAAAAGGTAAAAGTGCAGCCAGCTTGTGGCAAGTGCAGGGGTAAGTGCAGACATCAAGTGTCAAGAGCTTGTAGGGGACTGTAGGGATACAGAAACAGCCACCCAAGTGCAGCTGTTGCCTGGGAGGCAGTGCAGGTGTGCAACTGGCGGGGGAGGGTACCTGGGCCCGAGATCAGAGGGTAGCCAGGTGACCAATGCAGTTTCAGTCAGGAGTTCAGCAGGGGAAAGGGGGAGAAAAGAATCAAAGAGGAAGGTCTTGAGGTCCTTCCGGAACTGGAGCTCGTTCTCCTCAAGTTTCAGGGAGGCTGTTCCAGAGGGAGGCCCCAGCCGAAGAAAGAGATTTACCACAAACTTGTTGCTTGGAGAAGCGACTGACCCTGAGGGAGTTCGAGGCGGGTGAGCGAAGAGCTCGACAAGGAAGATATTTAGGAAGAGAGAGTTGAAGGTATTGAGGCCCCAAGCCTCAGAATGCCTTGTGGACAATGCAGAGGGTTTTCAACTTAATCCTCGCAGCCACTGGGAGCCATTGCAGAGATTTCAGTCCTGGAGAGATACGATCCCTGGGCTTGAGGCCAAAGACAAGCCTTGCAGTCCTGTTCTGGATGAGTTGCAGAGGGCGCAGAGTAGAAGCAGGCAGATTAAGAAAGAGGCAGTAGTGCAGCCTAGAGAGAACCAGAGCTCTAGAGACAGTGAACTTCTGGAAGAAGGAGAGGAAAGGAAGAATACCTCTGAGGAGGTGCAGCTGGTAGTGTGACTTCTTAGAGATGTCAGAGATGTCAGGAGAGGAGGAGAGTGGGGAGTCGAAGATGACCCCGAGGTTTTTAGCCTCACAGGTGGGAGCAGAAAGAGGTCCAAGAGAGGCTGGCCAGAGAGCGACAGTAAAGGAGGGAGCAGGTGTGCCGATGAGGAGAATCTCCGTCTTACTGGCATTAAGGCAGATGTCGTTGGCGACGCACCACACCTGGATAGCGGACAGACAGTCAGAGATGAGAAAGGGAGAAGAGGTGGCAGAAGGGAGCCTGAAATGAGTGTCATCCACATAGCACTGAAAGTTCGGGCAGAGAGCAGCAATGCGGTGGGCAAGAAGTGCCAGGTATTAATTGAACAGCCAGGGAGAGAGGTTAGACCCCTGGGGAACACCACAGGTAGAGATAGAGGAGAGCAAGGATCCTAGTTAGACCTGGGAGTGTCGATCGGAGAGGAGAGAGGTCAGCCAAGCCAGGGCCTGATCAGTGATCACAGAGACAGCTGAGCAGGATGGCATGGTTCACCATGTCAAAGGCAGAAGAGAGATCCAGTCATGCCTGCAAGGGCATGGAAGGCAATTTTAGTGGCATTGACCTGGTCAGCAGTCCTGAGTAGGATGATGTGGTCTCCAACCTGAAACAGGATACGCGAAAAACAGGGTTGCAATATCCCATGCAGTTCACCCACAGTGTGTTGGTATGTGCCCGTGGCTATGAAGTGTAGCACAGACACTAACTTCAGCAAGTGGGGGGTATGGCTGTACGGGTATGTTTATGTTCCTGTTCCTCTTCTTCCAGGAAAGGTTTAAGTGCCTTGCCTTTTTTTCCTTCATAACTCTTTTTCCTTAATCCCTTCTACCTCATTTTTGACCTTGGAATAGTTGTTTAATGTGGTGAGAATTTCTGTGTTGATTTCTTTCTAAAATGTGAAACTGGTTTAGTCACTGTATGGATTAGCAACGTTGGGTGGCATGGTTGATGTTTGGAGAGGTTTTTTTCTTTTGATCTTTGCTGTCTTTAAAGGTGGGTAAGAGCCAAAGGTGAAATTCTCTATTTCTGTAGCAGACCGTGAACCAATAATAAGATTTTATCCAAAATAAAAAAAAGATGCGTATTGGTACAAATTTACAACCATTTGCTTCTTAAATATCCATTGTGAAACATGTTTAAAAGTTATTGAGGGGGGGTGTGGCTTAGGAGGCCCACACACGGATGCCTCCTTAACAGTCTCCGGACATCGCCGGGCCTTCAGTGTTAATGGCGCCGTCATAAGTGTCGCCAGAGCCTAGAAATCCTCACTCTGGCTAGGTGAAGCCTCGAGGCATGCAGGGACCGAGTTTCGGCACCCGCAGCCCTCGCTGGACAGGGTTGGGAATCCTGGAATCAGCGGAGCGGGGACCACACCAACTCCAACATGGCGCCTGCAACCCTTGCTCGCCATAAACTGAGCAGCTGACCCTCTTCTCCAGGGTAGAGATGCGTGGGTCTGGGACTGTAACTTGCACTAAGCTGTCTGACCCAAGCTTTCCCTTTGGGGTACCTGTTGTTTTTTCTCTGCATCTTTCTCCTCTCTTCCTTTGGGAGCTGCCTTGAATTACATGCTTTCTGCCCAGCTGGTGAGTGCTCTGGCAGTTGGAGGCTTCCCGTGAGGACTTGCCAGATGCCTGACTCATTGCTTGATGCATACGGAGCATCTCCTTGAGGGCTTTGGTTGGTCCTAGGTGTGTGGTGCCTGGGTGTGCGGTGACTCTTACTACATGGGTGATAGTGGTATCTGTTGGAGTCCCTGTGCATGGATTACATGCTGCCTTATCTCTCTTCACGAGCATTGTAGTTAAGACCCCTCAGTCCCTGTGCACAGATCACATACTGCCTGATCTTTCTTTATTGGTGCTTGGGCTACCTGCGGTCCCTGGATTTGTTACCTGGAGGCTGTGATGGCAAAGAGGGGAAATACCCCTACAGATGGTGATATTGCATGCTTGGTACATGCCTGTGAAGGACCTAAGAAGATTGACAACGCTGTCCTGCTGGTGCAGTGTCCCCAGGAGAGGGGAGAGGACATGGCTCTACCAGCTACCAAACCGGATCTGGCTAACCTGCTGAGGGAACTGAAGCGGGCACTCCAAAACAGTGTTGCCGAGCTCTCCTCTAAAGTTGTGACAATTGACAAACGCGTGACGGAGGCAGAACAGTGTATTAGGGACATTGAGGACTCTTTCTGAGCAAACCTTGGAGTCTTGCGATGCTTACCAATGCCTTCCGAGGTGTGAGGCCCTGGAACACAAGCAGGAGGACATCGACAATCATTCACGACGTAACAATGTCAGGCTACGCAGCATACCTAGATCTGTAAGTGACTCAGATTTGCTGAATTAGGTCTGCACCTTCTTCCGGTCTCCTCTCTGACTGTCTGAGGATGCCAAGGTGGAACTGAACCATACCCATAGTCTTTGAGGGTCTCTCTCGGATGGATCAAGCCAGCCACCTGATGTTTTCAGTAGTGTCAATTTCCTCACGTTTAAGCAGCGCATCATGGAAGCAGCACGTGCAGACCAGCCTTTACTTTTCGGGGTGCCGACCTTCAGATATCCCAGGATCTGGCGACTTTCACAATCCAGAGGCGCAGGATGCTTTGTCCACTTACTGTGTGGCTCAGGGAGAATGGTATTCATTTCAGATGGGGCTTCTCCACTGCTCTGTTCTTCACTGTGGAGGGGAAACATTGGTCAATAACATCACATCAGGATGCTTAGGATTTACTGTCATCATGGCCATCTGGCCCTCATGAGGTTGGGTCCCTAAGCCACAGAGGGGATTGTGGTCAAGAGCTGGTAAGGCACGAAACCCTGGGGGCCACTCGGGAGTAAAATGAAGGTGATTGGCCCCACGCAGGTGAAGTAGTTCTGGATGCTTTTTTTTTTACTTATCTCTATAGGTTCTGGTTGAAATTGAAATTGATATTTTATTTCTATCGCGCTCATACACAAGTGTTTCAGAGCGTGACAAGGCAAGGGAAGGGGAACAGAGGAGAAACAAAAACAACGATCTTACTAGGCCCAGTGACATTGAGAACGAGTAAGTGCATGGTAGAGGGGGAGAGGGAGAAGTGCATGGAAGGGGGATCAAAAGGAGAGTGCGTGGCAAGGAGGGAAAAAAAACAAATAATAATAAATAAATTAATAAATAAAAAGGAAACAAACAGAGGGAGTGCAGCCAGCAAGGGGCAGTGCTGGGTTTAAGGCAGCAGGCTGGGTAGGTCTGATAAGTGCAGGAAGAACACAACAAAGGGGTAGGGGCTGTATGGGTACAGATACAGACCCCAGTGCAAGGGGTGGCTCGGAGGCAGTGCATGCGGGTGGCAAGAGGAGCAGGTACCTGGGCCCGGAGGAAAGAGGGTGGTCAGGTGCATGGTGCCGAGGGAATGTAGAATCAGCAGGGGACAGGGGGGGCAAAGGCAGAAGCAAAGAGGAAGGTCTTGAGGTGCTTCCGGAACCGGAAATGGTTCTCCACAGGTTTCCTCAAGATGGTTCTCCTCACTTTAACTGTTTGGACGATCTAGACTCTGTGAGCGGATGGACTTGGCGATGGCATGAATATTCTCTCTATTGATTTGTAACTGTGTTTTGGTCTGGCGACAGCAGGCAATAGCCCCGGTCTGTGATAATAGCTCCTTTTCTGAACCGTTTTTATACGAGTCTTTCTTGTTGGTGGGTGTGGGATGGGCTTTTTTGGAAGGGTTCTCGTAAATGTTGAGGTAAAATTGGATGCGGGATGGTAAGAGTCATGATCAGTTCGCTACTTGTAGAGTGTGACACCTGCTTAGTTTAAGCTTATCTCTTATTTCCACTTATCACTGAGGTCGTGTTAGCGGACTCCCCGTTGGGCCAGAGTTAAAGAACTTGCTCTTAATGTGCACGGATTGAACTCCCCCTTAAATCTGTGTTGCAGAGATTGAGGGACCAGGAATGTTCCATAGCCTTGTTACAGGAGACGCACCTGTGTCACACTGATTTTCGTAGACTGCGCAATAGACACTTTGCTAAACAATATCTTGCCTATTTCAGTACTAATAAAAGGTGGAACAGGGATCTTTGTTGAGTTGGGAGAGAAGAATGACCCGGGGGGGGGTCATTTTATAGGGGGTCAAGGGCTTGTTAGGCGGTCATCTGTTTACTGTCATATCTCTTTATTCCGCCAGTGAGAAGCAGGGTGGATTCCTGGTGGACTTTCTGTCGGAAAGGACTGCTTTTGCAGATGGACAAGTGATCTTGGTGGTGGGGGTAGGGGGATTATAATGTAGTACCTGACCCCATGATTAATCACACCCACCCTCTGCTACAGACTTTAAACTGGCCCAGTCTTTAATTAAAGTTCTGAGGGAAATGAATCTGGTTTACTTGTGGAGGCTACAACAACACTTGACAACACACATTTTACACGCATATAGGACTTTCTCAAGGATCAATCTCTGGCTCATATCTCCCTTTCTCCAGCATGGGGTCTGGCATGGATTCACATGCTCGTGAATATTCCCCGTTGTCAGTCCGGGAATCCTCGGTAAAAGAATAAACTGTTTGACTTGCACTTACAAACTGTCTTTCTTCTATACACCAAACACTGAGCTCTGGGTCATACTGTCCCCAGCCAATGACTGCCCTCTCCCTAAGCCCCTCCACTGGCAGCCATCTTCACATTTTTACCGCACGTTCAAGTGTTGGGAGTCCTCATGTTGTGCTCAGAGAGCTTTTCTACGTTTTTGCGCTTTTTCGATAAAAAGTTTCTATCGTTGTCAAATAGAGCCTGTGTGTTCTTTCGTTCCTTTGACCGGCAAGCAGGGATCTGTTTGTCGGCGTCTTTCAACGCCCCTTAAGGGCAAGAATTTCATGAAAGAGTTTCATGGAAGATTCCAGAACGCCATTGGGCCTACATCGCACTCCGGACCATGTCGGAGGAGAAGAATGAGGGAGGCTCCCTCTTCAAGCTCTGCTCCAGCTGCGGATTGAGGAACTTGTTTGTGGAGGACAAACACTCTCAGTGCCTCTACTGTCTCCATCCGGACCACAGCGAAGCATATTGTGAAATCTGCCTTGGGTTCTCCAAGCGAACCATCAAGGACAGTCACAGTAGGTTGGTGGCATGGCTTAACGCCAAGGCCTCTACCCTGTGCGGCAAGCAGGGGCATGCCTTACCCAGGACCGGCCGGTCCAAAGAGCTGGCTTCTAAGTCCTTTGAGGGTGCTCGATCCGCGGGGGCCCAAGACAAGGCCAAGTACCGCAAGTTTGTTTCCGTCTGGGTTTCCGCACAAGTGGGTACCACGATACGCAGCGCACGTTCATCTTCGCCATCTGCCTCCATCGCTAGTCATAGCTCCAGCTCCTCCTCAAAGAGGAAATCGGTTAACCCAGGGAAGCTGTGGGAAAAGCCGGAGAAGACCAAGGCGCATGGAAAGGTGTCCAACCTGCCCCTGAAGGCCCAGGTGGTCCAGACTAAGTCATCCTTGAGGATCGAGCTGGTGGCGACCGCCCTTTCGAAGGCAAAAGGGGCTGACCTGGTCCAGCGAGTGGGAAAAGATCTCCACCGTCCGATGGGTGCTGGACGCTCCCACCCACGGACACTCTCTAGAGTTCCAGCAGAAGTGTCCGCGGATACCACTGGTGGCCCGGCAGGAGCAGCACATCCCTCCGCTCCTGCGGGAAGTACGGGCCATATTAAAAAAGGGGGCTATAGAGCTGGTTCCGATGTGACTGCGGGCTCCGCAGTCTACTGCGGATACTTCTTGTTGAAGAAGACTGGGGGCTGGAGGCCCATTCTAGAC
Source organism: Ambystoma mexicanum (assembly GCF_040938575.1). NCBI lineage: Eukaryota > Metazoa > Chordata > Amphibia > Caudata > Ambystomatidae > Ambystoma > Ambystoma mexicanum. Next base: position 375,903,805 of record NC_090926.1, on the reverse strand, counting down.
TTGCGGCGCCTTAACAAATACCTCAAGTCCCAAAAGTTCATGATGGTCATGTTGCAGCACGTGCTTGGCCAACTGGAGGAAGAGGACTTCTTGTCGTCGCTGGATCTGGAGGATGCATACTTCCACATCCCCATTAACGAGAAGCATCAGAAGGTCCTGTGCTTCGTAGTACAGGGAAGGCACTACCAGTTCAAGGCCCTTCCCTTCAGACTGAATTCGGCACCCAGGGTGTTCACAAAAGTGCATGGCACCAGTGGCGGCCCATCTGCGCCTACAAGGGATACATGTGTACACGTACCTTGATGACTGACTCATCCGCGCCAAGTCCAGGGAAGTAGCAGTTCAACACACGGAGAGGACCGTCCAGCTGCTGACAGATCTGGGGTTCTCCGTCAACTATCCAAATTCCTGCTTGATACTATCGCAGAACGTGCTATTTCTGGGGGCCAGGCTCAACTTGGTCTCCTGCCTGACCGCCCCCTTGGAAGAGAGGATAGCGGCCATGCTGGGCAAGGTGCAATGGCTGTTGACACTGAAGACTGCCACGGTGCGGACCATCAAGTCAGATGGGGCATGCTTCTATTCAGTGTTCTCCAAATAAAACTATAAAAATTCTCTTTGGTTATCGACCTCCTGGCCCAGCACAGGCTTTCCTGGAGAAATTAGAATTCTTTCTGGCAGACACGGGGAATAAGCATGACAAGCTGTTATGTTTGGGGGACTTCAATATATGGGCTGAGGAGGTGACATCTGGGGATGGGAGAGAATTAAAGGAGACCCTGGAAGCCCATGCTTTGGAACTTTTAGCATCATCCCCCTCACATTGCCAGGACCATTGTCTTGATGTCCTGCTATATCGAGGGAAGATAATTTGTTATGTTGAGACAATCGCAATATCATGGACAGACCACTATGCCATAGTATTTGAACTGAGAATGCATAAGAAAACTCTGGAAGTGCACACGGAAAATTGGATGGGGGAGTTCCACAAGCTGAAAGATTTATTGAAAATCTCAAGGGAAACTCTGAAACATGCTTTGGCACAGATTGAAGAGGCTCTTCCATGTGAGGAGTTCTTCAATAAAGGCATGTAAATCATGGCTATGCTATTTAATGTACAGGCCCCTCTCCAACAAAACAAAGCCATGTAACCCCTGGTTTTCGCCAGATTTGGCCAAGAAAAGGGTACAGTTGAGATCTTTCGAGAAAAAAATTGTGAAGACATCGTACAGAGAGCATTTTAGAACAGGTCAAGAGCGCCTGAAGAGAATATGGAAAAGCCATTTTTGATGCCAAAGCTAAATTTATAACAGGGAAAATTGACAAAGTCATGAACAGGCCACAGCAATTGTACGCTGCTATTTCCCAGTTAGCAAATCCTGGGTGTGCGTCAGCAGCACCTGAATCATCACAAGCACAGGCGGATGCTTTTAATAATTACTTTATAAATAAAATAGAGCTAATACAAGGAAAGATTATGGAAATTAAACCATTACATCCCCAAGAGGATCTGGAAGTAACAGAGGAGATTAGCCCAGAATGCATATCTCATGATGAAGACACTGGGGCAGATCAGAAGCTATTTATGTTTACGAAAGTATCTGAGGAAAGGGTCTGCACCTTGCTCTCCGCGTTGAAGGCTACTAATGATGTACTCTTCGTTATTCTATCTTCAGTAGCTAAACTAATAGCTCCAGATATTACCCCATTTATCACAAAATTTGTTAACAAATCTCTTACATCAGGGGTAGTACCGATGATTCTGAAGAAATCTGTGGTCACGCCACTGCTAAAAAAAAAAAAAATTTAGACCCTAATTACAGGCCAATGGCAGGATTGTCATGGCCATCGAAAATTCTGGAAAACATTGTGACAGCTCAGCTGCAGGAACATCTGGATCAGGAGAATCTGCAATCCACTGCAATCCGGCTTCCGACCAGGTTTTGGGATGAGATGGCGTTGCTGACGGTCTGGGACTATCTATTGGAGACGGCGGATCAGGGGGGCGTGTCCCTGTTGGTCATGTTGGACCTGTCCGCCGTCTTTGATAGGGTTGTCCATGGGACCCTGCTGAAACGTCTGAGAGAAGTGGGTGGAGTAGTGAAACAAGCTCTTCAATGGTTTGAATCTTTTCTCTCTAGAAGAGAACAAAGAGTAGGATTTGGAGATTTCTTGTTAGATTCAGGATTACAAAGCTGTGGAGTCCTGCAGGGATCGTCCCTTGTCACAGGTTTCCCCCTTTCTCACCTGCTTTCGCTGCTTGATGGAATCCAGAGGAGTTTTCTTCCGTACGGATCGGGTCTTGTACAAGCCTGCTCTGCCGTCTTCGGCTTCCAGTGTTCGTTCAGCTTTAACGTCCGGGAAAAAATGAGGAAACTCCAGGAAGACCAGGAAAGGAGAAGTGCACTCGGAGGCGGGTGCAAGGAATCCGGGAAGAAGGCTAAATAGGAGGAGGGAGGATAGAAGGGAAAGCGGAGGGTCTAGGAATCAGGAAACTACAGAATTCCGCAAGGCGAACTTCAGAGCACACGTCTAGCCACAGCAACAGTAGCGTAGAGACGCGCGGGCTGCGGGGGCATGGCCATTTTATAGAACATGCTGCCTCGGACGTGAAGACTGGTAGGCAGCGTTCTGTGTGTACGGCCATGTTGGAAGTAGTACAGAGTGTAAGCCCCGACGCGTCAAGGACCAGGAGGTCCAGAAGGGGCATGTCTGATGGTTCATGACATCCCTCTCCCCACTGCTTTTTAATTTATATGTTAAACTACTCATGGACATTCTGAGGAAGCACGGCATACAGTTTCACTCATACACAGGTGTTCTTGAGGATACAGAATCTAGAGGAGAAGTACGAAATAGTTGACCGGTGCCTACAAGAAATACAGGCTTGGATGTGTGCGATCCAGCTACTGCTGAATGTCAGCAAAACAGAAAAGACTCTATTCGCTTCAAAGCACAATCTGCAGAGGGAGCATTTACACTCCCTATGTTTCCTGGGGACACAGCTGAATTTCTCCAAGAAAATAAAAAATGTAGGCTGTGTCTGGGAGGATAACATGGGAAGTGGAGCTCAAGTTAGTGCGAAGGTACAAGCAGCTTTCCACTCACTACGCCTACTGAAACATATCCTACCATTCATTGCGAATGAGGACAGAGCGGTAGTCATTGGCACTCTGGTCAACTCGAGGTTAGACTATGGAAATGTATTGCTGTCGGGTATACCAGCCTATCAGTTGCGAAGACTGCAGGTGGCCCAAAATGCAGCGGTTAGGCTGGCGTATAGGTAAAAAATCAGCTCCAACCTCTAACTTAAGAAGAGCCCTACATTGGCTGGCAGTAAAGGAGATAATTGAGTTTAAGGTACTCTGCTTGGTTTATGGGTGTGTTAACAAGACAGGAACAAGATATCTATCAGATAAAATCAGGAGACATGTTCCTACCTGACAACTGCGCTCAGCAGATCAAAATCTGCTTCATATACACCACACCAGGTATATGAGCAAAGGGGACCGCAGATTCGGCGTCTACGGTCCAAGAGCATGGAATAAACTACCCAGAGAAAACTGTGAGATTAAAACCTTTCCGGCATTCCAGAAGGCCGTGAAGACCTATCTGTTTTGTTAGAACTCTCCTAGACCTTAACTGGTGTATTTCAATCTCATATGATTAAGTGGATTAAGACATGGGCCTCATTACGAGTATGGAGGTAGCCATGCCGCTTTTAGCGGCATGGCTACCGCCATACCGGGTACCGGATCCGGGTTCCTGGAATGGGGAAATACCGGGCTATTCCGGCCTTGGAGGACCCGGTATTCCCCCATTCCAGGAACCCGGACCCGGTACATCCCCATTCCCATTTGAGCCCCCATAGGGCTCAATGGGAATAGGGAGTATGCTAACCACGGGCCCATTAATGACGGGCCTGTTGTAAGCATCCTGGTCTGCTAGCGGGTCCCACTAAGGACGCCTGGTTTTACCAGACGTCCTTAGAGGGACTCACGAGCAGACCTCGTAATGAGGCGGTAGAGGGTTAACGGCGCCGGCAGCTCCACCAGCGCCGTTAACCTGATCCGGCTCTGCAGGTTGCAGATAGGACCCCTTCAGGAATTCCTGGACGCTTGGTGGATCCAGGTGTCTGGAAGCTTTGCAGACAAGATTGTTCTCGACGAGGAGTTCCGTCGAGCGATAAGGTGGTGGGGCGTGCACTCCAGCATTGCCGGGGGCACGGATTTCCAGATCCCCCCATACCAAGAGACAGTCACCACACACGCGTCCCTGGAGGGCTGGGGAGCCCACACCGGACGTCTCCACGCCAGAGGCCTGTGGCTACCATAGGAGAGGGCTCTCCACATCAATGTCCTGGAGCTGCGGGCAGTGTTCTGGGTCCTCTAGTCGTTCCTTCTGTCACTCAAGGGCAAGGTGGTGAGGGTCTTCACGCACAATACCACCACGATGTTCTACATCAGGAAGCAAGGAGGTACTAGATACCCGGCGCTCTCCAGAGAGGCGCAGGACTTGTGGCACTGGGCCGTCAGCCAAGAGATGTTCCTCATTCCTTTTCACCTGGCTGGAGTCAAGAACACCTTCGCCGACTCCCTCAGCAGGGAGCTGCGCTCTTGCCACAAGTGGGAACTTCGACATGATCAAGTGAACAACCTCTTCCTCAAATGAGGCAGACCCCAGATCGATCTGTTTGCGACAGCGATGAATTCCAAATGACAGAGATTCGCCAGAAGGTTCCACCAGCCGAGGAGCATGGGGGACGCGTTTTCCTTTCTGTGGGAAGGCCTGTTCTGCCGGAATTCCCCTTCCCCGTTGCCTCTCCGGCTGCGAGTCATTAATCAACTCAAACGGTGGCGATGCAAGATGATCCTCATCGCCCCGGCGTGGCCGAGTCAGATTTGGTAACCGGATCTTCTCAGCCTGTCAGTGTTACCCCCAGTCAAGCTGCAGGTGGTTTGGATCTGCTCACCAGAGAAGGAAGCGCAATCCTACATCACGACACAGGATCGCTGAACCTGAAGGCTTGGCTCCTGCAGCCTTAGGGTTTGGAGTGTACGAGCTGCCGGCAGACTGCAGGGAGGTCCTTACCACGGCCAGAGCATTGTCGCCTCTTCATTGCTAAGGGCACAAGTGCAAACATTTTGCAACGTGGTGCCGGACGCAGAAGACCAACCCTCTGAATATCTTAGCTCCGCAGATTCTTCCGTACTTGTACTTGGTCAAGGCAGGGCAGACGCACGCCTCTATCAAGGTGCTTCTGGCGGCTATCTCCCGCTACACCAGGTCTCCAGGACGGTCTTCTCTTTGGTCCCACCTTCTAGTCAAGGAGTTCCTCAAATGACTGTTTCGATCATTACCACCGGAGAAGGCCCCTACCCCGGCGTGTGAACTCAACGTGGTGCTGACGAGGATCATGGGGGCTCCCTTCAAGCATATGCATCAGGCCCCTCTCAAGTTCCTTTCGTGGAAGACAGCTTTTCTCGTGGCCATCACCTCTGCCAGGAGGGTAGGTGAGGTCCAGGTCCTTTCCTGCAAACAACCTAAGCTGACTTTTCACAACACAACGATGGTGCTGCGGATGCACCCCTCCTTCATGCCAAAGGTTCTGTCGGAATTCCACCTCAACAAGCCTTTGGTGTTGCCTGTGTTTTTTCCAAAACCTTTGTCGCCGGCTAAAAGGACTTTGCACTGGCTGGATGTGGCTTGTGCGCTGAAGTTCTATGTGGTACGCACAAAGTGTTTCCGGAAGACATCTCAACCATTCATGAACTTTGGTCCTGTGTCCGAGGCTTCCATCTCCAGGTGTCTCTCCGGCTGCATCACACACTGTCACTGGTTGTCAAACCAACCGCTGCCCGGCCGTCTTAGACCCCATTCTACCAGAGCGATCGCTGCGACGACGGCGTTCCTGTCTGGTGTGCCCCTGCTGGACATCTGCAGGGCTGCTACGTGGAGGTCCACGCACACCTTTACAAGATTCTACTGCGTCCACAGGGATTCCAGAGAGGAGTCCAGGGTTGGCCAAGCAGTGCTACGCAAACCTGTTCGGCTGAAGGTGAGCCTGTTCCGGAGGGAAGAGTATTTGCTTCTGTTGAGCCTTGCCACCTCCTGTGGTTGTGTAATGTTGTACTGCTATGTATTCTTTATTCATGAGCATGTGAATCCATGCCAGACCCCATGCTGGAGAAGGAACAAGTTGCTTACCTGCAACTATTGTTCTCCAGCATGGGTCTGGCATGGATTCACATGCAAACCCTCCCTCCTGTCCCTCTGTGGCTCTTCTTGGTCATACTGCCACTTTATGGGCTATTAAATCTGAAGATGGCTGCCAGAGGAGGGGCTTAGGGGGAAGGGCAGTCATTGGCTGGGGGCAGTATGACCCAGAGCTCAGTGATTGGTTTATCGGAGAAAGACAGTTTGTAAGTGAAAGTGAAACTGTTTTTTCTTTTTGATTCCCGGCCTGACGACGGGGAATATTCATGAGCATGTGAATCCATGCCAGACCCATTCTGGAGAACAATAGTTACAGGTAAGTAACTTGTTCCTTCTGATTCCGTTTGTATCAGAGGTACTCATTGCTACCCATGTACTCTCAGATCATGCAGCAGTTGAGTGTACACTTTCAGTTGATAGGTTGTCCCCCGTTAGCAGGCCCCCATGGAAGCTGCACGACCCGGCCCTCTCAGATTTGGTGTTCAAAGGACCCCGTAACTAAAGCAATAACTGATTTCTTTAGGGAAAATAGCACTGCTACCGTTCCGACTGCCACGGTATGCGACCCTATGAAGGCAGTGATTAGATGGGAACTGATTGCTCACACAACTGCTTGCACTCATAGGAATAGAACCCTAAGATAGGCACTTTAGGGGGAGATGCGCGCTTCAGAAATGCTTCATAAGCATTTCAATTCTGTCATGGCCAGGAAGGGCCTACGGGTAGCGCGAAATAAACTAGAAGCACACTTAGCAGGACATACGGCCAAATCGATTATTCGTGCTAAGCAATCTTATTATGCCATGGGTAATATGGTGAATACATTTCTGGTTCATAAATTGAAGGCCATACATACAACAAATACTACAGCAGTGCTGGTAGACTCAGACATAAATATTCAGTACAAGGAATCGGCGAAAAGGAAGGTTTCTGAATGATATTTACCCACAGAATCTGAAGCAGGCCCGCCCCCCCCCCCCCATCTCTGCGACTTACGCCAGACTACCAAATCAGGCTCTCGTCTACTGGTCAGGAGACCTTAGATACTCCTGTAACCACGGAAGAGGTGGCAATAGCAATAGTTTCTCTTAAACACAGGACCCCTAGTCCGGATGGTTTCTCAGCATCGTTTATACGATTTTTCAACCACAACTACTCAAACCTTTGACTAACTTATTCAACTTGTTCCCGGAATTTAGGGAGGGTTACTCCTTCGATGGAGTCAACTACAATTTTAATACTTAAGCTGGGGAATCCCACACAGGATTGTCACCCGTACAGGCCAATTTCTTTGAACCTGGATGCCAAGTTGTACTCTAAGGTGTTGGCCTCGAGGTTGGGGACGGTTCTACCCCAACTGATAAATCCGGATCAGGCTGGGTTTATTCCAAAGCGAAGCACACAAGACAACATCAGATGAGGCTTGGAAATCCTTGACCTAGCCAGGAGGGGATAGTCTTGCCTTGGGAGTACTCACACTGGATGCTACTAAAGCATTCGACAGAGTGCACTGGCCCTACCTTTGTGATGTTCTGCTTGCTTTTGGATTTGGCCCGTTGGCTAACTACCATTGACCTGTTACTCGAATAAGGGTTAATTGCCCCTGTCCCTATCGCTCATGGAACTAAGCAGGGTTGTCCACTGTCTCCTTTGATTTTTGCTCTTGTAATGGAGCCATTTGCGCAAAGGATCAGAGACAACTCGGAGATCACAGGGACTGAGGTAGCTTGGGTGCAACACAAAATGCCTCTTTATGCCGATGATGTCCTGCTCATGTTAACTAATATACCAACCTCCCTTGAGGCTGTCGTGTCTGAATTAAGATGATTTGAACTGGCTTCTCTGTCAATTACTAGAAATCCTTGCCATAAGTGTGCAATTGCCCAAGCAAGTCATTGCCGCTGCGAGATCCACCTGTCGATTCCGTGGGCATCTGACACTATTGAGTACCTGGGGGTGAGGATTCCTGTTTCCCCGCAGGATGTATATTGGGTCAACTTCCCAGGGTTGCTTAAGGATCTTGCCGAAGATCTTAAACGTTGGAGTAAGCAGGAAATATCACCGATGGGACGAATCGCTGCAGTAAAAATGAATCTTTTACCCAGATTCTTGTATCTTTGTCAAGCCTTGCTAGTTAAGATACCCAATCTTGAAGTACGTATGCTGCAGCGTAGCGTCCTACAATTTATCTGGGTGGGCAAAAAGCCTAGAGTTCCAAAAGCTGAGGTTTTAAGCGATGCCCGGAGGGGAGCAATGGCGGCTCTGGGCCTCCTCAGGTATTATGTGGCTGCTCGGGTTATGCACATTTTGGCTTGGAGGTCCCCTCCCAGATGGGTAGCTCTTGAGAAAGCCAACTCCTCCTGCCGGTTATCTTTCTTACCCTTTATCGACAATACTAAACTCCCCGATCTGACACACACTTGAGCTCGACAAAAATCTTGCTGTATTACTGGCACGTGGCTTTTATGAAGAAGTGGGTGAATCGGGTTTCAGACCGTGCTCTCCAGTCTTTGGTAATGCAGAATTCTCCCCAGGATTCTTAGGGAATAGTTTTTCAAATTGGCATAATGGGGGTCTGCATAGCTTGCATCAGCTGTACCAGGAGGGCTCTCCTCTCTCGTGTCCGAATGTAAGGCTCAATTCTCACTAACCGAAGGCGAACGATTTAGATATGGTCATATTCGGCACTGGATTTCACAACTGTGAGGAGCCAGGTGACCTGCGAAGGTGAGAGTATTGGAATGTACCCAACAGTATGGCATAGATGGGGGTAGAATCTCATGCTTTTATAAACTTTTGGGAGGCAACTTACTAACCGTCAGATCCTCCTACATTGCCATTTGGAAAGCGGATGTGGGACCTCCTGTCGAGGATTTATGGGAAGAGATCTGGGCTAGAAACCACGCCTCCTCTAGATGTGTAACCAATAGAGAATGCATGCATAAACTTTGCTACCGATGGTAGCAGCCTCTGCTAACTTTACATAAAATGAATGCTGCTTTGAATTCGGCTTGCTGGAGGGGGTGCGGCCTTGGGAAGCTACTTTCATATGTGGTGGTCCTGTCATGTGATCCACACTTTTTGGGTTGCTGTACTGTCTCACATTAAGGAGAGAACTGCAGTGGACTTACCCCTGGCTCCACTAGTTGGCCTATCGCGGTGCTCAGTGGAAGATGTGTACCCTAAATCGGGTTGCAGAGCACAATCGGCGACACACCAATTTTTAGCAACTAAAATATAAATAGCACGATCGTGGAAGGCTCTTATGGGGCCAGTATTGGCACAATGGTGGATGGAGGTATGGGACATCTTGGTCGACGAAAAAGTTACAGCATGTGTAAAACAATGCGCTGTCTTGGTATCTAAATTTCTGGCTCCCATTTGTTGACTATTACCAGAATTTTCCCTCCCTAACTTTTAAACCGTCTCTACTTTCAAACTATTCCTTGATGTGATGTCCTTGGTGTGGTACTTTTTTTTATTTTAACAAGGTTATGCATTTTCGCATTAGCGCCTCGGTGGTGGGATGGCTTGTTGGACCCGGGAATGTTGTGCATTATGCATTCAGCCATATTTTACTGTCTATGTATGTCTCGCATCCTTGTTTGAATAAAAGGTTTGGGGAAAAAGTTATAGAATTTTGCTTTTATACTTAACAGATACTTCATTGTTCTGATATTGTGAAATGTGTAGGCTTAATTGAGCTGCAACAAGAATGCTGTGTGACTTGACTAGTTTATATTTGTGTATGATTTTGTATTATCTGGGGAGATGGTTTGTATTTATGGCCTGTATTGTTTGTCTAATTGTGCATAGGAGACTTTTAAATATTCATGTTCGTGTGCAAGGTTTGTTGGAAACCAAAGCACAAATGGAAAAATAAATAAAAAAGAATGCTAATCCATGCACTGGGAGAAATTGTTAACCCTGAGGTGCAGGCCCGTTTCTTGGCCCGGGCAAGGCGGGCAGCTGCCCGGGGCGCAACCGCCAGGGGGGTTCGCAATTACCCCGCTACACTGGAACCTCTGAAGGGGATAAAATTCCCCAGTTTGTGGGGCGGCGCATTGCCGTGGGGAAAGTTCTGTGGGTCAGGTACTGGCGCTGCCCCTTCCGACTGTAATGTCACAAGTACTACGTAACATTACAGAAGTCAGAGGCTTCCTCCGACCACTTTAGCGCCACTTGGGGGGGGGGGCATAAGCACAACAATTAAAACACTTCAGGTCCCCCTGCAGCTAAAACCAGCTCCTCCCATCACAATGCAGGCAGGAAACTGCTAATGGTGGGCCATTGGTCACTGAATGGTTTCGTGCTGACATTGTGTTGGGAGGGGAGGTAGTGTGGGGCGTGGGCGTGCACTGTAGGCAGCTTTGCCTCTCCCAAAATAAAGCGGCGCTATTTCTTTCATGCTGCTTCTTTGCCAAACTTTATAACAATTCCACTTTAAACCACTTCCATGGCACTGGTGATGAGTTACTTCATTATGCTGATAATAGTTTTGATCAGTGTTGCTGAGTAAATATTCTTTAAGCCATGACCCGGTTCATTTATTTATTCATGCAATGTTTGTCGGGTACATGGACACAGATTATTTATTTATGCAATGTTTGTCGGATACCTGTATCCGACAAACATTGCATAAATAAATAGGTACCCGACAAACATTGCATGAATAAATGAATAATCCGGTTCCATGTCTCCTTATAACAAGTCAACAGTCAGACTTTACTGTATCAAAGCATACACTTGATTCCCATTGAAATAATTTTAAAGTGATTGTTTATTGTGTTCGGGTGTCTCCTTGTCATTGCCCTTTTGGCTTAGGTTGCCTCCAAACCCCCTTCAGCATCTTGTGTTCTTTGATGGTTGCATATACTGCATCCTGTGCCATATTCATGTTCTCTTGGTGTGCCCAGTCCTCATTATCTGCAGCCTAAGTGGGACTAGAGCATACAATTGTCTTGGGCACCAATGAAAAAGTGGCCCACTGTTGCAAATGGCAATTCATTCCTTGTGTAACGGACTGTTTGACTTTGGGTAGGAGTCCCTTAATGGTGTAGTTTGGGAGTGGGGTGGGGTGCGATGCAGTGGGGCTGGGGCGCGGGGTGCGGTGGGGCTGGGGTGCGGTGGGGCTGGGGCGTGGGGTGCGGTGGGGCTGGGGCACGGGGTGCGGTGGGGATGGCGCATTGGGTGCGGTGGGGCTGGGGTGCGGGATGGGATGTGGGGGGGTGTATTCCTAGTGTTTCGCTCTGGGCACCAAATGGATTAGAAACTGCCCTGCTGAAGTGCGTTATAATGGTTTTCAAACAGGCAACATAACTGTGGAAACCATGATGACCATTCTCCGTGATAAAGAGAGTGGAATTAACATGCAAGGAGGATTCATGACAAGTGGGAGTATGGCATCCATCCTGCCACAAGACTGCAGCCTACCTTGTGTTCACTTATTTACAGGCACGCCTGATGCAGACAGGTGTGAAACCATTGTTCGCTAAACACTCCTTTTGCTTGGTATAATATTTCTTTACATTAATGTTTTGGCTATAGAACAGTGATAAAACACACAAGTTATGAAATAGTTAAGTTGACATTCATCACACAATGTTGTCCATGCACGAAGCCCCCAAAACAGACCACCTTGAGTTAAGCATTTCCATAAAACATTCAGGTGCTTCGTTTCAGCAATATGGTGATTAGCCCTCTCTTAACATGGCATTCTTCCGTGTTAATGTGTCTACGTACATGGGGGAGTAAACAATGTTACGTTGGTGTCATGAAACAGAAAAGTCAAATGTTTTTCATTTATGTGATTTTTATTATTTTTTGATCCCAGCAATTAAACCACTGTACAGGGCTTTTGTAATCCTCGGTGGCAGGGGCGTTGCTAGGGGGGGGCTGAGGGGGCTATAGCCCCTGGTCTTTTGGTTGTAGCCCCGGATAGAATTGCAGGAGCTACAGCCAAAAGACTAGCTAGCCCCCAGTCCCAACAGTTCCGACATCAGCTTAGCCCCGGGTCTTTTCCAGACCTAGCAACTCCCCTGCTCGGTAGCCTTTCAAATACTGTGCTTTCGTTGTGTTGGTGCAGAAGGGTCCCTCCTTTGTTCCTGCTCAGTCCCGTGTGTGCCTCGAGCTCCTGTATTCCCACCACAGCCCCGCAGTGTAGAGCTCGGTTCTACTCCATGCGACTTAATTTCTTCAAACCCCCTCTTTCCCAGTCTCCCCTTCCTCTCTCCACGGCCGCTCAGTGTTGCCAGGTCAGAAGGAAAAAATAAGCTGAATGTTCCTTTAAAACAAGCCCAAAACAAGCTGACTCCCAACCAAATAAGCTGCAAAAACAAGCGCACCTCTAAAATAAGGTGGAAAGGTCTCAGAAGTTGAAAAATAACTATAACGCAAAGAATACATACAGAGAGCTCAAACATATGTTAACAAAAAGCATTTATTAAAATTGTTATTTTCTAACAATTGGTGTCTATTTTAATTTGTTGTATGTGTGCGACTTATAAAAGCAACATTATTGGCTTTTTGGATCCTCGGCTGCTCTGGTGCTTGATTCGTCGCTCACCTCTGGTCCTTGGCTACATTGCAGGTACCTGCCAAGTAGCCCCATGTACTTCATGACACTGAGCCAGTCCAGGCATTTCCTATTAAATGCTAGGACTGGTATTTTATTTCTTCCCATTATAAGTATGGGCCTACAAGGACCAGTATGCAAAGGGAAAATCCAGGACTAGCTCATGGCGACAAGCGTGACATGGCCCCCCCACTGTCGTCCTTCTGGTATTGGGAAACCTGGTTGATTGTTGTCATCTGGTCCTTGGTTCATATAGTCCATCACCCCTCTGGTCATTGGCTCCCTCATGACTTACTCCTCTAGTAAATCACTAGCCCACCCATTGACTGTTCATTGCCATGCTAATCCCCAACCCCAGGGCTTTAAGTGGGCCGGGGCCTGCTGGGGCTGAGCCCCGGCAGGCTCTGAAATTTCGTTTTGAGGCGGGGCCCTGCCGGGCCCAGTAATCTCCCCTGGCAGCCCCGGCCACTACACGAAAAGGCATTTTTTTCTACAGCCTGAAGCGCTCGCTCGTTTGCGAGAGCTTCAGCCTACAGAAAAAAATGCCTTTCAGCCATAATGGTGGCGCCGCACCTGCGAGGCATCCCTTTAATCAAGAGATTCCCGTCGGCCGGCGCCACCATTATGGAAAAAACGTGAGGCCGCTGAAAGCAGAGGCCTTGCTTTCTAAATACTGGAGCTGCCGCGCATTCGCGGGAGTTTCAGTATTTAGGAAAAAGGCCTCTGCTTCCAGTGGCCTCACGTTTTCAGCCTTAATGGTGGTGCTGCCCCTCCCCAGCTGGCGAGGGGCAACACCACCATTAAGGCTGAATAGGCAGGCGCTGTCCCCTGCCAGGCAAGCCTACACAAAATAAATGCAGAGATCAGCACCCTCTCCCCATAGGGGAGAGGGTGCTAATCTATACGAAAGGCTGCCTGGCAGGGGTGGCAGTAGCCCATTGAGCCCGGGCTCGTTAAGGGGGCGTGGCCTAACGGGCCATCAAGACCCCCGCTGTTAGGCCACGCCCCCTCGATGAGCCCCGGCTCGATTTGTAGTGCCACTTAAGGCACTGCCCAACCCTGTTCTTGCCCCTCCCCGCCCAAAACACCTTATCATGGGAACTCTTTGTGCTCTCTTTAATCAAGCCTTAACATTAAACTTTGCACTCAATGCTGAATGAATTTGAGCTGTAAATGCTACTGGTGTAATAGAAATGTCTTAACCTGGTCTGCGTTCAGCCAATCAAGTTAAAAGCACTGTGTGTGTCCTTCAGTTAGTCATGTTAAAAGTTTTTGGCTTTTGCAAACTTATCAGGCATTTGCCAGGCACTGCCATTAGATGCCCTGGTACTTGCACCATTTTGCACCTGGTGCCGTTCATACAACTAAAGATAGCAGTGCCTACCAAGGGCCTTTCCCATGCCTACACAAAACCCTAAACTATTGTCATTGTCTATGCTTGTTTCCATCATGACTAAACTACATGTTGCTGTAAATACCCCGTGTTTACCTCTTGGCTAGGTAATGCGTCTTCAAAGGGTCTCTCATATTGAAAGAGCCCATCAATGCAAAAGAAAGGAGTACTTGCAGATTCACATCAGGAAGGCAATCAGCCCGAGCCTCACAGCGTGTGCATAACAGCTTAAGGCAAGACGGCATGTTCGCCTTTCATATTCATTTTTTTTTTGTAAATGGGGCCAAGTCAGACAGACTGGCAAACAAGCGGAACAATAAGCACACAATTAAGGAAAAACGCAGACAAAAACCGCGACAAGCAACCTGCTAATATTATAAGCGACTTTGGGCAAAAACAAGCCCAAAGTCACTTATAATATAATAAGCGGACATGGCAACACTGCGGCCACTAAAAAAGAATAAAATATGAGAACTGCTTAAATGATGGACACGGGCACTCAAGGACAGGGGTGGAGCTACGTAGATCACTGGCCAATCCCAGGAACAGAAATGTAGGAGGGCGGGCTATGACATTAGCTTTTCATTTCGGGCTGCATGTATGGCTGTAGCCATCAAGTGGGCGTGACTCCGAAGATTGCCGAACACTGCCTCCCACAATCTACCATGGGAGGCAGGATAGCATACAACACCGGCACGTGACACCACAATAGCCAAACTTTACCAACAGCAGATAGATAACCAGATCTAGTTTTGAAAACGAAGCTTCAAGTCCCAAAAGGAAACAGTTCAGAGATTTTCCCCAGCAACCACTCACCTCTCACTGTATTTTCACGGATCAGGGGAAACTCAGCATGTAAGCTGCGGGCCCCACACCGTAGCAGGGAGGCGTTGCCAGCAAGGGCCACTTCCTCCAAAGTCCCGGGGACCCCTAGCACAAAGCCCAGACTGACCCACGGGGCTAACGCAGAAGACATCTGTACCGGAAATGCCTTCCAAGGCTCACGCCGAGGTATTTATGCACTGAGCGTGGCGTGAGGTCAACGCGGGTCTCAATGCCAGGGTCACCAGGTGAAACCCATCACCTCTTAATTAGACCGGCCTCAAGCCTAGGTGATCCCCACCCCCTGCTACGCAGGTCTGCCGCACATTAATGCTCTACACTACAGCCACAGTTCCGCCCGCATAGCTGACGTGATCTCAACTCAGGTGAAACCAATTTCCCTTTCAATCAGGCATGGCCAAACGTACGCATTTTTAAAAGTCGGATCTTAATTGTCAAGCTCCTTCTCGAACCTCCCCTTTGACCTCCTGCCACAGGCCAGTTCAATGGAGGGTGTGTGTGATGTTCTTCAAAAACGTTTTTTTTCTTAAATCAATTTGGTTCAATGCATGTACTTCTTGATGTACAAATATATGTATAAGTAGAAGAATTCAACTTGATATCGGTTCTGGGTTTCTTCCTTTGCCCCTTGCAATTGGTATTGGGTAACTTGACTACGTTGCAACCTGTCCTAGGGTGCTTCTGTGTCTGAGAATGTGTACGGGCCAATCTGCCTGATTCCCAGTGCTGATCCCGTAGCAGTGTCCCTGGGAATTGTGGTCCTTGTAGTTTGTGTATTTTTCTAAATATCATGATTACAGTGCCGAATTTTGCATGAATCCAAATATGCTGTCATACTTGCCCACTCCAGTCAGGGGATGCTAACTCGGTTCTGATTTTTATTTTGCATTCTGGGTCTAATAGACCTGGATTTGCAGAAAGAAACAAAGGGCTGGATTAACATAACACATTGGCATGCATCAGCCACGTTCCAAGTGCACAGCATTCGTTTGTTCTGCCACATGATGTCTATTTAAGTATGTCTTGGGGCACAGCTACCCTCTGCATTACATTATTTGCAGGGCTGGTGTCCGGCCGGTTATTTGAATCCTTTTGCAAGTGTCCTGCAAATCTTTTGAATGCGACGAATCTAAGGAGGAATCGATTTATATAGAGCCCCGATCTTCATATACATATATATGCATACATCTTCCTAGCACATAGCATAGTTGCAAGCTGCCAACATGACCCGTTCCAATCTGTAGGTTCTTATCCAGTCCTGTTGTTTTTCTTTGCATTCTTGGACTTGTAGTCCGACTTTCATAATGGGTAACGTGGAAAAAAACAGAACTGGCTAATCACCTACAGATTGGAATGGGTCATATTGTTAAGTATGTAGTTGATAAGGTTAACACGATTATCCATGGGGTTTCACCATCAAATCTCAATAACTGTTTAACTCTTCCATTGGAAATTCGGAAAAATTGCCACAGTACATTTCAGAGGCATCCACCCCTACCTGGAACATTACTGAATTTTTCATGCACGGCTTAATATTTTGGAAAAGTTGTATTGCTAATAGCATATTGGACGACATATAACATGGGGTTTTCCGATAAGGAAAACAAAATTCGGCCTAAAATATCAGTAAATTGTCATCTACGTTTTTATTTAGCATGCACCTAAATATATCAGTATCCAGTGTCCTGAGAAAAAAAAATCTAAAATGGAGCTGCTCAATTTTGAGATATTTGAGTATGAATATACACAGTATCTGCCACGGGGCCGTTGGGCAGCTTGCCCTCCCAACCCCCCTAGGCGCTATAGAGCGGAACACCACGACATCTCAACGCTAGCCAGGACATTTTTCACAGCTGCTGCCTTCTCAGGAGCGCTGTGGCTGAAGAAAGTGTTCCAGGTGTCCTTGCCAGCCACGGTATTCCAACTTCTTTGTGTCTCGCATTGCCCTGCTAAAGGGCAGAAGTTTAACTCAATGGCTGTGCCACCCACATTCCATTCGGGCCCTTGCTGAACGGACCTGGTCCCCTTTCCAGCTTTCATTAGATGACAAAAGGCACCTTTAAAGGGCTGCACACTTACTGTTCATTTATTTTGTTTGCAGCCTTTCTTAGGTATGGGTGTTTAGTCAGTCGAATTTACTTAAATAAGGACCAGCCCCTACTTTGTTTAGGACTGGGGAAGTGTACAACATTAATGCACAAATGGTGTCCCAACCAGAAAGTTATTTTTATGTGGAATGAAATCACTTGTACGATAGCAAAGGTGTGCTAGTCCTAGGCGTTTTGTAGAACCACCGCCCATCTCGTGGAGCCCAATATTCTCTAACAATTAAGGGCTGGTATCTCTGGTACCGTGTTTCCTATCACATAATTCGGTTGTTTAATGAAATTCGTTTTTATTGTGAGTAGATTGTAAAAAATGTTAACCAAAACAATTAGTCAATAATACTGGAGTAATGGATTCATACATTCAAGGGTTATACAATAGCATTGGTGCAGAATAATTTAGCAAACATACAAAGAACAAAAAACAACAAGGACAAAAACAGTAAAAGTAATATAGTTCACAAGACCGCTAGGGGCCGTGGATCAAGATGGCTGCATAAGCTGGGAGCTATCAACCCCGCCAAATGTGAACATTGATTAAAAACAGAAACCCCAGTAAACGATTCTACAGAGGCCAGTACAATGATTAGAAAGAGAGGAGCCACACTCCCTGTGCACAGATAGGAGAGGCGCCGGATGAACGTAGGTGCAGGAGAGGGGAGAAGCGCAGTGCCGGATGTGTGCCCGATCTGGGGGGAGAAAGCACCATGCGGCCATCAGCCCAGAAGCAGCAGTGATACCGGGAGAGTCTAGGCAGAACGGGTGTTGCGGAACAGCAGAATTTGCAGACGTCACGTGAAGCCTCATCGGCTCTCCTCGGAGGAAGCTGGTGGCCTGCATTGAGCGGCCGGGCACGGAGAGGCGGAACATCGTGAAGAGGAAAAAGGGCCAGAGAAAAAGAGAATGGCATGCACAAGGGGAGGAGGCGCAAGCTCCCCCCACTGCCTCCTTCCACTGGGCTGAACCACTGTAGACAGGAGAACGGGGGATGGAGGCCCCAGGGAGCTCGACGGAAGGATCAGGAACAAGCAGTCCTCAAGTGGTACATGGACCTTTGAAGGGAGTGCCCCAGGGGGAAATAAAGAACATGTTGTGAGGGAGAAAGGAGGATCCAAGCTTGGGCTGAGTCAACCAGAAGGGCCCAGAGGAGAGCGCCAGACCAAAACTGGTACAGCGAAAAGACAAAAAGCCTGCTGACGTCACGTGGATCCTCCAATGTGCTACCTGGTGGACGCAGTCACCCTGTGGAGAGCGGCTAGGCATGGGGAGGCATGACATAGCGAAGAGGTGAGAGGGACCAGGACGGTGGAGACCAGCAGACATAGGATCACAAGGCGCAAGCTCCCCCTCCTCCTGCTCCCCGCCGGGCCACGCCACTGTACAGTGGAGAGTGGTGGAAGGCCCCCCTAGGCATTCGGCAGAGGGGCCAGGATCTAACAACCCCGAGTTGCACACAGACCACTAGAGGCACTGTGCGGGGGAGAGTAAACGAATGTGCTGGGAGGGGATAAGAGATAAACAAATCTGGGCTGACCTAACCAGGCCGCATAGCAAAGTGAAGCACCCTGAGGGGACCTATTGGCAGGAATTGCGAGCATAAAAGAAAAGGGCACACGCAACAGCTTGGAGCTGCTCGACACGGGGCACTGAGTGGACAGAAAGCAGCGAGAGCCCCTGAGATAGGCAGCGGGAAGGTGGAAGCAGCTGGGGGTACGCAAAGGTTAGTGGGCTCACCTGCGTGGTAGAGGGCCCCGGAGAGGGGAATATAGCCCTCAGAGTCGCAAGCCTACGGGCATACAAGAACAGGCAGGAGATGGCAACAGGAGGTATGGATGCTCTAAAAGAGGATGTACAGACCATCCTATTGGAACTTAAAGCGTTAAGGAAAGAGGTGAAGACCTCCCTGAGGGCCATCGTGGACAGCGTCTCGAAGGTGGCGGATCGGGAGGAGACCTGTCTTGGGGAGGGTGTAGGCACAGTTCTGGGACCAGCCCACTTATCATAAAACACTCCCCACCCCTGGTTCAGATTCCACTTTGTGCTACAGCCATGAACTCATGCCATAGAAATAACACGTCAAGCCTAAAAACTTAGCATTTATTTAACAATAAGCAGACTAAATAAACAGATAGCAATTTTAGTAAAATTGAAAGAATAAAATGCAGGTTATAAATCACAGGTATTTAGAACACAGTCTCATCTCATCTTCCTTTTAGCCAACGTTTAGGACCCTGCTCAGCTTAACGACGGCCTCTCATCCCATGATGGCACTTCTCTGGTCAGATACTGCACTCCCTT
This sequence comes from Ambystoma mexicanum, assembly GCF_040938575.1. Classification (NCBI taxonomy): domain Eukaryota; kingdom Metazoa; phylum Chordata; class Amphibia; order Caudata; family Ambystomatidae; genus Ambystoma; species Ambystoma mexicanum. The sequence continues at coordinate 375,884,376 of NC_090926.1, read as the reverse complement.
CTCCTTCCTGATCCAGTCAGCCCTTAATTGAGAACATAGCAAGCAAGGAATGTTGCAGGGACAAATCGAAGCCCAGGCACCTGCACGCGCTTGTTACAAGCCCACGAGAGAGTCCCTACCTATCAACGTATGTGCCTATTTTTTTAAGGTAGGGCTGTCAATCAAGTAACACAGTCCCCGTTTTTGATCAGAATCCAATGACATCGTATCCAAGGAGAAATCCAGGTAATGCCCATGACCATTCAAGAGGCAACACTTCTGCTTAAATTGAAACCTACTCAACAAGTAAACACAGGAAACACAGGAAACTTATCATCTCAGTTGCAATTAAGAAGTACTCAAATCATTGCTCTAAAACTAGACATAAATACTTACCTCCTGATGAACCACTGAATGGAAGTGGGGAAACACGTGTAGAGGGCAACAACTTTTGTTTTTTTCTCTTTGAATAAGCACAAGTGCAACATTTATTCTAAAAAATAAAACAAATAAAAGACTCATTGTGGAGTACCTGTCAATCAGTGTTTGGAATCTTTCTTTGTGGCAAGTGACGCAGTCGTCCAGAACCTTCTTTCACTGTGAAAAATGTTTGTGCTGGTGGACAAAAACCCACTCAGTAACGATCCAAGGCACTCCTACCCCTGTTAGGGATTTCAATCAGGCGACACACACCTTAGCCTCGGCCCAGTATGCAGCGCACAACTGAAATACCTAGTCTATATTTTAGATTAGATTGAATATTGAGATGGTACACCACTCATATCACATCCCATTTTCAAATACCCCGGGTCACAATGGACCATGAACCACGCTGGTTGGTAAAATGCAATATTTATTTATTTGAAAATTCAAAAGAAATCCTACACTTTTTAATATGGGGCAGCAATCACCAATGTGGTGATAATAACTTGAATGTGAGCAATGCACTGGGTTTAACTTACCAGTGGAAAAGATACACAGCACAGCAGGATAGGAGCACTTTTGGTTTAGGTGAGATAGCACTTGAGTTAGAAGTTCCCCCTGCAATGTTCCCTCAACCCACAAATAATCAATTCTAAATTGATATGAAGAAACAGCAGGTAATCGGGGATAAGAAGCTGAAAACAGAATTCAAATCCGGCCTTCCCTTCCCAAATAAGAGAGAAAAATTGATTTAAACCCCTTGCAATGTTAGAAAATGACACTCGGAAATGGACAATTAAATAATGAATGTGTTTTAAAAACCTTGAAGCAATTATAATTCCTCACTAAAGCAGCACTGCAAAGACACTAACAATCACAAAGAATGGATTACCAAAAGCAGTTTGAAAATGAGTGGCAGGGTTTAAAACATGTTGCAGCAAATGACACATTGGAAACTTTGCAAACTTTGCAATTCCCGCCTGAAATTACCCAAACGGTTTTTAATAATAATGGGTGAAATACACTGATTTGTTGGGGGATAGCTATAAATCACAGGGACAATATGAAAGTGAAAGTAAGTCTCTAGCTGGTAAATTGGATGAGTTATGCAAGATCTAGAAAGGTGCGTGTTGAGTAAAATGGAGCAGTGAAAAAGGAAAGGAAAGGAAATCAGTTTTGACAAGAACAGTTTTACTCTACACTAATTCAGGCTAGGCCACCAAAGAGGGACACAGTAAGCTCCAGGGTTGATTCACAAGTTCAACCCTATCACCCCAGCGCCCAACCCTGGCGGAACCAGTCTGATTACTAGAAATAGGACTAAAGGCTTAGGATTTACACAAGGCAAAATTACTAAAGAGATGGCGCTAGCACTAGAACTCAAGAGCAGGATTGCAAGAATGATCCTGACAGTTTTACAAGTTATCAGGGTAAGGACAGGATGACTTAGAGAGTGGGATGAGGACAAAGACAAGATAGGCACTTTTTAGTTTTTGGATTTTGGACATTCAACGGTTTGTTTACTACATGGCAGTGCGCCTGGCAAAACAGCTGGGCAGTTCTGGTCACCGGGTAGCACTTCTGCACTGGCAATTCTGGTCACTGGATACTACAGGTAGCTGGATGGCAGGATTGCAGCAAGCAGGCAGTAGTGGGATCAGGATGCTTCCCAAAAACACCACAGCTTTTCCCTTTGGTCATTTGGGGATTTTAGCGGTTTTCGAATTTTAGACCTTGCTGGCGCAGGATCAGCGATGCTTTAGCCTTGTAGTTGGGATCTGGAGTTTGGAAGATGACGGGAACAGGAACCCAGCTCAGGAAATCAGGAAGAGTGTCTGTCTGTCCTGAGTCTTGTCAGGGACCCTTATTGACAGTGCATAATGATATCATCAAAGCATAGGGTGGGCGGGGTTAACTAAGCACATTCCTAAACTACTTGGATTGGGCAGGGGTGCTAGTCTCCGCCTTGCTCTCAACTTGTTGGATTTCCAAGGGAATGATGTCAGGTTTATGAAGTGAGTTTTACAATGTCAAAACACTCCCAAATTTACTTTACTTAAAATCCGATTTTGCCAAAAACAGACATTTATACAATTGCAATCTCTTAGTAAATTATATACACAGGTTACATATTATGTGCAGCACATATCAGTCCAATCCTTCAGTCTGTGGGACCTTGTTTCACCCTTCTGTTACAGTTTGGTAATTTTAAACATGAAAGATTCAGCCTAAAATTCCATAATTTTATACACAGATGCAAATTATCCCCAGGGATTTATGTACAACGTTTTCTGTTTGCAACATTGATATTTTTTGATTTATCCTCAATACCTTGCCCTATCTATCCCCAAGGTGTCAGCGAGTTCTACCATGTCTCAAAAGCAAGCACAAAAAATCACCTTTAAACAGCAATATTTTTACAGTTTTTCAGAGTCTTGCTGCAAAGATAAAAGTCTTTAAAGTTTATTCCTGAAATAGTCTTGGCAGTCTCTTTGTTCCTGGGTCCATATTTTTTCTGTCCTTCAACTGCTGCCAACTGTCATTTCCTTCAGAGCATGGTGGGGGTTTCTCCCTTCACACTTCAGACTTCCTTCCCTGGGAGCTTCATTGTCAGGGTCCCAGCAGAGACAAACGTCTGTTCAACCCCCTAATTATCAGGGGGTTGTCAGTATCTGCTGAGAGAGAGCCATCCTTTTGGTGCCACCCCTCCAAGCAGAAAACCTGTTTTCAACTTGCAGCTCCAGCCACTATAGTTTTAATCTTTAATTTCTGATCCTAGATCCAGAATTAAAGCAAGTCAGTTGCATAAAAAAACCCATGTTATATAGTCTCACAAACCCCTTAATTTGCTAAAAAACTGGCAGGCTTTCATTCACCAGTGTACTGTTCCAAAACACAGGCATTTGTTTTTCTTTAATTTGCAAAAGCTCATTTTTTTAGACGTGGTGCAGCTAGCCTTTCCTTATTTAATTCAACTTTTAATCCCCAGCAGATTCACACACGGCCTTGCAGCTATAGTTATTCTCTTGAAGCTGGAGTTGGTCTGCAGCACAGATACATTGAAACAAACATGGCTCAGCTAGTTGGAGTCTCTCTCTGAACAGCTGAGTTTTGGATACTTTAGCAAAGAAAATGACAGTGTTTCCCGTGTAAGTAAAAGTAAAGTTCCTGGTTGATTTTTTTAGAGTTGGTTTGACTGGGCTTGTCAATTCAGATTCATGCCTGGTTTTCTGAGGCACAGTGAGACACACAGGGCTTGGTAGGGTTTATTAATCACAGTGGCCTTAAGGAACAGAGGGAATTTAGAGTCAAAGCCGCATTTTTTAAAGGTGAAAAAGGGGTTCTTTTCAATGGGGATTTTGGGCTTTTGCAGCAAAACAATGCTGCTTTTTCCACTTTCTTCCTTTTGTTTAAGTCAGAACCCACTGGCAATCTCCTTCAATGGGCCCCCTTTGTTCCATCCAGCCATTTTGTTGTTGTTTGCAAAACCCAGTTTTGAGCCATGGCGCTCACAGGAACCAGCGCAACCATTTTGTGGTTTCTGCACAACTGCAGCTTGGTGATGTGGGGAAATGCTGTTGAGTGGGTCAATATATCCCACACATCCCCCCCGACTCTTCTTAGATTTCAAGTCGAGGGAGAAACGGGCACGTGGGATTCCTTCATGGGACAAGGCAGGATCCGGTAGGTATGAGTCCTTCTTCCATCAGAGAACGGTGCCTCCGGCTCTTCTTGTTGTCTCTGGTCAGAACGTGGAATGACACCCCCCCCCCGCCGCTTTCTGTTGGATCTTCTTTTCATGGTGTGGAGCGACACTCCCGGATCTCCTTTGGTTTCTCCTTTACAGGTTGCCGGGGAGGTCCTCCTTGGTCGTTAGATAGGCGCAATCAGCACGAATCTATGAAAGAGTGCACAAACCGGTTGTCAGGAACGGAGAATGGAAGGTTTGGAAGCGCTGGAAGCATTGACTTGTGAGCGCTCTAGTCCTCACTCAATATGGTGGCCGTGCCTTTAAATTCAGACTCCTCCACCAAACCGGTGCGTTGTATCTGTACACATCGCTCCGGTTCGTGTGGAACTTCGTTCTTGGAAAATTCCTCCTTGCCGACCTTCCTTGCAGCTACCTTTTGCCTTCCCTGTGCCTACCTTCTGCGCTCAACATAATTCCTTCCCGTGTTACCTGTCTCCTGAGTCTTGCTACTTCTGCAAGTGTTTCTTTGCCTCTCCTCGTCTGTTCTACGGCTCCGCCTCGCCTGAGCTTCTGCACCTACGCCTCTTGTTTTCCGCCGAAGCATTTAAGTTTATTTGTTCGGCGTTTCTGCCTTTCGTCTTCTCTGCACTCTCGTTTCTCGTTTGCAGACTTACTACGTTCTGCAGGCGTATTTCTACTTTCTGCTTATGGTTTACCTGCACACTATTTCTATACTTACTCCTTTCGAAATCTTATCACTGTTATTTACGGGCATTTCTATCTGTTCTGTCTTCCCTTAAGATTTATTTCTTGGTTTATTTGGGTTCCTGTATCTATCCTCTGTGTGCCACGTCCTACTGTCACCGCAGAGCTTAACTGGCTCTCTCCACCGGAGTTGGAGGTCAACTTCCTGAGCCATCAGCTGCAGCCAGACTTCAATTACTTGTGCAAGGAATTCTCAACTCCTTATTAGAACCCATCTGGAAACAGGGTTTTTTCTGCCTTTGTGCTTTTTCCCTGATCTAGGTCTGGCCCCCTGGGTGTCCCCGCGGACAGGGTTCTATCTCTGCCACGGTGGCCTCCGGAGGGGCCCGACCCTATTTACACGAAAAGAAAGCCAAGACACCAAAGGACAAGACTCCCGTAAGGAGGAAGGACCGTAAGAAGACAGAGTCGAATCCAAAGGAATCCGCCACAGAAGATTCAGGTGAGGAGGAAGGGGATAAGGCCTCCAATCTTCACAGTATACAACGCCCAATATTTACCATGGCATCGTTAGAACAATATCAAGAATTGGTAGCAGCGATGCAGAACCTTACTATGGAGGTCCAGGCTTTGAGAACAGAGAACATAGCCCTCCGACAACAGGTTGTTTTGCATCGTGATGACAGGGGAGACCTGCCTACAATGCCACTCTCCTTTGGCAAATACGATGGTCACCCAGGAGGGCTAAAGGACTTTCTTGACGCATGTAAGGTGTATTTTGCCTTTCGACCTCATGCTTATGAGACTGCTAGATCCAAGGTCGGGTTTATCATTGCCAACCTAATGGGTAATGCTCTCTCATGGGCTACACCGTTTGTCACCGGAAACAACCCGATTTTGGGTGACTATGATCGTTTTACGGAGGTGTTTAAAGAACGTTTCGACCGACCAGAAGTCTTCTATTCCTCTCGCGAAGCTATCCTAGATGTCAGCCAGGGAAACACTGATGTACAAACCCATCTATCCCGTTTCCAGAGGCTGGCAACCAAGGCAGATTGGCCTGATTCCGCTCAGCAAACCATCTACAGACGTGGCCTTCGTGATGAAATCAAGGATGAGCTGGCCCGAGTGGCTAGACCTGCATCCTTTCAAGATCTTGTTACATTATCTCTTCAGATTGAGTTCCGTCTACAAGAGAGACGATTAGAAAGAAGACGAACCAGAGGCGTTCCACAGCCAACCGGCCTCCCCTCTCCTGTCCCTCCCACCAGAACTACCCATCCTCCTGAAGAACCTATGCAGATAGGGGCGGCCCGAGGACCTCTAACTCAAGAAGAAAGTAGAAGAAAAAGAGAGGCTGGATTGTGTATGTATTGTGGCTCCTCGAAGCACTTATTGAGAGACTGTCCTGAGGTGCCACCTCGAAGACAGGGAAACTTCAACCCCCGATCTACAGCAAGGGAGGTTTCGGGGGAAGTAACAAGCACCCTTGTAACTACACAAGAGAAGTAAGCACTCCCGATGATAACAGTCTAATGGTGTTTCGAGTTGACTTGTGGCTGTCTGATGCAGGTCCCACAGAGGTACTCGCCATGCTTGACTGTGGAGCAGCAGGGAATTTCATCGACTCCAAGTGGGCTGCGGAACATCTTGTTCCCACAATATCCAAGGCCACTCCCATTCCGGTGGAAGGGGTGGACGGGAAGCCCTTATCTTCTGGACCTATTACCAAGGAGAGCACTCCGTTGAGAATGAGGTTAGGCCATCACGAGGAGTTCCTGTTATTTGACCAGATCAGAGCAGCTCATTTTCCATTGGTCATTGGCATTCCTTGGTTAAGGAGGCACAACCCTCAAATTGATTGGACGGCTAACAAGGTAGTCTTCAATTCTACGTTTTGTAAATCACACTGCATGAGCTCGTCCTCGACGTCCAACACCCTAGCATATGACCGAAACAGTACTCCAGATCCAATCACAGTGGCATCAGTTCCCATCCATTATCAAGAATTCTCAGAGGTGTTCCTGGATGCCGTTCTCCGTCAACTCCCGCCTCATAGAACAGAGGATTCCGGTATAGACCTGATACCTGAGGTGGTGGTTCCTTTTGGGAGGATGTACCCTTTGTCTCTACCAGAGAGGAAGGCTCTGAGAGAATACCTCGACGCAAATCTTCAAAACGGACTCATCCAAGAGTCCAGATACTCTTGTGGGGCTTCCTTGTTCTTCATTCCTAAAAAGGACTCAGCAGAGCTGCGCCCTTGTATAGATTACAGGGGGCTCAACAAGGTTACCATTCGGGATAGGTATCCTATGCCTTTGATCCGGGACATCTTGGAGGCAGTACATGGGGCGGTGTTTTTTACCAAGCTTGACTTGAGAGGGGCTTACCACCTCTTGAGAATCAGGCAAGGGGACGAGTGGAAGACAGCGTTCCGTACCCCTTTTGGACTCTTTGAATACCGAGTGATGCCATTTGGTCTTGTGAATGCACCAGCCATTTTCCAAAAGTATATGGACAAGATTTTCGCAGATATGCTGTTTGTGTCAGTGGTAGTGTACCTGGACGGCATCCTCATTTTTTCCAAGACTCTATCGGAGCACAGGTCACTGGTCAGACTAGTCTTACAGCGTCTGCAATCCCATCAACTACTGGTAAAGCCAGAGAAATGCTCATTTGAAGCTATGTCCGTGTCCTACCTAGGATATATCTTATCCAAAGAAGGTATCGAGATGGACTCCAGTAACGTGAAGGCTATCAGAGAATGGAGAAATCCTGTCAATGTCAAAGAACTCCAAAGCTTCCTAGGATTGGCCAATTTTTATCGAAGGTTCATTCCCAACTTTTCTAACAAGGTACTTCCACTGACCTCTCTATTGAAGAAAGGAGTCAAGTTCGTATTTGATGAAGGGCCCCAAAGAGCCTTCTGTTTTCTGAAAGAATGTTTTTCCACAGCCCCCATCCTGGTCCAACCGGATCAGAACCGACCCTACATTCTGGAAACAGACGCTTCTACAGGGGCGGTGGGAGGAGTTCTGCTTCAAAGGTCAGAAGACGACTATGAACATCCGATAGCTTATTACTCCAAAACACTTACCTGTAGTGAACGCAACTACTCGGTTATAGAAAAGGAGCTATTGGCTATAAAACTGGCCTGTCAAGAGTGGAGACATCTTTTACAGGGAGCTACTCATCCGTTTACTATTAGAACAGACCATCGTAACCTTCGGGTTTTACAACAGTTGGAATGTTCCAATGCCAGGCATGCCAGATGGGCATATTTTTTTTTACAATATGATTTTGTAATTACATACTTACCTGGTACAGAGAACATGAAGGCTGATGCCTTGTCAAGAAGACTTGGGGATACTTCTGGCTCCTACACGGGACACAAACTGGTTTTCCCTAATCCCACTGTGTTGGCTTCTACTGTTTCATTTCTTCAAGACCTAATTCCACAGTATCAGATGGGCACCGAGCTTCCGTCAACTGTTATTCAAGATAAGGACGTATTGTATTATCATGAAGGAGCTCTCTATGTTCCCACTAAGAAGCTACAAAATCAGATACATTCTTGGTGTCATGACACCCCTTTAGCTGGACATCCCGGAATCAGGAAGACATTGGATCTGCTACGGAGGGGTTTCTGGTGGCCGACCTTAAGAAAAGATGTAAGCCAGTACGTTTCCACTTGTTCGGTTTGTGCTTCCAACAAACACCGAACGGGAAGACCTCTGGGGCTACTGCAGCAAGACTCCTTACCGGACCATCCATGGGAACACATCTCTACCGATTTTATTGTAGACCTCCCTCCGTCATATAGCATGACAACGATTATGGTGACAGTTGACTCATTTAGCAAGCTCGCCCATTTTTTGGCCTTTAAACAGGTTCCTTCAGCCTCCGAAATGGCCGCAACCTTTCTTCAGGATATAGTCCGTTTACATGGTTTGCCCAGGACCATAGTGTCAGACAGAGGACCCCAATTCACCTCCAAGTTCTGGGCTTCTCTCTGCCAAGTTCTAGGGATTCACAAGGCACTCTCTTCTGGATACCACCCACAGAGCAATGGCCAAACTGAAAAATTAAATGCCAGCCTAGAACAGTACCTCAGGTGTTTTTGCAGTCCGCAACAAGAAGAATGGTATTGTTTCCTCCCACAGGCAGAATTTGCCTACAATAACTCTCTCCATACATCGATCCAGATGAGTCCTTTCTATTGTGCTTACGGATATCATCCTCAACATTTACCCTGGCTCAATCCTCCTTCTACCAAAATTCCAGCGTTGGATGGGGTTCTATAGGACCTACAGGAGATACACAGACTCGCTAAGGAAGCACACCAAGCGAGTCAACTTACACACAAGAAATGGGCAGACAAGGGTCGTACTACCAATCCGAGCTGGAAGATAGGGCAGCTTGTCTGGTTGTCCACCAGATTTCTACCCAGATGGGTTCATAAGGGGAAGTTCTCCTCTCGTTTCCTTGGGCCATTTCCCATTCTTCAACAGATCAACCCTGTTGCATATAAGATCAAGCTACCAGAATATCTCAGAAAGGTACATCCAGTCTTCCATATCTCCCTTCTCAAAGAACATAAGGAGGACCCTTTTAAGAGACCTGTGTTCAGAACGCGTGCTCAGGTGAGCCCTACGCCTGAAGAATATGAGGTGTCTCATCTTGTCGATTCCAGATACCACAAGGGGCGGTTGCACTATTTGGTTCATTGGAAGGGTTATCCAGTGGAAGAGAGGACATGGGAACCTGTGAGCCATATACATGCCAAATGCCTAGTGCAGAGGTTCCATCGGCTTCATCCGGGCAAACCGGGGAGTCCCCCGGGAAGACGGGGGTATACTGTCAGGAACGGAGAATGGAAGGTTTGGAAGCGCTGGAAGCATTGACTTGCGAGCACTCTAGTCCTCACTCAATATGGTGGCCGTGCCTTTAAATTCTGACTCCTCCACCAAACCGGTAAATTGTATTTGTACACATCGCTCCGGTTCGTGTGGAACTTCGTTCTTGGAAAATTCCTCCTTGCCGACCTTCCTTGCAGCTACCTTTTGCCTTCCCTGTGCCTACCTTCTGCGCTCAACATAATTCCTTCCCGTGTTACCTGTCTCCTGAGTCTTGCTACTTCTGCGAGTGTTTCTTTGCCTCTCCTCATCTGTTCTACGGCTCGGCCTCGCCTGAGCTTCTGCACCTACGCCTCTTGTTTTCAGCAAAGCATTTAAGTTTATTTGTTCGGCGTTTCTGCCTTTCGTCTTCTCTGCACTCTCGTTTCTCGTTTGCAGACTTACTACATTCTGCAGGCATATTTCTACTTTCTGCTTATGGTTTACCTGCACACTATTTCTATACTTACTCCTTTCGAAATCTTATCACTGTTATTTACGGGCATTTCTATCTGTTCTGTCTTCCCTTAAGATTTATTTATTGGTTTATTTGGGTTCCTGTATCTATCCTCTGTGTGCCACGTCCTACTGTCACCGCAGAGCTTAACTGGCTCTCTCCACCGGAGTTGGAGGTCAACTTCCTGAGCCATCAGCTGCAGCCAGACTTCAATTACTTGTGAAAGGAATTCTCAACTCCTTATTAGAACCCATCTGGAAACAGGGTTTTTTCTGCCTTCGTGCTTTTTCCCTGATCTAGGTCTGGCCCCCTGGGTGTCCCCGCGGACAGGGTTCTATCTCTGCCACAGTGGCCTCCGGAGGGACCCGACCCTATTTACACGAAAAGAAAGCCAAGACACCAAAGGACAAGACTCCTGTAAGGAGGAAGGACCGTAAGAAGACGGAGTCGAATCCAAAGGAATCCGCCACAGAAGATTCAGGTGAGGAGGAAGGGGATAAGGCCTACAATCTTGACACCGGTTACGACAATTTCCCACTAACTGCCCTCCAATCGGGTTGACAGCAGTGGGATACAAAGGCATTTAATGATCACGATTGATAATGAAGAAAATACTCCCTGTTACATAATCATATTTATACATCCTATTGGCTTCCTTCCGGTTCTTCTCTTCCTTATTGTCATGTTTCCGAAGTCTCCTCTGTTTGATTATCTATGGGCTCCTCAATTTGTTGCAAAGTGTGCCTAGGGTTGGTTAATATGGACCCATTTCTCTTCTGTCAGTTTGCCTTTGGGAATGCGAATTCTATAGCCTAGGCTTGGGATGGTGACTTCTTCTCTATTTTTGAACTTCATTTTCCTGCGGTGGCACTGGGGCTGACCCGAAGGCTTTCTTTAGGTCTGCCAGGGCACTGAGATTTACTCTCCAGTAGCGACCGGGCTTGGTAATAACTGGGATCCATATTGTTCCCGAGTCGGTTGAGGATGTGACTGCCCATGTAAAAGGCGAAAGGAACACCTTGCACGAGCCTACAATTGTGTTCTGTGCTTTTGTCACCTCTAGAAATTTTTATCATACAACTGCTAAGCAGAAGATGTTTGGAACAGGGAATTTCCAGGCCCCATACCCATTGATAAACTGACTCAACAGCCGGCAGGGTCTGGTCTTTTGGGAGTTTCCTGAATAATACTTTGCGGATGAAGCTTTCTTCACTATTCAAGTCAACTCGGGCGAGGACAGACTCCTTCACGTCATTTAATTGGGATTTTCAGATTGTGAATAGGTATAGAATTTCAAAGTATTTCCTTTCAGTGTGGAATGCCACTTGATACTGTGGAAGGAAGGTTGATTTTCAGGAATAGAGAGGAGTACCCATCACCAGTTTGTTGTCCCACAGCAATTATTGTAACGTCGGGTATTTCATTATTTTGAAGATGAAACTTAATTTGATCTGGTTTTTGTTCAACCATGTGGCATATGCCATTTAGACTAACATGGTTGACACTCTGTTTTAATTTGATTGGCCTGTGAGTCTGGGTCCAGAGTACCTTATTCACACATTCTATTAGGGCAGACAACCTACGAAGGATGTCATTCCCTAATAGACAGGGGGTTCCCTCCGAACCACGACTATGACCGGGTGCTTCATCTTGTGTCGCCCAATTTTTATTTCCAAATCCGCAGTCCCCTCGACAGGAATTTCATTCCCATCGAAGTTCTGGAGTTGTCCAGGAAGAGGGGTGAGAGGGATCTGGTATCTCTCCCCCCTTCCTGAATTTATCTGCTCAGAGGTCTTTTTTGACAGAAGAGTGGCTTGGGATCAAGTTTCTACCGGTAACGAAAAGGTACATTGCCCCTGCACCTGGATGGAGGCGTAGAATCTACCTTCTTTCTCCTCCAATGGGCAAAGATAATTTGCATTTTGGGTGAGCTCTTTGGTTAATTTCCTTATTTTGGACTCTGTCACAGTGGTAGTTTGGGCATAATTCTGTGTAGGAGTTTGGGGATCTGAAAGAAAAATGTTGCACTCTGATATTCGAGGAGTTTCGGGCTCCTCCTTTTCTGATTCTGGGCTGCCCCCCTTTTTGGAGAAAGTCACCAGAATTGCCTTGGGAATCCTCTTTTAATATTATGCCTTCTTGATGCTCATTCTGGGGTTCTAGGATGGGTGATTCAGAATCAGTCCCCACTCCCACCCAGTCTTCATCTAGATCTCTTGGGACCCATTTTTCTTTAGAAGGAGTCCCCCCCCGTCCCTGAAGGAGAAGATTTTTTTTCTCAGGATTCTCTAAGGATTCTTCCCCTTCAAATTGGAGGACACTAACCTGCTCCACAAAATGTTTTTTTTAGTCCTTTATTTCTCCTACCCCCCTCTGTTCCTTGGGTGGCAGATTTTCTGGGGCAGGAGATTTTGGTTCCGGCTCCTGGGTGTCCAGGGGCTTTTCATGAGTGAGGAAGGAAGCTTCCTCTAGGGCTTTACACCCCCCTTGTCCCTGTGCCTCCTCCTCTGGAACCTGCGAGTTGTCAGGGTTCTCTCCCTGTCATTGTTCTGGGGTGCCAGATCTTTGGTTTGTGGGGTTCTGAGCCTCCATGTTCGTCTGAGGGTTCTGTTGAGCCCTCAACATGCGGCCCAAATCCTGGGTTAGGATCTGGACCTGGCACTCCAGTTGGGACACCCGTTCCGGCTGGTTTGGGGGTCTCTGGTCAACCCTAGGTGGATCAAGGGAAGGGTAACTATCCCTTCTCCCATAGTACCCTGGATATGGTGAATTTTGGTAACCCTCCACCCTTGGCCTCCCCTCTCCCGGATTGGGTTGTCTGGGTTCCTGAAAGCAAGGAATGAAAGGAGGGTTGTCCTGCAGGTTGGGGTTTTGTGGGTATTGGGGAAAGAAGCTTAACCCAGCATTTGGGGAATTCCTGCCCTCCTTAGGGAAGTTAGGAGGGAAGTTTCCCACGGCAGCACTTACCTTGTTGGATCCTCCCTTGGGCCGGAGGAGTCCAGACATACCCCAGGATTGGTTGGTTGCCCTTGTATCGGGGGCTGATATAATCAGGGGAGTTAGGGGTCCCAATAGTGGGATTACCTCCCTGACTACCACCTGTTTGTGACTGGCCAGAAGGCCTTCTGTGTCTTTGATTCTGCTGACTTCTGCAGGTGTATTTTTAGGCTCCCCCATCTCTAAGTCTAAAATGCGGGAAACCTTCACCTCCGCCACCTTAGCAGCAACAAGGGTGTTGGCTGGTTTGGGGTTTTTGTTTAGATTTTTATTTTCTGCAGGTTTTTGGACCTCATAAATGCGGGTCGCCTGCTCTTGCCATAGTTCTTTTCTCGTGGAAGTCCCTCACCAGCTGGGTCATAATATACTTGGGGAGGGCATGAAAGAAGGTGGTTACAAACTCCTTGCTATTCGTGCGCACCCTCCTAGTGGTTTGGGCAAAGGCGCGTTTGAGTTCGTGCACAAACTCTCGTGGGACCTGATCTTCCCCACACTGCAGATTGTAGGCCACTTTGCGAGCCTCCTGGGGGTTTCTGTGGGCAGAAAAGTGGGGGAAAAGTGTTTCAAGATGGCCAACCCATAGGTGGACCATCTTGAATGGTTCTGGTCCCCAGTCCAGCAAAGAAACTGGACTACTCAGGGGTACTCAGGGGAGAATGTCAACTTTACATACTCTATACAGTTTTGGTTGTCTTTCATATGAAAAGTGTCATCAGCTCATAAAGTTCCAGGTGTTCCCAAACAGAATATTTTGCATTTCTTTGGTAGGGGGTTATGACACTCCTTAATCCGCCTAATGGTGTCTTTTATCTTAACTCGCTTGAGTTTGTTTGCCTTCTTTGGCTTAGTCAACCGAGTCCACTCGCCCCCAGACTCGGAGGCGTTACTAGTTGAGGTCCCCTCATGATCATCTAGGCTCTCCCGCATTCTGTGAGCTTGAGAGGGGCTCGCAGAATGGTGGGGCCTAGTTGCTCCACTCCTGTGGGGCACAGGAGAGTAGTCTTCTGACTCCTCCTTACTCCCAGGATTGGTCGAGTATTCCCCCCATTGCCCTAATTGCGTAGAGGTCTTCAGAATACTCTTTTTGGACCTCATCTCATTGGGTTTTTCATTAAATTGGACCAACTGCTCCCTTGGAAAGTAATATTTTGGTGGATCTAATTCCCTGACCCTCCCCTCATAGGAGACTTCCTTGTCAGAGACATCAGCCTGAATGTTTGGGTATCTATACAGGGTCGCCCATCCATCAATTTCTGGGGGGCGCTGATCTGTCATTTCCATCAAGCTTGGTCTATTGAGTTCTGCCGGCCAAATGGTTTCTGGCTCATGTGAACCGGTAGACATGAAGCTGGCAGTGTTCACAGTATTAAATGGGTTGGAGTCCCTTAGCATAGAGGTCCTTATACTATGATCAGGGGTTACCCTGTCCCTCTCTACCTGTTCGGGGTCCCTCCAGTTAAGATTAGGATTGCACCCTCTTTCTCCAACCTTGCTAGTTTCTCCTTTTCAGTCCCTGCTTCTAGATAAGAATGAAAGATCTGAGCTTTTTGTTCAGCTATCAAGGCTTTACTGGCCTCCATGACCCGCTCTTGCGCTGCCACTTGTTTGTTGAGCCCATCATTCTTTTCACAGAGAGCCTCATTGTCTCTCTGTGCTTCCTGTATGGTCTGGGAATAATGAGACAATTTCTGATGCAGGAGACTCACCTGCTGAGTTTTAGCATCTTTGGTCTGGGTGTTCTCTTCCAGAACACCTTCTACCCATCTGGCGTGCTCCAGTAGATTCCCATACTCTGTTTTTAGTTCATTGAGTTTCTGGAGGGCTGACTCACTCCCCTGTAACTCTCTTTTAATTTGCTGATTTCCTGGCATAGGGCATCTTTCTCCTGATTTAGGGTGCCTCTCTGTTCTGCCAGGACATCCCTTTGTTGCCTGATGATATTGAATTTCCGGTGCTCTTAATCAAATTCTGTTTGAGAGTGGAGGTCTCTCAAGATTAACTTATTATTTTCCTCTTTCAATTTATCTATCTGATTTTGTAGAGTAACTATCTGCTCTGCGCAGACCCTGTTATAGGTTAATTGTTCAGTCAGCTTCTGTTGACTCTCTTCTAGAGAGTCAGCCTTTTCCTGACACTCTAGTTTTACTGCGTCTAGTTGGGCATCTTGATCTGCATTATGTTGCTGTTGGTGAGCCAAATCCTCTTTTAGTTTTATGATGTAGTTTGCAGATTCTACCTCCAACTCTTGGCTCTTTTGTAATGTTTGTTCTGCTAAACTTAAATCAATCTGGATTTTATTTAACAGTTCAGATTGATTCTGGTCTAAAATTTCATTTTCCTCCTGCTTTTCCCGCATCACCCCCTGTGTGGAGATAGAGGTGGGCCATGATTCTGGCCATTTTGATTTGCTCCTCTTTAATTTTTGGGATCATATATAGCTCACTCAGAGCTTGGTGTAATAGACCACTATCCTGCCACGTGTCCAGCTTCATGGCAGTGACCTGTTGTGTTATTTCTTGTAGACAGACTTTTTCATCCTGCTCTGGCCACTCACCTCTGACAAATAGCTTGTGCAGGAGGTGCTCCCTAGCCATATTGATTTCTACTACGGTCATTTTGGACATGTTCTTATTTTATTAATTTATTTATTTATGTAAGGGTAACCTGAATTCTGTTGCTTTTCTGTCTATTTTAGGGTTGATTTTAGTTTGACGTTTAGACACAGGCCTGGTACATAGAGTATTTGTTTTGGGGAGGTGCTTGTACAGTGTAACCCAGTATTCCCACCACACATAGTATCACTACCTTGCAGGTTAGTCTGCTGTGTTAGACTGTCATGGATGGTAACCACACTCAATCCCAGGCTCAAGCCCACAAATTTGTTAAGTATTTCAATCAAGTTACGCACACCTTAGTCTCGGCCCAGTATGCAGCGCACAACTGCAATGCTTATTTTCATTAGATTAGATTCAATATTGAGATGGTGCACCAATCATATAACACCCCCTTTTAAAATACTTTGGGTCACAATGGACCATGAACCAGGCTGGTTGTTAAAATACAATATTTATTTATTTATTTGAAAATTCAAAAGAAATCCTACACTTTTTAATATGGGGCAGCAATCACCAATGTGGTGATAACAATGAGAATGTGAGCAATGCACTGGGTTTAACTTACTAGTGGAACAGATACACAGTACAACAGGATAGGAGCACTTTTGGTTTAGGTAAGATAGCACTTGAGTTAGAATTTCCCCCTCAACCCACAAATAATCAATTCTAGATGGATATGAGGAAACAGCAGGTAATCAGGAATAAGAAGCTAAAAACGGAATTCAAATACGACCCCCGCCCCAAAAAAGAGAGAAAAACGGATTTAAACCCCTTGCAATGTTATAAAATGACATTCGGAAATGGACAATTAAATAATGAATGTGTGTTAAAAACCTAGAAGCAAATATAATTCCTCATTAAAGCAACACTGCAAAGACACTAACAATCACAAAGAATGGATTACCAAAAGCATACAGTTCGAAAATGAGTGGCAGGGTTTAAAACCTGTTGCAGCAAAGGACACGTTGGAAACTTTGCAACCTTTGCAATTCCCACCTGAAATTACCCAAATGGTTTTTAATACAAATGGGTGAAATAAACTGATTTGAAGTTTTTTTGTAGGGGATACCTATAGATCACAGGTACAATATGGAAGTGAAAGTAAGTCTCTAGCTGGTAAATTGGATGAGTTATGCAAGATCTAGAAAGGTGCGTTTTGAGTAAAATGGAGTGGTGAAAATGGAAAGGAAATCCGTTTTGACAAGAACAGTTTTACTCTACACTAGGGTATTCAGGCTAGGCCACCAAAGAGGGACACAGTAAGCTCCAGGGTTGATTCGCGAGTTTAACCCTATCACCCCAGCGCCCAACCCTGGCGGAACCAGTCCGATCTCTCGAAATAAGAGTAAAGGCTTAGGATTTACACAAGGCAAAATTACTAAAGAGATGGCGCTAGCACTAGAACTCAAGAGCAGGATTATAAGAATGATCCTGACAGTTTTACAAGTTATCAGGGTAAGGATAGGATGACTTAGAGAGTGGGATGAGGACAAAGACAAGATAGGCTATGGGTTTAGGTGGGGTGGCAATTCATACTCAAAGTCCACTTTTTCGTTTTTGGATTTTGGACATTCAACGGTTTGGTTACTACACGGCAGTGCGCCTGGCAAAACAGCTGGGCAGTTCTGGTCACCGGGTAGCACTTCTGCACTGGCAATTCTGGTCACTGGATACTACAGGTAGCTGGATGGCAGGATTGCAGCAAGCAGGCAGGTAGTGGGATCAGGATGCTTCCCAAAAACACCACAGCTTTCCCCTTTGGTCATTTGGGGATTTTAGCGGTTTTCAAATTTTAGACCTTGCTGGCGCAGGATCAGTGATGCTTTAGCCTTGTAGTTGGGATCTGGAGTTTGGAAGATGACGGGAACAGGAACCCAGCGCAGGAAATCAGGAAGAGTGTCTATCTGTCCTGAGTTTTGTCAGGGACCCTTATTGATAGTGCATAATGATATCATCAAAGCATAGGGTGGGCAGGGTTAACTAAGCACGTTCCTAAACTACTTGGATTGGGTAGGGGTGCTAGTCTCCGCCTTGCTCTCAACTTGTTGTATTTCCAAGGGAATGATGTCCGGTTTATGAAGTGAGTTTTACAATGTCAAAAAACTCCCACATTTACTTTACTTAAAATCCGATTTTGCCAATAACAGACATTTATACAATTGCAATCTCTTAGTAAATTATATACACAGGTTACATATTATGTGCAGCACATATCAGTCCAATCCTCCAGTCTGTGGGACCTTGTTTCGCCCTTCTGATACATTTTGGTAATTTTAAACATGAAAGATTCAGCCTAAAATTCCATAATTTTATACACAGATGCGAATTATCCCCAGGGATTTATGTACAACGTTTTATGTTTGCAACATTGATATTTTTTGATTTATCCTCAATACCCTGCCCTATCTATCCCCAAGGTGTCGGCGAGTTCTACCATGTCTCAAAAGCAAGCACAAAAAATCACCTTTAAACAGCAATATTTTTACAGTTTTTCAAAGTCTTGCTGCAAAGATAAAAGTCTTTAAAGTTTATTCCTGAAATAGTCTTGGCAGTCTCTTTGTTCCTGGGTCCATATTTTTTCTGTCCTTCAACTGCTGCCAACTGTCATTTCCTTCAGAGCATGGTGGGGGTTTCTCCCTTCACACTTCAGACTTCCTTCCCTGGGAGCTTCATTGTCAGGGTCCCAGCAGAGACAAACGTCTGTTCAACCCCCTAATTATCAGGGGGTTGTCAGTATCTGCTGAGAGAGAGCCCTCCTTTTGGTGCCACCCCTCCAAGCAGAAAACCTGTTTTCAACTTGCAGCTCCAGCCACCATAGTTTTAATCTTTAATTTCTGATCCTAGATCCAGAATTAAAGCAAGCCGGTTGCATAAAAAAACCCCATGTTATATAGTCTCACCATCAACAAACCCCTTAATTTGCTAAAGACTGGCAGGCTTTCATTCACCAGTGTACTGTTCCAAAACACAGGCATTTGTTTTTCTTTAATTTGCAAAAGCTAATTTTTTTACACTGGTGCAGCTAGCCTTTCCTTCTTTAATTCAACTTTTAATCTCCAGCAGATTCACACACGGCCTTGCAGCTATAGTTATTCTCTTGAATGCTGGAGTTGGTCTGCAGCACAGATACATTGAAACAAACATGGCTCAGCTAGTTGGAGTCTCTCTCTGAACAGCTGAGTTTTGGATACTTTTGCAAAGAAAATGACAGTGTTTCCTGTGTAAGTAAAAGTAAAGTTCCTGGTTGATTTTTTTAGAGTTGGTTTGACTGGGCTTGTCAATTCAGATTCATGCCTGGTTTTTCTGAGGCACAGTGAGACACACAGGGCTTGGTAGGGTTTATTAATCACAGTGGCCTTAAGGAACAGAGGGAATTAAGAGTCAAAGCCGCATTTTTTAAAGGTGAAAAAGGGGTTCTTTTCAATGGGGATTTTGGGCTTTTGCAGCAAAACAACACTGCTTTTTCCACTTTCTTCCTTTTGTTTAGGTCAGAACCCACTGGCAATCTCCTTCAATGGGCCCCCTTAGTTCCATCCAGCCATATTTGTTGTTTGCAAAACCCAGTTTTGAGCTATGGTGCTCACAGGAGCCAGCGCAACCATTTTGTGGTTTCTGCACAACTGCAGCTTGGTGATGTGGGGAAATGCTGTTGAGTGGGTCAATATATCCCACACATCCCCCCCGACTCTTCTGAGATTTCAAGTCGAGGGAGAAACGGTTATCAGGGTAAGGATAGGATGACTTAGAGAGTGGGATGAGGACAAAGACACGATAGGCTATGGGTTTAGGTGGGGTGGCAATTGATAATCACAGTCCACTTTTTAGTTTTTGGATTTTGGACCATCAAAGGTTCAGTTACTACATGGCAGGGCAGGGCACGTGGCAAAACAGCTGGGCAGTTCTGGTCACCGGGTAACACTTCTGTACTGGCAATTCTGGTCACTGGATACTACAGGTTAGCTGGATGGCAGGATTGCAGCAAGCAGGCAGTTACTGGGATCAGGATGCTTCCCAAAAAGACGAAATCTTTCACCTTTGGTTATTTGGGGATTTTAGCGGTTTTTGAATTTTAGGCATTGCTGGAGCAGGATCAGCAATGCTTTGGCCTTGTAGTTGGGATCCTGAGTCTGGAAGATGACGGGAACAGTAACGCAGTGCAGGAAATCAGGAAGAGTGTCTGTCTGTCCTGAGTCTTGTCAGGGACCCTTATTTTCTAGTGCATAATGACAATATCAAAGTATAGGCTGGGCAGGGTTAACTAAGCATGCCTCTAAACTACTTAGATTGGGTAGGGGTGCTAGTCTCTGCCTTGAGCTCAACTGGTTGGATTTCCAAGGGAATTATGTCAGCTTTATGAGGTAAATTGTACAATGTCCAAACACTCCCACATTTACATTACTTACATTCTGATTTAGCCAAAAACAGACATTTATACAATTGCAATCTCTTAGTAAATTATCTACACAGGTTACATATTATGTGCAGCACATGTCAGTCCGATCCTCCAGTCTATGGGACCATATTTCACCCTTCTGATACATTTTGGTAATTTTAAACATGAAAGATTCGGCCTAAAATTCCATAATTTTTACACAGATGCGAATTATCCCCAGGGATGTATGTACAAAATGTTATGTTTGCAACATTGATACTTTTCGATTTATCCCCAATACTTTGCCCTTTCTGTCCTCAAGGTGTCAGCGAGTTCTACCATGTCTCAAAAGCAAGCACAAAAAATCACTTTTAAACTGCATAATTTTTACAGTTTTTCAAAATCTTGCTGCAAAGATAGAAGTCTTTTAAAGTTTATTCCTGAAATAGTCTTGGGGAACAAATGGCAGTCTCTTTGTTCCTGGTTCCATTTTTTTTCTGCCCTTCAACTGCTGACAACTGTCATTTCCTTTAGAGCATGGGGGGGGTTTCTCTTCTTTGATTGAAGTTATATTGCCCCTTCACACTTCAGACTTCCTTCCCTGGGAGCTTCATTGTCAGGGTCTCGGAAGAGACAAAAGTCTGTTCAACCCCTTAAATATCATGGGGTTGTCAGTATCTGCTGAGAGAAAGCCCTCCTTTTGGTGCCACCCCTCCAAGCAGAAAACCTGTTTTTCAACTTGCAGCTAAAGCCACCATAGTTTTAATCTTTAATTTCTGATCTTAGATCCAGAATTAAAGCAAGCCGGTTGCATAAAATAACCCATGTTATATAGTCTCACCATCAGCAAACCCCTTCATATTGCTAAAGACTGGCATGCTTTCATTCACCAGTGTACTGTTCCAAAACACAGGCATTTGTTTTTCTTTAATTTGCAAAAGCCCATTTTCTTCCACGTGGTGCAGCTAGCCTTTCCTTCTTAAATTCAACTTTTCATCTCCAGCAGATTCACACACGGCCTTGCAGCTATATATTATTCTCTTGGATGCTGGAGTTGGTCTGCAGCACAGATACATTGAAACAAACATGGCTCAGCTAGTTAGAGTCTCTCTCTGAACAGCTGAGTTTTGGATACTTTTGCAAAGAAAATGACAGTGTTTCCTGTGTAAGTAAAAGTAAAGTTCCTGGTTGATTTTTTTAAAAGTTGGTTTGACTGGGCTTGTCAATTCAGAATCATGCCTGGTTGTTCTGAGGCACAGTGAGACACACAGGGCTTGGTAGGGTTTATTAATTACAGTGGCCTTAAGGAACAGAGGGAATTTAGAGTCAAAGCCACATTTTTTAAAGGTGAAAAGGGTTTATTTTCAATGGGGATTTTGGGCTTTTGCAGCAAAGCAACGCTGCTTTTTCCACCTTCTTCCTTTTGTTTAGGTTGGAACCCACTGGAAATCTACTTCAATGGGCCCCCTTTGTTCCATCCTGCCCGATGTGTGCTTGGCAGGATGGTGCAGCCATTTTTGTTGTTTGCAAAACACAGTTTTGAGCCATGGCACTCACAGGAGCCAGCGAAACCATTTTGTGGTTTCTGCACAACTGCAGCTTGGTGATGTGGGGAAATGCTTTTGAGTGGGTCAATATATCCCACACCCCTCCCAACTTGGAACGCAGCTGCCAAATCTCTGATGTGCTTTTATCAGAAGTGCTGGGGTCAAGCTGTTTTTCTATCTCGTGCAAAGTGAGTGTCTGTTTAGGAAGGATGGCAGACCCATTGTTGCGACAAATGTTTCTTGGCCTGTAACCTATGCATTGCAATTAACCCCTAGTGAACAAGCTCAACGGGCCCTTCACTCTGCTAGTTAGTGTCATAGTATTGCAAGACTGGTCATCTAGGCACTATAATGCTTTACTAAGCCATCTATAAAACTCTGATTATCGGCATTTAGTACACTTTTCAAATAAGCTATTAGTTTTAGCTGCTTACACAACAAGCTATAGGCCTAATATGCAATATGGTTAGCTCAGTGGGTCAATACACCTACGCCAATGCATCTATGCTGTACACTACAAGACCCTTGAGCACAATCAAAGGTCGGCGGATATATCTGATGTGGCCAAGGAAATGAGGGTCAAAGAGCCGGAATGCAGTGTAACGCTTACCTGATCTCTGCAGAAGCGCTTCACCAATGTCTTCTACCTCACGTTACCACATCGATCTCTTCTGCATGCAAGGCGGGTAAACGTACTGTAGGAAAGGGAGCATCTGATTAATTCCCAATTAGCCACAACATTATTCTCCCACCCTTAACAGTTCTACAAGAATAACTAGAACACTGGGCGTGAAGTTTTTTCTGTGCTCACCTGGTACTTAAATTAAATGAGCTCTCCATCCTGCAGATTGGAAGGGGCGCATGTCCTGAAGTATGTTCTGGTGCTAGTTTCAATGTGTAGATTCTTGATAGGTATTCATAAATTGTGGCAAAAGGTCAAAAAAGAAGAAACCCCCTTGATACGTCTCAAGCGGGTCCATTTTGGAATTTTCCAGCAGAAATTAAATGGTTAATATGTTCTTGCTGAAGTACTTAAACTTGCGGGTATTATCTTGGATTCCGAAATTGTTTTATTTTCTCTTATTATTGCATTGCAGGGTTCTTCTTGAAACGTACATGGCGAGAGCAGGAATAAGAATGAAGACACTGGGGGTCATTACGACTTTGGAGGCAGCCATGGTGCTATTAGCAACATGCCTGCCTCCAAAGTCGTGTCCTGGTTCTCAGAATGAGGACTTACCGGGTCATTCCAACCTTGGAGGACCCGGTAAATCCCCATTCTGAAAACCATTCCCCATTCCCATTCGAGCCCTTGTAGGGCTCGAATGGGAATGGGGAAGGAGCTAATAACGGGCCCACAAATAGCGGGCCCGTTATTAGCTCCCTGGTCCCTTAGCGGCTCCCGCTAAGGGGCCTCGGAATGCGGCGGTAAGGGTTTAACATCACCAGCATCCTTACTGGTGCCGTTAACCACTTACCGCCTGCCATGAAATGTGGCCCACTGTCAAACTTGGTAAGCTGCAGGGAACCATGAAAACTGGAGAAAAAAAAACAAACGTGTATGGACACGGAGAACTTGTCAAAACCAATGATCAACCCTGGGGCTGGTGAGGGCTTGAGGGAGCGTTAAGTTCTCAAGGAGACTTGACAATGTGTAATAAAACAATGCTGCCGCACGTGAGCCAAACGTGGAAGCAAGCGGCTCTGAATGTTTTATGAAAGCCTTTAAATTTGCATAACTGAATGAGGCAGGCGGCAACGTGCTGCGGACATAAATCAACAAGATTTGGTGAACTGGATTTCGAATGTTACAGTCTTTTCCCTTTGTATGTCCTTTCTTGTAAACTTGGCGAGAAACTAATTATTCATACCTTTTCTCTTCTTTTTTCAGGTTTGTAGGCGGAAGCACAGGACAGCTGCTGCAGACGACTCTGTGTGACGTGGAGGAGCAGCTGGAACTCACACGGGAGCGGGAACACAGCCACACAGTGAAAGCAGCATTAACCAAGGGTATGTTTTTAAAACAGGAAACTTTCAGTAAATCGGAAAAATGTTCATCGAAGCTCGCATGGGAATTGAGCTCCGAATAATGTCTGAAATCAAACACGTCTTAGAGTGTAACTAGGATGAAACTAGAAATCTGGATAATAGGGCCACGGTAAGTGTTGTACTACAACCGGCAGAACGTCACGAAGCGCAGGTTTTGCAACGAGCGTGTCTTATAAAGGCAGCCACGCTCGATGCATAGAATGACACATGAATAAGTCATCAGCCAACTGGGCCGCCATCCTAAGGAACCAGGAAGTTATAGCAAATCAATTAGGGCAATGCTGCACAATCACCCTATCTATATACCCTCCAATAACGCCAGGCTAATAACCATGTAGAACCTAAGCTGGGAACCTTACTTCTTTTGATACCCCATTGGGATATATTATTAGGAATTTTTGTCGTGGTCATGACAGTATTCCCACCCAAAGCCCCTCTCAAGGTCGAACTATCTGCTCCAGGTCTCAACGGGTAATTTAGATGGAATCGTCTCAACAACCGAGGGGCAGGAATGTTCTCGAGGGGTTCCCAAGTTTTGTCTTGCGGTCCATATCCTTTCCAATCCACAAAGTAAAACAGTTTCTGTGTCACCATTTTAGAGTCTAGAATGGCCTTAACTTCATATTCCAGCTGATCCCCCTCCACATCCACTGGAACTGGAGCTTCTTGAATTCGAGTGTGAGGATGAACTGGTTTCAGAAGGGAAACGTGAAACGCCGGTTTATCTTCATATGAGATGTTAGAGTCAGTCTCATGGCCACAGGGTTGATCACTGCTTCAATCACAAACGGGCCCAGAAACCTAGGATGGAATTTTCGACTGCCTTAAAATATAATGTTTTTTGAGGCCAACCAAACCGCATCTCCCATTAGATACATCGGGGTGTCTCTGCGATGTCGACCAGCAAATCTCTTCTGTGTATCTTTGGCAGCTGTCAAATGTGTCCGAGATTGCAATACGGCCTGAGAAATGTTATTGTGGAGTGATTTGACTGCTGGCATCTCCAAAGCATCAGGAGGATCATAAACTGAGGTGCGAGGATGTCGCCCATGTAAGGTGTAAAGTGGACTGAGCCCAGGCCATGTATGCACCGAACTCTTATAGGCGTATTCCGCTACCCACAAGACATCCAACCATGAATTATCAGTTTGGTGAAGTAGGCACCGAAGAAACTGCTCTAACATCTGATTAGTACGTTCCATCTGCACATCCGTCTGTGGATGGTGGCTGGTGGAAAGGCGAACAGCAATCTGAGCCAACTCGCAGCATTTTCTCCAAAATCTTGAAATGAACTGGCTCGCCTGATCCGATACCACACCGGACAGAAAACCATAAAGTTTCACAATGTTTTCTAGAAAAATCTTTGCCAGAGCATGAGCCGTGGAAAGCCCTTTCAGAGCCACAAAATGAACCATCATGGAGAATAGATCTACCACCACTAGGATGGTGCCAAAACCTGTGCACGGCAGCAAATCAGTGATGAAATCCATAAAGATGGTATGCCAAGGGATTGATGGCACCGTCAAGGGTCGGAGGAGGCCTGCAGGTTTCTTTTTCTGAGCTTTGTTTTGAGTACAAATTCCACATGTCTGGATAAAATGGACGACATCCTTGCGCCAAGTTGACAACCAATAGAACCTCTTGATCTTTTCAATTGTCTTCGTCACCCCTGGATGCCCTCCCATCAATACACTATGGTAGTTAGCAATTACCTTTTTCTGCAGGTCCTAAGTTGGCAAATACAAACGCCCTTGGTAATATGGAAGTTTGTCTTGAATATGGCATTGGGTCTTACTAGAAACCCACACCTGCTGCTCCTCTGCTGACATGCCACATCTTAATTCCTCCCTGAGAACTTCAAAGTGTGAATCTTTAGCACCGATGACTCCAAGCAGCCTTTCCCCTGGTATGAAGTCCACAGGGCCTGGGGAGACGAACGCGCTGTCTCCTTTCCCAATCCGGGACAAAGCATCCGCCTTGCCATTGCGCACCCCTGGACGAAATGTTATGACTAAGTCATACTCCCCAAATAAGAACGCCCATCACAACTGCTGTGAGGCCTGGGCCTTTGGTGAACATAGGTACTGCAGATTTATGTGGTCTGTAAAGATCTTGACAGTATGCCATGCACCCAACAAATGATGCCTCCATTCCTTAATGACATTTTTTATGGTCAACAGCTCCTTATCTGTGACTGCATAATTGAGCTCGGTAGTAGAGAACCTTTTGGACCAAAAGGCCACATGGTGCAACACATTGGTATCGAGATTTTGAACAGCACCCATCGCCACACTAGTTGCGTCCGTTTCAACCACAAAAGGGAGGTCAGGTCATGGGTGCTGTAGAACTGGAGCTGTGGTGAACATACTCTTTAAAATCTGAAACGACCCTCCCGCTTCACCTGTCCATTCAAACTTATGATTTTTCCTGAGCAGAGACGTAATAGGATGGGCTAACTGTGAGAAACCTGCCACGAACCATCGGTGAAAATTCATAAAACCCAAAAAACATTGAACTCCTTTCACCGACGGAGGAGAGGGCCATGTGAGTATAGCATCCACTTTTTAGTTATCCATCTTAATTCCCTGCCGGGAGAGTACAAACCCTAGGAATTCCACCTCCGTAACACGAAAAGAACATTTTTCTAGCTTGACATACAGATGATTATCTATCAACCTCCTGAGGACAGATCACACATGATGAAAGTGTTCTTGAACAGTAGCTGAAAAAATTTGAATCTCATCAATGTAAACTACTGCACAGACATCCAGCAGTTCATGCAGCACGTCATTCATGAAACATTGAAAGGCCGCAGGAGCATTGCTCAGCCCGAAGGGCATCAGTTGATAATCCTAGAGGCCATAGCTAGTGCGAAAGGCTGTCTTCAATTCATCTCCCTTCTTAATGCGCACCAAATGGTAAGCTCCTCTAAGGTCAAGTTTTGTGAAAATCCGTGCCTGCTTAACTTGATCCAATCAAACCGGAATGAGGGGAAGCGGATACCAGTTCTTCACTGTGATTTGATTTAATGCACGGTAATCTATGCAGGTCCTTAAATCTCCTTCCTTTATGGGCACGAAGTAGAGGGGAGAGGCTGCGGGTGACTTCGACGGCCTTATAAAACCATTAGCCAGGTACTGGTCTAGATACGCTTTGAGGTGAACATTCTCCTGTCCCATCAGGGCATAGATTCGGCTGCACAGAATTTGGGACTCCGGAACAAGATCAATCTGGCAATCATATGGCTGGTGTGGGGTAGCACATCTGCCTTTTCCTACTCTAACACATCCTGGAACTCCTGGTATTCTGGAGATAACATACCTATCAAACCTAAGGTTGATCCACGTGGTTAAATGGTTCGCACCAACTTTCCAAGGTCGCACCAACTTCCCAAGGTCTCATCCACTCCATAACAAGAATCCTGGCACTCAGGAGGAAAGGTCAGTGCTCGAGCACGCCAATCAATGCGTGGGTTATGTGCTTCCAACCATGGTATACCCAGAATTATCTGAAACTGTGGGGCACTGATAAGGTCGAAAGAGATCCTTTTCCTGTGTCCGTCCTGGCATAGGAAAATGAGTTAGTCAGTGCACTGTGTCACAGGACCTGACACTAATTGAGTGCCGTCTATGGCCGTAACATTCTCGGGCACTTACTTAGAAACCATTGGAAAACCTATCTTGTTGGCCAAAATCGGAATCCATATAATTGCCAAAGGCCGCGCTATCGATTTAAGCCTGCAAGGCATGCATTCGAGAGGGTTGCTCCTAGAAAATCAGGATTATAGGGATCAGAAAGTGTGAGGCCAGAGTAACCTTTTCTGTGCTCGACAAGCTGACCTCTAAACTTGCCAGGCATTGGAGTTTTCCGGACTTTGATCTGCTTCGGCTTTATTCACTCCTCCCACTGGCTTTCGAGGTGGTTTCACTGGACAGTCCCATAGAAAATGGCCCGCCTTACCACAATAGAGACATAGTTGCTGTTGCTGTCTCTTCTCTGTCTCAGCCTTGGAAATAGGCCCCCTGATGCCACCCAACTGCATAGGCTCTGGATGGCTTTCAGACGTGGATCGCACTGGGACGAACATAATAAGTTCTATTCTCTGAGCGTGCATGATCAACTCGAACGTCTTGCAAACGATGATCCAATTGAATGGTTATGTCAATAAATTCGGCACATCCTTCTGGCGGATTTACCACCTGGGCCAAAACATCTTTCAGCTCACTCTGTAAACCTTGATAAAATAGGGCTGTTCTCTTATCAGCAGGCCAATTAGTTTCAGCAACCAATCTGTTGAATGTTGCAACAAAGGCTAACATGTCCTGATTGCCTTCTTGAAGCGACAATAACTCATTATCTAGAGCCTGTCCTTGAGTATAACGAGCAAAAACTTTCTCCAGTTCTTGCTCGAAGCCTTGGAAATTTCATAACAAAGGGTTGTCTCGATTCTCTAATGGATCGACCAATCCGCAGCATAACCCCCAAGATAAGACAGCACAAAGGCAACTTTAGATTGCTCCGAGTGAAAAACCCCCGGTCTGCAGAGAAAGTGTAGCCTACATTGATTCATGAAGAGAGCAAATTTTGTCGGATCCCCCGTAAACCGCTTGGGAGGCGCCAATGGAATATTGCCTGGTACCACCACTTGTACTGGAGCCACTGTTGGAGGTGGTGCAGGTGGATTGCTGCCTGGAAGAGGAGCCTGCCCTGCTTGGGCCTTTAATAGTTGCTGGGCCACCCATCGGTCCGATCCCTGTTAAAAACCAGTTCTCTCCGTAGAGCATTAGTCTCTGATCGAGCTGAGTAAACCTCGGCCCATAGTTCTCCCAACAACTGTGCCAACTGTTCCATCTCATGGGTCCCCATGACTCTTGGGCAGAGTAGTTTCAATCCGTCTTTGGGTTCTGTAACACTTACCTGATCTCTGCGGGAGAGCTTCACCAATATCTTCTACCCCTGGTTCCCTCAGCTATCCCTTCTGCATTCAAGACGGGTAAACGTATTGTAGGAAAGGGATATTCTGGTTAATTCCCAATTAGCCGCAAAATTCTTTTCCCACCTTTAACAGTTCTGCCAGAATAACTAGAACACTGGGCGTGAAGTTTTTTCTGTGATCACCTAGTACTTAAATTAAATGAGCTCTCCATCCTGCAGATTGGCAATGGCGCATGTCCTCAAGAATGTTCTGGTGCTAGTTCCAATGTGTAGATTCTTGATAGGTATTCATAAATTGTGGCAAAAGTAAAAAAAAAAGAAGAAACCCCCTTGATACGTCTCAAGCGGGTTTATTGTGGAATTTTCAGGCAGAAATCAAATGGTTAATGTGTTCTTGCTGGAGTACTTAAACTTGCAGGTATTTTCTTGGATTCCTAAACTGTTTTATTTTCTCTCTTTTTTTATTGCCTTGCAGGGGTCTTTTTGGAACATACGTGGCGAGAGCAGGAATACCAATGAAGACACTGCCTAACTTGGTATGCTGCGGGGGACCGTGAAAACTGGAAAACAACCCAAGCGTGTATAGACACGGAGAACGTGCCAAAACCAATTATCAACCCTGGGGATGGTGAGGGCTCGAAGGAGCGTTAAGTTCTCAAAGAGACTTGACAATGCATAATAAAAGAATGCTGCCACACGTGAACCAAACGTGGAAGCAAGCAACTCTGAATGTTTTATGAAAGCTTTTAAAATTGCATAACTCTATGAGGCGGGCGGAAACGTGCCGCGTAATGTAAATCAACAAGATTTGGTGAACTGGGTTGCGGAATGTTACAGTCTTTTTCCTTTGTATGTCCTTTTTTGTAAACTTGGCAAGAAACTAATTCTTCATACCCTTTCTCTTCTTTTTCAGGATTGTAGGCGAAAGCACAGGACAGCCACTGCAGATGACTCCGTGGAACGTGGAGGAGCAGCTGGAGCTCACACGGGAGCAGGAACACAGCCCTGCAGTAAAAGCAGCATTAACCACGGGTACATTTTTAAAACGGGAAACTTTCAGTAAATCAGAAAAATGTCATCGAAGCTCGCAGAGGAATTTAGCTCCGAATAATGTCTGAAATTAGACACTTCTTAGAGTGTAACTACTATGAAACTAGAAATCTGGATCGTAGGGCTGCAGTAAGCGTTGTACTGCAACCAGCAGAATGACACTATCACATGCTTTGCAACGGGCGTGGCTTATAAAGGCAGCCACTCTAGATGTATAGAATGACACATGAATAAGTCAGCTGCCAACTGGGCCGCCATCTTAAGGCACCAGGAAGTTATAGCAAATCAATTAGGGCAATGCTGCACAATCACCCCATCTATGTATCCCACAAGAACGCCCAGCTAATAACCATGTAGAACCTAAGCTGGGAGCCTTTCTTCTTTTGATACCTTGTTGAGATACATTATGAGGCATTTTTGTCATGGTCATGACATGCAAGGAGAGTGAGGCCCGGCCCTAGATCGACGATGTGGATAACAGGGAGAGGCGAAACAACCTGCGGATAAGGGGTGTCCCTGGTACAGAGACTGAATCGCCAAGCGACCTGGAGCTATTGCTGACGCGACTAGTGAGACAGCGCTGGGAGGTGAGACGGAAAGGGAGATTCGCTTTGAAAGGGTTCACAGAGGCGCCGGAACATCGGGTGGACCGTGCTCAGTAGTGGCAAAGTGCCATTACTATAGTGACAAAGAGGAGATCCTGCGGAAAGCTAGGGAGATGGGAGAAATAGAATGGGAAGGGGCCACTGTGACAATCTTTGGAGCAGACGAGGAAATGCAGACCCCTTAGCCAATGGCTTCGTGAGGGGGGGGGGGGTTAAGTATCAATGGCGATTCCCATGTTGTTGTCCTTCTACTACGACAGGCAACATTACAAACTGCTACATGGAGAGAAAGCAGGACCTCTTTTGCAAGAGTTTCAGAAAGGGGGGCTGCAGCAAGACCAGGAAGGACAAAGTAAGCTGAGGGTGCCCTTTAATAGGGGAAGCCCCAACCGAGAAGCCGCAAAAGAGATGGCAGCGTGAGGAAATCCAGGAATCTGCAAGCATTGCAGCCCAAGGGACACGGATGAAGTAGAGGTCCACCCTGCAATTGGAGTACTACTTTGTGCAAGGGAAGAGAGGGGGGGAGAGAGAATGTTAAGATTAACTGTTTTTGTTCATGTTCTGGTGGGGTGGGGGACCCCACAATCTCCTAGCACCCGTAAATGTTCGTGGGTCTCAGGAAGGCTTGGTTCTTGACCCAAGCTGGACTTGTTCTTCACAGGCCACACGTGGGAGAAGTTCACATTAAGGGAAGGTTGGGGGGCACCACCCCTTCCTCCCAAGAGAGAACAAATGCAGCATGTGTCCAAGGGCTCGGACCAAAGGAACCCACACCTGCTGCTCCTCTAATGACACACCACATCTTATTTCCTCCCTGAGATCTTCAAAGTGCGAATCTTTAGCACCTACGCCTCCAAGCAACCTTTCCCCTGGAATGATGTCCACCAGGTCCGGGGTAACGAACGCGCTCTCTCCTTTCCCAATATGGTACCAAGCATCCGCCTTGCCATTGCGCACCCCTGGACAAAACGTGATGACAAAGTCATACTCTGCAAAAATGAGCGCCCATCGCAACTGCCGTGAGGACTTGGCCTTGGCTGAACGTAGGTACTGCAGATTTCTGTGGTCTGTAAAGATCGTGCCCCTAACAAATTATGCCTCCATTCCTTAAGGGCATTTTTTATGGCCAACGGCTCCTTATCTGTGACTGCATAATTGAGCTCGGCAGTAGAGAACTTTTTGGACCAAAACGCCACAGGGTGCAACATATTGTTATCTAGATTTCGTTGTGACAGAACAGCACCCATTGCCACACTAAATGCGTCCGTTTGGACCACAAGAGGGAGGTTGGGTTTTGGATGTTGTGGAACTGGAGCTGTGGTGAACGTATTCTTTAAAATCTGAAAAGCCCCTTCCGCTACACTTGTCCATTCAAACATGTGATTTTTCCTGAGCAGAGACTTTATAGGATGGGCTTACAGTGAGAAACCTGGCACGAACCGTCACTAAAAATTCACAAAACCCAAAAAACATTCAACTCCTTTCACCGACGTAGGAGAAGGCCAAGTGAGTATAGCATCCACTTTTCAGTTATCCATCTTAATTCCATGCGGGGAGAGTACAAACCCCAGGAATTCCACCTCCTTAACATGAAACGAACATTTTTCTAGCTTGACATACAGATGATTATCTCTCAACCTCCTGAGGACGATCACACATGATGAACGTGTTCTTGAACAGTAGCTGAAAAAATGTGAATGTCATCAATGTAAACTACTGCACAGACATCCAGCAGTTCACGAAGCATGTGATTCATGAAACATTGAAAGGCCGTAGGAGCATTGCACAGCCCAAAGGGCATCACTTGATACTCATAGAGGCCATACCTAGTGAGAAAGGCTGTCTTCCACTCATCTCCGTTCTTAATACGCACCAAATGGTTAGCTCCTCTAAAGTTTCGTGAACATCCGTGCCTGCTTAACTTGATTCAATAAAACCGGGATGAGGGGAAGCGGATACCGATTCTTCACTGTGAGTTGATTTAATGCGAAGCAATCTATGCAGGTCCTTACCTCTCCTTCCTTCTTGGGCACGAAGAAGAGGGGAGAGGCTGCGGGTGACTTCGGTGGCCTTATAAAACCATTAGCCAGGTACTGCTCTGGATACGCCTTGAGGTGAACATTCTCCAGTCCCGTCAGGGCATAGATTCGGCTGCACAGAATTTGGGACTCCGGAACAAGATGAATCTGGCAATCATATGGCTGGTGTGGGGGTAGCACATCTGCCTTTTCTTACTTTAACACATCTTGGAATTCCTGGTATTCTGGAGATAACACCTATCAAACCTAAGGTTGATCCAGGTGGTTAAATGGTTCGCACCAACTTCCCAAGGTCGCACCAACTTCCCAAGGTCTCATCCACTCCATAACAAGAATCCTGGCACTCGGGAGGAAAGGTCAGTGCTCGAGCACGCCAATCAATGCGTGGGTTATGTGCTTCTAACCATGGTATACCCAGAATTATCTGAAACTGTGGGGCACTGATAAGGTCGAAAGAGATCCTTTTCCTGTGTCCGTCCTGGCATAGGAAAATGAGTTAGTCAGTGCACTGTATCACAGGACCCGACACTAATTGAGTGCCGTCTACGGCCGTAACATTCTCGACCACTTACTTCGAAACCATTGGAAAACCGATCTTGTTGGTCAAATCGAAATCCATATAATTGCCAAAGGCCGCGCTATCGATTGAGCCTGCAAGGCATGCATTCGAGAGGGTTGCTCATAGAAAATCAGGATTATAGGGATCAGAAAGTGTGAGGTCGGAGAAACCTTTTCTGTGCCCGACAAGCGGACCTCTAAACTTGTCGGGCGTTGGGAGTTTTCCAGACTTTGATCTGCTTCGGCTTTATTCACTCCTCCCACTGGATTTCGAGATGGTTTCACTGCACAGTCCTGTAGAAAATGGGCCCGCCTTACCACAATAGAGACATAGTTGCTGTTGCCGTCTCTTATCCCTCTCAGCCTTGGAAATAGGCCCCTTGATTCCACCCAACTGCATAGGCTCTGGATGGCTTTCAGAAGTGGATCGCACTAGGTTGTCCTTCAGACGAACATAATAAGTTCTATTCTATGAGCGTGCGATCAACTCGACTGTCTTGTAAACGATGATCCAATTGAATGTTTCAGTCAATACATTCGGCACATCCCTCCACTGGATTTACCACCTGGGCCAAAACATTTTTCACCTCACTCCATAAACCTTGATAACATAGGGTTGTTCTCTTATCAGCAGGTCAATTAGTTTCAGCAACCAATCTGTTGAATGTTGCAACATAGATTAACAGGTCCTGATTGCCTTGTCGAAGCGACAATAACTCATTATCTAGAGCCTGTCCTTGAGTATGACGAGCAAAAGGTTTCTCCAGTTCTTGCTGGAAGCCTTGGAAATTCTGTAACAAAGGGTCATCTCGATTCAGTAGTGGGATCGACCAATCCGCAGCATGACCCCCAAGATAAGACAGCACAAAGAAAACTTTAGATTGGTCTGAGGGAAAAAACCCTGGTCTGCAGAGAAAGTGTAGCCTAAATTGATTCATGAAGGCAGCACATTTTTTCCGGATCTCCTGTAAACCGTTCAGGAGGCGCCAATGGAATATTGCCTGGTACCACCACTTGAACTGGAGCCACTGGTGGAGGTGGTGCAGGTGGATTGCCACCCGGAAGAGGAGCCTATCCTGCTTGGGCCTGTAATAGTTGCCGGGCCAACTCATCGGTCCCATTCCTGTTAACAACCAGTTCTCTCCGTAGAGCGTTAGTCTCTGACCGAGCTGAGTAAACCTCTGCCCGTAGTTCTCCCAACAACTGCGCCAACTGGTCCATCTCAGGGGTCCCCATGATGCCTGGGCAGAGTAGTTTCAATCCGTCTTCGGGTTCTGTAATGCTTACCTGATCTCTGCGGGAACGCTTCACCAAGGTCTTCTACCCCTGGTTCCCTCCGCTATCTCTTCTGCATGTAAGGCGGGTAAACGTTAAGGAGGGGTGATTATGGTTAATTCCCAATTAGCCGCAAAATTCTTCTCCCACCCTTAACAGTTCTGCAAGAATAACTAGAACACCAGACGTGAAGTTTTTTCTGTGCTCACCTGGTACTTAAATTAAATGAGCTCTCCATCGTGCAGATTGGCAGGGGCGCATGTCCGGAAGAATGTTGTGGTGCTAGTTACAATGTGTAGATTCTTGATAGGTATTCATAAATTTTGGCAAAAGTTCAAAAAAGAAGAAACCCCCTTGATACGTCTCAAGCAGGTCTATTATGGAATTTTCAGGCAGAAGTGAAATGGTTAATGTGCTCTTGCAGAAGTACTTAAACTTGCAGGTATTTTCTTGGATTCCTAAACTGTTTTATTTTCTCTCTTTTTTTATTGCCTTGCAGGGGTCTTCCTCGAACATACGTGACGAGAGCAGGAATACCAATGAAGACACTGCCTAACTTGGTAAGCTGCGGGGGACCGTGAAAATTGGAAAACAACCCAAACGTGTGTGGACACAGAGAACGTGTCAAAACCAATTATGAACCCTGGTGATGGTGAGGGCTCTAGGGAGCGTTAAGTTCTCAATGAGACTTGACAATAAAGATTAACCCGGCTAACTGCGCAGGGAGTATTAATTCTATTAAAGACTAGGAGGCGAGCATTATGCTTCAACTTCTTTATTTACTACCCTTCAGCAGTTTCAACAAAACTATTTCAAACCAAACCAAGAATGTTCATATGTCCATATAACTTTCGTTTTCCTGAAACTACAAGTCCCAAAGTCTCTGTAGTCCATCCTTACAGCTCAGCTATGACCACATCCTGTCCCTGAGCTCCTCCTCTCTTTTACGTGCTCTGAATGGCTTGTCACCAAACTTTCTCGTCCCGCCAACCGAGCAAGGACTTCACGAACTCCAACAATTAACTTCACCACGGCTTAAACCTTCTAGTTCATCCATCAATTATTCTTCTGCTCTTCCCCTAGAGAGAACATAAACATAACATCAGGGTGGCAGCTAGTTTGTCATCACATCCACACCTTATCACTATACAATATGATTATCTACATAACATCAGGGTGGCAGTTAGTTTGTCATCATAATCAAACTTGTGAGGGTGGGAACTAATGCTCGCCTCTTAGTCTTTAATAGAATCAATACTCCCTGCGCAGTTAGCAGGGGTAATCTTTATTCTATGACAAGACTGGAGGCGAGCATTATGCTTGTTCAAAGCTGTCCCAACACTGTGCTCGCTAAACTCTCAGATGGTTTAAGATAAAATACTCTGAAAGTTCGATCATTCGCCCAGTCAGCAGCTGCCATAATATCCTGCAATGGAACTCCCGCCCTGTATGCTTTAGAAGCCATGGCCCCTCTCACTGAATGCGCCCCATACAGCTTCAAATCAATACCTGCTGCTAGCATCACCTCTTTAACCCATCTCGCAATGGTAGCTGTCTTTACCGCCTGAAAAGGCCTCCTGCGCGCTATTAGCAACTGATTCGCGTTTGCCGCTCTCACTTCTGCCGTCCTGGCTTCGTATTCTTTTATGCAACTAGCTACACACCACTTGTTATTATTTGGAAAATATGGATAGTGCACTGAGGTTGTGTTCGACTTAGTCCTTTGTACTACTATAAAGGTCACCCCTTCTGGTCCAAATGTCCTTCTATTAATCTCTAATGCCCTAACATCCGATACCCTCTTACAGGATATGAGACATAACAGCATCGCCAGTTTACCTGATAACTGCTTGAGAGACAAGTATCTATCTCTCGGCCAGCTTTCCAATAATTTCAATACTCTCGCCACGTCCCATAAAACTGTATATTTGGGAGCGGGTGGCGCTCTGAACTTAGCTCCTCTAATAAGCCTGCATACCGCTGGGTGTTCGCCTGCTGGCACCCCTTCGATCGGACTGTGACCTGCTGAGATCGCTGATCTGTATACTCCGATAGTACGGAAAGCTTTCCCATTATGCAACAGGTGTGCTAGGAAGTTTATAATGGCTACTACAGGTGCCGAAACGGGATGAAAACCTCTCCTTCTGCACCAATCCGTCCACCTGGCCCAAGCCGCGTCGTAGCTCCTCCTAGTCGATGGAGCCCAGGATTCGGCAATAAGTTCCGCTGCTTGCATCGAAATGCCCGGCAGATCCCATCGTCTCCGGATATCCTGCACGCGATGAGCGGGAGTGTCCCCCTCACTCTCAGAGGATGACACTGCCCAGCTGGGTCCGTGAGCAATCGCTCTCCTTCCAGAAGCACCCTCGGCAGATCTATCAGATGTTCTATCAGCGTCGGGAACCACACCTGCGCTTTCCACAATGGTGCTACCAGTACTAGCTCCGCTCTGTCCCTCCGACACTTCGCCAGCACTCTGTTCAGCATCATGAATGGAGGGAATGCGTAATGCGTGCCGCCTGCCCATTCCTGTAGGAACGCGTCCGTACCCTTGGCGTCTGGATCCAATCTCCAGCTGAAATAACTGGGTATCTGTGCATTCAGGCGCGACGCAAACAAGTCTGTCTGCAAAGGCCCCCATCTCTGGACCAACCTCTGAAACACCTCTGGATCCAACCTCCAATCGCTGGAGTCCGTGAGGTATCGCGAGTTCCAATCTGCTACTACATTCAGCTCTCCAGGCAGATACTCTGCCGTCACTGATGTCCCTGTCTTTAGGCAATAATGCCAGAAGTCCTTTGCTAGCTCGGCTAGCATCCTGGACTTTGTCCCTCCTAAGTGGTTTATGTAGCGAACTGCTGAAATGTTGTCCATCTTCAGCAGGACGCAAGACTTCACTTTGTCTCTTGTGAACATCTTTATCGCGAAAGAGCCCGCTAGGAGCTCTAGGCAATTTATGTGGAGGCTGAGCTCCTCTACACTCCATTTGCCTCCAGTCTGCAACTCTCCGCACCGGGCACCCCATCCTAGACGACTGGCGTCCGATTCTATCACGAGGTCCGGCCTGTCTCCGAATATGGCACGCCCATTCCAGGCATCCATATTCTGCAACCACCATTCCAGTTCCGTTATAGACTCCTGATCTAGTGGTATCGATTGGTGATACCTCAACCCTTGCTGCAGGTGTCTTATCTTTAACCTCTGTAATGCTCGGTAGTGTAAGGGACCCGGAAAAATGGCTTGGATAGAGGCTGCTAGGAGGCCCACTACTCTCGCCAGGATTCTTAGAGAAATCACTTTCTTCGCTAGACATGCTCTGATCTCTCTCTTGATGTCTCGTATTTTCCTCGCCGGTAGCTCCAGGGTGGCTTTCCTTGTATCCAGGATGAAGCCGAGGAAATCTAACCTCTGCGCCGTCTTTGTATCTGACTTCTCCGTGTTCACTAGGAACCCTAGGGACTGCAGCAGGTCTAGTACCCACTTCGTCTGGTATTCCAGCGCCTGACAATCCTCTGCAAGAAGCAACAGGTCGTCCAGGTATATAATCAGCCGAATGCCTTTCTCTCGAATGGCTGCGGCGACTGGTTTCATCAGCTACGTGAACGCCCAAGGCGCCGACGACAGCCCGAATGGCATCGTCCTGAATTGCCAGAACTGCTTCTTCCAGCGAAAAGCTAGGAATCCCCTGAACTGCTCCTGTACTGGGATTGTAAGGTATGCGTCCTTCAGGTCTAGCCTGGTCAGCCAGTCCCCCTCTCTCAGGGAGTCTCTGAGCTGATGGATCCCTTCCATCTTGAAATGATGGTAGACTATCCATCCATTCAATTCTTTCAACTTGATCACTGGGCGTACCTTCTCTTCCCTGTGAACGAGAAACATATTGCTGATAAAGCTCGGGGCCCCGGGACACCTTTCTATGGCCCTTTTCTTCTCTAACTGCACTAGTTCTGCATCGAGAGCCTCCTGCTCCGCTTTCGCTAAGTGCGGGCGCTGGGGGATAGTGGTCTGTACTGGATCTTGAATAAACTCTAGCTGCCTACCTCTGACGGTTTGCAAAATCCAGGCATCGCTGGAAAGCGCACGCCAGTTTCCCCAGAACATACATGTCCTCCCTCCCACCGGAGGATAGGTTCTCGCTCTCACCTGGTGTAAACCCTTGGCCTCGTCCGGAACTTCTTCCTCGTCGCCCTCTGGGGTTGCGACTTCTGGATGGGAAGAACGTGTCTTGCTGTCTGTTTTCCCAATACTGTGCTCTGTAATTCGAGGGTCTTCTACCTCCTTGTTGGCGACCGGTCGAGCAACCCCTGTGTCGACCGGTCCCGGCAAAAACTCTCTGTGGGAAGATTTTTCGTATGGATGCTTGCGCTTTCTCCAGTGAGGCGTAAGTGCCTACAAAGCGGCCCATTTCCTTTCCAAATGTCTCCCCAAACAGGAAACCTTGGGCGGCCTCTCCAGCCTCGTAGGATGCCAGGTCACTAAGCTTCGAGTCTATCTTTAGAAGCAGTCCTCTTCTTCTCTCGGAGGCTATGGCACAGTTTGCGTTACCTAGTAGGCAAACCGCTCTCTGCGCCCTACCTGCTAGGGCTTCTGGGTCCACCTCTTCGCCCGTGTCCCTAGCCCTCTCTACTAGGTCCATGATCTTGGCGAGGGGACCGGCTAAGTCCAGGACTTTCTCCTGACAGCTCTTCCAGGATCTGTCTATCCCTTTACGGGGATCTTTATTGGTCTTTGAGACAAAGGTGAGCATCTTAGGGTCCAATTCGGGAGCTTCCACCACCTTCCCTGGTAGATCAGGTTGAGGGCATTCTGCTCGTAGACGCTGTCTCACTTCCTTACCTAAGGCCTTCCTCAGCCTCGCCGTCATATATTGAGCCACTCTCGGAGAAGGCTGCCAGTCGGATGATCTCGGATTTCTAATGGCATCCGGATCGAACATATCGTCTTGCTCCTCCTCGAGGTGCTTTTCTTTGCGGGTCTTCTTCCCCCCGCTGGGCTTAGCCCAATCTTCCTCGACTGGGTCCTCCGGCTCTTGAGGAGGCAGTACTCCCTCCTCTGACTCTTCTTCCGAGCCTAGATCATCATCTCCTTCTTTTTCTTCCCCAGGAGAGGGGGTCGCGAGGTCCGGCACGGCCTGACGCTGCAAATATGCTTTCTTAAGCTTCGCGAAGGCGTCGGCGACCTCCGGGGCCTTATCATTCGCCCCATCTGAAGGGCCCTGGGGGTCTGCAGAGGCTTTCCTCTTGCGGGCCTGGATACTCCCCGTATACCCTGTGCCTGAGGGTTCGATGGACCAGCTGCGAGTCCTTATGGTGCTTTCTTTAGGCGGATGAAGCATTGCTTCCAGGGTCTCCAGCCTTTCCTGTAAGGGTCTTACCCCTTGCGCCACTGCATCTACTAGGGAACTCCCCAGCACCTCCTTGAAACTGGCAGCCAGATCTAGCGGCTGCTCTTCCTCGCTCCACTCGAATTCGGACATGACAAGGGGTGCTCTGTGCCTTGGTACCTGTAAGAAGGTGTCTTCGCTGTCCACTTCCTAGTAGCTGCTTATCAGGGATCCAAATTCCCTTTCTTTAAATTTTTTTTTTTTTTTT
The DNA here is from genome assembly GCF_040938575.1 of Ambystoma mexicanum. NCBI lineage: Eukaryota > Metazoa > Chordata > Amphibia > Caudata > Ambystomatidae > Ambystoma > Ambystoma mexicanum. Next base: position 375,844,593 of record NC_090926.1, on the reverse strand, counting down.
TTATCTTTTCTTTTCGTGGCTGCACCGGACTACTGAGATACTTCTTATGCCTGAGGTGGCTTTGGTTCACTGATAGTCTTTATGAGGCTTCTGCCTCGTGTGCGTGTGCTGTTAGCCAGCTCAATCCACGCGGGAGCTGAAGCAGCCTGCTTCCTCCTTCAGCTCTCTCCGGGAGCTGCTCCCGCAAATGAAGTCAAACGCTTCGACGCTCGGCTGGGTCTCAGCTTTCTTCGGCGCGCTTACACAGTGGAGCCGGTGTCTCGGTCCGCGTCGCAGTCTAAATGCGACGCGGCTCGGCACTCGGCACGCTCGGCCCACGCGAAGGAGGGAGGGGGTGGGGGAGGGCTGCGCTTCGTATCAGTCTTTGGCGGCTGACTGCGCTCAGCGCTTGGCCCCGCCTCTGCGCTCCTTATCCGCCGCTCTGACGGCTGCCTTTTTTCCCGAAAACTGCGCTACCTCCCGGGGAGAGCCAGCGCGGGTTCCGTGAGCTCCGCGGCTCGCCGGCGCCCCTTGAAGTGCCGGGAATACGGCACGGGGCCAAGGCGGCTGCCGGAGCTCCTATTGCGTCCTCGGAGTGGTACGCCGTACTTCGAGAAATTCGAACCGACACCGTCCGAAATATCGCTATGCGCTAGTAGAGCCTACGCTCGCGCTTCCTCATAAAACTCACTGAACTATGGCATATTGCAGTCGTTATGCTACTTAAAGTCAAATAATAGTATCTAGACATCAGTTATTGCAATGCATATACACGTTAACTGGAAAGTAGAGAGAACGTGACTTATCTGCGTGAAAAGCAGTAAAAGAAGAGGAGGAGCTCAGGGACAGGATGTGGTCATAGCTGAGCTGGAAGGATGGACTACAGAGACTTTGGGACTTGTAGTTTCAGGAAAACAAAAGTTATATGGACATATGAACATTCTTGGTTTGGTTTGAAATAGTTTTGTTGAAACTGCTGAAGGGTAGTAAATAAAGAAGTTGAAGCATAATGCTCGCCTCCAGTCTTGTCATAGAATGCATAATAAAAGAATGATGCCACACGTGTACCAAACGTGGAAACAAGCAACTCTGAATGTTTTCTGAAAGCCTTTAAATTTGCATAACTGTATGAGGCGGGTGGAAACGTGCCGCGTAACATAAATCAACAAGATTTGGTGAACTGGATTTCAGAATGTTAGTCTTTTTCCTTTTTATGTCCTTTTTTGCGAACTTGGCGAGAAACTAATTATTCGTACCTTTTCTCTTCATTTCAGGATTGTAGGCTAAAGCACAGGACAGCCACTGCAGACGACTCCGTGGAACGCGGAGGAGTAGCTGGAGCTCACACAGGAGCAGGAACACAGCCACGCAGTGAAAGCAGCATTAACTGCGGGTATGTTTTTAAAATGGGAAACTTTCAGTAAATCGGAAAAATGTCATTGAAGCTCGCAGGGGAATTTAGCTCAGAATAATGTCTGAAATCAAACACTTATTAGAATGTAACTACGATGAAACTAGATATCTGGATCATAGGGCCGCAGTAAGCGTTGCACTGCAACTAGCAGAACGACACAATCACAGGCTTTGCAACTGGCGTGGTTTATAAAGGCAGCCACTCTTGATGTATAGAATGACACTTGAATAAGTCAGCTGCCAACTGGGCCGCCATCTTAAGGCACCAGGAATTTATAGCAAATAAATTAGGGTAATGCTGCACAATCACCCCATCTATGTATCCCCCAAGAACGCCAGGCTAATAACCATGTAGAGCCTATGCTGGGAGCCGTACTTCTTTTGATACCCTGTTGGGATACATTATGAGGCATTTTTGTCATGGTCATGACATGCAGGGAGAGAGAGGCCAGGCCCTAGATCGACGATGTGGATAACAGGGAGAGGCGAAACAACCTGCGGTTATGGGGTGTCCCTGGTACAGAGACTGAATCACCAAGCGACCTGGCGCTATTGCTGATGCGACTAGTGAGACAGCACTGGGAGTTGAGACGGAAAGGGAGATTCGCTTTGATAGAGTTCACAGAGGCGCCGGAACAGCGGGTGGACCGTGCTCAGAAGTGGTAAAGTGCCATTACTATAGTGACAAAGAGGAGATCCTGCGGAAAGCCAGGGAGATGGGAGAAATAAAATGGGAATGGGCCACTGTGACAATCTTTCAGGACCTATCATCATACACCTTGGAGCAGACGAGGAAAGCCCTAAGCCGATGACTTCATGAGGGGGAGTTAAGTATCACTGGCGATTCCCCTTATCGTTGTCTTTCGACTACGACGGGCAACATTACAAACTGCTACATGGAGAGAAAGCAGGACCACTTTTGCAAGAGTTTCAGAAAGGGGGGCTGCAGCAAGACTAGGAAGGACAAAGTAAGCTGAGGGTGTGCAGTGCCTTCTCCCAACCGAGAGGCCGCAAAAGAGATGGCAGCGTGAGGAAATCCGGGAATTCTCAAGCATCGCAGCCCAAGGGACACGGATGAAGTGTACTACTTTGAGCGAGGGAGGGGGGGGTGAGAATGTTAAGATTAACTGTTTTTGTTCATGTTCTGGTGGGGTGGGGGACCCCACAATCTCCTAGCACCCGGGAATTTTCGGGGGTCTCAGGGAGACTGAGTTCCTGACCCAAGCTGGACTTGTTCTTCACAGGCCACATATGGGAGAAGTTCATATTAAGGGAAGGTTGGGGTGCGCCACACCTTCCCCCCCAAGAGAGAACACATGCAACATGTGTTCAAGGGCTCGGACCAAAACTCACTCTAAGCGGAATGGGTGTCAAGTGCAGACTTCACCAGGCAAGGCTATGGTCAATTTGAAGGTAGACACTAAATGTAAAAGGGCTTAATTCCATGAATAAGAGGTCCCTCACAGCCAACGCAATTCGTAAATCCAATTTGGCAGTGTTATTTCTTCAAGAGACTCACTATCACAAAGGGGAGGAGAGGGCTTTGAGGGGGCCAGAGGTGGGGCGAATGTACTGGGCCTTGCATGCAGCATCAAAGAAAGAGGGGGTAGGAATAGTATTAGCGAAGGCCAGGCACCTAAAGGAGGTCCAAATTTTGAGGGGCTTTGGGGTCAGATTTATTGCAGTTAAAGGCATATTGGAGGGGGAAATGGTCACCACAGTCAGGAGTTATGCGGTGAATGCGAATCAAGTGACATTCTTAAAGGCATGTGCAGTGCTGGAGGATTGGCGGAAGGGAATTTGATGGTGGGGGGAGACTTTAATATGATCCTGTATCCAAGTCTAGATTGGTGGTTTGCCCATGGGGATAGGGTCAGAACGCGGGATAGGGCCCACAAAGATTTCACGCAGTTGCTGCAAGACTACTTCTGGGCGGATAGATGGAGAATGCGCCACCTGCAGCCAGGAGGATACACCTTCTTCTCCCCACCGCACCAAACACACACCAGAAATGATCTCTTGCTGACACCACAGGAACAGAGAGACCTAACCACACACCCTAAGGTTGAAACAGTAACATGGTCAGACCATGAGATGGTGGTGATGTAATGGAATGTTGGGAGAGATAGGGGGGCACACAGGTGGTGTTGTAATGACAGGCTCTTGCGAGACCCCACCTTTAAGGAATTTATGGAGAAAGAAATGGGCTTCTTTTTTTCGACACTAACACTAATGGTGAAGCACAGTTGAAGCATGTGTGGGAGGTGGCAAAAGCCACTTTTAGGGGCCTTTTGATGGCGGAGGGGGCACAGAAGAAAAGGGAAAGGGTGTTGATAGAGCGGAGGCTATCGGGAGAACTGTGGAATATGTGGACACGCCTAATAAGCCCTGGGGCTGGTAGCGAGTGGCTCTTAAGAGATATGAGGGACAAAAGGCAGGAGTTGCACTCGGTCTTGATAGGCGAAGTACTCAAGCGGATGCAATACGCTGAGCAAAGATACTACGAGTAAGGGGATCGAGTGGGGACACTCTGGGCAAATAGGATTCGGAGGCGAAGGTGGAGAGGAAGATAGACAGAATTAGGGATGGGGAGGTCAGGCGTACACATCAATGGACAACATACAGGATTGCTTTGTAGAATACTAGGAAAACCTCTATACACGACCCCACAGGGAGGGTGACGCGAAGGTGCAGGAGTACTAGACCGTCTCCAGGTACCCCAGCTGACAGGGGAGGAGAGGTCGGTCTTAGAGGGGGATATTACAGCAAAGGTGGTGCGACAGGCGATAGCTCAGCTTAAGTTGGGTAAAGCCCTGGGTGAAAATGGAGACACATCAGATTTTTATAAACAGTTTCAGGAACTCCTGGCCGAGCCCCTAACCCAAGTATTTAATTCTATTTAGGGACCAGGAAACATACAAACACATTCCTGTAGGCATTGATAGCGGTCATCACCAAACCAGGGAAGGATATGGAGCAATGCTCCTCGTACTGGGCTGTCTCACTATTAAACACGTACGCCAAGATATTTGCGAGAATCTTGGCATCTAGACTGGAACTGTTACGAACCGTTCACAACGGTGGTCTTTTCTGCGCCGGTGGTGCTTCATGCCGTCTATTCACGCCGTCTCTCCCAAGATGGCGTCGCGGAATCAAATGGACGATCTAGAACCCTTTCCATCCATTGAGGAAACACCGCCCGGTGATTTGATCACGTTACTTAAACCGCCGGAATGGAAGACTCGGCGCGTTGCTATTGTTGTCGGTGGACACACTCTGTAAGTCTTCGCATAGGAGAAATACTGGAATTTGTTTCCGAATTGGTCCTAAGCTTCCACCTCCTTCCTTTATTTAAAACCTGCTTATCTATCCTCCTTTCTCTCTCTTAGACTGACCGCGACCAATCACTGTCACTTCATTGCGTTCAAGAGCTTGTTACCGTGGAAGTCGCCCTCAGACCTGTATACAGTCCGTAGGTTACCTCACCTCTCCTTTAGATTCACATTTCATCACACAGGAAGCCCCACTCTGTACTTACCTCTCATTGTTTCCCTCTCGTGTCTATTCGTTAGGAATCCCCGAACTACATCTCCCATCATTCATCACGGGAATCTCCATTTCACATCCCCTTTCGTACTCCGACCCGGTAGGTGGAACCAAAACCCTAACATATTCCTACAACCTGTCTTCTCTTAAAACATCACTGACCTTGTTTTCTTCCTCTCCCAAAATTTCCTACGGTCCCGAATCTCTCAACAAACCCACTTCCGAGAAACGGCATAGCAATCGGCGAAGTGCAGGAAAGCCTTCTGGAGAAACCCGCACGCTGATTCATTTCCACATCGAGGCTGCTGCAGAAGTCTTGTCAAGTCCTATTAACTCAGCGCTCTCAAGCCGCACAGGGTTTTTTCCACTTTACAAAGGGTTTCCCTGCAGCATCCTTCATTTGCCGAGTCAGAGGCGAAGGGAGGGTGTAACAGGTAAATTATTGTTAGCCTCATCTCTCTATTGAAGACAAGGTAGGAAACCTCCAGTTGTTGTGTTGTGTTGGGGGGGAAACTGGGTGAGCCATTACGTTTCCACAGTTACACTTCCTGTTAACTTTAGAGTTAGTTGTATCTCCCCAAACTGGTCCACCCGGACCAAACGGTATTTGTCCGCAACAGGCAAGGATCAGACAACATGAGGAAAATTCTGCATGTCATAACGGTACCTGAGGTGCGACGTAAAGGGGCCCTAATTCTGGCACTCGACGCAGCGAAGGCCTTTGATCGAGTTAGCTGGGCCTTCATGACGGGGGTCTTGGAGAAAATTGGTATGGGAACCAAATGACTGGGCTGGATCGCGGCCCTATACTCTGGGCATAGGGCAAGAATAGTGGTTAATGGGGGACTGTCAGGGGTTCTGGGGCTGCAAAGGGGTACTAGACAGGGATGCCCTCTGTCATTCCTGCTGTACGCTCTGGTCATGGAACCATGAGCGCTAACGGTACAGGGAGACGATACTATCACAGTGGTCCAAGTCGGGAATATGAGCTATAAAATGAGCCTGTCTGTGGATGACGCCTTGCTCTACATTACGAACCCACACATGTCAGTCCACTGCCTCATGCAGACATTGGAGTATGGAGCATTATCAGGATTTAAAGTAAATGTAGATAAATCATTGGTGTTTCCGCTGGGGGAGTAGAGCTAAAACGCAAAGGATTATGCCAGGAACCTAGGCCTGCAGATGCAACAGAATGGGATTCGGTAGTTAGGGATTAACGTTACAAGGGATGCCGGGGACCTCTAGGCAGAAAACTATCTTGTGCTTTGGAAAAAAGTGCAGGTCAATTTGTGACGTTGGGGTAGAATGAATCTTTTCTGTATGGCATGCCTCAATTGCGTCAAAATGACGATACTCCCTATGTTTATGTTCCTTTTCCAAATGCTCCCAACCATAGTTCCGACCTCGTACTTTGGGACGGTGTGTAGAGCCCTATTGCACTTTTTGTGGGCAGGGGCAAGGCCAACGGTGGTTTATAGCACCCTACTTCTAACACAGCAGGAAGGGGGGTGGGCTTCCTGGATATCAAAGCGTACCATAAGGCAGCAGAGTTGCGTATAATGGTACATCACCTAGGCCCCGGAACATAAAAGCAGTGAGTCCAAATGGACAACTCGATATTGGCCCAAGTGACATTGGGAGAATGGTTGTGGGTCCCACAAAAAGAGATACTGAACAAGTTCTGACACATCCCGTACTGGAGGGGTTTTGTGCAATATGGAAGAAGGGTAAGGGCATGTGCAGGCTATCATCTTGGCCCTCCCGCTTAGTTGCATTTGGGCTCCTCCCCTGAGAGACTGAGTAGCCGACGCAGGGCGGTTTCAACCCTGGTACGATGCAGGCCTGACTTGGGCAGGAAAGATGTGGGTAGATTGGGAGTATTTATCCTTGGAGAGTTTGGAGGAACGTCTACAGGTGGGAAAGCTCTCCGTATTCTGTTACCTGCAACTTAAGAGGGTGCTGATGGAGCAAAGGTGGGAACACAACCTGAGGCAAGAGCTCACGACCTTTGAGAAAATGCTGCTGCAAAGCACTGATACCAAGGGGGGCATTGTTAAACTATATGAGGAACCTAGTGGTAGTGATGTGAGAGGGATACTGCGAGTGTGAGCTAGATGGGTGGCAGACTTGGGCAGGGATATCTCGTATAGATTATGGGCCAGGATATGTAGAGCAGTGAAGGGATCCACAGTGTCACCACAATACCGGATGCGGGCGATAAAACTCATTCACCGCTGGCATTATGCCCCGAATACACTAACAAAGATGTACGGGGGCTGATTCAAGATGTTGGAAGTGTAGTCAACCACAAAGTACATACTACCATATGTGGTGGGAATGCCCCTGTATCCAGCAATACTGGCAATCAGTTTTGGCATGGCTGGAGAGGGTCGACGGGAAGCAAAGGGAAATGCCCCCCTAAAGTTACTCTTTGGAGTAGAGGATGGAGAAAATGAAGGGGAGAGGGAGGGACACATGATACCTACCCTGATGGTGGCTGCGAGAAGTTGCATAGCCCAAGGCTGGAAGAGGAGTGTGGCCCCCACAGAAAAAGAATGGGTTACAAAAGCCAGCACCATATACGACATGGAGTACTTGACGTATATGTTCAATGAGACCAAGACGAATATTGAGGGGCCTGGCTTTGGTTTTTTGAGAAATATGGACATTAAATCGCCTCGAGAGAGTTGCAATGGTGAACCAATTGTTTGATAACAGGGATGAGCCAATAATGGACTTGAAATAAGACATGTGTGAGGGTGAGGGGGGATTTACAAATAAAACATCTTTTATGTACCACGGAAGGGTTGGTAGCAATGTGGCTACAAGTTAAACTGTGCTACGTAAATGTTAATAAAATTTAGTTTGGAAAAAAAAGAAATATAGTTCATTTCCAACTTGTTTTTCTATCCAACTAATAAATGGTGTCAGAAGGAATCCTGCCCATGGAAATAAATGATGGGCTCAGGGGTCTAAGTGGATATGAGACGGTGCATGAAAGAGACCATAAGCCCGGAAAGGGAATTGGAATTGCTAAAATTACTGAAGAAGGGTTTCGGACTGAACTACAATCACTTCCTAAGGGAATATTTGAAATCCAACATTATCCCAGCAGGACTAGTTGTGCGCCATGAACCAGGCTTGTTCCTGGATGATGAAACATACAGGACCAACTTTAGCCACATAGCAACCAAGTGCAGCAGATATTTGATGGTATTAACCATCACAACCGCCCAAAGAATAGGAGCGGTTCAACAAAAGGAACTGGAGGAGGAAAACCAAATATTCTGTAACAATACAGCAATCACCAATGTGGAAGAAAAGCTGCAGAAGTTAATGAAACATTTTGAAAACTTTATATCTACTACATTGTCCAAAAAAACAAAGAAACTGAACAAGGACATTCAAGAATTTAAGATGGAAATAATTTACCCATACCTTGCAGCCAACTATTGAACTGAGGAACACACAAAGAAGTCAAACTACCAATACAAGACGATGACCTCGGAGATAGGTTACCTTCTCAGACAAAAGCAGCGACTCTGCAGTAGAGGACCCCTACAATCAGAACTCTGGACACATACAGCGAACCAGAAGCCAGAGATCGTTTTTAGGCAGAGGTTATTACTGAAGCCACCCAGTAACCAATTACAACCAGGAATTCCAACCCTGAGAGGATAGATGGGAACTGGCAGAGACCACACAAAGAGAGATACAATATGTCGGCAGTAACTATATGTTACAAAGGGAAACTGCATGGGACACATTATCCCCAGTGCTTAACCTCTCTGGCATTGAACCTACTCCACAACAATTGCAAGTGCTATCCAAAGGACTATCTTTTGTACCTACGAACCCGACAGATTGGTTGTTAATGGAATTAAAAAACATCTTCAGGAAGATCAGACTTCAGTGCTTTTTCAAGGACAATGACACAAGGAGAGAGAGGGAAGATACAGGCCTCTGAATCCCCTCTACCTTTACCCAACAAGACAACCAGGTACCTAAAGAAGTACTATTAGTTGAAGCATGTGTCTCAAATGAAATAAGGAGGCTGAGAAGCAAAAAAAGAAAATTGGATTTAACCTGACCAACAGAGAACGGGAGCCAGTGCATACCCTAATGATGGACCAAAAGTTAGTAATAAAACCTGCTGACAAAGGAGGAGGTATAGTAGTCTTTCTAAAAGAACAATATAACGTCATGGTAATGAGGCTACTGCAGGACGAACATAGCTACAGGCCACTAAGAAAAGACCCCTCTAAGGACATCCAACAAGAAATATTAGAAACATCACAATTTGGGGCAGTCAGAGGATGGATATCGAAAGAGGAGTTTGAATTTCTCAACCATTCAGAAAAAAGGATTCCATCATTCTATGCGCTCCCCAAGATCCATAAGAATCTCAAAACACCTCCAGGGAGACCCATAGTAGCAGGGTGTGGGTCCATACTTGAGACCCCATGCACATTTGTTGACATATTTCTGCAACCTATTAGTATCATGGTAATGGGCAATTGTCTCCTCTTAGCCCATTCATAGGTTCCTACTTGCCCTAGATGCCCTGAGGTTTGGTGTGCCCAGTCCGCCATGCCTTGCAATACCTCAGCTTCTTCAGGTGTTGTCACTGGGTGAATATTTGCCATTTGATCCACTTCGTTGTTGAACAGGGCAGCCAGTGAGGTGTCAGGGGGCATGTGTGCATCGACATGCCCAATGCAGATTTTGCACCTCTCACCTTTGCACCACATCTCTTCCCAGATGTCCGGCCCGCCCCAGATTGGAGTGTTCTTGATCGCCAGCCGTCTCTTCTCCATGCCGGTGCCCAATGCATCAGGCCTTGATACGTGGCCCAACTGTCCGTGTATATGTATGCAGTCTCTGTCTCTTTCACCTCTTCAATCACGGGGGCCACCGCCGGCAGTTCAGCATATTGACTGGATCCTCGCACACCTTCTCTCATCAGCAGTGTTTCTCGGTGGGGCTGGAATGCAACAGCTTGCCAGTGTCTTTGCCCTTTATCATACTTTGCTTTGCCGTCCGTGAACCATGCAAAATTTTGTTCTTCCTTTGTCAATGTATCATAGGCGGGTGCAACCTTGAAGGGAGATTCTGGCAATGCCACGGGGGTGCTCGGTTCAGGCATCACTTCCAGATCCACTGCCTCCAGCATTTGTTCTTGCAGTCTGGAAACCCCTGTGCGGCCAGCTTTCGCACGTTGCTGTAAATACCATTTCCATTTGACATGAGTGGCGTCTTGCGCTCCGCCACTTTTTCCGCTTGCAGCAGTGTCACGCACCCAGGCCATGATCGGAATTTCTGTGCAAATTGTCACTGGTTGCTCGCCTGCGATTCTTTCAGTCTCAATTAGAACCCAGTGCACTGCAGCAACTTGTTTCTCAAACGGAGTGTATCTTGTCATAGGATCTGTGAGTTTTCTTGACCAGAATACCTGCGGCACTGTTTTCTGTCCTTGCTTTTGCCACAGGCTCCACACAGCAACATCATTGTAGACCAGAATTTCCAGTTCAAAATGATCAGTTTTCGTCATGGGGCCCAGTGTGATGTAATTCTGCAAAGCATCCTTAGCCTGCTGAAAGACACTGTTGCTCTAGGCCCCATGTAAAATCATGTTTCTTTCTGGTGACATTGTAGATGGGTTTCAGTATCGGGCTTAAATGAGGTATGTAATTTCTCCAAAAACCCATTAACCCAATGAATCTTTGTGCCTCTTTTTTATTTGCTGTGGAGTCATCTGCTGAACCATGTCAATCACAGGGACAGGAATTTTCTTAACTGACTCAGACCAGATTGCACCTAAAAAGTTCACCTCTTGAGCGGGCCCCTGTACCTTTTTGGGATTTATGGCCCACCTCCGGTTTTGCATGGGTGCGATCAACTTTTCAGCAGCTTTTTCTACATGTTCTTTCTCAACACTGGTTAACATGATGTCATCAATATAGTGATTACCATGCACATCATCCAACTGTACCATCTTTAAGTCTCTGGCAATCAATCCATGACACAGAGTGGGACTAATAACCCTAGGGCAATTTAGTAAATGTAAATTGTCTGTCTCCCCAAGTGATAGCAAATTGGTCTTGTGATTCAGCATCAATATCAATGGAGAAAATTGCATTGGCCAAGTCAAGGACCACATGCCATTCACCAACTTCTCTCGTAAGATTATCAATCAGAGTAATGATGTCTGGCACCGCCACAGTTAAGGGTGGCACCTTCTTGTACAAGGCGTGAAAATCAATTGTCAGACGCCATGCCCCATCTGGGCGGCAGATAGGCCAGATCGGCGAGTTGAATGGACTGACTGCATGCCTCATTTGGCCAGCTTTCACCAATAACTCAATAGTTTCACCAATCTCTTTGTGCCCTCCTGGCAACCTGTACTGTTTCACACACACTGGCTCAGCAGGAGGAGGTAAATGCAAGGGGGACCATTTTGTGTGCCCAACCACCACAGGGTTAACAACTCTCACATGGATTTTCCGATTGCCAAAAACAAATTCACCTAAAATCTGTAGTCACACTTTTGCCCAACAACACATCCATGCCCAGTATATACTCGGGTATGTCTGCAATCAGAACATTTGCTGTGAAGGGCAATCCCTTGACAATTGACATTTTTACATTAAAGGCTTTTGCAACAGTTTCTGCTCCCCCATACCAATTGACCAACACTCTGGGACCAGATAATTTATGGGGATTGCCATTCAAAATGGTTACCTCAGCTCCCGTGTCTAATAGAACCAAAACATGTTTCACCCTATCATTCAAGTACAATGTAAGTGGCACAAAAGGGCGTCTGTCTCTGGGACTGGTTCTCTTTATGAACCGTACCTCAAAGACAGAGCCAGCCCTTCAATCAAAAATGGGGTCTGGGACCTCCCACTTGTCCTTTGCCAAATCAGGGTACACTTTTGCCCGCACTTTGGGCTTCAACACCTCTTCCTCAGAGTGTGCAGAAGGCCTAGTTTTGCCTGACCCCTGCTTCTTCAGTTTTTTCCATTTCTCAAGCAGCACACGTGTGGGTTTACCATCTATCTCTTCCTTTGGAATTCCCACTTTTAGCAGGTCCACCCACATTTGCCTGCGCATGATTTCAATTGTGTCAGTTTTCTCTTTAGACTTTGCATTTTTGACATGCTTTTTCTCTGAGTCATTACTCGCCGCCACTAGGTGTGCTGCTTTGTGCATATCCAACCCGTCTAATTGCCCTAGCAGCAGTGCAACCTCACCAATGGCTTTACCTTGTGCTGGACCCAGCAATGAAAGCAATGCTCCCTTCATATGGCCCGAGGCATTCCTCAACAAGCACGTGCGCATTCCAGCTGTAAACATCTCCATGTGAGGCCCTGCAAAATTTGCACTGTACATTGCGCACTGTAACCCCATCTCTCTAAGCTGATCTGTCGCTTCAGTTAGTGAACCCCACGGGCCCCACATTTCTTCCATATCCATCGGACTTGCATCCAAATTTATTAAGGCAGTCTGAAGCCAATTTAACAAGGAATGCGAGCCTTGCTGCCCCAGCGCGCCGCGCACCATCTGTCCCAGCATTACATTAGTAGTGATTGAACCCATTTTTAACAATTCTTCTGGGGTTAAGAAGATGCCATCAGCACCTTTGTCCCATAATCTAAGATACCATTTCAAAAGCGCTTCGCCTGCTCGCTGTCTAAACAACTTGGCAATGTCTAAAAGCTCTGTCTGTGTGTAATCGCGCACAATCCTAGTATTCTGAATGTTTGCACCGCAAGCTTGGCCTTTTGACTTGTTGGTGATTAACGGCCGCGCTGGATAAACACATTTCTTTGGAGCACATTCCAGCTTCTCTTCCTCAGAACAGTCCAGCTCCGCAAGTCTGATTTCAACAAATTCATCCCAGTCAAATGTTTGTTCGGTTTGGCTATCACTAACCTCCCCAGACCAGGAATTTGGGTCCTAAGTATCTTTCCTAATTAATGCGCGAATCCTTATCTTTGACGGATTGCCCTGCCACTGTCTGGCCTTGTGCGTGGCTACACGCACAGCTAAAGAGGCACACCTGTCCTCCATCTGATCGGCCCACTTAACAGACGATTCAAGGGTCTCTCTCATAATGATTTGTTGCTCCTGGAGCAGGGAAATCTCCTCCTGTAATTTATGAATCTGTGCATCTTTAAGCAATTCATTCTCATGCAACTTCCAGAGCACCTGCAGGAATAACCACCCCACGTTTTCTGCTGCTTTTTGCTCCCTTTGGCATTTCCCAAGCAGTAAACTCTCCAAACACTCACTAATTACCACCAGGGAAACATCATTATCAAGCATGTCCCATGCCCTCGGTGCAGAGTACCGATGCAAAATGTCTGCTACACCCAACCAGGCATTTGTTGCTGGCCATCCTGGAATGTGACAGAGTGCACTATCCCCCTCATTGCATTCATCCTTTGCCTGTTTCTTCCAGAATGGCATTGTGCTCGCAAATCCTGCCGACTACGCCAAATGTAGTGAAAAGGGGAACCCGCACCTCCCTGGGGCCAGCCCTTAGTGCAAATGATCACTCCTAATCACTCTGCCACTCAAGTAAGAAGCTATGCGAGGTACAGTGCACTCATTCTGGAAGAAAGCCAATCACACAGAAGCTTTGATGCTTGCATTTATTACTACAGTGTCTAATTATAATCAAGCAGCAGTTTTCAGTAATATGGGAATTAAAGTGAAAGCTGAATAATACAGAGTATCAGTCACAGATGAATATGCAATTATGAATCTTACGCTCCTAGGAATCGTGGATGGAGGTACGATTGAATCACACCCAGGACCCACGCCACTCAGTATGCCCAGCGCCGTTCAGGGACTGGCCTAGTCCCCCGAAGGCCTGCACCCAAAGCGGGAATGTAATGCCAGGAGCCTCTGCCCTCTAGTGCACAGCTGGTTGTCCAGGCGCTGTTTCTTTCCATGCGTGCGTCTCACAAATAGCCCAGGAAGAGTCCTTCCCTAACTGGCCCAGGTAAAGTTCTCTTATTAGGGGCTGCACGTCAATCACTATGACGTACCAGCTCTTTGAGAATCTTCTAGGCTCAACCTTCCAGGCAGCAAAACATGTTTTTCACTGGAAAGTTACTGTCTCAGGCTAGTGTACGTTGTTGTGGGAAGCGCCTTTTCTACATTCCTGTGTTATCAGTGCACCTGACTTCGCAGAGCGCAGAAGAGACTGGCCGTGTCTGGCTCCTACAAGCTGCGCAGGGCTTCATGCAAAACTAAATGTTTATGTCTTGAAGGGCCTTTGCAGTTAACCCCTCGCAAGAATGCAGGCACACTCAGTGCGAGAGGCCTGGCTGGTTCAGCATTTTCCACCACGCTTCGAATAAGCTCTAAATACATGCAAGATAGCTCAGTAGGTTAATGCAAGTGCAGGTTACCGCAAGCGCCTATAGGCTTTTTACGACAGTGGTTAATGGCAAAGACTGGGAACTAAGATTCCTCTCTAACTGTAAAACATCGAATGTTGTGTACTGTATACATTGTACATGTGGTCTAAGATATGTGGGCCAAAGGTCAAGGACAGTTCATTTGAGAATAAATGAACATAGATCAAGGCTCAGATGTAAAAACATGACAGCACCCTTGGTCTCACACTACCTGGAAATGTAACACAATGTGGAGGATGTCAGATGGTGGCTACTGGCAGTCAGGGAGGTAATATAGTGAGGCTATAGTGAAGAATGCCTCTCACACGCAAAGGACATTACTCAATAAAGAGGCCTGTTGGATTTATTGGCTTAACAGCCTACAGGGAGGACTCAATGAAGATATGCCCACTTTTCATCAACCATCGACATGAGTATTTCCCCTCATCAAAGGACCCTGAATCCTACAAACTCAAGACAACACCAAGCATATGTAGAATCCACTGCCCTCGTCCTACATCCTTGCGGGTCCTGCACTTCTCTGACCTGTGATGAACGAGTCAACCACCGATAAGAGTGTAGATTCCACTTCTCTTGTACAACCAGGCAGGTCTACCACGGCTCATTTGATTATAATAGATGATCATTATTAGTTATGTAAAATAACGCCAGGCCCTAAAGATTAGAGCACACCACCACCTGGAATGAAGACTAGCACTTGTCCCTCACATATGCCATTATTGGTCTGTCTTGAGGGCACAAAAAGATGAATTTACAGCACCCTCAACCAACCTGGCCCCAAGTCAAACACAACTGTCTAGCAAATTAGCCACAGTCCAATGGGCCATTTGCCCACCACCATGTGATCTAGCATGAGCGTGATCTCCCAGGCAACCATCTCCAGAGCTCTGACAAACCCAGAACAAGTGGGAGACACTCGGCACATGGTAGCAGGTAAATTGGAGCTTCCAATATTAGCCCGACACTCGCCAAGGTACCATAGACCAAGATGGGTGATGTTTAATTGTGTAATACTTTATAACCGGCAACTACAATCTCCCGCTTACTTGCAGGGTTTTAACAAAAAAATCCCCCGCAGATCAACTGTGAGCTTCGCCCTTCGACTTGAGTGCCTGTGTCTCTGCCATGGAGCTCTTCCCCAGGCCCCAGTAGAATTTCCTCATACAGTAAAGGATCAAGGTCAGTCTTACCATTATCAGCAATACAGATGCTTTCCTACTCCGTCTGGCAACCCTAATGCCAGCGTACCCGACTTTTTCTCCTCTCAAACAGATTTGTATGTATGCCTGTTTCGAGAATGCAGCAGAGCCGTCCATGCTCGCACTGCACAAAGCACTCTTGCACTTCATATAGACGTGACTAACTAAACAGGTAAACTTCCTGATTTAACATGACTGGATCCTTAGAGAACTCTACCCCTGTATACACCTATTGTACGCTGGACTATAGGAAACCGTATTAACACAGGCCATGTACCTCACTGTCTCTACCAGCCTCCAGTTTTCAAGCAACTGTCTCACCCCATATCAACTCAGAAGCAGCCGAACAGGCGTTTCTGTGTAGTTGGTAAGTTGAGTTTTTTAAGCACACTCACAGGACCTTCACTCGGATGGATATCTCTTGACTTTGAAGCTTTTAACTTTCTTCTGTGGTTACATTAGAATAATGCACTACACTTTAGTGCATGCTTTATTCTCTCCCTCACCCAGCCTTGCTGGTATTTTCATCTTTTAATAGCACTATACGTGTGACATGGCTCATAAGTGGACTTTGTTTCTAGACTATTCTCCAATGCACATTAGATCTCACAGGATTGACTTCAAGGAAATCATCTTGAATAGCATGGTGATAAATAAACTTTTGTTCTAATTTTGTTTCTCAGGGGTTGCTTGTAAATCCATTGTTTATTGGTCCTGAGGTAGGTGGAACCAATGGTCTAATACCGCCGAAACGTTTACAGCCCTGTGTGATACAATGAAATCACGCCTTTCCAGGCATGTGGTCTCGTTCATGCACAGTCTGAGATCCACGTAGACCCCTGAGTCCATAATTTATTTCCATGGGCAGGATTCCTGGTAATGATCTATAAATACATTCCCTTTATTGTTTTTTTGTTCTTTGTATTTTTGCTAAAATATTCTGCACCCATGCTATTGCATAACACTTGCATGTATGAATCCATTACTCTAGTGTTATTGACCAATTGTTTTGGTTAATACTTTTTGCAATCTACACACAATAAAAACGAATGTAATTAATCAACCGAATTGTGCGATAGGAAACAAGGTACCAGAGATACCAGCCCATGCAAATTAATTGTTAGAGAATAGTGGGCTCCACGATATGGGCGGTGAATCTACAAAATGCCTAGGACTAGGACACCTTTGCTAGTGTATAGTGATTTAATTCCACATTTCCATATCAAAATAACTTTTTGGTAGGGACACCATTTTTGCATTAATGTTTAGTCAATCTGCCCAGTGATGGACCATTAACAAATGAAAGACCCCCTCCACACACCACTCTAGTTACCTGCCAAATCTGTATCATGTGCCCAGTCAAATAAAGTGAATAGTACCAAGCTCCTTTTTAAAGAAGAATTTCTATCCATGATCCCACTAGCTTCTGTGAGATATATTTATGGTTCCTGATAATATAGGGAGTCCCCCCCCCAGTCAAAAGTGCCACACCAAGATACCTGTATGTTCTATCTAGCCCTGTCTGTGACTCATCTAGAACCAGTGAATATCTCCCCCATTAGCAATATTAAACGAAGAACACGGTCGGTGTATAGAAATAATATATTTGTATTCATTATTACGGAAAAATGTATATTTAAACTACTTCACCCGACACCCCACATTCTCTGTGGCACCAAAACAAAGATTCAATACAAATAATTTGCTTTTTTGGGATAAACAGTAACAAAAGATCAGAAATTACACAACATGAGTGTTTTTGCTTTTCCGGTCTCTAGTAAATAGAATACAGGCCAAATGAACATTTCAACACTTTTATCACACACAAAAATCCTTAAATGCCAAAATGATGCAGCTCCTTAAAACAAAAAAAATAATGTAACTACACTATCGACTTTGCATGAGGGTCACCTTTCACAAAGTTTAATTTAAATAAAATGCCACTCTTTACTAATGACAAAAATGAAATTTGAGATGCGCAGCACTCTATTTGAATCTCTTTGTGCACTTTGTAATGCTTACAATGTTATAGCAGAACAAACTTTTAAAACAAACACTTTCATATATTTTTGTAGAAAACCCTTTTCATCCCTATCCCTGCAAAATCTCTCTTCTCTAAGGGAACACTTTCCCACTTTCTGTAGAAAGTGTGCTTTTCAAATCAGGGACTTTATTCTGTTCCTTTGGGGAAAACACTTTTATTGTCCCAGCACACAAACCCAGTTATTCAGTTAATCATTTGGGACCCCTCTGCCTTAATGCAGGGTTCATGGCAATTAGAAAGCAGTAGGGAATTGTGTTTCTTTGTGCACCCCTCCTTTAGGGAGTTTTGAGGTTGGCAAAAAGAATAGGAATACCCAATTACTTTATAGGCTTCAGTATTTTATTAACATTGGATGCAATGTAGTTTTGTGATTTTGAACTTCAACGAAATTACTCTGTGAAGTACTTGGGCTATATGGGAATTAATTGAATTATTGTTTAATAAAATGCTAAGAATTTAATGTAATCAGCCCACCCAATCAATAAAGGGAAAATTACATTGCACAGATCCCCACAAGACTTGGTTTGGGTTGGACAAGATAAGTTGCATACATATCTCTGGGTTCATGCTCTGGAAAATGACATCAAGTCTCAGATTATCTCTGAGATACAGGACAGGGACCATCAGAATCCAACAGCAGTCATGGATATTCTCCAGATTCAATCCCTCTATTTTGCTGCTGTCCCCTCTCCTGGTTTCCTCAAACAATTTCATCAGCAGTTCCAACACAAGTAGTTTCAGCTAGTCTGCCTGATTTTTAATTTTTAATCCCTTTATGAATCTTAAACAACACTCACAAAAATGTCTAAATGATGGCATGCCAGCTCATTGGTCAAAGGTTTTGGTTGGTCAACACTCTTCCATCCCCTTATTCAACACTAGCCCCTTCTGTTTTGATTGGTCCCTCCAGTTACCAAGCCCAAATTCTGGGAGGGATAAGGCCACCCCCTTGAATTTAAATTTGTACACATTTCAGTGTTGCCATTAAAACTCTAACATGGCAAACAATATAGATATATTTGGGTTCCTCTCATGTCAGATTTATTGAAACGTCTCTCGTCCCGGCACGATGTTGCAGGTTCGAATTAGGGCTCTTCCTGCTTTAATACATTTTTTTTTAACAGTTCTCAACATTACATTTTCTATCCAGATATCTAATTTATTAGGCTATTACCTCCCTGAATCTCTGCTTCATTACATATTTTGGGAGCTAAAAACACATTTTAGGTGGTAACTCCTGTTCTCAATTTGTATGAGACTTGTACCAACAGAAAGGTATTTTTATCAGCTTTGCTGTGATATCTGTCTCATTATCATGTGATCTATGGTTCCTGAGAAAATGAACAAAATAAGACCGGCAATCTTAACGAATGGCTCTCTCTAACATTTATGCACATTTTGACTTGGTTGCACTTCTCCACTCCACATGAGCTCTGGACATCTGCTTTCTGCGTTGACCAAAACCTGCAATAAAGACCACAAACCTTCTTGCACTGTGAAAAACGAATGGATGATCTGTTTGCTTATCTTGAAAAGCAGAGACTATTGCCCAATCCTCCATGCTTGTGGGTAATCCTTTGGGAACAGGCATGTGATCAGAGTTTATTTTCAAGAATTTTTCAGAGTTCAACCCACTAAATGAATTCTCTATTTTTCCCAATGTGTCAGCTGTTGGCCACATAACATCCCTAGTCCTGCACAAGTTGACTCTGTAGAAACTACAGAGATTTTCAGATAACAGGGAAGGCAGGGCTTCCCTGGGCCTTCGAATCGCACGAAAAATGTAATTTTGGGCTAAACACAGCTTCTCTTCATGCACAAAACTCACACTTTGAATGTTATAATTACATCACACACAAGGCCTTCTTATTATCTTTAATATAATTGCATCTTGCCATAAATGGTCATTTTCCTATCACAATATATTCACATTACTCTGGCAGGGAACATTTAGTCTCCATGTGTTCATTGTTTTTCAACCTGCACACACTTCCATTATAGTTATTTCTGCTTTTGCCAAGTGACACATTCAATGGAAAGTAGCCTCTAGTTTGGGGCCTTATCATTTCAGCACAGGGCAGATTTAATTTTCTTTATAATCTTTCTTGTTTTGTAACAACATTTTGATGTGAGACAGTTGGGTATACAAAGCTCCCTTTTGTCTGTCAGCCTCTAGTGTGTTTTCCCATTGAAAAAGCATTTCTACACTCTTAGGCCCACCATGGTTAGAGGCAGTACATTTGATCTTGGGGCTGAATTTGAACCCCACCAACCCCCCCCCCTTCAACCCCTGCATTCTTATCACATGTTTTTGTTTTCTGGGAAAAAGCAGGAGAGTTTGCTTTTTTTCTCAAAACAATCACATTTTTTGAGGAAGCACGTCCCGCTTCTTTTTTTTCTTCCTACCGAAGTGGGCACTATGGTCTCTACCTCCTTATGTTTGCATTCCAGCGGTACTGTCACAGAACCACTCCCTCTTCTTTTTTCCTGGTTCCTTTTCAGGGTCTGTGGGTCCTCCCAGGACTCCAGTTCATCCGTTACCCAGGCTGGAAGGAAGAATGTAAATAATTCTAGATTGAGGAGTAAACGTTTTTGGTTAGACACTATTTCCTCAGACAATATTACATGTAAACTTGGACACATGGATTGCATTTCACATTCCCAATTTCTATAAAATTACTTTAATTAATATGCATATTTAAATTACTTACTCACCTGTTCTATATATATTAATTTCCATCCGGGTTTTCATCTTACTTTCATTCCTCAGATGTTTCCTCGGCTCGAATTTCAGTGGGCTCGTCAATCACTCTTAAAGCTAGTTGGGGGGACAGCTTTTTAACTGATATGGACCCATTTCTCTTCCATCTGTTCTCCTTTTGGGATGCAGATCTTATAGACAACAGGTGATATTTTGTCCACAATTTCAACACTACCAAAACAAGATGGAAGACATTTCTGTTCCTTCATCTGGTTTCTCTGGAAATTGTATAGGTAAACCATATCACCGAACTCGTAGACCTTTTTTGTGGTCTTTGGATCGTAGTACGATTTCATTCCTTCAGCCGACTTCTCTAAGTTGTGATGCGCATATGCAAAAGCATGCTTTAGGTGCTTCCTCAGGTCTCAATGTACTCATGTGTAGTGGAAGCGTTAATCAATGTCTGCTCCTGAGTTCTATAGAGCAGATGCTGAGGTAACACCATATTACGTCCGATCATAAGCTCAAATGGAGACATTTTGGTTGCAGAAGATGGTGTACACCTAATAGCCATCAGGACAAGTGGTAATCAAATGTCCCAACTGGGTTCAGAGTCAGCCATGAACGACTTCAATACGCTTACAATTGTCTTATTGTATCTCTCAACGCCTCTGCTCGATGCCTGGCGGTAAGTGATGTCCTTTTACCATAGAATCGCTCATACCCTAGTCATCACTTCACTGGCAAAATGGCTTCCTGGGGCTGACTCAATCCTTTGCAGGTTGCCGGAGCGAGAGAAGATGTGGCTGATCATTAGCATGGCACATGTGAAACCTAGGCCTTTTCCCCACTCTACAGGACTCTCAGACTTGGGTGTATTTCTTTTCTGGTATTTAAATTGCATTGTGAATGTATTTAAATTGCATTGTGAAACTTAGGCCTTTTCCCCACTACACAGGAATCTCTGACTTGGGTGTGTTTTTTCTGGGATTTAAATTGCACTGTGAACGTATTTAAATTGCATTGTGAAACGTAGGCCTTTTCCCCACTATACAGGACTCTCAGACTTAGGTGTGTTTTTCTCCGGTATTTAAATTGCATTGTGAAAGTAGTGCTGTTCTTTGGTTTTGCCCTCTTAGCAAGGCTTTCATCTATCAAACATTTCTACTATTGTCTGAGCTCCTTTCGTCTTGCTCAATTGTCTACTATTGTCTAGTCACTCTTTGTCTTGTCTGCTTGCGCCTCTCACTGTGTCCTTCCCTAGGGTTCTCCCCGCCCCACCCCTTCTTCTTCTCTCCTCTCCCCACCTACTCTATGGTGCTCTATGTTTCTCCTATATTTCTAACTGCTTCTCCATCGACTATCCTGCTCTTCTCACTAAATCTGGTAGGAAGAAGTTTAAAAAGGACATCCTGGTCTCCAACCCAGTCCTCCCTATTGCTGACACCTATACCAGTGCTTCCTCCAGACATCCTCTTTGTCGTTTACTTGCCAGACCTATGGACTCTTCATATGATCTCTGTGCTTTCTCCTTTCTCTTCCTCTCCCATGAATGGTGGCACCAGGTGGGAGGCCCTCCTGGCCTTCTTCCGTTCCTCTAAGGTCATCATTAATGTTTACCTGAATGGTATGTGTTGGTCCAAGGCACTCAGGCTAACATTCTTCTTTTTGATAGACGCTTCCCGGGCCTTATCAATTTCCTTTCTTCTCCTGCTCCCCCCTCTCTTCCCATCATGGCTTCCTTGCCTCCCCCTGCTGCCTCCTTGGCTAGCTTGCCCTCTCCTCCTTCCTCTTCTGGCCCCCCTCATGCTTCTTCTACACCTCCGCAGGGCATACCTCTGATTTGTACCCGTCCCTGGAAGTCTTTCAATAATGGCAACCTTCTCCATGTTGCCAATCTAAGCTCTCACTCAGCTGTCAAACACTCCTCTGACATATGCCGCCTCCTTGAAGAACTTGACCTTCATGTCCTATGTCTCACTGAGACATGGTTCATGGCCAGCTCTGTCACGAGCTTTGACACTCTCCTCTCTTATGGCTACAAGATCCTCTCTGCTCACCAGGTCCAAACATTCTGCAGGGGGTGTAGCCCTGATCTTTCCTGAGTAGATATCTGCCTCTGTTATACCTATGCAGCCTACTTCTCTTTTGAATGCCTCGTCTGAATGCTCTCTCTCTCCTAGCCATTCCCTCACTGTGGCTACCATCTATCGGCCACCTGGTCAGATCTCCTCCTTCCTCTCTGAGTGGACGGACCTCTCCTCTTCCCTCCTGGTCTCGACTACTCAACTCCTCCTTCTTCGAGACTTTAACATCCACCTGGATTCTTCCTCTGGACTCTTCCACGACTTCTGCGACTCTCTCTCACTCTCTATCCTCCCTTCTGGCCCGACTCACTCTGCAGGGCACACTCTGGATGTTCTGAACTCTACAGACCTTCCCCTTTCTACCTCTCTCACTGCTCCTCTCTCCTGGAGTGATCACTTTCTCCTTTCCTCCCAACTCACTTTCTCCACCCCTCAGGCCAAGCCAACTCCAGCACTGCCACCTACCTTCTCGGTTATCCGATCCAGGAAGCTTGTGTCAGTTGAGGCTTTCGCTGCCACGTTCTCACCCCACCTCCCCGTTCGGCTAACTCACACCCTGACACATCCCTTTCTATGCTCCACTCTGCTGTATCTGATACTCGTGATGTTCTTGCACCTGTCATGAGGATCCGCTTGAAGCCCAAAGCTAAGTGCAACTCCTGGTACGATTCAGACCTCATCACCCTTAAACGCAAGTGCAGGGTGGCTGAGAGGAAATGATGTGCTTCCTGTACATCCTCTGACAAACTGGCCTCCGGCCTGCTCCAAAGTGTTACGCTCACCTGGTTCCCACGGGGGCGTCGACCGGAACTGGGCCGCTGTTATTTCCACCAGCGTGACGTGTAGCGCCGAGGTGACTGACTGGACTGGCCCGCTCAGCCTAGTTTGTCTGGCTCGCAAGAATATTCTTCTGCAAAGGAGAAGAGGAATTAACCACCCGTGGAATGGAGTGTCAACCCACCTTCCCCACTCCCGTCGTCTTCCCACAGATCACTCTTGATGTCCCCTCCTTAGTCTCACCTGATGGTTTGGAAGGATGAGCTCTCCATCCTGCGTCGACCGCAGGGGCGCATTGATGACCAGTTACTTCACTGGCGTGGAGGAATTGGTGAGTTCCAGTATTGACTCTAAAGTCCAATTGTTCATAAGAGTTCAAATGTCTGCTCTTCACGATTCCTTGCAGGTTGCCGATTAATCCACTCGAAGATTTCCAAATGGCACTCGGTAAGATTCAGGTAAGTCTATTGTGGTTTTCCCCTTAGGGGCCGGGGTACGGCGATGAAGCAGAGTTGACTGTGCCGACCCGAGATGAGGTGAGACCCCCATGGTAAATCAGGTAAGTTTTGTGGGGGGTAACTGGTATTGTCTTTGCTTTCTCCCCTTAGGGGCCAGGGTACGGCGATGAAGCAGAGTTGACTGCGCCGACCCGAGATGAGGTGAGTACCTCCCGTGGTAAATCAGATAAGTCCTAGGGGGTAGCTTGTATAGCCTTACAGAGTCCCCTTGCTCACCTTGCTGTCTTTGTCTCCTTAGGTGTCGGAGGGCGGCCGCGTGATGGAGAGAGCGTGATGGAATGCTGAAGTAAGCAGGTGAGTTCAGCGCGGCGCCGTAGGAATGCGAAGCGATGCTTCAAAGACTTCTGTCTTTCAGTTCCGTGGCGAAATGGATCAGGATTCAGGTAAGGATTAAAGTTAAAACTCCTGTTCCAACCTTTATCCTTCTTTTCTTCTTGTTTCAGGAGTCCCAGGACTGAAGCGGGCGTGGCTGAAGACTGGAGCTGCTGAAAACAGGGTGAGCGTTACGCTGCAGCAAGCAGAATAACGAGAAGCACGTGTGGCTGTCCGGAGCTTTGATTAAATAGCCATGGAAGAAGATCCAGGTAAGTATTCTTCCACAGCCCCACCCAAGTAACAAAATAGTCCCTTCAGTAAAATAGTCCCTCCTAAGCCTCATTTGGCTTGAGTCTTCATGCAGCATGGTCTGCCTCAGGTGAGTATGCAGCATGGTCTGCTTCAGGTAAGTTATCAATAATGAGCCTGGCGCCATAGGCGCCAGGACTGTACCCAAACAGCCCCTAACTGGGGCTTTTGGGCATGCTCCAAGTGGCATGATGCCTGCTTCCGGGGCTGCTGGGCCTGATCTGGTCTTCCGGGGGCAGGCATCATGACAGCACTCCCCCTCAAGGCCCCTCCTAAAGTAATTCTCCCCCTTGG
Source organism: Ambystoma mexicanum (assembly GCF_040938575.1). Classification (NCBI taxonomy): domain Eukaryota; kingdom Metazoa; phylum Chordata; class Amphibia; order Caudata; family Ambystomatidae; genus Ambystoma; species Ambystoma mexicanum. The sequence goes on along the minus strand of NC_090926.1, from coordinate 375,819,977 downwards.
CCTTGGTTTGTCTGGAAATTCCCGATGGAACCTCTTCACTAAACGAGGTGCATGCACGTGGTCACTAGGTTCCCAAGACCTTTCCTGCGGACCATAACCTTTCCAGTCAATTAGGTAAAAGAGTTTTGATCTCACTCTTTTTGAGTCCAAAATATTCTTGACTTCGAACTCGGGCTCCCCGTCTATGAGAATAGGTTCAGGTGGAGTGGTTAGCCTAGTTCCTGGTTGCACTGGCTTCAAAAGAGACACGTGGAAGACGGGATGGATTCGCATATGAGCAGGTAGGTCCAACTTTACGGCCACTGGGTTAATAATTGCCTTGACAGAAAAAGGTCCCAAATACCTGGGGTTAAAGGTCCAAGTCCCCTTGAGTGGTAAGTGCTTAGTGGCTAACCATACTTGGTCCCCTATTTGATATTGAGGAGCTTCACTTCTGTGCTGATCCGCATCCTTTTTGTATTTTTCCTTAGCCTTTTGCAAATGGATGGTTGCTTCTTTAAAGGCTTGTGTAATAACAGCGTGGAGATGGTCCACTGCGGGCATCTCTAAATGCTGGGGTGAGTCCAAATCCGAGGTTCGAGGATGGTGCCCATAAATGGTAAAAAAAGGACTTTGTCCAGTTCCTGAGTGTACAGAATTATTGTACGCATACTCTGCGATCCACAGAATGTCTTTCCAGTTCCCCTCAGACTGATGTAGCATACAACGGAGGTACTGTTCAAGAGTCTGGTTGGTCCTCTCCGTTTGACCGTCGGTCTGAGGGTGGTTACTGGTCGAAAGCCTAACATAAATTTGTGCCAGTTGGCAGCATTTCCTCCAAAAATGTGAAATGAATTGACTGCCCCGATCTGAAATTAACGCTGAAGGAAAGCCATGCAGGCGGACAACATTTTCAAGGAATTCCTTGGCCAGGATTGAAGCTGAAGGTATCCCTTTTAAAGGAATGAAGTGGGCCATTTTAGAAAAAAGATCTACAATAACTAGAATGGTATTGTAGCCTTGGTACGGGGGTAAATCCGTGATGAAGTCTAATGACAAGGTATGCCAAGGGGTAGGTGGTATGTCTAATGGTTGCAATAATCCAGCAGGTTTTTTCTTTTGCCCTTTATTTTGTGTGCAAATGCCACAAGACATGACAAATGACTTGACATCCTTTCGCCAGGTGGGCCACCAAAATTGCTTCCTAATTTTAGCTTCGGTTTTTGCAATACCCGGATGCCCTTCTATTAAGGTGTCATGGTAATGGGAAATGACAAGTTCCTGTAGTTCCTTTTGCGGTAAAAATAGCCGGCCTTGGTAATAAGGTAAATCATCGATGACAGAGTACTCTGGACCTTTCTTTGCCCAGTCCTGTAGGGCAACGGAATCAAAGAGTTGGTGGATCTTGTTTTGAATGTCCTCCAGTGTCTGTATGGATGTCAGGCCAAGGATTCTCTGTTCCGGAATTATGGGTACGGGTTCTAAAGTTATTTCTGCTTCTCCCATTCCAATCCGGGACAAGGCGTCTGCTTTAACATTCTTACAACATGGTCGATAGGTTATTACAAAATCAAACTCGGCGAAGAACAATGCCCAACGGAGTTGGCGTGAAGATTGGGCTTTGGCTGTCTTTAGGTATTGTAAGTTGCGGTGATCGGTGATGACCGTGATGGTATGTCTGGCACCCAGTAGATAGTGCCGCCAAGCCTTGAAGGCGGACTTGATGGCCAGCAGCTCCTTGTCGGTTATGGCATAGTTTAATTCAGGGGCTGAAAATTTTCTTGACCAAAACGCCACTGGGTGAAGCTGGTTAGTTTCGGGATACTTTTGGGAAAGGACTGCTCCCATGGCTGAACTGGATGCATCTGTTTCCACTATGTAGGGAAGCTCGGGGCGCGGGTGTCTTAATATGGGAGCAGATGTGAATTTAGCTTTTAACTCTTGGAAGGCGTTCTCGGCTTCCTCTGTCCACACAAAGCGTTTGTTTTTTTCGCAATAGCGTTGTAATGGGATGTACAATGTGCGAGAAGTCTGGGATAAACCTGCGGTAGAAATTGGCAAAGCCAAGCATGCTTTGAACTCCTTTGATTGAACTTGGTGAAGGCCAATTAAGAATGGCATCCACTTTTCGTGTATCCATCCGGATTCCTCTCGGGGTCAGAATAAATCCAAGGAATTCCACTTTCGTAGTGTGGAAGATGCATTTTTCCAGTTTAGCATATAATTTATGCTGGCGTAACTTCTCTAGGACTGCTCGGACGTGTTTTACATGCTCAGATTCTGATAAAGAGCATACTAAGATGTCGTCGATGTAAACGACCACACAAACGTCGATAAGCTCTCGGAGGACATCGTTCATGAAGAACTGGAAGGCTGCTGGTGCATTGCATAGTCCGAAGGGCATCACCTGGTACTCAAATAGTCCGTACTTGGTGGGAAAAGCGGTGTCCAGTCAACTGGTCGACAACAAACTGGTCGACTGCAATTTGGTCGACACCATTTGGTCGAATGCCAAATGGTCGAATTTTTTTTTTTTTTTTTTTATATATGTGTTTTGTGGGTTTTCGTGTGGGGAAAAAAATAAAAAAGAAAAAAAAGGGGGTTGGGGGGGGACCCCCCCAAAAAAAACCAAAAAATGGGTAAAAAAAAAAAAAAATTCGACCATTTGGCATTCGACCAAATGGTGTCGACCAAATTGTCTGTCAACCAAATGTTTTCGACCATTTGACTGGTAACCGCGAAAAGCAGTCTTCCATTCGTCACCCTCTTTGACACGTACCAGATGATATGCCCCTCGAAGGTCTAGTTTCGTGTATATACAAGCGTCCTTCACCTGGTCTAGTAGTTCTGGGATCAAAGGCAGTGGGTATCGATTCTTGATGGTTATCTGATTCAGTGCGCGGTAGTCTATACATGTTCTAAGGTCGCCTTCCTTTTTCGGTACGAAGAACAAAGCTGAAGATGCAGGGGATTTGGACGGGCGAATGAAGCCATTAGCAAGGTACTGGTCTAGGTACTGGCGCAAATGAAGATTTTCGGGTTCCGTAAGGGCATAGATTCTGCTGCAAGGTGATTGTGCTCCCGGTACAAGATCTATTTGACAATCATACGATCTGTGAGGTGGTAAGGTGTTTGCCTGTTCCTTTTGGAAGACATCCTGAAAGTCTTGGTATTCAACAGGTAATTGTATGGCTACTGGAATTACTGGGGCCAGGACTGAGTTTTGAGTTTTCCTTGGGTAGCAGGTGTGAGCACATTCTGGGAAGGTTAGTCTCTTCTCTCGCCAATCAATACAGGGATTATGTTTTTCCAACCAAGGTATCCCCAGTATCAGCTGAAACTGTGGGCCCTTGATTAAGTCAAACATCATAGCCTCTCGATGCCCATCTTGACTCAGCAATGCCATCTCTGCAGTGGAATGAGTTACGGGTCCAGAGGCAATTTCCGTTCCATCTACAGTGGTGACATCATCGGCCGTGGTCTTGCGGTTGAGAGATAGATTCATCATGGTAGCCAATTCCCAGTCCAAGTAATTTCCTATGGCTCCACTGTCTACGTACGCCTTTACCGCGTGCATGCGTGTTGGCTGCTCTGGATCTACAAGGACCATGGGTATGGTGAAATGCGAGGTCAGAGTGTCCTTCTTTAAGCTCAGCAAGCAGACCTCTACGCTTGCCGGGCGTGGTCGTTTCCCGAGTCAGATTTCACATGGTTTTTGTCTGCTGCTCCTATAACTTTCTTGGGTGGTTTTACAGGGCAGTTCCGAAGAAAATGACCAGTAGTTCCGCAATATAAACATAATTGCAGTTGCCGTCTTCTATCTCTCTCCTTTTGGGTTTAGGGTCCTTTAACCCCCCCGATTTGCATAGGTTCTGAGACATCTACTCCCTTGGAGCTTATGTGGGTTTTAACCAACACCCTGTTCTCAAACTTGGTTCGGTCAGCCTTCCTGGTTTGAAGTCTGTGATCGAGCTGGACCACTAGATCTATATATTCAGCACAGTCTTGAGGCGGGTTCACGATTTGGGCCAAAACATCTTTGAGTTCTCCTCGAAGTCCTCGATGGAATAATGTGAGTCGCTTGGCTTCAGGCCATTCGGTTTCCACTACTAATCTATTGAAAGTTGCAATGTAAGATAAAAGATTCTGGTTACCTTGACGTAGGGATAAAAGTTTGTTGTCCAAAGCCTGTCCTCGGGAGTGTCGGGCGAATAGTCTTTCCATGCTTGTTCGAAAACCCTGGAAATCTCGAAGAATCGGGTCATCCTGGTTAACTAGTGGAATGGACCAATCCGCCGCACTGCCGCTGAGATATGACAGTACAAAGGCTACCTTGGCCTGATCATTTGGGAAAGCTCCAGGTCTACATAAAAAGTGCAAGCGGCATTGATTCATGAATGTTGCAAACCCTTTTGGGTCTCTGGCAAAGCGTTCAGGCAGAGCCAAAGGAACGGCTCCAGGTAAATTTATCTGCACCGGGTTACTCAATGGTACAGGAGCTGGACTTGCCCCAAGTCCTGGTAGAGGTGTTTGTCCAGCCTGGCTCTGTAATAGTTGTCTGGCCAACTCATCAGTTCGTTCTTTTGACACTATCAGTTCCCTCCTGAGGGCATTGGTTTCTTGGCGGGCGGAATGCACTTCGGCCCTTAATTCCCCTAATAATTGGGCCAACTGATCAGTTTCCGAGGTCTCCATGACGCCCAGGTGGGTATTTGTGGGTAGGCTTCGCGTTCTGTTACGCTCACCTGGTTCCCACGGGGGCGTCGTCCGGAACTGGGCCGCTGTTATTTCCACCAGCGTGACGTGTAGCGCCGAGGTGACTGACTGGACTGGCACGCTCCGCCTAGTTTGTCTGGCTCGCAAGAATATTCTTCTGCAAAGGAGAAGAGGAATTAACCACCTGTGGAATGGAGTGTCAACGCACCTTCCCCACTCCCGTCGTCTTCCCACAGATCACTCTTGATGTCCCCTCCTTAGTCTCACCTGATGGTTTGGAAGGATGAGCTCTCCATCCTGCGTCGACCGCAGGGGCGCGTTGGTGACCAGTTACTTAACTGGCGTAGAGGAATTGGTGAGTTCCAGTATTGACTCTAAAGTCCAATTGTTCATAAGAGTTCAAATGTCTGCTCTTCACTCTGTCTGATTCCTTGCAGGTTGCCGATTAATCCACTCGAAGATTTCCAAATGGCACTCAGTAAGATTCAGGTAAGTCTATTGTGGTTTTCCCCTTAGGGGCCGGGGTACAGCGATGAAGCAGAGTTGACTGTGCCGACCCGAGATGAGGTGAGACCCCTGTGGTAAATCAGGTAGGTTTTGTGGGGGTTAACTGGTATTGTCTTTGCTTTCTCCCCTTAGGGGCCGGGGTACGGCGATGAAGCAGAGTTGACTGCGCCGACCCGAGATGAGGTCAGTACCTCCCGTGGTAAATCAGGTAAGTCCTTGGGGGTAGCTTGTATAGCCTTAGAGAGTCCCCTTGCTCACCTTGCTGTCTTTGTCTCCTTAGGTGTCGGAGGGCGGCCGCGAGATGGAGAGAGCGTGATGGAATGCTGAAGTACCGCCAAGCAGGTGAGTTCAGCGTGGCGCCGTAGGAATGCGAAGCGATGCTTCAAAGACTTCTGTCTTTCAGTTCCGTGGTGAAATGGATCAGGATTCAGGTAAGGATTAAAGTTAAAACTCCTGTTCTAACCTTTATCCTTCTTTTCTTCTTGTTTCAGGAGTCCCAGGACTGAAGCGGGCGTGGCTGAAGACTGGAGCTGCTGAAAACACGGTGAGCGTTACGCTGCAGCAAGCAGAATAACGCGAAGCACGTGTGGCTGTCCGGGCGTGGTTTAAATAGCCTTGGAAGAAGATCCAGGTAGGTATTCTTCCAGAGCCCCACCCAAGTAACAAAATAGTCCCTTCAGTAAAATAGTCCCTCCTAAGCCTCATTTGGCTTGAGTCTTCATGCAGCATGGTCTGCCTCAGGTGAGTATGCAGCATGGTCTGCTTCAGGTAAGTTATCAATAATGAGCTTGGCGCCCATGGCGCCAGGACTGACTTTGGGCCTCATTACAACCTGCCAGTCCGGGACCGTGCAAAATCTGTGACGGCGGTAAAAACGTTTCCGTGTCCGCAAGGTTGCGGAAAAACCGTCCAATTACACGCTGTCGGTCGCGCGCACCACACGGACTCGGAAACGTTGTCACCGCCGCCACGGAAAACCCCACGGAAATGGAAATAACGAAGCCACAAGTGGCGCTAAACCCGTTTCCGCCTCCGCCACCACGGACACGGAACCGGAAATACCATGATCGCCAAAACAGGAAACAAGGAGGCGGCCATCATATAAAAGCACAAACCATTGCCATCCAGAGCCAGCACAAGCACAATCCTAACTCTGAGAAGCCAAAAGGGACCACCAGCATGTCTGCCAGGATTCCTGCTCAGAGGCAGCGCAAACAGCGCTTCAGCGAGGCGGAGCTAACCGTCTTGGTGGAGCACATTGTGGACAATGCTGAGATGCTGTTCAGCGCCGACCAACGGCGTGGCACACAGCAGCGGAGGAAGGAGGTGTGGGCCGAAGCTGCACGCAAGTGCACCGCCGTGGGCGTGGCAGTGAGGAGCGTGAAGGACTGCCACAAGCGTTGGGACGACCTGAGGCTGAGGGTACGCAACCTCATTTCCACGCACCGCCAACGCAGCAGTGGGACAGGCGGAGGACCCCCTTCCCCACTGAGGCTGCAAGCATGGGAGGAGCATTGCAGCAGCGTCCTCCACCTAGAGGGAATCCATGGGATCGGGCAGGCTGAGGCAGGAGTGAGCCCACCTGCAGATGCCGGTAAGTGCCCAAACATTAATGCCACATGTAAATATGCAGTTGTGAGTACTGGGCCAAAGGACCCATTAACAACCCCCCCCCCAGGCAGTGCATGTGTGGGCCAAAGGACCCATTAACAACCCCCCCCCCAGGCAGTGCATGTGTGGGCCAAAGGACCCATCATGATCCATATGGCAACCAATATCACTGAATGCAGACACCAGCAATCAGATGCATGTGACTAACACTATTCAATGTACAATCTCAATGACGCATGTGATGCACCCATCTGCCACCACAACAACACTAATTGCATGCCCTTTGTGTCCCCACAGCCGTTTCAAGTGACAGTGATACTGCACAACAGGCCAGCCAATCTGCATCGACAAGTACACTAGCCACCGCCACCACACAGGAGGATGCTGCCGGCAGTTCTGCACCTCTGGCCACATTACAAGCCACTACAGATGTGCGGCACACCACCACCACCGACATCCCCACCGTCTCCACACTGGCTGAGTCTAGACAGGTGCCACGGGAACCTATCATGGACACCCAACACAACACCGAAGGCAGCAGCACTGCAGAGGGGGCGGCCTGCAGTGATAACAGTGCCCCGCAAGAGCACTCAGAAACGGGGCCACAGGGGGAGATGCCCACATTGGAAGACCTGTGCTCCTTCCATGAGCTGGGGTTCAGCCCCACTTCACTGGGGAATCCCATGAGGTCGCCCACCCCACCCCATCCATGGCCGAACTGAATGCCCGCATGCAGCGGATGGAGGACCAGCAGGCTACCCTCACCCAGCTGGTGGAGAGGCAGCTAGAGGAATCCAGGCTGCAGAGGGAGAGCTACAGCGCCTCAGTGCGTCGCCTGTCGAGGTCCATTGGACGCTTTGCGAGCACCATAGTGACCCTTGCACGCCATGTGCGGGAGGGCAACGACCACACCTCCAGGCTTGTAGAGGCCATGTTGGTTGGCCAACAGGCAAATCTGGCACGGATGCCCTCAATCCCAGATTCTGGCCCACCAAACACTACCACCCCATCCAGCTCCACTACTGCCAGTCCAAGGAGGCGCTCGAGTAGGCTAACGGGTCCTTCGGGCAAGGTTGCACATGGCATGTGTGTGGGGCAGTGCAGGACACATGTGGACTACAAGGGTGTGAGAGGGGTGGGCACGTTTGGGTGGTGGGGTAGGTAGTTTTGGGGGTTTGGACAATGGGCTCTGGGTGGGGGTGGGCACGTTTGGGTGGTGGGTGGCCCCGGGTGTACAGCTTCCCTAACCAATGCACCTTCTTCCCTGTTGTTATCACATCAATACATCACCATTTCAAATCAAGACATACATGTGTGGACATTGATCATTTATTTAGCAGTGCAACTATTAATTCATTGTCGTCACCATGTTTGTGCATTTCTGTGAATGTGCTGTGACTCAAAAGTAAATGCCAATCAGGGCATCCCGTGCTCTCTGGCCATCATGTGGACCCCCAGGGGGGGGCGGTGCCATCCCATCCCCATCTCCATCTCCATCCCCATCCCCATCCCCATCCCCATCTCCATCTTCCTCATCTGCGTCTGGTGGCATTGGGATGTTCCTGCGCAGGCATATATTGTGCAGCATGGCACATACGAGCGTGATTTTGCCCGTCTTCACTGGGCTGTACAGCAGTGATCCGCCAGATCTGCTCAGACAGCGGAAACGGGCCTTCAGCAGTCCAAATGTCCTCTCAATCATTCCACGTGTGCGGATATGTGCCCTATTGTATGCCTCTTCATGCCTGTTCCTTGGTCTCCGTACAGGTGTCATCATCCATGGCGTGAGTGCATATCCCGCATCACCTACATGGGATGTAGATGGGGGAACATGTCAGTGTTTGTGGCATCATGTCCTCATCTGCTGCTGTGCATTCTTGTATCATCATTCATTCATGCATATGTACCATGCAGTGTATGGAGGTATGTCTTGGGCATCACGAGGTATGTCGCTGACTGCATATGGGCCTACACATTAACTTGCATGTTTACTGTGCCCTGCGGGTGAAATGTGATTGTGTGCATGTCATGGTGCAGTGCTGTCCACACATGGCAGAGTGACTCCACTGTACGGAAGTAGTAAATACATGTCGTCTCATTTACACGCCTCCCGTGCTTTTTGGGGCAGTGTTTCAATTGAGGGTGGGTGTCTGCAGTGGCACAGGGTTAATGGGACAGTGACGGGATTGGCTGTGGCAGCGTGTGCACGGGCACATTGTGGTGCCCTGTCATGTCTTCCTTCATGATGTTTGGCATCCGCTGTGTATTTGGTAGATGGAAGGGGGGTGATGCATGTGCGGTCACAGCGGCACACTCACAATGCTCATTGGCCTGGACACACACACACCACTCCGACAGGGTTGTAGCATCGTCAGCTGTACTCACCCAATAGCCACGTGTTTTGTCCGGCATAGCGTTCCATGTACCGTGGCAACGTGGAATTCCGCAGTACCATTGAGTCATGTGATGAGCCTGGGAAACGTGCACAGCAGTGTGTAATCAGTTGCATGGCATCACAAACCATCTGGACATTCAAAGAGTGATACTGTTTCCTATTGCGGAACACCGCCTCAATTGCATGTGGTACTGTCAGCTCGACGTGGGTGCAGTCAACTGCGCCTATGCAATTTGGCATGCCTGCTATGGCATGGAAGGCCAACTTGGTGGCAATGACCTCGGGGAGGGTGCGGGGTAGGGCTATGTGTTCCGACACATGGCGCAACAGGGCATCCAGTACCTGTACCAGGATTTTTGAGAAACACGGTTGTGATATGCCGTGCAGCTCACCAACCGTGTGTTGATAGGTGCCAGTGCCAAGGAAATGCAGAACTGAGACAACCTTCAAGAGGGGGGGGGATGGCGGTGGGGGTGTCAATTAGGCTGCTGATGTTGTCCTCAATCATGGCAGTGATGTGCAGGATTGTTGCACGGTCCAGCCGGTATAGGGTGTGGATCTGTCCTGGGGTGAGGTTCCAGGGTGAGGCCCTGATGCGTGGCATTGGTGGCTGGCGGCGGGGTCGGCCTGGCTGGGCAATGGGGTTTGCCATAGCTGCAGGGTTGGCTGGTTGCCGCCTGCGCCTCCTCCGCCTACGCCTCCTCCTCTGCGCCATTACTGCCACCATGTGCAGTACTGCCTGTTGGTTGAGTAGGCCCAGTCCCAGTGCTACTAGACCTGCTGCCTGCATGGTTCTGTGTTGTGTTGGGCTGGGTGTGGCCCTTTTGTATGCTCCCAGTGGCCTGCTAAGTCCAGCTGGGCTGATTTGGTGCACCTGTGCCCTGATTCAGTTCAGCAGGCAGTGTATAACGCCATGTTCGCGGTGGCGGCGGTTCCGCCACCGTGATCACGGTCTTTACGCCATTTTTTTCCCGGTATTTCCGTGTCCGTGCTAGTTGTGATGCTCACGGTGTTTAGTGTTGCCGGTAACGGAGGGGTTTCCGTGCAGACGGACTTAAGGGGAACCCTATTTCCGCGGTGGCGGTTTAGGGTGGTGCTATTACCGGGGCCGCGGGTCATGATTGCGCGGACATGGAAACGGTGCCGGTATGGTTTTACCGGCAGTGTTAATTCCGGACCGGAGTACTTGTAATGAGGCCCTTTATCTTTATGAGCCCCTAACTGGGGCTTTTGGGCATGCTCCAAGTTGCATGATGCCTGCTTCCGGGGCTGCTGGGCCTGGTCTGGTCTTCCGGGGGAAGGCATCATGACACAAAGGCAATACCGGCTCTCTGTCCGCACCAAGAAGAGAGCCCTCATCCAAGTCTGCGTCTCTGCGGCATCCAAAAACTTGGCTGAACTCTTTATAATCTGCAAGGAGCTGGTCAATCCTGCTGCAGTCTCTACCTCTCCTGTCCCCTCCCAGGCCCTCTGCATGGCCCTGTCTTCTCATTTCATCTCTAAAACTCAGGACATCCTGTCCTCTCTCTCTTCCTCTCCTCCTCCTCCCTCTACTATCCTCTCTTCCTCTGGCCCTTCTGTGGCTAACCCCCCCTTCTCTTCCTTTCCCCTGTTCGCCCCCAGACAAGGTTTCTAGAAAAGTCTGATCTATGAAAGTCTTGTCAAAACAGGTTCTCCTCTGTTCCTCTAAAACAATCAAGGACCACATTAACACCCTGGCTCCTGCTTTGGCTGACTTCTGCAACCACTCCTTCGCCACTGGAGTCTTCCCTTTCCCCCTGAAGCACCCCCTTGTGCCCCCTCTTCTTAAACCCTCAGCAGACCCCCTCATGCCCTACTAACTACCACCCAATCTCCATCACTCCTTTCCTGGGCAAACTCCTGGAATAACTGGCCATCTCCCAGCTTAATCTTCACACTGAATCTGCTGGTTGTCTTCATGACCATCAGTCTGGCTTCAGAGCTGACAGAAGCACGGAAACTGCTCTCTTGAATATCTGTGAAGTCCTGTTCTCCAGCCTTGACTCCAATACCCCCTGTGTCCTCATCTTACTTGATCCCTCTTTTGCCTTCGACACGGTCAACCATGCCATCCTGCTCAACCGTCTCTGTGATAACCTGGGCATCACTGATCAGGCCCTGGCTTGGCTTACCTCTTTCCTCTCCGATCAACCCTCCCAGGTCCGACTTGGGTTCTTACTCTCCTCTATCTCTATCTCTACCTGTAGTGTTCCCCAGAGGTCTAACTTCCCTCCCTGCCTGTTCAACCAATACCTGGCACTTCTTGCCCACCGCATTGCCGCTCTCTGCCCCAACTTTCAGTGCTATGCAGAAGACACCCAGCTAATTTTCAGACTCCCTTCTGCGACCTCTTCTCATGCCTCATCTCTGACTGTCTGTCTGCTATCCAGGAGTGCTGTGCCGCCAATGATCTCTGCCTTAATGCCAGTAAGACTGAGATTCTCCTCATCGGCCCACCTGCTCCCTCCTTTCCTGTCGCTCTCTGGCCAGCCTCTCTTGCCCCTCTTCCATCTCCCACCTGTGAGACGAAAAACCTTGGGGTCATCTTCGACTCCACTCTCTCCTTCTCTTCGCACATCTCTGACGTCTCTAAGAAGTCGCACTACCAGCTGCACCCCCTCAGAGATATAATTATTTTCATCTCCTTTCCCCCAGAAGCTCACGGTCTCCATAGCTCTGGTTCTCTCTAGGCTGGACTACTGCAACAGCCTCTTCCTAAATCTGCCTGCTTCTACTCTCTGCTCTCTACAACTCATTCAGAACAGGACTGCAAGACTTGTCCTTGGCCTCAAGCCCAGGGATCGTATCTATCCAGGACTGAAATCTTTGCACTGGCACCCAGTGGCTGCCAGGATTAAGTTCAAAGCCCTCTGCATTGCCCATAAGGCCTTCTGGGGCCTGTGGCCTCAATACCTCCAACTCTCTCTTCCTAAATATCTTCCTTCTCGAGCTCTTCGCTCATCCGCCTCCAACTCCCTCAGGGTCAGTCGCTTCTCCAAGCAACGAGTTGGTAGTAGATCTTTCTTCGGCTGGGGGCCTCCCTCTGGAACAGCTTCCCTGCCTCCCTGAAACTTGAGAACCATCTCCGGGTCCGGAAGCACCTCAAGACCTTCCTCTTTACTTCTGCTTTCTCTCCTCCTCTCCCCTGCTGAACTCCTGACTGAAACTGCACTGGACACCTGGCTACCCTCTATTCTCAGACCCAGGTCCCCTCCCCCACCAGCTGCACACCTGCACTGCCTCCCAGTTAACCCCTGCACTTGGGAGCTGTTTCTGTATCCCTACAGTCCCCCCAGCTCATGACACTTGATGTCTGCACTAACCCCCGCACTTGCCACAAGCTGGCCACACTTTTACCTATTGTTTTTATTTATTTTATTTATTCTTTACTGTTGATCCTATGTATTGCACTGCCCCGTCCCCTTACCCCTGTATTTTCCCTTTCCCCCTCCCCTGCACTGCGCAATCTCAATGTCACCTGGCCTAGTAAGATTGTTGTCTTTTTCTTCCCTCTGTTCCCCATCCCTTGTCTCGTTGCACCTTGAAACACTTGTGTATAGGCGCATTTTAAATGCCATATCATATATCATATCATGTCTTAATTTTCGGGGCCGGAAGACATTCTATCCACTTTGTAAACAAGCATGCTACTATCAACATGTAGTTGTTTCCTCTAAATGAGCGAATCACTGGCTGATGAAATCGACTTGCAAATCCGACTACGGCAGTGTCATTCCCCTTTTTCATAGGGGAGCTCTGTGTGGGGGGGAATTTGGCTGAAATTGTGCACACGCAAGACACCCCTTTAGATATATGTTGAGGTCCTGGCCCATTTGTGGCCAGTATGCAACCTCACAAAAGATTTCCAATGTTGTGTGAAAACCATTATGACTGGCAGTGGCCACATGATGGGTGTGATTCAACATCAGGCCCGGAATGAGGCAGGTACCACCCACTGGTCACATCCATGTAGGGATCTCCGTACCAACAAACCATCTTGTATTCAAAGCATTTTGGAAAATGTCATCAACACCCGGAGATTCTCTTTGCCAATATATTCCGATTCTGTTAGAGGAAAACTCACAGGGTCTTCAATGTGTTGAAAGAATTTTCCAACAATAGGGTCCTCTTTTTGTGCAGCGATCAAATCTGCATCCAGTGTGTCCTAACTCCACTGAGCAGTAGAGAGTTCACTGTTGGCAAGAAATTGAGATCTGGTGACAGCAGGTACTTGGATGTAACCCAGCAGGGATTCTGTATCTATAAAATCCCCCTGCAGAGCTCCAGTTTTGACCAACTCGTCAGCAGGGTCATTCATAGTCTTATCCGGCCCATCTTTTTTGGAATGATGTCTTCTCTTTTTCCAATATATGGTCAACCCATTAGAGGTCACTAGATCATCAACTGATTGGATTAGTTTCCTATGTTTTAAGGATTTGTTGTTAGCACTCACCATACCTCAATTCTTCCAGTTAATCAGGTGTTCCACGAACCCATTCCTAAAATAGTCAGAGTCAGTGATTATCACCAGTTCTTTGAGTTGGTGGTTTATGACCGTGAGGATGGCTGATGAACCGCCATCAACTCTGCCACCTGACTAAATGTGGGTCCTATTTTGTAACCAGCTGAAGGCTCCGGGGCATCATTCACCCAGGCATTGCCAATGCCAGCCACTAGCTCTTTTTTTCCCGTCATTGCCAACACGTCCACATAAACCGTGGTTATTCCCTGGCAAGTGTCTTCATCAACATTGTTTGGAGATTTTAGGTACGCCTTCATATTGTCTTTGGTCCTTAGACCTTCGTCCTCGAGACAGTTTTCTTGAGCACCATCATGCAAGTAAGCCAATCCTTGAGCTAGAGGAGTCTTCTTGTTTGGCCATATTTGACCTCCACAGGAAAGCCTTGCATGGACAGGATCAAGGAATTAAATCGGGATTTACTTACATTCCCCGACCATGTTCTGTTACTTTGTAAGTACTGCAAGGGTTGGTGAGGAGTCTATGATGATGTGATCCCCCTGTATAAATAGGCGGCCATTTTTCAATGCCCATACCGTTGGCAGGAGAGCCTTTTCGCAATCATTGAATTTTTCCTCCACGGAGGACAAAGTTTTGCACACGTACAAGTTAACTTTGTTAACCTTGTCGTGCTTATGGTGCAATATCACTGTTAGGCAGGTATATGAAAACATTATCTCCAGAAAAAACCCTTATTCCTGATTGGGTAAGCCAAACAAGGAGCTTAGCAAAGGCATCTTTTCAGTTGTTTAACTGCTTCAGATTATTCCAGACCCCACTCCCACTTGACTTCGGCCTTTAATAAATGGACTAAGGGGTGAGTGACCTCTACATATTCTTCAATGAACCTTCAGCTATAATTAGTCACTCAAAGAATGCTTCTCAATTCTTGCAGACCAGTAGGGTCTTTTAATTTCCACTTTCTTCGTTTGGGTGTTGAGACACTCAGGGGTGATTTTGTGCCCTAAGAAGTTCACTCTGATCTTACACCACTTCTGAAAGGACAGTTTTGATCTTGCTTTCTTCAAATAGGTCAGAACAAAGCGAATTTCTGCAATATGTTCTTCCACAGTTGAGTTCTTTATCAATGCATCATCTGCATAGGCCAGGTTTCCCCCTTACCCAAATCGGGCATGGCCTTATGCAGGATGATATTGAACTCATTTGCGTAGTTTATATATCCAAAGGTCTTCAGTCAATGTTATTGCTGTCCCCCATAGTAAAAGAAAGCTTGTATTGGTCTTCCTTACTCACGGGTACTGTCCAATAGCCGCTGGTCAAAACAATGACTTTGTAACCTTTTGACCCTTAGATCTGTGCCAGCCCTTGATCGATGTAGGCAAGGGGCCATCTTGACATGCGGATCTGTTTGCTCAACTCTCTCAGGTTGGCACTTAGGGCCTCATTACCAGTATGGTGATAAGTGGTAAACTAAGTTACCTCCAATTTTGCCACTACGTCAAATTATGAGTTTTGCCTTTGAGTGGAAGATTTACCTCCAGCAAAACCCTGCAGATAAAACTTGGCCCTCAATGCCAAAAAATCAGCAGAATTGGTGGAATTTCTGTGGCAGTAATTCTGCCATGGTAATTCGGTCAAAAAAGCCCCATTGGGTCCAATGGACCCAAAATAAATCCAGATTTAAACTGCTACCACCACTTGTAATCCTGTGGTAAATCCACAGGACCAAGTGGTGGTAACTGTAAATCCGTTTGGTGGTATTTCAGAGGATTTACCTTAATGAAGCCTATAGTCTCCATTGGCCTTTGGGTTTTAGTATCCCCAGTACCGGGTTGTTAAAGGTACTGTAGATCAGACAAATTATACCATGGGATTCCAAATTCTTGATAATCTTTATATCCTGGAAGTCCAGGAATGCCTGTTTCAGTTTCTGTCTTTGTTCCTCTGTCTCACAGGCATCAACAAGATTGATCCATTTCTCAACCATTTACCTCAACAATTTACCTGAAACCTGGAAAGACCTCGGACAATTTCAACGGTATCCTGCAGTTGGGTGGAGAGATGTATTTTTATGCTGATCTTCTGGATAGGAGGCCCCATGGATTTGAGTTAGTTGTTTTTCACTCTAAAATCCAACTCGTCCTTCCGGATTTCACAGGTTACCTCTTCAACCCCATAAGGGCATGAAGAGTTCACCAAGAAATTCCCCCCATGATGGGTACAAATCGTCTCTGGAGGAATACCTTCATTGAAGTCAAAACAGTAGTGAGGAATTGGCCCAATTGTCTCATTACGCCATTTCGACAGAGGTGTTGACGCCCAAAGTGATACTTTGAGGGTTTCTGTTCTCCAACAATATTTGAATGGTGTTGTGTTCTAGATTCACTAAAGGGGTTGGGTATAAATATAAACCTTTCTGTTGGAGGTAAGAATTCAAGTTTATACAGGCGTCCTAATATTTGAGGTTCTGTCCTGGCTTAATTTTGAGGGGAATGGTGAATTGTCGTACTTATCCTGGGGTGGTGACCTCTTCTCCCACCTGAACTTCAACTGCATAAGGCAGAAATTGAGCTGACTGGAATGCTTTTTCAGTGTTGTCGTAACCCATGGGGCTACACCCAGTCGTGACCGTACTTTATTATTAATTAGATCTAAATTGATTGCTAATCGATTGAGAATATTACTACCTAAATAAAAGGCAGAGGGGACATCTCTCGCGACCCAACAATTGTGTTCTATGCTTTTATTGCCGATGGACATGTTTAGCATTCACCTGCTAGGCAGGAAGTGCTTTGAATAGGGTGTTTCGAGACCTACTTCCCATTTATCAATCAATTTAAATGTGGGAATGGTCTGAACTTTTTGGAGTTGCTTGAATAATCCTTCGCTAATGAAGCTTTTTCCATTATTCAGACACACTCTGGTGAGCACTGGCTTCTCCCCTTCATTTATGTGAACGGGGAAAAAACTAGTGTTCACCCTTTTTCTGAATCTTGGTCAGACTTTGGGCTGGTTTTTCAGCTTCCTCTTTCAAAGGATTGGGTAATTCTGACTTTTGACTGGTATAACATTTCTGCGTGTTCCCTTCCAGTGTGGAATGCCACTTGCAACTGGGAGAAAGGTTGATTTTCAAGAGTTGAGAAGAATTCCCATCACCAGTTTATTCTCCTACAGAGATGATGGTGATTTCTCAGACTTGGTTGTTTTGGAAATTAAATTCCAATTGATCAGTACGCTGGCCAATCAGATGGCAGGTGCCATTCAGGCTCACATAGACTGTGTTTTTCTTGAGTTTGATAGGCCGGTTAATCTGGGTCAAGAGAACTTGGCTCATGCAGTCAATCAGAGATGATAACCTCCGAAGGAAATCTTTTGCCAGTAAACAAGGAGTGCCATCGGGAGTCATGATTATCACGGGGTGTTTTAAACAATGTCACCCAATACTTTTTACCTCTAGATCTGTATTGTGATGGTGTTAGCTGAGGTAGATTGGAAACCGCCCAAAACAAGTGCGCACACAATCACACCCCGCTACAGCCATGAACTCAAGCCAGAGAGACAAAGCATCACTATAGCTTGGCATGTATTTAAGTTAGTTAGTTAGTTAAAAATATATCCATTTAGCATAAAATGGGGGAAAAAGAATGCAATTTATAGATCACTGAAACCTAGCTACTTAGAGTACAGTCTCACATTCCTTTTAAGCCCACGTTTAGGACCCAGCTCAATTTAAGGACCGGCCTCCCTCTCTCTCATTGGCACCCTTCTGGTCAGGCACTGCACAGGCTTCACTGAACTGGAGCACACTCCCTGCACCTTCCTACTCCAGTCAGCCCTTAAGTAAGAATGTGGCAAGTAAGGAATGCCGCTTAGGGGCCAATCAATGTCCGGGCAACAGCATGTGCATGATGCTCATCCACGGCAGAATCCCTCACAATCAACGTATGTGCAAACTTTGATCACTTAGACCTGTCAATCAGAGTGACGCAAACTTCCAGAACCTTCCTTCCGTACAAAACATGTATGCGCTGGTGGAAAAACCCCACTCTGTATCGATCCCAGTCACTCCTTCTCCCTCCCATCCTGGAGCCAAGCTATGGAATGTCTCTTATCAGCACTCCTTGGGTCAGGCTGTTCTTTCTTATGCAAATGTGTACCTGTTTACGAAGGATGGCAGAACTAATGTTGCAAGAAAATGTTTCCAGGGGAAGTGGAATACATGTATTGCAATTAATCGCTAGTGAGCAAGCTCTACAGGCCCTGCATTCTGCTAGTCAGTGTCATAGTATTACAAGACTGGCCATCTAGGCACTATAATGATTTTATACTGCAGGTCTACACGCACTCAATACATGCCTCTATTAGCTACTGAACCCTGCCCTGCCTTTGCGAGATGTGCACTTGTGCACAATGTAGTTATCTCAGCAGGTTTTGCACCTGTGCCTCATAATATAACATGATCTGCAGTCCCTTTGACAGAAATATCATTCCCATAATTTTGGAGTTGTCCTGGAAGAGGTACAAGGGGAATCTGGGACTCGCCCCATTCCTAAATTCAGTTGGTCAAAAGCCTTTTTAAACAGAATAGTAGCCTGGGATCCAGTATCCACCAGAAACGATAATCCATACTAACCCTGTACCTAGACCGGGGCATAAAATCTGCCCTCTTTTTCATCGATGATGCACAGAAAGTGTGAGTTGTTTGCCAGTTTGGCTGTCATTTTCTTGATATTGAACTCCACCACTGTGTGATCTTTGGTGATTTTCAGTGTTGGAGATCGGGAATCTGCAGGAATTAATTGATATTTTTCAGTTTTGCTTTTTCCTCTTTGCTTCTGCCTTCTCTCTTTCTCCCCTCTGCTGATTTCCTGTCTGATACTGCACTGGTCACCTGGCTACCCTCCGATTTCGGGCCCAGATCCCTGCCCGCCCAGTTGCACACCCAGACTGCCTGCCGGCAACCCTTGCACTTGGGTCTGTATCTGTAACCCTACAGTCCCCATAGCTGCACTTTTGGACACCTGCTGTCTGCACTTACCCTTGCACCTGCTACCTGCTGGTCACACTTCTTGTTATTGTTTTGATCCCATGTACAGCACTGCCCCTCCCCTTTCCCCTTGCACGTTTATCTTCCCCCCCTCCCCTGCACTTGCGTGATCTCAATGTCACTTGGGCTAGTAAGATCGTTGTCTATGACCTCCCTCTGTTCCCCCTTCCTTGCCTCATCGTGCCTTGAAACACTTGTGTATAGGTGCTGTGGAGGAAGAGTCAAAAGCCACTACCAAAAGCTCTGCCCCTATGTTGCCTATATGTTGGGAACGGGAAATTGCGACACGTACAGTACCAGTGAGGATGCGTGTACCACAGAGAATTCTGGAAACAAGGTATCCATTGAGAAAACCCTATATGCATTCACGAAGATATGATGGTCTTCTGGACAGAGTCCTGGGAGAAGTGTGAAAATGAGCGAGAAATAAGACTGGTGACGTCATGTGGAGCAGAACTGACGCACCCTGAAAAGATGCACAAGACAAAAACACATAGACATTCTATAAGATCTGAAGAGGAGGTGTCAAAGATGAGCAACATTTCAGGCTTGAAATGAAGAGGCTTGTGCAAAGAAACGCTGAAGAAAATGTCATTTTACAACTGTACAGATGCAGTAACACAACTACACCAAGTAATCTTGAGGCTGGCTATGTAGTAAATAGATTGCGGCAATGCACCAATGTATATACATAGGAATGTATAGGACCTGGATGTTCCACAATGCACTTTAGCAAAGCTTGAACCCCATGAATGGAAAGGGTTTCAGTGTGGTGCAGTTGGGAAATAGCTGATGGCAAAGGAGAATCCAAGAAAGGCTGGCTGGCCCAGTATCAAGAGTCGAGGCCACCGTTTGCCTGGTTGTCTGTCAAGTAGCTACATGAACGGGAGAAAGAAACAAACTTCTGTTTGAGGTGGAATGAAAAAACACTGAAGGCATCAAGAGTTCATCATTTAATAGTATTATAAGCAGCAAAGAGCTTGAAAATGCGGTCTCCAATCACATGGTCAGATGAAAATAGACTATTGTGTCGAGCTACACCGAAACCAGAAGAAAAAACCATACCACACTCCCTTTTATGCTCAGGCACAGAGAGCTTTTGCAAGGCCAAGTTCAAAGCCTTAATTGAATGGCAGACCGCAAGAGTGATGATAGATGTCAGGCTAATTAGGTGGGAGGCTATGGTCAAGACCAGCGCACAGGCACCTGGGGTACCAGCCTGCATGCTGCTAGCATGTAGAATATTCAAGAAGGGTACAAGCGTGCCATCCAATTATGGAGGGCCATTTAACAGAGAGCCCTATAGTTTGTGTAAAAAATGGATTGTTGTGTATTTTGTGACGATGAAGATGACTTGCACTAGAGTAGGGCTTATTTGTCCACCTGATGTTAGAGACCCAATCACAACACCCGTCAGTATGGAACGTATACTTAGATGTTCCCTGTAAGCCTATCAAATTCCCAAGTAGGTTTTTGTAGTCGGCCACGTAGTGTGACATCACTGATGACGAATTTTGACTATAAAAGTTGCTTTTTATTAAATTCACAGAAATCGTGCTTTGCGATGTCCATTGATGTCCGTTGTAACTCCCTGTTTTAGATAACTGCAAATAAAACAGCACTAACATTTGCCAACTTCCTGAGTCAGTTTGATTATTGATGTATGAGTAAGTTCTGCATCCCCATCCATCTCTAAGTATTGCTGCCTCGTCGTAAAGGACCCAGATCTATGGTTCAGCGCGTTACAAATGCCATATCATATCATATCATATCATAACTCACTAGGTAGGTTGCATGCTTCTGATCCTCGCCACATGTGCTGGTCTTCCGCTGCAGTGGCTCCCTGTGACCCGTGGCACAGTGTCTCTTGGTCCGCTTTTGCCTGCGCCACTTGTTGCTGGAGCCTTCTTTGCTTGTGAGAGTTCCTGGTGCACGCCAGCCACTGCAGACCTTTTGAGGGGGAAAACCTCCCTTGCTGCTTTTCGCTGTCTGCTGCGCTACCTCTGCAAAATGAACCTTCAAAGGCACGCTCCCCACTGCACGCTTGACACGCTCCCCACTGCATGACCTCTGTACCTGGGACATTTGGAGACGTAGGGCCTCAATCCAAATATGCTTGTAAATCCCTGGTGTAACAGTGATGCCGGTCCCACTGTTTCCGGCTCCCTGTAGTGCCGGAATTAACGGCCGATTACGGTTTGTCGGCTGCACGCATTCCGGCATGCCAGAAACGGTGACAGTGACATCATGGTAAACCTATGGAAAAGGCCATACTCTGGCCACACCGTCACCCAGGGTCCCAGTGCCCCCGTTTCCGGCATGACCATGCTGGACACAGCAGCACCAGAAACAGCAGCACCGCAAATACCGTGACCGGAAACACAGTCACTGGAAATTACCTGATCGCCGGAACAAGAAACTGGCCGGCGGCCATCATCAAAATAACAATCTGCTCCAATCCGAGGGTACCAGCAGCCATCCACCCCTCCTGACTCAGAAATAAATCCAGGGGGGAAGGCCCCTCGGGTATCGGGGGATAAAATCAGGGCACACTTTTGGCTAACAAATTTATTTTGTTTATTGAATAGATCCTAAAAACACACGTTACAACCAAATGTGTAATTTCTTATGTTTATGTTTATTAATGTATTGAATTACCATCCTTTGGTATTACATACCAACATTGAACCATCACGATTCTTATAATTAAAACACTTTACTTTTTTTTAATGCTTTGTGAATATTCTTGAACTTGCACAGGCTTTGTTAGCCAAAAGTGTGCCCTGATTTTGTCCCCCGATACCCGAGGGACCTTCCCTCCTCTCTTACAACAATCATGTAGCCAAGATTCAATCAGGAGCACCTAAACAGTTTGAATCTCCCTAACACATCATTGCATTAACTCCTTAATCTCGAATAATTACACGTGTGCACCTCCACACACATTCTTGTTTCTATATTCGTCGAGGCTACTCCGTTTTTTGAGGTCAGTACCCGCCTATTGACTCTAGTTTTGTCATTTTCAAAAATGGAAGCACTTACATCGAATAGAGTTGAAACCCTATGCTTCTCTCAAGAAGAAGCTGCAAGAATACTTAATTTGTTCAAAGATACAGACCATGACCTATGTTCCACTAACAAACCAGAAGAACTAGTTAACCAGCTAGAAAGATTCATTCGCAGAGAAATTAGTCCAAAATTGCATGCCACCACACTTTCTCAATATTATAGAGCCCAACTCATCCACTGAGGACTCAGAATAGACCTTGGACCTACATTGTGCAAAGACAATGCAGAGTTTGTGGAGAGGTGGAGACTAACCCTTAACAAATGCTCATTGGATTTAATCATCTGGACTATTGAATGACTTTATTAATTTATTGAGTCAATTGAAGTAGACTTAGAATCCACTAAAACTGATCTCACATCTTTAATCATCAAGGAAGAACTGGCATCTGTCTTGGAAGATATCAACACCAAACTTGAAGGTTTAGAAAAGAAATACAATCTAAAAAAATAAGGAAGTTCAGAAGAGATACCTTAGACTACAAATTGGACATCGTTTATACTTGGAAAGAATATTATCACCAGAAAGACGCAACATAGAGTGGAAGAACTTCCTTGGTAAAGAACTAACAAACACCATACCCAGAAATCTGTTCTTCTGACGCATCAAGCAGGGAAACAGAAATTCCTGAAACCGAACAAGAACCAAACATGCAAGCTGACACACAGGCAGCAACTTCATCAAAAGCCTCTACATCTTCTTCTTCCACCACTCTCTCTTCTTTTTTAGACTATGTCCGACAAGAAGAGGCAAGAAGAAAAAATCTGACATGAAAAGTAAACTTCCCTCCGAAGAAGACTTTACAGAAAGGCATCTCCTTTGTGCCACATTATAGTAGCTCTGTCCTAAAAGATGAAACTCACCCGAAAGATGAACCTCAAAGTATTTTTTGATTCAATGGAATTCTCGAATGACAGTGATGAATCTGAATTTCTCGAAAAAAAACCAAATGTACATTTATCCCTCTGATTCAAAATTCTTTGCTTGATGCCTTTCAAAAACAAGCACTCCAATTTCTTCAGAAACTTAAGTTTCAGAATCGATCACGGTCCCACTTTAAACACCGGGAACAACAAGTGCTGGACTGACTCTGGAAGAATCCAGATCCCATTATCAAACCAGCTGACGAGGGCGGAGCACTTGTATTGATTGACACAAACAAATACAAAGCAGAAATTGAACCCCAATAGGCAGATCAGGACACCTACCTTGAAATGTTCAATGATCCAACAGAACAAGTGCGTAACCTCATCACAACAGTTCTATATGAAGCAGTAGTTGATGAGCTCATCACTCATAGTACCAAGTGTTTTCTTACCAACCTATACCCACCTATGCCTGTCATTTACATCCTTCTCAATGTCCACAAAAACCTGCAAAATCTGCCAGGACGACGAATAATGGCGACCAACAGCTTGCTAGAACCGCTAGCTCAATATATTGATCGTGCAATACAACCCCTGACACATGGATTTAGAACATACATTAAAGAAACCCATGATTTCCTCAATAAGCTTCACGTGATACCATTTGAGGAAAATGCTGACATCCTATTCACTATGGATGTCTCAAGCCTCTATACAAACATCACACATCATGCCGGACTGAAAGCCATGGAATGGTTCTTATTGACCACGAATGAAATCAGCACAGCTGACCGATTTTAAAATTGCTCAAAATAGTCCTGAACAACAATTTCTTTATGTTTGAGGACAGGTACCTCGTAGAAATTTCTGGCACCTCGATGGGCGCGGCAATGGCTCCAAGCTATGCCAATACATACATAGCGTACCTAGAAGAAAGTGTCGTCCTCCATAACGAGAAATGGAAGAAACATCTCAAATGTCTATTCAGATATATAGATTACCTTTTTGGCAGTTGGGCCGGTACACAGGAAGAATTAGCTGAATTCTTTACATTTATGGATGCATTTGCCCCCAGAATCAAGTTTGCCAGAAAAATCAGCTGGATATCCATTGAATTCTTGGATGTAAGAATATATACCAAATTAGGTGAATTACAAACCACAATATTCACCAAATCTACTGAGAAATAGCCTATTACATGCAACAAATTCAAAGAAAACAATTGAAAGTATCCCACTGAGCCAATTCCTCAGATACAGAGACATCATCTCTGATGATCAAGCTACACAAACAAGGCAGATCAACTCACAGAAAAATGTCTTAAGTGCGGATACAACCGTGACTCAGTCTGGAGCTGCGCGGAGAAAGTCGAAAGCATCACAAGAGTAGATGCATTACGACCAAAACAACGCACAACCAAAAACAACTTGGTACACGTAACAACTTACTCACAACAAAGTGCCCAGATTAAGAAAATTATCAGGATACATTGGAATACTTTATTACTGGACCCCACATTAGCAATATTGTTTCCTAAGCCTCCATTATTTGCCCACAATAAGAGTAAATCAATACGAGACCATCTCATCAAGGCAGATTTTGCGACTAACAAGGTGAAAAATCACAACCACAAAGGCACGCTACCGTGCAACAACTGTAACAATTGCAACAATGTGATCAGCGGAAACTTGATCACTCATCCACATAAGGCTACAAGAACGCCCTTCAACACACCTCCACTTGTGACACCAAGAACATAATCTACGGCATCAAATGCCCCTGCAGACTTTGCTATGTGTGACAACAAGGAAAGCTAAAATGAGTTGTTCTGAGCATAAATCCAACATAAGATTGGCATCAGAAAAATCACCAGTGGCTACATTTTATCCAGTTAAGACAAAAAATTGCACAAACAAAATGTATAATTTTGGAACATGTATGCCCACCCAGAAGGGGTGGCAATTTAGCAAGACTGCTATGACAAAGAGAGATCTACTGGATAGATCGTTTGGATTCCATGTCCCCTCGTGGGATGAATGTTGACTGGGACGTAAGTTGTCACCTGTAACCTTCTGCCCATATCTGAATGTCTTCCCTTGAACGGTTATCATCGGGCACATTCCCCAGTTAGGTTTACTCATCATTTTTCATGCTTGTTGCCTGATTTAAAACACTATATATTTGATGGTCCGAGCACATCACCATACAAATAATATTGCAATCAGTGACTGCCAATGATGCATCATCTCCGGCAACTCTGTGCTGCCAACCATGTCTTCCCAAAATACACACCTGTTGATGTTTACCCACTGCAGACACTGTAGTTTCCCCACTGAACAAACACAAACTTACACCATTCAACCATCAATTATTCTGTTCCAACATGGCGTTCGTCATTCCTAGTAACACCAACACAAACACTAGAAATTCAATACACGCACGTGCACAGGTTGCCGTAACAACTAAACTCTTCCCTGCATGCGAAAAGACTGCAGGACTAGGACAGCTGCTGCTGCTCCTGTTGTGCCCTGACAGACATTTAAAGTAAGCGTTTGACCTTATATTCATGCCGTCTAACGGAGGCATCGACTATATAGTGGAGAGACCTTTTGAAATATGTTACTGCATACTCATGCACAGAATTCACATTTCCTTCCGCCACATCTGTCGAGTGCTGGAACGAACTTGTGAACTACTACATTCATCGGATCACAGAGTCTCCTCAACCATTTAGGTGAGTGCACTGACCTGTTGGATACACCCTAAGCCGCAATGTTGGTGACATCTGTGGTCATGGAGTGGGACCCAGTGCTACTTTTAGTGACTGGCCTTATGCCTGATCACACACTGCAATTACGATCTAAAGTGTCCAATATAAATGGAGAAAGTCACCAGACACTAATCAGAATGTGCACTGAAAACACATTCTTCTCGCAAGTCACAGGTTTGTTAGGTATCAGGTTTTAGTACCCGGCGAGGGCGCAATAAGAATG
Organism: Ambystoma mexicanum; assembly: GCF_040938575.1. Taxonomy (NCBI): domain Eukaryota; kingdom Metazoa; phylum Chordata; class Amphibia; order Caudata; family Ambystomatidae; genus Ambystoma; species Ambystoma mexicanum. The sequence continues at coordinate 375,794,295 of NC_090926.1, read as the reverse complement.
AAAGAGACACTCTGATTGGCCCTCGCCGAGTCGTTATCAGGCTGGGAGGCTACCTTCGCCCCCCGCTGGGGACAGAGATAAGGCTTTTTTTTCCCTTCCCTCCCTCCTTCCTCCCATCTCCCTGCCCTCCCCACCCCACTTACCTTCTATGCCTTGTTCCCCGGCGGGGACGATGAAAGCCTCCAGCCGTGTGAAGACTCGGAGCGGGGCCATCCCCGCTCCCAGCCTCCACACGGCTGGACACTTCCATTGTCCCCCGCCGGGGTCCCAGGGACCAAGGTACGTGTTTTTTTTTGTTTTTTTAGGGTTTTTTGGGAGCAGGGGTTGCAGGGGTGTCCCCCGCTCCTTTTAAAATAATGGGGGGTTGCGGGCGATATTTTTGTATGGCGATATTTTTGCGGGGATATTACCACATGGAACCATTTGTTACTATTGACTACAGGTCATCAAATTTGGCTTACCCTTAAAATAAGAATAGCATCCCTGACTGATTATCGTTTGTATTTACTGCAGAGATTAAATGATATCCCATGCCTGATGAAGGGCATGAATGCCTGAAACGCATCATATTGAATATGAGAAGATTCACTGAGTGTAAACAGCTGATCTAATTTTCACAGTACTCTCGAAAGTGGTATCTATTCTCACTAACTATTCAATCTTGAAAAAGTCATTATTGCATGAATGTACCACATTGAGTTTTTTTTTTTACAGATCCTAAAAACACGTTGCAACCAAATGTGTAACTTCTTATGTTTATGTTTATTGATGTATTGAATTACCATCCTTTTGTATTTCTTACCAACATTGAACATCACGATTCACAAATATTTTTTACCACAAAATAACTTTACTTTGTTAAAAGCTTTGAGAATATTATTGAATTTGCTCAGACTTTGTTAGCTAAAAGTGTGCCCTGATTTTGTCCTCTGATACCTGAGGGACCTTCCCCCCGTCTTACAACAATCTTGTAGCCAAGACTCAATCAGAAGCACCTAAACACTTTGAATCTCCCTAACACATCATTGCATTTACTCTTTCATCTCGAAAATTACATAATCTACACACATTCTTGTTTCCAGAAATAAATCCCTCAGCAAGGCATCTCGCATCATGGAGACCAGGCATCAAAAGCCACGCTTCACAGAGACGGAGCTGCACATGCTCACTGATACCATAGTTGAGCATGCTGGGGAGCTGTTTTCAACGGACCAGTGCCACCGAACCCAGCAGCAGAAGAATGAAATCTGGCAGCAAGTGGCACAAAGGGTGTCCGCAGTGGGGGCAGCCCGACGCACAGTGAAGGACTGCCACAAGCGGTGGGACGACCTCCGCCTGAGGGTCAGGAACCTCCTGTCTGCAAACTGCAAACAGTACAGGGCAACAGGTGGTGGACCCTCCTCCCCAATCCGGCTTCTGCCCTGGGAGGAGAAGTGCAGCAATGTGCTGCACATGGAGGGAGTTGAAGGAGTGGGTGCTGCGGAGGCCGGAGCCAGGACACCCTTTGAGGGCGGTGAGTACATGAAGCCCCAATATCAACAACACACCTGTCTGCTAGGCAACCCCCACCCCTTTGTTACTGTTTAGTGCATACCCAACATGCACCACATTCCCAGTGCCTGCAACCACATTGGTCCAGGCACAGCACCAGCCCCTGCATCCTGTGAGGTCAGTCACCGGGAAATCTCAGTCCAGCACGCCTGGAGGCACACATGAAACAATGCCCATGGTTGCACGTAAGCACTGTCCCGGTTTGAAACCATCAGAACACTGTAAGAGAGGCATGGTATCACAAGTAAGACACTGACACAAAAGTTACAAGTTTCAAAACCTTTATTAGATTCCTCAGGTGTGGAAAAACTCCTACGTTGCCCCATAGCTATGATGGGAGTAGTCTCTACCATCAATTAATAAAGAAAACATAGTCTTAGTCAGTCTATGTCAAATAGAAATGGCCCACACTAGCAAAACCTAATGCCTGCCCTATCTCTTATACAAAAAGTGTGTAAAGGGGAATGTGTATGCAAAGGAAAGTCAGTGTTATAACATAAAGGATCAAGATAGCAGAGTCAGATCTCCTCCCCACATTGGACAGCACAAAGTAAGGCAGCCCACGTAAACAGGATGACAGTTTTCCACAGGTTATCAAAAAAAGGCAGTTCAAAACATGGGTTGAGGCCAGCTTGTCCTTACACGTGAAAGTCACTTATTCCAGCTTTCCAAAGGTTCTTTCACAGTTCAACAAAAGTTCACGTAGGTCTCCCTCAGTCGGGCTCGGACCCTTCCCTGATGTTGCATAGTTTCGAATGTGCGAGGCCTTTACCATAGACCTCCGCAGGACCACTTCGACTTTCACTTCAGCTCTCCCTTAATGCTATTTGCCCCAATGTCTCTTGGTATTGGTAGTTCCATACCACAATCAGAAAAGTTCAAAGAAATCTTCCTCTTAAAGCAATCCCCTTTTATATTCCCCTTTCGTAGGGGTTAATCTTGACCATTGCACATTTCAAAGTTTGTTCTGTTTGCTGCTTTACAACAAGATATCAAACATTTTGCAGAGACATTCGAGTGGGCTATTTCCTTTCGCCAGACAACTCCACTACTCTGTATCACTGGCTTCACAGTTATCAGTAACCTAAAAGTTCATTACTGTTTTGCTTTCTCTCGCGTCTCCTTAGCCTGCACGCAACCTTCAATTGTGAGATGCATTGTTGCGGCTTCAATCTTTCCTTGACACAAACTGGCCTTTCATGTCTTTCACTAACTCACTGGTTGTGTGCATTCCTTTCTAGTCTCTGTGGCTTTGATTCACGAGTCAAGGTTGATACCACAGACTTGGCCTTGCCTCCTCAACTCTGTCATCCACCTGGGAGGGTCGTTGGCGTCCTTGAAACAATGCAGGCTTTTTCTTGTCTAGGATTTGGCTTTCTCTGCTTCTCCTTCACAGTTTCCCAGAGGTAGGGACCTCCTGCAGGGAACCTCAGGGATTCCCTGCTCTTTGCTCTGGTCCCTCGATCGATCGTCGTGCTCCAGTGGGTTCGCCTTTGCCCCGAAAGATCTGCTGCTTCTCGGGTCTCACCTTACTCAGCGTGTGTCTCTATGATCCGCCTTTTATCCGTGTGGTGGGAGCTAATGGCTATCAGATGTATGTGATTAAGGTCAAGTGGCTGACTTTGGCTGACCTGATTAACGGGAGATGTCCCGTGAGATATGTAAGTGTTAGCCTCTTTACTCTCAGTCACCCTCTTCCTCGGCCCAGTGTTTGTGTAGAAAGGGCGGGGGAATTGGGACGTTGGAGAATCCTATCAAATATGATGGGGTATGGACACAGGAAAAGGGGGGATACCGCGTCTCACCATAGGTTGCCTCACCTTCACTCCCCGAAGATCTCCCCCCACACTGGTCCACCCCCAGGGTCTGGATCCAAAGGCAATGGGCGTGTCCTGGCCACATGAGAGACAGATCCCTGGGGACTTGAAAGTGAGATACCTTTTGGTTTCTCACAACACCCAAACCCGGCGCAGCAGCCCTGTACAGCAGCCCATGGCAATGCACACCACCACCCCCCTAATCTTTGCTGGGACACATGGACCACCCCAATGGAGGTGTCGCCACAGTAAAAAAAAACACCACTGCCCACCCTGCCCTCTCCACCGTAGTGCAGCAAAACTGAAATGGCAATTGCACATTCCCCATTCTCCAAATCACACCCAGCAGTAGCCCTGCCTCCACTCCCCAAAAGTGGCAACCAAGTCCCATACCCGGTACCCCTTGCTGGACACATTTCCAACTACATGACAGGCCATTTCACTGTGTCACCTGCACACTGGTCACACCCACACCGTGCAGGCACACTTGCACACCTGGATAAACATCCAATGCACTGTTGTGGGCATACACTCGGGCCCCCTGACGGTACAATGTCCATTCATCGTGGGATGTTTTTACTGCAAATTTTTTGCCCAAAAAACTCATCTATTTTTTTGGGGGGGTTAGAAAAATATATAAATTGGGTGTGGGTGTTCAGGAATATATAAAACATTAAAGAGGATGGGCTGTTTGGGGGGGAACCCCCCCCAAATAAAAAAAATACAAAATTCGATGAGTTTTTTCATAAATAAATCTGTGGTAAAAAACCCCGCGAAAAAACATCCTGCGATGAAATTACATGGAACCCCCCTGACAATGATTGGTGCTTGAAATCCATGAAGAACACTACACTGGCACCCTGTATTGCCAAGTAAGCATTCATGCCCCCACAGACAGACGTAAGGCACCCTTTCACCACGTACTGCATGTGTGCCTGCGTGCTACAACTGCCACCACAACACAACTATGCCAGTCCTCACCTGCCCCCACACATGGCCACCCTCTCATTGAAAGGCGAGGGCATGGACCTTCCATGTCCCTGCCAGACCTACCACAAGCCCCCATTCACATGGTGAACCTGCAAACGGGTCATCCGTCAACTTGTACCTTGCACCTTCCAAAACCCCACCTCGACACTCCCTCCTTCACATCCCAACACCCCACTCCTGGACAGACCCACATGCCACCGTCCACAGCTTTTTCTCGGTCACCACCCCACTAGTCCCAGTAGAGCTGTGTTGCATGTGCCAACATCCCAGATCTTGCAGCTGAGGCCACACAACACATGCATGAGTGCACCATGCCATGTACCACGACATGTCCCTTCAACAGCACGCCACATGACATATTGCATGTATCAGAGTATTTGGAAGCCACACTGGCCCCTAACATCATGCCTTTCTTCCACCCTCAGGCACAACATCTGACTGCGATGGAGGCCGACCAGGCACCTCAAGAGACACCAGACGTGGAAGGCGGTTGACTCCACGCACCACCACCACTCAAGAGATGGCAGCACCCACTGTGACTGTCACTGCCCCCACCACCCTGGCAGCTCCTGCAGTGGCCACAACAGCTGCCCCCACCACCCTGGCAGCTCCTGCAGTGGCCACAACATCTGCCCCAAGCATCCCAGCAGCTCCTGCAGTGGCCACAACAGCTGCCACCACCACCCCGGCAGCTTCTGCAGTGGCCACAACATCTGCCCCAACCATCCCAACAGCTCCTGCAGTGGCCACAACAGCTGCCCCCACCACCCCGGCAGCTCATGCAGGGGCCACAACTGCTGCCTGCACCACTTTGGAAGCTCCTGCAGTGGCCACAACAGCTGCCACCACCACCCCAGAAGCTCCTACATCCCCTGCCATGGCGCAATTGCCTACACGGGCAACAGCAGATGGGCGGCCATTTCCCCCAGCCCAACAGCCTTCATCACATGTGCCTGACACCACCAATGAAGAAGATGCAGGTGATGCTGGTGAGACCACGGGGGACACCACAGATCACACCCCATATGAGCAGCCAGAATTCAGCCCCATCAACCTGCAGAGCCTCCCACGCCCGCCCTTCCCCAGAGTCCGGGACATGGACAGCCGTCTGTGCTGCATTGAGGAAAAGCAGGAAGGATTGTTGGCCCTACTGCAGCAGCACCTGGAGGAGTCACGCCTCATGCGCGAAAGTGTTCAGGCCACTGGGCGTAGCAGTGCACATGCCCTTGGATGTGCAACATCAGCCATTGTGCACCTGGCCAGGAGGGTCCATGAGGGCAACAGTATAATGTCCGCCATGGCCGAGTCTCTCGCAATGGCCCTGCAGGTGGCCCTGGATCGGCAGGCCAGTGAGTCATCCCACACGCCCTCCACCTGCTCCACGACCGCTAGTTCACTCCAGAGTAGCCCGAAGCGCAGGTCGATGAGCATGTCTGCTACACAGCACAAGGGTGGCATAGGTGGCAAACGGCCACGTACATAGGCCCCGGACAGACATGTGGCATGGGTGTGTCTCAGACTGACTCATTGACATTGTGTCACAATTTGGGGAGAGGGCTTGGGGAGGGATAGTTGGGGAGGGTGTGTGGGGAGAGATAGTTGGGGAGGGGTGTTGGTCTACCGGTTCATTCATTTTTTCTCATTCCTTTTTAATACACTGGGTGCTGCATTGCAAATCATGACTGGACATTCATTCTTTTTGTGAAAGTGTGATTTGTGTATTGTACAGTGTTAATTATGGTGTATGGCCTTGGCCATGTGCATGTGCTCTGTGCCTAAAAGTAATTGGTAATGAGTTGATAGCGGGCCTCAAGTCCATCCATGTCATCCCTGTGATGGGGCAATGGCATCTCAGCCTCACTGTCACTGCCATTGTCCCCCTTCGCTGGAGGCATGTCCATTTCTGGGGGTAGGGGAATGTGCGTCTGACACACATGTTATGTTACATGGCACAGGCCAGGACAATCTTGCCCACTTTCACGGGACTGTACATCAGGGAACCCCAAGATCTACTTAGGCAGCGGAACCTTGCCTTCAAGAGTCCAAATGTTTGCTCGATGGTGCACCTTGTCCGGATGTGGGCACGGTTGTAGGCATGCTCATGCTGATTCTGTGGGTGCCTGATAGGGGTCATGAGCCACGGCAGCAAGGGGTATCCAGAATCGCCTGCATGGGAGGGACACAAGGGTGGCACAGTCATTGTGGTGGTAGTGACAATGCAGCCATTTTCAGATGTGGGGCTGTGTTACATGAGATGACCCTAGTTTCTGCTGTATTGTATTGCAGGGGGGTTGGTTGCGCCCACATTCCCTGCACCATATGACACCCACCGTGGCCATTACCCTTATGCCGGCACAGGCTTCTACATTGTCTATAATGTGTGCCATGTTTATTTGCGTTTGTATGTTGTACATTGGTCATCTTTCCCATTCAGTATTCTGTGTTCCTTCATTGTTCAGATTCATGTTACCTGCATATGGGTATGTGCACTTGTGACAGGCAAGTCACCTGGCTTAATGCTGTGGGATACACTGCTGGTGGGGAGGTAGGTAAAAGTTGTCTGACATGGCTGTGATGCAGGTGGTGGGGGATGAACACAGTGTGTACATGCTGGCGTAGGTGGCATGGGTGCAATTAATTCTGTACCTGTAGTGCATGTGATCTGCCTGTCCATCTGTGCACACATTGTGATGGTGTGTCTTTCCATTGGTCCATGCCGCACATGCCAAACATGCCCTCCAGCTCATGCATGCAATCTGTGTACATACTGTTGCATAACGCACATGCACTGGTGACAGTGGACCACCACCCCGCTTCCACAGGGCACATGCTACGTGTAGGTACTTTCACTCACCCAAAAGCCAGGTCCGCGCTCTGCTGTATCGTGCCATCTACCCTGGGAGCGTGGAGTTACACAGAATCATGGAGTTGTGCGTGGATCCAGGGAAATGTGCACTGCAGTGGGTTATTAGGAGGTCTGCATCACACACAACCTGGACGTTCAATGCATGGTACATTTTCCAGTTGCAGTAGATTTCCTCATTGGCATGTTTGAACACCAGCTCAACGTGTGTGCAGTCCAGCGCATCTGTCACATTTGGCATGCCTGCCATGGCACGAAAGCCTACTTTTGTGGCATTAACCTGGGCCAGTGTCCTGAGGAGGGCAATGTGGTCATATACTTGACACAGGAGGGCATCCAGGACCTGGACTAGCACCTTTCAAAAACATTCAGTGCAGCTCTCCCACAGTGTGTTGATAGGTGCCGTTGACCAGGAAATCCAGGACCGATACTACCTTGAGCAAGGGGGGATGGCGGGCCGGATGCCAATTAGGCTCCAGATGTCATCCTGGATTAGGTCGACTATGGCGTTTATGATTGCCCTATCCAGCCGATGCAGGGAGCGGATCTGTGTGTCAGTGAGGTTCCAGGGTGTGGCCCTTATGCAGGGTATGGGTGGCTACCTGCCGGGTGCTACCTGCTGGCCGTTGTTCATCTGCATGGCCATCATTCTCCTTCTTCTCCTGTGCCTCTGCCACCTCGCTGCCTGACTGCCTCTTCTAATTCCAGCTACTATTGGATCCCTGCATGCAGGGCCCCCAGCTACATGACTGTTATTGAAGCTGACAGCATAGCTGTGTTGGAAGGTGTGTGGGTGTTGTCCTTATGAGCATTCACGGTGCACATGGTGTGCAGCCGGGCTGATTGTTGCTGCATACCTGAGACTGCTTAACGCCAACGACGCGATGCTGGTGTTTCCGCTGTGGTTTTCACAGTGTCACCAGCATTTATAAACTGGTGTTTCCGTGTTGACAGTAGTCGTAATGATGCTGTACTAGCGTGCTGCCAGTGTTTCAAGCACAGCCTTCAGGGGCTGCCACTGTTGTTGTTTACGGTGCTGCCGGCGACTGTAGCACTGTGGGTCATGTTTGCAGGTACATAGTTTCTGGCATCGTAGATCGTAGTGTGCCGGTCTGGAAAAGGGTGCCGGTATGGTGTGACCAACACCGTTATTTCCGTACCGGCATAATTGTAATGAGGCCCATAGACTCTTTCCGGACCAGACAGTATTTGGCTTCCCAACGGTCTCTGCATCTTCATGTTCCAGTCCTGACCTCAGCTGCACACACAGTTTGCAAGAGTTCCTTCTTCTCCTTCTCCTTCTCCTTCTACTTAAGCCTCTTCCTCTGATTCTCTACAATGCGTGCATGGAGGGGGCATTCTAAGCTTCTCAATCTCCCTCAGGTGTGGGTTATTTTTTTTAAATGTTGTTTTAATTTATTTGTGTGACTTAGCTTCCATAGGTTAAACTTTAACACACATAAAACCGATATGAGAATATACAATCAGATTCATTCATATACACTTTTTTTTTAAACAGTAAAAAGAAATCAATCTTCAAAATCAAACTGGAGTCTGAAAAGGGAAAGTCAATTATAAAACACACATAATGCCATTATGTTAAAATAGTCTCACAGAATCCATCACAATACTTTTTATAAAATTCATCATCACTATAACCATTCTGTCAGTTGGCTCCAAGAGAAAATTCCACCTTAGCGTTTTTCTCATGTAAACAATGGTCTAGATTTGAAGAACACAGTAAACATTTAATTCCTCTGTTTTTAGCTAATACAGGTCATTCAATCGTTAGGTGTTTTATGGTTCCAAAGCACTTTTGACACAAGCGACACATCCGTGGTTCCTTTGGCATACTACTCCTGGCACCTATAACATCGTTAGTAGGCAAAAAATTAAGTTTAATATAAAGCCAGAATTACCTTGAATGTTTAGACGGATATCTTCCCATACATTTCTGTATTTGATTAAATGGTTTTATATCCCAAGTAAAAGGAGATGAGATTTTAAACGTCTCAAGACATCGGGCCTCATTACGACCCTGGCGGTAAGGGGTTAACGCCAGCGTTAGCTGCGCCGACCCCTTACCGCCAATTACGAGGTCCCCTAGCGCCATGGTGCTTTTAACACCTGCTTTTAGCAGGTGTTAAAATCCATGGCGCTAAGGGACCATGGAGTTAATTACGCCACCGTAATTTACGGTGGCGTAATTAACGCCTTCCCCACTCCCATTATGCCCTATGGGGCAAAAATGGGAATGGGGAAGGGTAAATGGGGATTGGGGACTTACCGCCCCGCCAAGGTCGGAATGGGGCGGTAAGTCCGCCAACCACCATGGCGTAAACATAGTTTACGCCATGGTGGTAAAGTCACGGCCCAGGCGGTAACTTACCGCCTGGGTCGTAATGAGGCCCATCGTCTATTTTCCAACCAAGCATTTTCTAAAAAGTTTCATCTTAGCTCTGGACTGTCTATACTCCAGGTACTCTAGCGATATACTATTTACTTCCAGGATACATAGGACCTCCGTCATCCACACATTCAGGGGGCTACGGTTACTTGCATTAAAAAGAGCATTAAGTTGTACATACAGTGAAAAATCTGCGGGGGAACAGAATACCTTTAACAGGTAAGATTTTACGCCATGTGACCAAAGCCTCAAGTTGAACAAGGCCCAGAATATGGCACAGAGTTGCCATTGGAGAGCCTAAAGGGAGTGCCAATACTTGTTTCCAAATGAAAGACCCAAGCTTTGACCAGTGTAGCCCATCTTCTCGAATCTCAGCCCCATAAATCAATTTGGGAACCAAGACTTGATTATACATTTTTAACTCTGGTCAAAGGGAGAATCGCCCACATTTCCTATCCAATACTCGCAGTTTGGATATAGCTGCAATTGCTTCTATTTTCAGAGCCTTCTTATTCGCTACACACAAAGACCTGTTGGCTCTTAGCACAACACCAAGGTATTACATTAATTGACCTCCTCCATTCTGGAATCATTTATGTACCAAACAAAGTGCAACCTGCTTCCAGGACTCCTGCTCCAATTTATAACCAGGATCTTAGACTTCGGCACATTTATATCCAAGTCAAGGGTCCTCATTACGAGTTTGGAGGCAGACATGGTGCTATTAGCACCTTGGCTGCCTCCAAACCGGGCTCCATTACCGGGTTCCTGCAATGGGGACTTACCGGGTCATTCCGACATAGGAGGACCCGGTAATTCCTCCTTGCAGGAACCATTTCCCATTCCCATTGAGCCCCCATAGGGAATGGGGAGGGAGGTAACAACTGGCACATCACAAGTGTCCCATTGTTACCTCCCTCTTCCCCTCGCAGGACCCGGAAAAGACGTCTTGTTTTACCAGATGTCTGATCCGGGTCCTGCAAAGGGAAACTCGTAATAGGCGCTCCTGTAGTTAAGGGGGCAGGTCCCGTACTGTCCCCCTTCATTACAGGAGTGCCAGGGTCGTAATGAGGCCCAGGGTCCCCAAAATATTCAGCAACAGTTTTTAGAGACCTTTGGAGACCAATTGCGATACAGCCCATAAGAACAAGATCATCTGCGTATAAGAGATAATGCAGCTTCAAGACACCCAATTTAGGAGGATTTGCCAAGGTACCAATCAGCGTAACCCCATTACCTAAAATATAGAGATTAAACAAGAACGGAGGCAGCACACATTCCTGCCGAAGACCCCGCTCAACCAGAATCCAACAAGAAAATGAGCCACGCTGATCAAGCTTAACCTTTAATCAGATATCAGCAATGAGCAGTTCCAGGATTTTTACCAAGGATTCAGGACAACCCCAATCTCTCAGCATTGCTCACAACCTTGAGTGGTCAACACAATCAAAACCCTTTGTTATGGCTAGAAAGGCCAGATGTAAAGTGGATTTATTCCGGACTGCTTGATTAGACAGGAGTTTGATCAGCAGGCAGTTCAAAGAAGTACCTATTCCCTTACCGAAACCCGCCTGGTTAAGATCAAATCTACCAGACTCCTCGGGCCAACGTTCAAGAGCACGCAGTATGAAACAAGAGAAGATCTTATAGGAGGCATCAAGAAAGGAGGTAGGGCGGTAGTTAGCCGGATCAGAGCTAGCTCCCTTCTTGAAAATCACAACCACTATTGCATCCTTCCATGACTGGGGTAACTGGTGAGCATCCAGATTCTTCTGAAAAAGCTCAAGGAGAATGGCTGCTCATAGATTAGGGGCACATTTTAAAGTAAGGTTAGGAAGGCCATCTGGCCCAGGTGCATTAGTGGATTTAGCTTTTTTAATAGCCCACATAATACCTTCGATATCAATTCCCAAAATCTCCCAAGGCTGCATACTAATAGTGGAAATACTGCTTTGCGATTTGTCAACAAGTACCTGGTGCTGCAGTGCATACAGATCACCAAAATAGACCTCCCTATGGGTGCCGGAAATGGGCTGCAGCTGGAAGTAGGTTTGAACGTGGTCCCCTCTCATTAATTTCCAAAAACAAGAGGAGTCTTTATTGGCAAGTGCTTATAACATAAGTTCAGCATCCCTTTGAATCATTACATGCCTATAAACCCTCACCCAATTTATATATGCAAGCTTTCATTTTCTAATAGTGGGGATTCCCACATCGCCCAATGACCTGGCCTTCCTAATATCTTTTCTTAGCTGCTTCTTCCTTACATTAAGCATTTTATTATATTTGTGGGTAAGGCAGACATCTCTCAGAGACCCATTAAGGGTATTTAAAGAAATAAGCCCTCTCAGCAAGACCTGTAGATAAGAACCAAAGAACTGCGGTGGAATTAGGGAAAATATACCATTGCACAATTCCTGTTCAATCCTATTATTAAAGAGTATAGGAATATTAGGACGCCAAATAATAGCATGATCTCTAGGTCTCACTTCAATTGGCACTGCCAGATCGGTCCCAAGGACAGAGACACAAGGGCCACTCAAACAAAAGAACAGTTGGGAGTGGTCAATGGACTCGTTAGCAACAACCTCAAAATGGTCAAAGCAAGAAAATAAGGGGCTAGAACAAAATACATAATGCAGCATGGAACTATTTCTAACATTTGTCCATGTATGGTTTGGGGGCATATCACCTTTGATGTTTCCATTCAAAATGTTTAAGTCACAAGCATCCAGTAAAGACCGACAATGTAGCCCTCTAGATCTTGCTAAGTTGGAATGAAGACGAGTAGAACCCCATTCGTACTATTGACAGTCTAGACACTCTGAATTAAAGTCACCCATGATAAGAATACAAGAGTTGCCAGAAATGCTATGGAAATCAATGATATTAGTAATGGAAAGCAGTATGTCCACCAAAGTTGTCACAACAGGGTTCAAATACATGTTGAACACTACTAGTAATTTCCAAGAGCTATCGCCCAAGTCCCACCAGGAGAGTTTAATGCCCATCATATCCGCATGACCCAAGCATACATTTACAACATTGGACCCTGGAACAACCCGCCAGACACTGAGAAGACCCCCGACGAGTCTACCACTAGTGCCTGTCCTTGCAGGTTTCTGGATAATTAAAAAACCGTCAATAAAGGAAATATCTGACATAAATGTTTCCTGTAGACAGATCAAATCTGCATTTCCCCAAATAACATAATGAGTACAGAGGTGGTTAAAGCAGCACATATTCCACAATAAGAACCTTATAGAATAAAGCAAGGTTATATTATGGGACCAGTCCTAGGGCACTGATCGTTTCTCAGAGCGTGGGCAATTTGGACCTGCTGTGCTAGGCGCATCCAATTTTACATTAATGGTCAGGAGGTCACGAGGTGTGGGTTATTTACATTGATTAGTTGACAACTCCTGCATTGTTCCTCTTCAGCCCTCTTCCTCGTCCCAGTACCTAGGGAATTATGGGACTTGAAGTCCCTAGTAGCAGTTAGTTTTTCTGTTATTCATAGCATTTTCTAAAGAAGTGTCATAAGGGTTAGTCATCAGGCTTGATTGATAAGAGGAATAAAGTTCTTTAGTACTTAGACCCTTATTATTCATACACTTTCACTATACTTTTGTGAGTTGGTGGAGCCTTTAGTTGTATGAGTGCCTCTGGTTTGAGAAGGGTTTTTATTTCTCTTTATGCCAAAGGGTGGCAAACAATTTTTACACAGAGTAAGGTGTTCAACTTGTGGAATATACAGATTATTATGAAAACAAGCCATTATATACTTTGGCATTTGTGGAAGATAAATACTGTGTCTCACCCCACTGATCACTTCACTGGGCCTTTTCTCCTCCCAGGTGATCCTCCCGCAGAACACCAACCCCAAGGTCAGGATCGGGAAGCTTCTGCCTTTCCCAGGCCATCTGGGAGGAGACTTTAGACAGGGGTTTACTGTTGGATCCGTAGAATTCATGACAAGTGGCACTTCTCTCTTGCAAGTTGTTTGAAGGGAAGTTTCTGGGGCAAGTACTTACCTGGCTTGCCTCCCACCCCTTGTGCTAGGGGAGTGTACAGATACCCCAGGACGGGTTTAAGTACTCTTATAATCGAGGGCTTACATAGGTAGCAGGCTCAGAGAGGTAATTTCTCTGATACCCTGCCTGGCTACCAGCCCATTGGGCCTGGGCAGAGGGTCTCCTCTGCCTCTCATTCTGCACATCAGTTGGAGAAGTATTTTTGTGCCCCCCACCCAACTCCAGGTCCAAAGGAGGGGTCGTTTTCACCTCAGCCACCTTGACAGCAGCAGGTGTGGTAGATGGCTTTGTTGTTTTATAGTTGGTTTTACTGTCAGTGGGTTTCTGGACTTCATATATCCCCAGTGGCTTGCTCTATTTTCCAATCCAGAGTCCTGCGCTCATGGAAATCAGAAACTAGCTGGAAAATTATATACATGGGAAGGGCGTGGAAAAATATGTGGTCACAAATATCGTGCTATTGGTATTTACCCTCCTGGAAGTCTGCGCAAATGCACGTTTTAATTGTTGGTCAAACTCCCTGGACGCCTGATCTTCCACACATTGTAAATTATACACAACCTTGCATGCCTCTAGTGGTTCCTGTGAGTGGAGAAGCGTTTTAAAATGGCTGCCTTTTAGGTGGACCATTTGCAATGATCCTGGTCTTCCAATACCGCGAAGAAACTGGCATATTCTGGGGAAAATGTCAATTTCACGAACTCCATGCAGTTGACATCATTTTTTATTTCAAATGATGGCATCACTTGTTCATAAAGTTCTAAGTGCTCCCACGACAAATACTTTGCATTCTTGTGGTATGGGGGTCATAAAGCTCTTTATGGCCTTAATCTGCCTGATTTGGTCTTTAACAAAACCATTTCTCCATTTCATATTTCTTTTTAACCGTTGGACATGCGTCCATTCACCTTCAGACTCAGTGCTGCTATTTGAACTCCCATCCCTGTCTCCTAAGTGCTCTCCATCTCTGAGATTGGGAATACCTCACAGAATGATAGGATCTGGACTCCTGCTTTTGCCTGTGTCGCCATGAACTCTCAATGCCACTTTCCCTGACGTCACCATTTGGCGCAGGATAGAACACAGTCCCTTCTCCAGAATGTGGCCAATGGGTATTATCCCTCCTTCTGGGTATCCTGGGAAGTTCACCCATTCACCAGAATATTTGGAGGCTTTGAGAGTGCCCATCCTAGGCTGAGGCTTTTGTTTTTCGCTTTCCGCAAAGCGGGCCATTTTTGCAGTTTTCTGTAAGTATAATTCTCTGATGTTCTCATCTTGTGTTTTCAGGGTCAGGGTCAGAAGTACTCACAGGACTATTTGTGGTCTCCCATGATACACTGGTCCAGCCACTTTCGCTTCTGTTTGGTAGTGGTAAATATTTATCAATATCAGATAAGGACTGGCGTTCATGATCGGATTGGCTAGGAATTGGTAAGGCACCCATCCTCATGTTTCCCTGTTCTCTATATGTGGTATTCATGAGGGCAGTTCCAATCTGTAAATGGGAGGTTATAGGCAACATCTAAGACCTAAAACCCTACTGTTTCACTGTGGAACACCGAAAAGGTAAAGAACAGGGACACGTTGATTTCCTTTCCCGGTTTCCCTGTGAAACAAATGTGGCTACATCACATAGGGCAAGGTTATGTGAGAAAGCAAATGGTGTCTCGCTTGCTAGTCCCCGGGGATCTCTCTCAGGTGGCCAGGGCACGGCAATCGCCTTTGGATACAGACCTGGGAGGTGGACCAGTGTGGGAGTATCACCTGGGTGGGGGATCTTCAGGGAGTAGAGGTGAGGCAACCAATGGTGAGATGTGGTATCCCCTTTTCTTATGCCCATACCCCATCCTATTTTATAGGATTCTCCAATGTGCCAACTCCCACCCCCCTTTCAACTCAAATACTGGGCCGAGGAAGAGGGCGACTGTGAGTAAAGAGGCTAACACTTACAAATCTCATTTTACATGTCCCGTTTATCAGATCAGGCACTTGACCTTAATCACATACATCTGATACCCAGTACCTCCCCCCACACTGATAAAAGGCCTAACATAGAGACACACTATGAGCAAGGTGAGACACGAGAAGGAGAAGATCTTCTGGGGTGAAGGCGCACCCACTGGAGCAGGACGACCGATCGATGGACCAGAGTGAAGGGTAGGGAAACCCTGAAGTTCCCTGCAGTAGGTTGTTGCCTCTGGGAAATGATGAAGGAGACGTGGAGAAAGCAAATTCCCAGACAAGAAGAAGCCTGCATTGTGTCTAAAGGACACCAACAACCCTCACGGGTGAACAACAGAGTTCGGGAGGCGAGGCCAAGCCTGTGGTATCAACCTTGACTCCTGAATGAAAGCCACTGAGACAAGAAAGGAATGCACACAACCGGTGAATTAGCGAAAGACAGGAAAGGCTGGTTTGTGTCCAGGAAAGATTGAAGCCACAACAGTGTATCTCACAATTGAAGGTTGCGCACATGCTAATGAGACGCGAGAGAAGGAAAACCAGTAATTAACTTATAAGTTACTGATACCTGTGTACCCAGTGATACAGAGTAGCGCAGTGGTCCGTCGAAAGGAAGTATCCCACTTGAAAGTCTCCATGAAATGTTTGATGTCTTGTTCTAAAGTGGCAAACTGAACAAACTTTGAAATGCGCAATGATCAAGATTAACCCTGATGAAAGGGGAAGTTAAAAGCAAGTTTAAGAGGAAGATTTCTTTGAACTTTTCTGATTATGGTATGGAACTACCAATACAAAGAGACATTTGGGCAAATAACATTAAGGGAGAGCTGAAGTGAAAGTCAAAGTGGTCCTACGGAGGTCTATGGTAAAGGCGTTGCACATTTGAAAGTCTTCGACATCCGTAAAGGGTCTGAGCCAGACTGAGGGGGACCGAAAACATGAAATAAGCTTGGGGAAGGAAACCCCTGCAAGTGCTATGATTGTGAGGTCCGAGCCCGACTGAGGGAGATCTACGTTGAATCAGGTACTTTTTGGTTGAGGGGTCTGAGCCCGAGTGAGGGAGGCCTGCTTGTACTGTTGATGCCTTGAGAGGTCCAAGCCCGACAGAGGGAGTCCAAAGTGAACTTTTGTTGAACTGTGAAAGAACTTTTGGAAAGCTGAAAAAAGTGAATTTAATGTGGAAGGCCAGGCGGGCCGCGACCAACGTTTGGAACTGCCTTTTTTTGATAACATGAGCCTGAGTGTGTCAACCTGTTTACACGGGCCGCCTTACTCTGTGCTGTCCACCGTGGGGAGGAGAGCTGACTCAGCTAACTTGATCCGTCATGTTATATACTGACTTTCTTCGCACGCACATTCCCACTTTTGGTATAAGTGATAGGGCAATTTTTAGGTTTTGTTAATATAGGCCATTTTGATTTAACAGAGAATGACTAGAACTGTGTTTTCTTTATTATTTGATTGTAGAAACTACACCCATCATAGCTATAGGGCAACATAGGAGTATTTCAAACCATAAAGAATCTAATAACGGTTTTGAAATTTGTGACTTTTGTGTCAGTGTCATACTTGTGATAACATGCCTGCCCTTAATAAGGTGTCAGAGGTGGGATACACCTCAATTGAGACCAATTGGGGGACCCTAAAATTCCAGAAATGTAGCCACAGAGCCTCACCTCTACCGCCATGAAATAATCCATAGGCTTTGATATATTGTCAGTAGAGAGGCCACTATTCCTCCTGGGAAAAATAGGGATGATTCCAACTGACATAGTTCTAATATCCCCTGCGGGTTGTTATCCACTCTCAATCTGCTATCAAACACTCCTCTGACATCTGTCACCTCCTCAAAGAACTCAACCTAGATGTCCTTGCTCTCACTGAGACATGGTTTGCGGCCAGTTCTCTCCTAAGTTTTGACACTCTCCTCCCTCTGGGCTACAAGATCCTCTCCAAACCCAGAACCCAGCATCCTGGAGGTGGAGTTGCCCTGATCTTTCAGGAGTGGTTCCCGGCCTCTGTCATCCCTATGCATGCCTACTCCTCCTTTGAATGCCTGGCCTGCATGCTCTCTATCTCTTCTGGTCTCTCTCTAACTGTGGCCACCATCTACAGGCCACCTAGCCAAGTCACCCTCTTCCTCTCTGAATGGGCCAACCTCTCCTCTTCTCTCCTTGCCTATACTTCTCAACTTCTCATCCTCAGAGATCGCAACATCCACCTGGATGCTTCCAATTCCTCCTCTGCTCTCTTATGCAACCTCTGCGACACTTTCTCTATTTCCATTCTGCTGTCTGGCCCAGCACACTGCCAGACATACTTTGGATGTTCTCATCACCTCAGACATCCCCCTCAAACCCTCTGACCACTCCTCTCTCTTGGACTGACTCTCCTCTTATCTAAAACTCTCTATACCTGAGGCAAAGCGCACCCTCCCCAGCACTGCCACCTACCTTCTCGATCATTCGGCTCATGAAGCATGTGTCAGTGGATGCCTTTGCCTCTACTTTCTCTGCTCCACCTCCTCCTGCGGCTAACTCACACCCTGAAACAGCTCTCTCTAATATGAATCTTTCCATTTCCAAACCCTGGACATCCTTGCCCTTGTCATGAGAATCCGGCTGAAGCCTACCTTCAAGGGCAACTCTTGGTATGATTCTGACCTCGCCGTCCTAAAACGCAAGTGCAGGATGGCTGAGAGGAAGTGGAGGGCTTCCGGTGCATCCTCTGAAAAACTGGCCTGCCGCCTGCTCCAAAGGCAATACAGACTCTCTGTCCTGTCCAAGAAGAGAGCACACATTGAAGCCAGCATCTCTGCGGACTCTAAAAACATTGCTGAACTCTTTATAATCTGCAAGGAAATGACCAATCCTGTTGCAGTGTCTACCTCTCCTGTTCCCTTTTAGGCCCCCTGTATGGCGCTGGCCTCTCACTTCTCCGCTAAAAAACTCAGGACATCCTGTCCTCTATCGCCTCTTCCTCTCCCTCTTCCCCTGTCGGCCCCCCTTTGGCAATCTCTCCCTCTCCTCCTCCTTTCTCCTCTTTCTCTCTGACAACACCTGACAAGGTTTCTAGATAAGTCAGATCTATTAAAGTGTCGTCCAAACAGGTGCTCCCCTGCTCCTCCAAAACCCTCAAGGACCAGATTGACACCCTCGCTCCAGCCTTGGCCGATTTCTGTAATCACTCTTTCACCACTGGAACTTCCCCTATTCCCTTGAGCACACCCTTGTGCACCACCTCCTCACAAAGCCATCTGCTGATCCTACCTGCCTGGCAAACTATCGCCCAATCTCCATCACCCCTTTCCTGGTCAAACTCTTAGAAAAGCTGGCCATCTCCAATCTTACTCTCCACACTGAATCTGTTGGTTGTCTCCATGACCATCAGTCTGGCTTCAGAGTTGCCAAAGGTATGGAAACTGCTCTCCACATACATCTGATACCCAGTACCTCCCCCACACTGATAAAAGGCCTAACATAGAGACACACTATGAGCAAGGTGAGACACGAGAAGGAGAAGATCTTCTGGGGTGAAGGCGCACCCACTGGAGCAGGAGGACCGATCGATGGACCAGAGTGAAGGGTAGGGAAACCCTGAAGTTCCCTGCAGTAGGTTGTTGCCTCTGGGAAATGATAAAGGAGACGTGGAGAAAGCAAATTCCCAGACAAGAAGAAGCCTGCATTGTGTCTAAAGGACACCAACGACCCTCACGGGTGAACAGCAGAGTTCGGGAGGCAAGGCCAAGCCTGTGGTATCAACCTTGACTCCTGAATGAAAGCCACTGAGACAAGAAAGGAATGCACACAACCGGTGAATTAGCGAAAGACAGGAAAGGCTGGTTTGTGTCCAGGAAAGATTGAAGCCACAACAGTGTATCTCACAATTGAAGGTTGCGCACATGCTAATGAGACGCGAGAGAAGGCAAACCAGTAATTAAATTATAAGTTACTGATAACTGTGTAGCCAGTGATACAGAGTGCGCAGTGGTCCGTCGAAAGGAAATACCCCACTTGAAAGTCTCCATGAAATGTTTGATGTCTTGTTCTAAAGTGGCAAACTGAACAAACTTTGAAATACGCAATGATCAAGATTAACCCTGATGAAAGGGGAAGTTAAAAGCAAGTTTAAGAGGAAGATTTCTTTGAACTTTTCTGATTATGGTATGGAACTACCAATACCAAGAGACATTTGGGCAAATAACATTAAGGGATAGCTGAAGTGAAAGTCAAAGTGGTCCTACGGAGGTCTATGGTAAAGGCGTTGCACATTTGAAAGTCTTCGACATCCGTGAAGGGTCTGAGCCAGACTGAGGGGGACCGAAAACATGAAATAAGCTTGGGGAAGGAAACCCCTGCAAGTGCTATGATTGTGAGGTCCGAGCCCGACTGAGGGAGATCTACGTTGAATCAGGTACATTTTTTGGTTGAGGGGTCCGAGCCCGAGTGAGGGAGGCCTGCTTGTACTGTTGATGCCTTGAGAGGTCCAAGCCCGACAGAGGGAGTCCAAAGTGAACTTTTGTTGAACTGTGAAAGAACTTTTGGAAAGCTGAAAAAAGTGAATTTAATGTGGAAGGCCAGGCGGGCCGCGACCAATGTTTGCAACTGCCTTTTTTTGATAACATGAGCCTGAGTGTGTCAACCGGTTTACACGGGCCGCCTTACTCTGTACTGTCCACCGTGGGGAGGAGAGCTGACTCGGCTACCTTGATCCGTCATGTTATAATACTGACTTTCTTTGCACGCACATTCCCACTTTTGGTATAAGGGATAGGGCAAGCTTTAGGTTTTGTTAATATAGGCCATTTTGATTTAACATAGAATGACTAGAACTGTGTTTTCTTTATTATTTGATTGTAGAAACTACACCCATCGTAGCTATAGGGCAACATAGGAGTATTTCAAACCATAAAGAATCTAATAACGGTTTTGAAATTTGTAACTTTTGTGTCAGTGTCATACTTGTGATAACATGTCTGCCCTTAATATGGTGTCAGGGGTGGGATACACCTCAATTGAGACCAATTGGGGGACCCTAAAATTCCAGAAATATAGCCACAGAGCCTCAGACACCTCTACCGCCATGAAATAATCCATAGGCTTTGATATATTGTCAGCAGAGAGGCCACTATCCCTCCTGGGAAAAATAGGGATTATTCCAACTGACTTAGTTCTAATATCCCCTGCGGGTTGTTATCCACTCTCAATCTGCTATCAAACACTCCTCTGACATCTGTCACCTCCTCAAAGAACTCGACCTAGATGTCCTTGCTCTCACTGAGACATGGTTTGCGGCCAGTTCTCTCCTAAGTTTTGACACTCTCCTCCCTCTGGGCTACAAGATCCTCTCCAAACCCAGAACCCAGCGTCCTGGAGGTGGAGTTGCCCTGATCTTTCAGGAGTGGTTCCCGGCCTCTGTCATCCCTATGCATGCCTACTCCTCCTTTGAATGCCTGGTCTGCAGGCTCTCTATCTCTTCTGGTCTCTCTCTAACTGTGGCCACCATCTACAGGCCACCTAGCCAGGTCACCCTCTTCCTCTCTGAATGGGCCAATCTCTCCTCTTCTCTCCTTGCCTATACTTCTCAACTTCTCATCCTCAGAGATCGCAACATCCACCTGGATGCTTCCAATTCCTCCTCTGTTCTCTTATGCAACCTCTGCGACACTTTCTCTATTTCCATTCTGCTGTCTGGCCCAGCACACTGCCAGACATACTTTGGATGTTCTCATCACCTCAGACATCCCCCTCAAACCCTCTGACCACTCCTCTCTCTTGGACTGACTCTCCTCTTATCTAAAGCTCTCTATACCCGAGGCAAAGCGCACCCTCCCCAGCACTGCCACCTACCTTCTCGATCATTCGGCTCATGAAGCATGTGTCAGTGGATGTCTTTGCCTCTACTTTCTCTGCTCCACCTCCTCCTGCGGCTAACTCACACCCTGAAACAGCTCTCTCTAATCTGAATCTTTCCATTTCCAAACCCTGGACATCCTTGCCCCTGTCATGAGAATCCGGCTGAAGCCTACCTTCAAGGGCAACTCTTGGTATGATTCTGACCTCGCCGTCCTAAAACGCAAGTGCAGGGTGGCTGAGAGGAAGTGGAGGGCTTCCTGTGCATCCTCTGAAAAACTGGCCTGCCGCCTGCTCCAAAGGCAATACAGACTCTCTGTCCTGTCCAAGAAGAGAGCACACATTGAAGCCAGCATCTCTGCGGACTCTAAAAACATTGCTGAACTCTTTATAATCTGCAAGGAAATGACCAATCCTGTTGCAGTGTCTACCTCTCCTGTTCCCTTTTAGGCCCCCTGTACGGCGCTGGCCTCTCACTTCTCAGCTAAAAAACTCAGGTCATCCTGTCCTCTATCTCCTCTTCCTCTCCCTCTTCCCCTGTCGGCCCCCCTTTGGCAATCTCTCCCTCTCCTCCTCCTTTCTCCTCTTTCTCTATGACAACACCTGACAAGGTTTCTAGACAAGTCAGATCTATTAAAGTGTCGTCCAAACAGGTGCTCCCCTGCTCCTCCAAAACCCTCAAGGACCAGATTGACACCCTCGCTCCAGCCTTGGCCGATTTCTGTAATCACTCTTTCACCACTGGAACTTCCCCTATTCCTTGAGCACACCCTTGTGCACCACCTCCTCACAAAGCCATCTGCTGATCCTACCTGCCTGGCAAACTATCGCCCAATCTCCATCACCCCTTTCCTGGTCAAACTCTTAGAAAAGCTGGCCATCTCCCATCTTACTCTCCACAATGAATCTGTTGGTTGTCTCCATGACCATCAGTCTGGCTTCAGAGTTGCCAAAGGTATGGAAACTGCTCTCCACATACATCTGATACCCAGTACCTCCCCCACACTGATAAAAGGCCTAACATAGAGACACACTATGAGCAAGGTGAGACACGAGAAGGAGAAGATCTTCTGGGGTGAAGGCGCACCCACTGGAGCAGGAGGACCGATCGATGGACCAGAGTGAAGGGTAGGGAAACCCTGAAGTTCCCTGCAGTAGGTTGTTGCCTCTGAGAAATGATAAAGGAGACGTGGAGAAAGCAAATTCCCAGACAAGAAGAAGCCTGCATTGTGTCTGAAGGACACCAACGACCCTCACGGGTGAACAGCAGAGTTCGGGAGGCAAGGCCAAGCCTGTGGTATCAACCTTGACTCCTGAATGAAAGCCACTGAGACAAGAAAGGAATGCACACAACCGGTGAATTAGCGAAAGACAGGAAAGGCTGGTTTGTGTCCAGGAAAGATTGAAGCCACAACAGTGTATCTCACAATTGAAGGTTGCGCACATGCTAATGAGACGCGAGAGAAGGCAAACCAGTAATTAAATTATAAGTTACTGATAACTGTGTAGCCAGTGATACAGAGTAGCGCAGTGGTCCGTCGAAAGGAAATACCCCACTTGAAAGTCTCCATGAAATGTTTGATGTCTTGTTCTAAAGTGGCAAACTGAACAAACTTTGAAATGCGCAATGATCAAGATTAACCCTGATGAAAGGGGAAGTTAAAAGCAAGTTTAAGAGGAAGATTTCTTTGAACTTTTCTGATTATGGTATGGAACTACCAATACCAAGAGACATTTGGGCAAATAACATTAAGGGAGAGCTGAAGTGAAAGTCAAAGTGGTCCTACGGAGGTCTATGGTAAAGGCGTTGCACATTTGAAAGTCTTCGACATCCGTGAAGGGTCTGAGCCAGACTGAGGGGGACCTAAAACATGAAATAAGCTTGGGGAAGGAAACCCCTGCAAGTGCTATGATTGTGAGGTCCGAGCCCGACTGAGGGAGATCTACGTTGAATCAGGTACATTTTTTGGTTGAGGGGTCCGAGCCCGAGTGAGGGAGGCCTGCTTGTACTGTTGATGCCTTGAGAGGTCCAAGCCCGACAGAGGGAGTCCAAAGTGAACTTTTGTTGAACTGTGAAAGAACTTTTGGAAAGCTGAAAAAAGTGAATTTAATGTGGAAGGCCAGGCGGGCCGCGACCAATGTTTGCAACTGCCTTTTTTTGATAACATGAGCCTGAGTGTGTCAACCGGTTTACACGGGCCGCCTTACTCTGTACTGTCCACCGTGGGGAGGAGAGCTGACTCGGCTACCTTGATCCGTCATGTTATAATACTGACTTTCTTTGCACGCACATTCCCACTTTTGGTATAAGGGATAGGGCAAGCTTTAGGTTTTGTTAATATAGGCCATTTTGATTTAACATAGAATGACTAGAACTGTGTTTTCTTTATTATTTGATTGTAGAAACTACACCCATCGTAGCTATATGGCAACATAGGAGTATTTCAAACCATAAAGAATCTAATAACGGTTTTGAAATTTGTAACGTTTGTGTCAGTGTCATACTTGTGATAACATGTCTGCCCTTAATATGGTGTCAGCGGTGGGATACACCTCAATTGAGACCAATTGGGGGACCCTAAAATTCCAGAAATATAGCCACAGAGCCTCAGACACCTCTACCGCCATGAAATAATCCATAGGCTTTGATATATTGTCAGCAGAGAGGCCACTATCCCTCCTGGGAAAAATAGGGATTATTCCAACTGACTTAGTTCTAATATCCCCTGCGGGTTGTTATCCACTCTCAATCTGCTATCAAACACTCCTCTGACATCTGTCACCTCCTCAAAGAACTCGACCTAGATGTCCTTGCTCTCACTGAGACATGGTTTGCGGCCAGTTCTCTCCTAAGTTTTGACACTCTCCTCCCTCTGGGCTACAAGATCCTCTCCAAACCCAGAACCCAGCGTCCTGGAGGTGGAGTTGCCCTGATCTTTCAGGAGTGGTTCCCGGCCTCTGTCATCCCTATGCATGCCTACTCCTCCTTTGAATGCCTGGTCTGCAGGCTCTCTATCTCTTCTGGTCTCTCTCTAACTGTGGCCACCATCTACAGGCCACCTAGCCAGGTCACCCTCTTCCTCTCTGAATGGGCCAACCTCTCCTCTTCTCTCCTTGCCTATACTTCTCAACTTCTCATCCTCAGAGATCGCAACATCCACCTGGATGCTTCCAATTCCTCCTCTGTTCTCTTATGCAACCTCTGCGACACTTTCTCTATTTCCATTCTGCTGTCTGGCCCAGCACACTGCCAGACATACTTTGGATGTTCTCATCACCTCAGACATCCCCCTCAAACCCTCTGACCACTCCTCTCTCTTGGACTGACTCTCCTCTTATCTAAAACTCTCTATACCCGAGGCAAAGCGCACCCTCCCCAGCACTGCCACCTACCTTCTCGATCATTCGGCTCATGAAGCATGTGTCAGTGGATGTCTTTGCCTCTACTTTCTCTGCTCCACCTCCTCCTGCGGCTAACTCACACCCTGAAACAGCTCTCTCTAATCTGAATCTTTCCATTTCCAAACCCTGGACATCCTTGCCCCTGTCATGAGAATCCGGCTGAAGCCTACCTTCAAGGGCAACTCTTGGTATGATTCTGACCTCGCCGTCCTAAAACGCAAGTGCAGGGTGGCTGAGAGGAAGTGGAGGGCTTCCTGTGCATCCTCTGAAAAACTGGCCTGCCGCCTGCTCCAAAGGCAATACAGACTCTCTGTCCTGTCCAAGAAGAGAGCACACATTGAAGCCAGCATCTCTGCGGACTCTAAAAACATTGCTGAACTCTTTATAATCTGCAAGGAAATGACCAATCCTGTTGCAGTGTCTACCTCTCCTGTTCCCTTTTAGGCCCCCTGTACGGCGCTGGCCTCTCACTTCTCAGCTAAAAAACTCAGGTCATCCTGTCCTCTATCTCCTCTTCCTCTCCCTCTTCCCCTGTCGGCCCCCCTTTGGCAATCTCTCCCTCTCCTCCTCCTTTCTCCTCTTTCTCTATGACAACACCTGACAAGGTTTCTAGACAAGTCAGATCTATTAAAGTGTCGTCCAAACAGGTGCTCCCCTGCTCCTCCAAAACCCTCAAGGACCAGATTGACACCCTCGCTCCAGCCTTGGCCGATTTCTGTAATCACTCTTTCACCACTGGAACTTCCCCTATTCCTTGAGCACACCCTTGTGCACCACCTCCTCACAAAGCCATCTGCTGATCCTACCTGCCTGGCAAACTATCGCCCAATCTCCATCACCCCTTTCCTGGTCAAACTCTTAGAAAAGCTGGCCATCTCCCATCTTACTCTCCACAATGAATCTGTTGGTTGTCTCCATGACCATCAGTCTGGCTTCAGAGTTGCCAAAGGTATGGAAACTGCTCTCCACATACATCTGATACCCAGTACCTCCCCCACACTGATAAAAGGCCTAACATAGAGACACACTATGAGCAAGGTGAGACACGAGAAGGAGAAGATCTTCTGGGGTGAAGGCACACCCACTGGAGCAGGAGGACCAATCGATGGACCAGAGTGAAGGGTAGGGAAACCCTGAAGTTCCCTGCAGTAGGTTGTTGCCTCTGAGAAATGATAAAGGAGACGTGGAGAAAGCAAATTCCCAGACAAGAAGAAGCCTGCATTGTGTCTGAAGGACACCAACGACCCTAACGGGTGAACAGCAGAGTTCGGGAGGCAAGGCCAAGCCTGTGGTATCAACCTTGACTCCTGAATGAAAGCCACTGAGACAAGAAAGGAATGCACACAACCGGTGAATTAGCGAAAGACAGGAAAGGCTGGTTTGTGTCCAGGAAAGATTGAAGCCACAACAGTGTATCTCACAATTGAAGGTTGCGCACATGCTAATGAGACGCGAGAGAAGGCAAACCAGTAATTAAATTATAAGTTACTGATAACTGTGTAGCCAGTGATACAGAGTAGCGCAGTGGTCCGTCGAAAGGAAATACCCCACTTGAAAGTCTCCATGAAATGTTTGATGTCTTGTTCTAAAGTGGCAAACTGAACAAACTTTGAAATGCGCAATGATCAAGATTAACCCTGATGAAAGGGGAAGTTAAAAGCAAGTTTAAGAGGAAGATTTCTTTGAACTTTTCTGATTATGGTATGGAACTACCAATACCAAGAGACATTTGGGCAAATAACATTAAGGGAGAGCTGAAGTGAAAGTCAAAGTGGTCCTACGGAGGTCTATGGTAAAGGCGTTGCACATTTGAAAGTCTTCGACATCCGTGAAGGGTCTGAGCCAGACTGAGGGGGACCGAAAACATGAAATAAGCTTGGGGAAGGAAACCCCTGCAAGTGCTATGATTGTGAGGTCCGAGCCCGACTGAGGGAGATCTACGTTGAATCAGGTACATTTTTTGGTTGAGGGGTCCGAGCCCGAGTGAGGGAGGCCTGCTTGTACTGTTGATGCCTTGAGAGGTCCAAGCCCGACAGAGGGAGTCCAAAGTGAACTTTTGTTGAACTGTGAAAGAACTTTTGGAAAGCTGAAAAAAGTGAATTTAATGTGGAAGGCCAGGCGGGCCGCGACCAACGTTTGGAACTGCCTTTTTTTGATAACATGAGCCTGAGTGTGTCAACCGGTTTACACGGGCCGCCTTACTCTGTGCTGTCCACCGTGGGGAGGAGAGCTGACTCGGCTACATTGATCCGTCATGTTATAATACTGACTTTCTTTGCACGCACATTCCCACTTTGGGTATAAGTGATAGGGCAAGCTTTAGGTTTTGTTAACATAGGCCATTTTGATTTAACATAGAATGACTAGAACTGTGTTTTCTTTATTATTTGATTGTAGAAACTACACCCATCATAGCTATAGGGCAACATAGGATTATTTCAAACCATAAAGAATCTAATAACGGTTTTGAAATTTGTAACTTTTGTGTCAGTGTCATACTTCTGATAACATGCCTGCCCTTAATATGGTGTCAGCGGTGGGATACACCTCAATTGAGACCAATTGGGGGACCCTAAAATTCCAGAAATATAGCCACAGAGCCTCAGACACCTCTACCGCCATGAAATAATCCATAGGCTTTGATATATTGTCAGCAGAGAGGCCATTATCCCTCCTGGGAAAAATAGGGATGATTCCAACTGACTTAGTTCTAATATCCCCTGCGGGTTGTTATCCACTCTCAATCTGCTATCAAACACTCCTCTGACATCTGTCACCTCCTCAAAGAACTCAACCTAGATGTCCTTGCTCTCACTGAGACATGGTTTGCGGCCAGTTCTCTCCTAAGTTTTGACACTCTCCTCCCTCTGGGCTACAAGATCCTCTCCAAACCCAGAACCCAGCGTCCTGGAGGTGGAGTTGCCCTGATCTTTCAGGAGTGGTTCCCGGCCTCTGTCATCCCTATGCATGCCTACTCCTCCTTTGAATGCCTGGCCTGCATGCTCTCTATCTCTTCTGGTCTCTCTCTAACTGTGGCCACCATCTACAGGCCACCTAGCCAAGTCACCCTCTTCCTCTCTGAATGGGCCAACCTCTCCTCTTCTCTCCTTGCCTATACTTCTCAACTTCTCATCCTCAGAGATCGCAACATCCACCTGGATGCTTCCAATTCCTCCTCTGCTCTCTTATGCAACCTCTGCGACACTTTCTCTATTTCCATTCTGCTGTCTGGCCCAGCACACTGCCAGACATACTTTGGATGTTCTCATCACCTCAGACATCCCCCTCAAACCCTCTGACCACTCCTCTCTCTTGGACTGACTCTCCTCTTATCTAAAACTCTCTATACCTGAGGCAAAGCGCACCCTCCCCAGCACTGCCACCTACCTTCTCGATCATTCGGCTCATGAAGCATGTGTCAGTGGATGCCTTTGCCTCTACTTTCTCTGCTCCACCTCCTCCTGCGGCTAACTCACACCCTGAAACAGCTCTCTCTAATATGAATCTTTCCATTTCCAAACCCTGGACATCCTTGCCCTTGTCATGAGAATCCGGCTGAAGCCTACCTTCAAGGGCAACTCTTGGTATGATTCTGACCTCGCCGTCCTAAAACGCAAGTGCAGGATGGCTGAGAGGAAGTGGAGGGCTTCCGGTGCATCCTCTGAAAAACTGGCCTGCCGCCTGCTCCAAAGGCAATACAGACTCTCTGTCCTGTCCAAGAAGAGAGCACACATTGAAGCCAGCATCTCTGCGGACTCTAAAAACATTGCTGAACTCTTTATAATCTGCAAGGAAATGACCAATCCTGTTGCAGTGTCTACCTCTCCTGTTCCCTTTTAGGCCCCCTGTACGGCGCTGGCCTCTCACTTCTCCGCTAAAAAACTCAGGACATCCTGTCCTCTATCGCCTCTTCCTCTCCCTCTTCCCCTGTCGGCCCCCCTTTGGCAATCTCTCCCTCTCCTCCTCCTTTCTCCTCTTTCTCTCTGACAACACCTGACAAGGTTTCTAGATAAGTCAGATCTATTAAAGTGTCGTCCAAACAGGTGCTCCCCTGCTCCTCCAAAACCCTCAAGGACCAGATTGACACCCTCGCTCCAGCCTTGGCCGATTTCTGTAATCACTCTTTCACCACTGGAACTTCCCCTATTCCCTTGAGCACACCCTTGTGCACCACCTCCTCACAAAGCCATCTGCTGATCCTACCTGCCTGGCAAACTATCGCCCAATCTCCATCACCCCTTTCCTGGTCAAACTCTTAGAAAAGCTGGCCATCTCCAATCTTACTCTCCACACTGAATCTGTTGGTTGTCTCCATGACCATCAGTCTGGCTTCAGAGTTGCCAAAGGTATGGAAACTGCTCTCCACATACATCTGATACCCAGTACCTCCCCCACACTGATAAAAGGCCTAACATAGAGACACACTATGAGCAAGGTGAGACACGAGAAGGAGAAGATCTTCTGGGGTGAAGGCGCACCCACTGGAGCAGGAGGACCGATCGATGGACCAGAGTGAAGGGTAGGGAAACCCTGAAGTTCCCTGCAGTAGGTTGTTGCCTCTGGGAAATGATAAAGGAGACGTGGAGAAAGCAAATTCCCAGACAAGAAGAAGCCTGCATTGTGTCTAAAGGACACCAACGACCCTCACGGGTGAACAGCAGAGTTCGGGAGGCAAGGCCAAGCCTGTGGTATCAACCTTGACTCCTGAATGAAAGCCACTGAGACAAGAAAGGAATGCACACAACCGGTGAATTAGCGAAAGACAGGAAAGGCTGGTTTGTGTCCAGGAAAGATTGAAGCCACAACAGTGTATCTCACAATTGAAGGTTGCGCACATGCTAATGAGACGCGAGAGAAGGCAAACCAGTAATTAAATTATAAGTTACTGATAACTGTGTAGCCAGTGATACAGAGTGCGCAGTGGTCCGTCGAAAGGAAATACCCCACTTGAAAGTCTCCATGAAATGTTTGATGTCTTGTTCTAAAGTGGCAAACTGAACAAACTTTGAAATACGCAATGATCAAGATTAACCCTGATGAAAGGGGAAGTTAAAAGCAAGTTTAAGAGGAAGATTTCTTTGAACTTTTCTGATTATGGTATGGAACTACCAATACCAAGAGACATTTGGGCAAATAACATTAAGGGATAGCTGAAGTGAAAGTCAAAGTGGTCCTACGGAGGTCTATGGTAAAGGCGTTGCACATTTGAAAGTCTTCGACATCCGTGAAGGGTCTGAGCCAGACTGAGGGGGACCGAAAACATGAAATAAGCTTGGGGAAGGAAACCCCTGCAAGTGCTATGATTGTGAGGTCCGAGCCCGACTGAGGGAGATCTACGTTGAATCAGGTACATTTTTTGGTTGAGGGGTCCGAGCCCGAGTGAGGGAGGCCTGCTTGTACTGTTGATGCCTTGAGAGGTCCAAGCCCGACAGAGGGAGTCCAAAGTGAACTTTTGTTGAACTGTGAAAGAACTTTTGGAAAGCTGAAAAAAGTGAATTTAATGTGGAAGGCCAGGCGGGCCGCGACCAATGTTTGCAACTGCCTTTTTTTGATAACATGAGCCTGAGTGTGTCAACCGGTTTACACGGGCCGCCTTACTCTGTACTGTCCACCGTGGGGAGGAGAGCTGACTCGGCTACCTTGATCCGTCATGTTATAATACTGACTTTCTTTGCACGCACATTCCCACTTTTGGTATAAGGGATAGGGCAAGCTTTAGGTTTTGTTAATATAGGCCATTTTGATTTAACATAGAATGACTAGAACTGTGTTTTCTTTATTATTTGATTGTAGAAACTACACCCATCGTAGCTATAGGGCAACATAGGAGTATTTCAAACCATAAAGAATCTAATAACGGTTTTGAAATTTGTAACTTTTGTGTCAGTGTCATACTTGTGATAACATGTCTGCCCTTAATATGGTGTCAGCGGTGGGATACACCTCAATTGAGACCAATTGGGGGACCCTAAAATTCCAGAAATATAGCCACAGAGCCTCAGACACCTCTACCGCCATGAAATAATCCATAGGCTTTGATATATTGTCAGCAGAGAGGCCACTATCCCTCCTGGGAAAAATAGGGATTATTCCAACTGACTTAGTTCTAATATCCCCTGCGGGTTGTTATCCACTCTCAATCTGCTATCAAACACTCCTCTGACATCTGTCACCTCCTCAAAGAACTCGACCTAGATGTCCTTGCTCTCACTGAGACATGGTTTGCGGCCAGTTCTCTCCTAAGTTTTGACACTCTCCTCCCTCTGGGCTACAAGATCCTCTCCAAACCCAGAACCCAGCGTCCTGGAGGTGGAGTTGCCCTGATCTTTCAGGAGTGGTTCCCGGCCTCTGTCATCCCTATGCATGCCTACTCCTCCTTTGAATGCCTGGTCTGCAGGCTCTCTATCTCTTCTGGTCTCTCTCTAACTGTGGCCACCATCTACAGGCCACCTAGCCAGGTCACCCTCTTCCTCTCTGAATGGGCCAATCTCTCCTCTTCTCTCCTTGCCTATACTTCTCAACTTCTCATCCTCAGAGATCGCAACATCCACCTGGATGCTTCCAATTCCTCCTCTGTTCTCTTATGCAACCTCTGCGACACTTTCTCTATTTCCATTCTGCTGTCTGGCCCAGCACACTGCCAGACATACTTTGGATGTTCTCATCACCTCAGACATCCCCCTCAAACCCTCTGACCACTCCTCTCTCTTGGACTGACTCTCCTCTTATCTAAAGCTCTCTATACCCGAGGCAAAGCGCACCCTCCCCAGCACTGCCACCTACCTTCTCGATCATTCGGCTCATGAAGCATGTGTCAGTGGATGTCTTTGCCTCTACTTTCTCTGCTCCACCTCCTCCTGCGGCTAACTCACACCCTGAAACAGCTCTCTCTAATCTGAATCTTTCCATTTCCAAACCCTGGACATCCTTGCCCCTGTCATGAGAATCCGGCTGAAGCCTACCTTCAAGGGCAACTCTTGGTATGATTCTGACCTCGCCGTCCTAAAACGCAAGTGCAGGGTGGCTGAGAGGAAGTGGAGGGCTTCCTGTGCATCCTCTGAAAAACTGGCCTGCCGCCTGCTCCAAAGGCAATACAGACTCTCTGTCCTGTCCAAGAAGAGAGCACACATTGAAGCCAGCATCTCTGCGGACTCTAAAAACATTGCTGAACTCTTTATAATCTGCAAGGAAATGACCAATCCTGTTGCAGTGTCTACCTCTCCTGTTCCCTTTTAGGCCCCCTGTACGGCGCTGGCCTCTCACTTCTCAGCTAAAAAACTCAGGTCATCCTGTCCTCTATCTCCTCTTCCTCTCCTTCTTCCCCTGTCGGCCCCCCTTTGGCAATCTCTCCCTCTCCTCCTCCTTTCTCCTCTTTCTCTATGACAACACCTGACAAGGTTTCTAGACAAGTCAGATCTATTAAAGTGTCGTCCGAACAGGTGCTCCCCTGCTCCTCCAAAACCCTCAAGGACCAGATTGACACCCTCGCTCCAGCCTTGGCCGATTTCTGTAATCACTCTTTCACCACTGGAACTTCCCCTATTCCTTGAGCACACCCTTGTGCACCACCTCCTCACAAAGCCATCTGCTGATCCTACCTGCCTGGCAAACTATCGCCCAATCTCCATCACCCCTTTCCTGGTCAAACTCTTAGAAAAGCTGGCCATCTCCCATCTTACTCTCCACAATGAATCTGTTGGTTGTCTCCATGACCATCAGTCTGGCTTCAGAGTTGCCAAAGGTATGGAAACTGCTCTCCACATACATCTGATACCCAGTACCTCCCCCACACTGATAAAAGGCCTAACATAGAGACACACTATGAGCAAGGTGAGACACGAGAAGGAGAAGATCTTCTGGGGTGAAGGCGCACCCACTGGAGCAGGAGGACCGATCGATGGACCAGAGTGAAGGGTAGGGAAACCCTGAAGTTCCCTGCAGTAGGTTGTTGCCTCTGAGAAATGATAAAGGAGACGTGGAGAAAGCAAATTCCCAGACAAGAAGAAGCCTGCATTGTGTCTGAAGGACACCAACGACCCTCACGGGTGAACAGCAGAGTTCGGGAGGCAAGGCCAAGCCTGTGGTATCAACCTTGACTCCTGAATGAAAGCCACTGAGACAAGAAAGGAATGCACACAACCGGTGAATTAGCGAAAGACAGGAAAGGCTGGTTTGTGTCCAGGAAAGATTGAAGCCACAACAGTGTATCTCACAATTGAAGGTTGCGCACATGCTAATGAGACGCGAGAGAAGGCAAACCAGTAATTAAATTATAAGTTACTGATAACTGTGTAGCCAGTGATACAGAGTAGCGCAGTGGTCCGTCGAAAGGAAATACCCCACTTGAAAGTCTCCATGAAATGTTTGATGTCTTGTTCTAAAGTGGCAAACTGAACAAACTTTGAAATGCGCAATGATCAAGATTAACCCTGATGAAAGGGGAAGTTAAAAGCAAGTTTAAGAGGAAGATTTCTTTGAACTTTTCTGATTATGGTATGGAACTACCAATACCAAGAGACATTTGGGCAAATAACATTAAGGGAGAGCTGAAGTGAAAGTCAAAGTGGTCCTACGGAGGTCTATGGTAAAGGCGTTGCACATTTGAAAGTCTTCGACATCCGTGAAGGGTCTGAGCCAGACTGAGGGGGACCTAAAACATGAAATAAGCTTGGGGAAGGAAACCCCTGCAAGTGCTATGATTGTGAGGTCCGAGCCCGACTGAGGGAGATCTACGTTGAATCAGGTACATTTTTTGGTTGAGGGGTCCGAGCCCGAGTGAGGGAGGCCTGCTTGTACTGTTGATGCCTTGAGAGGTCCAAGCCCGACAGAGGGAGTCCAAAGTGAACTTTTGTTGAACTGTGAAAGAACTTTTGGAAAGCTGAAAAAAGTGAATTTAATGTGGAAGGCCAGGCGGGCCGCGACCAATGTTTGCAACTGCCTTTTTTTGATAACATGAGCCTGAGTGTGTCAACCGGTTTACACGGGCCGCCTTACTCTGTACTGTCCACCGTGGGGAGGAGAGCTGACTCGGCTACCTTGATCCGTCATGTTATAATACTGACTTTCTTTGCACGCACATTCCCACTTTTGGTATAAGGGATAGGGCAAGCTTTAGGTTTTGTTAATATAGGCCATTTTGATTTAACATAGAATGACTAGAACTGTGTTTTCTTTATTATTTGATTGTAGAAACTACACCCATCGTAGCTATATGGCAACATAGGAGTATTTCAAACCATAAAGAATCTAATAACGGTTTTGAAATTTGTAACTTTTGTGTCAGTGTCATACTTGTGATAACATGTCTGCCCTTAATATGGTGTCAGCGGTGGGATACACCTCAATTGAGACCAATTGGGGGACCCTAAAATTCCAGAAATATAGCCACAGAGCCTCAGACACCTCTACCGCCATGAAATAATCCATAGGCTTTGATATATTGTCAGCAGAGAGGCCACTATCCCTCCAGGGAAAAATAGGGATTATTCCAACTGACTTAGTTCTAATATCCCCTGCGGGTTGTTATCCACTCTCAATCTGCTATCAAACACTCCTCTGACATCTGTCACCTCCTCAAAGAACTCGACCTAGATGTCCTTGCTCTCACTGAGACATGGTTTGCGGCCAGTTCTCTCCTAAGTTTTGACACTCTCCTCCCTCTGGGCTACAAGATCCTCTCCAAACCCAGAACCCAGCGTCCTGGAGGTGGAGTTGCCCTGATCTTTCAGGAGTGGTTCCCGGCCTCTGTCATCCCTATGCATGCCTACTCCTCCTTTGAATGCCTGGTCTGCAGGCTCTCTATCTCTTCTGGTCTCTCTCTAACTGTGGCCACCATCTACAGGCCACCTAGCCAGGTCACCCTCTTCCTCTCTGAATGGGCCAACCTCTCCTCTTCTCTCCTTGCCTATACTTCTCAACTTCTCATCCTCAGAGATCGCAACATCCACCTGGATGCTTCCAATTCCTCCTCTGTTCTCTTATGCAACCTCTGCGACACTTTCTCTATTTCCATTCTGCTGTCTGGCCCAGCACACTGCCAGACATACTTTGGATGTTCTCATCACCTCAGACATCCCCCTCAAACCCTCTGACCACTCCTCTCTCTTGGACTGACTCTCCTCTTATCTAAAACTCTCTATACCCGAGGCAAAGCGCACCCTCCCCAGCACTGCCACCTACCTTCTCGATCATTCGGCTCATGAAGCATGTGTCAGTGGATGTCTTTGCCTCTACTTTCTCTGCTCCACCTCCTCCTGCGGCTAACTCACACCCTGAAACAGCTCTCTCTAATCTGAATCTTTCCATTTCCAAACCCTGGACATCCTTGCCCCTGTCATGAGAATCCGGCTGAAGCCTACCTTCAAGGGCAACTCTTGGTATGATTCTGAACTCGCCGTCCTAAAACGCAAGTGCAGGGTGGCTGAGAGGAAGTGGAGGGCTTCCTGTGCATCCTCTGAAAAACTGGCCTGCCGCCTGCTCCAAAGGCAATACAGACTCTCTGTCCTGTCCAAGAAGAGAGCACACATTGAAGCCAGCATCTCTGCGGACTCTAAAAACATTGCTGAACTCTTTATAATCTGCAAGGAAATGACCAATCCTGTTGCAGTGTCTACCTCTCCTGTTCCCTTTTAGGCCCCCTGTACGGCGCTGGCCTCTCACTTCTCAGCTAAAAAACTCAGGTCATCCTGTCCTCTATCTCCTCTTCCTCTCCCTCTTCCCCTGTCGGCCCCCCTTTGGCAATCTCTCCCTCTCCTCCTCCTTTCTCCTCTTTCTCTATGACAACACCTGACAAGGTTTCTAGACAAGTCAGATCTATTAAAGTGTCGTCCAAACAGGTGCTCCCCTGCTCCTCCAAAACCCTCAAGGACCAGATTGACACCCTCGCTCCAGCCTTGGCCGATTTCTGTAATCACTCTTTCACCACTGGAACTTCCCCTATTCCTTGAGCACACCCTTGTGCACCACCTCCTCACAAAGCCATCTGCTGATCCTACCTGCCTGGCAAACTATCGCCCAATCTCCATCACCCCTTTCCTGGTCAAACTCTTAGAAAAGCTGGCCATCTCCCATCTTACTCTCCACAATGAATCTGTTGGTTGTCTCCATGACCATCAGTCTGGCTTCAGAGTTGCCAAAGGTATGGAAACTGCTCTCCACATACATCTGATACCCAGTACCTCCCCCACACTGATAAAAGGCCTAACATAGAGACACACTATGAGCAAGGTGAGACACGAGAAGGAGAAGATCTTCTGGGGTGAAGGCGCACCCACTGGAGCAGGAGGACCGATCGATGGACCAGAGTGAAGGGTAGGGAAACCCTGAAGTTCCCTGCAGTAGGTTGTTGCCTCTGAGAAATGATAAAGGAGACGTGGAGAAAGCAAATTCCCAGACAAGAAGAAGCCTGCATTGTGTCTGAAGGACACCAACGACCCTAACGGGTGAACAGCAGAGTTCGGGAGGCAAGGCCAAGCCTGTGGTATCAACCTTGACTCCTGAATGAAAGCCACTGAGACAAGAAAGGAATGCACACAACCGGTGAATTAGCGAAAGACAGGAAAGGCTGGTTTGTGTCCAGGAAAGATTGAAGCCACAACAGTGTATCTCACAATTGAAGGTTGCGCACATGCTAATGAGACGCGAGAGAAGGCAAACCAGTAATTAAATTATAAGTTACTGATAACTGTGTAGCCAGTGATACAGAGTAGCGCAGTGGTCCGTCGAAAGGAAATACCCCACTTGAAAGTCTCCATGAAATGTTTGATGTCTTGTTCTAAAGTGGCAAACTGAACAAACTTTGAAATGCGCAATGATCAAGATTAACCCTGATGAAAGGGGAAGTTAAAAGCAAGTTTAAGAGGAAGATTTCTTTGAACTTTTCTGATTATGGTATGGAACTACCAATACCAAGAGACATTTGGGCAAATAACATTAAGGGAGAGCTGAAGTGAAAGTCAAAGTGGTCCTACGGAGGTCTATGGTAAAGGCGTTGCACATTTGAAAGTCTTCGACATCCGTGAAGGGTCTGAGCCAGACTGAGGGGGACCGAAAACATGAAATAAGCTTGGGGAAGGAAACCCCTGCAAGTGCTATGATTGTGAGGTCCGAGCCCGACTGAGGGAGATCTACGTTGAATCAGGTACATTTTTTGGTTGAGGGGTCCGAGCCCGAGTGAGGGAGGCCTGCTTGTACTGTTGATGCCTTGAGAGGTCCAAGCCCGACAGAGGGAGTCCAAAGTGAACTTTTGTTGAACTGTGAAAGAACTTTTGGAAAGCTGAAAAAAGTGAATTTAATGTGGAAGGCCAGGCGGGCCGCGACCAACGTTTGGAACTGCCTTTTTTTGATAACATGAGCCTGAGTGTGTCAACCGGTTTACACGGGCCGCCTTACTCTGTGCTGTCCACCGTGGGGAGGAGAGCTGACTCGGCTACATTGATCCGTCATGTTATAATACTGACTTTCTTTGCACGCACATTCCCACTTTGAGTATAAGTGATAGGGCAAGCTTTAGGTTTTGTTAACATAGGCCATTTTGATTTAACATAGAATGACTAGAACTGTGTTTTCTTTATTATTTGATTGTAGAAACTACACCCATCATAGCTATAGGGCAACATAGGATTATTTCAAACCATAAAGAATCTAATAACGGTTTTGAAATTTGTAACTTTTGTGTCAGTGTCATACTTCTGATAACATGCCTGCCCTTAATATGGTGTCAGCGGTGGGATACACCTCAATTGAGACCAATTGGGGGACCCTAAAATTCCAGAAATATAGCCACAGAGCCTCAGACACCTCTACCGCCATGAAATAATCCATAGGCTTTGATATATTGTCAGCAGAGAGGCCATTATCCCTCCTGGGAAAAATAGGGATGATTCCAACTGACTTAGTTCTAATATCCCCTGCGGGTTGTTATCCACTCTCAATCTGCTATCAAACACTCCTCTGACATCTGTCACCTCCTCAAAGAACTCAACCTAGATGTCCTTGCTCTCACTGAGACATGGTTTGCGGCCAGTTCTCTCCTAAGTTTTGACACTCTGCTCCCGCTGGGCTACAAGATCCTCTCCAAACCCAGAACCCAGCGTCCTGGAGGTGGAGTTGCCCTGATCTTTCAGGAGTGGTTCCCGGCCTCTGTCATCCCTATGCATGCCTACTCCTCCTTTGAATGCCTGGTCTGCAGGCTCTCTATCTCTTCTGGTCTCTCTCTAACTGTGGCCACCATCTACAGGCCACCTAGCCAGGTCACCCTCTTCCTCTCTGAATGGGCCAACCTCTCCTCTTCTCTCCTTGCCTATACTTCTCAACTTCTCATCCTCAGAGATCGCAACATCCACCTGGATGCTTCCAATTCCTCCTCTGTTCTCTTATGCAACCTCTGCGACACTTTCTCTATTTCCATTCTGCTGTCTGGCCCAGCACACTGCCAGACATACTTTGGATGTTCTCATCACCTCAGATATCCCCCTCAAACCCTCTGACCACTCCTCTCTCTTGGACTGACTCTCCTCTTATCTAAAACTCTCTATACCCGAGGCAAAGCGCACCCTCCCCAGCACTGCCACCTACCTTCTCGATCATTCGGCTCATGAAGCATGTGTCAGTGGATGTCTTTGCCTCTACTTTCTCTGCTCCACCTCCTCCTGCGGCTAACTCACACCCTGAAACAGCTCTCTCTAATCTGAATCTTTCCATTTCCAAACCCTGGACATCCTTGCCCTGTCATGAGAATCCGGCTGAAGCCTACCTTCAAGGGCAACTCTTGGTATGATTCTGACCTCGCCGTCCTAAAACGCAAGTGCAGGATGGCTGAGAGGAAGTGGAGGGCTTCCTGTGCATCCTCTGAAAAACTGGCCTGCCGCCTGCTCCAAAGGCAATACAGACTCTCTGTCCTGTCCAAGAAGAGAGCACACATTGAAGCCAGCATCTCTGCGGACTCTAAAAACATTGCTGAACTCTTTATAATCTGCAAGGAAATGACCAATCCTGTTGCAGTGTCTACCTCTCCTGTTCCCTTTTAGGCCCCCTGTACGGCGCTGGCCTCTCACTTCTCCGCTAAAAAACTCAGGTCATCCTGTCCTCTATCTCCTCTTCCTCTCCCTCTTCCCCTGTCGGCCCCCCTTTGGCAATCTCTCCCTCTCCTCCTCCTTTCTCCTCTTTCTCTATGACAACACCTGACAAGGTTTCTAGACAAGTCAGATCTATTAAAGTGTCGTCCAAACAGGTGCTCCCCTGCTCCTCCAAAACCCTCAAGGACCAAATTGACACTCTCGCTCCAGCCTTGGCCGATTTCTGTAATCACTCTTTCACCACTGGAACTTCCCCTATTCCTTGAGCACACCCTTGTGCACCACCTCCTCACAAAGCCATCTGCTGATCCTACCTGCCTGGCAAACTATCGCCCAATCTCCATCACCCCTTTCCTGGTCAAACTCTTAGAAAAGCTGGCCATCTCCCATCTTACTCTCCACACTGAATCTGTTGGTTGCCTCCATGATTCAGAGTTGCCAAAGGTATGGAAACTGCTCTCCTGAACACCCATGAGGATCTGCTCTCTAACTATGATTCCAGCATTTCTTTTGTCCTCATCCGCCTTGACCTTTCCTCTGCTTTTGACGCTGTCAACCATGCCCTCCTGATCAATATACTCCGTGAGAACCTGGGCATCACAGATCAGGCTGTGGAGTGGCTGACCTCCTTCCTCTGGATGGCCCATCCAAGGTACAACTTGGTCCCTTTCTCTCCACCTCTCTCTACCTGTGGCATTCCCCAGGGCTCTAACCTCTCACCCTGGTTTTTCAACCTCTACTTGGCCCCTTTGACCCACCTGATCCCTACCTTCTCCTCTAACTTTCAGTGTTATGCGGATGACACTCAGCTTTCCTTCAGGCTCCCCTCAGCCTCCTCTCCACTCTCGCTCATTCCTGACTGTCTATCTGTGATTCAGGATTGGTGTGCCTCCAACATTCTCTGCCTTAAAGCCAGTAAGACAGAGATCTTTCTCATTGGCACCCCTGCCCCTGCTTTCTCTGGCCACTCACTTTAGGCCCTCTTCCTTCACCTTCCTGCGAGGCAAAACACCCGGGTGTCATCTTCAACTCCACTCTCTCTTTCTCTTATCACATCTTGGATGTTGCCAAGAAGCCCCACTACCAGTTGCACCTCCTCAAAGAGACTCTTCCCTTTCTCACTTTCCCCCAGAAGCTGACTGTCACCAGAGCCTTGGTTCTCTCTAGGCTGGACTACTGCAACAACACTTTCTCAATCTGCCTTCCTCTACTCTGCGCCTTCTGCAACTAATCCAGAACAGGACTGCAAGACTTATCCTTGGACTCAAGCCCAGGGACCGTATCTCTCCAGCCCTGAAATCTTTCCAGTGGCTCCTGGTGGCTGCAAGGATCAAGTTCAAGACACTTTGCAATGTCCACACGGCTTTCTGGTGCCGGGGCCTGCACTACATCCAACGCTCTCTTCCAAAATGCCTTCCATCTCGAGCACTTTGCTCAACTTCCTCCAACTCTCTAAGGGTTAGACGCTTCTTCAGGCAGAGAGTGGGGGGTATATATCTCTCCTCGGCAGGTTCCTCCCTCTGTCATGGCCTCCCTGCCCCTCTCAAACTTGAGCTGGACCACCTGAAGATCCGGAAGCAGCTCAAACCTTTCCTCGTGTCCTCTGCCTTCTCTCTCTCCTTCTCCGGCTGAGGTCACACCTATAGACATACTGAGCTTTTTTCCTACGTTCAACAGACAGGTAGGTCGTTAGGTCCCTGAACCTACCTGTCTGCTTTACCGACTGGTTGCTTGGCTACCTTCAGAGTCTCACTGGGTACCAGGCTCTTTCTTGATCAGTCACCCTTGCACTGCCTCTGGGCCTACCATGCACTTAGGGGCTGTAACTGTAACCGTACAGTCCCTTGTTTTCCTTGTACTACCCAGAGCCACGCTGCCCTGGCTGCACTTACTCAGAGCATTGCTGCCCCGTTTCCCCCTTCCCTCTCCCTTGCATTCCCTCCTCCCTTTCCCCTTGCACTTCTCATTCTTGCACTTGCACAATCTGAATGACACAAGGCCTAGTAAGATCGTTTGTCTTGTCCTCCCTCCCTTGTCTTGTCGCGCCTAGTAACACTTGCGTACTGGTGCGTTATAAATGACTTATCATATCATCAGTATCTCTGAGCTGACCACGAACGTGGATTTTATTTTCAAGAATTATTCAGTGTTTAACTCATTAAAGGAATCCTCTGTTTTTCTCAAGAGTCAGCTGTTGACCTCCTAAAAGCCTTAGTCCAACACAAGTTGGCTCAGCAGAAACTTCAACGAGATTTTTAGATAATGGAGGAAGGTAGGGCTTGACTGGGCCTTCAAATCTCACGAGAAATTCAATTTTGGCCGAAACACAGCTTTTCTTCATTCACAAAACTCGCACTTTGAATGTTACAATTACATCACACATGAGGCTGTCTAATTATCTTTAATATAATTGCATCTTGCCATCAATGTTCATTTTTCCGTCAGGATATATTCACATTACTCAGGTGAGGGAAATTTGGTCTCCATGTGCTCATTGTTTTAGGCTGTGAACTGCACACAATTCCATGATAGTTTGTTCTGCTTCTGCAAAGTTACACATTCAATCGAAAGTAGACCTCTGGTTTTGGGCTTTATCATTTCAGAACATTTAATTTTGTTCATACTCTTTCTTGTTCTGTGACAGCATTTTGATGTGGGGCAATTGGGAATGAATGCCCCCTTTTGTCTGTGAGCCCAATCTAAAAAAGGATTCCTGCACTCTTGGGCCCAACAAGGCTAGAGGCAGTTCATTTGATCATGGGGCTGAATTTGAACCCCACAGATCATATGCCAAAAAGGGGTTAATTTTATGGGGATGCATGAAGGTGAGCTGGAGGTTTGTGATAACAATCGCTACACACAAGTGCCCTTACTACACAATTCCTTTTAGTGTGCGTCTTACAGTGCTAGAAGTCAACTTTTTTAAAAACAGGACATTTTTAAACTTGTATTATTCAGCTTTCTGGGACTTGCAGTTCCCCATTTCGAATGTGCAAATAAAGCCAGGATTATAGTATGTTGGTTTAACATGGTTCCATAAGGATGTATGTATTGTCAGATACGTTAGCATTGGGGTGTAACCTTGGAAGGATGCACTGTTTCTCCCAATCTATGTATATGTCATCTGAAGCAGCATCAGCATTGGGAGGTCCCCTAACCCTCCCTGAATTCTGAAGAAAAAGTAGGGGTAATGCTGACAAACAGCGCTATGCCAATGGTCATTAGTGTCCTTGAATGTCTTTCAAAATGAAAATGCCTTAAACACAGCAATTGTGCAGTCCAGTTTTAATGTTGGTGTCTGTCACAACCGATGCGTGTTTCGACATAGGGTCGTCCTAAAGGCTGTTCAATGTGAGTTACAACAAATATATCAAAAATACATATTTGTGTTTGGATACACAATGTTATATGTCCATAACATCACATTAGTAAAAGCAGTATTAATTTCAAGAAAAACATAATTATTGTTACATACCCATTATATAATGTGGTGTCAGATAAGAGGGCAAAAAAGGAAAAACAGAGCAGAAAAACATCTGTCAGTTAAACACAAATTCTACACAGTGATATGTTGGTCTAGACTGTGAAGTACTTAAGGTTCATGCCTACATCTAAGTACATCATCAACATTTTGCTCCTCTTAAATTATATCAAACTACTGCTGGTCATTAACGTGCCATGTGAGATCTGCCAGATAATCTCTCATGTTTGTGTGGTCCAGCACCATGGACGTGCTT
Organism: Ambystoma mexicanum; assembly: GCF_040938575.1. NCBI lineage: Eukaryota > Metazoa > Chordata > Amphibia > Caudata > Ambystomatidae > Ambystoma > Ambystoma mexicanum. Next base: position 375,751,605 of record NC_090926.1, on the reverse strand, counting down.
AAGGTTAGATGACCAATTTACTTTAGGCTCAGTAGTGTGTTTGTGAAACCGCTCCCTGCATGTGCTCTAGTATCACCCTATTTATATGAATGTCTCTAATGTTATCCTTGATTAAGTTGCTTCAACTCACCAACTTCTTTCATCAGTCGGTTTCTGTATGTAAGCATAAATAAAAATTAGTGATTCCCCTTGGGCACGTGAGTAAATCCCGTTGATAAGAATAACCGGGGCTCACTTACCCCTATTATTGGTATTTGCTGGAAATCTTCCAGTAATGGCTTCAATTTTCTGCCGCTTATCTATAAAGGTCTGCACTCTGCTTGCAATTCTGAATAAGCGAAATAAAGAAAGTATGTGCTTACTGTTCCTTTCCATGCAGTATATTCCTCTGTATTCATGTGTTCTTTATGGTAAGCACGAATGCCAATCAACCTTACCTATAAGCGAGTGGTATTATTGCTCCCCATATGGTATAGCTGTATGTTCAATCACGTGTTACTTTTCCTTCAAATGGATCGATTTGAATAAAATAAAAAGAGCCTGTGTATAATCCAATCTGTTCATTTAATTAATATTTGGTATGACTCCTGGCTAAAGATTCTGCTAATGATAAACATTAGTGAGGTTGATTGATTACCAGATTGATGTTTTCCGAATCTTATTAATTAATGGCTCTAATATCCCATGGAGTTCCTCCTGTCAAATACTTGAAGGTCCCAATACCTATTCTAATACAAACAGTTTTGGTGCTGAATTTCAATAACTCAAGTCCCATATTCCATCCAATCCCATTATGAGTTGTCCATTGACTCCTTTCCTAAGAAGGTTGCCTTACCTAAATTCACATTATCCCAGTCCTCGGCCTATATTCCGCATGGTCGCATGTCCGTGCGTGCACCAGCGCCATTTTGGAATCTTTTTATATTGTAAACATGGCATGTGTGCGTGACGTCACACACAGCGCATATGACGCCATAGCGATCTATTCCCGTTATAAAACCCACTGTCATTAGGCAGTAGGCTCATTACCTTGGTGTAATAACTGCCAGAATGTTGATTAGCAATTCGGCTGATGCCATCACACTTTGCCTAATTGCATGTAACTACAGATTGACCTCAGAATATTCTAGTCCCTAATGCTGGATAGCCAGACAATTACTTTGGGTGCATTAGAGTCCTGTTTTATTGCCCCATTTTCATCAGGCAGTGGAGTCATTCCCTGATGTTATAGTTGCCACATTAACGTCTCCTGATATAATACCATCCTATTTTCCCCTGATTGCATGTAACTTCAGATATACCTCAGACTATTTTGTTTTCCCTTTTTGGATTAATAAACAAACAATTCCCTTGGGCACAGTGTGATTCATATGTCATGAATTCTTATTTAGCGCACGGTCGCCCGATAACATCATGGCGCTGGAGAGGAAGAGACAGAAACCCATGAAAAGAGAAGCCATCGGCCAAGAGCCACTGAGCTCAGAATAAATATGATTTTAGGGCTTTCCGAAAAGTCAGATGGTTGGAGATTTTTTTCATTGCCAAAGGAAGTTTGTTCCAAGCTGAGCCTCAGCAATGGAAAAAGCGTGCCCCCCAATCTGGGAACGGCGGAAGGAGGGCACGCACAGCAGGCCAGCCGATGCTGATCGCAAGGAACGCTTTGAGAGGTAGTGCAAAAACGTAGTGCGAAGATAATCTGCTCCCTGGTCATGCAGGGCCCGTTGAACAATGCACAGCGCCTTCAATTCAATACACTGGGCAACCAGGAGCCAGTGCAAAAGTCGTAGAACTGGGGAAATGTGAGCCCCGTAGGGTGACCCCATAACCATACGTGCTGAGCCTCAGCAATGGAAAAAGCGTGCCCCCCAATCTGGGAACGGCGGAAGGAGGGCACGCACAGCAGGCCAGCCGATGCTGATCGCAAGGAACGCTTTGAGAGGTAGTGCAAAAACGTAGTGCGAAGATAATCTGCTCCCTGGTCATGCAGGGCCCGTTGAACAATGCACAGCGCCTTCAATTCAATACACTGGGCAACCAGGAGCCAGTGCAAAAGTCGTAGAACTGGGGAAATGTGAGCCCCGTAGGGTGACCCCATAACCATACGTGCCGCAAGATTTTGAAGACGTTGAAGTCGGTGGACCAAGCCCTTAGGCTGCGCCGGATAGACAGAGTTGCAAAGGTCCAGCTTGCTCAACACCATTCGAGCCCCGACCGGCGGGCTCAAAGATGGCGGTATCAAGTGAAGCACCTTTTTTAAAAAATTTCAGATGGAAAAACCCAGTCTAGCATACAGCTGATACGTGGGCATCCATGGACAAAGTGGCTGTCATAATCACCCCTAGGTTTTTCACCTTAGCCGTAGGGACAGTGAGAGAACTCAAAGAAGAAGGCCAGAAAGAAACAATCCAGAGTGAGGGATCAGGAGGGTCCTATCAATCCTTTATGATGGTCTATGATTGATAAGAATGAGCATCTGGTTTATGAATAATAAGTGGCATGTTTTATGCAATTAATGGGTTACATCCCCAAAAACTGGGGCGCTACATAGTTCATTCTTGTTATATCAGTGTGCAACAGGGTGACTTTCGCCCTGGACACAAGTAGTCCATTTTTATGATATTTGAGTAATTTCAATTGCTGTATGTTGTCTATGGAACTCTCACATGTCTGGAGATTGCATGCCTGATTGAAGTAGATTCATGTGTTGGTTAATATGTATATGCTAAACCTTAATCAGTATTGCACTGTAATGCTGCGCCTCAAAAGAACGCTCAAAAGAACGCTCACACTTTTGCCCGACCTCGCTGCTTGTGCTTTCTTTTGCATACTCCTTAGGATTGTCTGTCTGGTTGAAGATCTGGTTTTTTGACTTTGAACTGTGATATAGACTCCTTTGGATCCACCTTTCGATTTGTTTACTTGTAAGAAGATCTGGTTTTTGGAACTTTGGACTGTGTAAAGGACCTCTTTTGGATTTCCGTTTAGGTTTGTAGCCCAGGATTTCTGGGTTTCTTGACACTGTGTTCTCACTGCATTTAATTCCGGTAAGCCTACACTTTGACGGAAATTGTGGGTGGGCAAGAGTTGGGGGCCCCTATTTCTGGTTGTCTTGCCTTTTTCTTGCAACTTCCTGGTGAGGGGTTCCTTTTGGTACCTCTCCATTGACCTTTCTGGTCACCCTTGTTTGAACCCCAGTTGATCATCTTTGGGGCCAATTGGGTGGCCAGGAAGGTCTGTTGTTGTCCCACTACTGTCTTCCTGCCTTGCAGGTGGGCCTTGACACCAGTAGGCAGTGCATAAGAGAGTCTAGTATAGCAGAGTGTCTATGGCAGGACCAACATTATTTTCCTCTCATGTTGCTATCACCGAATTTGCTTGGACCATCCACAGTAATGCCACACAGGTAAACAAGTGAAACTCTTTGTTATGCCTTGTTAGATTATGCTCTTCTGTCTTGCATCGCTCACATTGTGCTGTTTTCATAGGTTCTTAGAGCTTCATGATTTGCAAAAGGTGGGCTTGGCGACTAACCTAGGAGCGGGGAAAGTCTGCTTTGTGGCAATGTTGATATGTGTGGATCTGGGAAGGTAGAGCTTTCTGTAGCGTGCACATTTTAGATATTTTGTGAGTTGCGTGTACACCCCTGGTTACTAATGTAAATTGTTTGCGAGCAGTGATGGAGGTGATGGATGTTAAATGCATTACCACACTGTCCTCTGTAGCCAGACATGAGAAACTCAGAGTGGAAACCTGAATCACATTGGCGTGGCAGGCCATTGGATTAAAAGTAGAGGCAGTTCACAACTCAGGTGCTGCGCCAGCAGTGGGTCTTCTGCCCATTTGCGTTCCTTTATATGGGATCTCCCCTATTTTTAATCCACGGTCGCTCTCCCGTTGGTAATCCGCACAGCATGGTAATCCAGTGAGTATATCACAGCTCGCATAGAAGACTGTCCTGAAGAAAGTGGTTACCACTGAAACCAGTAGACAGTAGGTGCTGCAATAGGAGGCAGTAATATTCTCACCTAGCCAAGCAGCTCTTACTCTGAGCTCCTCGTGGACTTTTAGTAACCATTCGCAGAGAGCCTAGAGTTAATGGGCCTCATTACGAGTCCGGCGGTAACCGCGGCAGTAAAACCACCTGGTTACCGCTGGACTCGTATTACCATTCCGCCTCCGTGACTCCCGGAATTACCAGGGCATTACAGCCCTGGTGTCCCGGGAATTCCTGAGGTGGAATTCGGTAAATCCCCATTCCCATTGAGTGCCTTAGGACTCAATGGGAATGGGGAAGTGGAAACACCGGCACCATCTTGTGATGGTGCCGGTGTTTCCACGTCCGCCTGCAGGCGGGAGGTGTTCAACCCTCCAGGTCAGACCTGGCGGGAAGATCACCTCCCGCCTGCAGGACTTGGGATCGAGCGGTCCGGAATTAACAGTGGCGGCGGGTTTACCGCCACTGTTAATTCCGGACCGCCCGACCTGTAATGAGGCCCAATGTCTTCATCATAGCAAACTAAGGCTATTGTAATAGCGAATATTAATTTTAACTTTAGAGAACTTAGGAAAAAATCTCACTATGTCTATAGGTTAATAAATTGAATTGTACCTACAAATAGACTACTGAACAATTCCATAGGTGTTCTCTTTTTAAATTATGAGTGAGAGAGAGTGGTCTAAGAGGAAATTGTGGTAAATACTCACAAGACAGTGAGTTTGGAAGTACTTAGCAGCCAATTGCCTGTTTTTCTCTTCTTTTTCTATCTACTTTTAGATAAGCGGCACACCAGCGTTACCTAGAATTAGTCACCAAATAGGCAGGCTTGGATCGAAAATCCTGCTATCCTTGTGTCTCTACTAGTGGATGTACTTTTAGTCCCTCCTATTACCACTGTTTGAATGAGAAGCCTGTTGCTGAGTTCTATCGTACAGATGTGTTTTGCCTTTTTTTGTGTTAAAACCTGGCCGTTAGGGCAAACCCTGTTCATTTGGATATCAGGCTCTCGCCTTGTGTTAATTGAGACTTTACAATCCCTAAGGTTCTTCAATAGTTTACACAGATTGCTATCTTCTGAATTCACTTGAGCAATCTTATTCACAACTGATAATTTGTTATCTTTTTCAGACAGGATATCCTCAGTTTAGGCGCAGTTGTCTGACCGCACGTTCCAACCATTATAGATCACACAACTAATAACCCTAGTCTTTCTTGTCTACACAGGTTTCTCTGTCACTGCACCTGTGCTCTGGTTTATATTCACTTTGATTCCTCCTTGCCAGTCTCTTGGCTTTGCCACAGTGTGTTTTTGTACACAACTCACTCTGTGGTGCTGACTCTCTTTTACCACCTTGCTTTCACAATCTTCAGCAATGCTCATTACCTGCTTTTCACTTTACTCATTAAGATTCATTCTTTAGCTTTCAGTGTTCATTACGTGTGTTTCACACATGTTTGCATTCCATTCGTAGGCATATCAAAGCTTTCCTTAAGTTCATTATTCAATAATGCTTGATTCCCGTTTTTTAACTTATAGTTCAACTTGCTTGTATTGTTCAATAAAACCCCTCACTTTTGGTTTTCAATCGCATACATATTCGTTCATCCGGCAATAACACTTGCCCTGTAGTAGCCCCAGCAGCGCCCCGGTACGAGCGCTCCCTCCGATTCACTCACCGGTCCTTGGCAGCTCTTCGTCTTCTCTCTTCATTCTCGGCTCTGCACACACTTCTCTGGAGCTCTGTGAGCAGGGCTCGCCTTTCGGAAATCTCACTGTGGGTTGCCGGTAGCTCTGCTCGTCACTCGCTGGCACTATCAGTGGTCTGCAGCACTGGGGAAACTTACGTGCCCCACAGCTCCAGCTGTAGCCACCCGAGCAAGGAGATTCTGTTAGCTTTGACCCTGTAATGGCCCAGTCGTGCCACAGCGTCACAGTCTCTCCTGAACAATTGTCAGCGTTCTGGCCTCCAGCAGGGACCTCTTTGGCAGCCTCTTTCTTAGTAGGATTTCTCCTGTCTCAGGGCCGTCCCTCCCGGCCCAGCCTCTCTCCTGCTGGTGCCCCCTTCCATGCTGGTGCCTCCACCTTTTATGCACCTGTGACCTGATAATAGGTTGCAGGTGTGAGCCCTTCAGTTCAATTGCCTGACTCCAATTGCTCATGTTCTTGGAACATGACTGACCCTTGCAATAGTTTCCAGGCCTCTTCCTCGTCTCAGTTCCATAGTAGTGTAACTGAATGTTAGTGTGCCAACTCGTAGTTGCCTCTTCCTTGTCACAGTAAAAGAGTGGTGTGACTGAGGGGAAATAAGAGGAAAGTGAAGAGGAAGTGCCAAGCATCATCCACACTCCAGCCACCCCCTTTGAAGTGCCAGGTGCATTCACGCCAAAATATGTGATGTATGAAGAACAGATAAACCAGCAGAGAGACGCAGTCGGGCTCTGCCCAGTGCCTATCAGAGTAACAGCACCTATTGAAGTACCGACACCTAAGAAAACCTGGACAGTAAGGTACCCATTGAGAAAACCATATCTACAGGCAAGACGAAATGAAGGTTGTCAGAATGGAATACCCGAAGAAGCCAAGAAGATAATAAAGGAAGACGAATGTTGACGTCATAAGAAATCAGACTGACGTACATATAGAAGATATAATGACCTAAGAATACTGACAAGGAGACGAAATACCAAGTGACATCTTGAGCCTAAAATGAAGAAATTGATGTCAAGATGCAGAAACTTATGCCATATGCACGATGAAGATATTCAGTTAGTTTAAACGTGTACAGATGCAAGAAACCACAAGAAGCAAAAAAATTGTGAAGATTGCTCATGCTTAGTAGAAAATAGATTGTGGCAAGCGCCAAATATACATATATATACCTCGAAAGCACTTTATAGATGAGTGTAAATCCACTACGCACATGAGCAGAACTGAACAAAGGTTACTAAAGGTCTCAAGAGGAGAGTGTTGCAGCAAACAAATCAAGAATTCAGACAGAGAGAAACCCAGCTGAAGGTAACCATGCCAAGAAGCCAAGGTCGTATCGGGCTGGAAAAGGCCAACAGTGGATACAATTAAAGAGAAAAAGAACAGAGTATCCTGTTCAGAAAGGTCAAGATAAGCCACAGATGGTAGAAGATGGGCAGAATTAAATCAAATACACAAAATTGTATGAAGAAGAGGCCGATTTCACGGTGTCTGAATCACATGACAAGGCAGGCAGGAAGGGATGAGACTTTCACACCTACACATGGATCCCTGCCATCAGACCAAGAGCAGACTTGAGGCCAAACTACAAAGAAGTCATTGACACATGACCACTGAAGTGATGAATGATTGTAACATAATTGGAGGGATGCTGGGGTGCAGACTAACTCCCTGCGTCTGGCTGGCTGTTCTGCATGCTGCTAGGCACAAGTGGAAAAGTATGAGTGGTGTTGATGCCAACCCAATCATAGTGCACCGTGAAATCTAGGGTCCCATAGTGAGTAGAACCAATGCGACGTTGTACTTTTATAGTGACGTTTATAGTGGCCATTTTGAAGGAAGGGCTTAGTAGCCACACCTGACATTGATTATCCAATCCCCTCTTCCCGTTACCACATACAGTTATAGTACCTATGTTAAAGTTACCTTCCTATAACCAATCACGTTGCATTTTAGGTTTTTAAGATTGCACGTCAGTGATGATGAATTTTTGATATAAATACTGTGTTTTTTCTGAAATTAAGTGGAGTTGAAGCGAGAAGGAAGATCGAGCGGTTGCTGATGTTTATTGAACTCCCCGTTTTTTGTACTTGTCATTAAACGGACTCCCTTTGACAAACTATTGAGTTGTCATAATTATTTGGTGTAAGAGTATAAATCTGCATCCCCATCTATCTCGAGGGTGCTGCTACTCATCTTAAAGGGCTGTTTGGAGACCCCCCAGTCTTATGGGCTGGCTGGGGTCCATCCAGTTCGAAAGGACTAGCAACAGCCTATGAAGGTATGGGGTGTGTAGGGTTTGCTATCACAATGGGAAGGGGGATACCATGCCTCGCCTAAAGACATCCTCTCTCGACTCTCCAAGGACCCTCCACTCAGGAGGTCTTGTGCTTTCAATGTCAGGTGTAAACTAATTAGCCATTCCTGGCTTTTAGATTCATTTTTCAGGCACTATTGTTTGTACACTGTTTTCTTCTTTGGATTCCTTATAGCTGCTTCTTATGTGCTAATTGGAGAAATCAAATCAAGCTGTCCCTCATGGCTCATATCAAGTATTTCAAGGCTGCAATGCGTGCTCTCAGATATTCCCCAGGATGCACTCTTCCTAAGACCTTAAATATTCTTTGTTAGTTAGACATTATTAATTGGTCTCTAACATTTCTTAAAATTTTAAATGCATACTGATCCTAACACTGGGGATGGCATTGTGAGGGAGGATCACATGGGAGGAGATGTCTGTTGGGGAGATGTGATGACTTCTGCAGAGATGCCAAATTCTTCTCTATATGAAGAGGAAAATGGCATGTTATCATTTTACCAATCCTTCCTGTGTTAAAACCTAAAGAACATTATACCATTTAAACAGAATACGTTTTACACCTTAGGAAGCCATGAGTCACATGTGATGTCCTCTGATTATAATGATTCTGTCATGGGTAAATGTCCTGAACATAGTATCCCTGCACATCATATCCCACCTTTTGCTGTGGTCTTTGTACATGTTGCACCAATAGGTTTCTTTGGGGCCCACTAGCCATGGCCTGTGGCCATGGCCATTCATTTTGTTTTTTTTGCTGTGGCTTTCCTACATGTTGCACCAAAAGGTTTCTTTGGGGCCCACTAGCCATGCCTTTGGGCACAGAAATCAGTTACCCCCTACCTAGGAGATGTGATCGCTGCAGGTGTAATATTATTTGTTTTCACTCTCTCCCCATTCCCACAGGATTCCCCCAATAATTCCAACAAACTACACATACAGCGGCATTGAATTACCCATGCCTGCAGATTCCCCCGTTTTTCACCTGATCATGCAAAACAATCCCAAACTCTTCACTGACCTCACAACCACTCACCAAGTACACCCCCCTCTTTCCATGGCCCCTCCACTTCCCTCAATTGCTTTTTTCCTCCCTGGCCCGCTCCGGCCATTACCCCCTATCAATTTTTGGTTTGTGTGATGCATTTTCTTCTCCAAGGTGGACTTGATTGAAATGTGAGGGCTGAATTTCAGGGGTTTTGTTGTGATAAATCTGATCACCTTAACTCTCTAAACAAATGAATTTTCACTGAATTTCAAGGGTTTTGCTATACCTTAGTTTCATCAGGGCCCACTCCATGGCCTTCGGCCGTGGCCACTGCACATCTTGTACCAATAGATTTCTTTTGGGCCCACTAGCCATGGCCTTCACCCATGGCCAGTGGCTACGTCGAATATGTTGCATAATTTCTTGAGGACACACTAGCTATGGCCTTCGGATGTGGCCTCTATGTGTGTATGTTGCACTAATATCTTTCTTTTAGGCCCACTGGCCATATCAAACCATTAATTTGTTACCAAACACCCATTGCGCTCTGTCCAGTAGATGTAGGCACTGCAGATGTTAAACCTTTTCTTCTAACACCTTATTCCCGTGACAACTTCACAGTAGAGTAGAGGTTCGCCAATTTCTCTGATAACGGGAACAATTGCTCAGAATTAAAGTCTTCCACATCCTCACAAGCAGTCAACATGTGTCCCCCTTCTTTTTTCCAGATGCCCTCACACCACTCAATTGCTTTTTCCTTCCCTAACCCTCTCTCATTACCTCCATCACTCATCGCTTCATGTGATGCACATTTATTTCCGAGCATGTCTACTGGCCTTGCTGCTGTAATCTCATGAGATTCCTGCAATCTTCCCCTGATAAACCAAATATTTTCTACCCGTAACTGGCTCTCCCACTTCACATGTGGTCTTCTTTCCCACTCCCAACCTCTAGCCTGATGTGACTGTTATTTATATAGCACCTACGGCCAGGCCATCTAAGCCCTGTGGTTCAAAACAATCTGTTCCCATAGGAGTGACTACATAAAAAGAAGAGTTTTGAGTCTCTTTCTGAAGTCGAGAATGTTATTAAGTGCTATACGCTCATGGGGGAGTTAATTGCAAGGTTTGATGGCATCCTTTCTCCTCCTCCAAATAGCCATTTGAGTTGTTTCATTTGCAGTTTCTACCGGTAACATCTCTGAAATCTCTCGCATTGCACAAAAAGGTGGCTTTTCATTTCTAAAAAGCTTCTCACCCACTCTGCTGCAAAGCAGCAAGGACGATAATATATAGGTTTTATGGAGCAGGGAGCACCCCCTTCTCTGTCAAATATTGCACTTTTTCTCTATGGGACAATTGATGAGAGTAGACTGAAAACAGCATTTCTATGTTTTATTAATAACATTTTCAATTTCTAACACATTGTTCCCAAAATCCCCAGTTTAGTGGGGCTCTTGACAAACTTTATGTTTGAAAAAGTTCATCAAATCCATCCAGCAAGTCAAAAGCTATTAGCCTCGCTCAGCCTCTCTGCTGTAAAGAGCACCTAGGCGATAAAGGTTTTAAGGAGCAGGGGATACCCCCTTCTCTGTCAAACATTTTAAAAACTACTTAATGGATTTACCACAAACCAGTCAAAGAATGTAAGTTAACACTTTGTGCCCAAATTGTTTCTTATTTGGTCCAAATGTGCCCCGCAGTTTTTCGCGGTACGGCTGTTCAAAACTGCACTTCTTCTCTGTGGGAAAATGAGTGGGCTGCAAACTGTGGTGTTTTGTTTTAAGAACTTTTTCATTTTATAACGTTTTCTTCCCAAATTGTACAGTTTGGGGCAGCCCTTGACAAATAATTTGTTATGATAATTTCATCCAAATCCATCCAGAAAGTCAAAGGTTATTAGCAATGGATTTTTTAGGGAAAATGGCTGTTTTTCCATTTGTGAAACGCCCATTTGCCTCTCTAATGTATTCTGCGACACATATGTAGCTATAGTTTTGGCAGAAGGAGGCACCACCTTCTCCGTCAAATATTTTAACAGCTGCTGGATAGAATAACACCAGGCCCTCAAAAATCGAGTGAACGCTTAATTGCCAAGTTGTTTCATATGAAGTCCAATTCCGTCCAGCAGTTTTTGCTGTACGCTGCGCAGACATTTTGAATAACTTACATTTTTTAACAAATCTTCCCCAAATGTCCAGTGTGGGTGAGTGGGTCCTGTGACAAAATGTGTTTGCAAAACATCACCCAAACCCGTCATGCACGTCAAAAGTTGTTAGCAATTCAATTTTCGGGTTTCCTATGGAACTTGATATTCACCTTAACTACAGTGCCACAACCGCCACACTATTATTATAAAGGATTTTAAAATTCATATGTTTCACCACCAAATCGGTCCTTTCATTCGTCACAAATCCAAGGGAGTAAATATCACCAGAGACCAAAATTCTCTAAGCCGGAATCACTGTAAACAAATGCAACAGCGTAATTTTAAAACTACGTCACCATGATCACACAAAAGGTGTTCTACTGCAATTGAAAAAAGTCTCATTCTTAAAAGAAGATTTACATGTGGGAGACAATTTCCCAAAAGTTGAGCCAATTAGTTCTTTGCTAAGGGTAACATCTGATCTCAGTCGAGCATTGTCTGCTGGTTCTGGACACCTTGACACAAGAAGAATACAATTATGGGGTTTGTGTTGACAGATCATGGTCTGTTTCTGGGTGGTCGGTCATAATTTCGAGAAATAAAATGTCGAAAGACAAAAATGTCGAAAAAATAATATTGAAAAAAAGTCGAATTCTTTTTTTTTAAAATTATATATTTATTTTGGGGTCCGGGAATAAAAAAAAAAGGGGGGGTTTGAGGGGGAACCCCCCTACTTCGAATAAAAAACGTATTAAAAAAAATGCAACTTTTATTTCGATATTATTTTTTCAAAAAAATGACTTTCAACATTTTTGTATTCGAAAAAATGACTATAAACCCTGTTTCTGTGGTATCCTGAACTGAAACTGCTTTAACCGAGGACTCTGCTGATTATATCATGATGGGAGAGTTGATTAGCTGATCCGTTACCTCTGTTGATGTTGCTAGGGTCATGTATAAGAAATTGTATGATTGATTGTTTTTTCATTCCAACCGTTGCCTTAGGATTACGAACCTTTGTCTTACCTCCGGAGTGCTTTTGTTTTTGTCCACCTTCTAGTTTAGGTTCCTCCACTGCCTGAGATTCTTCTCCTGAGATGTCTATTCTAGAGTTGAACACAGCATTGAGCCCTCTACCCCACCAAAACACATAAACATATTTTATTGGCCATCTATTTGCCTCCCCCCACATTTTCTTTGACCTCTTATTGGTCAGAGTGGTCCTTCCCGTTAGTTCTGTTGTTGGGCCACTCAACACAATCACCTCCCTTTGGTCATTATGAGATGATAGTTCTGTGGTAGGATTAAACACTTGAGAGGAGCAAGGTGACGTGACCAAGGAAATCACTGGGTCCAAGTCGTTAAAGCAACTGTTCCCTCACTAAAATCTATGGCTGTGACAATGGTCCAAGATGTCAGTTAGTGGAATTGAATGTTTTTGTCCCTCTTCTATATGATCAAACAATCTTACTAAATATTGCAGGACGAGGCGTACGTAGACAGAAGTACTGTCCACTCAAAGTAGTGATTGGATTGAAGATGGGTGGAAGTCCATTCTTTGAAGGGTGCCTTTCTGTGATGATTGAAAGGAGTTCCTATCCTTATTGCCCTCTTCTTCCTTTTGAATTTCCCCATGTGTGTGCAGAGATATAGAGCCAAATAGACATGGTGCTTTTTGTACCCCTGCCTCCCACTCTAGATGCTTACAAAGAGTCAAAAGAATCGTCTATATCAGACAGGGCCCTTTAATTAGTGGGCACAGTTGAAAGGGCAATATAGTCTTAGACAGAAGAATAAAAGAATGTAACAACATGGGGGCATGTACAGACAGTTACAGGGAATAACTCAGTGATTTTTTTCATTCCCCAAGACCACATTTTCCTTCCCATCTAGTCTTAACAGGTGCCAAAACGGATCCAGTCTCAACCAATTTTGTTCACCTAGGACCCATATCTGTGATATTCACTATTCAGTCTGAGGGGGACATCACCGGCTGTATAGCACAAGAGGCACTTAATTTCTAGCCAGGGCAATTCTCTTGTAATACATGATTGTGGCTATATGCTTTGACGACTTGTCCCACTTGAAGATCAATAATTTCTAACAGAGGATGCCGAAGGTGGTGGAAAGGTCCAAGAGGGCAATGGTCCCCTTTCACCATAATGTGGAGTGCAATCAATCACCTGGATAGAAGCTGTTTGTGCTGCATTTGGGATACAACACAGAATGCTAATCCCAGAGCAGACCAAGGTAGCTGATCGGCTCATGGAGTCCATTGGCTATGTCAACCTCAATGATGCTACTGATAAATGGGTGGATGATGATCAACTGGTAGTTGCAGACCCTCTGGGTACAGTGTTTTTTTTTCTTTTTAAAAGGAGCAGGCAGATATTTCCACTCTTGAATATTTCTAGTTTGTACCAAGTTATTCTATTGTAGGGAACATTAAGCCATATCACAGAATATTGGTGTTCATACAATTTGTTGATCTTTCTTCCATAAGGGAAACCCCACAGAGGGAAAAGGAAAAGATTAGAAATCAACCGGGGAATGGGAGCATAGCTGACATAGTCCATCAAATTGTAATAAATGTTCCCATCAAATTGCAGTAAATGTTCTCAAACTAAATACCCAACCAATTGTAAGCCATAACCCAGCCTCCAAAATAATTGGCAGAAAGTAAACACAGGCAACTGCTCACATCTCCTAAAAGGTGTTAGTTATCAACTGGAAAATAATAGGGCTATAAGGGTTAATAGCTCCCTTGCTATTCACTCATCACAGCTTGCCAGAGTCCTTTTAAACCAATGCATTTACTTTGCAGAGGATGGCTGAAACACGGAGAACTATGTGCATTTATTGGGGTGAAGTGTGAATTAAATCTGAATCTACTGCAGCACTCAAATGAGGTAGGAGGCAGGAAAGAAAGGAGGAAGGTGAGCCACCACCAACTGAGGCACAAGAGGGTAAAATATGACATAAGATCAGCAATAATGAGCAATCTATTGATCAGAAGTAGGAATTTCTGAAAATGCACCACCTGTAATTTCGTTGAAAACAGATCCGATATTTAAGACCATTATATTTATGCCCCATTCCTATTTCCAAGATTGAGGCTCAGACAGATCTACTTGGATGTGCCTGTGTACAGTCATTTCCAAAAATTGTAGGAGGGAAAGAAAAAAGAAAAAAGACAAGAAAAAATCTGATACACAACTTTACAGCCAGTCAAAAAACCAGCTCCTCAGTCAAAAGCACCCAATGTGGAGTACACCGAGCAGACCCCAAGAAGCAGTAGTAAGGACCAGTCTCAATTCTTCCAGTTTGGAGTGTAGCCATTTGTCATATAAAAAAAGCTACAAGTTAACCTTGCCACCTGCCATACGGGCAGGTAAAGTGTCTTGCGAGGGAAACCACATACCCACTTTACCTCATCCATGTGGACCTAAATAAGACCATCAGCATGCTTGGGTAAAGGAAAGGGAGACAGATAAGCCTCCCAGCACTCAACCTCAGGAAACAGGCAGCACCATCCTGCACCACGACACCAGCGAACCCTGCCGATTCACAGATTTTAAACAAGCCTAATCTGAACACCGTCTTTTCCTGCAGATCCCACAGGGCACAGACCATTTGATATTTCACCCTCAATGCACCAGCCTGTTGCTGGGGCTACTGGCAGATCACAATAGAACACAAAAAGCTCTATTCATTGACAACCAATGTAAAATCATCAATAGATTTACTGTCCTATTATTATGTAGAAACCAGTTGTAGAAGTAGGAGTAACGCTGGAAAATTAAGAGAGAACAGTCCACCCAACAATGGAAATGTGGACCAATGGTCCAAGCAAAGATTCCATGGCCATCACTAAACAATCGTTCCCATGATGGACATACTCCCCATTTGCAAAGCACAGTATCCACCAAATGTTATCCTGCAGGCAAACTTGTGTATGAAAGAGTTTGACAGCAGGTATAACGTCAGGGTTGACCTCCGGGAGAAAGTAAAAGAGGTTGCAACACATTGGCTTGCTTATAGTACACATGGGTTTCTCCAGCATTGGATCTTTCATAGATTCACATGCTGCTGTGAATATTCCCCGTTGTCAGGCTGGGGATCCACAGTAACATACAGCAGTTTAAACTGAAAACTTTGTCACTTTTGTGCTCTATCATAGTCATTTTGGGTCACACTGCTCACTGCCGATAGGATTACCGCCCTTAACTCCTCCCCTGTTGGCCATCTTCAGATTTTTTACTGCACATTAGTGTAGGGAGTCCTCAAAAGTCATCTTTTCATTCAATTTCTATCATTAAATTTGGATTTTTACCATCTTTTCCACTACAAATATATATTGTTCGACGTCTACTCGACGACCGGCTTTGGCTGCGACAGTGCTAGCTTCATGGACCATTCCCGCCACCAGTAATCTTCGACAAAGCTTCATCTGCGCAGTTGGGCCTACCTCATGGCAGAACCCACGAGGAAGAGCCTGTTCAAAGCCTGTGCCCGCTATGGATTGAAGAATGTCTACGTGGCGAATCACCACAACGACTGCCTCTAATGACTTCATCCTCACCAAGTCATCCAGGACTGCGAAATCTGCCAGTCATTCTCCAACAAGACACTGAGGGATCATCACCGTCGTCTCATCACGTGGCTCGAGGACGCCAGCGGGGCCTCTGACTTTGCTTCGGTGCAGAGTCAGGACTCGTTACGGCAGGGCAGGATGGCCCAGCAAACCACCTCTTGTAAGGGATCGAAGTCGTATGAACTCCAGGCCACCAGCAAGAATAGGCATAAAGACACTTTCTGAGACGAGCCCAGATCCTTCCACAAGGACCGGTCTTCACCAAAGGTCAGTGTTCAAGGGGTGTCGGCAGGGGAGGAGAGCCAAGACCCTTTCCATTGCCCCTGGGAGGCAACATCTTCTAAGTCAAAATCCGGTGCCCACTCTTTCGCCTTCAATGTCGAAAACAGGCTTGTTGTCAAAATCGATGACCAAGTCTGAAGGCCTTCATCATCGACGACCGAGTCTCTCTCCAGGTCGTCCATCGCTGACTCTGGAATGAGACATGTCACTGGACATTTTATCTACTCTAACCACTCTGGTGGTAAACTTGCATCAACAGCTGCAGGTACCAGCCCCGGTTACAGAGCCTGTCAGATGATCTCGCACAGATGTCCCCGGCCATTCCAGGGAAATAGATGACATCCCTTGTCCCCCCAGAAGATGTAAGCACCAGGCAGTACTGCAGAGGCTGTCAGATACTGGGACAGACACAGTTCCCGACGAAGGGGTTCCCGCACCCACCACCCACACTGATGAATTTGACCATTTCATCTCAGCTGATGTTCGGCCTTGCGCAGGAGGAGCAGGAAAAGGAGAGTGTGCTGTACCAGCGCAGAAAATCTGTCATGTCTATCCCGCTGTTGGAAGACGTCTGGCAGGATGGCCTGATCACCTTGGTGCATCATGCGACAGCCCTGGCTAAAAAAGACTGGTTCAGCAACAAGTACAGAGCCCCAGAGAGTGCTGCCACCTGCCACTGCACCCAACCCACAGCAGACTTGTTGTCTTGGCGGCTGCCAGGAAAGGTTGGCAAACCCATCTTTATCCTGCTCTGTCCCCCCAGATAAGGAAGGCAAGTGCCGTGATGCCTTTGGTAAGAAGATCATTACCACTGCCTCCATGACTATCAGGGTGGCTAATGCAATGGCCATTCATGCACGTTACGATTGTGTGCTATGGTAGAAGTTGGGTCCCTTGCTGGAGTTCCTGACGGATGACAAAAAGCAAGAGGCCTTGGACATCTTCCATGAAGTCGAGTTGGCATCATACCATGACATTACGATCTCTGTGGAAATCGCTGATACTGGTTTTTCACCAATTTGGGAATGGAGCGGTCCTACATAGGCAGAGTTTGCTGAAGGCCACAGAATTTCGACCCGATGTCCAGTCCAGGGTCGTGGATATGATCTTTTTGGGGAAAAGGTGGATGAGGCCCTTCAGTCCACAGAAACCAACATGGAAGCTGCTTGCTCATTGGGCACACAACAGTAGAAGCACCAGTCCTTTCATTCAGGAAAAGGGTGCTATGGAAGGACTTTGCGGGAAAACCGTACTACGCACAAGTCTTCCTCTTCTTACAGGACCCTGTACTCATCAGAAGACCAGTACAGGAAAAGGTCAAAGTCCTACAGGGGTTCGCAGCAATCTAGGGGCCAGTCCGGCAAGTAGGCATGACCAGCCCCGGGCCAGGTCCTCCAACCTCAGCACCCCAGTGGGAGGACGACTATCAAGTTTTGTCAAACAATGGACACACATCACGACCGACGAATGGGTGCTATCCCTTCTCCAGCAGAGCCATTCACTGGAGTTTGTGGCCTATCCACTGGACATTCCTGCAGCACACAATCCAGAGAAGTTATGACATCTTTTGCTTCAGGAAGTTCGAGCTCTGCCGCAGAAGGGCACAGTGGAGAAGGTCCCCAAGGACGAGCTGGGCACAGGAGTCTACTCCCGTTATTTCCTGGTAAGGAAAAAGTCACTGCACAAGTCAGGGGGTCGGAGTCACATATTAGATCTGAGAGTGTTCAAAAAGTTCCTAAAGGCACTAACTTTCTGCATGGTCACGCTACAGCAGGTGTTGTCCCAGCTACAGCAAGGAGAATATCTGGCATCCCTCGACCTTGAGGACGCCTATTTAACTCTCACTCCGGCCCTACTTATGCTTCATGGTGGCAAGAGTACATTATCAGTTCAAGGGCCTTCCATTCGGCCTGCTTTCTTCTCCATGGGTGTTTACCAAATGCCTTGCACCAGTGGTGGCTCACCTATGGCGGAGGGGCGTTCACGTCTACCCGTATCTAGATGACTGGTTGGTAAGCGCCCCCTCCTATCCGCTGGCAGAAACCAAACCGCCACCACCATCCAGTGTGTACAGCAACTGGGTTTCTCCATCACTTCCCAGAGTCATGCCTGGTTCCATCGCAACAGGAGGCACTCTATCTTGGAGCAAAGCTTGACACCCAAACCTGCACCACAAGAACGTCAGCAGAAAGGGTGGCAGCTCTTCTACACAAGGTGCGCTGTCTCAACAGCGCCCAGGTAACTCCAGTCCGCAACTACAAATCCCTGCTGGGGATGTTGTCATCATGCATCCCGTCGATCACAAACTGCCGGTTACACATG
Source organism: Ambystoma mexicanum (assembly GCF_040938575.1). Classification (NCBI taxonomy): domain Eukaryota; kingdom Metazoa; phylum Chordata; class Amphibia; order Caudata; family Ambystomatidae; genus Ambystoma; species Ambystoma mexicanum. The sequence continues at coordinate 375,733,249 of NC_090926.1, read as the reverse complement.
AGACCAGTGCAAGAATTCCTGGATGCCCGCTGCATCCATGCCTCGGGGTCCTGGGGTGGCTGCATTGCTCTAACACCGGTTTTCAAACAAAGCCTTCGCTGGTGGACACTGAGAGAACATATGATGCAGGGTGCCCCCTTCAGGTTCCTGGACCATCATGCCACCATCATGACAGATGCCTCACTGGAGGGCTGGGGCGCTCACTGTCAAGACCAACACACCAGGGACCGTCTGTTGGAGGAGGAAAAGAGCCAGCACATCAACCTGCTGGAACTACGAGCAATTCTTTGTGCCCTGAAGTCTTTTCTTCTCCTCCTGATGGGAAAAGTGGTACAGATTTACACTGACAACACAACATGAATGTGTTATGTTCGAAAGCAACGAGGAACAAGGTCCCCAAAGCTTTCCAGGGAGATCCAAGCCCTGTGGCATTGTGCTCTAGAGTAGAGCATGTTTCTCATTCCCCTTCATCTACCAGGGATTCAGAACACTCTGGCGGATTTCCTCAGCAGGAAGTTATGCTCTTGCCACAAATGGGAACTGCACAGTGACCAGCTTCACTTTATTTATTTATTTGAACATCCATATAGCGCACAAAACCCAGAGGTATCTATGCACTTGAGACTTACGAGATTGGAAACAGGCATACATTTCAACTTAGTCAATGAAGAACAATGATGTTACAGAGTAGGGTATAGTGCGAACAAGTGGGGAGGGCACATAATTTGCAATCTTGACATACAGCATAGATTAATGGTAGGGTTTGCATTACTTACAACAATTTACACAGAATGTTGGTGGGATTTGCATTATTTACAAAAATATACACAGATTACACAGGCAGTAGTATTTTTGGTTAGATTAGCAGACATCTTGTTTGAACATCAGTGTTTTTAGTTTTTTTCGGAAGGACCATAGGGACGTGTCCATTCTTAGAGATGGAGGCAGGGTGTTCCAAAGTTGGGCAGCAACCACTGGCAAGCTAGATCCGCCGGCTTTCTGTCTCCTGAATCTCAGTGTGGAGATTAAACTGTTGTGGGAGGACCGGGTAGGTCTGTTGGATTGTGTTTTTACAATTTGATTGCAAAGGTAAGCTGGGGCATTGTTTGAGAGGCATTTATGGGTCAGTGAGAGGACTTTGAATTGAATTCTGTCTCGTAATGGGAGCCAGTGAATTTTGCGTCTATTTGATGAAATGTGTTTGTGTCTGGGTATGTCTATCGCAGCTGATTGCATTATTTAGCAACATTTGAAGTTTGCTGATGTTTCTGGTTTTGGATCCTGCAAAGAGTGAGTTGCAGTAGTCGATCCTCGAGGGGATGAGTGCTCTGGCAGGGTAATGCAGTTTTCCGGTGAGAGAAAAGGTCTGCTAGCTGTAATTAGTTTGGAAGTATATGCTGATGAGGAGACAATTGCATTGACCTGTCCTGTTAAGGACAGAGTTGAGTCAATATAGATGCCTAAAGTTTTTATTTCTTTGGCAACATTAATAGTGTTGCTATCAATTTTGAAGGATGTATATTTTTGTGATAGGTTGTTTAGTTTTGACTTGCTACCTATGATGAGTAATTCAGTCTTTTGATCATTGAGACATAGTTCATTTTGAGCCATCCAAGCTTGGATGATGAGGTAGATGATTTTGTTGATGGTGTAGGAGTCAGTATCGTAGGAGCCTGTGATATGGAGGAATATTTGGGTGTCGTCTGCATATTAGTATACGTGACACCCAATTTGTGTAGTTTGCCAAAGAGAAGTTTGGTAAAGGCATTATATAGTGTGGGTGATACACAAGAGCCTTGTGGTACACCACATGAGACTAGAGCAGGGGTGGCAGCTGAGGAGGCTGAGAAAACCCTCATGGTACGGTTGGAGAGAAACAATTTCATCCACATTATGGCTTCTGGGGAGAAATAGGCAGCTGTTTCGGGGTGATGGCAAAGGATTTTGTGGTTGAACAAATCGAATGCTGTGGACAGGTCAAGCAGGAGGAGGATGCATAGGTCCCCTTTGTCCTTAATCTGATCCATTTGTGTTTTTAAATCCAAGAGTGCTGTTTCCGTTCCATGACCTGGGCGGAAGCCAGACTGTCTATGGCCTAAGAGATTGTTTGATTCAAGAACTTGTTGTTTCAAACGTGGGGTCCCTGGGAGATCGACCTCTTTGCAACCCACAACAACAGTCTCTGCAAGACCTTTGCAGGCCGCTTCCCCCACCCAGAGAGCTTGGGGGACGCCTGTACTTTTCCATGGGAAAGAAAGTTTATCTATGCATTTTTATCTGTGCCTCGAATCCTACATATCTTCAGACTGTATCGGTGCAAACTGATATTAGTGCCCCCTGTGTGGCCGAGACAGTTTTGGTACTCAGACCTCCAGACGCTCTCGTCAGCAACACTGATCAACCTACGCCCACACCATTTGCTGCTGTCCAGCAATCGGGGAGCGGTGCTGCACACGACCCAGCCTCTCTCAATCTGATGACCTGGCACCTGTGTTCTTAGAGTTTGGGCCAGGGATGTCATCTGGGGGTATCCAGGGGTCACAACTGCAATCCCTGTGGGCCACATTTGCAACCCCTGGGAATCCCTTGTGACCCCAACATTACATTTAAAAAAAAGATATATATTTTATTTGTAAAAAAAAAAAAGGGTGCTCCTGGTACAGTGGGACTTCCTGCGGTGCGGGGGGTCCCGCCACTCCAGGGCTGGTGGGTCACCGGCCCAGTCCTCACCCATCAGGGTGAAGGCTGGGCCAGGGAGGCACTCAGTAGGGGTTGGAGGTGACATGTGCCACATGTCACATGCCACGTTCAGCTCCAACCCCTTCTCCCTCTGCTTCCTTGCAGCTCACATACAGGAACCAGGAAGCTCTCGCAGCTTCCTGGTTCCTGTTTGTGAGCAGCACGGAGGAGCCGAGGGGGCCTGGAAGGACGGACCGAAGCTGCAAGAAAAAGGTAAGAAGGCTTTATTTTGTAATATGATGTTTGTTTTGCATGTTTGAAGTGTGTGTCAGATGTATGTATGTGAATGCTGGGTGAATGAGAAGTGATATGATGTGAGTTTTTGAATGTTCTGGGTGGGTGTGTGTCTGTGCGCAGAGAATGTAATGAGTGGATGTAAGAGAAAGTGCGAGTGACTGGTGGGTGAATGAAAAGTGATGTGATGTGTGTTTTGGGATGTTCTGGGTGGGTGGGTATGTGCCTGTGCAGAGAATGTAATAAGTGGATGGAAGACAAGTTGTGAGTGACTGGTGGGTGAGTGGGAATTGGTGTAATGTGTGTTTTTGAATATTCTGGGTGTGTGGATGTTTGTGTGTAGGTGTGTGCCTGTTTAGAGAATGTAATGAGTGGATGCATGAGAACTTGTGAATGACTGGTGGGTGAATGAGAAGTGATTTGATGTGTGTTTTTGAATGTTCTGGGTGGGTGGATGTGTGCCTTTGTAGAGAATGTAATGAGTGGATGTAAGAGAATGTATGTGTGAATGACTGGTGGGTGAATGAGTATGAATGTGATGGTGTGTGTTTGAATGTTCTGGGTGGGTGGGTTGGTGGTTGGCTCTGTGCCTGTGTAGAATGGGTGGAGTCAAGAAAAGGTGAATGATTGGGTGACTAATGGGTATGAATGTGATGGTGTGTTTTTGAATGTTATGGGTGGGTAGGTGCCTGTGTAGAGAATGCAATGAGTGCATGTAAGAGAAGGTGTGAGTGAGTGACTGGTGAGTGAATGAGCATGCATGTGGCAGTGTGTGTTTGAATGTTCTGGGTGGGGTTTGGTGTGTGCCTGTGTGATGAATCCAGTGTGAGTGCGAGAGGAGATGTATGGGTGAGTGACTGGTGGGTGAAAGGGGATGCATGTGTGTGTAAGGCCCTGGGAGATTGGGGATCACTGGAGCATTTTTGTCACATCCTTTATGACATTACATGTTTTACTGGTATTTTTGGGCAAAGGGAAGTTCATGTGTGCCAGGGATGGCTAGACTGGCATTTTGGTGCATTCAGTCTAGCCATTGCTTACTGTGGCATGACATTTATTACTCAGTGTCTTTAAAAAACCAAGCATGATAAGTAGTGTTACCTTGCTAGATGATGTTTTAGTGTAGCAGCCTATATGTTCTTCACTGTAGCATTACATTTTATTAACTGAGCATCTATGATGAATCAAGCAAGATATAGTTCTTATGGGTCTTGACTGGCTTACATTGGAACCAGTTTGGGCAGGTTTTCCTATTGTGACATGTCACTTTTTTTTGTTTAATGATTTTTATTAGAATAATAATAACATAAATAACAGTAGATATAACAACCGATCAATATTGAGCAATCTTAAGTAAGAGGTTGGATTATGATTAAAACTGTGTCGTGAGAGAGCTCAAAGATAATGGCTCAAATCTACTATATAAGAACATGACATTTTATAGAAGTTTAATAAGGGGGAGACAAAGACACAGGAGACAAACAGGAGGACACAGGGTAACCGGGGGTAGGGAGGAGGGATATTATAGCAATAAAAGTCCAGTTAGTTAAATAATTACTACATATATGAATATAGATATGCGCATGGAGAGGCTTATGAGCAGAGTATACATCACTAAGTTCCTGAACCATGTGTAGAAGCAGTAAAACAATTTAAATATTGAATGAAATATGACCATTTAGCATTATACTTGGGGATAGAGTCTAGTGCTTTAGCCATGCAATGTTCCATTCTTTGTGTATGACAAATATTGTTCCACCATCCTCTACAATTTAGGGAACGAGAGTTCTTCCAATTGGTATTTATAGGTTGAAGAATGCATGTCACAGCAAGTGATAGCAAGATTACCTAAAACAATATTCACAAAGGAGAGAGGAACATCAATCTTAAAAACAAGTTTAAGATATTTCCAGACATCCTGCCAAAATGAAAAAAACAAAAGGACTACTAAAAAACATACGCTCATAAGAAGCTGGGGCATAACCACAGCTCCAACAATTGTCATGTAAACCCTTGTTAGATTTGGCAAGTTTGACAGGAGTAAGGAAAGCCCTATGGGAGTGATGAAATTTAAAACATGGGTAAAAGAGGTTATTGCAAGTCCAGCCCGAAGCCAAGAAGAATGATGTTGCAATTTTGCTTAGTAAGAAATTGTGCTTTAAAATCTTAGATAAAGATGTGGATGTGGACGGTCGCTGGGCATGGGTCAAGCTCATGGTAAATTCTGTTCAAATCTCGATTTTGAATGTATATGGTCCCACTCAACCAGACCCGGTGTTTTGGACATCAGTTAAAAAGATGATCCAAACAAACGATTTTGTCAATTTAATTATGTGTGGAGATATGAATCAAGGCATGGATCCTTTCCTAGACAGGAAATCCTGCTTCATATTTAAAAAGTCCAAATCTCACAAATCTTTTCTGGAGTGTATTTCTGAATCTAGCTTAGTAGACTCATGGAGAGTTTTGCATCCCACACAACTTGATTTTACTTTTCACTCTCTCCCTCATAGTACATTATCCCGCTATGATTATATTTTTACTTCCAAAACTCTTACAGGCACTATTGTCAACTTTACTATTTCTAATATTCTCATATCTGATCATGCTCCAGTTAGTACATCATTTGTGTTTGATGATTTAAGTCAACATATCACTTTTAATGGCCAAACCTACTTACATAGGAGTAATGGCATATATTGGCAGAGCCAGTTTTGTGTCAAGTGCCAGTAATGATACTATAGAAAAATGTCTTAAAGGAACATGAGCATTGTTTTATATGGGAATACTAGCATATGTTGGTGGAGCCAGTGTGGAAATGTATGGGCACAGCCAGCATACACATGTTTTTATACTGGCCTATATTGCAGGGACTGGCATGATAATACATTGAGAAATTCCCTGGGCACTTTTGGTGACTTGCATCGATTGTACTTTTTTTCATGATTTACCTTACACCCAACAAAACCAATTGTTGGCCTTTTACCCACATTGTTGGCCTTTTACCCACATTTTCCCAGAAAGTGTGCTCTGTAATGCACCATTTTAACCCATTATTCAAAACATTCACTCTGGGTGGGAGAAGAATCCCCCTGGGCACCCTAACCCATTTTCGTTAGTTCAGTCTCCCTCGCTATTCTCAGTCGCAATCACATACTTTTGGCAAATATTTACACCCTCCAAAAAAACAACTCAAACTGGAAGAGGGGCCAAAAGCCTCTAGTGGAAGTCCTGCTCCTAAATTGCCCATATGTTGGGAAGCGGAAATGGTGACAAGCAAAACACCTGTAATGATGCCAATAATACAAGCAGCCTTTGAAGTGAAGTACCCATTGAGAAAACCTTTCTTTATGTATCCACGAAGAGCTGACAGCATCTTGGGAAAGATCCCTGAAAAGCGTAGAGAAGATGGACAAAAGAGCAGACTGGTGACGTCACATGACGTAAAGTGACACACCGAGAAGAGATAACAGAAGAGAAAGTAAAGAGAACATATAGACTCTGGTGACGAAGTAAGAATCGAGTAAACGTTCACATGCAAAATGAAGATTACACGTGTGAAAGAGCACAGAAGAAAATCCAAACCATTTTACAATTGTGCAGATGCTGTAACGCAAGTAGATTAAGTAATCATAAAGGCTGGCTATACATAGTGAATAGATTGCAGGCGGTGCCGCCAAGGTATATATATGCAAAAGAAATCTGGATGTTCCACATCGTACTTTAGCAAACTTGGACCCCATGAGCAGGGGAATCGGAACTATGGCGCAGTTAGCAAAAATAGCTGATGAGCAAGAAAGAATCGAAGAGGGCTTGTCTGGCCCAGTGTCAAAAGGCTAGTGCAGCCGAGAACTGGTTGTCTAGCTTCAAAAGATACAATGAATGCAAGAGACTGGCCAAGCCCCTGCCAAGATACAGCAAAAGGACAATGAGTGCCAAGTGTTATTAGTTTTAAAACCATTAAATACAGTGAAGAAGCTTGAAACTTGGTCTCTAGTCACATGACCTAGATGGAAATAGACTTGGGCAGACGACGCTGAGACGAGAAGATGAGAGCATGTTCACACTCCCTTTTCATTCCCAGGAGTTGTGAGGCTTGCAAGGCCATGTTCAAAGGCTAACTGAATGAAAGAAAGTAAGAGTGATGATAGATGTTGGGCTAATTGGGTCGGGAGGCATGGTCAAGCCCAACCCACCAACACCTGGGGTACCAGCGTGCGTGCTGCTAGCAAATGGAATATTCCTTAAGTGTACAAGAGTGCCAACCAATTATAGAGGGCTACGTATCAAAGAGCCCTATAGTTTGAGATCCAATAAATCATCATGTATTTTATAACCATGAAGATGACTTGCACTAGAGGAGGGCTACATTTCCCAACTGACAATAGTGAAACAAACACAACCCCATAGTCCATAGATGTATATGTAGATGCTTCCCGTTATCCAACCACAATCCAGTTTAAGTTGTATAGTTTGCCACGTAGGTGTTACCTGGTCTCTGCTGGGACATTGGGGCACGGTCGCAGCCCACCCTGGAAATGGCTTCCCTTGTCAGGCTTCTTCCCCTGCTTGTGTGTTGTGGACAGCGCTGGTTGTTGCCACTGCCCCTGCGAGGATATGTGTCCCTCGACCCCTTCTTCCCAGAATGTGGTGAGCATGCACCAACCCATATAGTCTCACCTGTTTAATGATGATGGCGAGCTCTCTGTCCTGTTTGTCACTGCAGGGGCGCTTTAGATGCCCCTGCAGTGAGAAGCAGGACACAGTAAGATAGCTAAGATTGCCGGTAAGATAGCTCAGTGGGTTGAGCGCTCGTTGCTGCGATCTGAGCGTGATCTGCAGGTCGCAGGTTCGAATCCCGGCAAAGGCCAACTCAGCCTTTCATCCTTCCGAGGTCGATAAATGAGTACCAATTTCGGTTGGGTGATATTGTATGTAAATATGTGCTCTGTAAAGCGCTTTGGATTAAGGCGCTATATAAATAACACATCATTATCATTAGATGGACCGATTTTCTTCACTGGTCCATGTGCATGGCAGCCCAGACCGGCTGTGGCTGAACCACTCCAAAGGTAAGTATTGTTTCAATAATGTATTTTCTTGATTATTTTCGGTATCCTTTTATAATGTCTTTCCTTGATTATTGTCCGTATCCTTTTATAATGTCTTTCCTTTGCTTTCTGCCAATAGGTGATATGCGGCCCAGCGGTGCAAGAAGCAAACCCCAATGGAAGAGAAGGGACTTCACGATGTTCCAATAGATGGTAAATGTGGCTTTAAGGTCAAGCGCCAGGATTTGTCTGAGCGCGACCTTAGCGTAATGTCTTTAGTGATTTTCTAACATTGTTTTGTCTTTTTCTCTTGCAGGAATTGTCTGCCGATGTCAGACTGAAGTGCTGCTATCCAGCGATCTGCCGGTGAATGAAGGATGCCTGGATCCGCGATGATGCTGGCTGAAAGTGGACTCCCGGGTAAGTGTTGTGGCTGGTAGCCGGAATCAAGTAAGGATGCGCTCCGACTGCGGTTGCTGCTGGAATCAGGCAAGGATGCGCTCCGACTGCAGTTGCTGCTGGAATCAAGTAAGGATGCGCTCTGACTGCAGTTGCTGCTTGAATCAGGTAAGGATGTGTTGCGGCTGAGGTTGCTGCTGGAATCAGGTAAGGATGCGCTCCAACTGCGGTTGCTGCTGGAATCAGGTAAGGATGCGCTTCAGGCCCTTTAAATTGTGGAGTCTGTGGTTCTTGCCCAGTGGCCATGACAGCCGGATGACGTCACTAATGATGAATATTTGCTATATAAAAATGTAAATCGTTGAGACCTTGCCATGAGACATCCGTCGATGTCAGTTGTACTCCGTTTTAGATAATTGTTAATAAAACAGCATACCGTTTGCCAACTTCCTGAGTCGATCTTTTTATTGATGTTTGAGTAACTTCTGCACCCCCATTCATCCTATAAGAGTGCCACTTTGTCACGGACATTGCACACACGCGGTGGTCCTGTTATTTTTTAAGGAGCTTGGGGGCCCCCCCAGAGCATGTCTCGTAGGGGAGCTGCCAAATTTTGTGCTACGCCATTGGGCACTACTGCTTCTGACAAAGGGGTAGTGTGCAGTGCGCGCCTTGAAGTCTCCCAGTGAGTACCTGGGTGATAAGCAACTCATTGATGTTTTCAATTTTAAATAACTGTGTGGTGCTATGAATGTATGCGTGCAGCAACGATATTACATTAAATGCAGTTTAAAAAAAAAATGTTTCCTGGCAACCAGTATCAAGCTTAGATAATAAAAACTATGGGGGGTCTTGGTTATATTGAAAGAAACTTTCCCATGTATTATACTCCAGAAAAGATAACATTATCAGGTGTGGTGCATTTAAGGCCCTAAACAGAAATCCCCTCCACCTGAAACATTGCATTTAAACCCTGTCACCAAAAACAGCCGTGCTTTGCTTTTCCTGTCACGAGTAGCAAGCCTTGGAATGCTGCAACCCAAAATAGGCCATGCGTTGCTTTTATTTCCTCTGAATGACAAGAAATTATGCACTACATCCAAAATAGGCCTTGTTTTACTTTTAATTCACATGAGGGGCAAGGATTTCAACATTACAACCCGAGACGGCTTTTGCTTTCCATTTCATTTGAACAGCAGCCCTTGAAACACTGCAAAATAAAAAATGCCTTGCACACGTGTGAAAAAGAAAAATGACTTTGAAAAGTCACTGTGAAAGGATAGCTCTGCTTACACAGATATGGCAGGGAAATATGCTGTGGGCGGGGGGTTAACTAAGCAATGTACATTATGTGTCCACCCAAAGACTTCAATCACATTGGAAGAGGCTCATAATAGCGGAAAAAACTGTTTTGGTGCTCCTACTAGAAAATCAGCCTGCAATGATAATTCCCTGCTCTGCCAGACTTGAAGCCAGGGGCTCAGGGATTTCAAGGAAGGCAAGTGTGGCTAAAAACATGACTGAGAGGTGTGAGTTCCTCTTGCATCCACTACAAAGAACCAACTGACAACTTCAAAGGGGGTAGTAAAAATCTCTGGTCACCGGCTGTGGGGGATAAAGCACCCCTCCTACAGAGGGGGACAGATCTTCCCAATTGACATCAAAGGACTGATTCCATTTTTAGGCATTCTTGTAGCAATTAGAATGAGAAATAATTTCGTTTTATGCTGTGTTTTTATGTAATTTTCAGGTGGTTTTTAAGAGCATTTTCCTAAGACTTTGGGGACTGAAATGGCCAGTTAAGAATAGTTTCTGGCTGCTTGGAAGATTTGACAATTATGAGATTTGATGGAAAGATGGAAGGTTAAATTAGGAACATGCTTGATCATTTGCAGAGTCATAACTGTACATTTTTATCCTCCTGAAGGTTGTACAGAGTACATTAATCTGACGTTGCAACTGGATCGTAGATTACAAGACCGGAAATTAGATTGCACGAGAACTGAAGGGAGAACAGTTTACATGCGTACCAGGTATAACCACGTCAAGGCCCATGAACCGGCTGAACCCATGCAAATCGGGGGATTATGGGCCCCCATATCTAAGGCAGAGTGGGAAAATAGGAGGCAACAACAGCTTTGTTTATAAATATATACTATAGGGGCAACAGACAATAACTATAACGAGCAAGACCAGGCAAGACCAGGCTTCGGCTCTGGAAAACTCCAGCTCCCGACAAGGGTAGGGGTCCCCATGTCAAGCAAAATAAAGAAAGCAGTTCAGACCTCACACCTAGTCATTCCAGCACTTATAGTCCACCCTCAGCAACCATAAAGGGTACATGCCTTGGAGGCGTATATCGACAGTGGAGCAGTTGGTAACTATATTGATCAGGATCTAGCCGCACAAATAGGACTTCCTCTTCAGGATAAATCGTAGCCGAAAACGTAACTGCAGTGGATGGCTCTCAACTATCCTCTGGACCAGTAACCCAACACACCAAAAAAGTTATGCTGATATGTCAGGACGGTCATCGAGAAGACATCTCTTCTGATCTTATTGGAGCACCACAGTTCCAGATGATCCTAGGAATGCCTTGGCTGGAGACCCATAATCCCAGAATAGACTGGAAAACACGAGTGCTGACCTTTCCGCAAGAATGCGCCAAAACCTGTTATCCTAAGAACTTGCAGAAACCCAAAACCAAAGCAAAGGCACTTCTGGCTCTTGCAAGCACCTTACCCCTGGAATATCTGGACTATCAGGACGTATTCCAAAAGGAACAAGCAAATATGTTGCCCCCACATAGACCCTATGACTGCCAGATCGCCCAAACACCGTGCAGTCGTTTATATGGCTTGACAGAGCAAGAAAATCAACACCTACGAACCTACCTAGATCAGTACCTGGTGAACAGATTTATTCATCCATCTAAGTCCCCTGCATCCTCAGTGCTCTTCTTCTTACCCAAGAAGGAAGGAGACCTCGGAACGTGCATCGATTACAGGGCTTTGAACCAAATTACGGTTAAAAATAGGTATCCTCTACCACTCACCCCAGAACTACTCGAACAGGTAAAGAGCGCTCGGATCTACACGAAGCTAAACCTCCTGGGAGCTTAGCACCTCACACGAGTTAAAAGTGGTGACGAGTGGAAAACAGTATTTCGGACCAAACATGGACTTTGAGTATCAGGTGGTGCCCTTCGGGTTATGCAAAGCACCAGCGGCATTTCAGTTCTTTATGAACGATGTACTCCACGAACTATTGGATGTCTGTGTTCTTGTTTACATCAACGATATCCTCATCTATTTGCAGACCAAGGAAGATCATGTGGGCCATGTAAGAGCTGTGCTGGAAAAGCTCTGTCAGCTCCGATTTTTTGCCATACTGGAAAAATGCTCCTTCCACGTCACGGAGGTCGAATTTTTGGGATTCATGCTTACTCCACAGGGTGTTTGAATGGACACATGCAAGGTTGAGGCTATCCTCAAATGGCCTTCCCTGATCTCCACCAAAGGGGTACAAAATGTGTTGGGATATGCTAATTTTTACAGACGGTTTATACCACAATTCTCTCAGATCGTCCATCCGATCACCTCCCTTCTAAAGAAGAATAAGAAATTCTTATGGTCTGCCGAAGCAGAGAGCGTTTTTCAGGAATTGAAACAAGCCTTCACCTCGCTGCCTGTACTTCGACATCAACGACCGGATCTACCCTACGTGGTTGAAACGGACACTTCCAGTATTGCCATGGGAGCTCTGCTATAGCAAAAGGACCCTGAGACGGTGCAACTCCATCCCATAGCATTTTGATCTCCTAAATTTTCAGCACCCGAATAGAACTATTCAATTACCGACAAAGAACTCTTGGCAATCAACTGAGCCTTCAAGACCTGGAGACACTACATGTTAGGGGACAAACACACAGTTATTGTTATTACTGATCACCGTAATGTACAATATTTAAAAACAGCTAAAGCTCAGTCCTCTCGTCAACTCCGCTGGGCTTTATTCTTTGCTGAGTACGATTGTATAATAACCTATGGACCAGGAGTGCATAACGGAAAGGCAGACGCCCTATCGAGAATGGAAGAGAACTAAGAAGCCTTCAATCCAGTCGATCCCATTGCCATTATTCCTGAAGAACGGATTCAACACCAGATCACTGTAACTACCTGCTGGGAAGACTTAAAAATTGATCCCAAAAGTCAGATGGACCAGACTGCCCAAAAAAGAATGGTGAGTAAGGGGGATCAATATTCTATCAAAAATAATCGGCCATACCTCCAGGGAAGACTATATGTTCAATACAAGGAAACACACACCTAAATAATAGCAAACTATCACGAGTCATTGGTGGAAGGACACCCTGGAATTGCCAAGACTAGAGCCAAAATCCATGTCAATTATTGGTGGCCCTCTTGGAGGAAGGATGTAACCCAGTTTGTTACCACTTGCGGTGTCTGCGCACAAAACAAAGCCCAAAAACTAAACCCTGCAGGGCTATTGAGACCATTAGGAGTACCACCGACACCATGGCATACTTTGTCTTGTCACTGGACGTCATTACCGATCTGCCACCCTGTGATGGGTTTAATACAATATTGGTAGTGGTAAACCTATTCTCCAAGATGGCGCATTTTATCCCACTGAAAGGACTTCCCACCGCTGCTACTCTGGCCACAGTATTTCTGGAACAAATCTTTCGACTGCATGGTTTCCCACCTGTACTGGTTTCTGACCAGAGAACTCAGTTTGTTTCAGCCTTTTGGAAAAAATGTTGTAAGATAGCCTAAATTGACCTCTGTCTTTCCACGAGTCATCACCCCCAAACCGATGGTCAAACGGAAAGGACGAACCAGACGCTGGAACAATACCTGAGATGTTTGTTGCAAAAAACAGGAGAGTCCTGGAAAAACATTCTCTGGTTAAGCGAATTCTCATACAGCAACTCTATCCACACCAGCACTGGGCAGACCCCATTTTACACAGTGAATGTTCGACACCCGAGAACATCCTCTTTTGATCCCCTTCATGAGTTGGAGATGCCGGCTGTTACATCATTGCATAGGATAATCACTCAATCCCTTAAAGAAGCCACCAAAAACTTGAACCCTGCTAAGGAGCAACAAAAGAAATTTGCAGACCGACATAGGGGAGAGGCTCCACAATATCACAACGGGGATAAAGTGTGGTTGGCATCCAAACACATTCCATTGAAAGGACCCTGTGCCTTTCGGCCACGATACCTGGGACCATATCCGATTAAGGTCATCATAAACCCAGCGGCCATGAAATTGGATTTACCAGCCAACAAAATGCGAATCCACCCAGTTTTCCATTCCAGTGAAACCAGACACAAATTTCAACACCACCTGAACCGGAGGCTATCACAGGGGAACTTGAGTATGAGGTAAAAAACATCATGGACTCCAAGAAAGTACGCTCAAAACTTTATTATCTCATTGATTGGGAGGGCTACGAGACCCAGGATCGTACTTGGGAACAGCCGAATTTGTCCATGCTCCACGACTCATCAAACAATTTCACCGGAACAACCCCACCAAACCGGGACCAGAGGGAAGGACAACCCTGAGAGGGACCTTGAGCGGGAGTGCTGTCATGGCCACTGGTCCTGGGCCAGTTACTTCACATCCTGCTGGGTCCCAATGGACCCAGTCTTGGCACCTTTGGCACCAAGCTCAGTATAAAGTGTGCTTTGCACACAGACTGTTGAAGGCAGGTGCATCTGGACAGTTCAGTGCCCTAGCAATGCATGGAAGACACGTGCAGAAGGCAGGAGGAGTGGCAAGGTGGGGCCTCAGGGCGTGGCCTAAAGGGAGTGGCTGGGGCCAGGCTATATAAGCAGGCCCCACCCGCATGCTGGCACTTCGCATTAGTCTGCTAGAGCAGCGTAACGCTTACCGCCGTTCAGAAGACCTTACCTGTTTCAGCACGTGTATCCTCAGACTCCGGAACCCTCCAGCATCGTACCTTGAGTCAGCCACGCCATCGCTGGAAGCACTGCCACCGCTTCACTTCTGCAGCTACGTGCATCTTACCTGAGTCAGCCATATCATCGCTGGGAGCGCTGCTATCACTTCACTTCTGCAACTACGCGCACCTCTTACCTGAGTCAGCCGCACAATCGCTGGAAGCATTGCTATCGCTTCCCCTTCTGCAGCCACGAGCATATCTTACCTGGATCTGAAGCCCCTCGAGGGTGCCGCCCGGCTTCCTTACCAGTCCCGAACTTCCATCTACACAGCATCTTCTTCCGACACACCATCCTCGAGGATCTACATCTCCGGTCGCCTGTAGGAGTTCGGAAACCGCCCATCAAGCACCGATCAGCTGCACCTGGAAAGGGAAAGGAAACGCAAAGTTAGCACTTTCATAGACTTTCATACTCTAAGCATCGAGCTTCAGTTAGAGGCCACTTACCTATGGTAGCTCCTCCGGAGTAGACTTTGTCATCACATGTTCCTGGGTCATCTTCATACCTAAGGGAGAGAGAAAGGACAATATAGGGTTACGGAAAATAAGCATGGAGGAAGATTAACACAATCAATATGAACAATAATCATAGTTACAAAACTTACCTTCAAGACGGAATGGTCGCAGCCGGTATGGACCTTCATGCCAAGGACCAGTGACGCAACTGGGTCCATCTACAACGCCCCTGCTGGAAAAAAGCAGGATGGAGAGCTCATCTTTCAATCAAAACAGGTGAGCCTGCATTGACAAACTCTTGATCACAACCTTCTGGCACGAAAGGGTTGAGGGAATCCTGACGTCACCACGCCATTTTCACCATCTCTCATCCTCTCTCAGGAGCAGAACCAGTATCCTGGGTCCTCGATAACGCAGTGGTAGGGGGGAGACCTGATCTTGGGAGCCAGGTCCAGGGAGGGCTCCAACCGTGCCCCAAGGTCCCCGCGGAGACCAGGTGAGCATAACACTAGGCTGGCCCGTTGTGCCTCCAGACTAGCCAACTCCTGGGACCTCCTCCGGCATCTTCACCGGCTCCTGGTTGAAGTCACTGGTGGAGTTTCAATTATTTGTGTGGTTCATTGGGCCATCCATGCTACAGGTGCGATATTCCTTCAGTTGAGGCTGGCTCTATAAGCCTAAGAGAGACCTTCACTCGGCTGGCCAGCTTCTGCTGACTATTCCCCATTTTAGTTGATCCCGGATGGGAGGCAGCTCCTTTTCGGTGCAGGAACCAATGTTACTATCTGTCGTCCGTAGGCAGTTATAAACATATCTGTTCTGAGTCTGATTATTATTCCGCCCTCTCTGACGGTTAGCTGCCACCAATGCCTTGATGCCTTTGGGTCTTTGCCGTGCTTTATAAATCATTAGTACCCAGCGAGAGACAATCAGATTGTTATATGCAATCTGATTGGCTCTCGCCCGGTCCATACCCCACACAGAATCCCTCGAATGTTCATCCCCAGCAAGGGGGTGTGACAGCCCCTCAGCCAATGAGGAGCCTCAAAACGGAGCCATCCTCGCTCCGATCCTCCTCATGGCTGGAGGCTGCCATCCTCCACCGCCAGGGGTTCAGATATGTTTTTTTTTCTCCCTCCTCCCCTCCCCTGCAAACAATCCCCTCCCTGCCCTCCCAACCCCACTTACCATCTTATTCTTCTTTTATCGGGAGAGAACGCGCTAGGAACACCTTTGTCTGTTTCAATGAAAACCGATTTTCCTATTCTTTGCTATACCCCTTCCCTGAGCTGCCTGTCATTGTAAATAAAGATTTTCCATAATAAGTTACTAGAAATTCTTGATTCTATTAAAGACACAGAGGAGAGCATTATGCTTCTCTTTCTTTCAATCATTTATACAAAGAAAGCTCAGCAGCAAGATATTTTTGCACTTACATATAACAAAACTCATTCTGGAAGTGCATTGATCAAAATACATAACACAAAACCATTAAAGTACATATAAGGTTCATAACATCCACAGTACAAGGGAAAAAACGTCAAATCCCATGATGCTCCAAAGGTCATCAGTGTCCATAGTCACGTGATACTGTCCCTCCAATGAGTGTACAGGTGCTCCTATAAACAGTCCTGAACAAGAAATAACTTCCTCTTTCGAGGCTGCAAACTTGCTGTCTTTGATGATAGAATTCTAAAACTTTCTCAACCAGATAAGGATCCGTTAACACGTAAATCAGGTGTACTTGTCTGTAGAGGCTGTCAAGGAAAACTAAAATATGTTAGCTCTTGCGTATAACAACCCTAGTTCCCTTGAAGGGGTGGGAGAGAAAAGCATCTTATTATTGTTACACAATATAAGAAGTTAGACCAACAGATTGTAACAATGCCAGAATCATTCTTAAACAGGACACAACATGCTTTTCTTCGAAGGGTGAGATAATGCTCGACTCCGTGTCTTTAATAGAATCAAGAATTTCTAGCACGTTATTATGGAAAATCTTTATTCTATGTCAAGACCGGAGGCTCACATTATGCTCCTTCAAAGCTTACTTGCCACTATCGAAGCAGGTTGTTCTACTAGTTTCAAGTAGAATTCTTTAAGTATCGATTCGCCTGCCCAATCAGCAATCTTCATGATGTCCTCCAGATGGACGCCAATCTGAACGGCTTTTGAGGCCATGGCTCCCCTGACTGAATGGGCTCCTAACTGGAGTGTATCTATCCCCGCTTGGGTTAGCGTCCAACGCACCCAGCGAGCCAAGTTAGGGTCCGAAACCGCTTTATGGGGCTTGCGAATAGCTATGAGAAGTGCCCGTTTGGAGAGGATCTGAGCGGAGCTGTTACTTTTTCATAAGCTTTTAAACACTGAACCACGCAAAGCTTGGGCTGTTCTCTAAAAGCCGGGCAAGAGATCCTTTTTGAATCACATTTAATTCTCCTTCTTATGTGAAAGACGATACCGTCAGGAGAAAAAGACCTACCCTCCAGATCTAGAACTCTAACATCCGATACTCTCCTGCAAGAAACCAGACAAAGCAATGTAGTAAGCTTGCCGGAGAGTGCCGTACGCAATAACTCTTCATTAACCGGCCATGAGAGGAAAAGATTGACCACTTTATTAACGTCCCAAAGTTTATTGTAACGGGACGAAGGTGGTACTGTAAGGCTGATACCTTTTAGCAATCTGCAAACTAGGTGATGTTCTCCGGCTGGAGCCCCTTGTATGAAATTGTGACCTGCAGAATTCGCTGATCGATATGTGTTTATTGTTCTGTAGGCTAGGCCTCTCTCTACTAAAGAGGCAAAAAAATGTAGGATCTCTTCTAAAGGCGCTGAAACTGGATGCAAGCCCCGGTCCTGGCACCATAACCTCCATGTATTCCAGGAATTGGAATACTGTTTGCGTGTAGCAGGGGCCCAGCTCTCTTCACTGAGATGAATAGCCTTTCTCGACATGCCGAGTTCTCCATCTTGCCCTGAAATCCTACAAGCTGCCAGAGTCAGAGACCCGGAAACTAGCAGGGGGTGAACCTGTCCCCACGGATCTAACAAGAGATCCTGATACCGGGGTAGAAGGATTGGAGAATCCGTGGAAAGTTCCGAATAACTGGATACCAGATCTGAGAAGGCCATACTGGGGCTATGAGGACGAGTTCTGCTTTGTCCTGACGGACCTTCGCCAGGGTCCTCGCTATCATGCAGAAGGGGGGAAACGCGTAGAGTACCTCTTGCGTCCAAGAGTGCAGGAATGCATCCGTCGCTGAGGCCGCTGGGTCGGGTCTCCAGCTGTAAAACACAGGGAGTTGTGTGTTGAGCCGAGACGGAAAGAGGTCTATGGATAGCGGGCCCCAGTGTTGCTGTAAGTGGAGAAATATATTCTTGTCGAGACTCCAGTCGCTGGAGTCGGCGTAATGGCGGGAGTGCCAATCCGCTATTACATTCTTGAGACCCGGCAGATATTCTGCTGCAACTGAGAACTGATGGTCCAAGCAGAAATGCCAAAAGTCTTTGGCGAGCTCTGCTAGTGGACGAGACCTGGTACCACCAGATGATTTATGTATCTCACGGTTGATACGTTGTCCATCTTTAGTAAAATGCAACAGCTCACTTTGTCTTTGGCGAAGTAGCGTATTGCGAAAGATCCTGCGAGGAGCTCTAGACAATTGATGTGCATATGTAACTCCTGCGGACACCAAGTCCCTCCAGTGGTAGCTGTGCCACATCTTGCTCCCCATCCGGAATGACTGACATCCGATTCTATGATGATATCCGGAGCGGAACCGAAGATGGCTCTGCCGTTACAGGCCTCCATGTGCGAAAGCCACCAATTTAGCTCTGTCCTTGCTTGAAGTGATAGTGTCAATATTTGAGAATAAGAGAGACTGCGTCTCAGGTGTTGGCCTTTTAGTCTTTTCAATTCCCGGTAATGTAGGGGACCCGGAAAAATTGCTTGAATGGACGAGGACAGAAGGCCTATTACTCTCGCTAGCTCCCGCAGCAACATCAAATTCCCACTGTAGGAGTCTGCGAATTTCCCTTTTGGTTGAATGTATCTTGGCAGCCGGAAGACGAAGCTGCGAATTCTGGGTGTCTACAATGAACCCGAGAAACTCTATATTCTTGGCAGGACAAAGAACCAACTTCTCCCAGTTGATGAGGAAGCTGAGACTGTGGAGCAAGTTTATGGTTAGCTTGGTTTGTTCCTGCACTAGATTGAGCCATGAGAATAATGTTGTCCAGATAAATTATCAGGCGGACGCCTTGTTCTCTTAAGTGCGCCACTACGGGTCTCAATAGTTTGGTAAATGCCCAGGGAGCTGATGAGAGACCGAAAGGTAGACTCGTAAATTCCCAATCTTTGTGATCCCAAGAACATCTTAGATACTCCACGTGTCACGGATAGATGGGCACCGCGAGGTAAGCGTCTTTGAGATCTAGACGCACGAACCAATCGCTCGGCCTGAGAAGGTCCCTGAGCATGTGGATGCCTTCCATCTTGAAATGCTGATATACTATGAATTTGTTGAGTGCTTTCAGATTTATTACAGGCCTTCCCTTTTCCTTCCTGCGCACTATGAAAATTGGACTGAAAAACCCGCCCGGGGTCAAGCAGGGCCGAATCGCTCTCTTCTGAAATAGACTGTGAATTTCACTGTCTTACGCTCTCTGATCTATTTCTGACATAATTATTGGGGCAGGGGGACTGGACTGAAAAGTTTGCGTGAAGACCTCTAGTCGCAGTCCGCGCGCTGTATCCCTGACCCAGGCGCCTCCTGACAAACCGTCCCAGGCTTCTGAAAAGAACATTAGCCTCCCCCACTGGGCGTGAGTGGCGCTGGCGCTGTAATCGCTACACTGACCTGAGTGTTGTTGAGTTCCGTTCCTCGGTCCTCTCCTCCTGTAGTGGCCTCTGCTACGTCCTCTGGAGGGAAAGAAGGTGTCGGCACGGCCTTGCCAGGTGTTCTGATATTGGTATTGAGGTCTTCTGTCAAAGGCATAACGGCGGAAGAGCGTCCTCGACCGGCCCTGATGAAAACCTTAGATGAAAAAACATTCTTGATAGAGGCCTTGGCCTTGTCCAGAGCGGTAAATGTACCTACGAACTTGGACATCTCCTTCATAAAAGGATCACCAAAGAGTAGCCCTTGCGTGGCGGCGCCGGACTCTGTGTTCGCCAATTCCGTCACTTTCGAGTCTATCTTGAACAGTATGCCTTTTCTGCACTCGGTAGAAAGGGCGCAGCTCGCATTTCCCAGCAAGCAGATGGCTCTCCTAGCCCACCAGGAGAGAATGACTGGATCGATTGGAGTTGAGGAGGTGGAGTCTCCTTCTGCCAGATCTAATATTTTTGCGAGAGGACCCGCAACGTCTAATAGTTTATCCTGGCATGACTTCCAGGCTCTGTCTATCCCCTTTCTAGGGTCTTTCACATGTTTCGCCGTGAATGTGATCATCTTGGAATCTAATTCCGGTGTCATCGCTACCTTATGCGGTATCTCAGGGCGTGGACATTCAGATCTGAGTCTTGCTCTGATCTCTTTTTCTAGAGGCTTACATAGCCTGCTAAACATGTATTCCGTTGTCCTGACTGATGGCTCCCAGTCGGTGGAACTAGGATGTATTAAATCCTCAGGGTCGAACATTCCCTCAGTAGGACATTGTTCCCTGGTGTTTGCCTTGGGGATGGGGGCTGCCGCACTCCCCGAGGTTGAGGGTTTTGAATCCCAATTCTCGGTATCTTCTTCTGAAGAAGTGTGTGATGATTCTTCATCATATAATACCGAGTTTGCTTCATCTTCTGCGCCCTGCTTGTCTCCCTACGGGCTTGAGGGTCCAACACCCCTGTTTCCTTCCTCTGGGGTAGAGGGTCTTTCAAAGGAAGGGGTTACCTCCCTGGTCATGAAGGCATGTTTCAGCCTGGAGAAGGCGTCAGATAGTGCAGCAGTGGCAGGCATCAACTAGCTAAGGGGGGTTACAGAGCTTTTGCTCTTACGAGCCGGACTACTTCCGCCTTGGGTAAGGTGTTTTCTTTTTTGTGTCTTTTTACCTCCCTTTGGAGAAGCACCTCGCATGCGTTCTTCCATATCTTCTAAGCGCTGATGTATGGGTAGAAGCATACCTTTTACAGCTTTCTGTACGCTGTTTTAAACAGCGGATCCTAGGACCTTTTGTGGGCTCCTTTCCATTGCCACTTCATCAATGTAACAACAGTCCTCCTCTCCCTCTGATCATTCCTGGTTTGATTGGGGGTGGTATTGTGCTGCGATGATAAATTCACCTTATCCCTCGCCTTGTTTTTTTTTTCTCTAGGCTGTCCACCTTCTCTCACTGGCCCAGATGTTTATTTTGCCAGATCTGTTAAATAATTAAATAATATTCGTGAAGATGTAGAAGTATCACCTCCACTCACTGTCTGGCAAATGGGAGCTGAGCAGACCAAGCTCAGTGCTGTGGGTACTGCTAGCGATCCTCTTTTTTCCTTTTTTTTATTTTTTATGATCAGATGAAATGACATACAAAGACTTGCTCCGGTGCTCGCACTCGCATTAACCGTTAACTGTTATGACGGAAATGCTCGTACGAGCGGCGGAGCTCGAGAAAATGACCAGGGAGAGCGGGAGCTCCCCTGGTGCCGCACCGTCGTGTCGTGCCCAGCTGTGAGTTGTGAGGTTCTCCCCAGAGCCCGCGCGTACAATTCCGGGCTGGGGAGGCAGACAAAATGTAACACGGCGCCGCGGCGCTCTAACAGCAGCCACAATGACAAGAAACAGATCTATATCTGTCATGAACGAAACGTTAGTTCTATCCGCATCGACACCGACGTCAGCAGGAAGCAGCTGGCGTTGGTGTACAATGATGAGGAAACGCAAAACAAATGCAGTAAAACCAATATAGCGCAATCATATATATATTCAATACGCTCATGAAAAAAAATCAATGTTAATAAAGAACAACAGATAACTATTGTAAAGAATAAACAGTTCTGAATAAGAAATGACTTATCTCTTGCTGTGAGCAGCAAAGAAAGAGGAAGTTATTTCTTTTTCAGGACTGTTTATGGGAGCACCTGTACACTCATTGGAGGGACAGTATCACGTGTCTATGGACACTGATGACCTTTGGAGCATCATGGGATTTGAAGTTTTTTCCCTTGTACTGTGGATGTTATGAACCTTATATGTACTTTAATGGTTTTGTGTTATGTATTTTGATCAATGCACTTCCAGAATGAGTTTTGTTATATGTAAGTGCAAAAATACCTTGCTGCTTAGCTTTCTTTGTATAAGTGATTAAAAGAAAAAGAAGCATAATGTGAGCCTCAGGTCTTGACATAGAATCCAGTGTAAAACGAATTTCCATTTGCCATTCTATTTTTCCTTTTTGCATTTGTTTCCTCTCAAAACTGATTTTCCTACTTTATTTCTACATTGCCCTGGTGTGCTGATTAGTAGTGTCTAAACTTCCCTATCTCCTCAAGTGTAGCAACACGGATTTCCTTTTATTCTGTCCCATAGCAGTTGTGAGCAATAATCAAAATCTCTTTCTGCCATTTTGATCCAAAAAAGGGTTTTCGCTTTCTTTGCTGAATTCCTATCTGGGTTGGTGGGCTATACTCTAAATCCGATTTTCTCTCTCTATCCCTACTCCTTGCCAGTGCCTTCCATTAAAAGGAATCAAGTTAGCTAATATTTGAGGGGGGAGTGTTGGAGGCGGGAGTGCTAAACCGTTGGTGTATCTCTTTCTAAAATTGTTCTTTTTCTGTTGTGCCATTAAAGATTGTGAGAATTGTAACAGTATGTCTTAACCTAATTGTTTTGTTGAGATTAGTGCATTGTGCTACCACAACATAGTGGCTGTGACATTTTTAATTTTCCTTTTTCATTAAATAATTAATTAATAAATATCTTCTTGATACACACTGGCCTGATTCCTGGTCCATTGTGACACAAGGTGTTTGTGGAGGTTGGGTGCGAGATGGGTTGGAGGCCTACTCAAACAGAAATGCTATATTTTCTTTTCTTACTCGCTTTGATTTTAGAATAAAAAGTATACCTTTCATTCCCTACTGGTTTCTCCAGCTTGTTCCAGCCTTTTAACCTCATGTTTCGGGTGAAATGGCTTGATTTGGTTCACATAGACAAATTGTTCCACAGCTAGATCTCCTTCCTTCACCCTAATCCTGTAGACCACAGGTGAAACCTTGTCCACAATTTTCTATGGCCGCACCAGGAAGCCAAAAATGTGGCATTCTTGTGTTTATCTTTTGTGAAATTAAATTTAAATACTTGATCGCATACTTCATATTCCCTCACTAATGTTATTTTGTCAATCTATGATTTGGCACAGCTGCCCTTTCCAATTTCTGCAGTGCAAATGCAAATGCATGCTGCAGGTGCTTTCTCAAATTTTCCACATGTTCATGAATCGTGGATGCATTTACTAGAACTTTCTCATAAATCCTGTACAATAAATGTTGTGACATAACCAATGTCCAGAAAAATGACCTCGACAATCTTGTCTATGGTGTGGGCCGCATACCCTTTAATCCCAATGGGATATATCAAATATTTCAATTTTCCATTAATCCAAGTTGAACAAATATTTAGTTCTTCAATAGTGTATTTTATTCTCAAAGTGTAGCGTGCTGACGTTATTTATAAGTCAACATCATCAAATGGCCAATGCATTTCGGACTATGTAGTCCTTCATCAGGGCCTTTCCAAGTGCGCTCTGTATATATTGTAATATGTATCCTTGTAGCGTTCGTACAAGTACGCCCATGTACCTCTGTGTAACAGAACGCTGTATCAAGAAGCCATCTGGCGCTGACTCATAGTGAGCTGCCGTTGTCCTGCTAATGTCCTGCCTGTCATACTTTCATGTGGGCTGAGGCTTGTGGATTTTGATGGTTTTGACCTAATAGCCATTAGCTCCAGAGGGAGACGTAAATCCCAGCTGGACCCTGCTTCAGCTACAAACTTTTTCAAAGTGTCATTGATTTATCTATTGCACTATTCCACACCCACAGAAGAAAATGGCCGATAGGAAATATGCAGTTACCTTTTCACTCTCAAAATGTGTCACTTCTTAGTCATCACTGCACTAGTAAAATGACTTCCATGGTCTGATTCTCTTCTTTGAGGCAACCCAAACTTGGAGAAAATATGATTCACCAGCAGTGTGGCAGCTGTTTGCGCACTGCATTCACATTATGGAGTGCACTCCAACCATTTGGACACTAAACAGCTGACTGTCAGCATATATCTGTTGATCTCTGCTGATCTTTGGCTGGCCCACTAAAATCTATTTGTAAATCCAACCAGGGTAGTGTCAGACCTCCTTTCATTAATGGTGCCCTATGTGTTGGAGGGGCAGGTTGAAACTGTACTGACACCAAACATCCCTGAGCATACATCTCTACATCTTGGGACATGTCTGGCCAATAAGCATATTCTTTTAAAATGTTCAATGCTTTCTGTGCTCCTCCGTAACCCACAGTTATAGCATCATGGGCATGATATAGCATCAACTCCCAAAATGACAAAGGTACTACCCACTGGATCTGGCCTGACACAGATTTCAGAACCATCAGTCCTTCTTTTAATCAAATTTTCTTTCTGTTCTTTAACAGTGTTCTTGGTGGTAAGTGCAATAAGGTGTAGACAACGGGTGTCTGATAATTGCTGAAGGGGACTGCTGGGTTGCAGATACAGACCCAAGTGCAGGGGTTGCCAGGAGGCAGTGCGGGTGTGTGGCTGGGAGGGCAGGGATCTGGGCCCAAAAATCAGAGGGTAACCAGGTGACTGGTGCCAAAGCAGACATTAGGAAATAATTCCAAGATCACTGCCCCAATCTTGGCCAACTGATCTGCCTTGTCATTCCACTCTTTGGCCTTGTATTTTTCTCCAGTGAATGATCATGTCATTCTCTGAAACAAGCTGATCTATGGCTTAAATCATTTTACCATGTTTGTGTGGCTTTTTGTTATATGGGTTTTGTTATATGTGACCATTCCTCTCAGCTTCCACCCAGGTAAATATTCCACAAAACTATTTTGGGCATAATCAGAATTAGTAACTAAAATGATTTATTTGAATTTATTTTCTACTGTTGTGGATATTGCCTTGTATATAGCAGCCAATTCTGCAATTTGACTGATTTTGGAATCTAACCTCATGATCATTCTTGGGATATCAGTACTTCTAAACCACACATTCCCTATTCCTGCCACCAATTCATTTTCAGAATCACCCCCCACGTGGTATGCACATCCATCTACATACACGGTTGGGAGATCCCTACATGTCTCTTCATTGAATGTCTTGTGTGGGGATTGTTCAAATTCGGTTAGATTTGTTTCTAGCTCTGTGTCATCGGGGGCACAGACAGCTGCACAATCATGTAACTCTGCCAGCTCTTGAGCAACTGGGCTCTTTTTATTCTTTCAATGTCTCACTTCCACTGGGAATCCCTGCAATGCCAATGCCCATGATGTGATTCTTGACTGAACTAAATTTCCTAATCTGATTTGTTTATTCTGCAAAAATTGCAGAGGCTGATCATTTGTTTCAACAATTATCCGCTCCCCATGAATAATGAGGCGGAACTGTTGTAGTACCCACACAGCGGTCAGGAGTGCCTTTCACTTTTGCTAAATTTAGTTCCTACCTGTGACAATGCTATGCTGGCATATGTAATGGTTGATTTATTTGAATCATGTTTTTGATCTAAGACTGCTAGCATACACTGATCTGAGAACCCTATGCTTTTTTTTTACAATGTTTATTGATTTTCACAACAAACTACAAACATTCAACACCCAGCAATGTATTTTATCGCTCTACAACATCTGATACCTAACATTTAGGCTCTGCTGTTTACTATTAACCCTCCCCCTACTCGAGCCTCCTCCACCTCGCATTCAGCTGCTCCTCTCTTTAGAGGCATTCCTGTAACCTGCTCCTCAACTGAGTCATTCCTGTTGAGGTCATTCTGGGTGGGCTCCTATAAAGTGGCTACCAAATGCCTCCAGGCCATCGGGGATCCTGTTTCCTTCCCCCCCCCCCCTCTGTTGCTCGCTTCTTGCCATAGTGCAGTTTCGGCTTCAGTGCATTTCTGCAGGTCCCTCCACCATACCTCTACTTTGGGTCTGTGGCTTGCCTTCCATCCCATGGCAATTTTTCGTTTGGCAAGTATGTATGCCAGGTCCTTCAGCTTGCTTACATGCTTCAATTGTTGCAGCCTAGGGAACCCCCCCACCATATATGCCCATACTGATTCTACATTTATCTTAATCCCTTTTTCCATTAACCGATGGGCTATCTCTCCCCAGAACTTCCCAATTTCTGGACATGCCCAAAACATATGTGTCATTCCTGCATTTACTTCTCCACATTTGGCGCATGTTTGTCATTCCGCTTTCTCAAATTTAGCTATTCGTTGGGGGGTTAAATATACTCTGTGAGCTACATACAGCTGTATCTGCTGAAGCCTCGCATTTCTGGACACCTTTTTATGGTACCCTTGGGCTCTTTCCCATAGGCTATCACTCATGGCCTCCCCAACCTCTTCTTCCCAGTCTAACCGTAGTTGGGTCACTTCTTTCCCTATCCTGGACATCAAGAGCTCAGAAATTCGAGAGATTTCATGCCCTCCGCCTGCCATGCCATACATCATTTCTATGTCTTCGTCGGGTTATCCTTCTAGTACTATTTTGGGCAATGTTTTATTAATTTGCCGTACCATTCTGACATAAGTGATGTATTGCCCCACTTGTAAACCCGTATCGTCCGACAGCACCTTGAATTCTTTTATCTTCCCTTCTTTCCATGTCTCCTACTGTTGCAATCCCGACTGATTCCCATCGCCCTCGAATCATTCTCCTCAGTTGTTCATCCCCTGCAGCGAATGCCACTAGCAGTATTTGCAGGGAACATGGGGCTGGGTTTTCCATAGCCTGACATGCCTTTCGCCATATCTTCCATCCCAACTCCAACATCCCCGGGCACCCTCTCACTTCCAACTGGGGGAGCCATATCATCTCTTTGAGGAAATACGGGCCACACTCCTGACTCATAAATCTGGACTCTGACGTAGTGTCCTCGGATAGCCATTTGGCCATGTGTTTCAATTGACTAGCTTAATAATAGACCACAAAATTCGACAGTTTTATGCCCCTTCTGGCATACATGTTCTGCAGTTTCCACAGGGCTATTCTATTCCTAGTACCGTGGCAGAGGAGCCCCCTACATATGCTCTGAAGTTTGGCAAAGAAACGTTTTGGTATCATATACGGTATGTTCCCAAAATAATGTAATAATCTGGGTAATACGACCATTTTCAATAGCACTCCTCTTCCCATCATGGTCAAGGGTAGTTTAATCCAGAATTTCATGCTATTTTTTATACTTGTTACCGCTCTCTCTGTGTTATGCCTGTGTTCCTTCTCCACCGTGTGATAAACATTTACCCCCAAATACCTGAAAGTATCAGTTTCCCATGGTATTTGCAAGACTGGCAATTGCTTTTATGGGACTCGTAAATACCTCCCCAGCGGGAATATACATGATTTCTTGGGGTTAACAGCAATGCCCGATAGTGCTGCGAATCTCGCCAATATTACCAGTATGTATTGGAGGTTTTCCTCGGGATACGCAGGTACAACAGCATATCGTCCGCATATAACAAAATTAGGTGCGGTTCCCTATTTACGTGGATCCCAATTGTTCTGTATTGTTGTCTTAAATATATTGCCTGGGGTTCTAGCGCTAGTATGTACATCATTGGCGACCATGGGCATACCTGCCTGGTGCCCCAGCCAAGTTGCCACTTCTCTGCGATACAAGCCCCCGTCTTAACTCTAGCCAGTGGCATGCTATACAGCAATTTTACCCATCTAAGGTATCTTTGTCCCAACCCGTAATTGCTCAAGGATGCCCTCATCCAGGGCCACTTGACAGAGTCAAACACTTTGACTGCGTCAAGTGATACAATAGCAATCTCACTCGAGTCACCTCTCAAGTGCTCCACAACCCGGTGGAGCCGTCTTAAGTTGTCTGATATGCTCCTACACGGGACATACCCTGTCTGGTCAGGATGGATTAAGTTACAAATGACCCACTTCAGTCTACTAGCCAGCACCGCAGTAAGTATTTTGCTGTCTTGGTTCAGCATGGACAGTGGTCTATATGATCCACGCTTCATGTCTGGTTTATTAGGTTTAGGGAGTGGGATAATAATCGCTTCTCTTAGGGATTGTGGTAGCGTTCCTATTTTGAATGCCTCGTTCAACATTGCTAGCAGCGGGGGGAGCACTTCAGTCTTGTACTTTTTATAGAACTCGCCTGTGAGACCATCAGTTCCTGGAGTCTTGCTGGTGGGCAATAGCACCACCACTTCTTCTAATTCTTCTATTGTGATTGGGGCCTCTAGGCCTTCTCTCTCTTCCGCACTTATTTTAGGCAAGCCAGAGTCTTCCAGTGTTTCAGCTATCTCTGTGCTATCGCCCCCCCCGTCGTCCTTGTACAATCTCTTGTAAAATTCCAGAAACTCTCTATTCACTTCTTCCTGGGTATCCACTATGAGCCCGCTCTCTCCCACTACTGCTCTGATCACTGGTCTGGGGGACTCATTTTTGTATAGCCAGGCCAACATTCTCCCCGATTTATTCCCTCCTGCATGTTGTCTCTCTGTATATTTCTTGTAGCTTAAGTTACACAATCTATCCCAGTGTCCCACCCATTCCTGTTGCAGTTGGCTTATGGTTCCAGCTGCCTCTTCAGAGTCCTCCCCTTCGCCCATCACTTTCTCTAGGTTCGTTTCCGCTTTTTGTAGATCCTTCAATATCCCTCCTTGCAGCCCTTTGGATTTAGCTATCGCCACTACCCCCTTATCACCACCTTGAATGCTTCCCATAAAGTGCCTGCCGAATCCACACTTCCTGTATTATTCTCAAAGTAATCTATCATTTCTTCTCTCAGGTCTTCTCTAAATTCCGTATCTTGTAATGCCTCTGCTCTTAATCTCCATGTTGGCATCCTGGCTCTCGGGGGTAAATATTGCCATGTTAGGACCAAAGGCGAGTGGTCCGATAGGACCCTTGCCTTGTATTCCGTGCATGTTATATCCACCATCATTTCCTGTGTAGCAAACATGTAGTCTAGCCTCGTATACAGCTTCTGCAGGGCCGCATAATGTGAGTACTGTCTGTCTAGTGGGTGATGTACCCTCCACACATCCTCCAACCGGAGCTCTGATAGCAGTGTCCTCAGGGCCTTGCCCGCCGGGGCAGGTTTGTCCATTTCGTATCTGATCTGTCAACCCTTGGGTCCAACGTGCAGTTAAAGTCCCCTCCCCATATCACCGTCCTCCCCAGGTATGAATCAACTTTATTATATAGGGACCTGATGTACGTCACCGTGTCCTGATTCGGGGCGTATGTGTTTATAATACATATCTCTTTGTTCTCTAACAGTCCCCGTATTGCTACCATCCTCCCATCTACATCTATTTTGGTCTGCAGGGCTACCCACGTGATCACCCCTCTTTCATACGCCGAATTCGGCGCACCAATGACTGTTCCTTTCCATTTCTTCTGGACCACCTTTCTTTTCTCTTTGGTAAAATGGGTTTCCTGTATCGAGGCAATGTCTATCTTTTTCCTTCTTAGGTACATCATAATCTTGTATCTTTTCAAATAACTGTTGAGCCCTCTTACATTCCATGTGATTACCCTAAGGTCCCCCATATTTCAGCCTTATCCAATTCCTTTTTGGTCACTCTCCCTCTCCTGCATAAGGCGCAAGTGTGCAGTTGTGTACGCTCGTTTCCCATTCTATAAACTATTCCCCTCAAACAACACTTCAACTCCCCCAACTCTTCCCCTGCCCCCCTCCCTTCCCATTCCCAACTGTTGCCCAGCTCCATCCCTGGATCTCAGGCGACCCCACTTCCCATCCCAACCCGGGTTACCGGTGCTAGGGGCGCAGTGGGAGTCCACCACTCTTTCAGTGGCCTTTCTAACCTTCCTTCTGAGGTGCGAAAGTGTGGCTCCTGTATCTGTAACGCTCACCTGATTTTCGCAGAGGCGCCGGTCTTGACTGGGCGACTACCGTATCTTCAAAAGTGATGTGTAGCACCCGGTTGGCTCTTTGGGCTGGACCTCTGTGCACTGTATGCCTGACTCGAAGAGTAAGATGTCTGCAGATAGAAAATATGGGATTAATGAACTGGGGTTATTGGGGTGTCCCTATCTCTTTCCTTTTCTCCTCTCCTGTAGAACCCCAAAGGTTAACGCTCTCACCTTAGGTAAGTGGACGCCAAGCTCTCCATCTGCCTCGGGGCAGGGTGCTGTAACCAGTTACTTCACTGGATAGGTAGCGCAGGCCTCTTGACTTCAGAGGACTGCTGTCCGTCGTTTACTTCACGAACGGTGAGTTCTGAATATTTCAAATGTCTTTAAAAGTCTTTTGTAATGCTGTCTCTTATTTTGCAGGGTTCCGGCGATGGCGGTTGACTGGCTGAAGTGAGTTGAGGATGGACCCGTATGCGGAATAGAAGCGCCTGGAAGCGCGTAAGTAAGCGCTTGTTGCTTGCTTCACGATGCGCACTAACTGTCCTTTTATTTTGCAGGTACCAGTTCGGAGCTGCTGAAGGATGCCGGAATGCCCACTGAGTTCGGCGTGGATGGAGTAATGGCACGTGAGTATTTAACGTTACCCAATGTCTTTAAACGCACCTTCTTTTGTCTTACAGATGCGGGATGCAGCGCCGAAGGCCTCCGGAGCGTGCAAAGAGTTGGTAAGCTTTTGTCTTTCAGATGCCGGAATGCAGTGCGATGACCTCCGGAGCGCGTGAAGAGTAGGTAAGCCTTTGTCTTTCAGATGCAGGAATGCTGCGCGAGGCGTTGATGACAGCCGATGGACCAGGTAAGAGATGAGCTGTCACTGAAGACCGTAGTGCTAACCTGTTCTTTCTTGTCTTTATAGATGTTGCTGAAGACTGGATTCAGGATGGTAAGCCTCTTTCCTTTAGGCCCAGGATCAGATGCAGAAGACACGATGAGCGTTCTGCTGCAGAGGATGCAGAATAACGCAAAGCAAGATTCATCCATCGGGTGTGGTTTAAATAGCCTCCTGTAGTGCTTAGGTGTCTCCTTCCACAGCCACGCCTAGGTAAGAAAAGAGTTCCTGCTTTCCAGAAGAGTTCCAGTGTTCTGAACCTAGGGAGTGGCTCCTGCCCCACCCAACAGGAAAAGTAGTCCCAAACAGAAGAGGATCAGGGGTTCAACTGGCAGGTAAGTAAGCAGCATGGTCTGCTGCAGGTAAGTCCACCCAAGCATTATGAGCCCGGCGCTTGCAGCGCTGGGACTGGGCATATTTATGAGCCTGGCGCCACTGGCGCCAGGACAGGGTCCAAAAGGTCCCAATTGGCACTGGCTGGCACTCGGAACCTGGGTTATGGGTCTGCTTCCCAGGGAGTTGGGTAAGTCCTGGCCTTTTGGAAGCAGAGATCATGACAGTACCCCCCCCTCAAGGCCCCTCCCAAACCGGGCTTCCCTGGGGGTTTTGGCTTGTCAGGAAATGTTTGATGAAATCTTTTGATTAGACGAGGAGCGTGGACATATTCTGCAGGTTCCCAGGATCTTTCTTGAGGGCCATAGCCTTTCCAGTCAATTAGGTAAAATAGCTTAGATTTGGAGATCTTGGAGTCCAGGATGCTTTTGACTTGAAACTCGAGTTCTCCATCAACTAGGATAGGTTTTGGGGATTTAGTTAGTCGGGTTTGAGGTTGCACGGGTTTTAAAAGAGAGACGTGGAAGACCGGATGTATCTTCATGTGAGGGGGCAAGTCCAACTTGACCGCTACTGGGTTTACTATGGTAGTGATGGAATAGGGACCAAGGTATCTTGGGTTGAATGTGCGTGGTCCTTTTAGAGGTAGATATTTGGTGGATAACCAGACTTGATCTCCTACTTGATATTGGGGGGCTTCCTTCCGATGTTGATCTGCTCCTTTCTTGTATTGTTCCTTAGCCCTTTGAAGGTGAGAAACGGCTTCCTTAAAAGCTTGGGTGATAGTAGAGTGCAGGTAGTCTACTGCTGGTGTTCCAAGATCTTGGGGTGGATCCAACTCTGAGGTTCGAGGGTGACAGCCGTATAAAAGAAAAAACGGGGTTTTCCCAGTTCCTGAGTGGACAGAGTTGTTGTAGGCATATTCGGCTATCCAAAGGATATCTTTCCAAGTTTTTTCAGTTTGTTGCAGCATGCAGCGTAAATACTGTTCCAGAGTTTGATTGGTCCTCTCGGTTTGTCCGTCGGTTTGAGGGTGGTGACTGGTCGATAATCTCACATCAATTTGAGCCGACCGACAACAACTTCGCCAAAAATGAGAAATAAATTGACTACCTCGATCGAAATTAGCACTGAAGGAAAACCGTGCAGTCGGACGATGTTTTCGAGAAATTCTCGGGCCAGAGTTGTTGCTGTTGGCAAGCCTTTGAGTGGAATGAAATGCGCCATCTTGGAGAATAAGTCCACGATTACCAGGATCGTATTGTATCCGGAGCATGGAGGTAGGTCGGTGATGAAGTCCATAGAAAGCGTATGCCAAGGGCGAGGTGGGATGTCAATAGGGCGTAAGAGGCCGGCTGGTCTTTCCTTTTGACTCTTGTTTTGGGCGCATACTCCACAGGACATTATAAAGTCTCTGATATCTTTTTTCCAAGACGGCCACCAGAAGTAGCGCTTGATCTTTTCTGAGGTTTTGGCCATACCGGGATGTCCTTCCATTAGAGACTCGTGATAACAAGAGATCACTTTTTTCTGTAAATCTGTGCTGGGCAGGTATAATCGTTCTTGGAAATACAATAAGTTGTCCTTTACTGCAAAGTCCTTTCCCTGCAGATGCCAATTCTGTATTTCTGCTGGAGTTATAAGTTGCCTGGTTTTATCCTTAATTGCCTCTATGGATTGTGTGGTTATTACACCCAGAATTCTTTGTTCGGGAATGATAGGTACAGGTTTAGGGTTGGTCAAGTGTTCCTCCACTCCCATCCGAGAAAGGGCATCAGCTTTACCGTTTTTTGTACCAGGTCGATAGGTAATTATGAAGTCAAACTCGGCAAAGAATAGTGCCCAACGGAGTTGTCTAGAGGATTGGGCTTTTGCGGTTTTCAAATATTGCAGGTTTCGGTGATCCGTAATCACAGTAACGGTGTGTCGGGCCCCCAGAAGATAATGCCGCCAAGCCTTAAAGGCAGACTTGATAGCCAGAAGTTCCTTATCAGTAATAGTGTAATTGATCTCAGGAGGCGAGAATTTGCGAGACCAGAATGCCACGGGATGTAACTGATTGGTTACTGGGTCCTTCTGTGATAGAACCCCCCCCATGGCAAGGCTCGAAGCATCAGTTTCAACGATGTAGGGGAGTTCGGGGTGAGGATGTTTTAGAATTGGTGCAGAGATAAATTTTGTCTTCAAATTCTGGAAAGCTTGTTCCGCCTCGGTAGACCATTCAAAACGTTTGTTTTTCTTTAACAAGGCGGTGATGGGCTGGACTATTCGAGAGAATTCGGGGATAAACCTGCGGTAAAAGTTGGCAAAGCCTAACATGCTTTGAACCCCTTTTACGGAGGATGGTGATGGCCATTTGAGAATTGCATCGACCTTCCTTGAATCCATACGCACTCCACTAGGTGATAATATGAATCCCAAGAATTCAACTTCAGTCACGTTGAAAACACATTTTTCCAACTTAGCGAAAAGTCTGTGTTGACGCAACCTCTCGAGGACCATTTCCACGTGTTTTCGATGTTCAGATTCCGATGAAGAATAAACGAGGATGTCGTCAATGTAAACGACAACACATACATCTATGAGTTCTCTGAGGACATCGTTCATAAAATATTGAAAGGCGGCCGGGGCATTGCAAAGTCCGAAGGGCATGACCTGATATTCAAATAGCCCATACTTGGTGCGGAAGGCCGTCTTCCATTCATCGCCCTCTTTTACTCGTACCAAGTGGTAGGCTCCTCTAAGATCCAGCTTTGTATATATGCATGCTCTTCTGACTTGGTCCAGGAGTTCAGGGATTAAAGGTAACGGATATCTATTCTTAACGGTGATCTGGTTCAGGGCGCGGTAATCTATACAAGTTCTAAGGTCCCCTTCTTTTTTTGGAACGAAGAACAAAGCTGAAGAAGCAGGGGACTTAAAAGGACGAATAAACCCATTCGCTAGGTATTGATCCAGGTATTGTCGGAGGTGAAGGTTCTCAGGCTCGGTGAGGGCATAAATTCTGCTACACGGAGGAGTAGATCCAGGTATCAGGTCTATCTGGCAGTCATAGGACCTATGAGGAGGTAGAGAGTTAGCCTGATCCTTCCGGAAAACATCTTGGAATTCTAGGTATTCGGGAGGTAACTGGGGAGTCTCAGAAGAAATTGCTGCTAGAGCAACACCAGATGGAGGGTGACAAGTAGAGACACATTCTGGGAACTGAACCGTTCTTGCTCGCCAATCGATCCGAGGATTGTGTTTCTCTAACCAAGGTATCCCTAGAATAATCTGGAACTGAGGGGCCTTGATCACATCGAACACGATCTTCTCATGGTGTCCATCTTGACTTACTAGCGTCACTTCTTGAGTGGTATGCGTTACTGGTCCGGAGGCTATCTCCGTATCATCCACCGTAGTAATGACGTCCTTTACAGCCTTGGGACAAAGAGTTAGATTCATCCTCAAAACCATTTCCTGATCCACATAATTGCCGATGGCACCGCTGTCGACATAAGCTTCAATCGCATGTAATCAATCCGGATGATCAGGGCTAATGAGGACCATAGGTATCACGAAATGCGAGGTCACGGAACTGGTTTTAACGCTCGGCAAGAGGACCTCTATTCTTGTCGGGCGAGGTCGTTTCCCTGCTCAGAGTTTGTGACCTTGGTAACTGCAGCTCCTACCGCCTTCTTGGCTGGTTTCACCGGACAGTCTCGAAGAAAGTGCCCTGAGTTTCCGCAATAGAGGCATAATTGCAACTGTTTTCTCCTTTCCCGCTCCTTTTGTGTTAGTGGTCCTTTCAGGCCCCCTATTTGCATGGGTTCCCCGGAGTCTACTCCTTTGGAAGGAGTTGGTGGTTTGGAAAATACTCGAGCATCAAACTTGGAACGATCGGCCTTCCTGTTCTGCAGTCTGTGATCTATTTGAACGACTAAGTCTATATAATCCGAACAGTCTTGTGGGGGATTCACTACTTGGGCTAAAAAGTCTTTGAGCTCTCCACGTAGACCTCTATAAAACAGCGTAATCCTTTTGTCCTCAGGCCATTGAGTTTCCACTATTAGTCTGTTGAAAGATGCAATATAAGCCAAAAGGTCTTGATTACCCTGTCACAACGAAAGAAGCTCATTGTCCAAGGCCTGCCCCTGTGAATGTCTTGCGAACAGTTTTTCCATACTAAGCTGAAAGGCTTGAAAATCATGGAGAACCGGATCATCTTGATTAACTAGAGGGATCGACCAGTCTGCCACATTGCCACTAAGGTACGAAAGCACAAAAGCTACTTTAGCTTGATCAGTTGGAAAGGCTGCTGGCCGGCATAAAAATTGCAACTGGCACTGATTGATAAATACTGCAAACCTCTTTGGGTCACCAGAAAATCGTTCGGGCGGAGCCAGAGGTACATTCCCAGGTAGGTTGATCTGCACTGGATTCATAGGGGATGTTGAAGGAAGATTTGCCCCTGATGCGGGTAACGGGGTCTGTCCAGCTTGTGACTGTAGCAATTGTCTAGCAAGATCGTCTGTTCGCTCCTTGGAAATAATTAGTTCCCTTCTTAGAGCATTCGTTTCCTGACGAGCTGCATGCACTTCTGCCCTTAGTTCCCCAAGTAACCGGGCTAGGTGGTCAGTATCCGAGGTTTCCATAGCGCCTGGGCGAGAGTTTTGCGGTAGGCTTTGCGTTCTGTAACGCTCACCTGATTCTCGCAGAGGCGCCGGTCTTGACTGGGCGACTACCGTATCTTCAAAAGTGATGTGTAGCACCCGGTTGGCTCTTTGGGCTGGACCTCTGTGCACTGTATGCCTGACTCGAAGAGTAAGATGTCTGCAGATAGAAAATATGGGATTAATGAACTGGGGTTATTGGGGTGTCCCTATCTCTTTCCTTTTCTCCTCTCCTGTAGAACCCCAAAGGTTAACGCTCTCACCTTAGGTAAGTGAACGCCAAGCTCTCCATCTGCCTCGGGGCAGGGTGCTGTAACCAGTTTCTTCACTGGATAGGTAGCGCAGGCCTCTTGACTTCAGAGGACTGCTGTCCGTCGTTTACTTCATGAACGGTGAGTTCCGAATATTTCAAATGTCTTTAAAAGTCTTTTGTAATGCTGTCTCTTATTTTGCAGGGTTCCGGCAATGGCGGTTGACTGGCTGAAGTGAGTTGAGGATGGACCCGTATGCGGAATAGAAGCGCCTGGAAGCGCGTAAGTAAGCGCTTGTTGCTTGCTTCACGATGCGCACTAACTGTCCTTTTATTTTGCAGGTACCAGTTCGGAGCTGCTGAAGGATGCCGGAATGCCCACTGAGTTCGGCGTGGATGGAGTAATGGCACGTGAGTATTTAACGTTACCCAATGTCTTTAAACGCACCTTCTTTTGTCTTACAGATGCGGGATGCAGCGCCGAAGGCCTCCGGAGCGTGCAAAGAGTTGGTAAGCTTTTGTCTTTCAGATGCCGGAATGCAGTGTGATGACCTCCGGAGCGCGTGAAGAGTAGGTAAGCCTTTGTCTTTCAGATGCAGGAATGCTGCGCGAGGCGTTGATGACAGCCGATGGACCAGGTAAGAGATGAGCTGTCACTGAAGACCGTAGTGCTAACCTGTTCTTTCTTGTCTTTATAGATGTTGCTGAAGACTGGATTCAGGATGGTAAGCCTCTTTCCTTTAGGCCCAGGATCAGATGCAGAAGACACGATGAGCGTTCTGCTGCAGAGGATGCAGAATAACGCAAAGCAAGATTCATCCATCGGGTGTGGTTTAAATAGCCTCCTGTAGTGCTTAGGTGTCTCCTTCCACAGCCACGCCTAGGTAAGAAAAGAGTTCCTGCTTTCCAGAAGAGTTCCAGTGTTCTGAACCTAGGGAGTGGCTCCTGCCCCACCCAACAGGAAAAGTAGTCCCAAACAGAAGAGGATCAGGGGTTCAACTGGCAGGTAAGTAAGCAGCATGGTCTGCTGCAGGTAAGTCCACCCAAGCATTATTTGCCCGGCGCTTGCAGCGCTGGGACTGGGCATATTTATGAGCCTGGCGACACTGGCGCCAGGACAGGGTCCAAAAGGTCCCAATTGGGACTGGCTGGCACTCGGAACCTGGGTTATGGGTCTGCTTCCAAGGGAGTTGGTTAAGTCCTGGCCTTTTGGAAGCAGAGATCATGACAGTATCTCCCGCATTTTTGCTACATTTAGTTTTGTGAATTGAGTTTATATTATTATATTATTCAGACCAAGCTATTCCGGTCTGTGCGCATTACATTATATTCTAATCCCAGTGTTATAGTCATACAGCACCTCCGCCATGTCATTTCTCCGTGCCGTCTTCCTTCCGCGTATCCGTCCCTGAGGGGCAATTCTGCATATCTAACCACTCCATCGCATCCTCAGGGGTATCAAAAAATAAAGCTCTGCTTTTGTGGAATACTTTCAGCCTTGCTGGGTACATCAGCATGTACTTGAGGCCATTCACTCTTAGCCTCTTCTTCACAGTATTGTAGTTCATTCTCTTTCTCTGTACCATGAGCGTGTAATCCGGGTAAGCTGTTATGGGGGCAGATGCCCAATGTATCGTACCTCCTTTGCGGAAGAACTCCAGGATCTTCTCCCTGTCCCGGTAGTTCAGGATTTTGGCTATTATAGGTCTTGGGGGCGCTCCGGGTGGTGGTTTTCTCGTTATTGCTCTGTGTGGCCTCTCGACCTCAAATCCCTGGGTGAGCGCCCCACCCGCTATTTCTTGCTTTAATATGGTTTCAATATATTCCGTGGGGTTGGGGCCTTCTTCTCCTTCAGGAAGCTCCACTATGCGGATATTACTCCTTTGGGCTCATCCTTCCGCTTCCACTGCTCTATTTTCCATGTTTCCCATTTGTTGGTGCAGTGTAGGGATCTCCGAGTCATGCGACGCGCTGGCCGTTGCGTTGGTCATCACTATCTTCTCCAGCTCACCTGTGCGTTTTGCTATTTTCCTTACATCTTGCCATAGTAAGTTGACTTCCTCTTGGACTGCCCCTATTTTGAGGTCCAATGTAGCTCTGATTTCGTTCATGGCTGCATCTAATTTGGTTCCCCAGGCAATTTTCAGGACCGCAATCACATCTATTATGTGTCGGTCATCCCGCTGCGGGGTTGCTTCCGCCTGCGGGGTCTTGTCTTTGTTCCTGGCCCCTTCGGATGGTTGTGGTGTTTTTGTATACTCTTCCATTGTCTGTTGTTTACCCTTTGTTTTAGGTAACTTGGACGTCATCTCAACGCCACTGCGGTTCTGCTCCCGTTGCCCAATCTGTGGTCACTGTCTTCCTTTCTTACTTCAGCCCGTATGATGTTTGGGCTTTGTTTAGGACCTTCCCTTCGGCCTCCTGCTTACTGGGTGTGTGCTACACTCCTGTTGTCACCGGGGTTTCTCCACCGCAGGCTAGGTTCCACTGCTCGGGCTCTGTTATTGCCACCTCTCTGTCCTATCTAATTATCCATGCAGCCCTCATTTCCAGGGTACTTGTCGTGGTCTTCTAAAAGGATCTGCCGGGGCCCTCAGGGTCCCAGCCTCTCACTTGGCTTTGTGGCCAGGCCCCCCTCCTATGTGTTATTGTTGGTTTTATTTTGTCCCATCCAGATTGTGCTGCGTTGTAGGTTGCAGACCTGCCCTCTGCACCTTGATGCCGAGATGCCTCCCATGCAGTGCATCTCTTTCCTTTGCAGCCCCTCAGGGGCAACATCAGTGCACGACAGGATATTGTAGGATCGGCAGGAGACACGCAAAGACACGTCCTATACCATGGCTCCCTAGTCACGCTCCGGCCCACTTTGTTCCTTATTTGAGTCCCTCCATGTTGCTGCTCTGCAAGCACTTCAATTCCCCCGAGGCGATGCCCTGTGCACCAAGGTTCGGCTCAAGCGGGGTCCCAGCACAATCACAAGCCAGGAGGGGGCACAGGGGCTTTCCGTAGTTCCAGGGAGCGACAAGGGTGCAAGCCCTCCCTATGCGTAGGTGTTCAATGTGTCCAGGCAGGGCCCCCTCAACCCCTCTCACTCCTAACCTCTCTCTGCTGGCAACTCGTCTGCTCCCTCACACTGCGTCTTTCTCCTTTGCGTCTGTTGGGATTTTTTCAGACGCTACAACAGAAGGGTGCTTTGTGTATTCACGTAAATCCATTCTCATTCCTTTCAACCCTGCAAGGCCTGTCCTAATATATGGGCTCCTACACCAAGTGGCTGTGAGGTTCCCTTTTCATGTTGTGTGCATTGCAATGATAGAGCGCCGTCCGCTGTGGCATCCTGGTCCTACTGGTGGAACATCCGGGTCTCAGGTCTGTGGGGTTTCGTTGCCCCTGTTACTTTATTTGGAGGTGGAGGACTCAGCCAGTCCAGGCCAATTATCGTGGACAGCCAGCAGAGCGCTACCCCTACCGCACTTATGTATGGTATTGGGCTATGGCCGCTTGGTCTTCCGCTAGCTCTTATTTGTGGGGTTACCCGCGGCTCATTCCGGCGCCTCTGCTGCTCCGGCACATAGTGTTCTCAGATGTTCTTGACATCCAGTCCCAACTTTCAGTCGGGCAATGCTCTGCTCCGTCTCCCCCGGATGCTGATCACAGCCGTGTCTAGCCTGATGTGTCCATTGTCCTGTGCCTCCTGCAGGCAGCTGCAAGACTTTGTGTCTCCGCCTTTGCCTCTCTGTGTGTCCTGAGTGGCTGGGTCAGTGCTGCTAAAGAATACATTCCACTTTAAATCTGTTTTTTGTAACAATGTTGCCCCGTCAGTGTTCCATGGATGAATTGTTAGGGCTCGATGCTATTTAATTGCAAGCATGTGACAAGCATTGCCTTGTCCGCCGGTGTTACACTGTATCTAGTGTATCTTGGGCATGCCGATATGTTGTCAGCTGTGCGTTTGCTTCTTCGGTCCGCGATTATCACCTTCAGCGCCTCAACGAGGGGTACGAGTACCCATGGTGTTATTTCCTTACAAGCGGTGTGCACAGTGCACGGAGCAGCTGCCCACGACTCTGTGTGCGCACCTCCCAGCTGTTTATTCCCTTAGCACACTCGTGCGTTCCCCCAGGTACACAGCCCTTTCCAGTGTCCATGATCCTTTCTTCTGGATCCAAGCTTACTTGTTTGCCTCGGTTTGCGCTCCTTCCGCTGGCAAGCAGCAGTCCCCTCATGGGGTTTGAACTTCGTATCAGTTCCTTTGTTCCTGATGGGCCGCCATTTTAGTTTCTTTGCTCCCGAGCCACGGCAATCTCCTTAAGATGGATGTGTTCGAATCGCTGTACCAGTCCGATCTAAATAGCACTCCAGTCATGCCTTGGATGTTCATCAGTTCGCACACATGTTTCTATCCGTCGTAAACAGAGTTTTGCATAGTTACTATCTGGATCAATTCAGGATCAGCGGGAGCTCCTCGGTGCACACGTCCTCTTACATGGCCCTGTAGCCACGCCCCGAGAACCCTATCTCTATTAATAAATCTTGGTTCTTTTTTGGATAAGCTAAACATGGAGCTTTTATCAGACAGTTTTTTAACTTGGCTACCGCCTCACATTGCTCCTTTCCCCATCTCCAGGGTACTCCCAGCTTCAATAATTTAGTGAATGGTTGTGTAATTTCTGCATAATCTTCAATACATTTCCTGTTGTTGCTTGTTATTTCTAACACACTCTTCAGGCTCTTCAGATTGGGGGATCCTTTAATTTCTGAATAGCTTCAACCTTTTTCTTTTGTGGGTTTAACACTTGCTCTGTTACTTCATGTCCCAGGATGTTTACACTCTTTCTACACCACTGTTCTTTCTGTAATGATACCTTTGCTGCAGACTTTTGCAACTGGCTGAGCACATGTCTAATTTCATTGAAATGACTTTGTATGTCTTCATTCTTGATCAGGACATCATCCACATAGATCACAGTTCCCTCTCGGCTTCATCTGAGAGTGCTTTGCGCAGAAATATCCCAAAATCACTCCCGCTTTTGAAATACCAAAAGGGAGTATGGGTCCATGCATACTGTAGTTGGTTAAACGAAAAGACAAATAGATTGTGAATATCTTCAGCTAGTGGCATACACCAATACCCTGCTGTAAGTTCCAAAATGGTAAATACCTTTGGCGCTTGAGCCTGTGTAAGGCCTTAATCAATAAATGGAAGTGTCCACCTTGACACAGGTACCCTCTTGTTTAATTCTCTCAAATGTTCACACAAGCGTCTTGGCCATTGGGCCTTGGTATACCTAATATATGTGTAGTTGAAGTAGTGTGGATAGGCACAATGATACCTCTGGATTCTAAATTTGTAATTATTTATTCTAGGGATTCCAGACAGACCATGGGTAGCCTATATTGTCACACAAATAAAGGCTCCCTACCATATTCTTCAGGTAGTGTAGCAACATGCAAATCAGTAAGCCCACAATCATGGGTGTCTTTGGAAAAGACCTCTTTGAACGCCATTAATTTTTTTCTCAAATGGTTTCTCTCTTCTTCATTAGAGCAAGCATCTGTAGTTTGAATTTGTTCCTCTACCATTTTATAGAATTCTGGAAAATCCTGAAGGGACTTCTGTGCTTTACTCTAGCTGTGTGGCAGTGTCTCTTTGGAGAGCCGCCACCCTCAAATATCTTGGCACATCAGCTTCCATTTCACTGTGCTGTATTTCAGTTTGCTGTTTTTCTTTTTCAGGTTCACGCACCATAAATAGGATGCAATTATCCTGATGGAAATAAATCACATCCTTTGATTTATAATGGTAAGCAGACTGAATACTGAATATCCCCTTTTGTTTAGAGTCCAAGGACTCAGGCAATTCATCCTGTGAAGTAGCATAGCTTTCAGGGAGGTTTCTGATAACTGTTTTATTTAGATCAGCAGTGTGGTAGGATTCCTGCACTGCCATCCCCAATGTCATACCTTCTTCCAAATCAATGTTTTGGCATCACTTGTCATTCACCAGTATTCGGATGGGGCCAGTCCCAATTTCTGTTAATCATGTATATTCGCATTTTAGCCCCCGCTGTATCATGGATTCAAGGAGCCCTTTCATCTGTTGTCCCTTTAACGCCATTACAAATTGCCTTGTGAAAGCAGGAATAATAACACCCTTCTTTACTTGAAACTCATTTGCATATGGCATAATTTGAGCAGAGTAATAAGCTTGTCTTCTGCTCTCAAATTCAGGTGCTGCTCCCCCCAACTAGACCAAACTTTTTGATTAAAAAAATCTATAACCATACACATTCTGTGCATGATGTCATTTCCTAAATAGAATTTAGTTTTGGTTCCACTTACAATCCATACAGTGTGGTGAATGCTTTTGGACCCTATTGTGATTCTCAACAGGCAGCTTCCCACAATTCCCAAAATTCTTTGCCCAAATCAGGGCAATCTAGACCAAAGATGTGTTGATTTTTTATTTTAAAACCTGGTATCTCTTCTCTGTCAAGCATTTGTTTAAGCACATGTTCATTAATTACACTCTTTTCCTGCACTAGGGCCAACTTTGATTCAATAATTTCTGGATGGCCATTCACATGCATAGGCATCCAGGCCTGATCTTCTTTCATGTGTATTTCTGCCATTGTTGAAATATTTTTTCCTGTACTCGATCTGTAGCAATATTTTGTTTACAGTGTTCCTCACTTAGATAAAAAACAGAATGTGCTTTCAGTATTTCTTGGAGTCCAAGTAAAACTTTAAATATTGCTTTTCTTATTCTCTTTGCTTTTCACGCTGGCACATTAGAATGACAGTGGCACTAAATACACAACCATTCTGAAGATACACTTCCGCTGCACTCTATGTTCTAGCAATGGTGTGGCATCCCACAGCCTTGGGTCACTACTTGTTTAGGTTTCAGGTTTTGTTTGGCCAAAGAACACAATACCCCATTTACCCCATCAATAAGGGGTGACAGTCTCTTAAGGCAATTTGTCCCTAACAGGAACAGTGTCTCTTCAGTGGGTGTGATCAACACCTCCTGTCTCATTCTATGCTTCCCTACCTTGAGGTCAACTTCAGTGACACCTTCCACTGGTATTTCTTCTCTATTGAAATTATGCACTGGACCTTCAATGTGTCTCAACTTCAACATGTCTTGTGAGAATTTCTCTTAGTTTATGATGTCCAATAATTTCCTTGACATCACAGTCACCTGCGCGCCTGTGTCAATCACTGCACATGTATTAAACCTCTCTTCAATAGTAATTGGATCATAATACATGTGATCGCATTCTTCAAGTACACAAAGGAAATGTGAATTGTCACTGATCTCAGGGCCTATTTTCTTCAGGCCTTCCTGGCTTCTTTTTAGGCAAAGGGGCATATGAAATTGCACCCTGTTTGCCCAACTCTTTTTCAACTTCGTTTATTTTTCTGTCCTGAGAATTCATTTGGAGATTTGCCACTGATTGCCCCCCTTTAGGACCACCATTGTTCTTTCCCCATTCCTCTTCTGCTTTTTCCCCATTGCCTGGATCTCTTTCACTTCCCTCTACTTTGAAACCCAAATGTTCTGTATTTTTCATTAGCATCATGTGGCAGATCATCAGTTTCTGGTGTGTGACACTTATTTTGTGTACCGTACCTGTCATTTCTAATTCATGGAACATCTGTGGTTTGAAATATTCTTCAAGGAATTCATTTTCATTTGATCTTTGTGATATTTTCATTTCTGTGGGGACATGTGAAAGATTCTCCAAAACGTTGATTGTATTTGTAATATATTTGATTACATATATCTCTAGATCTATTCTTGCCCCACAGGTCTGCTACACCTCCTCCTTCCAACTGCTCATAACATAACTCGCAACCTTCCAGATTCCACATTCTCCCTACAACTTCTTTCCCATACCTCACCCTTTGCAATGCTTGCATATAAAATGCTACAACATGATCATTATTATAATTGTCAGGCAATCAATCTCTTCACTTGCTTTCATAGCATCACCTAGTATCTCATTTATTTCACATTTCATGTCCTTTTTAAACTGTCTTTTGATTATTTGTTCTTTGGGTTCTTCCTGTGTATTTCTGTTTTGTTCTGTGAAGGCATCATGGAGGACACATACAACAGATTCTAGATTCAAAATAATCAACTTTATGAACTTAAATGTCAGATGGAGACAGGCCTTACTTGCCCTATGCTAAATAAAACTAATGAAAGTCTGAGTCAAAGAGTACAACATAAGAATCTGTCTGTGTCCAAAACCCATGCTTGACCTCACAACTATAACCATACAATTGGCCTCATTACATGTTTGCCGGTCCGGAAATAAGCATCCCGGTAAGCTCACCGGCACCCTTATTTCCCTACCGGCAAACTACAAGTCTGCCTGCCGGAGCCGCTGTGCCTGACAGGTCTGACCCTGCCGGGCGCAGCGGCCACAGTAGGCAGACTTGTCAGAGGAGCACCGACACCGTTGGTAACAGTGCCAGTGCTCCCGTGTCCCCACTCCAATAGTGTCAGAATCGGAAACTACCACCCCCGAAATCTCCTCACCTGACTCCTTAGAGGAATCCTCCTGGGTAGATGTCTTTGGTCTTCTTCTCCTCTCCTTCTTGATCTCCTGCGGTTCTTCGTCCGTCTTGGTGCTCTTCCTTCCCTTTTTGTCCTTCTTGCGCTCGTAGAGATAGGGACGAGCTCCGCTTGAGGCCACCCTGACAGTGGTAGGAACAAGCTGTCAGGTGGACCCAGGGGAGCCAGTCCCGTAACACCAGGGAAAAAGCCAGTTAGATGGCGAGCCCTTGCTGG
Organism: Ambystoma mexicanum; assembly: GCF_040938575.1. Taxonomy (NCBI): domain Eukaryota; kingdom Metazoa; phylum Chordata; class Amphibia; order Caudata; family Ambystomatidae; genus Ambystoma; species Ambystoma mexicanum. Next base: position 375,688,371 of record NC_090926.1, on the reverse strand, counting down.
CAGGGAGTGTGTCAGAAGTGGAAGAGGCCGGTGAATGGTATACAGTAACAGTACTTGAATCCAAGTATTACCGGACGAGGTAGACCGATGTTGAAAAGGATTGGGCGAGAGTCCACTGTGATCCAAGGAAGGCAAAAGCGGAGGCTGCACAAGAGCTGTCAGGAGGGAAGGTAAGTCCATACTGCAGGTAAGAGTGAGAGAGGGAGAGAGAGAGAGCTGGTACAGGAGAGCGAGAGAGAGTGGAGAATGAGAGAGCGAACAGAAGCAGGATCGAGCAAGGAAGGGAGAGAGCGAGCGGGAGCAAAGACGGGTGAACAAAAGTAAGGGATCAAGCGCCAGGGAGAGAGAGCTGGTACCGGAGAGCGAGAGAGAGAGGAGAATGAGAGAGCGAACAGAAGCGGGATCGAGCAAGGAAGGGAGAGAGCGAGTGGGAGCAAAGGCGGGTGAACAAAAGTAAGGGATCAAGCGCCAGGGAGAGAGAGAGAGCTGGTACCGGAGAGCGAGAGAGAGAGGAGAATGAGAGAGCGAACAGAAGCGGGATCGAGCAAGGAAGGGAGAGAGCGAGCGGGAGCAAAGGCGGGTGAACAAGAGCAAGGAATCAAGCGCCAGGGAGAGGGAGAGAGCGCAAGCTGGAGAGAAATAGCAAAGGGGCGCGAAGGACAGCCTTATAGTACGGAACCCCGTACAAAAGGAAAGAGCCTAGAAACAGGGAAAGCCGAAGCGGGCTGAGTACTAGAAAGAAAGTATCAAAGGACCAAGCTCAAGGAGCGGCACTGCAGGCGAAGTTAGCGAAAGGCTGACAATGCGAGTTGCAACGCACAGCGTTGTGGGCGTGGCTACCTTTCAAAGGAAAAGGACCAAAAAAAACTAGAACGGTAAGGACCGCAAGGTGCCTAAGGAAGCCTCCATCTTTTCCACAGTGTCCAGGGTCGCGTTGTGACAGTATGCCCCCTTCTCAGCTGGGATCCCCCGGGCTTACCCGGATGAAGGCGGTGAAAAATACGTAACAAGCGAGGGGCATGGATGTGGCTTCTAGGTTCCCAGGTACGCTCTGCAGTGGAGTACCCCTTCCAATGTACCAGGTACTGAACTGTACCATGTCTGTAGCGAGAATCCACCAGCCTCTCCACCTCATATTCCTCGGGTTCTGGATTATCAGGAATTGATGAGCGTGGCACTGTCCAACCATGCGGATCTGATAGATAGGCCTTGAGAAGGGACGAGTGGAACACAGGATGGATGCGCTTCATACTGTGAGGAAGTTTCAGGCGAAAGGCCACCGGATTGATCTGTGAGGAAATGGGGAAAGGCCCAATGAATCTGGCAGAAAACCTCCCTGGGTGTAACCAGCGTGGCAAGAATTTAGTGGACAACCACACTTTAGTGCCGACAGTCCATTTGAGGTTTTGAGATCTCTTCCTGTCGGCGTACTTCTTTTGGAGCTCCCTGCTAGTCTCCAAGTTCTTCTTAGCCTCCCCTTGTATACGTTTTAGTTCACTAAGCCTTTGGTCAACCGCAGGGACAGCAGTCGATGGTATTCCGACCAAGGGGATATGCATGGGATGAAAGCCATAGGAGAAAAAGAATGGACTGGTTCCTAGGGAAGAGTGTACTGTATTATTGTAGGCGAATTCCGCTGTGGAGAGAAAAGACCTCCAACTCTCCTGTTCTTGACCACAGAAACAACGAAGGTACTGTTCTAAAGTGGAGTTCAGACGCTCAGTTTGTCCGTTGCTTTGGGGGTGATATCCAGAAGAGAGAGCTCTACTGATTCCCAGAGTCTTGCACAGTGTAGACCAGAAACGCGAAGTGAATTGAGAGCCTCTGTCGGAAATAATAGTTTGGGGTAGACCGTGAAGCCTAACCACATCTCTCAGAAAAACCTCAGCCAATGCCGGAGCCGATGGTAGGCCAGGTAGAGGAGAAAAGTGTGCCATCTTACTCAGGGAATCTACGGTAACTATGATGGCGGTAGAGCCCATAGAGAGAGGAAGATCCACAATAAAATCAGTAGAAATGTGTTCCCAAGGACGTGCTGGCAAATGCCCTTGTTGAAGGAGACCCAAAGGGCGATGCGCAGAGGGCTTACTGGAGGCGCAAATAGGACATGCGGCTACATAAGCCTTTACATCCTTGGCTAAAGTGGGCCACCAGAAATACCTTGATACCAAATTGGTCGTGGCTCCTTGCCCCTTGTGGCCAGCAGAAGGTAGATCGTGACACCAAGACATTGCTTGAATTTGAAGCTCTTTAGACGGAAGGAACAGGGTGTCCTTGTAAAAGTACACTGTCCCTCTTTTCTCCAATGAAGACAGACGGTCGTTGGGTATCTGGGTAGAACTAGTTGTACGTTCAACCTCCTGTAGAAATGAATTGACTGCTCCTAATATCCTTTTCCCCGAAAGAATCTCTTCAGGTTTGTGTCCGTCTACTGGGCATTCTTCTCCTAGGCTCCGGGATAAGGCATCAGCCAACACGTTCTCCTTCCCTGGAAGATACGTGATGTCAAAGTCAAACTGGGAGAAGAAATAGGCCCACCGGGCATGTCTGGAATTGCGACACTCCATTTGTTGGAGTACCTTAAGGTTCCGATGATCCGTTCTCACCAGAAATGGATGGGCAGCCCCCTGTAACAGATGCCTTCACTCGACACAAGCCTGGCGGATGGCCAACAATTCCCGTTCCAACACCAAGTAGTTTCTTTCACTCGGGGTGAGAGTACGGGAGTAGTACGCCACCGGGTGTTCGATACCATCCTTACCGGACTGTAATAAGGCTGCTCCTATGGCACCTCCAGAGGCGTCCGTTTCAACCACAAAAGGAAGGGACTGATTGGGTTGAATGTGGATGGGCGCAGTGGTGAAGGCTTCTTTGAGTACCTGGAAAGCTTGTTCTGCCTTCGAGTCCCATACAAATTCTTGACCCTTCTTTAGTAAATTGGTAATAGGTAGCACGATCTCCGAAAAATTTGGGATAAAGCGTCTGTTGAAATTCGAGAGACCCAAGAACCTCTGTATATCCTTAGGGGTGCTGGGAGTGGGCCATAGAAGTACCGCCTTCACCTTCTCGGGATCCATCTGAACTCCTTCTTTGGAGAGAATAAAGCCTAGGTAGGGAACAGACGAGGATTCGAAGATGCACTTTTCTGGCTTTAACAATAGATGATTCTCTTGTAGTCTTCTTAACACCTGCTCAACGTGTCTGTGGTGTTCGGCCGGAGAAGAAGAGAAGACAAGAATGTTGTCAAGATAGACTACTACAAAAGAGTAAAGCAGGTCTGAGAATATCTTGTCCACAAACCGTTGGAAAACCGCCGTGGCGTTTACCAGTCCGAAGGGCATCATTCGATATTCGAAGTGTCCCAGAGGAGTTCTGAAGGCGGTTTTCCACTCATCTCCCTCCTTGATTCTCAACAGATGGTAGGCACCTCGAAGGTCGAGTTTGGTGAAAATGTTTGCCCTTTCAACTGCTTCCAGTACTTCCTTTATAAGAGGCATGGGATATCTGTCTCTTATAGTCATACAGTTCAAACCTCGGTAATCAATACACGGTCTCAATTCGGTGGTCCCTTTCTTGGGTACAAAGAACATAGATGCTCCGGCAGAGGAGCGTGACTCTCTGATGAGACCGTTCTGAAGGTTTGCGTCCAGATATTCCTTAAGGGCCCTTCTTTCTGGGAGAGACATGGGATACATTTGGCCGAAAGGAACGGAAGCACCTGGTTTTAACTCACTGGAGCAGTCTTCAGGCCCATGAGGAGGTAAAGAGAGTGGTAATTCGTCTTCAAAAAGTTCAGCGTATCGTTGGTAGCAGAGCGGCACCATCTTCACCACTGAGGCGGACTTAGGAGTGGGGATTCCCTTACCAGGAACCGGATTGGTCTGGAGAAGGCAGGAAGAAGTACAGAAAGATGATGAAAAGCATATAGTGTTGGCTGACCAGTCTATAGTAGGATTATGCTTACGTAGCCATGGTATAACCAGTATTATAGGGAAGCGTGCGGCTCTTATCACATCGAAAACAATCTGTTCTTGGTGTTGAAAAAGAAGCATAGTAGCGGGTATGGTTTCTTGGACAATGGGCCCGGAGGAGTGTGGAGTTGCATCCACTCCTTCTACGGGTAAGGAACTGCTCTTCTGTAAAAAAGGCACCCCCTGATCTTGAGCCCACTGGACATCGATGAAATTACCCGCAGCACCACAGTCCAACATAGCCAAGACCTCAACGGTGGGATTGGGCTCGAAAGTGAGATGAATGGTGAACACCAACAATCTGTTGTCATCTTCTATAGCCTTCTGACAAGTAATGTTGCAGGGATTGGTCGTCTCTGCCCGGTTCTTATCCCTGCTCAAGACCGAGGCGAAGCGTTTCCCGAACGTCTTGGAGGTACTTCGGGGCAATTCCGGAGCAAATGCTTAGAAGATCCACAGTACATGCAGAGACCCAGATCTCTACGTCTCTTTCTCTCCTCTGGAGTCAGGGGGCCTCCAGTAGTTCCGATCTGCATCAGTTCTTCAGTCTGGCTCCGATTAGGAAGAGGAACCAGAGTAGTGCTGGCAGAAGGAAGGTTTCAGAACCTCCTCCTTTCTTGTCTTCGCTCTTGAAGTCGGTATTCCAGCTGAAGAGTCAGGGTCACTAGTTCTTGGAAGGAGGTTGGACGAGCCACTCTGGCTAGCTCGTCTTTGAGATCGTCATGGAGTCCCCGGCGAAAGAGGGTTTTTTGAGCAGAGTCAGGCCATCCTGCATCCTTTGCCAGTCTGATGAAAGCAGAAGCAAAAGTTCGAACATCTTGATTCCCTTGACGAATGTCCAAGAGGGCTTCATAAGAGGAAAACAGAACCTCAGGTCTGTCGAATCTGGCTCTCATCTGCTGGGTAAACAGGGAATAATCATTGACTGCTGGATCGGATTGGGATATCAACGGTAGTGGTCCAAGCCAAGGCATTTCCGAAGAGATTAGCAACAAGGAAACCAACCTTGGACCTGTCTAGTTCGTAGGCCTTTGGTCTAAAAGTGAAATAGACCATGCAAGCATCCAGGAATTCCTTCAAATGCTTTGGATTGCCATCATATTTTCCAAAAGAGAATGACTGTGGAGGCAAGTCGCCCTGAGTATCATCTCGTACTGCGATCTGTTGTCGTAGACTGACATTTTCGGTTTGGAGATTCTGTACTTCAGTCTGAAGGCCTTGGATTGCAGCTACCATCTCCTGGATCTGTTCTAGGGAGGCCATGTTGACTTGTGGGCGTTGCAAACTGTCAGAATCGGAAACTACCACCCCCAAAAGCTCCTCACCTGACTCCTTAGAGGAATCCTCCTGGGTAGATGTCTTTGGTCTTCTTCTCCCCTCCTTCTTGATCTCCTGCGGTTCTTCGTCCGTCTTGGTGCTCTTCCTTCCCTTTTTGTCCTTCTTGCGCTCGTAGAGATAGGGACGAGCTCCGCTTGAGGCCACCCTGACAGTGGTAGGAACAAGCTGTCAGGTGGACCCAGGGGAGCCAGTCCCGTAACACCAGGGAAAAAGCCAGTGACGGCAGAAAAAACCCTGTTAGATGGCGAGCCCTTGCTGGCAGGGAGTGTGTCAGAAGTGGAAGAGGCCGGTGAATGGTATACAGTAACAGTACTTGAATCCAAGTATTACCGGACGAGGTAGACCAATGTCGAAAAGGATTGGGCGAGAGTCCACTGCGATCCAAGGGAGGCAAAAGCGGAGGCTGCACAAGAGCTGTCAGGAGGGAAGGTAAGTCTATACTGCAGGTAAGAGTGAGAGAGGGAGAGAGAGAGAGAGCTGGTACAGGAGAGCGAGAGAGAGTGGAGAATGAGAGAGCGAACAGAAGCGGGATCGAGCAAGGAAGGGAGAGAGCGAGCGGGAGCAAAGGCGGGTGAACAAAAGTAAGGGATCAAGCGCCGGGGAGAGAGAGAGAGCTGGTACCGGAGAGCGAGAGAGAGAGGAGAATGAGAGAACGAACAGAAGCGGGATCGAGCAAGGAAGGGAGAGAGCGAGCGGGAGCAAAGGCGGGTGAACAAAAGTAAGGGATCAAGCGCCAGGGAGAGAGAGAGAGCTGGTACCGGAGAGCGAGAGAGAGAGGAGAATGAGAGAGTGAACAGAAGCGGGATCGAGCAAGGAAGGGAGAGAGCGAGCGGGAGCAAAGGTGGGTGAACAAGAGCAAGGCATCAAGCGCCAGGGAGAGGGAGAGAGTGCAAGCCGGAGAGAAATCGCAAAGGGGCGCGAAGGACAGCCTTATAGTACGGAACCCCGTACAAAAGGAAAGAGCCTAGAAACAGGGAAAGCCGAAGCGGGCTGAGTACTAGAAAGAAAGTATGAAAGGACCAAGCTCAAGGAGCGGCACTGCAGGCGAAGTTAGCGAAAGGCTGACAATGCGAGTTGCAACGCACAGCGTTGTGGGCGTGGCTACCTTTCGAAGGAAAAGGACCAAAAAGACTAGAATGGTAAGGACCGCAAGGTGCCTAAGCAAACCTCCATCTTTTCCACAGTGTCCAGGGTCGCGTTGTGACAAATAGAGTCCAAGGACTCTATGGGTATTATTAAATGTACCAGCACCTGACTTCCCGGCCGCAGCACTTGTAATAGCCCGGCAGCACCAGGAAGTCAGGCGCTGGTAAATTATTACAAGTCCAGCGGCAATCCACCGGTAACAAAAAGGAAAACCAGTATTTAACACAAAGTCCTGATCTTCCTCCAACTCACAGCTTTCTTCAGCTCCCTTCCCCAAGTATAAAACAGTTCAACAAAGTAAAGTTTCAAAGGTACCTTTCTTAGAATTGCAAAGCAATTTGTCTTTTCAGATCTTGGGGTCTCCTCCCCCAAATTAGATCTTGGGGTTCTTTTCCCTAAGCTCCAAGTGCCACACTTCAAAAAAGAAACACAAAATGTTCTTGTCTTCCACAGTTTAGTTAAATATTGTTAAATACACAGTTCAGATTATTTTGTAGCTTTCACACATGTTGAAAACAGTTCACTGTATTTTGGCTTCAATATCTTTTGGATATCTGTTCTTTTTAAAACAATTTATATTTCAGCATACTCTGGCTGGTTTAGAATTATATTAATTTCATAACTTCAATATATGATGGTTTGTATGGACTTTAAACTTCCTCTCCTCTTATTGGCTTTCATCTGGTCAATAGTAAAGTTGTAATGCAATTCGGTATTCAATAATGAAGTCTTTAGTTTACGGTTTTTTTTCCCTTCAATTTGTAATTCAATAAGTGTTTGTTTCACTTTAGCTAAATAGCTCAATATTTTGACACCTTTGAAAACAAGTTTCTTGCCACACGCAATCACTTTGATGCAAAATAGTCCCCTTTGTTTAATAGTTCATGAAATAAGTGTTTGTTTAACTTTAATTGATTTATTCAGCATTCACAGACTTTCGAAAACATGTGCTTTGCCACACGCGACCATTCTGTTACAAAGTATTCCTTCTGTTAAGTAATTGACAAATATAGTTGTTCGTTTCCCTTTAATGAGCCATTCTATGTCCGTAGACCTTCAAAAACATGTATCTCACTATATGCGACCACTCTGATACAAAGTATTTCAAGAAACGTTCAAGTTCACACACGCGCACTATGTTTCTCAATTTTCAGAAACTCACTGGTCGCTTTGAAAGTTGATTCTGAAGGGCAGATCACGCAGCCTTCTCTCTTCAGGTTCGGGTCTCCAGTTCCTGCGGCTCCGACACTCCTGGGGCGATCCTCCACCACAGGGGAACGAGCATGTTGAATTAAAAAGAAAGGGGCAGCCTTCCTTCACCTCTCCTGCTTTGCTCCAGGGAGTCCCCACTCCCACGTAAGGTTGGAGGATCCTCTGCTTCCTGCACCAGCCTCCTGGTCCTTCTTCTGTCCTTCCCCCTCCCCACTGAGTTGGGATCCATTTATACACCTGCAGTTCTTTAACAGCTGCAGTATCAGATTTTTCTTTAGGATACCAGGGAATTTATATGAGGTTTCCCCTTTAGTATATAAAGAAACATCAGGCCTTCTTTAATGTAAGATCATCAAATTAAATTGTGTCAGGCGTGAAAGATAGACATGGTCATCCCCTGAGTTTAGAACAGGTTGATTGACAGTTGTTGGTTGTGAGCGGAGTTTAGAGCAGGTCTGACGGAGAGATGCAAGGTGTCCACTTCTAAATTGAGTGCAGACCTAAGACAGAAGCTGTCACGCCTGAGTTTGGGAGCAGCCTGGGAGGGTTACGGCTTTCACCTGCAGACTTCTGCTGTCTTCAGGTTTTGCCTAGTCACAGCATGATAGAGAGAGAGAGAAAGAGTGAGAGAGAGAGAGATAGAGAGAGAGAGAGAGAGAGAGAGAGAGAGATTTGAACAATTCAAATATGAAGTAAAAAATCTTCAACTTGGCACTTTTCTTCAATGTTCAAATAAGGGCCACATCCCATATATTTCTAAATTGATCTGATCATGCCGGTTACAATGCACTGTCTGGTATTGGCTGGTGGTTGCATGTATGAAGGAAAGTTTTTCTGTGATTTCTATAAAAAGGTTTACAGTTAGAATCACAATATTTTACAGACATGTATCAGATTCCATAAACTACCAGATACCTGGCTCAACTATCTGCAATTTATTCTGGGAAGCAGCAATCATATTTTACTTTATAGCTTTGCTTCCCAGGGTCGAATTTTAAGGGGAGGCTTACCAACAGATATTGCTCTTTTTGTGTTTTCCAAAAAGGTATGAACCATCTCTGTATTGGTGACGGTTCCAAAGTTTATGAGCAAAATATGACTTCCATAGAGGCCTATGGTATGCTTTTAATTATATGGAGAGAGAGAGAGAAGGAGAGGGAGAGAGCGAGAGAGAGAGACAGACAGAGAGAGAGGAGAGAGAGAGAGAGAGAGAAAGAGAGAGAGAGAGAGAGAGAGAGAGAGAGAGAGAGAGAGAGAGAGAGAGAGAGAGAGAGAGAGAGAGAGAGAGATTGATTTATCTCAAGCCAGTCCTAAGTATGGGCATACAGGTCACCAGTAAGGGAGAAACTGGCATTTTTGTACATGTCACCGTTATCCATTCCCATTAGGAGAAAGTACCATAGTCCATGTTTTAACTTTGTACTCTAGAACTTGTGGTTTATAGTGTGCTAATACAGACTACAAGACCCAGAATGCAAATTGACTGCCCTAGCTGTCCATTGGAATGGATAATGTTGGCAAGCATGCGTTATCTGAAAAAATGAAAACTTGGGATATTGTTTATTTTTAAACGGTTGTTTATTAAATCAATGTAGCATTGAAGTGAGTGCCCTTTCTTATGTGTTGCGAAGTGTTTTTCTGATGTTTTTACACCCTGGAGCCTCTTGGGTGGAGCATTGTTTCTTCTCTATGCAGATGGCACAGAATCTTTGAAGGTGGAAAGGAGGTTATGAACTGGGTTGCCTCACATGCAGTCACATTTCTTGATTCTGATCTCTGGACTGGTTAACCTGGCCTAAACTAATTGCACCTGCTGTCTTTTAGAGGGTGATCTGATTAAAATGAAATGCCAATTTTTCCAGTTCTTGACTTGAAGCACTTTAACTCGTTTCTCACACACAAAAGATTTAGCCTGATGTCTTTCCGCCTATCACGTGAATAATGCTGCCTACTCTTAAGAGCCCATGCTCCCTAACACGAACCTCCAGCCAGTTGAGGGGGCATTCTTTCTCATGCCCACCTCCAGTGCTCCCACTGCCTTGCTCCCCACTCTGCCTTCCCTTATGAATCTCCTACTCACTGTAGTACATGTGCTTTTTGATGGCCTTTGTATTGTGTTAACAAAATCAAGCAAGTTTGTGGACTGGATTGATGGCAAATGCATCGTCTAAGAAAGCAATAACTGCCATACCAACACTGAATAGAAGGAAGATGGCCAGGTGTTGCACATTACTGACACATTACCTGAGCTAAGATGTGTAGAAAATATTTGTGGGTAATTATTAATTCAGGGAGTTTCACCTCCACAACCCCAATCAAGAGCGCCACACCAATTGAAAATTGAATCAGGTTCTTGACTAACTCTGCCTTTGATGATGCATATAACAACACTGTAATCCCTTATCCCTTTTGCAAGATGCAATCCAAGAACCAGGCCGGGGTGCAGAAACAATATATTTATGTTCCTTTAATTAATAGACAAAATCATCATTCACACAATGATTATCAATGGGCACACCACTCCACTCTGTGGCAGAAAGCTTTTAGTTTTCTGACTAGCGCCCACTACCAACAAGCTGAAAACACACTTTGTTCTTAAAATCACTGGTCACTTACATATAAGACACAATTTCACATATGCAGTTTTCCAGTTCTGGTCTCAGTGCCCACCTGGTCACATATAAAGAGAACACAGGTATAATGAATACTTCACATAATTGGGTCGCTCACAAGAATACCCCTAATTTGGAGAGAATTAATGCAGCACCCTGAAACATGACAGGAGAATTGTGTGTTACAGTGGAATTTGTATGTGACCTATTTATATGTGGCCTATTTAAATAGCAGGTATTTCCTTTCTATTGGACAAAACCAATAAAATTGACATGCACAGTGCCTTTTTCTGACATCCCTACGCACTTTCCATTTCTAGCAATATTCTGGCACAACACACATTTAATGAAATACCCTTCTCAACAAATATGGAACCCCTTTTCCTATGCCACTATTCAGCGTGACTGCCCCCTTCAATTTGGAGTTCCTTGTTCTCTCTCTGTAGGGAGTGCACTGTTAAAATTGCTATCTTCCCTTGGCTTTGCAATGATTTAACTTTTCTGCACCAGCACAGACCCAGAGATTCAGTTTACCATTGGGATTCCTTCTGCTTTAATGCAGGGTGCGGGGAGTGTTGAACAGTATGGAATAACATTTTTAAATGCACCCCTCCCATTTAGGGGACTTTTTGGGTTGGCAAAAATGATATAGGTGATCCACAATTACTTTAAGTGACTATCATTAGTCACAGTTGGAGAGATTTCGGAGATTTCAAATTTCCCCCAAATCACCCCGGTGTCCATTGACAATGTAAGAATTAATTATTCATTAATTATTCATTAATAAGGAAATGTAGGAATCTACTTCTGGCTGCCCCCCATCCCATTAAAGTTTATATAGGGAGGAGATATTAATTCAAATAGATCCAGCCAATGCTTTGTTCAGTTGGAATAATGCACTTACTCTGAATCTCTCTGGGTCCTGCCCAGGATCAGTTAGCAGGGATCCTGGCTTATCTCATTTCATTAGAAGCAATGGAACCTGGTGATGGATGGTACTACTGTCTCTGTCATGGATGGTCCAAGCCCTTTTGTCTGCCTCTCCTGGTCTCAGTCATGAATGATACTCCAGGCGTATCCCTTCTCCTGTTTTTCTCTCCAGATTTTAGTTCTACCTTTCTGCCTGGACATTTAAATTAAAAATTAGGATGTACCGGCTGATTGGCTAATTATTCTGATTGGACATCTATTTTTCTTCCCTCTTCAACAAGACCTTGCCTCATCCCAATGATTGGTCATCGGCTCTCCAAACCCCATTTCTGGTCGTTCTTACTCCACCCTTCTGAAATTGCATTTCTGAACAATTCAAATATGAAGTAAAAAATCTTCAACTTGGCATTTCTCTCCAATGTTCAAATAAGGGTCACATCCCATATATTTCCAAATTGATCTGATCATGCCGGTTACAATGCACTGTCTGGTATTGGCTGGTGGTTGCATGTATGAAGGATAGTTTTTTGTGATTTCCACAAAAAGGTTTACAGTTAGAATCACAATATTTTACAGACATATATCTGATTCCATAAACTACCAGATACCTGGCTCAACTATCTGTAATTTATTCTAGGAAGCATCACTCATAATTTACTTTATAGCTTTGGTTCTCAGTGTCGAATTGTGAGGGGAGGCTTATTAACAGATATTGCTCTTTATGTGTTTTCCAAAAAGGTGTGAACCATCTCTGTATTGGTGATGGATCCAAAGTTTAAAAGCAAAATATGACTTCCATAGAGGCCAATGGTATCCTCTTAATTATATGCATATTATTAGTTCAATACAACAGCACATTTCTTTCTGTTCCCAAGACATGTGGTCAGGCCTGTCCATCTCCTCTTTTGCCATAGTATGCAATACAACCGCTTTACATTCCTACAGGGCTGACGACCAGAACGTGTGTTTCCTTATCTCTTTTGGCAGAGGAACTACAACTCTAGCCCCTGGAGTCATATTGCATTTTCTTACATGTCAACCTGTCATCAAGCCCTGGAATCCACCACAAAACTGAACTAAATTTTGGGTATTTTATAAAGCTCATGATCCATGAATTGTACTTATGTTTTGACGAAATGGAGAGGTGAAGGAGTGTTTGACCTTTGTGATTTGATGGGAGAAGGTTTCACTTTGCTTAGGCATAGCTTAAAGTCAGTTCTTATGAACATAAACAGGTGCTTTTTTAAGATGCTAGATTTTATTTCCCATTCGGCCTGTACCAATATCTTGCATTACATAATATACATGTTGCTGCTGCACCATGCTAACAGTGTCAAGCCTAACATTACAATGCATCTTTGAATTCCACTGGCAGTGGAGTTTTATCTTTAGTATGTTCACAGTTCAATCCAATCTGCAGTATACATAGAGTTCTCCATCACAGTTCTTTAAAATCGGCCAGGATCTTAGCCTGATGCAGTTCACTTCTATCCTAGGGTTGCAAATACCCAACAGGTTCACCCCCACTCTTCTTACCACATAGGAACTACCGTGAAAGCCCAGGGGAGAGTGGTTTTTTTATTGTTTTGTTATTTATTTATTTTTAATCAGTCACTGTGTCTTTATTTTCAATGAAGAATGGCCCGTTCTGTAATCTTCCACTGTGAGGGAGAGATATTGTTTCCATCTCCTGTTCTGAGGTATGGAAGGGACCTCCCTCCTGGAGTTCCATGGCTTTTCCTTTCTTTCAAAGTTTCCAGGGTCATCTGTGAACTCTTCATCCGGTCCCCGGGCTGGAAAGAATTTGAATTAGATTTCTAATGAGAGGAGTAAAAAGAGTTGTGAAGAATGTATAGTTAAACATCATTTCCCCAGACAAACATTTCACTTTATTAAACATTTGTAATCACAGACAATATTCATTTACAATCATAAATCATGTTTTAAAATGTTAATTTTAATCATTCACCAATTATATATTTTATTATCCTTCTTGGGGTTTTGATTTTACCTTTCATTCATCAGATGCTTCCTCGGCTCTAACTTCTGCGGGTTCCTCAATAACTTTTAAAGCTAGTCTGGGATGACAGCTTTTAAAAAGATTGATTATGGCCCCATTTTTATTCGATCTGTTCCCCTTTTGAGATGCAGACCTTACAGGCAACAGGCACAATTCTATCCACAGTCTCAAAGCTGCCGTGCCATGAGGGAAGGAATTTCTGTTACTTGATTTGATTCAGCTGAAAATTATAGAGATAAACATTTTCACCTATCTCATACTCCTTTGTCATGTTCTTCAAGTCATAGTACAACTCCATCCCTTTAGCCAACTTCTCTAAATGGCACTGGGCATAAGCAAAAGTGTGCTGGAGGTGCTTCCTTAGGCTTTCAATATACTCATTTGTCGTGGGCGTGTTAATCAGTTTATGTTCCTGAGCTCTATAGAGCAGATTCTGAGGTAACACCATGTTACATCCGGTCATTAGTTCAAATAGAGACATTTTAGTTGCAGAAGAAGGTGTAGACTTAAGACATCAGGACAAGCAGTAAACATATGTGTGACTGGGTCCAGAGTTAGCCACACATTTCTTTAGTATACTCACAATGGTCTCATTGTATCTCTCAACACCTTGGCGCAATGCAGGGTGGTACACTATGTGGAGTTTTCTTTTTACCCCTAGAGTCTCCCACATTTTGGTCATCACTTCACTGGTAAAATGACTCCCTTTATCCGACTCAATCCTTTGTGGAAAGCCAAAATGAGACACAACGTGGTTGGCCATTAGAATCGCAGCTGCCGCCACCCTACAATTTGTGGCAGGAAGACACTATACCCACATTCTAAATAAGCATGTTGCCGTCAACATGTATTTGCTTCCTCTAGAGGAGCGAATTGCTGGCCCAATGAAATTGACTTGCAGATGTGGGCAAGGCAGCGTCATTCCCCTTTTATGTAGGGGAGTTTGATGTGTGGTTGAAATTTGAGCACACAAGACACCCCTGTAGATATGTGTTGTGGCCCTGGCCCATATGCGACCAGTATGCAACTTCTCAAAAAATGTCTAATGTCTTGAGAAACCCTCTATGACCAGCAGTAGTCGCATCATGTGCGTGATTCAACATCATGCTCCGGAATGAGGTAGGCACCACCCATTGGCATATCGAGATAGTGATATCCTTGCCAACAAACCATCTTGGAATTGGAGATCCTTTTTCTGGTATAATCGAGTTCCGTAAGAGGAAAGCTCACTAGGTATTCAATATGTTGATGGAACTTTCCAATAATGGAGCCTCTTTTTGTGCAGTGATCAAATTTGCACGCACGGTGGCTTTACTCCACTTTCCAGCTGAGACATCACTATTTGAGTTTGAGACCTGGTCACAGCTGTAACTTGAATTTCTCCCAGTAGGGATTCTGTATCTATGACATCCCTCTGTGGAGCTTGAGATTAGCCAGCTGGTCAGCCAGGTAATTCCCAGTCCTCTATCTTGGAATGACCTCAAATCCTTTTCCAATAGATGGTGATTTCATAAGAGGTCAACAGATCATCAATGAACTATATCAGTCATCCATGTTTTAATGGTTTGTCTCTATTCCTCCAATTGATCAGGTGTTCCACAAACCCATTCCTGACCTAGTCAAAGTCCGTGACTATCACCAATTCTTTGAGTTGGTGGTCTACCGCAGTGAGGATGGCTTGATATACAGCCATCAGATCCGCCACCTGACTACTTCAGGGTCCTAATTTGTAACCAACAGAGGGTTCTGAGGTATCAGTCACCCATGGATTCCCAATGGCAGCCACTAGTTCTTTTTATCCATTGTTGAAAACATGGTAGGAACACCCATCCGCATAGAATGTGGGTATCCCCTGGCAAGTGTCTTCTTCATAGATCTTGTGTGAGGGCACAAGATATGCCTCCTGATTGTCTTTTGTCACTAAACATTCATCCTCAAGACAGTTTTCGTCAGAACACTCATGCAAGACTGCAATCCCTTGTGCCAAAGGACTCCTCTTGTTTTGTCCATATTTGACTTCATCAGGAAAGCCTTGCACAGGCAGAATGCAGGCAGTAATTTGGGAATTATATTAATTCCCAGCCTGTATGCTGTCATTTTGTTAACACTCTAATGAAGTCCCCCCTGTGCATAAACAGACAGTAGTTTTTTAATACCTATTCCAATTCTAGGAGTGCCTTTTCGCAATTGTTGAATTTCTCCTCCACAGAGGACAACATTTTGCTTGCGTAAGGATAACTTTGTTGACCTTGTGCAGTGATCAAATCGCGCTTTGAACCACTCGTGTATAGGCGTGTTATAAATGCCATATCATATCATATCATATCATGCTTTTGTACAATACTGCTGTCAGGCAGATATCTGAACACCCTGTCTCTAAGAAAAACTCCTTATTCTTAATGGGTAAGCCAAACAAGAAGCTCCGGAAAGGCTTCTTTTCAATTGTTTAACTGCCTTGGATTGTTCCGGACTCTGCTCCTGCGTGACTCCGGGATTTAATAAATGGACCAGGGGTCGAGTGACCTCTGTGTAGTCCTCAACTTTCGACTGCAATTAGTGAATCCAAGAAGGCTTCTCAATTCTCGCAGAGTGGTACGGTCTTTCAATTTCAATAACGCCTCCACTTCCTTCACCTGGGGATTGAGACCCTGAGGGGTGATTTTGTGCCTGAGAAAGTTCACTCTGGTCTTACAATAGTGCCTTCTGAAAGGACAGTTTTGCTATAGCTTTCTGGAGCTGGGCCAGAACATATCACAATTGAGCAATATGCTTTTCCACACTTGAGCTCTTGATCAATACATCATCTACATAGGCCAGGTTTCCCCTTTTGACCAAGCCAGGCATGGCTTTATGAAGGAATTTCCTGAGTTTATATATCCAAAGGGCGTTTGTGTCCACGTATATTGCTGCCCCCCAAAAGGTAAAGGCAACTACTTACGGCACCGTACAGTAAACGTTGGTCAAATCAATGGCTGAGTACACTTTTGACCCCTGGATCTGCACAAGCCCTTGATCAATGTAGGGAAGTTGCTATCTTGACATGTGGACACATTTGTTCAACTCCCTCAGGTCTGCACATAGTCTCTATTTAAAATTGGGTTTCAGTATCCTCAGTACCGGGTTGTTAAAGGTACTGTGGATTGGATGAATTATCCCACGGGATTCCAAGTTCTTAATAATCTCTGTGAGTGACTCCATGAATGGGAGAGTTAACCGGTATTCTTTGACAAATACTGGAGCCATTTCTGAGTCTGTGGGTATCATAGTTGAATGAATCGATATATGTCCACAATCATAAAAATCTACTGAAAAGATATCCTGGACGCCCAGGAATACCTGTTTCAGCTGTTGTCTTTGTTCCTCAGTCTCACAGGCATCGGCTAGATTGATCCGTTCCTCGACCATCTGTCTAAAACTTGGAAAAACCTTGGGCTTGAAAATCTTAGCAGTATCCTCCAGTTGTGTGGAGGGATCTCTTTTAATGTGTTTACCTGGACATGAGGTTCCATGGATTTGAGGTAGTTGTTAATAATAATAATAATAATTTATCTTTTATATAGCGCTACAAACCCTTAGGCATCTGAGCGCTGCTTTTTATTACCCACAGTGTGTAACACTTACGTCTGGGGCCCAGCAGGAGTGCCTGGTCCGGTCTGTCGGCGAATACTGGTCCGGTCTGTGGTTCTTGCAGTTGCCCAAAACACTCCTCCCCACTCTGCCCACTGCTGGTTTAGTCACCCAATGGACGGAATGTGGGGAAGTGATCTGGATTGAGGAATGAGGTTCCAGGTCCCTCAGAGCTGCTGGATCCCTGGATGCTTATGACCTATGTTGCTTAGTCTTTAATGTATTGCCCCAGTTTCTTCACTGGGTTCTAGGTGGTGTTGCAGTTCTACCCAGTTCCTTCACTGGATCCAGGTGGCCCAGGCCTGCTGCGGCGCACCCAACCACCTCGTACAAGCCCTCTGCTGAAGTGTGTGGTTCCGCGCTGGTTAGGTCTTATAATAATTAATAATAATAATAATTTTGCATTTATATAGCACTACAAACCCTCAGGTATCTGAGCGCTGCTTATTATTACCCACGGTGTGTGTGCTCATTTATCAACCTCGGAAGGATGAAAGGCAGAGTTTGGCCCTGCCGGGATTCGAACCTGCGTTAGCAAGCGCTGCACGGATGTCAAAGCGAGCGCTCTACTCGCTGTGCCACTTGACCGGAAGGAGGGCCAAATGTCAAGGGGCCTGCCATAGACCGGTAGCAAAGAGATCCAGCGTTCCTCAAGGTTTGATGCCCAAGTAACATCCCAGAGCCACTGTCCCACAGTGGGGCTAGCAAGTCTAAGCCATAACAGCAATATACAGTGCACAGCAAGAATCATACAAAGACTAGCAAGTTTGCAGTGGGTATACTGAAGAAACAAGAACTCATGAAACAGGCAGTTCATTGGGCAAGGCTCGATAACACAGTCCAGCATCCCAGATACAGCACACAGACCCTGATCCAATAGATTGTGGGGCAATCCCAGTCCATATGCAGGTAGCCTGCGTTGTCTGAGTATCATCTGGGGCAGAGGAGGGAGTTGTCTCGAGACATAAGGTGAAGTTTAGCAGGGGTATAGTGAAATCTGTGCAGTAGCTTAAATTGAATTAGTCGGAACCTGGCATTAAGGGAAACCACCCGTGTCTGCATACACATATCTTGCCAGACCTTATCAGTGATACCAAAACCCAGATCCCTGCCCCAGGCCTCCCGTAACTAGTGGTTTGCTAACCCGATCCTGCAGCAGATTGTGCAGCCTGGATACTATCCCAGTGGTCGACGCGCCTCCCATAATCAGTGTCAGAAGTGGTTCATCCGGGGGCGACGTGAGGAACTCCCTCCATGCCTTCCTGAGCGCATGGTGCAGTCATGCCTACTGTAGCCATCGGGAGGTCTACCTACCAGGGTGTTTAGGCAGGTCGGGCAACGCGATAAAGGAGCCCATAACGAACACATCACCCAGAGTTGAGTAGCCATCTGCCCACATTTTCACAGCCGTCTTGCCTATCTTAGGAAACCCTGGGTGGAGGTTGCAAAGCGGCAGATCCCTATGGAAGAGGTAAGGGTTATCTGTCAGCTGCCATATTTTATCCCATGCCAACGCTGTGGTGGCCGCTGGACTGGCCACCCCAGGATCTTTCCACAGTGGGGGTAGTACCAAGGAGTGGATGTCTTGGGGCCTGGTCACGTGTTGCTCAATCTTTATATGTGGGAGTGGTGGGCCATCAGTAAGCTGCATCTTGAGCCTGGGCCGCTAGCTAGTACTTCTTGAAGTCTGGGGCAGCAAGCCCTCCCTGACTGTATGGTCTCGTAACAGTGGCCCATTTAAGTCTTTCCGCCCCAGCATGCCACAGAAAGCCCTTTTACAGCAACCCTCATTGCCTCAAACAATGCTGGGCTCGGCCATATCAGGACATTCAGAAAGCGGTAGAGTAGTTGCTGCAATACTATCATCTTTAGGAGTGACACAGGGCCAGCAAGCGTTATAGGAAGTTTTGCCCAGGTACGCAGTTTAACTGAGAGTTGTTGCAGGTAGGAGCCAAAGTTTTGGTCATACACTAAGCTTGGTGTCTAGTGAATTGGACCCTGAGGTACTTAATCTCAGTGGGAGACCCAGCCAAACCCATGAGGTCAAATGGGGCAGCAGTGGCGTCTGTTAAAGAAAACAGTTTGGACTTGGCAAAATTGACTCAGAGTCCAGATAGGTGTCCGAAGCGGAGGGCATCACTCATGATGGGAGCAAGATTCTCCTCTGGTTCTCTGACATACAACAATGCATCGTCTTCATATAGCAATATGATTTTGGGAGAGCCCGAGAGCCTGATCCCCCTATGTGCATGCTTTTGGTGCGTCAGGTCAGCCAGAGGCTCCATAACTACTGCAAAGATAAGTGGAGAAAACGGGCAGCCCTGCCTGGTAATCCGGCAGATGTCAACTGGGGGTGCGAGCAAGCCATTGGTGCAGACTCTGGTCACTGGAAGCGTGTAAAGTAGCTGTATCAAAGAGGTGAATCGGGGGTCGAAATTACACTTCTCGAGTACAGCCCAGAGGAACCGCCAAGATACCAAATCAAAGGCCTTCTGAACGTCCAGTGTAGCTGCGACCACCCATACCTTGGGATCCACTCAGGCTAGAATATTGAAGAGGCACCTCAGGTTGAGGGCCGTAGAGCAGCCGGGCATGAAACCAGACTGATCCGGTGTTATGGGATATAGGGGCCGAGTCGGAGGGACAACACCTTCACAAATATTTTAACATCACTATTGATGAGTGAAAGGGGGCGGTATGAGCCACAGTTTGTAGCCGGTTTACTGGGTTTGTGTAGCACAGTTATAACCACCTCTCTAAGTGTAGGGGGTGGCACCCCTCACAAACAGTATTCATCACATAGGGCAGAGAAATGGGGTGCGAGGCGGGACCTATAGCATTTATAAAAGTCCATAGTGAGACCATCCGGCCGGGAGACTTCTCCAAGGGTAAAGTCTTGATGGCTAGCGAGATCTCCTTGACACTCATCGTAAAGTCAAGAGCATCTCTAGCCTCATCAGGAAGTACAGAGAGCGAAAGGCCATCTAGCAACGCATCTATGTCTGGGCCGGGCACCACATCGTTATTGCCATAAAGTGCCGCATAGAAGAATCGGAACACCTTGTTTACGCCAGGGGCATTATGGACTAGTACCCCAGCAGCGTCCGTGATGAGCGGGATGTGGCACCTTGCCCCCTGGAGTGGCTTTGATGTTGTATTAGTGATAAATATGTATTAGTGATTTTAGTGATAAACAACCAATTTTAGAGTAGAATAAGCATCCATTTCGGACTATGTATTTTGCCTTTCGCAAGTTACAGTAATAGCATGTTTTTTTTCTGCCGTTGTCTCTGTTACGATCATCACAAAACATTCCATATCGGTGTCCTCGGGTCACTTGACAAAATCCTTGTGCCTAAATGCTTATGTACAGTGTAGAAATATTTGACCATAGCACATCAAGTGGCCATTGACTTCATTGTGCCACCATGAATGCTTTGTTGTAATGTGTATATCTTTCCCATCTCCCTGGCATGCTGTTCAGGATATTTGTTTGCATGTATGAGGTAACAAGCGCTCTGAGTATGGGATGTCCTGTGAGTACACTTCTTTCCATATTTTGCCAACCTCTGAAGCCTGAAAGTAGATGCGCGCAGGCTTGACATGCGGCCAACTTTGCACCAGACCTGCAGATTAAGTTATCTGATGTGCTGTTAAATCTCAGTTACCAGTTTAATGGTACCCACTACAGAAAACATGCTCGTTTAACTATAGCCGATATGATAGCTAAGTGGGTTGAGCGCTCAGTGCTGTGATGTGTGTGTGATCTGCAGGTTCGAATCCCAGCAAGGCCATCTAAGCCTTTCTTCCTTCTTAGGTCGATAAATGAGTACCAACACAGGTTGGGTGATATTGTATGCATATTTGTTCTATAAAAAAGAGCTAAAGCGCTATACAATAACATATTATCATTTGCCTTGGACGTCTGCTTGCATTCACAGTAATTTGACAATATGGATCTATAGACACAGATATTAATGATACATATGGTGATCTATTCTTGCATGAAATGTATATGACATTAGTGAAAACATAACCATATTTTTCGTAGTGTACTTAGGAACAATGCTATTTGATGCCACTTCCTGTTTTGTCAAGGGGTGACGGTTGTGTTTCATTGCTTCCCGGGATGTCACTTTGGGGTGGGGTCATATGATATCACTTCAAGTGATGTCATCGGAGATTAAGGGTCGTGAGGCGAGAGGTGGGCTACTTCTTTGAGGCGAGGGCCAATTTCTTTTTGGGTGTCTGGGCCTATTTCTTGTCCCAGTCCGACCCTGGCCACCAAGATATCTTATTCTCTATAGGACCCTGGAAACACACTATGCTGGAAAGTAATATCAGACTAAGCAACTTTCCATTGGGTTATTCATAAAGGAATTTCTAACCTTGAATTTCTTCACAAAGGACCTGTGTGTCCACTTCAATTGGTTCACCAGTATGCAAGGAAATAGAAAAGAAACCTCTGCTTAAGATTGACCTGTATATTGATAATACAGTACTCCTTGTTCACTCTGTTGTTAATATTATACTTTTGTTTCTTGTTATGAATTTTTATTGATGGTATTATATGTTGTCTTAACCTTCCATTTACGTATGTTGCACTTTTTTTCAACATTTGTTCTCAACTTTTATGCATTGAATACTTATCTATATAACTAGCAAATAAAACCTTTGTTTGCTACTCTCTGGTTTGTTTTAGCTCAGTGAGAAGGCAATACACCTTTGACCTTAGGTTTGGATCCATCACTTAATAGACCAACCTACATATCAATCTGTGGGCAGGACCACCCTCCTGTACCTGTGAAGTACTATAGCCTTGAGCTTGTCCACTAGAAAGGGTACCCCCCTCTTTTTTACCAGTCCGACCCTGAACCACAGCCTAATTTGTTCCTCAAGAATGGCCCGGGCAGCCCTAGATAACTGCCAGGCTCTGCTCCCAGAACCTGTCTAGGTTGAGGTCAACATTGGTGTTAAAGTCCCCACCCCACAGGATGGGCATAAGAGGATATGTTGCCAGTAGGTCTGTCACCTGGGAGTAAAAGGTGGGGTCATTGATGTTCAGCCCTTATATGTTCAACATTACCACCTCTAAACCAAGTAGTGTACCGTGCACCAGAACATAGCGCCCAAGGGGATCTACGAGTGGCCTTATATACATATTGCAGTGATTTGTGAATAAGGATCCTGACACTGCGGCTTTGAGTGGAGTAATGTGTATAAAAATGAATTGTACCCCAGCTTTTAGCAAAACTATCACAGCTTGCAGCTAGTGCATGTGTTCCCTGTTGGAAAAAGAATGTGGGCCTTGTGCCATTCAGCATACAGTTGTAGCATCCACATCTTAACATGATTGCCCAGACCCCTAACATTCCAGCTCATGCACATCAAAGTGTCAGCCGCCATCGGCCCATTGCAAACAGTAGGTCAAGGGCCCAATGCGGGCCAGTGGAGAGCACCTTGCAAGAAACACTTCAGCGGATAGTCATAACACCCTATCACACATGTCAAGCATTTTATGTTTTACTTCTCCTGACCACCCACCCCCTCCCAATCACAGGAGTGAACACCCTAAACCAACCAAACCAACACCATTTGCAGGTTTGCATGGGGGGGGCTTGTTTCGCAGCATACAGCCCCGCCTTCGACACAGCAACATAGTAACTAGCAAGTATGGTATGCACAGCACCATATGGGTAACTCATATGCAGGAGAACAACAGCTACCAAAGCCGGGTAGCCCCAGCACCAACATGTATAAAGAATGTCCTGCATCAGTGACCTAGCCACGGTATGTAACAACAGTAAACGTGAAGGTTAAACAGGGTCATCCACGGAAGTGCTGCTTCCTCTGGGATTGTAAAAAAATAAATTTTCTCAGAATGTTCAACCCTGAGCTTAACTGGAAACAGCATAGCGTACTTAACCCCAAGGTCACGGAGCCTCCTCTTTACTGCTAAGAAGGACTTCGGTTCCTACTGCATGGTGATGGAATAATCAGGATAAAGATGGATTCTGTTGGAACCCAGCAGCAACTCCCCTTTTGCCCTGGCAGCCTGCAACAGTGCGTCCCTGTCGCGGTAGTCCAGGACCCGGGCAATAATTGGGCAAGGAGAGGCTCCTGGTTTAGGCTTTGTGGTCAGTGAGCGTTGAGCATGTTCTATAGCAAACTGGGGTGGCAGTTTGGGACCATCTAGCAGGTAGAAGAATACGTTCAACAAGTCTTCAATGGGGCCTGCTATATTGTCCTCAGGAACACTGATTACGCGCAAGTTATTGCGCCGAGAGCAGGACTCCAAATCTTCATTATTCTTGCTGACAGCCTGCACCTGCTTGGTGAGTGAAGTCATGTCAGCTCTAAGCATGGTACTGTCGTCTTCTGCCAGCCCGATTCTGGTCTCAGTCTCAGTGACCCGGGAGTCGTTTTTTTTCCATGCAGGAATTTATTGCACTAATTAGGCCACTCATGTCATATGGTTTAGTGTTGAGGGTAGTGAACCCCTCATGCATGTAGTCCATCATTCGCTGCATCTCGGTGGAATCCCCGGCTGCAGTCGTGGAAGGGCCCGCCGTAGCCCTCTCCCTGTTCTTTGAACGCAGTCTTGGTAAACATGTTGATGGAGTTTTGTTTTTTTCCCCTCTCCTTTGATCATGGCTGCAGCATGTGCAGAGATGGCAGGTAGATAGGTGAGGTGATTGAGTATTTATCAGTGAGAGGCAGGGGAAAATAGAAAATGTGGTGGGTGCAGTGACAAGGGTCACACCTTCCAGTCGGGATCTAGCAGGAATATCTATCATGTCTCTGCTCTAGATAGTGATTGTATCTAGCCCATAGCACAGGGGGCCACCAAGAGCAAGCATGGGAGGTTTCAGTGGTACTGTGGTACATGGAAGACTCTGCTCCACAGGAGGCACAGACCCAGACAAGGTGAGGTCTCAGCCTCTGCTAGCAAGCCAACCAGGAGAGAGCAATACAGGAGGAGCAGCCATCAGCCACCGGGCGATCAGCACTAGAGGCCCAGTGGTACCCAGAGTGAGCAGTCTCCCAGAGCAGAATGCGGAGAAGAAGCAGGTAAGGGCACTAGGACAGGATATCAGGCAGTCAAGGGCAAGGGCACTGCCAGCATGTGGCAACTCACTGCGCTGGTACTCAGAGTGAGGTAGCCCACCAGTGTAGCTTCGGGGCTCCGAGCGCAGCAGGGGTCATGGAGTTGAGGGCGCGGAGTCACCAGTAGATGTTGGCAGGAGCGGGCAGACCCCAGCGGTCCTCTAGCGCGCTGCTTGTACAGACGCCGGAATATTCAGGCACCACAGCCAGCCGGGTGCCACAGTATAGGCAGGTAGAACGCAGCAGCCATTACGCTGATGGGGCAGCAGTCATAGTGCAGGCCAGTCACAGCATGGTGGGGCCGATGGAGCCCAAAGTCAGCCAGGGAGGTGATGTAACCCTACGATTCAAGGATTCTCTGTTTCCGCTTCGTAATGTGCCCAGCAAAGGTGCATACAACACTGTGCGATGGTTCCCGAGCTGCAGGGCCACCAAATCAAGCGGCCATTTTGCTTCGCACACAACAGTGCCCCCTGTGATGTGTGGTTTTTAATGTTCTGGGTGGGTGGGTGTGGGCCTGTGTAGAGAATGCAATGAGTGGGTGTAAGAGAAGGTGTGAGTGACTGGTGGGTGAATGAGAAGTAATGTGAGTTTTTGAATGTTCTGGGTGGGTGGGTCAGTGTGCCTGTGCGCAGAGAATGTAATGAGTGGATGTAAGAGAAAGTGTGAGTGACTGGTGGGTGAATGAGAAGTGATGTGATGTGTGTTTTTGAATATTATGGGTGGGTGGGTGGGTGTGTGCCTGTGTAGAGAATGCAATAAGTGGATGTAAGAGAAGGTGTTAGTGACTGGTGGGTGAATGAGATGTGATGTGTGTTTTTGAATGTTCTGGGTGGGTGTGACTGTGTAGAGAATGCAATGAGTGGATGGGAGAGAAGGTGTGAGGGACTGGTGGGTGAATGAGAAGTGATGTAATGTGTGTTTTTGAATGTTATGGGTGGGTGCGACTGTGCAGAGAATGCAATGTGTGGATGGGAGAGAAGGTGGGAGGGACTGCTGGGTGAATGAGAAGTGATGTAATGTGTTCTTTTTGAATGTTCTGGGTGGGTGGGTGTCTGTGTAGAGAATGCAATGAGTGGATGTAAGAGAATGTGTGAGTGAGTGAGTGAGTGAGTGAGTGAGTGAGTGAGTGAGTGAGTGAGTGAGAGAGAGAGAGAGAGAGAGAGAGAGAGAGAGAGAGAGAGAGAGAATGAGTATGAATGTAATGGTGTGTTTTTGAATTTTCTGGGTGGGTGTGACTGTGTAGAGAATGTGATGAGTGGATGTTAGAGAAGGTGTCAGTGACTGGTGGGTGAATGAAAAGTGAAGTGTGTGTGTGCGTGCATGCGTGTGTGTGTGTGTGTGTGTCAGTCTTGCCATTGCTTACTGTGGCATGGCATTTATTACTCAGCATCTTTAAAAAAACAAGCATAATAAGTAGTGTTACCGTGGTAGACTGATGTTTTGGTGTAGCAGTCCATATATCCTTCACTGTAGTATGACTTTTTATCAACTGAGCATGAATCAAGCAAGATAAGTGTTCTTATGGGTCTAGACTGGTTTACCTTGGATCCAGTTTGGACAGGTTTTCCTATTGAAACATATCACTTTTAATGACCAAACCAACGGGAGTATGTACTTACATCGGAGTACTGACATATATCCAGATCCAGTTCCATGCCAGTAATGATACTATAGAAAAACATCTTAAAGCGAACATAATGATGGCCTTATAAGGGAATACTATCATATGTTGGTGGAGCCAGTATGGAAATGTATGGGCACAGCCAGCATTGAAATGTTTTTTGGGAAATGCCCTGTGCACTTTTGGTGACTTGCATCGATTCTACTTTTTTCATGATTTACCCTACAAAACCGATTGTTGGCCTTTTTCCCACATTGTTGGCCTTTTACCCAATGTTCCCAGAAAGTGTTCTGTGTAACGCACCATTTTAACCCATTGTTCAAAACATTTATTCTGGGGAGGGAGAAGAGTCTCCCGGGGCCCACCCCCACATCCCATTTTCACTAGTTCGGGCTCCCTCGCTACGCTACGTTCAGTGTGCAATCACATGCTTGTGGCAAATATTTACACCCTCCAAAAAAACAACTCACCAGCCACCACTGGTGGCTAGTATATTTGTGGACCAGGCGGCACCCCCTTCTCTCTGTTATGTAGAGATTTAAGCTTTGAATGAAAAACATATTTACTTCTTTCACTTGCAGTAGTGCATTCCCCTGTAGCGGCATATTCATCATGGACATTACGCACACGTGGGGTTCCGGACCGGCCTAGGGTGTGGCGTGCCCTGTGCTTTGTTGAGGAGCTTGTGGGGGGAGGCCACAACATGGCTCGCAGGGGAGCTGCTAAATTTTGTGCTACGCCATTGGAAACCACTGGGTCTGACAAAGGGGTTAGTGCAGTGCACGCCTTGAAGTCTTCCAGTGAGTCCCCGGGTGAGAAGCAACTGGTGGGTGTTTTCAATTTTAAATAACTGTGTGGTGCTATGAATTTATGTGTGCAGAAATGATATTACATTGAATGTTTTTTTTTTAAACGTCCTCTGGCAACCAGTGTTATGCTTGGATACAAAAAACTATGGGTGGTCTTTGGTATATTGAAAGCACCTTTCCCACATATTATACTCCAGGAATAATAACATTATCAGGTGCACTCCCCTCTGTGCACGCAGTCCAGTCTAATAGGTTTCTTCTATCGTAGTGGTAGCTGAATCATATATACATTTATAACCAGGGAATTCTGTTGATACAAAATCCTGGTCAATGATTTAATTTTCAGGCCTTGCTCATGCAGCATTTTCTTGGTGTTTTTCTTCTAAATTTTGATTAGTATAAAATATCAAAATGTTCCCTTACAGTGTGGAGTACTGCTTGTTACTGGGAGGAAGGTTGATCTTCAGTAGTAGGGAAGACCTCCCATCACCAGTTTCTTCTCCTACAAAGATGATCGTGATTTCTGGAACTTGGTTGTTCTGGAAGTGAAATTCCAATTGAGCGGTAAGCTGCTCAACCAAATGGTGGGTGCCCTTCAGGCTAACATAATTTGCACTCTTCTTGAGTTTGATAGGCTGGTTAGTCTGGGTCTAGAGGACCTGGTTCATGCAATTGATCAGAGGTGATATCTTCTGAAGGAGATTGTTCCCCAGTAAACAGGCAGTGCCCTCTGGAGTCATGACTATCACTGCGTGATTTAAGCGTTGTCGCCCAATTATTTTATTTCTAGATCTGCAGGCCCTTTGACAGAAATATCGTTCCCATCAAAGTTTTGGAGTTGTCCGGAAAGAGGAGGGAGGGGAATCTGATGACTTATCCATCTTTCTATATTCAGTCAGTCAAAAACCTCTTTAGACAGGAGAGTAGCTTGGGATCTAGTATCCACCAGAGGCGATAATTCACTCTGACCCTGTACCTTTACAGGGGCATAAAATCTGCTCTCTTTTCCTTAAGTCTAGAAAAAAAAAGTGAGTTAGTTGCCAGCTCGGCAGCTCGGCAGTCATCTTCTTAATGTTGAATCACTGTGTGATCTTGGGTGGTTTCTGTGGAAACCTCGCCTTGGTTAAGGTTGAGTTCCAGTGTCTGAGATCAGGAATCTGTGGGAATAAACCTACATTTGGAAATTGTATTGGTAGTTGGGCGGGGTCCTATTTCTCTATAGTCTTTGCTGTCCTTTTGTACCTGAAGACAGTCCTCAGAACCTGTTGGTGGGGAGGATACCTCTAGGTCTTGGGATTATCTTGTGTGGTGGCTGAATTCTATGGGTTTCTCTACCTGTGTTGGTCTCAGTATCTACACTGTCAGACTCAGGGTCTCTTTTGACCCGTTTTTTCTTGGGAGGGATTCCCCCATTCCTTAAGAATGTGCTTACCTGAATCCTCTGGGGATTCTTCTCTCTCAAAGGAAATCATTTTATTTTCTCTATTCAAAGTGAGTTTTTCTTCAGCCTTTTCTACCTACTCGGTTCTTTGGGTTCCACTTTCCAGGGGTTGGAAGAGTCACTATCAGGTTGGGAGCTTTCCAGCGGTTCAATTCAGGTAAAAAAGGAAACTTCCTCAAGGATTTGGTATCTCCCTTCAGCCAGGACCCCATCCTCAGAGACTTGTTGGTTGTCTGGACTTCCCTCCAGTCATTTCCCCCCTGGGGCATCAGACCAGTGTAAGGAAGGCACTGTATGAATAATAGACAGACACAAGTGATCACAGTGCAAGGGTGTTTATTAAACTGTATAAGTAGGTTGGAAAAACATCTAATCTAAACCTAAATCTAGGATGGGAACAAGCTACGACCATCAATTGAAAATAAGGCAGTCCCTGTGGCGTTGTGTCAAATAAAAGGGCCTATACTAAGAAAAGACTAGACATGGTAGGATGACAGATTGTATTCCAACCTCATCCGGTGTAACGCAGGGCTGTAGGTTAGCACCCTTTCTTTTCAACATGTATATGTCAGACATACCGACTTACCTAAGCAAGGCATAATTGGCCTCTCCTAAACTGCGCGTTGAAAAATGGTTCATAGTGACTTTTTCAAACGCCATATTTTCGAAATGCCATTTTGTCGACACAAAAATTCTGAAATAAATTTTTTTTAAATGTTTTTTTTTTATTTTATTTTTGCATTGGGGGTGGGGAGTTCCCCCATCCCCCTGTTTTTTTTATTGACACTTTTTTTTAACTAACGAAACAAAAATAAAACAAAATTAAAAAAAATCTTATTTTTTCTTAATTTGCTGCAGATAATGGTCTTTTAATTAATGCCGTGAAAACTAAAATTCAAAACTTTGCTAGAGGAGTGAAAAATACATGGTTAGTATGGCCCGCTGAGGGGGCAATTTTGGCTCAATCTTCTAGTGTGATCTATTTGTTTTTTTGTTTTTCTCAGTCAGGAATTCTACATCCTTGTTACAACAAATCCTGAATCAAAAAGTTGTATTACTTTCTAACCAAATGGCTACAGTGAACCAGATATTTGGCCACTTTTCGATCAGACTAGCTCTAAAGTTCTATGAAGGGAAATGTAACCCTAAAATTATACATGGTTTAGAAGTGTATTTTGATCTGGTCCCAGAGTAGTTGAATCAAATTGATGTCAAGCTGTGGAGGAGAATGCTGGGAATACCTAACTGTGTCCCTATCTCAGCTATTCGGTTTGAGCTGTGATTAACCTCTTTGAAAGCTCGAGTAAAATGGAATTGTTTGCAATTATACTTGAAATTCTTGTCCCCATTAGAATCCTCGCTTTATGAATGTCTGGGTAATGCAATGAAAGTGAAGCTAAATGGGTATAGAGTTCATTTTCTTTATGACTTTCAAAGATATTGGGCCTCATACCGAGTAGGGTGGTAAGGGTTAACCATCACCGGTAACGAGACCTGTGCCGTTAAACCCTTACCGCCCTACTACGAGTTCCCTTTGCGGGTTCTTCCTCAACGCCTGCTTTTAGCAGGCATTAAGGACAGGACCCGCAAAGGGACTCCGAGGTCAATAACGGTACTGTAATTTACGGTACCGTTATTGCCGCCTTCCCCCTTCCCATTGAGCCCTATAGGGGCTCAAATGGGAATGTGGAATGGCCCTGGTGAATGGGGAAATACCGGTCCCACCGACCTCGGAAAGGAACGGTAATTACTCCATTCACCAGGCCGGAGTTTGGACTAGTTCGGAGGCAGCCATGCCGCAAATAGCGGCGTGGTTACCTCCGAACTCGGAATGAGGCCAATTGTAACAAAATGTTGGAAGATCTGAATGCGACAGTGGCTATTTGATTGCGTATTCTACAAAGGTTAAAAAGCGCTTGTAGTACCTAGATTGGGTTGAGACAGTGGAAAAATTCCATGGTTATCCCTCTATGTGCCATTTAGGCATGACTGTGAAAAGAGAGGGTTTGTGTCATCCTATCTCAATTAATTTCCATGCATTTCTCCTAGAGCGATGTTTGTACGTTTTAGGTGGAACCTTCTGCCCACTCGTGAGATCCTTGAAAGTCGTGGAAAAATTACATTTGCGGATCACTTTTGTAGCTTCTGTAAAGACCATGAGATCATAGAAACAACAAAACACTTCATTTTGGCTTGCCCAGCTTTAAATGTCGAGCAAATGAGTTATTTGGGAAAGTTGTTTCTCTCAGCAAACTGGATAGCCACTGATTCCTTGTGGCAAAGATGCCTAAATTCACCCAATGTATGAGACACGTTAGCAGTTGCAAGATTTTTTTGATCTATTTCTTTATGACCTAAAGTGTAATTTTCACTTTTTTTAAATATAAATGTATGAACTGTGATTGTTTCTTTTTGATATTGTTGAAGTTGTAAAGTTTTTTTTTTAATCATGTACAATAAAAATAAAAAAAATAAGAAAAACTTATTGTCAATCCTTACACTAAATATAAAAAGACTGTGGGATAGGGTTCACAAGAAAGAAGTGTTCACAAATGATAAGTCAGGATGTGCTAGCCAGGGGTCTCCATTCCCACGTTTTTAGCACGGTGGGACTCCTGAGCACAGCTTCACACATCAGGGCCTTCAGTGATTAAGTCTCTTTTCTACAAAAAGTCTCTTGCCCGAAGGACCCGATGGGTTTAAATAATAACAAACAAAAGAAGTTCTGTTCCAAATGTATGTTGGGTGATGGATTCACCCCTTGGTCCCGCTCTTCTGGGCGCAGACCCTCAAATAATTCTTATCAATATCAGGATATTCAGAGGTTGTCTCTCCTGCTTCCAATGATCTGATAGGTTCAAATAACAAACAAAATGTTCTTTCGGATTACACGTGGTGACGATTCTTCACCCCTGGGCCTCCCTCTTCTGGGATTAGACCCCTCTCGAATATCAGCCTCCCCTCTTCGGGTTCAGTCTGGCTTGTATTTTAAAGATTTTTTATTCTTGCCTTTATGTTTCGATGGAGTGATGGTTTTCCACCCCCTGGATCCCTCTCTGCCTGTCTCAGACCCTTCTTGAATATCAGCCTCCTTCTGTCGTGTTCACTTTGGCTCTCATCTGCTGGCTTTCCTCTTTTGCTTTCACAGTTCTTTGGGTGACAACGTTTCACACTTGGATCTCCCTCTTCTGGGCTCACATCCTTTGCAAATCTCAGCCTCCCTCCCCTGGGTTTACTACGGACTTTCAGAACAATTTCACCTTCAACACTCATGAATCTTAACATCCTTTTAAACATTTCACCATGGACATCCCTATACCGGGTTCACTTTTGTCAACACACTGTTTCATGAGTCTGTAGAGTTTACACCTTTTTATCGGCATCCCTCTATCGGGTTCACTCTTGCCATTTCCCAATTCCTTCTACTTTCTTCTGATGCAGGATTTACTTCCCTTGTGTTCTCAATGATTGGTCGGTCAAAGACTTTCAACTATACTTGGATTTTGCTAGACCACTGTATGACCACTTTGACCTTTTCCTCACGGCTCCCCTAGGGCCTTCTGGTTTCAGTAGTTTAATTCAATGCAGGGTCAACCAGAGTCTATCGTGTGAGCACCCACGTGGTGCCGGAACCCTCTGCAGCTGGTCTTCCCTTAACAATTTACAATTCTTTGAACTTTCCTCAATGTGCAGTTCGGTTTCTTTATTGGTTCGCCTTCGACTCACTGGCTGTGATGAACAGCTTGGCTTGTCACTATATCTGGAGTCAAGGCCGTTAGCACGGTAGCAGGTGTCTCAATCTGTCCTGCTTATCAGCGTATGCACGGTCTGGGTACCATTGACATCTGCTGCAACACACTTGAGCTATTGTTCGTGGGATTGTGGTTCCTTCTACTTAGGTCTTGCGTGTCTGGGTCGGAAAGGGCAAGATCGCATCTCTCCTTTTCAGCCTCTCACCATCTTTCTCCTCCTCTTGAACTGCCAGGCTTGGATAGCTGTCTCGTCGTGCGGTCTGCTTTGCTCATATTATGCTCTTGTGCTTCACCTTTTATCCCTGTGGGGAAGAGAAAGGGCTGTGTGTGATTTTGGTCAATTGCCTGACTCTCACAGACCCTTGTGTTGGACATGTCAGGTAAACTACTCTAGGGTTAACCCGTGGTTTTCCATGGTGTGAGAAAGTGTTTGTGTCAGAAAAGGGGGGTTTGGTAAATTCAGAATGACTGGGACTATTATTATGCAATGAACCGGGGTATTTTGGGAAGGGTAGTGTTTTGTCTGAGCAGATTGGGAGCACAGGAAATAATAATCAGAGGGATGGGAAGGAGAATGACTGAGAGTATTTGGGTAGGACACAGGAAAACAGGGATTCTGCTAGATGTTGTTTTTGAATGTAATGGTTTTTGGGATCGTAGGTATTTTGTTAATTACGGAGGCGTTGTTGGATTTGGGAAAGAGAGATGTGGTGAGAGGAAGGGTGGTAGATGCGATACATCTTACAAAAGCCTCAGGGACTCCGTTCTCCTCACCTTCTTCTTCTCTATAATACCACGTCTCACCAGGGCATTTCCCCAAGCACAACCCTGGTCTCCCCTATGCAGGTGATCCTCCCTCACTATTCCACCCCCGAGGTTGCTATTTGAGAGCACCAGCCCTTCCCTGGACACCTGAATAAGGGATTCTCGAGGTTTACCTGGGAGAATACCCTCAAGTTTCTCACTCCAGCTTGTTGGGGTATTCTGAGGAACATGGCCAGTGTGAGGGTTTGACTGAGCTGTCATGCTGCGCCCAATGTCTTTGGCCAATTGTTGGACCGGTTGCTGCAATAGGTTAACGTTCTCTCTTCTCTCTGGGTTGAAGGTAGGTCTTGGCGTGCGTGCCTTTTGTGGGTTTCTCAGTGTCGAATTTCTTTTCAAAATGGCTGCGTTACAGTTGGACCAATTATAATGATTGTGGTCTTGCAGCCCTGAAAAGAAACTGAAGTACTCTGGAGAAAACTAGTAGATAAGAGATGACAGCACACAATACTTTCGGCTTGGTTTGTATTTCCAAGCTTTTTTATTTTTATTCAAAAAAGTTTCATATATCTAAAACATCATTAAACAGCACAATAATACCACGTAGCTCACTCTCTTTCTCTCACTCACACTCATATTTTCTTCATCACACAAATTGGTTTCACACATAAAGTAACAGTAACACATATGTTACTTTTCTGTTCTTAAAGGTTATATGCTAACAGGGTCCCTTCATTAATTCTAGATGACAATATCTGTATGCTGTTGTTCCCACAGATCTTCACGTCAATTTGGACTGTGTGATGAGGAAAATATGAGTGTGAGTGAGAGAAAGAGAGTGAGCTATGTGGTATTATTGTGCTGTTTAATTATGTTTTAGATATATGAAACTTTTTTGAATGAAAATAAAAAAGCTTGGAAATACAAACCAAGCCAAAAGTATTGTGTGCTGTCATCTCCTATCTACTAGTCCATGTGCTTTATATTCCCTCTGTTTCATTACCTGGATGACTAGAGATTTATTACAGGTACCCCTTTTTGTTTTTTGCTCTGGAGAAAACTTCCATTTTACAACTTCAATACAATTGACATCATGTTTTATTTCAAATACTGACATTGTTTGTTCATATAGTTCGACATGTTCCAACACCAAATACTTAGCATTCTTGTGATATGGGGGCGTAAAGCTTTTTATGGCTTTAATTTGCCTGATGGGGTCCTGAACAAAATCTTGTCTTCATATTTGTATTCCTTCTGTGTCTCTGAACAGGAGTCCATTATCCTTCAGAATCAGTAATGTTTTAGGAGCTCCCGTCCCGGTCTTCTAGGCGCTCCCTATCTCTATGATATTGGGAATGCCCTTATAAAAGCATGGGATCTTTACTCCTCTTTCGCCTGTGTCGCTCTGAGCTCTCAGGGTCACTTTCCCTGTAGTCACATTTTGGTGCATGGTAACAGTCTTTTCTTCAAACTGTTGAAAATAGGCACTATCCCGTCTTCCAGGTGACCAGCCATCACCTGAACATGTGGAGGTTTTTAAAATGCCTTTCCTAGCCTGAAACCTCTGCCTTTCCCTTTCATCTAAGCAGGCTAGATCTCTCTGCAAGATCATCTTATGTAAATCTAATTCTCTAATCTTCTCATATGTGTTGTCAGGGTCAAAAGTACACACAGGACTATTTCTGGTCTCCCATGACACACTAGACCGTTCACCTTCCCTTCTTTTTGGTAATAGTGAGTATCCATAAATATCAGATAAGGACCAGCCCTCCTGATCAGACTGGCTAGGCGTAGGTGAATCCCCCTGCTGTATGTCCCCATGGTCTCTATATAGGGCATGCATAGGATTAGTTCCAGTCCGCCCTGGGGAGTTGTAGGTAAATGATAGTAGGGACTTGATGGCAGGGGATGCTCTCCTCTATCATATGACCCTAACCCCAAAACTGGTTGGTCAGACTGTCTCAGCGCTAGTTTGTTTTCTTTAAGCTCATTATTTAATTCCAAGCACTTGTTTCCCTCTGCCAGGATTTCCTGCTTACATTCCAAGAGTTTAACTTTTAAATCTGACACTGAGGCTTGGCTAGCTTCAAGCGCTCTCCTCTCAGTAGCCAGACGGCCCCTAACCTTCTGGAGAACTTTGTTCTCCCTCTGAGAGCCTTGCATTAGGCACGCATTTTCACTTAATTTTTCATTTAAAATGACAGGATCTCTCTCCTGAACTTCTCTACTATTAAATGTCTCCAACAGGTTGTTAGGGAGAATTTTCATTCAATGGCTAATTTCGCTTACCTAGTGAGTCCCTCAGCAGCTTTGCTGGATTTCTGGAGTTCATTTTTTCCACTTGGTAAGAGTGTGAGCTTTTCCCCCACTCTTACCCATGTTTTGCCATGTGTATTTCATCTGTTTTTGTGATTGTGGGCTCTGGAGTACACCACTTCAGTATCCCCCTTCTTTTGTGTGTTACACAGCACCTTCAGTGCAGTGACACAGGGTTGTCTTTTAGACTTCCCACCGACTCCATTTCTGGGCTGACTACTGTCCCTCAGAAAAGGGTAAAGTTGCATTAACTTTACTTAGTCATTTAACCACAGATCCAGTATCTTACATGGAGTACTGGAAAGGGTTAATCCTTAGCCCTTTTTATCTGTGCCTCCTAGAGCATTGTTTCACTCTTTTAACATTTAGACTTGGCTGGTGGCAGTGGTATCTACCCTAACTTTTCTACCGCGATTATACTATATAAACGTGGTACTGTTTCAGGCTATTAGCCTCGAACCTAAACCCGCTTGACCAAATAGTTTTTCTTTTGGCTCTGGTCGGTTTTATTCGCCAATTCTTTTTGTTAAAGTCCTTCTTGTGTTTTACTTTGCGCTGCAAACCAGGTTTGCCTCCTTTGTTCACTGTCTTTTGGCGGGCTTCTGCCAAGAAGCCCTCCTCTTGGCACCTGGGTGTCTAGGTGGGCTGAATGTGAGGGAGGGGTGTAGTCACCCCCTGCACAGGGTATCCTAGGAAACCCAAGTCGCACTTTGCCATGATTGGCAGAGGTGGTTGTCCAGGCTGGACAACTCCCCTGCTGCGTGATTGACAGCCAGGCTGTGTGAATGGGGGATTTTCGCATAAAAGGCAGGACTCTTGGGGAAGAAGTCAGAGTCGGCACTGGAACTACAAGGAACCGAAGAGAAGCGGAGAAGAAGTCGGCTGCTGCAACTATCCCGTCCCGGTGAAGCCCTGCTGCAGTCCTAAGCAATCTACCCTTCGACGACCAGAGAATATCCAGTCCGGAGTCCTCTTCCCTTGAGCCTAGTGGGGATAACCAGCTCATCTTCTACAACCAGAGGATCCTCTTTGTGGTCGAAATTGCTGCACACTGCTGTAGTGGTCCGGATAGCCATCTGAAGAAGCCTCTCCTGTTTTTAAGGAGCGCACCTTTTATTCACTGTCGCTGATGCCGGCTTCAGCCCTGTGTGGTGCAGACCCCTCCAGATGTCCTCCTTCTTGCCGAAGCTCCAGGGACCATGGGTCTGCAGGGAACTACCAGGAACAACTGCCATGGCACCAGCTTCTTCATTGAATAAGGTACTGTGTTCTGCTTGAGGAAATCGGATGAATCCCTTTTTCTCCTCCTATAAGGCTTGCCCTTATCTTCCTCCTTCTTATAACTTTTGCTTCCTCCATTGACAATATCTAAGTACTCTTGGCTACGTTGAATCGTGAACTGTCCGACTGTGTGATCCTCGACAACAGGAACCCGGTTCCACTTGACACTGGCTCCGGCCTATTGACTCTTGAATTTCTGTCCATGAGTGTTCTCTGATTCTGTCTGCCTTGACAAAAGTATTGCCTATGATTTTTGCTCCCAACTCTCTCTGGGTATCACAGGTGCTAAGTGTGTTTTTGCCCCGGTAACATTTCTTGCCGCAGATACGTGTTTCTTTAGTAAGATCGAACTGTCATTACTGTCAAGAAGTGATCGCATATGTATTCCCGGTAACGTCTTTTGTTTCAAAACACTGGTCCGTTAAAACATAGGTACTTACCTTGAAGTTATACCGTACAAAGCGAATTGGTTGGTTATAGTATATTTTATGTGTGGTTTTGAATCAATAGAAGTGTTGTGTTTATATCAAACGGTTTAAAAATAAATGTACTTCTATTTTTTACCTGAAACCTTGAGTCAGTGTTTGCTTGAGTCACAGTAATTGTGGTCCCTTTGTGTAATGTCTGCTACTGCTCATATACTCTTGAGATAAGCCTGCCTGCTCCGCTACTGCTACCACTTTAACATAGTAGTACAGGCCTGTACCAAAGGTAAAACTTGTATTACCACTTGTAGTCTAAATTGTGTGAAGTGGTCCCTAAGGGCACTGCCCAGGATTCTGCCTAACACTGGTGTACAGCGATGAGGATTTGGAAGTAGAGTGATTACACTTAGAGTGCTGCTATTGCTTGGGTTCAACTAACCACAAGGCTAAACACCACTAATTCGATTTAACTAAGAATCATGTCAAATATGGAAAGCCACATTGAAGAGGGTCTCTTAAACTACACTGCTGAGGTTTTGTGAAGCATGTGTAGGGAGAGGAGTCTCTCTGGTAAAGGAAAGAAATCTGAATTGATTGCAAAGTTAATGGGAAAACAAAGTCTGGAGAGTGGGTCAGAAGGGCCTGCCCCTCCAGCAAATGTGGATACTGATGTTTCTGATTCTGAGAATATTACTTTAGAAGAAGTAGATGAGTCCTTGTTAGGAAACCCTACAACTCCTTTGCTTGCTCAGAAAGCACAACCTCTGTCCACAGGGACCCCCACAGGTCCTACACTTACTCCTGAATTTATTGCACTTGAGAAAATGATACTTGAATTGGAAGTGAAACGTATTGATGCACAAACTGCCATGAAACATCAAGAGTTTAAGCTCATAGAAATGGAGCTGAATCATGAACTAGAGATGAAGAAATTGTCTGGAGAAAAATGCTTCTCTCCCAGAGTCTTCTAGGTCTTCCAGCCCTAAGAGACCCCGTATGCCAAAGGACATGATTGGTATGTATGAGACTAAACTTGATGTTTTGGATTGGTTAGCAATGTTTGAGTACAATCATTGGTTTCAAGGTATCTCAGGGAATCAGCTGATTCCCTGGCTTTTTCTCTAGGCTTCCCCCTGTTGCAGGTGATGCTGTAATGGAGTTGGGGGGGGACGATAAACAGGATTATGAGTGTGTGAAGCTAGCATTAATAGCTAGATTTGGGAAGACCCCTTCCCAGTATCTTAAGAGGTTTAGAACCCTCAAAAAGCATGATGGTACCCCTTGGGCTACCTGGGTGTGTGAATGTTTGAAAAACTTAGATGGTTGGGTTAAGGGTTACAAAGTGAACACTTATGAAGGTTTGAGGAATCTTGTAATGTTGGAGTCTATTTTTGATGTCTGCTGCCCTGAGCTTAGACAGCACTTGGCTGATTCAAATGAGATAGATCCTAAGAAGTTAGCTAAGGCTGCTGACTTGTGGGTTGCCAACAGGGCTACTCACATGGATTCTGAGGCAACTCAGAAAAAGAATGAGGGAAAACAGCCAAAGAAAGATGGCAAAGAGAATTCCAATACCTCCCATCCAGAAGAGGTCCCCAAACATAACCAGGGTAAGCCACAAGGGAAACCAAATAGGGCTAGTGGACCTCCTGGTGCCAAACCAGAGGTAGGTCAGGACAGACCCCCATACCAGAGAGCATTTGGTAAATGCTTTAGTTGTGGGTCAACTGACCATATGAGAGGAGATCCCAGGTGCAAGGGTACCCCTGCAGGGGTTAGCACTACCTCCTTAGCCTTCTCCCCAGAGGGAGAAGTACAGATGGCTAGTGCCCTCTTTCACTGATTTGCTGAAGAACCGTTGGCTCTTCAAGCAACTGTATCCTTAAAGTCCAAGGGTCTGGGTAAGAAACCACATAGTGATGTGTATGACCCCATTCCTGATAACTCTAGGGAGTATTATGTGGACAGTGTTCTTGTCAATGGCCAGGACACCCCTGCCATGAGAGACACTGGGGACAGCAAAACAGTTGCGGATTAAAGATTTCTCAGGCCTGAGGATGTTGCTAAGGCACCCAAAGGACCCACCAAACTTGCTGGAGGCCCTGTTCAAATGGTTCCTATTCTACCAGCTCTTATTCAGTATAATAAAATGACAGTGAGGATCCCTGTCAGTATTCAGAGTGAGGTGCCTGGGAGAGTCCTGTTGGGGAATGATCTAAAAACTCTAGGAGTAGTATCCAGTACCCCCAGGCCTCCCAGTATGGAGAAGCAGAACCAAACCAAATTGGCTAGAGAGGCCACCTTAAGGGACCACTCTGAGTCTATGGGAACCTCTACAGAGAACCCCACTCCAAGCCCTGGTGTTAGTAAGTTGACCTCTAACCCACGCAAATTTCAGGCTAGTATGTTAGGGAAATGGGAGCCCAAACCAAGCTCCATCATTGTTCCCCCACTTTCAAAGTTTCTGACTCCCCCTGCTTCTGAGGAAGAGGTGGATAGACCAACTGGACCCCTCTCTAGGCCTAAGAGAACTGGTAATTCTCAGTGCTGGTGGAAAACCAGAAAAGACAAGTCTAAGGGCAAAAACCTCCAGACTGTTGGACCTTTCTTCAGAAGACTCCAACTCAAATCCTAATGTTAGGAGAGAAACTCCTAAAATAGGTAAGGTTAGACCTAAGAGGAAGGGGAATCATGTACCTTGCTTATCCCCAGCCCCTCCAACCAAGATGCCTGAGACCCAACCTGCTCCCAAAGGAGAGGTGGTGAGGAACCCTGGAGGCCCCTCTAGATCTAAGGGAATCCTTTATAAGGACCCTTTGAAAAAGCCTATCACAGGTTCAGGAGTTGAACCAACTTCTGAGGGACTTGTCAACCAGATCCCCTATAGATTCAAAAAGAAAGCTGCCTCTCAAAGGGTGTGTAGGTCATATAGCTTACAAAGGTAAACCTTTGATTGTAACACTGAACAAAGAGCGGGAAGTCACCACCAAAATGCTGATGGTCTCTCTAGGATGTTTCTAACCGACTAGAGGTATGAGAACCATCCAGGAGTGGATTAAATCCTCCTGTCCCTTAGTCTGGGGGGGCGAGTGTTAGGGAGAATTCTCATCCAATGGCTAATTTCCCTTACCTAGTGAGTCCCTCAGCAGCTTTGCTGGATTTCTGGAGTTCATTTTTTCCACTTGGTAAGAGTGTGAGCTTTTCCCCCACTCTTACCCATGTTTTGTCATGTGTATTTCATCTGTTTTTGTGATTGTGTGCTCTGGAGTACACCACTTCAGTAGCCCCCTTCTTTTGTGTGTTATGATATGATATGATATGATATGGCATTTGTAACGCGCCTATACACAAGTGTTTCACGGCGCGACGAGGCAGGGAAGGGGGAACAAAGGGAAGACAGACAATGATCCTACTAGGTCAGGTGTCATTCAGATCGCGCAAGTGCATGGGTAGGGGGAAGGGAAAGTGGAAGGGGAAAGGGAGGGGCAAAAAGTACAGTACAGGGTAGAATAATAGATAAATAATAGGGCCAGCTGGTGGCAAGTGCAAGGTAAGTGCAGACAAGTGCTGGGAAGGGGGCTGTAGGGATACAGAGACAGTCCCGCAGTGCAGGGGTTGCCAGGGAGGCAGTGCAAGTGGAGAGTGCCTGGGCCAAGGACCGGGATCGGTGTGAGTGGCCCAGTTGCAGATTCAGTGCAGTTTCAGTCAAGAATTAGCAGGGGAGAGGGGGGGAGAAAGCAGAAGCAAAGAGGAAGGTTTTGAGGTGCTTCCGGAACCGGAGATGGTTCTCCTCAAGTTTCAGGGAGGCAGTAAGGCTGTTCCAGAGGGAGGCCCCTGCCGCAGAGAGAGATTTACCCCCAACTCGTTGCTTGGAGAAGCGGCTGACCCTGAGAGAGTTGGAGGCAGATGAGCGAAGAGCTCGAGAAGGAAGATATTTAGGAAGAGAGAGTTGAAGTTATTTAGGCCCCAGGCCCCAGAAGGCCTTGTGGACAATGCAGAGGGTTTTGAACTTAATCCTCGCAACCACTGGGAGCCAGTGTAGAGATTTCAGTCCTGGAGAGATACGGTCCCTGGGCTTGAGGCCAAGGACAAGTCTCGCAGTCCTGTTCTGGATAAGTTGCAGAGGGCGGAGTGTAGAGGCAGGCAGATTTAGATAGAGGCTGTTACAGTAGTCCAGCTTCGAGAGAACCAGGGCTCGGGAGACAGTGAGCTTCTGGGGGAAGGAGAGGAAAGGAAGAATACCTCTGAGGAGGTGCAGCTGGTAGTGTGACTTCTTAGAGACGTCAGATATGTGAGGAGAGAAGGAAAGTGTGGAGTCGAAGATGACCCCGAGATTTTTTGCCTTGCAGGAAGGAGCAGGAAGAAGGCCAAGAGAGGCCGGCCAGAGAGATGCAGGGAAGGAGGGAGTGGGTGTGCCGATGAGTAGAATATCAGTCTTACTGGCATTAAGGCAGAGGTCATTGGCGGCACACCATTCCTGGATAGCAGACAAACAGTCAGAGATGAGGGAAGGAGAGGAGGAGGCCGAGGGTAGCCTGAAAATGAGCTGGGTATCAGTGCAGTGACACAGAGTTGTCTTTTAGACTTCCCACCGACTCCATTTCTAGGGCTGACTACTGTCCCCCAGAAAAGGGTAAAGTTGCCATTAACTTTACTTAGTCATTTAACCACAGATCCAGTACACCCCATCTTACATGGAGTACTGGAAAGGGTTAATCCTTAGCCCTTTTTATCTGTGCCTCCTAGAGCATTGTTTCGCTCTTTTAACATTTAGACTTGGCTGGTGGCAGTGGTATCTACCCTAACTTTTCTACCGCGATTATACTATATAAACGTGGTACTGTTTCAGGCTATTATTTAAGCCTCGAACTTAAACCCGCTTGACCAAATACTTTTTCTTTTGGCTCTGGTCGGGTTTATTCACCAATTCATTTTGTTAAAGTCCTTCTTGTGTTTTACTTTGCGCTGCAAACCAGGTTTGCCTCCTTTGTTCACTGTCTTTTGGTGGGCTTCTGCCAAGAAGCCCTCCTCTACGCGCCTGGGTGTCTAGGTGGGCTGAATGTGAGGGAGGGGTGTAGTCACCCCCTGCACAGGGTATCCTAGGAAACCCAAGTCGCACTTTGCCATGATTGGCTGAGGTGGTTGTCCAGGCTGGACAACCCCCCTGCTGCGTGATTGACAGCCAGGCTGTGTGAATGGGGGATTGTCGCATAAAAGGCAGGACTCTTGGGGTAGAAGTCAGAGTCGCCACTGGAATTACAAGGAACCGAAGAGAAGCGGAGAAGAAGTCGGCTGCTGCAACTATCCCGTCCCGGTGAAGCCCTGCTGCAGTCCTAAGCTATCTAACCTTCGACGACCAGAGAAGATCCAGTCCACAGTCCTCTTCCGTTGAGCCGAGTGGGGATAACCAGCTGATCTTCTACAGCCAGAGGATCCTCTTCGTGGTCGAAATCGCTGCACACTGCTGTAGTGGTCCGGATAGCCATCTGAAGAAGCCTCGCCTGTTTTTAAGGAGCGCACCTTTTATTCACCGTCGCTGGTGCCGGCTTCAGCCCTGTGTGGTGTAGACCCCTCCAGACGTCCTCCTTCTTGCCGAAGCTCCAGGGACCGTGGTTCTCCAGGAAACTACCAGGAACAACTGCCGTGGCACCAGCTTCTTCATTGAATAAGGTACTGTGTTCTGCTTGAGGAAATCAGGTGAATCCCTTTTTCTCCTCCTACAAGGCTTGCCCTTATCTTCCCTCCTTCTTATAACTTTTGCTTCCTCCATTGACAATATCTAAGTACTCCTGGCTACGTTGAATCGTGAACTGTCCGACTGTGTGATCCTCGACAACAGGAACTCGGTTCCACTTGACACTGGCTCCGGCCTAGTGACTCTTGAATTTCTGTCCATGAGTGTTCTCTGATTCTGTCTGCCTTGACAAAAGTATTGCCTATGATTTTTGCCCCCCAATGCTCTCTGGGTATCACAGGTGCTAAGTGTGTTTTTGCCCCGATAACATTTCTTGCCGCAGATACGCGTTTCTTTAGTAAGACCGAACTGTCATTACTGTCAAAAAGTGATCGCATATGTATTCCCGGTAACGTCTTT
Organism: Ambystoma mexicanum; assembly: GCF_040938575.1. Taxonomy (NCBI): domain Eukaryota; kingdom Metazoa; phylum Chordata; class Amphibia; order Caudata; family Ambystomatidae; genus Ambystoma; species Ambystoma mexicanum. Next base: position 375,645,904 of record NC_090926.1, on the reverse strand, counting down.
TGTTTCACAACACCGGTCCGTTAAAATATAGGGTACTTACCTTGAAGTTATCCCGTACAAAGCAAATTGGTTGGTTGTAGTATGTTTTATGTGTGGTTTTGAATTAATAGAAGTGTTGTGTTTATATCAAACGGTTTAAAAATAAATGTACTTATATTTTTTACCTGAAAACTTGAGTCAGTGTTTGCTTCAGTCACAGTAATTGTGGTCCCTTTGTGTAATCTCTGCTACTGCTCATATACTCTTGAGATAAGCCTGGCTGCTCCGCTACTGCTACCACTTTAATATAGTAGTACAGGCTTGTACCAAAGGTAAAACTTGTATTACCACTTGTAGTCTTAATTGTGTGTAGTGGTCCCTAAGGGCACTGCACAGGATTCTGCCTAACACAGGTCAGCCTCTGATTGCCTCACCTGCTCAATGACATCCATATTTTCTGTCCTGAATCTGGCCAATTCCTGAGAAACAGGCTGACCTTTATCTACATCTATTTTCAACTGATTCACTTTTTGCAACTAGACACTGTTATCCTGATTTAAAATGTCTTTTTCCTTGATGAGCTGCATTTTCTGTTGCTTCATGTTTGAGCTCATTAACGGATCATTTGAAGGCCACAATGTCATCCAACAATACACTATTGTGTATAGTCTGGTTTCTACGCTATCTTTGTGTGTCCTGGAGCACAGAGGAATGCAATTCATGCTCTGCACTGGCCTGCTGGTGAGTCTGTACCTCAAGTTCCTCAATGAGGTTTTCATATTTAAGTTCAGTAATTTTCCCTATTTCTATTTCTCTATTTGTTTGTTAAGTGCCAAAGCCCGTAGGCATCAGGGTGCTGCACAAAACAGAAAGACAAGACAAGATAAAGAGGAGGAGGCCAGCAACAGACTCCAACCCCTGCTTAGGCAACTAACCGCGGTTTCAAGCCTTTCCTAAACACAAGGCTATTTATTTCAGTTCACAGGCTTCTGGGAAGCTTATTCCATGCCTGAGCCATCAAAACTGGGAAGGAGCTACCAATCCCTCTAGTTCACTTGAACCTGGGGATACTAAGACTAAGAGTGTCAGAAGATAGAAGATTCCGGGCTGGTTTATATACTTCCAAATTTTCCTTCAAATAGAGGGGTGCATTTCTGAACAGACACTTATGTCCCAGGGTGAGCATCTTAAACTGGACCCTCTCTGCAACAGGGAGCCAGTGAAGCTTTTTCCTGGCCCCAGACACTGGCTCACTCTGAGCAATATGACAGGCTGCTCGGACCGCATCGTTCTGAATCCTTTGTAACCTACTCAGGCATTCCTTATTTGCCCACCTAACAAAGAATTACAGTAGTCGAGCCAAGATAAAATGATGGCTTGAACCAGCTTCTCGTGATTTATTTGGATGACCAAGAGGCAGATCTGTCTCAAGTGTTAGAATTCTTCACCACATAATTTACATGGGCATCAGCATTAAGCAATGCTTCCATGTAAATACCTAGGGTTTTTACTTCGTCCACGACAACAATACAACCTCCATATACCTCAAAACATTCATAGGCCTGACTCAGTGCTTGCAGGGCCTGTTCCAACCCATAAACCATTAGTTCCGTTTGAGTAGAGTTTAGAAATAGCCAATTGGCATTCATCCAGTCTTTGATGAACTTGTAGATGGAGTTTAATTTTTCTTGGTCGATCTCATGATTTCCACTAAGATCCATTGTTAATTGGAAGTCATTGGCATAGCTATGACATGGTAGCCCCAGATTCTCCAGTTCAACACATACAGGCTTAATGAAAATGTTGAACAGAGCCAGGGATATTGTGGTATACCTGTGGTACCCTGCAAAGGATTGGAAACATCTGCCCTGCGCACACTGTATTTCCGACCGGAGAGGAAGGAATCCATCCACTGGATAACCTTTTCTGAACAGTGACCAATGTCAGCCAACACGTTCAACAGATGTTTATGGCCGAGTAGGTCAGAAGCTGCTGATAAATCAAGAAGAATCAGCAGCGCCGACTCACTTCTTTGCAGAGTCATTAACATGTGAGTGTGTACATCGAGGAGAGCACTCTCCATTCCATGGTTGCTACGGAACCCGTACTGTTTCTTATGGAGAAGATTTGTGTCTACCATAAACTGTTGCAGCTGAATAGTAGCAGCTGAATAGTACCAGGCTCTGATGTAATCTATCCTCTAACTGCCTGGTTGATTGCTAGGCCTGTTCAGCCAACTGCTTGCCCAGTTTCCCCTTCAATCTGATTCAGCATACTGGCAACATTATTTTGCAATCCATCTTCTATCAATTGTAGATGGAACTACAACTGAGCTGGGCCATATTAATTTGTTCCTCAGACATTTTGGGTCATATAAAATGACTCTAGGGCTTTGTGTAAAATCCCACCATCAGTGCCTACTAATGCTGCTTCTTGTACCATTCTAGTTTGCCAACATTCTGCCTCCGGTTCAGGACAATCTGTACAAATGAAGAGCTTGACTAGGAGGAGTTTCCTGGTATCTTCCACTTCTATGTCACTTATTTAAGTGTGGTTTTTAAACAACCTCTGTAGAATTCTTGCTACACAGGAATAGAAAACTTGGTTTTTATTCCTGCTATATTTACTAAGAATGAATACCAAATTAAATTATATTTACTTTAACACTGTACAATCCTATTCTTCTAGACACAAAAGTATGACTGACTTGTGCCAGTGTCTTTACTGTACTGAATCTGGCAAATTGATCAGCTGTGAACTATTTAGATTTTGCTATCACTGGGGCACTTTCTATAGAATTGACAAGGCTGGCTGTCTTTTTCTAGTTTCTGGTCAATTTGTGTTGAAGCATGTGCTGCCCTACGGTTTGGCAATGTTTAAACCCTTTTTAAGGTGGGCTTTCTACTGGCGAAATAACAGTTTGGACTCCAAGGGAGATGAGCAGGTCTGAAGTTAGATGCAAATGTATGTTTCTCTTGTTTATTCAGTTTCGTATTCATAGGAGTTCTGCATGGTTGCAACATTCTCCATAATGTGACAAGGGAATGAATGGTATCTCAATAGGTTCCTTACTTTAAAAGACCAGACCTCGTGTTCTGGATTCCAGTCTAGGGTATGCCCCAAGGGGAAGGGCTGAGCCATTTGCATAACCCCCCCGCTCCAATTTCCACAAGGAGCTGAGATTTTGCTAAATGAGAGATCTGCCATTGTCCTCAGTATAGTTGATTTAACGTGTTTAACGTGTTGTTGGGCACTAAAATCGGACTAATTGGGATTTATGCCTACTCGGTCCATGTCCTTACTCGGTCCAGGTCGTCCTCCTCACATTACTAACATGGGAGTCGCTCCTGAAACTGTGGGATTCATGACAAGAGATTCCAATGGCCCGAGTTGATTACCCACAAACCTTAAGGAGACATGAGGGAATCTTTATCTGGACCACTTTAAACAGCCCTCTTTAAACTGAAAAACAATACATCAACTTTGTTTAGAGGGCCCTTGATTTTCCATCCCCATCCGTGTTAGTCCAATAATATATGTTATTCGCTATTGTAATATGACATACCACCACTAACTTGTTTTATTTTATCAAAAAATATCAATTTATTTTCATTTATAAAAACACATCACTAAAATACATTAATTACATTTCATATTTTTAACAATGTTCTAAAACACCTTATTCACCTTAGACAGGCTCATCGCATCCACAATCCGTTTTCTAGTACATTAATTCTTTAACAATTATTTCATCTATAGCACACGTTTTCAATAGGAATCTATTGCATAGGCCTGTGTATGTTGACAGGAGAATCCAACAGTCCTCACACCTTCTGATCTTCTGTGCAACTGTCACTCAGTTATCCAAACATTCAACACTCACAACACACCCCAGTTGATTACCACCAGGAACACTAAGGTGATTTTATTTATTGTTGTATGAAACTAGTTAATTAATACTTTTTTTAATGACATTAATGGAGAAGCAGAAGAGGTGTCACAAAGTAAATACCCATAGCTCTCAACCATTTGTGCTGCAAAGGCGGGTGAAATCACCCGATTTTGTTTTTGGCGGGTGAGACGCCCATTGGAATGAATGGGCGTGCAGTAGGTTTGGCGGGTGATCCATCCCTTTACAAGGCGGGTGACACCCGCCAAAAGCGTGTGAGTTGAGAGCTATGAATACACTGTGAGCGGGCTGAAGCGCCGGATCGCCACAATGATTCAGCGAAGACTGAGGGAAGGCACGTTGCTATGGACCAGGAGAAGCTAAGACGTAGACAAACCCTCTTTAGAGAAGCAGGCGGGGATGTGGTTTCACCATTGTGAAACCCAAGACGGATAACTCCGACAGCACTCAGCCATCGGCGGCAAGAACCGTCACTACAGAGGAGGAGCAGCCGAGACCCGAACAAACCCTACATGTGAGAACAGCCGTGGAAGACTACCACGGCAGACCGGTAGGTAACCACAAAGACGTGACTCGGGAGTGACAGCAGGGGCTAGGGGAATGGTGCCTCCGATCATGCATTCACATAGACAGAGGATGGGGGTGTCAAAACCCAGCCGGCCTGCAGCCAATACCGCAATACATGAAGAAGCAGAAAACGGTCAGCCTGCTTTGGCTGCCCCTTTACATGAACGTTACCAAAGCGAAATGCCATTTTCCTCTCCGCTACACGTACCTTGTGGTTCGAAGTCACCCTACTACGCAGGATTTGGTGCTCGGCCTGCTTCATTGATGCAGTGTAGAGAGTCATCATAGCAATCTTCAACCGGAAAGAAACGGGGTGGGGCTTGTGGGGGTAGATATAGGCTTTTGGGTAACGCAAGTCCTGATTGGTTAGAAACCCTCCAGGTGGAAAGAGATGACGGACTAAGGTGTGTTAATTCGTTCTCTTTCAGAACGACCGGGCCACGGAGGTGAGAGGAGCCACAGAGACCATCTCTGGCAAGGAAGACCTTTATGTTATTTGGTTTTTTCTTGGATCAATAAAAAAACCCACTTCTCTTCAGGCAACTGCAGTCCTCCAGTCTCATCATTACAAATTTGGCGGCAGCGGTGGGATATTACAGCACGCCATGGAAGGTATCATCAAGGCCTTAGCTGAAGGACAGAAGCAGCTACAGCAGTTGATACAGGTCCAAAGCCATCAGGCTCAAACAGACTGGCAGACCCTACAGCAAGTCATGCAGATGCAAACCGCCAGCCAGGACACTCTGAAGCAGGTTACAGAGGCCATGGTAACCACCCGAGGACAACCCGTGGCCCCTACTTCCGTTTTGCAAAAGTTCGAAACCCGGTGAAGATTCGAGTTACCTTTTCACTAACTTCGAACGCGTTACACGCAATGCCCAGTGGCTAGTTGAAAAATGGGGGCATTTCATCTCGCCTTTGTTGACTGGTTCCATGCAAGGAACCTATGAAGCCGCTTATCCAGCTGGGGACACCTCGTATGCAAACATAAAAAGAACCATTCTTGAGTGGATGGGTATGGGTGAGGAGGCATATAGAATCCGACATAGAGACACTAAATTACGGGTGGGAGAAACCCAGAGACAACTCTATTATCGGATACAAGTCTTGACAGACCAGTGGCTAAAACCCTCCAACAGCAACACACCAGAAATAATGGACAAAATAAAAGTTGAACAATTTATAGATGCCCTGCCGGCTTCCATGCAACGTTGGGTACGCCAATATCACCGGCCTTCATTGGCTGAAGCCATCAATATAGCTTCCCCTTTCCAGAAGGCAGGCACCACCAGAACCCCTCTGGTGCAACCACTGAAACCAGCAGTTCTAAGAGGCCAGAGTTCTGTGGAGCCAAAACCAACCCGTGCTGAACCAAAAGGGATCCCCTGGCCCAGCGTAAGCCGGCAACCGCAATCCTTTGACTGTGGTGAGTGGGGCCACATTAAAAGATTCTGCCCACGCAAACACAAACCGAAGCCAATGGATATCGGTTATGTGCAAGGGAAAGAATACCAGAGAAGCAGAGAACCATACTTCAAGGAGGTCCGGGTCGATGGAACTCCCAGACAAAGACTCCTGGACAGCAGAAGTGAACAAACTGCCATGAGACTGGAAGTAAGTGGGGCAGGAAAGGTGGGGAAGCCTCTAATACCTGTCAAATGTGTGCATGGGGATACTAAGTCGTATCCTTCGAAACAAGTAAGACTAGAAGTAAAGGTTATCAGCTCTAAAATGAAGGTTTCCATCATGCCTCACTTACCGGCACCGGTTCTGATATGGACAGATCTTCCCACATTCCAAGAATGCATGAAGGACGCAGAATGGCTCTGAACAGCCCCCCTTCTCACAAGCTGAAATAACAGCAACCACCCCAAAACCCCAAAGAAAAAGCAGAAGGGAGGTGAGAAAAGCAGAAAAGGACTGGGCAGAAGGGAACAAATTTAGCGGCGTCATAGACTGGTTACCGGACGATATAGAGTCTACATTCCGGAGTGAAACAATGACAGACACCACACTAAGAGGAGCCAGGGAACAAGCCCACACAGATCCCGGCCGGGGCTCAACATACCCTTGGTTCAGGCTACAGAGGGGACTTCTATATCGGGTAACAACAGATCAGTCTACCCAAGAATTTGAACAACTGTTGGTTCCCTTAGGTTTCCAGCAAACCGTTCTCGAATTGGCCCATGATGAGGCTATGGGGGGACATCTAGCCCGGGGGAAGACCCAAGAGAAGCTGTTGAAGCGGTTCTACTGGCCAGGGGTATACAGGGATGTGACCAAATATTGTGAGGAGTGTCCAGTGTGTCAGAAAACCAACCATATAATGCCCCTCAGGGCTCCCTTGCAACCCATGCCCCTCATCAAGGAACCATTTTACCGGACCGGAATGGATGTGGTGGGACCCCTAGATCCCAATAGTCATGGCCATCAATATCTTCTGGTCGTGGTGGATTACGCAACAAGGTACCCGGAGGTGTTCCCTATGAGAACGATCAGCACCACCCAGGTTTGCAATCAGTTGGTACCATATTTCACCAGAGTGGGTCTACCAGCAGAAATAGTAACTGATCAAGGGAGGAACTTTGTTTCTAACATCATTCAAAGGGTTTGTCAACAGATGAGGATTGAGCAGATTCGAACCTCAGTCTATCACCCACAGACGGATGGTCTGGTAGAACACTACAATAAGACAATAAAGCAAATGCTAAAAAGGGTGACAGGACCAACTGGAGCAAACTGGGACCGAGTGGTCCCATGGATCCTCATGGTGTTGAGGGACACCCTGCAGTCCTCCACGGGGTTCACCCCGTTCTAATTGTTGTTCGAACACAAGCCCAGGACAGTCCTCGACATAGCTCAAAGAGAATGGGAAGACCAAGAAGAAGAAAAACACCTTACAGATTATGTGGTGGAACTAAGGTCTCACCTCACAAAGCTGAGGGAGGTGGCTCAGGAAAACCAAGAAAAGTATTACAACCGAAATACAAGGGTATGCACCTTTCCGATAGGAGACAATGTGTTGGTGATGTTACCAACATCCCATAATAAAAAGTTGGCACAATAGAGAGGTCCATACAAGATATCTGCTGTACTGGCTCCGTTCGATTATCTGGTCGAGCAGCCGGACAGGAAGGAGAAAACAAAGAACTACCGTGTCAATCTCTTAAAGGAATGGAAGGAACCTTCTGAGTCGTCTGTAGGGGTACTTGCCACCATACAACACACAAACAACCATGAGGAGGAACCAACAGCCCTACAGGCAGTGCAGTGGGGGGTCACAGCTCAGTGACGTTGTAAAAAGGGAGCTTCAAACATACCTGCAGCCTCAAAGTCATGTGTTTTCGTATTATTCAGGACGAACCTCTCTAGTAGAACATTCTATAGAGACACTACCCAAGCAGTCTGTACGAATGCGACCTTATCGGCTCCCTGAAACCAAATGAGCCGCAGTTAAGGATGAAGTAGAAGGGATGCTAGTACTAGGCGTTATCGAGCGCTCTCCTAGTCATTGGTTTTCACCTATTGTTCTCGTGCTCAAACCAGATGGTTCCACCAGATTTTGCATGAACCTCCGAAAGCTTAATGCAATATCCACTTACCAAGCGTACCCTATGCCTCGCATCGACGAACTGTTAGAAAGGCTGGGGGCTGCACAGTTCCTCAGTACCATAGACCTTACTAAAGGGTCCTGGCAAATACCTCTAAAAAAAGAAGTCAAAATCAAAACGGTTTTTCCCACACCATCTGGATTTTACCAGTTTACTGTTTTGCCATTCGGTTTACATGGCGCACCAGCAACATTTCAGTCCCTCATGAACATGCTGCTAGCACCCCATGAAGCGTACAGTTCTGCTTATCTAGACAACATCCTAGTCTTCAGCAGCAGCTAGAGTGAACATCTCGAACATCTGGGAAAAGTAGTGAAAGCACTTGAGAAAGCTGGGTTGAACATCAATCCAAAGAAAACCACCCTAGGAGCAAAACAAACCCGGTACTTGGGTTATCTGGTTGGAGGCGGACATATCAGACCCCAACTGGACAAAGTTGAAGCCATTCTGCATCTGCCCATGCCCGGAATCCGAAAACAGGTCCAAGCCTTTTTAGGCTTCGTGGGATATTACAGATGGTTTATTCCGTTGTTCTCTTCGGTGGCCTCTCCTTTAATGGAAACTCTCAAGTCCACGTACAAAGATGACATTCTCATGGATGCAAAGGCCAACCAAGCATTTCACCAGCTGAAGACAACCATTTTGGCTCTACTGGTTTTACGCGGTCCAAACTTTAAGGAACAATGCTTTCTACCTACAGACGCCTTGGGTACTGGGTTAGGTGAGGTACTATCCCAGGGAGTCGAAGAGGACTTATCTCCAGTGGCTTTCATCAGTCGCAAGCTTCTGCCACATGAGGGGGTTTACTCGACTGTAGAAAAAGAGTGCCTAGCCATTAAATGGGCAGTGGAAACTCTCAGGTACTACTTGTTGGGTGGACCATTTAAGGTTTTCACTGACCATGCACCCTTGCAATGGCTTGCGGTTCAGAAGGATTCCAACCAACGTATCCTGAGATGGTTCCTCACCCTACATGCCTTTTGTTTCAAAATGGTCCATAAGCCGGCGTCCTTCCAGGTGGTTCCTGATTACCTCTCGAGGAGTCTGGATTGACCCGATCAGCTTGAGTCTTCGGGGTCGGGGGGTGTGAGCGGGATGGAGCGCTGGATGGCCACAACGATGAGTCGAAGACTGAGGGAAGGCCCGTTGCTACGGACCAGGAGAAGCTGAGACATCGAGAAACCCTTTATAGAGAAGCAGGCGAGGATGGGTTTCACAACGTGCCAAAGACGGATAACTCCGACGGCACTCAGCCATCAGCGGCAAGAACCGTTACTACAGAGGAGGAGCAGCTGAGACCCGAACAAACCCTACATGGGGCAACAGCTGTGGAAGAATACCACGGCAGACCAGGAGATAACCACAAAGACGTGACTCAGGAGAGACAGGAGGGGCTAGGGGAATTGTGCCTCCCGATCACACATTCACATAGACAAAGGATGTGGGTGTCAGAACCCTGCCGGCCTGCAGCCAATACCTCAATACGTGAAGAAGCGGAAAACGGTTAGCCTGCCTTGGCTTCCCTTGTACATGAACATTACCCAAGCCACCCTACTACACCGAATTCAGGGCTCAGCGTGCTTCTCCAATGCAGCTTAGAGAGTCATCATGGCAATTTTCAACCGGAAAAGAAGGGGGTGGGCTTAGGGGGGTAGATATAGGGTAGCGTGAGTCCTGATTGGCTAGAAACCCTCAAGCCCACATATAAGGTGGAAAGAGATGACAGACTATGGTGTGTTCATTCATTCTCTTTCAGAACGACCGGGCCGCGGAGGTTAGAGGAGCCACAGAGACCATCGTGACGTCGGTACACCAATACTTAAGGAAAACCCAGGAAGAAGCTTTTTCAAAAAGACTGAAACCTACTTCTGTTCAGGCAACTGCAGTCATCCAGTCTCATCATTACATATACAAAATGAAGGAATTGGCACCTCTTGTAAGATAAAATTAGCAATTGATAGTTCATTCATGTCATTTGCATGTGTCATGCAAGTTCAAATGCCTTCTGTCGGTCAGACAGAATTAGCAAGGCATACTTTCTAATATTTGACGTTGAGCTGAAGCTTGGTCACGTGATTGGAAAGCACAGTTGTTTCCCCTGAAGAACATATCCCACATCAGCTCAGGACCATAAGTGATGGCTGGTAGTCCAATGGCCTTTAGCGTACATTTACATATTTTGTCCAAGATTGTGGTTTCAGACACCGGGTCACCACTTGCATCAACGTTTAGATCGCTCCTTGTGCCCATGATTTGCAGTGTTAATTAAGTTAAACTTAACGTGCATGTATTCGTGCACTATCCGGTTATTGTGGAAATCTATGAAATATGAAGGCTAGGTAGAGCTCCTTCTGCACCGTATTATATTCACTGCTGTGCCATTAAGTGGCAAGGTAAGTTCAAGTTTCTTGCAAAGAAGAAACTATGTTCAGGCATCTAAAATGTGGTAGTAGTGTTACTGGGGCCATTCATGTTTTGAACACACCTAGATTGTGCTTCAGCCAATGGAGTCTTTAACTGAGAGCCAACTTGGACCCTAATATTGAGATGACTTGCGTTTAAGATGAGTCAACGACTGTTTGTGGCTGTTCTCTAACTTCCAATATAAACACATAGTACGAGTTTTGATGTGATCTAAAATGCTGGTGACATTGAGCTCAGTATATAGATCCCCTACAGGGAGTCTACAAGGGCAGTGTTAGAATCTTTAGGCATTTCCCTTCTATTTTCTGGGGCCTGGCTGCGTGTTTAGTTCTGCATACCTCCGCGCCAGAAGAGTACTGGAGAAATGTTAGCTCTGTATACCTGGATCACTGTAGTTGAGGAATAACCACAGTGGTTCTTCGCAAAAATTACGTATGGCCCCCAATGGTCGGTACACTTTATTCTCAACTTTATCCACTTGGGGCTTCCAAGTCAACTTGTCAACAGTTGCCCCAACAAAGTCTTAATTGGGGACAATTTCGAGTTTATCTTGACTAATCCACCAAGCGTATTCACGCTGGTGCGAGTGTGAGGATCGAAGCTCATAATCTACGTTTTGTGTTCACGTTACCAATCAAGCAGTTATTCCTGGAGTAACCGCACAGGCTATTGAGATGGTGTTGCAAACCTCTAGCAGTGTAATCAAGTAAGACCAGATTGGCTGTGTAGCCTATTCACTGCAGCCATGCAGACCTGAAAATCCCAATCTGGGAGAAGAGGCATGTGTTACTTGGTGATTGCCTAAATCCGCAAGATAGAAGTTAAACATGGTGGGGGTTAGGATACACCCATGTTTGAGGCCTGTGTAAGTTGACACAGATTTAGTCACCTCACCATTCAGGGATACACTTACTTTAACCTTGGTATTATTATAGAGCAAGATGATCATTTTAAATAGACCCAGAAATATACCATCATTTAATCAACTTCTACCACAATAAGTCCCACCGGACCATGTCAAAGGCAGAGCTGAAGTCTGAATTTTAAATTAAAGCGCAGACCTAGCTCGAGAGCAGCGGAGCACTGTTCTGAGTGTGGGTAGCCAGCATTTGGGCTACCATCTAACAGTAGCACAGTTCTATGAGGTCTGTGCGCCGGTATGTGCGTACTTTGGAATTAGTCCTCTGTAGGGTGTTGTTGAAAGGGCCATGTTTTCAGAGATTTGTGCAATTAGGGAATTGTGTAGACATACCTGGCCGACACCAGGATCAATTCCAGAGGGTGGGTCCATGACAACAGAAGGATTGTTTGCGGAACCTCTCTTTGTGGATGAGTTGTGATTGAAGCCGGTTGGTCGATTTGCTGCACAAGGAGTGTGTACCACCATATATTTTGCACTTAGCCGCCCGGTACGCTGGTGTGCTACTCGTGACTGCTTTGTAGATGATACCTGCAGTCTTGAATAGTATCCTTGCTTGGAGTGGAAGCCAATGTAGTTCAGGTAGGATGGGGGTAAATCTGTTGCAGCATGGTTTACTGCTTTTAGGTGAGCCAAGTGAGCAGCTGGGAGCCATGTCAGTAGAGCATTTCCCCCATCGATGTGTGAGACCACAAGGGCCTACACCACAGTCTAGACGTCCTGCGGCGGGATGAAGGGTTTGATTTTTCGAAGGGTAGAGATTCTGAGCCAGGCTATTTGGGCCGTCAACATCCAGGACTTGATTATGGCTGGATAATTGTGGAGACGAATGATCTCCTGTGCACTATTTACTCTCATGTACAACTGAGTGTCGTCCGCGCATTCGTGGATGGCTATATTGGGATCTGTGAGAAGCGTGCCCAGAGGCTGCATGTAAAGGTTAAAAAGGATTAGTGAGGGGATGGAGCCTTGGGGGACTCTGCAGGAGAACTGGAGTTGGTTAGAAGGCAACAAGTTCATTTGAAAAGTCTAGTGTCTGACTGAGGTAGGAGGTAAACCAATTCGGGACAGTGCCAGAGAATCACCATCCTGTCAGAAAAGAGGGAGAGAGGGATGCAGTGGTCCACTGTGTCTAATGCAGCTAAAAGGTCAAGGAGGACGGTTAGGCATGAGTCACCCTTATCTATGATTTGGAGGGCACAATCCACCACCTGGATGGTGGTTGCGCAATGCTTCACTTGGAGCAGAACCCTGACTGATAGTCATTTAGGAGGTGGAGTTGTTCGATTCTGGTGAGCGGTTGTGTGGGAACTACTTTTTCCAAGATTTTACCAATAAACAGGAGGTTTGTAATGGGTCAGTAGTTGGCTAGGTTGCCTGGATCTAGTATTGATTTTTTCAAATAGGTCATGAGACCAGTCTTGAGGGTGTTCGGGAATGATCCTTCTGCAAGGGAGGCCTTTATGATGCTGAGGAGTGCATTGAGTGCCGGGCCCGCCAATTGTTTAATGATGGAGGCTGGAATTATATCGTCAGTGTAAGAAGTAGGTTTGAGGGATGCAATCATTTTTAGGAGATGCAGGGGAAAGAGAGGAGAGAATTCAGTCCAGAGGGATAGTGTGAGTGCTGAGGTGCAAGGGATGCTAATGCTTTGAGAGGTTGATTTGTTTCTCTAGGGCTGATTCAGTGTTTGTTGGAGGCTAGCTCAGGCGGCATACCATGGGGCCGATGGTTTGGTCTTTGGCCAGCTGGATTTTAGGGGGACATGAGTGTCCAGCAGTTTCATAGCAGAATTGCAGAATAATTCCAAGAGGCCCAAGTCATTCCGTGTGAAGGGGGAAGTGTGCAAAGTTTGCTTCCAGCTCATTGACAGGGAAGGTTTTGAATGAGCGGTGTTGTGTGAGGGGGCTTGAGCTGAAGTGGTGTGGGTGACTGATAATGGGATGGTGGCGTGGTCAGACCAGAAGTGGGATAGAGTCTTGACAGGTGATGCAGGGGGGTGATGTGAAGACTAATTCTAGGGTGTTGCCTTTGTTGTGCACATGGGAGAACATAATTTGCTTATGGACGCGGTCAGTGTGAAAAGCGTGCTTGAAGTGAGGTTGTTGGACTGTAGCTCAGGGATTTTAAAATCACCAATAAAGACATTATTAGAATTTGCTAATTTGGCAGAGGAGAGTACGTTGCAGATGACTACAATGAAAGAGTCACTTCTGTGAGGTGGTCTGTAGATGAGGTGGAAGGTGATAGATTCCTTGTGCGATAGAGGGAAGTAGCAGGCAAGTGTTTCAAATGAGCTTGTTCTGAGTACGGGGGATGATGGCGCATGGCTAATCGCTCCTGTGGATGGCTGCCACTTCATCTCCTGACCTTCCTGGCCGATCGGCATGCTGGATGCACTAGCCTTGGGGGGGTACGATGTCAAAAACATGTGATGAGTATGGGGTAACCATGTTTCAGTGATGAACAGGGCATCAAGGTTGTTGTACGAGAGGAGGTCAGCAATCTCTGCTGCATGAGTAACTGCTGAGCGAGCATTGATCTTCATGAGAGGGCATGTGCATGTGGTCTGTGGGTGTTGTATTGGGGCAAGGGCAGTGTTCCTGAGGTTTGCTAGGGTAGCTTGCCAGGGCTGCACAGGGCACTTGGCCGTTTGAACCCTAGTGAGAGTGGGGATTGGCTCTGGCGGGAGGAGACACATTGTGCTGTATTTTGGTGAGTAGAAATAGTAGTGATTAGTTTGTAGGTGACATGCAGGATAGTGGGTCAGGCCCTTGGCCCTATCAGGCACAAACAGGTGAAGATCTTGTCTTCGCTCGTCCTTTGCTGAGGAAGGACTGATTAAATAGGTTGTGGGCGGAGCAACTGAGTGGCAGGACCTGCTCACGTGACCAGCAGCCTACTCAATGTGGTATGCCTGGAGCTGGCCTAGAGTCCAAAAGTAAGGCCTTGGTTGTGTGACCAGCGGCCTACTCTATGTGGTCTGCCTGGACATAGGCCACAAACAGTTTGCTAAAGGGTCTGCAGAGAGTATTCAACTAGGGACACCAAAGCCAATACAATGACATAGGTCCCAGAACCCAGTTTGATTAACTGGGATTATTTTAATAGGAATGGCCCAGATGTGCAGTTCCTTCAAAAGCCCACATGCAAAAATCTTGGTGGGAACGTCCAACATCGCTAAAATGCAATCATTTTTAGGATTAGACAGAGAGCCCAGAGGGAGCCCTTTTTATAAACCATTATGATAAGGCTTTCTGCTCATGTCGACTGGATGTTACCACCCAAACAAAGAACTATGAAGAGAACAATTAATTCCTTAGCCAACCAAATTGGATTGTGCTTAACTAGGACATTGCGAAGCCGATCCAGGCAGTTTGTTCAGTTGACATTTTAAATGGTTCTTCGAACAGCTTTACCAGTGAGGTTAGGAGATGATCAAGAGCTTGTAATTGTGGTTGAGGGACGCTGATGTTCTTGTCCACAAGACCAAGTTACTAGCTTTACTGTGATTTGTTTGAGAGAGGTCATCATCCTTTGATATATTAAAATTAAATTAGGGGTGTGTGGGTGAGTTTGCCAAGTTGATCTCCGTTTTGTGAATTAGCACATTGTTCTTGGTGAGTAGCTTCAAAGCACGGCCCAGGGTGTCATACATACCACGCTGTTAAATAAATTTAATTGGGGGCGCTGTTGCACAGTGACCAAGATGACAGCTCTAGTCTAGAGCTCCCGTACCTGGTGCCAACTAAGGATGGCAACAGACTTCTTTGTTCAATTGTGAAACACCTCGGGGCAATCAGCGAACTCCTGACGGTTGCGACTATACATGGATCCACCCCCAGTCCTGATCGGTAACTTGTGTAGTGAGTGACAAGTGACTTGGTCTGCCGCGATGGAGGAGGACCGATGGCTGAGTGTGACCAGTGTCTCCCGCCACACTACGTGGAACGGCCAATCAGAACCTGCTGAGGGCCAGGATGAGTCCTGCTGCGGGGTGTGAGGCTTGATTGGTCATCAGCCTCCCCCTGGCACACCAGTGGCGTCCGGCAGTGGCACTCAGGGCACCTGTCCCACCGTAGGTGTGGAGCTGCTGCGCTGGGCTGCTGGAGCTGCATCCACCAATGCTGAGGTGGGCCCGGGCCACGGGGGGCGGGGTGGACCTCCTGCATGTCTGCAGCAGGAGTCTCCCTGCATGATTATCCATAGGTCTGCGGACCCACCTACATTTAGGGGCTGTTCCACTAACGGTGGAGGTATTGGTGTTCTGCCTTGTTGCTACAGTCTTGGAACAATAGCTGGGAGTTCTGCATCCTAAGTGGACATAGCGCCACATACCCCTCTATCTACCATTGTGAACAACGCTCAACAGCTTGCTTGGAGGAACATTGGTGGTCATCTTGGGGACAGCATGGTGGCCTCCCATGACTGCCAGACAGACCATCGGAGCCTGCGGCAGTGGGTGTGAACCTGGCACTTGAAATAGTGTGTTTCCAGCTGAATGTTGAGATATAGGTGCACCATCATGCCAGCTGCTTAACAGGGACATATGCGGTTCTGGCACAGACCACAATCTGCTTATTTTGTCCTGCAGGGAACTCTGATGTCACCTATTGTGATCAAATTGGTCCAGACTACCACCTGAGGAGCTGCAACCATCCTCTATCGACTGCCCCTTCACTGAGAAAAAGAACTGTCAGCCCGGTATTGCCAATACACAGTGAACTGCCTGATTGGGATATTCAATACTCTTGGAGTTCCCTCATCACCCTGGCAGTGATCCTCATTTTCACGGAGGATGACAAGAGGGAGTGCAAAAAAACAGTGCTCCATGAGCCAATTCACCAAATCTGCTCCTAAACCATTGACCACTGGCAGGGCGACTGCAGACATGGAATCAGAATTCGTACCGATGGAAATCACCAAAACTCTACACATGATGGCATGCATGAAAGAGGGATTTGCTAAAGTGCACAGCAAGCTTGATGACATGACCAGCACCATGACTCCATTAAAACACGTATAGATAGACAGACCTACGTTTAATCGAGGTTGAGACAAGAGTGGGCACAATGGAAGATGATATGTCCACGATGAAAGTTGAGCTGGCTACACTTTCCAGGTGAGTGCTCCTGGTGGAAAAGAAGAATGATGACTTAGAACCACAATCCTGCCTCAATAATATTTGCATTATAGGAGTCTCTGAGAGTAACACCAAAACCTCCCTGGAATGGTGGAAGAGACCACCCTGTTGCCACTTATGTGGATCACAGCATTATCACCAAAATTTGCTATTGAATGCGCCCATAGATCCCTGGCTCCTAAGCCAAAACCTGAGCACCTCCACGGCCAAGCATTGCCCGCATTCTCAATTACTGAGATCGTGATGCAATGCTTCGGGCTGCCCGCGAACAAGGAGACCTGATGCTGGGATCGGACAGCTTAAATATCTATCCCGACTACTCAGTGGATGTTCAGCAAGACAGGAAATCCTTCTTACCGGTCAAAAAACGGCTGCATGATAGTAACTTGAAATATGCGATTTTATATCCTGCCAAACTACGAGTAGAATGGAACATCAAGATTTTCTTCTTCTCGCTACCTGGCGAAGCTATTACATTTTTGGATGAAACTTTACCAGCGGCTGTACCCTGAGTACAAAGTGCAGTTGGTGTCCTTGAACCATCTTTATTCACATGTGTTACACAGCACCCTCCGTGCAGTGACACAGGGGTGTCGTAGCGACCCCCAAAACATAGACTCCATACCCTGGGACTGACTAATGTCTCCCAGGGCATGTAAAGTCCCCATTGACTTTACTGGTCAATTTTTGTGAACTAAATCAGTACAAACCATCTTACTATGGAGGTACTGGGAAGGGTTAATAGTTTTTCCCTTATGTTCATTTTGGAGAGGGTACCGTACAATCCCTCTCTCAAAAGTTTCTGGCTGGTGGCAGTGGTTACTACCGTAAATATTCGACCGTGAATATTTTCCTATGGGATTTTCCCATTGTTCGAGGCTACCACATTTTCTGACAGCCTCTAGTATATCGCCAATGTATTTTAATATTAACTTTACTCCGGTAGGTTTTATTTGCCAGAATTTTAATATAACTTCTTTCTCGTGTCTTTCTCTAAACTCCTAACCCAGGTCGGGGATCCTTTGTTTGTCCTTTTGGCGGGCTTCTGCCAAGAAGCCCTCCTTTCGGTGACAGTGAGTCTGGGGTGGGTCTGTTGTGTGGGAGGGGGAGTAGGACCCCGGGACAGGGTTGCCTCTGCAACCCATGTCGCACTCTATCCTGATAGGCTGGAGTGTCTCCCGCCAAGATGATCACAACACTGTGTGAGTGACAGCTACGCTGTATGAATGGGGTTCTTTTTGCATAAAAGCAGGGTCCTGAGGACTGGAAGAGCAAGACGTCGCCACTGGAACTAAGAAGCCGAACAGGAGAGAAGCCAAAGACATCTGCAACGACTGAACCACCGGTGAAGACCTGCTGCAGCGTCTCACCACTTTTCTCCACATGACGAGAGAAGATCTTCATCCGAAAGAGCCATCTTCCCTTGAGCTGGTGGGGCCAACCAGTTTGCCAATCGCATCCCTGAACCTGCCTTGGTCGAATCGCCAGTGCCCAGTACTCGGAGGCCAGATAGCCAGGCACCAGTCCACCCGGACCGTGATTTAAAGGAGCGTACCTTTTATTCTTTGGGCAGCACCGCGGCTGTTTTCATCCCTGGGTAGTGCAGTAACTCGAACCTTCCTCTACGACGAGAGCCTCTCTTCCTCTGCTGGATCCCCTGAACTGAAGGAACTACCAGGAACAACCGACACCGCAGGAGCCACTTCTTCATATTAAAGGTACATGGTTCTGCCAGGCCGCCCTTTCTTCGCGGTAGAGCTAAAGGTGTTTTAAATCCTTTACCTACCTGTTGGGTTGGTCGCCCCTCTCTCTTAACATTGTCTTTCACCTTCTGGATCCACCTTTTCAAAATCGTTAACCAAAGACTTGACTGCAGCTACAAGAACATTTTGCTCCTGGGCCCTTGCCCTGTACCACTGACTCTGGCACAGGCCTACTGACCCTGGCTAAATTTGTTAGAACGGCCTTCTGTAGATTGCTTCTCAACTAGAACTGTGTTGATGCACCTACTTCTTATAACCACCCTTTCCTTCCCACTTTTAAACCTTGTGAAATGCCATTTTGCTCAGTTTTCATTTAAGTATTTCCTATACTGATGCACTGTCTTGCTTAAACTGGTTCACAAACGTATAAGAAGTGTTGCTAGGGTGTGCAAGAAGATATTTCTGTATAACGTGTGCTTTCCCTCCCTTGTGAGAAATTGCTAGAGTGCCATTTGTGTGTGTTTTATCACTGTGCCGTTTTGCTCAGTTTTCACTCTTGCGCAAACTTGTTTACAATTAATAGGGAGTTGTGTATACTTTATTTGACCAAATTTAAATTGCTTTAATAACTGTGATAGATGTTTTTAACTAGAAGTGTATACAATACATATATATTCTTTTTACTACAAAGCTTTGGTCAGTGTTTCCTTGTCCCATAGTACTGAAGGCCTAATGTGTAAACCCTGAATACTGCTCATCTCCCTCTTGAGATAAGTCTGACTGCTCAGCCACAGCTACCACCTAAATCTTTGTGGTACAGACTGATACCAAAGGAGATTTTATTGCTCTCACCTGCAGTCTTAATCTTCTGTAGTGCTCCCTAAGGGAACTGCACAGGATTCTGCCTAACACTCATCCTTTTTCTGTGTCCCAGTTCGGTGGTGGCCAGGGTGGGCCTGTGCACCATCTTCCCAATGCAATGTTGCGTTAATGTTTGGGAGTGTTTTTTGTGGGGTATCACCCTAGTTTTGAGGGGGGTGCAGGGAGGCTGGTGGTGGGGGGTTGTTGGGGTTGTTAAAACAGCACTTGGAACACACTATATTTACAGTTGGGAGAGAAAAGGGCACAGAAGGGAACTCTGGGGTGGTGGGGTGGTTGAGTCAATATGTTGGAGGAGATAATACTAAAGGATCTGCACCAGGGTGGGAGACATAACCCGGCTTAGTTGGAATGTACGTGGCGTAGGTAATCCAATCAAACGACGGAAGATACACCTGTATGTTGAAAGACACAAAGTTCAAATCCTGTATTTGCAGGAGACCCATGCACTTTGCGGTCTGCGAGGGATTCGCTTGGAACTGGGGTGGGAACTGCTTCTATACTTCATAGTCCTCACAGTCTAGGGAGTTCAGACTCTGGTCATAAGTCTCTTACATTCCGGTGCAAACATGATATGATATGATGGTTTATTTATATAGCGCCTATACTCAATGTGTTTCAAAGTGCTTCATGGCAAGGGAGGGAACATGGTAAAATACAAAAACATTCTTACAGGTCATGAACAACAAGAATGTGAAATTAACTATCGTACTCGGCCTAGCGACATTTCAGATGGGCAAGTGCTAAGACACAGATAGGAAGGAAATGGGAACAGACAGGCAACTACTGTTCTAGGCCTGACGACATTTCTGGTAGAGCCGGAGAATACACAAGGTGAGGGAGAGGAGAGTAGAAAGGAGGGAGAGGAACAAAACAAGCGACTGTCGTCCTAGGCCTGATGACATTTCAGGTAGTGCTGGAGGGGAGGGAGGGGAATAACAAGTAAGGGGGGAAAAAAACATTATTACTATCATACTAGGTCCAAGGACAATTCTGATAGATTAAGTGCGTAGAAGAAAGTATGGGAGGGGGCAGAGAAGGGGGAAGGGATAGGAGAAGAGAATAGAGAATGAAAATGAAAAGAGCAGAGAAGCAGGGTGAAGAGCGAAAACAGTTGCAGAGGTCAGTAAAACACATTGGCCTCATTACGAGGTGGGCGTTAAGGGGTAAACCCTTACAGCCCTATTACGAGGTCCGCTCGCGGGACCCGCTCTGGATGCCTGGTTTTACCAGACGTCCTTAGCGGATCCTGCGAGCGGCCCAGCATGCTAACAATGGGCCCGTCATTAACAGGCCCGTTGTTAGCATGCACCCCATTCCCACTGAGCCCTATGTGGGCTCAATGGGAATGGGGATGGTCCGGGTTTGGGGTCCCTGAATGGGGACATACCGGGCCCTCCAAGGTCGGAATGGCCCGGTATTTCCCCATTCAGGGAACCCGGACCCGAGTTTGGAGGCAGCCATGCCCTTACTAAGGGCATGGCTGCCTCCAAACTCGTAATGAGGCCCATAATGTTACAAAGGAACATAAAGGTAGGCAAGGATTCACAGTGACAATGGGCACAGCATGATACAGGGCCAACCTGAGTGCTGGAACCAGGGGAGGTCCAGCATGAAAGTTGAGGGGGTGAAGCACCAAGAGTCAATATATCCAAGCGTTGGCAAAAAGTAATTGATGGTGCACCCTTTGTGAATCAAGACAACTCCTGCAATTAAGGGAGGGGGTGGGGTAGAGGAAATGATAAGGGGAGGGGGAGGAGGGAGAAGAGATCAGGGAATATTAGTATCTCCCTGACATTACCAACACTCTCCAGGCCTTGTAACAGCTGGCGTTTTAAACCACTAGCATTACAGGATGCAGTGTTTGCATCCACTATTGATGATCACGTGCAATAGTTTTTCGTGAAAAATGTAGGCTCTGTGCCCTTGGCCGGCATACTCTGCGAAGGCTTCAAGGTCTGCATTAGAGGGATCGCAATGTCGGCAAAGTTCCGTGTCCTCAAAGAAATCCGACGCAGAATAGCACAATATGAGGGCAGACTGAAGGAACTAGAACTTGAGCTGGCTAATGATCCCCCTATGGCCACGTTAGCACAGATTAAGGAGGCCATCAACACCTTCAGGATGCATGCTAAGCAAGAAGTACATTTTTTTGATGCCCCATTGTCTGCTAGGAAGTAAGGGGAGGGTGACAGACCTGGTAGACTGCTTGCCCGCGTGGCGCATCAGGAAAATTGCAATAGGTGCATTCCATTCATAACTGACACCTCTGGTAATTTAGCACACACAACTACGGCCATGAGTGAGGTGTTCGCAAGCTTCTTTGCGGACCTCTATACTGACAGACACACGCACATTAAAAGAAATTGATACGTTTCTTGATACTCTGCCGCTGAGTTAGCTTTCACAAGATACTAGGGCCCTACTGGATCTCCCGATCTCTTTATCCGACATTATGCAGTCAATTGACCATCTACCAGCGGGGAAAGCCCCTGGCACTGGCGGCCTCACAGCTGAATTTTATAAGTGCTACAAGGAGACCCTCGCCCCATACGTTTTACAAGTGTGGCAAGAATCCCTTGTGGCCCCGTCACTTCCTGGCATCATGCATGAGACAGTTATCATGATTCTGTTGAAACCAGAGAAACCTGCAGACCAATGCGGCTCCTATCGTCCCCTCTCATAAATGAATACAGATGTAAAGATGTTCGCGAAAATACTGGCACTCGACTGATGCCAGTCATGCCCTACATTATTCACCCAGGCCCATAAGGGTTCATCCCGGGACGGTCCACAGCACTGTATCTGCGGCGCTTCTTTAACATCTTGGCACAGATAGACCCTGGAGTCCAGGCGGTGGCTGCTACACTAGATATTCAAAAGGCATTTGATTCTGTATCGTAGCGATTCATGTATGCCATGTTATCGAAGTGCAGGTTTGGGCAGGGGTTTCTTGAAGCTTTACGCCTCCTTTATGAATCAAAGGTAGCCAGGGTCAATACAAATGTGTTGCTCTCCTCCCAATTTGAGATAGGCAGAGCCACCCGTCAGAGATGCCCTCTGTCACCCGTGATATTTGCTATTATTAATGAACCAAAGGCAGGCGTAATAAGATTCAGACACCGGGGGAAGAGAATGGCGGGGAGCCGCAGATAATTTCCCTTTATGCAGATGATGCGTTGTTGTAAATTCCGAACCTCGGGAACACTTAATTCCTACTATGCAAGATATTCTAAACTTTGGAGAAGTTTTGGGTCTCCGGATGAATTGTAGCAAATTGGAGCCCTTTTCCCTCACAGATGTCAGCACCCCACCCCAAGATCAATGGGGATTCAAGTGGGCCCCAGTGACCATACGTAACTTGGGGGTGACAGTCGCAAGACATCAGTGATCGAAGTGCAAGAAAAGAAGTAGTGGAACTAGGTTCCCTGATGGCCTGTCCACGCTCACCACAAACCCCATCACCATGCCCCCTCCCATGCTTTATCCAAACCCCCAAACACACGCACCTGTTGTTTAAGTGAATGCTCAGTGCACTGCACTGAAGTGCAAGTTTCAAGTTCTTCCTACACTTTTATCTTAAAACTAAACCATTCCCGAACGGTTTCTTTTGAAAATAAAAGTATGGGAACCATAAAACTTAATTAAATGAAGTAGAGGAGCACCACTCCCAACCGCTTCCAACCGCTCCCGCTCACTTCGGCCACTGCAAGACATTGGTCTATGCTACATGACTAACTATGCTGTGTATATGGCTCAATTACAGGCTAATCTCATGATCTGGGCCCATCTACTCATCTCAATTGCCGGTAAGTTACCACTTCTCAAAATGACTGCACTTCCTAAACTTCTGTTTCTCTTCCTCAATATTCCAATGTGGTCTGGGTGATTATTTTATCAGGAATTGGGAAGCAAAATCTGTAAATTGGTATGGCACTCCGGGGCAGTACGGTTGAAATGGGAAAAGTTAGCACAGTCATATGATAGGGGAGGGTTTTCAGCCACTAATTTCCAGCTGTAGAGACGCTCAGCAGGTGATAGGGATCTGCAATCGCTAGATCTCCCTGCCAGATTTGCCAATGACTACGGATTCAATCCTGCTAGCGTCACAGCATTGGCCTGGCGTAATTACATGGAAAGAGATAGGTGTACCTGCCCCATATCATGAAGACTTCCCCCTTTGAAATTGGTTACTGCCTCTCGTGGGGTCTCACTCTGGCACGGCTTCCACACATTAGGATCACTGTACTTAGAGGGTAACTTCATTCAGGCCTCTGACATACCTGGGCTTGTGTGCTGCACATCTTTGCAATGGTTGCAATATGCAGGCCTGCGCAAGGTATGTAAGAAACTGTGGAGTAGTTTCCCGGTTGAGCCTGAGATTGATGCACTGCTGGGGTTCCTTCTATCACTTGATTCAAGCTCACTCAGACATACCACAATGCACGTGCTAAATGAGCAGGGAACCCCCAATTAGATGTACCTGACGATCTCTGTGGACTGGTCTGATATGTGTGCACAAACACGCAAGTGTCGTATGATTCTCGATTCCAATTAATACAGCTAAAAGTGCTGCATTGCTATCACTGCACTCCAGGCTCTGTTTGTTTTCTAATGAGATGAATGGGGCATGCCCACATAGTAATTCCACCAATGCTAAATACTTTCATATGCTATTGGACTGCCCGCAATGTACGCCCTTTTGGAGTGATGTGTGTACGACATTGTCTTAAATGACTGGTTAGGTTGTTGATCCCCTACCATTACTCTGTTTGTTCCATACGTTGACCCATGATATGATATGGCCGTTATAACGCGCCTATCCACAAGTGTTTCAAGGCGTCTTTCAAAGGTTTCATCTTTGGGCATCATGAGTACATTTGTACTGATGTGGATCCTCCTGTCCAAACACTGTATTTGTGGAAAATACGCTGGACGAGCGAGCATGCTCCAAACAAGGACCACTGGTTGAAAGATGTGGTGTAGGCTAACAATATGGAGGAGCAATGGGCACATATGCAACCGTCTGAATCTCGCCAAAGTGATATATGGAACCCATAGACCTCCTACGCACAATGTCAACACCGGATGTGGTCTCAGGCACCCAGTCGATGTGAACTATACCCCCCTGTTATCAGACTTTATAGGAGGGCTGTATGGCACACTCCTCTGTGAACTCGCGATCCATCCATTTGTACTTTGTTTTACCCAAACCCAAGTCCCATTGGCCTGACCCCTCTACTGTTAACAATATCCTGTATTGTGACATGTGTTACCAAGTGTGCTAATAAAGAAAGTTTTTATTTAAAAAAAGAAATGTATTGGTCTTTAGCATGATCAGCCAGGGCTACTGTGGGGGCTTGACAGGCCCCGATTGAAACCCTACACCTGATTTACTTAAGGGGGCCAAAGTAATGGCAGGGATGTTGCCATTGCTTCACGAATTTCAATTGGTGGAGGAGACAGACCAATCTTATCAACAGATGTAGTTAGTGTGTTCTCATCAAGATCAACAGACGGTGCAGCCACGAAATAGTTTTTGATATGAGATCATATTTATGCATCATCATACTACCCCAGCAGGCCAACGCGGATGTCAAAAGCTCTTCAAGGTGAGTAGCAGTGGTGCTACCGTCAAGTTTGCCTCACTCACTGGCATAATCAGAGTGTTTTTGTTTTATTGGAGTCAAATTGTTCAATAAGTCTGGACTTCATTAAACATTTGGCAGATCGATTCATAGTTGCCTGCAGGGTGGCTCGAAATGAATAGTCTGTTACCAGAGGCGCTTACCTCTGCTTTGGATTTCTTGCGTGTCTGCACAGGCCTTATATCGTCAGAAGCATCTAGGCCGGAACAGATCACATCCATAGCCACCTCTAGTCTTCTCACCTGACGGCCTATCCTGTATGGCCTGCCTTGTAAACTTGAGATGTCTACGCCTCCACACATGCAAGCGATAGACACTTAGGGTGGCTTCTGAGGAGCACCTAAGTGTACATGGAGATTTGTTGGGGCATTCACTGCCAACTTCCATGTCTATTAAAGGGTAACCCTAAGTAAAAGAATGTGGACACTTCAATTCATTCTCCATGGATTTTGAGGTGATGTTTTTGTTTCCATTTCTCTTATTCGTGCCAATCCTAGTTTTTGCTTTGGTGATATGAGTTCTAGGACCTTCTGTTTCCACAAATCCAAACTTGTCCATCAATTTTTCCAAATCACTTACTGTGTTTAGACTGCAACACTGCGTCATTCGCTAAATGTTATATTGGATTTCTTTTAAGAACACAGTTCGGGGGCATCCGCTTGGATATGATATGATAGATTATTTTTAACGCGCTTAATACCCAGAGGTTTCTAAGCGCGGACCCGTCGTCTTGCTTCCAAGGCAAGCACGATGCCCCTGAGCTATCCTCCCTAGACAAATGGGTAAATTTTGTAAATTGTGCAATTTAATTCATGTGGATGCAGAACAGTTTTGGGGCTCGGTTGCATTCTTGCCTTGCTCTTTTTTGTGCATAAAAATGTTTAGTATTTTCTCCCCATCTAAACAAGGCTGTATTGTTTGTGTACAACCAAAAGATCGCCCTTCATGATTTCGATCAGTATTTTCTATCTTAATAGGCAGTTTTTTAGTTCACATCTTGGAATACCACCAAACACCATTTTTAAATCTAGAAATGACATACACGTTTTGTTTTTTCTAAACATATTTTTGCACCAAAACAAATAACCTGAAACCCATGTCCATGTTGCTTGTCTTTCTGAAACCCAGCCTGCAGAATTGATAACGTTACTTGTAAGCCATGCTTCTACCTGTGTCAAAAGTACTTTACAAAATATCCATATAGTGTCTTATAAGAGATGGGCCGGTAATAATCTGGTTTTTCTCTCCCCCTTTTTTTTATAAATCGGGACCAGTATTGCCTTAATCCAAGAATTGGGTATTTGTTCGTAAGCACAAATTGGATTAAAAACTGCATTAGATACAGAGGCCAAATTTCAATATTATGCTTGATTAAATTGATTGGAATACCATCGGTCCCAGGGCTTTCCCAGACCTCTGCATTTAATGGCTATATTGACTTTGCGCTGATTCTAGAGATGTGTGCATCTTCTGGGCCTAGAGGCCACTGGATTGGTACATTGGTCAATTGCAGGAAACCGTAATTCTGCTTTGTAAAGTCTTGCATAAGAATTATACCCTTCATTACCCGGATGCAACATTGTAGTGAAGTGATATAATTCTATACCTGTGGGAATCATTTTCCCGAATGCATTAGTGTCCCATCAACAGCTTTTAGTAGGTTAGTAGGACCTCATATTTGTTCGTCTGAGAATTGATCTTTCTTTCCATCACACTATCATAGCCTTCTAATTTTGATCAGTTTCCCATGACTTGGCTGTACGCACATTATCTGTCATTTATCAAATCGAGGCTCTTAATCTCTGCATTCCCTATTGAACCAACGTGCCTTGGTCAGGATTATTTTTGTCTTGCTTTGGCATGATATCATAAAATAGGGTCCTGTTGCCTCAACCACTCTATACAGCTTGCAAATACCTGCCCAATTTCTCCTATGACTATTTACATATGTGGCTTCAATCAGGGGTGCTAATTCCTTGCAGGGAGAAGGAATTACCTTCTGCATGGTTGATATTTTGCCCATTGGATTTGCTCTCTTGCTTCTGAATAGAGTAGGTCTGCAAGCGCAATTGATAATGAATCCAACACTGAGTTTCCCAGATTCAAAATTAATTGAAAGGGGTTGCATAATTTTCGGACCTTGATCACTTGAAAGGCCCTCTCCAGTCCTTTAGATTTAATGAGATATACTCAATTGATGCAATACTGCCCCATCCGAATGTATGTTTAGCTGGTTTATCCCCCTTTAATCACCCACTGCAGGTTAGAAGTGCTAACCTAGTTAAGTTAGTTCTCCCAGCTGCAGATATCTTTATTTTATATTTTTGTGTGGTTTTGAGTAGACTAATTTTGGTATATCCCAACAATGCTGCTCTTCCATTATCTCATGTCGTATCTAGGGGCTTGTATTTAACATTAAATTCACCAGCGGCTAGGATATTTTTTTTAAATACACGCACCATTCCCAATGTCCATCAATAATTTGTATTGCGATGCCCCCATGGCTGCATCAATATAGTTGTAGAGATTAATCTGCAATATTGAAAGGGTTGAATTCACAGCTATATTTAATGTGTGTGAGTGATTCACATCTAAAGGTAATACATGAATGGTAAAATCCACACTCTCAGACAAGTTGCTGTCTCCCTGCTTTGTCGGCCCTTACTACCCTTGACTTCTGGGACTGTGAAACGTTCATATCTCCCTATAAATCGATCCATTGCCCACATTTCTTGTAAGGAAATCACATCCATTTGCTCAGTGAGGTTTAACCATCCGCCATCAGTCACATTTTTCTTAAGGCCTGTGATGGTCCAATTATAATTGCAATCATTAGATTGGTTCCTATATATTGTTTCTTCAAGTTGGGTGGCCGGAATGGGGATTGTGTATAATTCATTTCTCCCCACCCCACTGTGATTCCTATGCTAATATCTTACTCTGCTCTTCATATTTTTCATTTCACTCAGTCCCTTCAAAATGTGATGTCCATGCCACGTTCTGAGGCATTTCATGATTTTTTTTTTTGGGTGGACACTTGACATTTAGTCAAAAATTGATCATCCTTAAAGCTATTGAATTTTGCTGGGAGTACCACCTTTATTTTAATACCTGTTCTTGATGGATGGAGGGTCAAGAAATCAATCGAGAGAAGCCCATCTACTATATATTTCTCCTTGACAGCCGTCATGGAATCTAATCCTCTGTAGGTCTATCTTTGTCTAGATACTCCAATTCGGAGATAATGTAACACACTTTAGTTGTTCTTAGTCAATAGATTTTTTTGTTTAATAGAGTCCCCTTTTTGCCCATGAGCAGGGAGTCAGTAGATTACTTAATATATAGTATTTCCCGACAAGGCTATCCCTTGGTTCTTTGGCATGATATTTGTTTCTTTACCAATCCCTCAGCTGAGTTCTAGTTCTTGGGCTTCGTTGTATTCTCTGGGGGTTGTTCTCAGCAGGAGTCGCTTTTAATGATTCTTCTTGGAAACAAAGCATTTGAGGGCGGGTAACCTATTGGGCCTGTTCCATACCAGCAGCAGTTTTAACTTGCTCTGATGGATTTCTTTTCTCAGTACTTTCTATGCTATTTCTCTTGTTTAATCTACATTATCAGTAACTCTTTCTGCTAGGGTGAAAGGATTGCTAATCCGTTTCTGGACTCTTGAACTTGATACTTTCTTTTAACAACTCATGACATGTCTATTTTATCAATTAAATTCAATACATTTCTTCTCAATTATAATCAACCGCTACAATTTAACAAGTGATGTTATCTTTTGGGCATCCCATGCTTTTTGTTACCCTACCTTATTCTGTTCTGTGATTTACCCCTTTGCATGTTCCTGTCAACTATCATTACCCTCATATACATAGGTTGGTTAGCTCTGTCGTGGGTTTGAGTGCTAGAGTCAGATCTCTAGCCTCAAGTCTTCAGGACACTGAAGTGATTGGATATTCGTACCCGGTAGGGGGTGTGGTGGACTCCCAGCCAATGAGGAGGCTCAAACAGGGCCCTGACCACACAGGGAAAGACCCCGCTCCAAGTGGAAGGATATCCTCTTCCCTCACTGGGAATGAAGGTAAGTACACTCCCCACGTCCCCTCTGCCTTGCCACACCACCCTTTTCCACATATCTGCAACCCTCCCTACCCCAACCCCGTTACCTGTGCTGCTCTGTCCCTCACTGGTGCCAGGAACAGGAAATTTTCCCACCGCATCTCAGCAGCGCGATTAGCAATCATGGACAGGGAGAAGGGACTACATGTAGTACCTTCTCCCATTCCCTGGCGGCCATTCATAAGCATTTTTTAATGGCCACCATGGTAAGGAAGAAGGGCCCTTCTCCCCGATCCGCGGCAGCCATATTTTATACTTTGTTTTTTTTTTCTCGAGTTGAGAAACAGCTGTCACGCCATTTCACAATGCGAGAAAAATTACTGTTACTAACCCAGGGGTTTGTACGGACACCCGCAGGGCACTACCATACTGGTAATACCCCCTCCTTGGGTCCTATTGCTTTAGTGGTGTGCTCTCATAAGCAGCATCCACCCCTTCTGTCGATATAATGACACTCTGAGGTTTGGCCTTCTCTCTGGCCTTACTGTTCCTATAAAGTGTATGTCCGCTGGGATTATATAGGCTTTTCAGCATAGCTGAGGTTATTTTCTCTCTCAAAGAGCTATATCATTTGGATCTGGTTATCTGCTTTGAGGCTTTAATCATAATGCTGGTGGGAACAAGGCTTTGCGTCCCGCTGAAATCTAATTTTTGTTGCTTAAGCCTGCCCCTCTAGCATTCTCATTGTGTGCATCCTGTACACAATTTAGATCGCTAGCTCCCACTTTCGTGTTAGTTTCCACTGCTACCCAGGGGAGTTAGTTATTTCGGCCCCTTACTCATATAGCAGAGTTTCAAAATCACATACTTGATTATTTGTTTCTGCAATCTGAAAAAGCACTTGGCCCAAAAAATAAATGTTTATAACATTAACAGACAACATGGGCTTGCTTTACGTTTTGCCACCGTGGTATAAGATCTATCAGGTGTCTTGCAGGTTAAAACTTTGAAAACCCTATTCTTTAAAAAAGCTTGATTGACAATGCACTACATAACAATAGACGTAAAACAGAATTAAAAGAAAAAACAAGTTTGGTTGTGACCTGCTTTGCTATTCTTTAGCTCGGCAAACCTTTACATATGTGGCAGTTCCAACTGGAGAACTCAAGAAGACAAAGCAACACTTTTGTTGTAATTAAAACCCTTGATCAAAGCACAAAATGAGAACAAAATCCATCCACACTGATTCCATACAGGGCAAAGTCTACCGGCAGAATGTTATGAGCACATTGCTAAGATTTCAGTAGGCTACCCAGTTAAAATAGCTTGTTTGGACTAGCTTATCTCAAAGCTCCCATGTGCCACACAACTCGTTTTCTAAGCTACTGGTTGCTTGTTTGTATCTGGACCACTGCTAAAATACTACCACGTGTAAATTTAGATGGCTATCCGTGACAGACTGCAATTACACACGGCCCATAGCTGCAATGGGCCTATATTCTTTTGTCTTGGAGGAGTAGCCTTGAAAGAACAGCAAATGTACATGGCTTGCTTTCGCAGAGGGGTCCGGGCATGGGGGAGAACCGAATGGCTTTTACAGGCTTTCCCAAGTCCGTCCTCTGCCCCCGCCCAGCAATAGGGAAGCTGGCAAAGCCACTGGAGGAATTCGAACTGGGATACAAACAAACATAGTCTTAGTAAAAGTTCCACACACATTCGTCAGCACTCCCCAAGCAAACCTCTGAGAGGGTCCTGGCCTGAGGAAATGCCAGAGTGGCAGCAGGATTGGTTTTCTCTAGTCCACTCCTGCCCCCTCTATGCCACTGGTCTGTTAACGGGAAAGGTAATCCACTGGAGGACTTCGTAGACATCCAAGGTGCATCCATAAGGCCCGATATGAACGATTGGCAGATCTTAGCATTATAGAAAGGAACCATATTAGATGTATCTGGCACTTCCCGTCACTGCTCCAGAGACTGCCCTTGTTGCTACGCTAGTGTTTTTATAGGGCTCAGGAGAACTTGGTGGGCTGCTGCTTTCACGCACAAGGACCGCCAGGATAATGGCAGCCATGCCTCTCCCCTCAAGACCATATTTCCTAGGTTGCCCCCATCCCACGAGACGTGTTGGTGCTGACTGTGGGGGGCCAGGGGGGCAAAGACATCCCTCTGCATGGCACCACTGCACTATGATAGTTAGGATGTGAGGGGAACAATAACCACACCCTGAAATTAACGGGGTGACTAGCGAAAATAAGCCACATGTGGATATGAGGCCACAGAACCACTTGTATGAATGCTGCCATACCCTCAACCCAGAACCCAAGACCTCACTGGAGCAGACATTCCTTAGCTGGCCTCGAAGACCATCTGTCGAAGCTTAACATTCTCGCACCCCATAATAGAAACGAGTCCTGAAGGTAGGCAATGAACATATATGTTTTATGCAGCAAGCTTTAATGGATGATAAAGTGCCATCGCTTATTCTGTGGAAACAGGCTTGCATGTTGGTTTTAGCAAAACTTGATAGGACATTAGATCACTTGTCCTCAAACCCGTTACAAGTGAAAAAGACAATTGTGGCTCTTGAACTGAACATGCACTATTGTAATTTCAAAATCGTGTTCTTATCCACACTATTTGGTTTTAGATGGTAAACGTCTATCAGAATTCCCTAGCTATCTGATTAAATTCCCTGACTGACGAACGCGAAAATATTTTATGAAAATTAAATTTTATGTATTTGAGAAATTGTGGGTCTGAGAGGAAATATTGCCAGGAATTACAGGTACTGTTGTTTTTGTAAATCTGTATCGACTGGAACTTTGCAACATATTACACCTCAATGTAGCAATTTTAATATTAAGAGATCTAAGTAGCTGGGGAAGTTTATCAGAGAATTAAGGATACGTTCAGACACCATGCTTTGCCAATTGCTGCTGAATAGCCCCCAAGTTTCTATTAAAATTAATTTGATGAGATTTTTGAAGAACGTTTTGGATACGGAGAAATTGATTTCATTATAGTTAAGGGAAATATTTTTATATAATTCACTAAGTGTTTTCTACTGTATTGTACGCGTGGCGGGAGGGGGCACAGTGCCTGGGGACCTAAACAAAGGCCTGGTGAGGTGGGGGCAGTAGTACCCAGGGAGGAAGACAATGAAAGGCCTATTGCTATGGCCAGAGCTGGGTCATTAGAGAATGGGCACACTGTTAATAAAGTTGGGGTGGAGCAAGAGTGTGGTACCACCCAAAGCAAACCAGGAAGGGATGAAGTGACAGCACAAAGCAGAGGGGAGAGGTGATAAGGATGGGGCAGTGAGTGTGGATGAGGCAATGGATGAAGAGGCATTCAGTACAAATCATGGTAGACTATAGTATGAAGGAAGAGGGAGGAGGATTGAGAAGGATGGTGGCACAAAATGGATGAAGCGGGCAAGGTTGCTAGTATCTTGGCTACAATACCGCCAGGATACCAGTAGCACAGTTAATCGGTCTTGCAGAAATTACCACTGGATTACAAATGCAGGTAAGGGTGATAAATCCCCATTCCATGGAGTCCCATTGGGGGGCGAGGGGGAATTTGCCAGTACTACCAGTGCTGGTAATACCCGTTATTTATGCTGGTAGGCTGGAGGAATAACCTCCAGCTAAAAGCAGGAGGTTATTCTGTCACCCCACCGGCAAACTCGTAGTTGGCCGGTGCAGCAACGTGCCAGTAAACGTAATTACTGGCATGTTATTATTGCACCGGCCAATTTGTAATGAGACCCAGTGACTGGGACACAGAAGGTGGTTGAGATACATGTCCACGGGGAATTGTACGATCGACTGAAAAAAAGGTCTGACCGTACAAAAAGTCAGAAAAATGCTACCACCAAAGGTTCGAACACCAAAAATTCGAACCTTTGGTGGTAGCATTGTAGGTAAGTATAAAAAATAAAAAAGACTGCGGGGCTGCGGGGGTGTCCCCCACAACAACCCACTCACTATACTGTGTGGTATAGTGAGTGGGGTGTTGCGGGGGAAACCCTCGCAGCTCCCCATAAAAAGGACCCTGCATCGCTGGTTCCTGATCACGGAAGTGAAAGAGAACAGGCGTTGCAGGGACACAGTCTGCAGAAAAGGTAAGTGGGGTTTGTTTATGTTGGGGGTGTGGGTGGGGGTGTGTTGAGGGTGTGGGTGGGGGTGTGTCGTGGGTGTGTTGTGGGTGTGGGTGGGGGTGTGTTGGGGGTGTGGGTGGGGGTGTGTTGAGGGTGTGGGTGGGGGTGTGTCGTGGGTGTGTTGTGGGTGTGGGTGGGGGTGTGTTGAGGGTGTGGGTGGGGGTGTGTCGTGGGTGTGTTGTGGGTGTGGGTGGGGGTGTGTTGGGGTGTGGGTGGGGGTCTGTTGAGGGTGTGGGTGGGGGTATGTCGTGGGTGTGTTGTGGGTGTGGGTGGGGGTGTGTTGGGGTGTGGGTGGGGGTGTGTTGTGGGTGGGGGTGTGTCGTGGGTGTGTTGTGGGTGTGGGTGTGTAAGGGTTTTGAACGTGTGCTCGCATGGGAAATGTACGAACCTTTTGTAGTTCGTACATTTCCCATGCAAACTTTTCGAGACAATCAGCCGCCGTCGGATCACATAGATCCGTCCACAGCATGAACAGCCTCGATGGAGAGGTGAAAGGGGCAGCTCAAAGGTGAGGGGTACTTGTGGGTTTACTGGCAGGCACACACAAAAAATGGCCCGGCTGGCCCAAAGGGCTGAACAGTGATGGGACCTAAGGAAAGGGGACCCCAAAAGGTGTGTGAATATCCTTTGGGAAAGAGATGGTGGGGATTAGCAGTGACTAGGGCAGACATGAAGGGTATGATGTACTGCTTTTCGAGAAGGGTATGGGATGCACTTGAATGCACTGGAAGAGGTAGTGGGCTTGGAAAACTGGGGCTGGCAGGAGTGGGGAAAAGGATAACAGGTAAAAGCCTGAGATGTGGCCAAAGATAGTGATGAATGGTCCCTTGTAGAGTCTTTGGGAAAGGATGTCGAAGCGAGAACACAGTGGGATATTCTAGGGAATGGAAGGCTACAGTACGAAGATTGACAGAACGAGCAGTGTGGTGGCTGTGATGAGGGCACAGCAGCCGGCAAGGCCCAGTCCTGGTGCTGCACCACAATAGCAGGGACAGCAAAACATAAATAAACACAATGGCGGCGGTTTGGAGTGGACGCGAAGTATGGTAATGGCATGGAAGACTGGTTCAGGAGAGGAACAAATATATAAGACAAGGAGCAAGTGGGGTAAAGGTGTTGGAGCTCATGGATGCATTGTTTAAAGCTGGGGGGTAGAAAGGAAAAGACAAAGGTGGTTCTGGTGGCAAAACTAGGCCAAGAGTGACCAAGGGAAGGCCACAGAAGAGTAATGCAGGGTGGCTGAGGGGAAAGAAAGAAAAAGGGGTTTGGGGAAGGGATTTGGGAGTGTGTGGATCGAAAAGAAGGGCTGCAGACAGTCAGGCTGCCATACATGGGGGGAGCTAAGCCATTGGGGGCCCATATGACTATGAATGGGAAATTGGAATAGGGACTTTGAGGAAATATTTTCTCTGTTGCAAAAGGAAGTAGTATGGCAAGAGGGCTTACACGAGTACGAATTGGAGTGGAGTAAGAGGCCTAAGGTGCTGATGACAATTGAGAAGTAGACATTGGCCTTCCTTGTTTATGCCATCATCTTTTGTGAGAGGTTTCTGGAGCAAGGCGCTTATTAAATCTGCAGATATGATCTAAAAAGCACAGTTAAATTATGGGGCGGCGGATTTTGTGCATGCAGTGATCAAGCTGGAGAATGGGCAGCGGGGAAATTGATGAGTTGTGGCTGAAACCCACCATATCAGTGGCAGGCATGCATAGGGTTAGTGGGCTGCAAGTGCCCATCCAGTCCTACCCCATCTAGAGCGGGATGGTGCTTCAACAAAGAGTGGGATTTGTAAGTGGGGGTGTGCTGGGCTTACAAGAGGGATACATGTACGCGTGCAGCATGTAGATATGAACATGAATGCACATACTGTGTAGGCAACATCTGCTCACACAATGCTGGGGGTCAAGATTGATTGATTGATATTTTATTTCTATTGCGCTCGTACACAAGTGTTTCAGAGCGCGACAAGGCAAGGGAGGGGAACAGGGGAGAACAAAACAGCGATCTTACTAGGCCTAGTGACATTGAGAACGCGCAAGTGCATGGGAGAGGGGGGAGGGAAAGGTGCATGGTGGAAGGTGGGAGAGGTAGAAAGTGCGAAGCAGAGGAGAAACAGATAAATAACAATAAATAAATAATAAAGGCAACAAACAGTGGTAATGCAGCCAGCAATTTGCAAGTGCTAGATTTAAGGCAGCAGACAGGGTAGGTCTGATAAGTGCAGGAAGAAAAAGGGGTGGCTGTATGGGTACAGATACAGACCCCAGTGCAAGGGGTGGCCCGGAGGCAGTGCGGGAGGGTGGCAGGATGAGCTGGTACCTGGGCCCAAAAGACAGAGAGTGGCCAGGTGCACAGTGCCAAGAGAGAACAGATCAGCAGGGGAGAGGGGGAGCAAAGGCAGAAGAAAAGAGGAAGGTCTTGAGGTGATGGTGGAGATGAACAGGGGTCACTTGGGAAGGTGGGGGTGGTCGGAGAGGCGCATACTCCAGTTAAGGTTGAAAGAGTGGCTGGAGTTTCCTGGTAAGAGGGCAGAATGGTTACTGGCAGAAGGGTTTGAGGAAGGAGTTCAAATTCTGTATAGCCTGAGTGCAGGGCTGAAAGTTTTGTCAGTCAAGGAACATATGGGCTTGATAATGGAGAAGTTGGAGAATAGTGCGGGAGAAGACTATGGCCGGACCATTTTCTTGGTATTGTTAGCATAACTATTTATTTTATTTTATTTTTTACATTTGTATAGCGCACAGACAGCCCTTAAGCATTGAGGCGCTGTTACTCGCAGGGAGTTTAGTTACAGGGGAGGTACAGGTGGGAAATTCATTTACATGTTGCACATTAATACATTAGGTACAGAATAGATTTGTAAATACATTTTGTAGTTAATCAGGAGATGCAGGTGGAAGTGGTGTACAACAGGCGAAAAGCGCAGTTTTAAGGCTTTGCGGAACGCCATGAGAAATACCTCGATAACTAATATCATCAATGGGCATTGTGCCTAAGAAAGAAGGGGGAACTAAGACTGTTCCGTCACCTATCATGGCTGGAGGGGGCATCAATCAAGGACTATATCTACCTGGTGC
Organism: Ambystoma mexicanum; assembly: GCF_040938575.1. Taxonomy (NCBI): domain Eukaryota; kingdom Metazoa; phylum Chordata; class Amphibia; order Caudata; family Ambystomatidae; genus Ambystoma; species Ambystoma mexicanum. The sequence continues at coordinate 375,609,817 of NC_090926.1, read as the reverse complement.
ATTGCTCTGTCACTTACTCTAATGTGGTGGAAGTGATCATGCGCATTACAGCGTGGTATGGACTCAGAGGGCTAAATGCAACATTCCATCTGTGTTCAGGTTGCTTGCAGTACACCTGGATGATTTTCTGCTGCTGTTTATTCAGTTAAGTAGTAAAATATTTGAATAGTGTTGCAGATGGGCTACTCTTTGGCGTGTGCCCTCTTAAGTGCTTCAGCTTTAGAAGTCGGAATGAGATTTCATGCCGTGCACTGGATCACACCAGATCGGGAAGATTTGTTGATCGTAGGCAGAAATAACAAAGAATGTGTATTACTGCTGACATATATACCAGCATGCAGGGGCCCTGGACATTTCACTGTCTCTCAATAAGACAGAAAGGCCTGCAATGGTATTGACGCGTCTGGGCACCCAACTAGACGTTTCTTTTATGTATTAAGTTTATAGTTAAATTGAGAACTTTTACCCACAGTTTAGAACAATGACAAGAAAACGGTATAATCTAAAACATTAGAACACTCAGCATTGGTTAAAATAGTATAGATCACATAAAACAACACAATTAGCAATCTCATGATTTTGGCAATAAAATTAGATAATAGTCCTTAATATTACAATTAGAACTTTTCACTAAGATCAGGCAAGATTCAGAGATAACACATAGTGACAGCCGCTATTGTCAATGATGTATACCGGCCACTTAATAGAACATCCAGTCATTTCTCACGGGACAAAAGTACATACTGTGTACATACTTTCTACCACTGAATGAGCGCCTGTCGTCTTGTCCAATTGTCTAATATTGTCTCGTCTGTCTAGTCTGATTTCACCCCTCCCTGCGTCCTTCCCTAGTGTTCTCTCCACCCCTCCCCCTCTTCCCCTTCCTCTTCTCGCCTCTTCCCCACCTACTCTATGTTGCTCTCTGTCTCTCCTATCTTTTGCAACTGCTTCTCTACCAACTATCCTGCTCTCCTCAGTAAATCTGGTAGGAAGAAGTTAAAAAAGGACATCCTGGTCTCCAACCCAGGCCTTCCTATCTCTGACACTGACACTAGTGCCGCCTCTAGGCAAACCCTCACAGACATCCTCTTTGTCGTTCTCTCGTCAGACCTATGGACTCTTCATATGGTCTCTGTGCTTTCTCCTCTCTCTTTCTCTCCCATTAATGGTGGCACCTGGTGGGAGGCCCTCCTGGCCTCCTTCGACTCCTCTGAGGTCATCATCAATGTTTACCTGAATGGTACCGTCTTCGTCCAAGGCCCCTCAGGCCAATCTTCTCCTCTTTGATAGACTCTTACAGCGCCTTATCAACTTTCTTCCTTCCCCTGCTCTCCCTCTCTTCGCTCCATGGCCTCCTTGCCTTCCCTTTGCTGTCTTCTCCTTGGCTACCTTGCCCTCTCCTCCTTCCTCTTCTGCCCCCCTCAGGCTTCTTCTACACCTCTGCAGGGTGGACCTCTCCTCCTACCGCCTGGTCATCGATCACTCAACTCCTCCTTCTTCAAGACTTTAACATCCACCTGGATGCTTCCTGTCCTTCCTCTGGACTCTTTTGCGACCTCTGCAACTCTCTCTCACTCTCTATTCTCCCCTCTGGCCGATTCACTCTACAGGGCACACTCTGGATGTTCTGATCTCTTCAGACCTACCCCTTTCTCCTTTCCTCCCAGCTCCCCTCTCTACCCCTCAGGCCAAGCCACTTCCAGCACTGCCACCCACCTTCTTGGTCATCTGACCAATGAAGCGTGTGTCAGTTGAGGCTTTCACCACCACTTTTTCACCCAGCCTCCCCCTTTGGCTGACTCACACCTTGACATGGCCCTTTCCATGCTCCACTCTGTTATATCTGATACTCTTGATGTTCTTGCCCCTGTCATGAGGATTTGCTTGAAGCCCAAAGCCAAGTGCAACTCCTGGTATGACTCCGACCTCGTCACCCTCAAACTCAAGTGTAGGGTGGCTGAGAGGAAATGGCGTGGTTCCGGTACATCCTCTGACAAAAAGGCCTACCGCTTGCTCCAAAGGAAATACTGGCTCTCTGTCCGCACCAAGAAGAGAGCTCACATCCATGCCCATGTCTCTGCGGCATCTAATAACTCGGCCAAACTCTTTAAAATCTGCAAGGAACTGGGCACTCCTGCAGCAGTCTCTACCTCTCCTGTCCCCTCCCAGGCCCTCTGCACAGCTCTGGCTTCCCATTTCATCTTTAAAACTCAGGGCATCCTGTCCTCTCTCTCTTCCTCTATCCCTCTTCCCTCTACTACCTGCTCTTCCTCTGGCCTTTCTTCAGCCACCTCTCCTCCCTCCTTCTCTGCCTTTCAACAGGTTCTCCACAGAGACGGTTTGTAGACAAGTCCGATCTATGAGAGTCTCGTCAAAACAGGTTCACCTCTGTTTCTCCACAAACATCAGGGACCACATTGACACCCTGGCCCCTGCTTTGGCTGACTTCTGCAACCACTCCTTTGCCACTGGAGTCTTCCCTGCCCTCCTGAATCACTCCTGTGTGCACCCTCTTATTATGAAACCCTCTGCCGACCTGTCCTGTCCAGGTACCTATCGCCCAATCTCCATCACTCCTTTCCTGGGAAAACACTTGGAAAAGTTGGCCATCTCCCAGATTAATCTTCACACTGAATCTGTTGGTTGTCTCCATGAGCATCAGTCTGGCTTCAGAGCTGCCAGAAGCATGGAAACTGCTCTCCTGAACATCCGTGAAGACCAGCTCTCCAACCTTGATTCCAATACCCCCTGTGTCCTCATCTTACTTGATCCCTCTTCTGCCTTTGACACAGTCAACCATGCCATCCTGCTCAACCATCTCTGAGATAACCTGGGTATCACTGATCAGGCACTGGCTTGGCTGACGTCTTTCCTCTCCGATTGACCCTCCCAGGTCCATCTTGGGTCCTTCCTCTTCTCTATCTCTACATGTGGTGTTCCCCAGGGGTCTTATCTCTCTCCCTGGCTGTTCAACCAATACCTGGAACTTCTTGCCCACCACATTGACCCTCTCTCGCCCAACTTTCAGTGCTATGTGGATGACACTCAGCTCATTTTCAGGCTCCCTTCAGCCACCTCTTCCTTCTCTCATCTCCAACTGTCTATCTGCTATCCAAGAGTGGTGTGCTGCCAGTGATCTCTTCCTTAATGCCAGTAAGACTGAGATTCTCCTCAACGGCACAACCGCTCCCTCCTTTCCTGTCCCTCTCTGGCCGGCCTCTCTTGGCCCCCTTCCTGCTACCATCAGTGAAGCTAGAAACCTCTGGGTTGTCTTCGACTCCACACTCTCCTTCTCTCCTCACATCTCTGACATCTCTAAGAAGTCACACTACCAGCTGCATCTCCTCAGTGGTATTCTTCCTTTCCTCTCCTTCCCCCAGAAACTCACTGTCTCCGGAGCTCTGGTTCTCTCTAAAATGGACTACTGCAACAACCTCTTTCTAAATCTGCCTGCCTTTACTCTCCGCTCTGTGCAATTCATTCAGAACAGGACTGTGACACTTGTCCTTGGCCTCAAGACCAGGGATCGTATCCCTCCAGGACTGAAATCTCTGCACTGGCTCCCAGCGGCTGCGAGGATTAAGTTCAAAACCCTCTACATCATCCACAAGGCCTTCTGGGGCCTGAGACCGCAATACCTTCAACTCTCTCTTCCTAAATATCTTTCTTCTTGAGATCTTCGCTCATCTGCCTCCAACTTCCTCAGGGTCAGTCGCTTCTCCAAGCAACAAGTTGGTGGTAGATCTCTTTCTTCGGCTGGGGCCTCCCTCACGAACAGCCTCCCTGCCTCCCTGAAAATTGAGGAGAACCATCTCCGGTTCTGGAAGCACCTCAAGACCTTCCTTCTTTGCCTCCGCTTTCTCTCCTCAACTCCCCTGCTGAACTCCTGGCTGAAACGGAAACTGCATTGGTCACCTGGCTACCCTCTGTTCTCGAGCTCAGGTCCCCCTACACCAGTTGCACACCTGCACTTCTACCCTGGCAACGCTTGCACTCTGGGGCTTGTTCTGTATCCCTACAGCCCCCTACCAGCACTTGACACCTGTTGCCTGCACTTACCCTTGCACCTGCAACCAGATGGACGCACTTATTTATTGTTCTATTTATTCACTATTTATCCTATGTACTGCACTTCCCCTACACCTTCCCCCTCACACTTTCCCCTTCCCCACCTCCCCTGCACTTGCGCGATCTCAATGTCACCTGGCCTAGAAAGATCGTTGTCTCTGTTTTCCCTCTGTTCCCCTCCCTTGCCTCGTCACACCTTGAAATACTTGTGTATAGGCACGTTATAAAGGCCATATCATACTGAGCTTTAAAACTGTCAAAAAAACTCCTCAGAACCTTCGAAGTCGTACAGTCCTCTAACAAATGGATCAATGTTTCTCGAGCAAGCTGACAGAACTTAGTTTGCACCATGTAAGGGATCTTGAGATCGGATTGCCAGCAAATCTCGAGTTACCAAGACATTAAATCTTATTTAGAAACATTCGTAGATATTTCAGCAACACATTAAAAGCGTTAGGTTCTAGCAGGATGTTTTTAAATAGTTTATATTTTTGACAGGCTCCTTGTGTAGAGAGTCAATCCGCTATCCAGAGTTTTGACGTGACTTTGATAGAATTAATCAGCAAAAGATCCAAAGAAATGTCTGCTTCAATCATCAGCTGCCAACAATCATTTTCCCAAGATTTTAGCATAAAATTCATTGCACTTTCCATCGCAAATTACATTTTTTCAAAGCAAGAGTATGTGGTTGCTAGCCAGCATTTTCTAAAATGGAAAATATGTTTCCATGCAATTATGTCCCACAAAGAAAGGAGTCCCTAACAAATTAATGCAATTGGATTACTCTTAGGAAGAGGTAAAGTCGCTTCTAGAAGATACCTTCTAGATAATGCCACTTTACTATCTGCAAGTTAGTTAAAAGTGTCTGCTCCAAGAATGAGAGGTTTTCTATTCTGCTGGTGCACCTGATTTTGGAATACACTGGGTCTGGGGAGGTGGCGTGGTCCGGAAACTGCATTGCATTCTTGGAATTTTTCCTCTTGCACCGCTTGTTGGGGGGAGGAGTTTATGGAATTAGTGCATTGTTAGTGATCAACAAGTAGTCCAGCGAGCACAGATGGATGTTACAGCTACTCAGAAAATTAGTTTGGTTATGTCTAAAGTAGAACACTGTTTTTAGAGCCAAGCCTTCAACTGGACAGTGTGAGAAACCTGAAGGTGTCTCCCTGATTAGTCCCCGGGATCTGTCATCCAGGTGGCCAGGACACAGACATTGCTATTGGTTGCAGTTCCTGGGAGTGGACCAGTGAGGGAGGATCACCTGGATGCGGGGTCCTCGGGGAGTGGAAGTGGGACACCGTTGGGTGAGACGCAGTATCCCCCTTTTTATATCACCTTTTTCCCCATCCTACCCCGTAGGATACTGAGACACTCTACCCACCCCCATTTTCTGACAAGAACAATTTCGCACACCACAAAAGATGATTGACAAACACCAGAGCTGTTTACCTGACATGTATCACCATGAGGGTCAGGCAAAGTCAAGCAACTGACCTGAATCACACATACCTGATGGCCCTTTCCCTTCCCACAGAGATAAAAGGTGGAGTATGAGAGCACAATATGAGCAAGGCAGACTGCATGACGAGAGAGCTAACTCAGCACAGCAGTTGAAGAGCAGTAGAAAGACGGCACGAATCAAGAGGGTGACAACGACAGAAGCAACCTTGTCCTTTCCAAGCCACACCTGTGAACCCCCGTGGAAGGAAACATAAGACAGCGAACAATAGCCAGTGCGTGTTGCAGCAGATGCCATCTGTACACAAGGCCCTCCTCCGCTGATAACCAAGCCGGGGAGAGATGCTTACCATCATGGTACTGGCCTTGACCCAGAGACAAGAAAGGCCAGGCAGTTCATCACAGCCTGTGAGTCGAGGGGAGAGTCGATAAGAAACCGAACTGTGTTGAACAAAAGTAGCAAGCAGCTAATTGAAGAAAGTACAAAAGAACTGTTGATACAAAAGGGGAAAGCCAGCTACACAGGAGTCAGGTACCACGTGGGTGCTCACTCTGGAAGATCTTGTTAGTGATTTCAATCTGGCACTTCACCTAAATCAATGCCTAGCGTGGGATGCGCAACTGAAACCCTTAATTATTTATTTGTGTCTATAAATTCTTTTATTCTGAACGATGTACCACTTATATCACGTCCCTCTCTTTGAATCCCCCCGGTCACACTGAGCCAGGAATCAGGCTGGTTTGCAAAGTTAAAATATTTATTTAGGTATTTTCACAAGATAATCAAACTATTTTTAATGGGTATACAATGATCACCAACAGGGTGATGTCACACTAAACAATCTCTTTAATCACAAGGAGTAATGATGGGCAAAAACAATGCAGCACGGAAATAATACTTTTAGGTATGTTCAATCAAATGGCAATGTGATTACTATTTCCCCCTGCACACTCCTCAATCCCCCAATATGCAATATAAAGAGATAGAAAGAGAGAGAACAGGTTTCAAGAATGCAGAACTCAAGCAAATATATCAATCCCAATTTCCCCCAGCAACGACAAGAGAGAAACAGGAATGATTGCAAACTTGTCAAAAAATGGTTTTAAAGTTGGCTTTGAATGAAATGGGGAAAACACTGAAAATGGTTTAATTCACTGAAAGTTTTGAAATTCTAATGGGAGCCACTTTATCTGGTTTCAGACACACACTAGCAATGATTAGAGAGTAATGACCAAGTTGAAAATTAAATTTTGAGGTCGGGTGCAATGAAAAGCTATTTTACACGTTATAGATTTTGGCCAAACGAAAAATTCACGGCAAACTTTTCCACGCGCGGTAAGCGCGATTGCGGAAAAACTATAAGGAGTTGAGATGCGGTTTTGGGTTCATTAGAAAGCTCAGGATGTTAGCTACAAGTAGACTCTAGCATAAAGTATGAAGAAGTTATGAATGTTTTCGTGGAGGTCGATTTTTTTCAGAAAGAGGCAAAATTGTACAACAAGGATGCGCTTTTAAAATACAAACAAGGTTCTTTACACTAGGAATGGACTATGAAGAAACAAACTACACGGATGCTCAGCCACTTGATCAAGGCAACTGCCAGCCGAGACGCTTGCCTTCTTCAGATGCAACATATCAGCGCAAAGATGATTTTAACAATATTATTACAGAAGGACTATAGGATAAGAGAGAGAGTTCAGGCAAGACAAAAAGGATTTCTAACAACACAGTTCTAGATATAAGATAGATCTGATTTGGAAAGAGATGACTATGGACAGTACATAGGCTAGTGACAATCCTATACTACCAATGTTTTGAATGGAACCGTCAGGGATTCTGGTTCTGGTCAAGGATTTTTCTGGGACAGACTGCTGGGCACACCTGACTGGTCTGGTTCAGCGATCAGCAAGGCACTCTGGACACCGCACAGCAGGACTGGACAGCAAGACGCTCTGGTCTACACTGCACAGCATGACTGGACTGGATCTGGAATGGCTCTCAGGTCTGCACAGCACAACACGGCACCAGATCAGGGTTTAATCTGCCCTCTGGTTATGAAGATGATTCTTTGGCAGGCAAGCAGTTACAGCACAGCATGGCTGCTTCTTTGGTTTCCCCTTTAAATTGAGGGATGTGTTCTGGAAGTTAGGCCCAGCTAAAAGTGGTTCAGCTATGCTCTGAGCCTTTCTGCTTGCAAAGTTTCTGTAGTCTGGAACAAGGAGTATGAATGGATCTCCTTCAGAGTGCTTCGCCAATATCGGGATGGTGGGTGGATCAGTGTGTTTAAGTCCTCAGCTGTCTCTATTTATGTGTTTGATAAAGGGGTGGGTAAACTGAATTATCCTAGGTGCACCCCCTAGGTAGCCTATTGGCTAAAGCCTGCTCTCTCCCTTGATTGGAGGAGAAAACATAGTGTCATCATGATGATGTGTTTTATGAGGCAAAACATCCTCCCATTTGCCTTTTGCACATAAAATCTATTTTTGATATAATACATCTTTACATGTGTACAATCTTTATACCAATAACATACATAGATCACATATTTTGTGGAGCACACCCTCTTCCAAGCCTCGTAGCTGTGAGATCTTGGATCTGGATTTGACAGATTTTCCACTTTTTGTCCGGGACACCATATCTAAAGTGTCCAAAAATGTATACATATATGCGCGTTATATATGGGCATAACCGGATGAAGTTTCCTGCTTCTGACATAAATACAATTGCTACAAAACTCGAATTTTCACTGTGTCTTCTCAGAACATTGCACAGAGTTCTGGCTCCTTTTAAAATGTGCAAAAAAAAATCACATTAACAACGCTGTTAATTCTATAATTTTTACAAATTCGCACAGTCCTTTCTCGGTCTTTTTCAAAAATATGCTTTCTGTGCTTTGTGAATCAACAAAAGTGTCTGTCCCCGCCTCCATCTCCATCTTGCAGCTCAAGAGCAATCTCCGCCCCTTCCTTCTGGGAGAGGCCACTCTTGACACGTCACAATCTGCATATCCTTTCAGCCAAGGAAGGTCCATTGTGTATTCTGCAGCAGCAGGCAAAGATCCCCTCCCCTGATTTAATCAACACAAAGTTGTAAGTTCCTGACTTTGGTGGGAAGCAGGAGGGATGCCTTTTGTTGGGGGGAAGCTGGGGGGAACTGGTTTTGGTGACTTTGAGTTCAGGTTAAATTCACTGTCAATTTCTTACATTTTTCTTGCTTTAAAATAAAACTTACAATTTTTAAACAAGCAGCTAGAACACTAATTTTAGTCTCTAAACCATGAAGATTAAATAGTTGCCACCCATATTACTTTTGATAACAGGTCACTTAATTCTCAGGCTTTTGATTTCAATTGCACAAGTTTAAGCTTCTGATGCAACTAATGACAGCTGTCATACAGGCGGCTGCTGATACTGCGCTCATATTTTGACAGATTTTTACAGGCAAGCACACTTTTTACTGTGGATATTTTGATGAGAGATTCAGCTTTTCATGATTGTGTGTTTATATTGATTCCTTAGATGAAGTGACGGGTAACACCCAGCGAGGATATTGGATGTTTTCTGACGTTTTGGACTGGCATTCTGTATTTTTAGCAACCAAGAAAAAGGGATCTAAGAGCAATTTCCAGGTTTCTTTCATAAAGCACTGCCTTTCATGCAGTTTCCATTTTTCCTTGGTGAGCAGCCCAGTAACATGTTTCAGCATGAGGTCTCCTTTCCACTACTGACAACAGGCAAAGTAGATTTGGCAGCCATCTTTTTTCAGTTTCAAAGCGCAATTTTCATAGGTTTTGGCGCGCAAAGGGCTTTTGCGGCCATTTTGGTGACTCTTGCACCATCAGCACACAGGGATGTTGCAGGGGAGAGCGTAGTGGGTTAAAACATCCCACAAGCCCCCCCTCACGACTTGACTTTTGACCGCCCATCAAGGGGAAGTCGGGAGATTGGGATGTCCAGTTCTTCTTTTTGTTTGGTCCAAGTGGAAAAATGTGGAAAAATGTGTCTGCTTCTCCCATCAGTGCCCGATAGACAGGTTCTCCTTGCTGGTTCTGGATGAGAGTATGGAGCGATACCCCGGGCCCCTTGGGTTTTTCCTTCCGGTCCCTCAGTGGTCCTCCTTGGTACTTAGGATCCATGGTTTCATTCCTAGGATGACAAAACAGAGCATAATTTTAGACATTTCCCCACCACTATTCATGTAGTGGGTAGACACATATATTTGACCTAGAATGACAATCTTTTCTGTTGGCTATTATTACTGATTTTCAACAGATGGGATAGTTTTATAGTTGGACTTCTAGGGGTCTGGAATGTCCCCCTCTGGGTTTCCAGATGGATCCTCTAGTTGCTGCAGAGTGTGCCTAGGATGGCAACACTTCAGCTGGTTGACCCACTTATCTTCCCCTTCTGTCAAACTGACTTTGGGGATACAGAATTTGTAGGTGACTGGTGAGATTTCGTCTACAATTGCAAAAGGACCCCTCCAGTTAGGAAGAGATTTGCACTGTTTGGCCTGGTTCATTTGGAAATTGTATAAGCAGACCCGGTCTCCTACTTGCTATTCTTTTCTAGTAGCTTTTAGGTCATAGTGGGTCTTCATACTGTCTGCAGATCTTTCTAGATTTCGTTGAGCATAGGGAAAAGCATGTTGAAGGTGTTTTCTCAGATTTTCAACATACTCATGAGTTGTGGAGGCATTTATCAAGATCTGCTCTTGGGTTCTGTAGAGCAGATGCTGGGGAAGCCCCATCCTTCATCCAGTTATCAGCTCAAATGGTGACATTTTTGTTGCAGAAGAAGGGGTAGATCTGATGGCCATCACGACAAGAGGTAGTCGGATGTCCCAACTTGGCCCAGAATCTGCCACAAACTTTTTTAATATGCTCACAATCGTCTAGTTGTATCTCTCAACTCCACCACTAGAGGCTAGCCGGGAGGCAATGTGTAGTTTCCTTTTGACCCCAAGTATCTCCCACATCTTTGTCATCACTTCGCTAGTGAAGTGGATACCTCGGTCTGACTCGATCCTTTGGGGTAGTCCAAAACGCGAGTAGATGTGGTTGATCATCAGGGCAGCTGCTGTTTCTGCCTTGCAATTTGGGGCCAGGAGACATTCCACCCATTTAGTTAAAAAGCATGTCACAGTGAACATGTACTTGTTCCCCCTAGAGGAGCGAATCACAGGCCCGATAAAATCGACTTGTAAATCTGACCAAGGCATTGTTATCCGCCTCTTTTGGAGAGGTGCACGGTGTGTGAGGGATGTTGGCTGAAATTGTGCACACACGAGACACCCCTTCAAGTATTGGTCGAGGTCCTGCCCCATATATGTGGCCAGTATGCAACCTCTCTTAAGATTTCCAGTGTCATATGAAACCCCCTATGACCAGCTGTGGCCGCATCATGGGCGTGACTTAGCATCAGGCTTCGGAATGAGGTAGGGACCACCCACTGGTCATGGCCAGCTATGGATATCCTTACCAACAAACCATCTTGGATTCGGAACATTTTTGGACATTTCATCAGCACTCTGAGGTCCTCTTTCCCTATGTAATCATTATCCATCAGGGGATAGTGCTCAGGGCCCTCAATGTGTTGATAAAACGTACCAATTATTGGATCCCCTTTTTGAGCCGTAATCAAATCAGCATCTGGGGTCTCCTTACTCCATTGTGCAGTTGAGAGTTCATTATGAGCATTTGTCTGGGACCTAGTGATAGCAGTGACCTGGATTTCCCCCAACAGGGACTCGATCTCAAGTAGATCCCCTTGGATGGCTCTGGTTTTGGCCAGCTGATCAGCTAGGTCATTTCCAGTTTTGACTGGTCCCTCTACTTTAGAATGACCTTTGATCTTTTTCCAGTAGATGGTCATCCCCTTCGAGGTGACCAGATCATCAATATTTTGGATACATTTTCCATGTTTCAATGGTATGTTATTAGCACATAGCATGCCTCTGGTTTACCAGTTAACCAGGTGCTCCACGAACCCGTTCCGTACATAATCCGAATCTGTGATTATGATCAGTTCGTGGAGTTGGTGTTGGACAGCAGTGAGGATGGCTTGATGCACAGCCATCAACTCTGCCACTTGACTACTTTGGGGACCGGTTTTGTACCCAGCGGAGGGTTCTGGGGCATCATTCACCCATGCATTCCCTACGCCGGCCACAAGTTCTTTTTCCCCATTGTTGTCAACATGGTAAGAGCATCCATCCACATAAACAGTGGGCATTCCCTCACACTTGTCTTCTGCATAGACTTTGTGTGGGGAATTAAGGTATGCCTCCATGTTGTCCTTGATTTTGAGACTTTCGTCCTCAAGACAGTTTTCTCTGGCACAATCATGCAAGTCAGCCAGACCTTGCGCGAGGGGACTCTTCTTGTTTTGGCCATATCTGTCCTTCACAGGAAATCCTTGCATTGACAGAATACAGGAAGTAATTCGGGAATCCAGGAATTAATTCAGGAATTACTCACATTTCCGGCCCGGATTCTGTCACTTTGGAGATATTGCAGAGGCTGGTGTGGAGTCTCCACTATGATGTGTTTCCCCTTTATAAACGGGTGGTAATTCTTCAATGCCCACACCGTTGCCAGGAGTGCCTTCTCACAATCATTGAATTTTTCCTCCACAGAGAATAAAGTTTTACTCGCATAGGAGATTACTTTATTGACCTTGTCATGCTTTTGATATAATACTGCAGTCAAGCATGTATTTGAGAACCATGTCTCCAAGAAGAACTCCTTGTTTTTGACAGGGTAAGCTACGTAAGGTGCTTGTGAATGGCTTCTTTTGAGTTGTCTTACTGCCTCAGCTTGTTCTGGACCCCACTCCCTCTTGACCCCCCTCAAAAGATGGATCAGGGGTCTTGTGATCTCTGCGTAGTCTTCAATTAACTTTCTACTATAATTAGTTAGTCCAAGGAGGCTCCTTAGTTCTCCGCAGAGTTGTGGGGTCTTTTAATTTCTGGAGTGCTTCCACTTTCTTTTTCTGCGGACAGAGACCCTGAGGAGTAATCTCATGCTACAAGAATTTGACACAGGTTCTGCACCACTGTGCCTTTTGAAAGGAGAGTTTTGCTCCGGCAGCCCTCAACTGTGTCAGAACATAACGGATCTCCGCTATGTGTTCCTTCACAGTTCAGCTTTTGACTAAAACATCATCTACATAGGCCAGGTTACTCCTTTCACCTAGGTCCGGCATGGGGGCATGGCCTTGTGTAGAAAAATGTTAAATCCATTGCCGGAGTTGATGTATCCGAAGGGAGTCCGGGTCCATGTGTACTGCTACCCCCGAAGGTGAAAGCCAGCTTGTATTGGTCTTCCCTACAGTCCATTACCCATTGGTCAGGTCAATGGCTGTGAATACCTGTGACCCCTGGATCTGGGCCAGCCCTTTGTCAATGTAGGGAAGAGGCCATCGGGAAGTATGGACCCATTTGTTGAGCTCCCTAAGGTCAGCACAGAGTCTCCACTGGCCGTTTGGCTTCAAAATCCCCAGCACCGGATTATTGAAGGTGCTGTGGACTGGACGAATTATCCCACGGGACTCAAGGTTCTTAATTATTTCAGTAAGGGACTCCATTGATGCGAGAGGCAAGCGATATTGCTTCACAAACACTGGATTCATGCCAGGGTCCGTGGGAATTGTTGTGTGGATGTCGGTGTGACCACAGTCATATGAGTCCACCGCGAAGAGATCTTGAAAATTTAAGAAAACTTGTTTCAATTTTTGCTTCTGCTTCAGAGTCTCACAGGCATCAGCTAGGTTGACTCTCTCTTCAACCATCTGCCTGAAGCCTGGAAAGACTTCCGGTTTTGCTATCTCAGTGGCCTCCTCCAGCTGGGTGGAGAAGACCCTGGTCAAAGTGCTGATTTGGACTGGTGGCTTCAGGTGGGGAAGGCAGTCCTCGCGGACTTGGAATATCACCTCATCCCTCCTGAAGTCACAGGTCACATCTTCCTTTCCATAAGGGCAGGAAGTGTACACCAGGAAATTCCCCCCATGCCGGGTGAAGATCTGGTCTGGTGTTGCATCATCATCGCTATCACTGTCAAAACAGTCCTTGGGGATTGGTCCTAACAGTTCATTACCTAAATCTATGGAAAAATATTGGTCATCAACCACCATTCCAATAATGGTGCCTGCGGCTAGCGTGATACTCTTTAAGTCGCTGTTATCCACCTCTATTGGAATGGTGTCATGTTCTACGTTGACTAGTGGTGTTGGGTTTACCCCCAACCCTTGCTGTTGGAAATGGGCATTAAGATGAAGATAAGCGTTGGGGTTTTTCAGTTTCTGTCTCTTTTAACTTTCACTCTCAGTGAGAACTGTTGGGTCCTTTCTGTGATGGTGACGTCCTCTCCAATCTGAATTTCACCTGCATAAGGCAGCAGTTGAGCTAACCTAAATGCTTTCTCTGGGTCATCAAAGCCCATGGGATTACCCGCTAATCAGGACCAACCTTTGAAGTTTATTAGGTCCAAACTAATGCCAAAGCGATTGAGAATGTCACTGCCTGAGTAAAATGCAGCAGGGACATCTCGCACGACCCAACAATTATGGACTATTCCCTTGTTGCCTATGGAGATTCTGAGCATACACCTGCTAGGCAGGAGATGTTTGGAATTGGGTGTTTCCAGATCCATTTCCCATTTGTCTATCAGTTTAAATGTGAGACTGGCTGGATCTTTTGGGAGTTTGTGGAACATGGCCTCGCTGATGAAGCTCTTACCGTTGTTCACACTTACTCGGGCGAGAACAGAGTCCTTTCCTTCATTTAACTGAATAGGGATGAACAACTGTTCCCCAATTGTCTGAATATCAGCCAGGCTTTGAGCTGATTTTCATCTTTCAGGACTTTAGGAGTGGGATTTTCTGATTGTGAATTTGTAAAGAATTTCAGAGTGTTTTCCTCCAGTGTGGAATGCCACCTTAAACTGGAAGGAAGGTTGATTTTCAGAAATAGAGAGGACCCCCCATCACCAGTTTGTTGTCCTACCGCAATTACTGTCACATCTGGGATTTGGTTGTTCTGGAAGTGAAATTCTATTTGGTCAGGGTTTTGTTCAACCATGTGGCATGTGCCGTTTAAACTAACATGGTTGACACTATGTTTCCATTTTATTGGTCGGTTAGTCTGGGTCCAGAGGACCTTGTTTACACAATCAATGAGGGGTGACGACCTACGCAGGATGTCATTCCTTAGTAAACAAGGTGTGCCCTCTGGAGTCACAACTATGACCGGGTGCTTCACCTTGTGTCACCCAATTTTAATGTCCAAATTCGCAGTACCCTCGATGGGAATTTCCTTCCCCTTGAAGTTCTGAAGTTGGAGGGTGAGAGGAATTTGGTATTTCTCCCCCCTTCCCGAATTCAGTTGGTCAAAGGCCCTTTTTGACAGAAGGGTAGTTTGGGATCCAGTATCCACCAGTGCCAAAATTGTACACTGCCCCTGTATTTGGACCGGCGCATACAATCTTCCCTCCTTTTCCTCAAGGGGGCAAAGATAATGTACATTTTTGGACAACTGGTGGGTTAGTTTCTTGGTTTTGGACACTGATAGGAAGGTGATTTGGGCAGGATTCTCTTTGGTGTCTTGGGAATCTGAAAGAAAAAGGTGACAGCTAGATATGGGGGAAGTTTTGGGTTCTCCTGGTTCTGATTCTGGGCTGCTCCCCCCCCTTTTTGGAGGCAGTCACCAGGATGGGTTTGAACCACAGGATTTTCAGGCTGATAATTCTGGGGATTGATGATGGGCTGTGCTAACTCAGTCCCCAAGATACCCAGTCTGGATTTGGATCCTTTGGGACCCATTTTTTTTTGGGAGGAGTTCCCCCATCTCTGAAGGAGAAGATCCTTTCCCAGGATCCTCTGAGGATGCCTCTCCTTCAAATGGGAAGATTTGTACCTCCTCCCCAAAATGGGTCTTTTTGGCTCTTTATTTCTCCTACCCCTCTCTGCTCCTTGGGTGGCAGACTTTCAGGGGCAGGAGATTTTGGTTCTGGTTCCTGGGTTTCCAGGGGCTTTTTACAAGTGGGAAAGGAAGCTTCCTCCAAGGCTTTACACCCCCCCTTTCCCTTGTGCCTCCTCCCTGGGAACCGGTGGGTTGTCAGGGTTCTTCCCCCATCATTGCTCTGGAGCACCAGGTCCTGGATTTGAGGCTTTCTGCACTGCCATGCTCATCCGAGAGTTCTGCTGAGCCCTCAGCATGTGACCCAGATCCTGTGCCATGTTTTGGACCTGGCGCTCTAGTTGTGACACCCGCTCTGGCTGGTACGGTGTCCTCATGTATCCCCTGGGTTGATCCCGGGAAGGGTAGCTATCCCTTCTCCCAAAATACCCCGGGTTAGGAAAGTTTGGGTACCCCTCCACCCTTGGCCTCCCCTCTCCCGGATTGGGTTGTCTGGGCTCAGGAAAGTGGGGAAAGAAGAATGGATTGTTTTGGGGGTTAAAGTTTGGCGGGTATCTTGGGAAGAAATTTGGTCCAGTATTTGGGGGATTACTGCCCTCCTGGGGGAAGTGAGGAGGGAGGTCCCCTGGGTTAGCTGCTGTCTGGTTGGATCCCCACCTCCCTTGAGATGGAGGAGTCCACACATAACCCAGGATGGGTCTATTGCCCTTGTAGCGTGGGCTGATGTAATCAGGGGAGTTAGGGGTCCCATTTGTGGGTTGCCTCCCTGACTCCCTGTTTGTTATTGGCCCGAGGGCCTTCTGGGTTTGGGATTGTTTTCATTCTGTGCGGCAGGTTTTTAGGCCCCCCCATCTCTAAATCTAAAATGGGGGCAACCTTAACCTCCGCCACCTTGGCAGCAGCAGGGGTGTTGGTTGTTTTGGGGCTTTTGGGATTTTTTTTATTTTCCACTGGCTTTTGCACCTCATAAACGCATGTGGCTTGTTCAATGACCCAGTCTAGTGATCTTTTCTCGTGAAAGTCTCTCACTAGCTGAGTCATGATGTACTTAGGGAGAGCGTGGAAGAAAGTATTTACAAACTGTTTTTTGCTGTCAGCGTGCACCCTTCTAGAGGTCTGCGCAAAGGCACGCTTTAATTCTTGAACACATTCTTGTGGGGCCTGATCTTCCCCACATTGCAAGTTATCGGCCACCTTGCAAGCCTCCTGAGGATTCCTGTGCACAGAAATATGTTTCAAGATGGCCAACCTATAGGTGGACCATCTGGAATGATTCTGATCCTCCAGCCCCGCAAAGAAGCTGGAGTACTCGGGAGAGAAGGTCCAATTCACATATTGAATACAGCTTTGGCTGTCCTTCAAATGGAAAGTCTCCATCATTTGTTCAAAGAGCTCAAGGTGGTCCCAGACCGAATATTTTGCATTCTTATGATAGGGTGTGATGACACTCCTAATGGCTGTGATTTGTTTTAGGGGATCCTTGAGCAAGGCCCTCTTGACCTTGTTGGCTTTTTTGGTTCGGGTGACCCTGGTACACTCATCCTCTGACTCAGAGGCAATGCTACCAGAGGTACCTGTCTGGTCTTCTAGGCTCTCCTGGATTATGTGAGCTAGGGAATGGCTGGCAGAATGTGGGGGCCTAGTTTCTTGAGTCCTGTGGTGCTCAGAGGAGTCTTCTGATTCCTCCTTGCTCCCAGGATTTGCTGAATACCCACTCCCCCACTGTCCTAGCTGGGAAGAGGTTTTCAGGATACCCTTAGTGGGCTTACTCTCACAGAGTTCCCCACTAAATGTTATCATCTGGTCTCTGGGTAAATGGTATTTTTGAGGATCCATTTCTCTGACCCTCCCCTCATTGGAGTCTCCCTTATCAGAGAATATGGCCCTAGCGCTTGGGAACCCATACCCAGATGCCCACCCATCCATTCCTGGGTGGTGCTGATCTATGAACCCCATATTCCACATTGGATTGAAGTCTGCCATCCCCATGGCCCTTGGCTCATGTGCACCAGTGGACATGGGGGTGGCAGAGTTCATGGGGTTGAAGAGATGAAAGCCTCTGGTACTAGGGTTCCTGAGGTTATGCTCAGGTGTTTCCCTTTCCCAGCAGACCTCATCTCTGTCAGCCCCTGCTCCCTGTTGCCATGCAAGAACCTGACCTTTCTGTTCCTCTATCAAGGCCTTGCTAGTCTCTATCAGTTGTTCCTGCATAGCTACCTGTCTGCGGAGCCTGTGATTTTTCTCACAGAGAGCCTCATTGTCTCTCTGTGCTTCCTGTGTCATTTTAGAGTACTGGGCCAATTTTTGCTGCAGGAGGGTTACCTCCTGAGTCCTGTCCTTACTGGCCTGGTCACCCTTTGCCAGAGCATCTTCCATCCTCCTGGAGTGCTCTAACAGTTTTGTGTAATCTTTTTGGAGTTCACCCAGTCCATGAAGGGCCAGGTGATTTTCTTCCATCTTATCTTTTAAATAACTGACCTCCTGGCCTAAGGTGTACCTTTCCTGAATAAGAGTACCCCTCTGTGCAGCCAGGTTGTCCCTTTGTTTTTGCAGTGCACCAGCTTTCTGGCGCTCCTCATCGAATTCTGTCTGGGTGTCAAGATCTTCTAGAATTAATTTATTATTTTCTTCTTTTTCTTGGTCTAGGCGGTTTTGCAGGGTGACTACCTGCTCTGTGCATGCTCCATTAAAATGTATTTGCTGTTCCAGCTTTTTGTGGATCTGTATTAGAGAGTCCAAACTTAGTTGGGACTCTTTCTGCAGGGCAGGTACTTTGGTATCCTGCTCTACCTTCTCCTGCTGTAGGATATCCATATCTTCTTTTATTTTTGTCAGGTACTGCCTGGTTTCATTTTCTGATTCATGGCTCTTTTGTAGCCTTTGCTCTGCAGAGTCCAGATCAGTTTGGGCTTTTTCTAATGATTGTAGTTGCTTGTTTGCCAGATCTTGGCCTTCGGCATATTTGTCCTGTATTGCTCCAATGTGGAGGTACAGATATGCCGCTATTTTGCCAATCTTACTTTGCTCTTCTTTTACCTTAGGGGCCATATACAGTTCACTCAGTGCCATATGTAATGGACCCTGATCCTGCCATGCATTTAATCCTGTTGCAGTGGCTTGTTATTTAATTTCCTGCAACCACACATTCTGATCCTGCTCTGTCCATTCACCCCTGACAAGTAGTGTGTGCAGTAGGTGTTCTTTTGCCATATTGATTTCTACCAAGGTCGCCATTCCGGAAATATTAATTTCCTTTCTGACTTACAGGAGTTGTTTTATGTTTGCAAACAGACCAAATTCCTTAGAGCGTTCCTAGTGAAGGGTGCTTTTCACAGTGTAGCACAGTGTGGTAGCCCAACAGGGTTTATGTACCCCGTCAGTTAGCACGCTGTATTAGACTGTCACAAGTGGTATGTCTAATTCAGAAATCCCAGCACGAGCCCCCAATCTTGTAAGTGTTTTCAATCCGGCACTTCACCTAAGACAATGCCTAGCGTGGGATGCGCAATTGAAACCCTTAATTATTTATTTGTGTCTATAAATTCTTTTCTTCTAAACGATGTACCTCTTATATCACGCCCCTCTCTTTGATGGGATGGGTTCTGGAAGTTAGGCCCAGATGAAAGTGGTTCAGCTATGCTCTGAGCCTTTCTGGTTGCAAAGTTTCTGTAGTCTGGAACAAGGAGTATGAATGGATCTCCTTCAGAGTGTTTTGCCAATATCGGGATGGTGGGTGGATCAGTGTGTTTTTCTAAGTCCTCAGCTGTCTCTATTTATGTGTTTGATAAAGGGGTGGGTAAGCTGAATTATCCTCGGCGCACCCCCTAAGTAGTCTATTGGCTAGAGCCTGCTCTCTCCCTTGATTGGAGGAGAAAACAGAGTGTCGTCATGATGATGTGGTTTATGAGGCAAAACATCCTCCCCTTTGCTTTTTGCACATAAAATCTATTTTTGATATAATACATCTTACATGTGTACAATCTTTATACCAATAACATACATAGATCACATATTTTGTGGAGCACACCCTCTTCCAAGCCTCGTAGCTGTGAGATCTTGGATATGGATTTGACAGATTTTCGCTCTTTTTGTCCAGGACACGATATCTAATTTGTCAAAAATTTTGTACATATGTGCGCATTAATATATGGGCATAACCGTATGAAGTGTCATGCTTCTGACATAAATACAATTGCTACAAAACTCAAATTTTCACTGTGCCTTCTCCAAACATCGAGTTCTGGCTCCTTTTAAAATGTGCACATAAAAAAATCACATTAACAATGATGTTGATTCTATAATTTTTACAAAATTGCACAGTTCTTTATCAGTATTTTTCAAAAATATGCTCTCTGCGCTTTGTGAATCAACAAAAGTGTCTGTCCCCGCCTCCATCTTGCAGCTCAAGAGCAATCTCCGTCCCTTCCTTCTCGGAGAGGCCATTCTTGACACTTCACAATCTGCATATGCTTTCAGCAAAGGAAGGTCCATTGTGTCTTCTGCAGCAGCAGCCGAAGATACTCCGCCCTGATTCAATCAACACAAAGGTGTAAGTTCCCCAACTTTGGTGGGAAGCAGGAGAGATGCCTTTTGTTGGGGGGATTCTGGGGGGAACTGGTTTTGGTGACTTTGAGTTCAGCTTAAATTCACTGTCAATTTCTTACATTTTTCTTGGTTTAAAATAAAACTTACAATTTTTAAACAAGCGCTAGAACACTAATTTCAGTCCCTAAACCATGAAGATTAAATAGTTGCAACCTATATTACTTTTGATAACAGGTCACTTAATTCTCAGGCATTTGATTTCAATTGCACAAGTTTAAGCTTCTGATGCAACTAATGACAGCTGTCATACAGGCGGCCGCTGGTACTGCACCCATATTTTGACAGATTTTCACAGTCAAGCACACTTTTTACTGTGGATATTTTGATGAGAGATTCTGCTTTTCATGACATTGTATGTTCATATTGATTCCTTATGTTCATATTGATTCCTTAGATGAAGTGACGGGTAACACCCAGCGAGGATATTGGATGTTTTGTGACATTTTGGACTGACATTCTGTATTTTCAGCAACCAAGAAAAAGGGATTTAAGAGCAATTTCCAGGTTTCTTTCAATAAAGTACTGCCTTTCATGCAGTTTCCATTTTTCCTTGGTGAGCAGCCCAGTAACATGTTTCAGCAGTGAGGTCTCCTTTCCACTACTGACAACAGGCAAAGTAGATTTGGCAGCCATCTTTTTTCAGTTTCAAAGCACAATTTTCATAGGTTTTGGCGTGCATAGGGCTTTTGCTGCCATTTTGATGATACTTGCACCATCAGCACACAGGGATGTCGCAGCACAGAGCCTAGTGGGTTAAAACATCCCACACTCTAGGCGACTATCCTATTGTTGAAACTACCGTTACCAAAAAGCCTTGGGCAAGGCGCAAAAGGGATCAACAGGGGTCTAGTAAAACCCTCTGTACAATCATGTCTTTGACCGACAGATGATTGTGAAGCTAAGGGAAGTGAACCCTGTATTGTAAGAACTGTTCAAGAAACTGTGTGATTGACAAAGTTGGCAGAGTTAACGCGATCGAAGGATGCCGATAGAGATGGGGTGAAGCTAAAAGTCCCAATGAATAGTGTGATCACACGAGTGAACCCAGCAGAGGGATGTCCACCGTGAACTGTTTAAAAGACATTAAGAGTTGTGAATGTCACAGATGAGATCAAGTTGAAAAGCCATAGTGAACCCGATAGAGGGAAGCTAATATTCGAGAAGGGTCTGAGCCCAGAAGAGGAGGATCCAAGGGTGAGAAGGCATCACCCAACGTACAAGCAGAAAGGAACTTTTGTTTGTTATTTTTGTTGAATACATCAGGTCCTCGGTGGCAAGTGACTTTTTGTAGAAAAGAGACTGAACTACTGAAGCTCTGATAGCTGAGCGCAGAACTGTTGGCTCGTGCTCAGAAAGCTCAAGCGTGTTCTGTGCTCCAGAGTCCTGCCTTGTCCCCTGCTCAACATGGGGGTAAGGGAGACCCCGACTACCGCATCCTGACTTATTATTTGTGAACACTTCTTTCTTGTGAAACTCATTCCGCATTCTTTGTTTGTATTTAGCGTAAGGATTGGCAATGGATTTTTCTTAGTATAGGCCCTTTTATTTTTGACAAGACACCACTAGGACTGCCTCATTATTTTTTGATGGTTGTAGCTTGCTCCCATCTTAGATTTAGGTTTAGATTAGGCGTTTTTCCAACCCACATATAGAGTTTAATAAACACCCTTGAACTGTGATCACTTGCGTCTGTCTTGACTGTTGCCATGATGAGTTCCTTACAGCAGATGACTGCTTTGCTAATGCACCATCCCGATCAGTGGCATGAAATTCTGAGGGCTGGCACCGGCAAGGGATGGCTTTCCAACAGTAGCACCATCAGAACTTTGGTAGGTTTGCGTGTGTTGGAACTAGTGAAAGGCTTGTTGGCTGAAGCAATTTGTGAGTCGTACAGGATTGCATGGCAACATTTTCAAGAAAAGAGGGGCAGCACTAGATGGGGCTTGAGGAGGATCAGTCCAGGAACAGAGCAAAGCAATGATATTGGTGGAGGGCTGTCTTCAGTTACAATTTCAGCAAAGATATAGGGTATAGACTTCTATGGTAAATGTGCATACATGGGCCTGTGGCTAGCAGAATGGCCAGGAGGATGTTGCATGGCTGGGCCAGGGAGAGTGGGGATTGTTTGAAACCCATCTGTGGCTAAAAGGGTTGATTTCTGCGATGATTGAGCGTTACTCTGCTGTGAAAGGAGTTTCAGCCAGGATTTTCAGTTCTTTGGGCCACTAAGGGTTTCGGAATTGGGTGGGAGTTGAGTATGCAGGATATACATTGGCTGGAGGATGATGTCCGCCTGTGGATCAGAGTTGCAAAGGTGTGGCTATGGAGCTGCACAGGTCTGATACAAGAGACATTTGCCCAGTGAATGCATTAGAAAACTATGGAAAGAGAAGAACATTGTGGGGTGGGGTGCTGTTCTTTGTCCATGACATTGTAAAAGTTTGGCAATGCTGAGGTTAAGTGGGGTTGGATCTGGCTTATTTGGTGTCCAGTTAAAGTTTCGAATCCTTTTGGTTGAATGCCAAAAGGATCGAATCAATAGGCCCGGAAACAAAAGGGTCGACATTTTTTTTTTTTTACAAGTATATTTTTTTGTGGGGTTTCGTATACTTAAAAAAGGTTGTTTTTGATCAAAACGGGGGTTTGGGGGTGGAACCCCCCTCAAAAAAGGAAAAACAAAAAAAATTCGACCCATTTTTTCAATCCTATTGACTGGATCCTTTTGGCATTCGACCAAAATGATTCGAAACTATGACCTATAACCGCTTATTTTGGTACCTGCACTTTCCGTATTGGGGCAGACAGAGGGGACCAGTTTGGGTATGGGAGTGAAAGGGATTAATGCCTTTTGCAAATGGAAGTCCTGCAAGGTTAGCATGTATGTTATGGGGAAGGGGATGCATGTCTTATTGTGCCCCGCCCCACATCCATTTTAGTACCAAATTATTTTTGATATTTCATTGTAAAATGGACTGGACAGCAGGAGGATTATGGAAAGCAACTGGGGAGAGCATGCAGTGATGCAGGATTGGCATAGTTCAGCCTAGTGTGGCGTGGGGGAGCAGGGGGAATGTGTGCTGTGATCAGTTGCTACCCATGTTATTTGAACTGGAGCCAAGAGGAGGATGGTGGACTGGGTGATCATTCCCTTAGGAGAGGACAACTTTTCATTTTTTTTTGATACAGTGAATTCTTCTTGGAGAGGAAAACTTGGTACAGTGGACTTGTCTTGAAATCATGAAGGCAAGATTATGTCCAGGCACTAATATCATGTGAACCCTGCTACTACCGTGAAGGGTAAAGAGGGAAGGAGCCGACATCAATTGACAAGGCTGGGAATGGGGAAGTGTTGGGTTTTTGTAGGGCTACAGGTATTGGGGTAGTGTGACGTGAAAACAATTAGGAAGGCAGCATGCTTTAGGCAGGACAGTGTTCCTTGGGACATGGACCTAGTGGACAGTGTTATGGAGGTGATGAGTGGGGTAAGATTAGGAAGGCCAGTGGGACACCATCTGGGGAGGAGGGCCCCACTGATTGCCAGAACAAAAAATAGAGAGCAAATAAATTATAGAGAATGTTAACCACGTTTACAAAAGAGAGTAGCTGGATTTGGTTGAAGAGAGAATAACACTACTTGGTCCTAGAGCTGGCAGATAGACTGTAGTAAAGAAATGGGGGAGAACAGAAAGAAGGCCAAAAGGATAAAGTGAGACAGGTGGGGGGGACGGGGTGGGGTTGCCCAGCATGGAAGTAAAAAGGGCAAAGGGGCAGGAAGAGGAGCAAAGAAAGTTGTCGTGAACAAAAACAAAAAGGAGATAAGTGGTGGCAAATGTTTAATATCTGTAAAAGGGGGTCTGCTTTGAATAAAGCAGCCTTTCACCAACAAAAAGGCGAGTCAGTGTTTGAATGCCCCTCCCCCCAGCCCCCCACAAGGAGCAGCTGCCAGTTCACCAGCGATGTCCACACTGAGTATAAGAAGCAGGCATACCATCTACCAATCACCACTACACTCTGAAGGATACTGTGAGGGGTCTGAAATGAGAGGCAGACACAAAAAGGTAATATTTTCAACATGAGTTATTTTTATTAAAGAAAAAGTTTTGACAAAGGTGCCTCAATCCTTACCCTTACCAGAGGTTCCCAGCCTCGGAAATGAAAACTAAGACTGTTTATTCATTTTGACGAGACCCAGACTGATCCTGTGTGTCCAAACTATATCTGACCCTCACACTTAAAAGGTGCAAGGTAAATGTTCTGACTTTGTCAATGAAAAGGGTGCAGAGACCATGACAACATTTCAACAAATAATCCTTGAATCCAGGAGGAGTTCCCTTGTCCTGGATTGTTTCAGGTTGGTCAACCACAGTGGGGGTCATTAGGAGGTTGGAGATAGCCATGGCGCTATTGGCGCTATGGCTACCCCCTTACCGCATACCGGGTCCGGGTTCCCTGAATGGGGAATTACCGGGCCATTCCAACTTTGGAGGACCCGGTATTTCCCCATTCAGGGAACCCATCCCCATTCCCATTCGTGCCCCCATAGGGCTCAATGGGAATGGGGACCATGCTAATAACGGGTCCGTTGTTAGCATGCTGGCCCTTTAGCGGCTCCCACTAAGGGCGCCTGGTAAAAGCCAGCCGCCCTTAGCAGGACCCACTAAAGGACCTCATAATGCGGCAGTAAGGGGTTAACGGCACCAGCGGCATTAACCCTTACCGCCAACCTCGGAATGAGCCCCAGTGTCTTCCTTAAGGTCTGAGTTTAAAGAATGGCTGAGATATTTCTTTCACAAAAGGAGTTTCTTAAGAATTGCAAAAAAAAAGTCTTTTTCCGAACAATGATTGTAGAAGTGGCAGAAATGCCTTTTCCTATGACACAGTTTGGAAGGTGGCAAAATAAGCCTCTTCAGCTTTAAATGTAATGTCGTCTATTTTTCAAAAATACTTCGCAAATGAGAGGATGGCAAAATGTTGCTCTCTCATTACTGTTCCAAGAATGGTTTCCTGGGGTACTCCCCTGCCAGGAATTCTTTAATTATCTACTGGTATAACCCCCTCTTCCAGGCACCTTTCACTGTATCTCTCTTCATCAGAGAGAAAGAGAAGTGGTGACATCACAAGAAGTGAGCGTGACGCACAGAGAATAGTGGCTCAAGAAGAGGATGTATAGACTTTATGGAGTATGATGACGAAATAAAGGACTGAGTAAACTTTCATAAGCAGAATGAAGATTGCACATGTGAAGAGCACTGCAGAAAATGCAAGCGGTTTTATAACTGCACAGATGCAGTAACGCAAGTAGACTAAGTAATCTTAAAGGCTAGCTATGCGTAGTGAATAGACTGCAGGCGGTGCCACCATTACATAGAATTCTGACGTCCGTGTCACATAGCTCAGACCCATGGAGAAAGATGGATCAGAAAGCTGTGTTGCAGCAACATGAAGAGCATGGAAAGGCCTGGAAGAACTGCCTGGCCTGGTGTCAAAAGATGAAGTAGCCAAGAACTGGTTATCTATCTGAAAAGAACAGGAACTGTGAGACGCTGATTCATCTTGTATCAAGGTTCTTAAGAAAGAACACAATGAGTTTATTAATTGAAGACAATTAAATGCTGCAAAACAGGCCGAACTACGGTCTCCAGTCACGTGAGCCAAGGATGGAAATAGGAGTTGGGCGTGCAGACCAGAACTGTGATCAGAATGTGCCTATACGCCCTTATATTCCAGGATACTTTGCAAGGCCGAGTACAAAGACAATCTGAATGGCAGATGCATGAGCGATGAGATGTTGGGCTTATTGGGTGGGCAGACACAGTGAAGTCCACCCTCTGATACCTGGGGTACCAGCTTACATGCTGCTAGTGAGACGAAAGTTGCAGAAGGGTACTAGCGTGCCAACAAATTGAAGAGGACCATGTAACAAAGGGCCTTTTAGTTTGATAGCCAATGACGGCCTGTGTGTCAAATAACTGTTGAAGATGACTTGCACTAGGTGTGGGCTTAAATTGTCCACCTGACTGTAGAGACCCAATCACAACCCGTCCATATATAGAAAGTATAGATGTTCCCCTTAAGACAATCACAATTCCCCGTAGGTTTTTCTCATTTGCCACGTAGTTTGACGTCACGCATGACAAGTTGTTGCTATGGAAGTATAATTTTTTATGAAATGTGGAGGAGTGAACATCCGTTGATGTCCGTTGTAACTCCGTTTCAGACAATTGATAACAGTCGAGAGAGACTTTTTGCCAACTTCCTGAGTTGGTCTTATTTGGTGTGAGAGTTACTCTGCATCCCATCCATGCATGACGTGTTACTGATTTAAGGACCCCCTGGGTTCACCTGGTATACTTCCTTGCCAGCAATCTACCACCCCCATTCTGGTTCATGTATCAAGGTTGGGGGCGAGGGGGTGTTCACTCACTAGATCCGTTTCAATGAAATCTAGGCTCAAATGGATTCAATACAAGATTCTGACTAGGGTACACTGCATGCTGGGCAATATGCCCTTATACTGACAGCCTGAGCCCACGCTCTAAAAGCAAACATGCAGGTCACCTACACATGCTATGGAGCTGCCCTAGACTTTTGGAATTCTGGGACCAAGTATATGTAACAATGGCTGAGGTGATAGACCGCCCCCTAGTACAGTCCCCAATGAGTTGCCTTTTTTGGGATGAGTAATATTCCGGATAGATAAGTACTCGACATGGCATGCATACTGTGAAAGGATGCATTTTGAGGAAGTGGAAAGGTTGTAGTGCACTGTGAAAAGAATGGGAGAGACGTGCTGTGGGAAAATGAGTGTGAAGAGTTGTATGTAAACATTACCTTGACATCTAGCCCTAGAGACACCTGGATTCAATTCTATAGCTATAGCACATACTGTACAATAATTGGTTTGGGGGGGGTTTATTGAGGTGGGTAAATACAGGAGACCCTCAGATGACAATAACACAATCGACCGATTATGACAATCTGATACATTTTTTGTTCTTTTTCTTTAGCTATGTAAAAGAAAAATGTAAACCATGTACTCTTTTACTATGCAAGTTTCTAAAAACGTGCAAAACTATCAGGCCGATTCATGGAATGAATGTGCGCCGAAAAACCGTGCATGTGTGCGAAAACGTGCGATTCGCAGTGAAATAGCGAAAATCGCAGTGCAAGTGCGATTATCGCATAGAAAACAGCGCACACCTATTCATGGAAGTCCGTGCACGCGCAAAATGTGGGATGTGCACTGAAAAAGTGCGTGGCGCACGCTGGCGCACGCTGGCGCACAGGTCATCGAACGCTGTGCGATAAGGCCACAGCGAATTCGCACACAGCGCGGCGCACACAACAAAAGTAGGCGTAACATGGGGCGTTACACGCAGAATGGGGAACAACTCGTGAAAATGTGGGCGACACGGGGGAAGTACAGGAGGCAAGTGCGCGGCACGCCCACACGCTCGCCTACAACACGTATTCATGGAATGGAATAGGGAAAAACAGCGCACGGCCAAAGACGCGCACAGGCCCATACATGTTCGCCACACGAAAGCAGGCGGTAGCGTCCCTGCGCAGGATAAAAATGTGCGCGCGAAGTCCTACACGCGAATGGCCTGGGTGCGTGTATTTCAGGGGTGCACGAGAAGTTCCACACGCGATTGGCCTGGGCGCGTGTATTTCAGAGGTGCGCGAGAAGTTCCACACGCGATTGGCTTGGGCGCGTGTATTTCATGGGTGCGCGAGAAGCTTCACACGCGATCGGGCCTGGCGGAGCGTGTGCGTGTATTTCAGAGGTGCGCAAGAAGTTCCACATGCGATTGGCCTGGGCGCGTGAATTTCAGGGGTGCGCGAGAAGTTCCACAGGCGATTGGCCTGG
Organism: Ambystoma mexicanum; assembly: GCF_040938575.1. Lineage (NCBI taxonomy): Eukaryota > Metazoa > Chordata > Amphibia > Caudata > Ambystomatidae > Ambystoma > Ambystoma mexicanum. The sequence continues at coordinate 375,581,900 of NC_090926.1, read as the reverse complement.
GCACGTGAATTTCGGGGGTGCGCGAGAAGTTCCACACGCGATTGGCCTGGGCGCGTGTATTTCAGGGGTGCGTGAGAAGTTTCACACGCGATTGGGCTGGGTACGTGTATTTCAGGGGTGCGCGAGAAGTTTTACACGCGATTGGCCTGGGCGCGTGTATTTCAGAGGTGCGCGAGAAGTTCAACACGCAATTGGCCTGGGCGCGTGTATTTCATGGGTGCGCGAGAAGTTCCACACGCGATCGGGCCTGGGGGAGCGTGTGCATGTATTTCAGAGGTGCGTGAGAAGTTCCACACGCGATTGGCCTGGGCGCGTGAATTTCAGGGGTGCGCGAGAAGTTCCACACGCGATTGGCCTGGGCGCGTGAATTTCAACGGTGCGCAAGAAGTTCCACACGCGATTGGCCTGGGCGCATGTATTTCAGGGGTGCGTGAGAAGTTTCACATGCGATTGGGCTGGGTACGTGTATTTCAGGGGTGCGCGAGAAGTTTCACACGTGATTGGCCTGGGCGCGTGTATTTCAGGGGTGCGCGAGAAGTTCCACATGCGATTGGCCTGGGCACGTGAATTTCAGGGGTGCGCGAGAAGTTCCACACGCTATTGGCCTTGGTGCGTGTATTTCAGGGGTGCGTGAGAAGTTTCACACGCGATTGGGCTGGGTACGTGTATTTCAGGGGTGCGCGAGAAGTTCCACACGCGATCGGGCCTGTGGGAGCGTGTGCGTGTATTTCAGAGGTGTGCGAGAAGTTCCACACGCAATTGGCCTGGGCGCGTGAATTTCAGGCGTGCGCGAGATGTTCCACACACAATTGGCCTGGGCGCGTGTATTTCAGAGGTGCGCGAGAAGTTCCACACGCGATTGGCCTGTGTACGCGATTCCATTGGACCAAAGGCCCACTGATTGCCAGAATTCCCCATTCCCAGCCTTGTCAATTGATGTCGGCTCCTTCCCTCTTTACCCTTCACGGTAGTAGCAGGGTTCACATGATGTTAGTGCCTGGACATAATCTTGCCTTCATGATTTCAAGACGAGTCCACTGTACCAAGTTTTCCTCTCCAAGAAGAATTCACTGTACCAAAAAAAAATGAAAAGTTGTCCTCTCCTAAGGGAATGATCACCCAGTCCACCATCCTCCTCTTGGCTCCAGTTCAAATAACATGGGTAGCAACTGATCACAGCACACATTCCCCCTGCTCCCCAACGCCACACTAGGCTGAACTATGCCAATCCTGCATCACTGCATGCTCTCCCTAGTTGCTTTCCATAATCCTCCTGCTGTCCAGTCCATTTTACAATGAAATATCAAAATATAATTTGGTACTAAAATGGATGGGGGGGGGGAGTGTTGGGTTTTTGTAGGGCTATAGGTATTGGGGTAGTGTGACGTGAAAACAATTTGGAAGGCAGCATGCTTTAGGCAGGACAGTGTTCCTTGGGACATGGACCTAGTGGACAGTGTTATGGAGGTGATGAGTGGGGTAGGATTAGGAAGGCCAGTGGGACACCATCTGGGGAGGAGGGCCCCACTGATTGCCAGAACAAAAAATAGAGAGCAAAGAAATTATAGAGAATATTAGCCACGTTTACAAAAGAGAGTAGCTGGATTTGGTGGAAGAGAGAGAATAACACTTCTTGGTCCTAGAGCAGGCAGATAGACTGTAGTAAAGAAATGGGGGAGAACAGAAAGAAGGCCAAAAGGATAAAGTGAGACAGATGGGGGGGGGGTTGCCCAGCATGGAAGTAAATAGGGCAAAGGGGCAAGAAGAGGAGCAAAGAAAGTCGTCGTGAACAAAAACAAAAAGGGGATAAGTGGTGGCAAATGTTTAATATCTGTAAAAGGGGGTCTGCTTTGAATAAAGCAGCCTTTCACCAACAAAAAGGCGAGTCAGTGTTTGAATGCCCCTCCCCCCAGCCCCCCACAAGGAGCAGCTGCCAGTTCACCAGCGATGTCCACACTGAGTATAAGAAGCAGGCATACCATCTACCAATCACCACTACACTCTGAAGGATACTGTGAGGGGTCTGAAATGAGAGGCAGACACAAAAAGGTAATATTTTCAACATGAGTTATTTTTATTAAAGAAAAAGGTTTGACCAAGGCGCCTCAATCCTTACCCTTACCAGAGGTTCCCAGCCTCGGAAACGAAAACTAAGACTGTTTATTCATTTTGACGAGACCCAGACTGATCCTGTGTGTCCAAACTATATCTGACCCTCACACTTAAACAGATTATCAAAAGTTGCAAGGTAAATGTTCTGACTTTTAGTCAATGAAAAGGGTGCAGAGACCATGACAACATTTCAACAAATAATCCTTGAATCCAGGAGGAGTTCCCTTGTCCTGGATTGTTTCAGGTTGGTCAACCACAGTGGGGGTCATTAGGAGGTTGGAGATAGCCATGGCGCTATTGGCGCTATGGCTACCCCCTTACCGCATACCGGGTCCGGGTTCCCTGAATGGGGAATTACCGGGCCATTCCAACTTTGGAGGACCCGGTATTTCCCCATTCAGGGAACCCATCCCCATTCCCATTCGTGCCCCCATAGGGCTCAATGGGAATGGGGACCATGCTAATAACGGGTCCGTTGTTAGCATGCTGGCCCTTTAGCGGCTCCCACTAAGGGCGCCTGGTAAAAGCCAGCCGCCCTTAGCAGGACCCACTAAAGGACCTCATAATGCGGCAGTAAGGGGTTAACGGCACCAGCGGCATTAACCCTTACCGCCAACCTCGGAATGAGCCCCAGTGTCTTCCTTAAGGTCTGAGTTTAAAGAATGGCTGAGATATTTCTTTCACAAAAGGAGTTTCTTAAGAATTGCAAAAAAAAAATCTTTTTCCGAACAATGATTGTAGAAGTGGCAGAAATGCCTTTTCCTATGACACAGTTTGGAAGGTGGCAAAATAAGCCTCTTCAGCTTTAAATGTAATGTCGTCTATTTTTCAAAAATACTTCGCAAATGAGAGGATGGCAAAATGTTGCTCTCTCATTACTGTTCCAAGAATGGTTTCCTGGGGTACTCCCCTGCCAGGAATTCTTTAATTATCTACTGGTATAACCCCCTCTTCCAGGCACCTTTCACTGTATCTCTCTTCATCAGAGAGAAAGAGAAGTGGTGACATCACAAGAAGTGAGCGTGACGCACAGAGAATAGTGGCTCAAGAAGAGGATGTATAGACTTTATGGAGTATGATGACGAAATAAAGGACTGAGTAAACTTTCATAAGCAGAATGAAGATTGCACATGTGAAGAGCACTGCAGAAAATGCAAGCGGTTTTATAACTGCACAGATGCAGTAACGCAAGTAGACTAAGTAATCTTAAAGGCTAGCTATGCGTAGTGAATAGACTGCAGGCGGTGCCACCATTACATAGAATTCTGACGTCCGTGTCACATAGCTCAGACCCATGGAGAAAGATGGATCAGAAAGCTGTGTTGCAGCAACATGAAGAGCATGGAAAGGCCTGGAAGAACTGCCTGGCCTGGTGTCAAAAGATGAAGTAGCCAAGAACTGGTTATCTATCTGAAAAGAACAGGAACTGTGAGACGCTGATTCATCTTGTATCAAGGTTCTTAAGAAAGAACACAATGAGTTTATTAATTGAAGACAATTAAATGCTGCAAAACAGGCCGAACTACGGTCTCCAGTCACGTGAGCCAAGGATGGAAATAGGAGTTGGGCGTGCAGACCAGAACTGTGATCAGAATGTGCCTATACTCCCTTATATTCCAGGATACTTTGCAAGGCCGAGTACAAAGACAATCTGAATGGCAGAATGCATGAGCGATGAGATGTTGGGCTTATTGGGTGGGCAGACACAGTGAAGTCCACCCTCTGATACCTGGGGTACCAGCTTACATGCTGCTAGTGAGACGAAAGTTGCAGAAGGGTACTAGCGTGCCAACCAATTGAAGAGGACCATGTAACAAAGGGCCTTTTAGTTTGATAGCCAATGACGGCCTGTGTGTCAAATAACTGTTGAAGATTACTTGCACTAGGTGTGGGCTTAAATTGTCCACCTGACTGTAGAGACCCAATCACAACCCGTCCATATATAGAAAGTATAGATGTTCCCCTTAAGACAATCACAATTCCCCGTAGGTTTTTCTCATTTGCCACGTAGTTTGACGTCACGCATGACAAGTTGTTGCTATGAAAGTATAATTTTTTATGAAATGTGGAGGAGTGAACATCCGTTAATGTCCGTTGTAACTCCGTTTCAGACAATTGATAACAGTCGAGAGAGACTTTTTGCCAACTTCCTGAGTTGGTCTTATTTGGTGTGAGAGTTACTCTGCATCCCATCCATGCATGACGTGTTACTGATTTAAGGACCCCCTGGGTTCACCTGGTATACTTCCTTGCCAGCAATCTACCACCCCCATTCTGGTTCATGTATCAAGGTTGGGGGCGAGGGGGTGTTCACTCACTAGATCCATTTCAATGAAATCTAGGTTCAAATGGATTCAATACAAGATTCTGACTAGGGTACACTGCATGCTGGGCAATATGCCCTTATACTGACAGCCTGGGCCCACGCTCTAAAAGCAAACATGCAGGTCACCTACACATGCTATGGAGCTGCCCTAGACTTTTGGAATTCTGGGACCAAGTATATGTAACAATGGCTGAGGTGATAGACCGCCCCCTAGTACAGTCCCCAATGAGTTGCCTTTTTTGGGATGAGTAATATTCCGGATAGATAAGTACTCAACATGGCATGCATACTGTGAAAGGATGCATTTTGAGGAAGTGGAAAGGTTGTAGTGCACTGTGAAAAGAATGGGAGAGACTTGCTGTGGGAAAATGAGTGTGAAGAGTTGTATGTAAACATTACGTTGACATCTAGCCCTAGAGACACCTGGATTCAATTCTATAGCTATAGCACATACTGTACAATAATTGCTTTGGGTGGGGTTTGGGGGGGGTTTATTGAGGTGGGTAAATACAGGAGACCCTCAGATGACAATAACACAATCGACCGATTATGACAATCTGATAAATTTTTTGTTCTTTTTCTTTAGCTATGTAAAAGAAAAATGTAAACCATGTACTATTTTACTATGCAAGTTTCTAAAAACGTGCAAAACTATCAGGCCGATTCATGGAATGAATGTGCGCCGAAAAACCGTGCACGTGTGCGAAAACGTGCGATTCGCAGTGAAATAGCGAAAATCGCAGTGCAAGTGCGATTATCGCACAGAAAACAGCGCACACCTATTCATGGAAGTCCGTGCACGCGCAAAATGTGGGATGTGCACTGAAAAAGTGCGCGGCGCACGCTGGCGCACAGGTCATCGAACGCCGTGCGATAAGGCCACAGCGAATTCGCACACAGCGCGGCGCACACAACAAAAGTAGGCGTAACACGGGGCGTTACACGCAGAATGGGGAACAACTCGTGAAAATGTGGTCGTCACGGGGGAAGTACAGGAGGCTAGTGCGCGGAACGCCCACACGCTCGCCTACAACACGTATTAATGGAATAGGGAAAAACAGCGCACGGCCAAAGACGCGCACAGGCCCATACATGTTCGCCACACGAAAGCAGGCGGTAGCGTCCCTGCGCAGGATAAAAATGTGCGCGCAAAGTCCTACACGCGAATGGCCTGGGTGCGTGTATTTCAGGGGTGCACGAGAAGTTCCACACGTGATTGGCCTGGGCGTGTGTATTTCAGAGGTGTGCGAGAAGTTCCACACGTGATTGGCTTGGGCGCGTGTATTTCAGGGGTGCGCGAGAAGTTCCACACGCGATCGGGTCTGGGGGAGCGTGTGCGTGTATTTCAGAGGTGCGCAAGAAGTTCCACACGTGATTGGCCTGGGCGCGTGAATTCCAGGGGTGCGCGAGAAGTTCCACACGTGATTGGCCTGGGCACGTGAATTTCAGGGGTGCGCGAGAAGTTCCACACGCGATTGGCCTCGGCGCGTGTATTTCAGGGGTGCGTGAGAAGTTTCACACGCGATTGGGCTGGGTACGTGTATTTCAGGGGTGCACGAGAAGTTGCACACGCGATCGGGCCTGGGGGAGCGTGTGCGTGTATTTCAGAGGTGCGCGAGAAGTTCCACACGCAATTGGCCTGGGCGCGTGAATTTCAGGCGTGCGCGAGAAGTTCCACACACAATTGGCCTGGGCGCGTGTATTTCAGAGGTGCGCGAGAAGTTCCACACACGATTGGCCTGTGTACGCGATTCCATTGGACCAAAGGCCCTGACAGCGCGCGTAATTGGAGGATAGGGCCTCAGTGCATATACGCGGAAGTGACGTTGGACGTGTGGTGCGGTTTAAAAGGCACGTGTAGTACGTCATTTCCTTGTACGTGCTTCCCGTGGAGAGCGAGTGGGTGAAATCTGTACTTCTTGTCGGTTCACACGCGATTTACTTCACAGCGTTTCTAGTTCGTACTCCCTGTTACCTCTGTCAGTATTTTTCTGATTTTCTCTTCGACCTGTTTCCTCAAACAACGTTGACTTCTACTTCTGTCCTGTCTCCTCAGACAGTGTACAAATCTTCTTTTGGCGGGGGTGTTGCCAACGCGCACACGCGCGTATTTTTCACGCTCTTTTCCCAGTCAGACGGTGAGTCGCGCACGTATTTACCAACTGTGCTAGCCCCGTGTGTAGCGTACCCCTTCAGAGGTCATTGTAGGCTGCGTGTGACACACATACGTTCATTTTTGTGTTTCTGGGTGCCACAGCGTAGTGCGGGTTCCTTTTCCCACGCACGTGGTCTACGAGGGTCGCGTGCACGTCATATTCTGTTTTAGGGGTGCCTCTGCCTTGCGTGAGCCGTCATCTTTCCCCAGGGGTTCCATACAGCCTTGCTAGAGCACTTGGGTATGAATTCCATCTAGTACCCTACCCCTTTGACCCCCAATTTCCCAGGACAATTGTCTACTGCAACTCCCATACGCACAACTCCATCAGTGCCATGGCTGGGAGGCGAGCAAGTAGTAAGGGTGGCAAAGGTGGCCGAGCCTCAAGAGGTGGGCGTGGTGGGCGCAGTAGGGGACGTGGCCAGGATTTTTAGACTACCCCTTGCCCCCCACGTGTGGAGGACCAGTCAGGGACACACATCCCCCCCCATAGTTGAGGGAAATGTGGCTGACACCATCCCAGCTCAGCCCTTGTTGGACCGGCCCGTTGTGGCACCTGACCTAGCACAGGGTGACTCCCAGGCTGACTTCCAGGTCGCCAAGTCTAGGCCACGGGTGGCGGCGCAAGCCAGTGTCACCAGGCCATGTGGTACAGGGGCAGCCATGTCATCTGCTGCCCCGAGTAGGCGGGGGGTGGAGGCTGCAGGGGCAGCTGCAGCTCCGTCCACCCCAGCTCTGACTCTCCCAGCCAGGACAGTGTTGGTCCCGGTACATCAGACTGAGGTTCCCCCTGCCATCATCACACTTCAGCTAATGCCTGCAGAAAGTCATGTGGTCAGTGTGCCATCGCACACTACTACTACACAGTCCACCGGTGCTCCTGCCTCTAGTGTCCAGAGCGGCGTAGGGCACTCCGGATCCCCACCACCCACAAAAAGAAAGAGGAAGAGTGCTACACGGCTACACGGTCCGGCACGCCAAGGAAGCCTAGCTTCAATAATGCCGAACTGGATGCACTTGTGCAGTATGTTTCCGAACATGACGCCGAAATGTTGGTCACTTCAGGGTGTAGGATCACACCTGCTCGACGTCAGGCACACTGGCAGTCCATCGCGGACAGCATAAGTGCCCTTGGGTTTGTGAGGCGCACAGCTGTTGAGTGCTACAAGCGCTGGAACGACCTTAAGCGTAGGGCAAAGAAAAAGCTGGCCTCAAGTCATGCCGCAACTCTGGTGACTGGAGGTGGGTCTCCACAAGAGGACATTGAACTCACTCTACATGAGCATGTTGCTGGGACCTACGTCACTGAGGAGCAGATCCAAGGTGTGGGAGAACTGCCAAATTACGAGGCATTGTCCGGTGAGTGCACATGCATGTGTGTGTGATCCATGTGTATGTTGTTTGTGGGAGGGGTTCTGGTTGAGTGCCAGGTCAGGGTGTGTGTGCCTGAGTGTTTTGAGCCACCCATGTGCTTCATCCAATGCATTCGGCGCCCCGGGATTTGGGTATTGCAGTATCCCTTCTGCCCACAGTAGGCATTTTGCACTACATTGCGCCAGTTGCCCTTGAAGTGGCATCTTGCAAAAACATTGTTCCGTATTTAGCTGTGTTCATTCAGGCTGATTGTAGAAATTCACCCGGTTCTACTGCGCATCACTCTGCCCTATTGTCACATATATGACATGCCTATGGTACATGCCATCTGTGTGATGGCATGTGTCATGTATGTGTATTGGACATGCCACTCCCAGGCCAATGTGTGATGGCACTGCTAGCCAGCATGCAGCTAATGTGTTGCTCTTCCATCTTGGTGCCATCAGTGTCTGACATTTTCCTCCCCTTCCAACTCATGGACAGCGCATGCATGGGAGGGTTATAGTCATGTGGGACATGTGTAAATCAAGTACTGGTACTGTAGCTTGTCTGGCCTAATAGCGTGCCATGGTTCTAATGCCTGTTTCCATTTTTTGTCTTTCATGTTTTTGCAGAGGATGACGCACTTGATGCTGTTGAGGGAGAGGAGATGGTACAGGCCCAGGAGGGATCTGTAGCACGACCAGGCACCAGTGGGGGACGTGGTTTGGTAGTGGGGGAGAACCCTCTCCTGCTGCAGGCCATACTGTCCAGGGGTGTCCCTGGCTGCACCTCCCCAGAACTCTTTTCAGGTGTTGATTTGGATGAGACCTATGTGGATTCGCAGGTATGTGTTCATGGAAGGGATACTGTTGTGTCCGACCCACCTGCACCAGGGGTAGAGCCCACTATGGGGATGTCAGTGTTGGTAGGTGCGCCTGTGGTGGTTACGGATGCAGGGCCACACCCCGCAACATCTGATCCTGTTCCTGGGCCAGCAGATCAGAGGGGAAATGCAGTCCTGCAGCCTCAGGCAGTGCCGACACAGCAAGGCGCAGTTCGCCTTGCCCCAGACAGGTGTGGTGCCCGCCAACGCGGTGGCCGTCCGCCACCGGGTAATACCGCAGGGGAGCAATCCATATACGGTATGGCCAACCAACAGGCAGCATCATCAGAAATGATTGCTCAAGCCATGGAGAGGGTGGCCACTTCCATTGTCCCCCCAGAAAGGCAGATGGAGCTACTACAGCAGGCAACAGACTCCATTTGCCAATCAGTCAGGGAGGACATGTTGGCGTCCAACAGGGACAGACAGGCGGCCCTGGACAATCTGAGGGAATCAATTGCTCTAGATGCCCAGGGACAGAGGGAAGCCCTGAGGGGAGAGGTCCGGCACCTCAGGCAGACTCTTGTGGACCTTGAGGCTTCCACTGTCACCAGGACGGAAAATCTGCTGGAGCGCGTCACCCGTACGCTCTCAGCAGAGATGCAGGCAACTCGGGCGGAGGCCCGGGCAACTCGGGCGGAGGTCCGGGCAACACGTCGGGTGTTGCATGGGGATCTCCGCACCATATCCCTCCAGAACGAGGCCTTCCACACCCGCATGCTTGCTGCCATGGAGGACCAAACTAGGGCTTTGCGTGGGCTGCCTCCCATAGCACCACCACCTCCTGTGGCAGCAGCAGCAGAGGTTGAGGAGAGCGAATCCAGCAGTGAATCTCCCACAATTTAGTAGCCGTGCAGGCCATGAGCCCATGGAGGTGTTTTTTTTCCCCCAACATTCACACAGGTGGCTGTTGGTGGGCACCCTGTCCTCGGACCTCCTGGGTGGCCTCCCCCACCCCCCTGGCCCACACATGGCCATTTTTGATTTTTGCTTTTTTGTTGCAGTGTGTTGCCTTGTGTGGCTCCCGTGGGCATCCACTGTATTCCGGCTGGGCACATGCAGGCTTGTCCTAAGTTTGGGTTAGATGCTTGGGTTCGTGAGACACACACCCCTCCTGCTTCCCTTTTCCATGGGCTTGCAAAGGGTGTGCCCAAGTGACAGTGACTTACACAGTGACGTTGGACTCCCACGACATGTGTGGGCCGTCTGTAGTCAATGCTGTGTATACTTTCCTAGTACCTATTGTTGTTGTATTGTGCACTGCATGGTGTATTGATGTGTGCTTGTGCATCCATGTCTCCCTCCTAATTTGCAGGTTCATTCCTCATGTCTTCACAAGGAGCTCATGTTGTGCGCAGTGGACTTCCAGATGTGCGTGGCAACAAATATTGTTGTTGTATTGTGCACTGCATGGTGTATTGATGTGTGCTTGTGCTTCCATGTCTCCCTCCTAATTTGCAGGTTCATTCCTCATGTCTTCACAAGGAGCTCATGTTGTGCGCAGTGGACTTCCAGATGTGCGTGGCAACAACACTGTACAGTTGGAGGTGGTGGATGTGCTGGCATTCTCATGTTGTAAGACTACGTATCCTTTACCTTAGAACTGTCATGTTTATGCTATGTCAATTGTATTGTGGTAAGTATTTGGTCATGTGTGTTGTTGTTTCTACATTTATGTGGCCATATTGTGTGTGGCCAGTTTCCATTAGGGACACTGTACTTTGTGACACGTGTCATGTTTGGGGGATGACTTTGTTTGCTCTCACATGGCATGTCATGCCATGGTGTGTTGGATGGCGGTGCTGGGGAGGGGTTGGGTGACATGGAACTGTTGTCATGTTGTATCTTGCAAGGGGGTAATGATTTTAGCAGCATAGAAGTGTGTCTTTTGAACACAGCATTGGTGGTGTTTGTGTAGGTAGGGAAGCACACAATGGAACACTTCCAGATGTACAATCTCAGGCTGGTATGGTTGTGACAGTTGACTGTCCATTGACACATCATAATTGTCAGTTACAATCATCATTGATTGTCAGCTGGTATGTGCCAGGGCTTTGTGCACTCCACAGGGTTGTGATTTTATGTGAAGTAATTAGCCATGAGCTGCGTACGGGCTGCCTCACCCCATGCCCTTTCCCCTCCCATGCGCAGTGGGCATGCATGTGGTTGGGGATGTGGGGGCACCACCATGTCCACGGACAGGCCCCGGCGTGTTGCAACGTTGTGCAGGACACATGCTGCCACTATGATCCTGCACACTACTGGGGGAGCGTATAACAGCTGCCCGCCAGAACGGTCAAGGGAGCGGAAGCGTGACTTGAGCACTCCGAATGTGCGCTCCACGATGCCCCGGGTTGCAATGTGGGCTGTGTTGTATCTTACCTGGGGTGGCGTGGTGGGGTTCCGAATTGGCGTCATCATGTGGGTGCTGAGAGGGTAGGCACTGTCCCCTGGGGAGGTGGTGATGGGTATCATTAGTGGGGTTGTGACATTACTCAGTATCTGACATGCATGCATGCGCAGTGGCATTTATACTCACCGAGCAGCCATGTATCGCCATGCCGCCCAGCTTCTATGTCCCGGTTTAGGGTAGACATTCTGTAGATGAAACTGTCGTGGGTGGAGCCTGGATAGTTGGCGTATACTGAGGTGGTGATTCCCTTGGCATCACATACTACCTGTACGTTGATGGAATGCCAGTGCTTGCAGTTTCTATAGATGTGCTCAGTTGCCCTGGGGGGACGTAGAGCCACATGGGTGCAATCAATGGCACCTATCACTTTGGGGAATTGTGCCACCCTGTAGAAATCTTGGGCGACAGCCTGCCTTTCTGTAGGTGTTCTGGGCAGGTATATGTGCCTGCGGACTGATGGGCGTGCAGTGATGATGGCCAAGACCTGGTGTAGGCAGCGTGACTGTGTGGCCTGTGACACCCCCCCCCACTATGGCACTTGTCCGCTGAAATGATCCAGTGGCCAAGAAGTCCAGTACATTGAGGACCTTCTCCAGGGGGCTGAGTGCTTGGGAGCACAGGGTGGTTGATGTGAGGTCATCCTCCCACTCACTGACCAGGTCGAGTATTATGTGAGGTGGAAACCTGTACCTCTCATACACATGGTCATCAGGCATCCCAAAAAGGCTGGTTCTGGGTGTAAAAATTCTGGCCCGGACTATCCTCCTCCTCCTCCAGCGGTATCCCACGGCCACTGCTGCTAGGAACGGTATGTTCAACCTGGCGTCTGAGCTTGTTTGTTGTTTGCGTGCACTTTTATGCTGTGCGGGTGGACGTACACCTACTTCCTGCTGGCGTACGTGTTTCCGGATTGGCCACGTTCGATTCCATGAATACGTGTTGTAGGCGAGCGTGTAAAACTTCCCGCGCACCCCTGGAATTCACGTACCCAGCCCAATCACGTGTTGAACTTCTCAAGCACCCCTGAAATACACGCACACGCTCCCCCAGGCCCGATCGTGTGTGAAACTTTTCGCGCACCCCTGACATACACGCGCCCAGGCCAATCGCGTGTGGAACTTCTCGCGCACCCCTGAAATACACGCGCCAGCCCAATCGCGTGTGGAACTTCTCGCGCACCCCTGAAATATACGCGCCCAGCCCAATCGCGTGTGAATCTTCTCACGCACCCCTGAAATACACGCACACGCTCCCCCAGGCCAATCGCGTGTGGAACTTCTCGCGCACCCCTGAAATATACGCGCCCAGCCCAATCGCGTGTGAATCTTCTCACGCACCCCTGAAATACACGCACACGCTCCCCCAGGCCAATCGCATGTGGAACTTCTCGCGCACCCCTGAGATACACGCGCCCAGACCAATCGCGTGTGTATCTTCTCACGCACCCCTGAAATACACGCACATGCTCCCCCAGGCCCGATCGCGTGTGGAACTTCTCACGCACGCGTGTTCCCGAAACCCGTCATACACGTTCCCCGCTTTGCGTTTGCTGTTTGCCAGTCCGTTGAACTGGTCCGGGTTGGCGCAGCCCTTGCCGATGGTTTTGCGATCTTGATGGCTTTTCCTTGCGCGAAGGTGTTCTTGGGGGCGTAACTGGCGCTGCTGCAGGCTCGCTGCGCCACGTCTGCTTTTGGAGGCGAGAATCCATGAATACGCTGTGCGCGGAAATTGATTTTATCGCACGCTGCTGGCGCAGACATTCGCACGGGCACGCTGTGCGCCAGCCGCGTGCGACACTTTTGTGAGGAATTACATGAATCGGCCTGTATCTATACAGTACATCTAACCTTTGTACAGTGATTCTTTTTAAAATGTGATTGTAAGTGAGCTATAAAAAATGATTAAAAATATCTAGTAAAAAAATGTATTTGGGTTCTTAGATCAAACTTCATGCCAGCCGGAGTCCAGGCTCCCAGCATGGGACCGGCATTGAAACACATGCTGCTTGTTGCCTTTCTTACAAGAGTTGATAAGGTCCTTTTGGTTTGTTAATTCATTAATAACTTTAAATATTAAAAATGAATATAAACATTTTATTTTTCCTTGATCACTATTTTAAAAAAATGTTACTATTAACTCAGGTCAAGATTACATTTTTGTCAATGGTGTTTTTCCATGAATTACTACTTTTTTATTAATATTATTTCAGATCAGTATTATGGTCACTGAAATGTATGAATTACTAAACATTTTTATTGATCATTGTTTCTGCGCATTAAAAGGTGGTGTGCTTGGATCATCCCTATAAATTGCTACCTGAAAAGTGTTACATTAGAGACCCTGATGATTGGCTGAAGAGTCCCGCCGCCAGTCCCTAGCCCCTGGTGTCCTCATTGGTCAGGCCGTGGGCCCCCAAGCCTGGGACCACCGTTGTTCCCAGCCCGCAAGACACCTGCTCACGTATATGGTGTATTGCCAAGGTGGGACTATGTGACAGTGTGCAACAATGGGGGACTTCTACTAATGCCATGAGAGAGGTCAATTCCCAGCGCATGCTGTAGGTGGATTGTTACAATTTGTTGCAAGCTCGGTCCCAGGCGTGAGACGACTTCGTCTTCCCAGCCTCCAGGCCTTAGCATCACGTCAGTTCGGCCGGGTCACGTGTGAGACGACCATCAGTGAGGCTGAATTACTTCGATTTGAGTTGTATTTTGGCTTGGCATCTTCTCCCCTGCAGCCAGTCTTACTGTGGCGCGGTGGATGTGGCATGTCACTTGCAACATCATGGCCTTGGAAGTTACAGTCCTTGCCAGAGCTATTCTGCTTGCACAGCATCTTGTGGCTTGAGGTTTCAGTGAGAAGAGTCTGGCTTTCTGGATATTCCTAAGGCCTACTTTGGCTCCGACTATGTATTCAACGTAATTGTCCATAGGTTTAGGATTGTGCCATGGTTGGTCAGGTCTCTTGAGTGCTTCTGTCCTTCCATAAGGGTAATAGCATGTAGCATCTGCAAGCATATACACGAGCGCTTCCAGCATCTTGTGTTTCTGTGGTGCTGTAGCGGGCCTAGGTGGCAAAATAATAAACATGCAGACAGTATGTACATGTCACTGTCCTCTAGCTCATAGAACTGTACACGTGTGTTCTTCGTCTGTGTGTGTCCCAAATGTGCAGATTGCACGTGTGCCTCTTGTCTAATGCAGATATATTGTCATGACGTCTCTAAAAACTTGCAGCATGGCTTGTGGGGGCGTCAGTCGATTTGGTCCATATATTCGTCTCCAACTCGGTCTTGTTCATCCTCGCTTGCTTTCGGTAGCGTTCGTACCACCGCAGGGTTGTATGGTTGGGTGACTGGGTACCACTCATGGTGCGTGCCTATGCTGCGAGCGGTGGGGACCGGTGCAAACTCATATGGTCGGTGGTTATTCTGTCAGGGGTACTTCTTCAAGTTGGGGGGGGCCCACCAGGAGGGAAGCGACATTCGGGTTTTCCCTCTTCGGTAGTAAGTTTGATATTACTAAACTTGGTTATTCACTTTGACTAAAAAAAGAAAAAAAACTTGGATACCACAGATTACACAAAAACCCCCAAAATAAAATCTGGAAACATCTGATGTATGCCAGCAGGTGAAGGGCAGTTTTAATCCCCTTATAAAAGGCATTTGTTCAGACTGACCCGATATTGCTGACACAGTGTACACACACAACCCGTGTACATTTGTTTTAATGTTTGGAAGAGGCATCTTAAAACCTTGGATCTGGCAATGCACACAATACTACAGTACCAACGTCCTAAAACCTGCTCTGGCACCAATTACAACACAGACCCTTTTCCCTTCAGGCTGATCTTTGGCAATAATGTGTTGCACCTGACTAGGAAGCAACACTGCAACTGCAGTCATGAAGACATGTTTCTAGATGAATATAGGCAGGCAGATTTGGTCCCTGTGGAGGGACTGTAGTCCAAAATGCATGGTTTCCTTTTGTCTCGAATACATTCTTCCTTGCTTTTTAGATCTATGAAAATTGATCGCCATGTATAACAATACAGGATTTGAACAACACAGGACGAAATAAACTATCATAAATCACATGTGTGGTCCTTCCAATTTTCTTGATTATACTATCAAGAATCAGTTTACACCAATGAAAAAGTGACAATTCATTCCTTTTGAGTAGCACCCGTGGCAGAGATGTATGGTAAAATATAAGTGTGCATTTTAAAATATATTCCCAATAGCACTGGTGAAATCTGCTAGCTGTACAGGCAAGTAACTCAAACTAGCTCTCTTTACCAAAAAGGAAAAAACTAGCCCGGCTGCGAAGGGCAGCTGTTGTAAGCCACGGGACCCAGGAGGAACAGGAAGCAATAGTTGATGCTGCGCTGTCTAAGCCACGCCCTCCTACCCTTAAGCGCTCCCTGGAGGACCCGGAGCAGGGAAGCCCGGCTGTGAAGGGCGGCTGTTTTAAGCCATGGGCTGTTGGAGCAGCATGTGAGTGGAGCACCAACAGCTAAGAGCGTCCCTACGGTAAGACTGTTGTGGCACTGCAAAAGATGTGGTCCCCAAGACAGTTATGACTATCATGACTTCCAAAGCTATTGCCCATACGGCACCTTTTATTTTTAGGACAGTTTTAGTAGCGCTCCAGGAGCAAGCAGTGTATGAGGCTATTCGATTAGCTGGGTGTGTGGGAGTGCGCCTGAGCCCCCACAGTGAACTGTGAGCCAGCCAGACACAGATTGTTGCAATCTATTAAACTCTAATTTGCTTGAAACTGAACTTTTTCTAATCCACCAAAAGTTCGATTTCTTTTGTTTTTTGCAACCCCCTACATCAGTTGGCCCTTCATTAGCACCCTAAAGTCTGTCGCCTGTCCCTCTTTACTTCCTCTTTATGTCTCACACGACTTTACTGTCTGCTGCGCAGCTGTGTGTGTGCGCGCGCATGAAGGACATAGAAGGGCAATTAGGGGGTGAACAACAGTATACTAGCCTCCCCCTGGAATGCATACTAAGGTATTTAAACCCTTGGTACTATTAGCCTAATAATGGTCAAAAGAAAGGTGGATGGACCAATTCCCCCTGGTGCTAGCCAATGGAAAGTCTCGAGACTGTTTAAACCCATAAAAGACATTAATCAACTAATCTCAGAAATAAAAAGGTCTGGGGGCGCTGTTGCGCGGCGATCAAGATGGCCGCCTAAACGTGGTGCTCCGGGCCGGCAGAGCGTTCGATCCTGCTCTCTTCTGCCCGACGCCATCTACGGACCTGCCCTCTGCACCCGATCCTGCGGGAACACTTCTACCGCAACCGGACGCGGTTTGCAGCCGCTGCGAGCCCCGCGGACGGAGCTACGCCCTTCTTCCTACCCTGCGGCTGCGGCCTTCCGCCCTCCCCGAACCGCGGCTCCGACAGCGTCGGCCCGCCTTCGACCTGAGGCCGCGGCGCTGCGGGCCGCTTGGGGGAGGGGCGCCCGCCCGGCGAGAGACGCATCAACTTGGTGGCTGCTTGGAGGTAGGGGGAGAGCGGGGAGGGGACTGCACCTGACTACAGTGATTCTGGCGGGCCGGCCCGCATCCTCCATACCCTGCGGGTGCCTCCCGTGTGCCGGCGCTGCGGTCCCCTCCCGCCCCCCGGCCTCTCTCTCTACGCTGCTAACTCCTGCGCCCTCCTCCCGGCTCTGCGGCTACGGCCTTCCGCCCTCCTCGACCCGCGGCTCCGACAGCGTCGGCCCTCCTTCGCCCTGGGGCCGCGGCGCTGCGGACCGCTAGGGTGAGGGGCACCTGCCCGGCGAGGGACGCCAGATTGCTGGGTCCGGCTGTGACCAGGCGAGGGACGCCAGATTACTGTGCCTGGCTGTGACCACTTGGACCACCACCTCTTCTCCTGACTGGCGCGGGAGCCGACCTGCCCCGTGCAATTGGTCCGGGCCCCGAGGGGCCACTTCAACTTTGTGGCGGCTTGGGGGTGGGGGGTGCGCGGGGAGGGGACTGCGCCTGACTGCTGTGACTCTGGCGGGTCGGCCCGCACCCATCACACCCTGCGGGTGCCTCCCTAGTACCGGCGCTGCTGTCCCCTCCCGCCCCCCTGCCTCTCTCTTCATGCCGCTGACTCCTGCTGCTTCTACCCAACCACTGTGACCCGCTGGACCGTGCTCCATTTCCCCCCGGGCTGCAGGCGTCCTGGGGCTGAGGCGCTGTTGAACATTCCTTGGAGCTGCCTCCGCTGGACTCCCTGCACCGCGCCCCGGCCACTGTACGCCATTTCACCGGTGCGCGCCTGGGCCTATCACGGCGACATCCACTCTCCTGTCTTAGAGGGGCCACAACCTCCACTCCGGCCTCAAGGTGTGCTCGCTTGTTGCTCTGTGTCTACATTACCCCGGAACACGGATTGGCCCCTATATTCCGGAGGACGCCCCTTGGCACTAATATTTGGCTCTCATCTCTCCCCCTTCTCTTCACCTGACACACTCATAAAACAGGATGACCAAGGGAGGTGCAAGGAAACAGAGCTCCATCAATATGTTTGCGAGAGCTGCGGCAAGGCCACCTGAAGAGGCCTCCGAGTCGGTCTCCGACGCCCCCCTCGACACATCCCCGGATTCCCGAAATATGATTGATCTCATGCGTGAGGGATTTACCGCTCTCCACTCCAAACTTGATGACATGACCGGCACCATATCCTCTATTAAGGCCCACATTGAGAGGACGGATGGCCGTGTGTTAGAGGTCGAGACACGGGTGGGCTCTGCGGAGGATGCGCTGGGGGCTCTTCGCGCCGAGGTCGGCGCTCTCTCCAGCCGAGTCACGGAGGTGGAAAAGAAGAACGAGGATTTGGAATCCCGCTCGAGGCGCAATAATCTCCGCATCATCGGGGTTCCTGAGGACGAAATCCACGAGCCTATGGAAGACTTTGTTCAACGCACACTCCTGTCGCTTCTTGACGAGCCTGAGCTTTCTCCACACTTCGCAATTGAACGGGCCCACCGCGCCCTGGTGGCGAAACCAAGACCTGGTGCCCCTCCTCGACCCATCATAGCCCGCGTACTAAATTACCGCGATCGGGACGCCCTCCTCAGGGCTGCGAGACTCAAAGGTGAGCTACTTCTGGGTGGCGCAAGGATCCACCTCTATCCCGACTTCTCGACTGCGGTCCAGCGGGAACGCAAGACCTTCCAGGCGGTGAAACGCAGGTTGCGAGACCACTCCATAAAATACGCTATGCTCTACCCTGCCAAGCTTCGCATAGAGTACTCCAATCAGGTGCTGTTCTTCACTATCCCGGAAGAGGCTTCCAAGTTCATCGATGAACACTTCCCTGGCTGATCCCCTCCCTCTGATCTCGGCACAGCGGTGATCCTTGGTCCCCGATGGGAGGCGTATGGTCCACTCGCCCCCCCGGAACTGGGACCATGCCAATCCTTTCTCCCGCAACCTGCTTGTTCAGCTCGACCTTGGTGCTCGCCCGCTGTTCCCTTGGCGAGAACTTTGTCTAATATGCATCTCTCATCCGTCACGGGCTTCCCATGCACTATTTGCTCTGCTGCAACCCGGAGCGTTACGGCCAGTCGGGCCTTCAGACCCCCAGGCGATGATGCCTCTGCTTTTGTTTTGTTTACTAAGGGATGGGCTGGTCATCCCTCTGATTGGGAGGGGGGTGTGGGTGGGGGTGGGGTATGTTGGGGTTGTTTGGGTTTTTGTTATTGGAAAAATGGCGATGGCAGCGAAGGCGAACTGTGCTGGGGCATTTGTGATATGCTCCTGTGGAACTGTTAATTTGACCTCTCGGTCCCCGACATTCAGCTTTATTCTTAATACCGCCATACTGTGACTGAGAGTGCCCTGACCTTTATGAGCTGGAATGTGCGAGGTCTGGGGAACTATAGGAAGATGAGACAGCTCCAGCTGCAGGCCGAACGCCACCGATCCAAGATTCTCTTCCTTCAGGAGACTCATGCTCGTTCTATACACTGCATGCGCTTCGCCAAATCCTGGGGTCCTCACCGGTTTTTCACTGATTATTCTTCCCAGAGCCGAGGAGTCATGACCCTCATTCATAGGAGCCTCCACTTTTCCCTCATCTCCTCGAAAATCGACCCCCAGGGTAGATATGTACTTCTTCACGCCATGCTGCACCATAAGGAAGTGATCCTCCTGAATATCTATGGCCCTAACCTTGACGACCCGGAATTTTATGTGCAGGTCACCTCCCTTCTCGATGGCTTCCCCCTTGTTCCAATCCTCTGGGGAGGGGATTTTAACACGATCTTCGATATAGCCCTGGATAGATCGGGCTCCAGGCCCCGTCACCTCTCCAGGGCGGCCTATGCGACACTTTCCTCCCTTCCCCGTCTGGCCATGGTGGACGCGTGGAGGTTCTTCTATCCGGATTCCCGCATCTACTCCTTTTACTCCTCGGTTCACGACTCCTATTCTCGTATTGATAGGTGGGTGATTTCTAACATACTAGTCAAGAATGTAACACAACTAACGATCCTTCCGAGAACCCTCTCTGACCACTCTCCCGTCACCATTACAGTAGACTGGGGCCCCGATCCCGCCCGCTCCCGACACTGGAAATTAAAACCCCTTTCCCTGCTGGACCCTGAGTTTTGTACCGAACTTGAACTGTCGATTGAGGAGTACTTCGAGACCAATATGGGCTCGGTAACGTCCCACGCAACCCTATGGGAATCATTCAAGGCTTACACTAGAGGGATTGCGCTAAGGAAAGCTGGGTCCTTAAGTCAATCCGCAGAGACCTCGCCGCCAGCGAATCCAGACTTTCATCTCTGGAAGCCACATGCTCACTACACTCCACTCCGGGCAACCTCGCTAGCATTGGGGAGGAACTGGATAACTTCCGCTCTCTTGCGGACCGCGAGCAGAGGTTCCTCGATAACCCTGGTGTGGCTAGGAGGTACGGGGAGGGGGAACGACCCGGCCGCTTCCTCGCTAGGTTGATCCGGCGTGAGACGGGGCCCCCGCACATCCTCGGGGTTGAGAGATCTGACGGTTCCATGGCGGTCTCTTCACAAGAGATCAATAGGGAATTCTTCACCTTCTATGAATCTTTGTACTCCAATGCCGATGAAGTCTCGTTGGCGGAGATTGACTCCTTTCTCGATACCCTTCCTCTATCGACCCTATCCCCGGAGGCCGCGGGCTCCCTCGACTCCCCACTCACACGGGAGGAGCTCTCGACCGCAATTGACTCCCTATCCTCGGGCCGCACACCTGGCTCGGACGGTATTCCAGTCGAGTTCTACAAACGCTTCAAGGCACAACTGATTCCCCATTTGCTGGCTCTCTGGGAGGAATCTGTTGGGGCTGGGGCACTTCCTCCTTCTCTCCGTGAAGCCACGATTGCTGTGCTACTTAAACCCGGCAAACCCCCTTCACAGTGCGGCTCGTATCGCCCACTGTCCCTCATAAACTGCGATGTCAAAATATTTGCCAAGGCTCTGGCTCTCCGGCTGGCTCCCCTTCTGCCATCTATTATCCATCCAGATCAGGCCGGTTTTATCCCAGGTCGCTCCACTTCTCTGAACTTGAGGCGGCTATTCAACATTATTGATAGAATCAGCCCCGACACACACGCTGTGGCTGTTGCCCTTGACATGCAAAAGGCATTCGACTCGGTCTCATGGAAGTATTTATGGCGAGTCCTTGAGTGCTGTAAATTCGGCCCCTCTTTTATCTCCTGGATCAGACTGCTTTACTCTGAACCGGTTGCCAGGGTCAGTACGGTGGACCGATACTCTCCCCTTTTCAAGATCGCCAGGGGAACGAGACAGGGATGTCCCTTTTCTCCCCTGATCTTTGCGATAGCAATCGAGCCATTCGCCGACATGCTCCGCCAACGTCATGCCGACAAGGGTCTCCGCTCCGCGGGACACACAGACATAGTGTCCCTCTATGCAGATGATGCCTTGCTGTTTGTGCGCTCTCCCTCGGCCAACTTACCCCCTATACTTGCAGACTAGTCGCTTCGGCCGGATCTCTGGCCTTAAAGTGAACTGTTCGAAATCTACCCTTTTTCCGCTCACGGAATGCACCTCTCACTTCCCTGATGCCTTCGGTTTCACTTGGGCTCAAGACACATTTACGTACCTTGGGACGGTGGTGACTCGCCAACACGAGCGGACATTCCACGAAAACTACCAGAAATACCTCACGCACTTGACAGCCAAGATTCAGGTCTGGGACAAGCTCCCAATATCTCTGGCTGGCAGAATTGGCCTGTTGAAGATGGTAGTATTACCCCAACTGCTCTATAGGTTCGCTAATGTTCCCTTATGGCCGGGGGCGGGCTTTTTCCGCGAATTAGACTGCACCGTGAACTCCTTTCTTTGGCACTCGGGTGCGGTTCGTCTTAAAATCGGGACCCTCTCCACCCCCATGTCTTACGGGGGCTTCGGTGCCCCTAACTTTCTTAAATACTGGATGGCGTCACAAATCCAATATACCTCCTATTGGTTTGATACCACGGATCCTGCCCCGCATGTCCGACTTGAGAGGCTCGCAGTAGCTGACCGAGACATCCGCTCCCTGGTGCTACAACCCGCCCCCTTGACT
The DNA here is from genome assembly GCF_040938575.1 of Ambystoma mexicanum. NCBI lineage: Eukaryota > Metazoa > Chordata > Amphibia > Caudata > Ambystomatidae > Ambystoma > Ambystoma mexicanum. The sequence goes on along the minus strand of NC_090926.1, from coordinate 375,560,072 downwards.
CGGAACTCGCAGAGCCCGGTTACCTGCACAGCCGTTGCACTGGCAAAAACGTGGAGTCTGTTGGGGACTGCCTACGCCTTCCACGGTAATCTTCCACTGTGGAACTTTCTCCCCGGGGTCCCGCGGGTCCCATTGGTAGCAGTGCGCCGTTGGGCGGACCTGGGCTTCGAACTGCTACGCGACGTGTTCGACCAGGGTATATTCGTCGAATGGTCTGACCTCCCCCTACCCCTGAGAAGGGGCCAGAGCGTATGGCTCCAATACGCATCCCTTCGAAAGACCCTTAAACGACACTACCAAACATTCCCCGCAATACCGCCTGATGACCCTGCTATTGACGAGCTCACTTCTCCCACCCCTAGGAGGGGCAAGATCTCTAGGCTATACACCATGCTGCAGTCCAGATCGATTCCAGACTTCACCAAACTGAAACTCGCCTGGGAGGCGGACCTTGGTGTGGAGATGTCCGATGATCGTTGGACCCATCTATGCGACCGCACACAACGGGTTTCTTTCAACTCTCGGTTCAAACTTATCCAATTCAAAGTTCTTCACAGATTCCACTATACCCCGATCAGACTACATCGTATGTCGGCCGACTACCCTGCCAACTGCCCCAGATGTGGTCGGGATGAGGCTGACTATATCCATATGATCTGGTCTTGCCCTCGCCTGGCCCAGTTCTGGGAGGCCGTCTGCTCGACTGTATCCACCGTGACGGACCACCCCATTGGTCTCTCCCCGCTGGTATGTCTCTTCCACGATCTCCCGGGCCTCCCCCGAGACTCCAAGAAACTAGCTGGTCTTTGCCTCCTCCTCGCGGTGCGCTCTATCCTGCTCTGTTGGCTTCGCCCCTTCCCTCCTACACATGCCCAATGGTTGAGGGCGGTCACATGGGCCTCTGATGCGGAAGAGGCCTGGTCCCACCTACAACCCACACATTCCAGACCGAGAAATATTTGGCTTCGATTCCGCTCTTATATCTTAGACCTGGCCGTGACTCAGACCTCCCCTCCTTCTCCGGTTTCCCCTGGCCAGCCTGGGTCCTCAGCTCAGTCATAGCTCCCCGATACCCTCCTACTAGATCTCACTGCTTTTTGCTCTTTGATTGTTCGAAATGTGAAGTAACATCTGCATACCAATGCTATGTATACTGTTCTTTTACAATGTTTTGCCTGGCGCTGTTCGCCTGTGTTTTGCTGCCACGCTTATAATAAAAAGAAGTTTAAAAAAAAAAAGAAATAAAAAGGTCTTTTATCCGACAGATGGAACTGGATGAAAAGGCCTTCCAGCTCCTTTGCTCTGGACATTAACCCCCCCATATTGAGCTCAACTCCAAGGGAGACCACCTGAATCCAACTACGCGATTAATGAACACACTTTGGTCTTGATCTAATTTTGTGATACTGCTACAATTCCAGCTTCTGCAAATGCGCCTTGGGCGCACCATGGTCCCCATATTTCGAAAGAAGATATTTTGGTCCGTTTCAAACTTTCTAAAAAAACAAGTCAGCTGGATGGTCAGACCTTTTTACTGGAAACATCTATCAATGGTCTGATAAAGGGGCTGGTGGGCCCTAATATAATTGAAATCCACCAGCATCCTAAGGCCGACAAAGTATTGAATACATCGGCTCCAGTGGCTGTAGCGACCGCAGTGGCAGAACCCACTTTAGCCCCTGTACCTGTGACAATTCCTACCACTGTACCCCCCTCAAATCAGGATGTTTCAGAGGGATTAAATACCAGTGGCCCTGGTGGGGGATTGTCGAGTGATTTAGTTAGCTCCCAGGGCCCACCTGCTTTAACAGTGTTCCCTTCACTGCCACTTAGTAACCATTTTTAGCTCCTCTCTGGTGAGCCCCTTATGGCAGAGGACACTTCAGCATTAGTTCCTCTGCCCCATGGGAACCACCAATGGAAGCGGGCATCACGGAAAAAGAAGGATAATTCATCTGGGAAGCTTTCTGCAGGCAACAAAGCACAATGTGAAGCCCTACTAGGTTCCGTTAAAACATACTGCGAAGCAAGCTCCCAGACCTGCGGGCTGGAGACCACTTTTAGCGCTCTTAGCTTTAGAGTCAAACTTTTGCCGATATTAGAAACTTAATTGTATTAAAAATGGACAAATGGGTGGGAGAAATAACGGAAGAAATCAAAACCATTGGGTAAGCTGGACTCTCTGGCCGCTGGGTCAGGACTGTCATCCCTGCCGGCCAGGCCAAGCCCCCCCCCCTAAAGGAGCTCCGAGTAAGAGCGGTTTGGCGTTTGTCTCGAGACCTGCTCCATTCAGGCCCCAAAGTAATTTGGAGCAAACCAAGGGAGAGAGTATTGCAAAATCAAGCTTTAATCTGCACTCTGTGCCAGCGATGGTGGACTGCAGTCGGAGGGCATATCACCCTGATGGACGAATTCTCAGATTGACTTTCCTTTGCCTTCTTAATCTGTATGATCTACGCAACAGGATTACCCACTCTCCTTAACTAGTAAGACCACATCCATGGCTTGCAATCCCCTCCCAGACGGGTCGTATTTTCTGTCAGCAACCAGCTCACTGACCCAGAGTGTCACAATGAAAACCAGGGAAAAAGCAGTCCTGAACAAGATTTAAACCCGACTGCAGGCATGGATTTAGGCAGTCTGTAATATCTCAAAATCAATTGGCCCACACCGATCCTTCCTGGAGCCTTCCATCCAGCCCCATTTCAGTGCAGCTCATACCACAAAGCTTTTTGTATGGTCCTCCCCATCAGCTTGTAAATTGGCTTTCAGCCCAGCTCCTGGTCTCCCCCATCCCAGTGTGCACAGATTAAAAATGCCCCTCTTCAAGCATCCCTTATGAACAACCCAGCATGCGTGACACTCTGGTAACCAGAACCTCACTCATCTGAGTGATCACTCTGAGATCCCAGAGCATCCAGTCCACAACACCAGCTGCCACCATTAGTTCCTGAACTGCGTCCACTAGCTGCCACCATTCGTTCCTGAACTGCACCCCCTTTTGCCAGGCCAAAGCATTGGCCTTCAGAGCTTGCCCCACTGTAAACAAGAAAGACAATCAGCTGGCATGTTCACAATACCCTGTATACAGCGTGTCCTGAACTCAATATTCATATGTAAGCAAACTTCAACCAATTTCCTCAGAAGGCTCAGTACAGCCATGCAAGATGCCAACTCCAAGTTAATGGCTTGCCCAACTGCCTTATTGTTGGACCGGAAACACACCATCTTGGTGAGACTCACTTGGCCACAACATGAGGACCATGACAATCAAACAATTCTAGCTCCAAGATATTCTTTCTTCTACCTTTCTTGCACCATTATGTCAGCATTTCTGTGAAAACCACTCCTGCCCCAATGTAACACCAAATTCTCTGTTGCCAGATGCATCAGAGTACATTGGCAGCACCCCACTTGTTTCCCATGGCATCCTCCACAATCCCACCGTGTTAAATTCCAGCCAAACATGGTGCTGTTTGTAGGATCCGCTGTGGTTGCCCTTGCCAACCTTCATGCAAACACCTTCCCCACCAGCAGAACCCTGGATGTAAAATGTAGTTTTACCAAGCAATTGCTGGACCTTCTCCAAGGTGGTCCTGTCTTTCGACAGGATGTTCTCAATTTCGATGACCAGTCCCTGCACCTTGTCAGCAGGTAACCTGCAAGTGCCATTGTCAAGTCTATTTCAATGCTCAGAAGTGGTATTACCTCAGTGGGGCCTTGTGTGTTTTTTTTGTTTTTTTTTCTTCCAGGCAACAGTGGGATGCCCCGACTAACCATCAGGCTACAGAAAGAGGCCATTGCTTGGGCACAGCCAATGAAGCCCTTCTTCCCCATTGAAAGGAAATCGAGGTAGTGGGTGAGGCACCCTGTGTACGCAGTCCACTCCATAAATTACTAAACACCTCAAAGAACACGCAAACCACCAAGCAGCCCATGGGCATGCACTTGTAGAACATTACCTTCCCACTGAAAGCACATTAGGTGAAAACTGTCAGGGTGCACCAGCAGGTACCCAGGCCAGCAAGGCAACCCTGCCCATCTCAGCCACTAGTTCCTTGGAAGCGTAGTTCTCTGAGCAGTGCCCCAGGTCTAGCCAGTCGTTGACAGACTCCCCTTTGGGATAAGAGTTGATCATCCTGAACTTGCCCCCCTACTTCTTGGGCACATTACCTAGTGGGGACACAAAATTGGGCAGGGTGGCAACAGGAAGGGGGCCCACCGCCCTGCCCATTTCCAAATCCTTCCTGATCTTTTCCTTAACCACTGCCGGCTGCTTTACCGCTGACTGCAAGTTTTTTGCAATCAGCAGCCACTCATTTTATCCGGAACCCATCCCCAAATCCTCAATTAAAGTCCTGCTTTGTTATTTAAAAACTCCTGCAACACTAGGCTGTCAACCGGGGAGGGCCCTTTTGTCCACTTGGGCCTCTCACACCTCTGTGTTGCCCTCTACCCTTGGCACTCCCCCTCCCCTTCAGACCTGTAACATTTTGCCGCTGGGTGCCCGCCCCCACACATTCATGTGTGTACTTGTGCCCCAGATACAAGACCACCCCCCCACCCCCTTAACCTGCAAGAATTTCCGTCACTGTTGACCCGTTGGATTGAGCATCACTTGTGTGGCAGTTGCCTTCCCCTTGGCGAAAGGACCGCCAGTTACCGCTTTGGTAGTGCTCATAACTACTGAACCATGCTTCACGTGAGACCTACACCAATCACTTTGGTGGCCCCATCCTTTCCAATCATGCCGCTCTATCTCCACAATGCAGCTCGTTGCTCAGGAGACCATTCCATCAGTACTGCTGCCAGTAAAGAGAACGCCTTGTTCGTTAGCTATGGTCTCTTCTGGCATAGTTATCCGGTATCCGGTCTCCGGTCCCCCCCCCCCCCCCCCCATCTTCTTCCTTGCCAACCATAATATCTGGCCCCGTCCAGTGGTCAAGAGCAGTGCTCCAAGTTTTACTGTTCCTATAGTTTTATTTTCAAAAGAAAGCGCTCCAGAATGGTTGTTTTAAGATAAAAGTGGAGGAAGACGTGCACACTTGGTCTGAACTGAATGTTCCCGCAGGTGCATGTCTTTGGGAGTTTGTATTGTGCGTGGCTGTGGCAATGGGGTTTGAGGGGAGCGGCAGCAGGCAATATAGTTCCATTACTTATTTTCGTACACTTCAAACACTGGCCCCACTGATAGCAAAGAAAGAAAATATGTCCAAGTACTCCCTGGTGCATATTCGCTCTTTACCCTGCGAGGGAATGTTCCGTGCTAGGCAGGACAGCAAGGGGGGGCAATGGTAACAAGGGTGCCACTGCCCATCATGCTCCCCGTTACAACCCGCTGACCCCACCAACATATATCCCCTTCTCCGCATTTGCTGTGGGTCTTTTTGCCCCTACCATCGCATTTGATTGCTGCAGAGGGGGCACAACCGGGACCAATGTTTCGGACAACCCCCCCCCCCCGCCCCACCTTCTCCCCTTGGCCCTGTCCCACCAATTCACACAATATTGGGTTAACCTGTTGCAGCAACGATGCCCTCCATGGAGCAAGAGAGTCCCACTGCATCAAGGGTGGTTGATGCCCCGGGGCATCCACAATCACAGCAGGCACTGGGGCCCCTCCCATACTCATTGCAGCCTCAATGTTGCCCCTTCAGAAACCCTCACAACAACCTCAGCATTTTCTCCAATGCTCTACTTACTGATCCATTTCCAAACTGGTTAGCTGTTGGCAACTGCACCAGCTGACCTGTACTGTCGTTTTGTGCAGGATCCACCACAACCTGCAATACCAACTGTTCTTGAACCTTTGCAGTGGCTGCCTTACCCCTAGGTTGATGCACTGCCCCCTGTCCCTTAGGTTGTTCTTCCTTGGGCATCTCAGTGGGCAGTAGCATGTCCCTCATGATGGGTGGGAACATCTGTGCTTGCACTACTTGCTCGTATGTGTGCACCTCATGCCCCTTCTCCAGCACCTTATTTGCCCAACATTTTCCTCTTGCTGCATAATCTCTTGAAAGACTGCCCATAGTTCAGCCTCATCAAAATCGTGCCCACTGGGGCCGCTCTCGCTGCTGGTGAACATGTTCAGTGACCCCGTCCAGACATCTTGAAACCAACCTACGGCGACAGGAGTAACACATGCGCTCATATATATAGGGCAATTTCACTGCAAACCACCGTACTTGCAGAAACATTCCTGCCCTTCCTCCCAATTACCTGCAACTCACAGGTGGTCACCACCTGCACTGAATCCAGCGCTAATCTCTATAGTACCTGCACGCCTGTTACAGGACTCCCAAAAAAAAATGCCAACCTGTTGCACCTTCCCCACACAAGGCATGCCAACCACCGTCCCCAAAGGCCTGGCAGTGATGCAGCAAAACCGTACCAAGATTTCAGTTGTAATCCTGGATCGTGTCCTACCGTGACCAAATGGTCCCTTCAGTCCTTGCAGTAGAGCTTTTTATCCGTGAAAGCACAAAAACCAACTGCAGCAGCCCTTCTCCTACAGCTTAACCTAGAAACAGTGGCAATGCTATGCCGCACTGTTCTAAATTGCAATTACCATTCTTTGGGTTGGGAAAACCTAAAAGGAATTCTGCACATATTACATTTTCAAACCTTACACAAGTTAGGAGGACCCAGTACCTGAAATCTGCATGCATCTACAGTCCCTTGACATACACAGCGCACTTACTAGAAGTCCTTTTAGCAACAATCCCTTTTCACAAATATCCATACATCTTTGCAAAAATTCCCTTTCCCCAATTAAATGGGCATAAGGGTTAGGCAGGAGCTCGGTCTCTGCACCCCTATTAAAATCTGCTAGTACACCAACACACGTTGCACCTGGTATAATTAAGCCACGCCTGATCAAGAATCCTGGTGATTCCAACATGGTCCATGATTTGCAGTGTTCTCCACTAATATCATACACTGTCACCTGCCTCGGCAACCTACAACTAGTGACATCCCAGACCTGTAAGCAGTGCAGAGTGAAGCAGGGCTGTACACTACAAACTTCCAAACAAAAGACTGCCGATCCACTGGCATAGCGAGGGCCCATGTAGTGCAGGGGAAAGACAGTTTCTTTTCGAAGTCACTCTGCCTTCAGGGGCATGTGGCAGGGCAGGGATTGTGCAGTAAATTGCAATGGTCATCCATTGCCAGGGTAAGCAGGCATGATATGTAGCATTACTGGCTAGAGAGGCATTTTGGTGCAGCCAGTCTAGCTTGACTTAGCAGGACAGATTTATCAGAGATGCCCAGTTAAGTGTAATTACCTGGCTAGAAAGGCATTTGGGTGCTGCCAGGCTAGCCGTTTCATTGTATATTTTTCTGGGCACCTGTTTTGGTTATTGCTTTGACTGGCGTTTTGGTGCAACCAGTCTAGGTATGTCTAAATGTGGCCTGGCATGCTTTACTGTAATGTTATTACAGTGTCTAGAGTGGTCTATAATGTGCAGCCAGTTGGACATGTTTTCATATTGTGGCCTTTTTCATAGCAAAGCATTAAATATGTTCCTGTGCACTGTTGGTGACTTGCATGTATCGAATCTTTCAACTGGTGTTAACCTATGTAACAATTTCAAACGCTAAAGCCAATTCTTTTTGCAGAAAGTGTATATATGCTTTTCATAGAACTGTGTGGGGTGTACCCCTGAAGCAGCACTTTCGTGCATATTGATTAAGCGTGGTAATGTAGGACAGGCCAGTGTGGCACGATCATTGATGCTGAGCTGGGGTGCACCTCAGTGTGGCTCGCAGGGGGTCCCCAGTTACACCACTGTGGTGATTCCCAAAATGCATACTCACAAGCATGCTTTTCTGACCAGCCGTAAAGAGACTCCCAGCCCCTATCACGTTCTGCTTCATCAACACCTGGCACAGCGTTGCAAGCTGGAACTAGGCCTTTTAAATAAGAACAGCGACTTGCTGGTAGAAGCAAAACCATTCCCGCCGACCACAGGAAAGTGTTACAGTCCATTGCAGTATGGATTGAACGCACAGAACCCGTAGGGACTAGTGTGCCAACTACAGCTTATACACAACATCAATTCCCGGGCGAAGTGGCGCAGAGGTTGCCATAGAAAAACCCCTTGTCTGCCATGAACCCCAAGCACGGTAAACTGTGTCCTAAGCCGAATGAGAGCCTGCCGGGCAACAGCTCGCCCTACCACAATGCATGGACGCCGTGAGCCGGTCAAATAGAACCATTTTACTACAATTTAAACCTTAGCGGACACTGGTGGGGGAAGGGTCAACAGTAACGTCACAGTTTTGTTGGCTCACTATATATTGCCCTCCAGCTTGAGTAGTTGGGAGTTGAATGTTCATTGCATGGCTGCATCTCATTACTCGTGGTCTGCGCAGACCACGAGGATTTCTAGGTTGCTTCACCTCCCACTGGGGGATATACTGATGTACAGCCATTGTGCAATTGAACATTCTTAACTCCTCACTAATATATACACCAAGTCACCGTAACTGAAAACGTTCCTTACTATATTGGAGTCCTTAGCAATCAGTCTCCTTCAGGCTTCCTATAGTACTTAGCCTTGTATGGGACAGTGTCTGAACACGCTTTGGCTGAAGTGTTGATCCTACCGAATTCAATTCCCGTTTAACAAGCGCACCAATTATAGGTGCTGATTTAGAACAGATTTGAGGTTTATAATCTGTTCTGGTTAATGAAATAATTCATATTGCAGAGCCACCGTGCTTTTTTAGTTACCTTCCGAGGTTGGGAGTAGAGGCTCAAGGGCTGCAGCAAACCCCACTTTACTCTCATCTAGCGCAGCAAGAGTCGGATCTACCCACTCCATTTAATCCAGACTACTAAATGGGCAAGTTGGTGGTCGCAAGGTGGGGTGTATGTACTAATGTGAGTTTTTTTCTCCAAAAACCTGGGGGGAGGGGGGGGGGGGAGATCTGGAGCAGATGGAGGGTCTACCCAAAGGCCAGACGATATTTAAAGCTTGGGAAGGTGGCTTAAAGCAAATCGGCTGGCATAACTGTTGCCTGCCGCGCTGTTCACACGGATGTATGAACTGGAAGATTGCGGCTGGTGTCTCCATTGTATGGGCGTTTGCTCAACGCAGTCAGTGTGCAGAATATGAGATTGAAGGTGCAGTTGGGGAGATTTTGGGCCAGGAGGTTACTGAATGGGACAATGCATTTTGTCAAGAGGGTTTCACAGAATGCAACATGGCCTCCTGCAACTCAATGTGCTCTACCGAACATATAACACCTAGTCGAGTGGCCATGTTCGATTCTAAAGATGCCCGTGTATCCATGGTGTGGGGCTGCAGATCTCATCTGGCAGTGCGTGCTTTCTGGCGCCAGGTAGAATTGGCTCGTGCTCGGGTTAACGATGTGATTATGCAGTATCAGTGGGCTCAGATTAAATGTTGCAGCCGAATGAATATAGGCATGGGATCAAATTTACGGACCCAGCATGTGTGTTAGCAAAGAGGCACATAGCAATGCCCTGAAAGGGCCACATTATGGTTTAGTGTGCAGCAGAGACCGCCACCTGCAGAGATGGTGCTTGGGGGCCTTCAGAGAATGTGGAGGCATGGAATGCACTCCCTGCGATGTTTCACCCATCGGCCGATAAGCCCCCCCCCACTAGATTAGGATTTAAGACGTTTTCTGTTAGAATGCTTACTTCTGTGGGCGCCACCTGGGAAAGGTTCCCTTGCCAGGCGCATGCTGACCCCCGCCGACTCACTAAAAGATGTTAACCCAAGATGCCATATTTTTTCTTTGCGTTATGCATTTTTTTTTTTCTTTGTGATGCGATTGACTTGATGGATCTGAACAAGATTGTTCACTGCTAAAAATAACTTATGGCCCAAGAATATGGATTTTTAGCGCAGTAGTTCCACCCATCTGAGAAGTCTGGAGCAGAAGGTTCAAACCAGAGTAGGTTTCCAACTGACTGAAATGGTCACTAGTGGAATTGGAGGCAAACAGGCAGGTAGTGTCCAGCCCTAGGTCGGAGTTCTGCCCCATGGGTAGACACAGGTTTCAAAAAGTCCCCAGACACAAAGATAACTGTCACAAACTTTATTTCAAGCTTTCACAGTAGCTTTTTCATGCTTCCGATCATTGCGGTTCTTCCAAAACCCAACAAACTGTGCTAGAGCAGGGCCAGCCAGAGCGAGGAACATCAGGAAGCCAACTGCAAGCACCACCGCTACAGTCCACCCTGGCACCAAGAGCACCACCGAGCTGCGAGAGCCTGAGGAGCCAAAAATAAAAAAAGTCAATGCGGTCAAACCTAATAACCTCTACACACACAATGTTGTGCAAAACCGCTTCTCAACTCTTCCCACCTAGAAGCAGATAATATGTTATGGTTTAAAGCACAGACCTAGCTCAAGACTAGCGAGTGCTGTACAGGGTGTGGGTAGCAAGTGTTACGCTTCCAGTAGCCCAGTATTGATAGTTGGGTCTGAACATTCATCACTTATTGCAGCCTTGCATCACTTGGCTGGGGACTGAGATACAAAATTGTGGGGGTGGGGGGCGAGGGAGGGGCAGATGGGAAGAGCAGATACTAGGATAAAGTGGGGTGGCAAGGAGGGAGGACACGATGAGCAGGACGCTTTGTGGTCCTTTAAAAAACTAAAAAGCCATGTGGGGGCGTGTCATGTCTCCAACATTTCCCCCTCAATGAGTCACTGAGTAGTGATTATACCTGACACTACATACTATACAACGAAGCAAATCCGATACCCATCACCACTGCAGCGATTCTTTCCAGTCTCACCAATACCTGCGGTTCGTTCTCCATCTTCCTCTTGGGATGCAAAGTAGACTGGTCCCTCTGCTGTTACAACAGCACCATTTCTTGTGGCCAAACTCCTCACTGTTCTCTCTGCAAATGAACAGTTTAAACATGAGTGTGCAAGTCACCTAGACAGACATGGGGACAGCAGAGCGCTTGTGACACATAGAAGTGTGGTGGTAGTTCAGAAGGAGTTGGCTGGTGTGGTTAGGGGAAGGTGGTCAAGAGAAGCAAAACATTGCAGCAGAGTGGAGGCCAGGTCTTACTCCTTCTCGATGGGCAGGAAGGCAGGCAGGACTCTCCAACAGACGGGACACACACCGAGGTACTGCAATGGAAGAAGATCTACAAGAAACAAGGGCATGAGTGGACGACATGCTTAGACAAACAGAACAGTCCCCATCTCCAATACAAGTCAAACCATGTAGTGTGGAGAGCTCACCTGGCCCCTGATATTACTCAGAGTATTGTCCACAAAGGTGAAGGTGCTAACAGCGAAGCGCTGGTAGTGCGACGGAAACTGGAGTTGTGAGGAGGTGGTAGCAACCGGGATCAACAGCGACCGGTAGTTATCCCCAGTGAAAGGGCACCTGCATCAAGGCAAGGATATGCAATTAAATGACCATACAAACCTGCGAGCATCTCTTCCCCCACCCTTCCTGACAATCCTTGGAAATGTGTCACCTGTTCACCAGGATGGGCCACTGTGGCTGCTGCATGGGATTGCTAGAAGGCGTGGCCCAGCACGCATTCAGAACCAGCACTAAACTGGGGTCAGTTCGCTGCAGGACTCGAACCTCCACAAAGACTGGGTCACGAAGGATCTTCACCACTGGATACTCGCGCTCAATGTAGTATGAGTCATAGGTGCGTTCTGTGGAAAGATGGACAAAGGCTGGTGATATTGTAGTCTCGAATGGTCTTACAATGTGGCCATTGCAGTGAAATACGGTTCCTCAGCAGAGGAACATGGGTGGAGGAAACGAACATGGGTGGAGGAACCCAACTGGTTCGGGGCAGCCCATGCTAGTAATGGTAAAAACCATTCAGTGTCCATTACACTTGTACAGATGCTCCTTGATCTACAGATGCTCCTTGATCTGGAAGCAGTACAAATACATAATGGATCAATGTTAAGAAACTAGCCCCATATGCCCCCACCACTCATTTAACACCCACAAGTTTCAGGGATCCTAAACACCCCCAACTCACAGCATGGCACCAAGCATCTTTCTAGTGGCCAACGGAACACTCGCAGCAATAACTGGCATGGCGCAGGTTATTTGGTCTTGATCAGAGAGCTGTGCAGCAGATCATACAAGTGAGTCAGGAGGAACTTGCAAACATTTACACCTCCACCCATTTACACCTCCACCGAACCCACATAATGGCACATCAGGGGCAGCACTAGAAGGTTAAAGTGTCGCTTTAACAGCAAGCATTTTTGACCACCACTGTACTGCTCACCTGGGCAGAAAAGCAGAGTCCATAGAGTTGCGAGTGAACACTTCTCGCTGCTCATTGGTTCCGAGATTAAGTCCTCCCACTTACCTCTTGCAATTCTCATCTCAAGTAGGAGGGGCCCAGGGCTGCTCACTGGAAGGGGTGGCGGGAGGGTGAATACTTCCACCTGCAGTGGGATGGAGCCGCTACTGCTGGCGAAGGTGCAGCGCACAGTCAACCTGAAGCAGACATGTTGCAGTGGATTAAGAATTAGCACGATGTTTGAACAGCTCATGTACTATCCAGTAATGCATGGAATCGCCCAAAACAAGCTTCTAATTTTTGTTTGTTATAGCTGAAATAATCAACTTTTACAATGTTTTATCAAATACATTCACGATTATCACATTGTTAAAAAAAATTCCAAGGCAGAGCATGATCAAGTTTGATTGCATATCTAAATTAAAAGATGACAAATTCATAAAAATCAAATCTACTCAGGAACATCCACAAAAATGTTCGTAATCTCGGATTTACATAAGATTAAAAACCAAAGCATCAATCATTATGATCTACAGTGTTCAATTTAACATGTTAGTGGCACCTATTCAAGGATGTATTGTGTCCATTAAATATCAGAGCCCACAGTGATTCTGGAGACAGTGTTCAATATGGTTCTACAGCTGGTTTAAAATAGTGTGTACGTAAAGAGAGTTCTTGACAATGAACTAAGATGTTGCATTTTCTTTTTGTTCAGGATTCTTGCAAAATCTACATGTATTTGCATGAGAATGTATCACTCTATGAGGTACATATACTTGAAATGATTTTATGCGTATGGCTTACTAAAGATATTTGATGTTGTGGAGAAGGGGAGCGGCGCAGATGGCCACAAAAATAAATATAAATCACCTGAGCCCCAAAAGCTGAGCATCATAGTCTGATAGCTTTGAAATAATTTCGCTTTTGCAAGATCCAAAGAAATGAGAGCCTGTAACACCACTGCTCTCCATTTTAGCACAAATACATCATCCGGTTTAAACATGTTTGGACAGCAAGCCTATGAGCAAATTAGAATTGAGAGACAAGACACTTTCTAAATAATGCCATGACTTGCCACAAATATCTTGTATATAGGGAAATATTCCCAATTCATACCCAATTGCTGATCCAGGAACACTATTAGGAAGCTGCAATAGGCGCCTCCAATGTTGGGCTGAAATCACTTCTGATCCTTATAGGGGTCACTTTTTGCAAGTAGAAGTTGAGGGCAGGAGTCCGAATTTTCCACATTTAGTCTGAATAATAACTGCTTGTGAAGTCAAACTACTGAGTTTCATGTCTAAGATTGCGTAGCGCACCCTAGCATCAACATCAAGACACGCTGAAATGGTCACTCTTTCTCCTACAACATTTTTGATGACAAATCAGGACCTTCGTCTTTTCTAGATTAATAGTAAGAATTACTCTGCATGAAATTTGCCAGGGCATTTTAGGGACCGTTGTAGTCACTGGAGACAGACAGTAATACCAAGTCATTTGTGTAGAAGACAGGTGAAGTCAACTTAGAGGCGCAAGCACCTGTCAGTATCCCTGCAAAAGCTCCAGGTCTGATAAGGGTAGAGGCAAGGATACATCCCCGCCTCAGCCCTCAATTTGTGCAGATAATGCTTGCACTTGTATTGGTGTGCAAATCTCCAATAAGGTTAACAAGCTACGGTTAATTATATAATAATTTGAGAAAGTCAAATGGTGCATTTTAGATCAAAGTAGGCTAGGTAAATTGTCATTTTCAAAGAGAAATATGATATTCCTGTGATAACACCGGTTTGAAATATATCCACCGAGCACATTTATTCAATGGTCCATGAATTAAAAGTCTCAATAATATGGTAAATAACTTGCCTGCAGCATCAAGAACCGTGATCTGCCTGTAGTTGGTCAGACAGGACCGACCACCATTAAACATGGTACCACCACTGAGGATCACCAAGAATCAGGGAGACAGCCAAACTTTTTTGGAATAATTCATAAAGAATCTGAGACCAGATGCTAGGATGTTGCTTAAACAGCCAGTTGCTCAAGCCATATGGGCCTGGAGCCCTTGGATTTTGATGTAAAAGAGTAGGTCTTCTGAGGTCAGAGAAAAATTCCCCATCGAGGAACCCATTGGTAATTAGTAAAATGCGAGACCCTATAGTGTTGTGCAACTCCATTGATCTGGACCTCTAGTTCTGTTGAGTGTTGCTCCTCTTAATAGTTACCACACTTCTGCTGTATTTTTAGAGTATATTGCCCCTAGCATAGATCTTATTGGTAAAGAGTTGCTTTATGTGACCTTATCCAATTCTTATATTATTTCCATTAAAATGGAAATATAACATGTATAAGAGCTAATCTCTTCATCCTACATAGTTTTTTTTTATGAGACAAAACTTCTGCATCAAACAAGTGCCTAAACGAGTGCCTTGCTCTAAAGTGGTTATGTGAGGTGGAGTTTTGCCAATGCAGAAAGAGTTGTAAAGTAGAAGTATAAGGTTCTCAAGGCCAGATTGTGCATTTAAGATAAAGTAAGGATTGAGCATTCCATCGAAAGCAGGGGCGTGCAGTGTTGACATTAAGAGGTACCTGATGCCTTTAACATCCAAAGTCAGTTTTACAATCATTCATGGTCCATTTTACTGTTAACTCATGGTTGATAAAGGCCTGAGGTAGGACTTCAAATTCCTGACTAAAGGTATCAGTGAAAATGTAATCTATGACTCACTCCTACCTCAGCACCATGTGCTTCTAGGAGGCATGTATTTGATCAAATAAAAAAAGTGGCGTTCTGTCATGGAGTCTGACGTCTTTGTGCATTTGCGTTTGAGAGAATTATTGGAAGAAATGCATTGTAAGATATACGTCACCAACTATGAAAATGTTGGTGGTCTGAGGCATTTGCAATCATATCCAGTAGCAGTTCTAGATCTCAAAAGAATATTTGATCAACTGGTTTGCGATATGTATTGAGCAAAGCCATTTCAATTTTAATGCTTACTAGCTGTAGGTAATGAGTCGCCCACGGAAGAATCCAAGCCTTGCTTACTTGCCACTGCAACCAAAATCCAGATGTAGGCCGGCCCTTTTCATTAGTTCTAGCCAGATTCATCCCACTGAGGTTGAAAGCCAAGTATATGAAAGTGATTAGTGAAGTTGCACTCGAGTGCAGCAGATGTTTATAGCCACAGATGTTCCAACTAACAAGCGTAATAGCTTCCACATTTGGAGGATCTGTCAGTTACAGCAATGAGTGATCTTTCTGTTGTGAAGAAGTCCCAACTTGGTCTGCAAAGCTTTTGTCTGGTGCTTATAAAAGCCTTGTTGATCACAGCCCTCTTGAATCGGTTCTTTGCAGGTTGATGGATCCAATGCCAGCAAGAATCCAAGGGCAACGAGAACTAGTTTAGCCTGCAAGAGTATATTTCGTACTGCACCAGACAAGCCATATTCTCACTGCCGTGATCTGTCTTTCAGGAACTCCACCTGTTAAAGTAATGTCTTGGAGGCTGGGATCTCTTTAAAGATCGCCAGCACAGAAGATCTGTTTAGATGGTAGGCCGGAAAGGGTGCAGACCGACATTTTAAAATAAGTTATTTTGAGATGGGTGGAATGGCTTTTGAACTACCCTTTGAGTAATTTTGTTGGGAGCTTAACTACCTTTCCTGGAACTTGTGGGACTAGCTTTGTCACAGGTAAGGATGCCATATTAGTAGGGGCTAAGCAAGAGCACATTAATGTTTTTGTTGTGATGTTGTGCTAACACATTGCCAGTCTAATTTTGATTTAATTGGGCATCAGCGGTCAAGTTAGCTACTTGGAGGTTCTAGCACACCACACTTGTCAGAACAGAAATATATGGAATCATGGGAAATAAGGGACTGAATCCATTATATCAGGTTGAATCTCTACAGGAATTTGAATAGTTTGTGGACTACCTTTAAGGCTGCAGTCGTTTTAGGGGAGCATGATCAATGGGCTGTAACTTTCCGGTTACGGCAGATTTAGTCAGTACCTTGCTCTCATCAGCCCTGGTTCGCTCTCGATGTAATAAGAGCAGACGAGACCCGTCTAGCATGTTTTTGGTTAAGAAATTATATTTGTTTTTTTGGATCGTTTCAAACTCTACTTAGCATTCTGTGATTTGAAATGAAACAGGTTGAATGTATTCAATTGGAACCCACCTCATTCTGTTTTTTTTGTAGTTTGAGTTGCAGGGTTACTAAAGGGGTGAACTAAATCATTTCTAAGCTCTTCGGGACCCGCAATTGTTGGTCTGATATGCATAGGATTTTAAAGGAGCTTTACGGCCTAAGCAAGAACTTCCCACGCCCCAATTAGAGCGAGCTGTTTGATCAAACAATTTGAACAGATTAAATGGATGCATTCATTGCCGCGAGGTGACGTTATGAGTTTCACTAGGAGGTTCCCGCAAATCAGCCCTTACCACGGGTAGGGGTTTCATTAGCAAAAGAGAGGGAATGACTAATCTCTTTAGTCAGTTTTCTCAAATAACTCTTAGAATGATTTTGCACTTACGTTATGCTTGAGATGAGTATCAATTATGGGAGAGAAGACAATTGTCACATCCATTTTATCAATTAGCTTCATTTACACATTTTCTTCACTCAGGAGATCAATATCAAGAGATCCCACTAGCTACATCTATGACAATGCGCGCGACAGAAGGTCACATAAAGCCAAACACACTACATAGAGGGGTTGCCAAAGTCGCAAGCCTTGGAAGAGGTTGACTGGTCAGATCAGTGATCAAGGATCAGATCAAGGATCTAGCAGGGCACAGATGGCCCACAGGCTCCAGATATCATTTGCAAAGAAGTACAAATTAATGCTACATGAGAAATGTTCCAGGTCTCACTGATCGCAGGCTGTGAAGTTGTCCACGGCACTCGCAGACTCGTTCAATCCAAAAGCACGTGGCCGGCAAAAAAAAAAATTCTGCAGCTACATTTTTTTGCTCAAGTCTGAAGGTCGCCAGGCCAGTGAGCTTTACTCTATTAGTAATGGCTGGCGAGGGCACCGCCGGCGTTGATGTCAAAGTCACGGATGCCCTTGAAATCACCACGTGAGCCGGCATCCCCGAATAAGCGTGTAAAATTGGTTTTGCGTCATTGCACAGGCTTTCTGAAAGCACACAAAAAAAAGATACATTGCTTGCAGTTGCTTTGTACGTTGCACGTTCGCTGGGCTGCAACAGCAAAACGTCTCGGCGCGTGTGGCCTCCCGTTGTTATGGACTGCTGGGTAATGGGGCGTGTCCTCGTCTAAAACGTGCATTAGTCCTCAGAACATTTAAATAAATACAAAGTCTCCACAGCTCATGTGCATACATAGGGAAAGAAACAGCCCGCCCAGTACCGTGAATGCAGTCCAGGAAGAGTCAGAGTCAGCAGATCACAGAGCGTGGACAGCAATCGTCTCGCAACTTGCTCGGAGCTTCTATTGCACTTCATGTTGAAGATGCCCAATTTCGGCATCCCTATACTTCTGCCATCTTTCAGTACCGACAGACCCATGGCAAAACAATTATATTCTCCTAGCACCTCATTTCACCAGCTCCTGAAGCTAATTTACAACTCACTAAACAAACACGGGCAATGCCAACAGTGTGGGCTTGTTTAAGCATGGCAGAGGCACGCACAGCTGTAGTAATATTATCTACCCATTGTTGGTAGCAGGTGCAAATACATGGCATCCAATAGCAGCGCCTGCCAAAAGCTTACGCCAAAGAAATACTTTGCCAACACCCGAAGGTCTGGCAAGAAACTCCAATTGAGTCAATAACTAAGAAGACCGCTTAGAGAATTCAAAGACAGTTAGCAAAGCTTGATTAAAGCGAGCTCAAAGAGTTTCCATTAGGGGCTTTTGTGGAGGCAGAGGCAGAACGGCCACAGGGCCGACACATACCCAAACTAGAGACTGGGTCCCTCCTCATGTCATTCCTCCGTGTCCCTCCTCATATTTCACCCCATCTGTTTTCCAATGCAATCATTTCTGCTTATGGTGTCGCAAGCTGCACCAAATAGTCCAAAAGTGAAGAAATGATGCATTCACCATTAACAAATGTGCGATTGCAATAGTGTCTCAAATTATCTGTGCGCCATCTTAAACATCCCCCCTCCTTATGTTGGCATAGGACGAGGCAGCTCCAATGCTAAGGGACTTCTTAGTTAACATTTTTATGGCACAGTTTGTCTTGCATGTCTGCAAAAGCATTTCGGCACATGGTGCATTTTGCAACTTATTTGTGCCCGGATTGTCATCTTTGGAGTGTAGGCAGCATCTGCTCCTTGTATGGGCAATGTTGTGAAGTATTCGGCCCTACAACCAGCCCGGTTGTACGGGACCATGGCAGAACACCATAATGGCCTGTAACAGCAAGGCATAAAAGGGGGCGAGAACCCCCGCCGGCCACCTCAAAAATCAAGCCGCAGGCAGTGGGCCCATAACATGGACCCTAGAATTAGAACCCACAAAGGGGGGCGGGGAAGAGCAGTCCATTCGCATGCCCACTCCCCTGCAGCAGGTTAGCATCACTGCTGGGCACACAATACACTTCCTTGCATTGCCCACCTGGACCCTTGGTGTGCCGGGGGGGGGGGGGGGGAGAAGGGGGGGTCGAGGGGGTACACCAACTGTCACAGGAACACAGTAGCCTGGGGACCTCAGCTGACCCAGCAGCAAGCAGAGAATACTGGAAAGGTTCCATGCAGTGGGAAAGTGCAAACTCCCACCAGGTCCCGCCCTGACACGAAATGCAAGTTAAGTGCCATCAGTCCATGGAGGGAGAGGGGGGGGCAGCTCAGAGCTCACGGGAATAATTTGGTAGTAGTGCTACGCACACCAATGGACCTCTGCAGACCAAGAACGAAAGCTGGATTAGAGGTAAGGCCCTATGGATGTGGGGGCCCCTATGGCGGCCATCTTATGGGCTCACATTACATGGTATGAAAGGAAGGACTGTTGCCGGAAAGGAAGGTAATCCGAGGAAAGGACCCTCAACATGACGGCTGTGTGGAGGCCATTGTGGGTCAGTGATCACAAATGAGCCACGTGTGAGGTTTCCTCCCCTCAGTATTCATAGACATTGTAGACAAAATTGAGAAGGAAGCTTTTGCCAGCAGCGCAGCACACAGCAGTAAGGTGCAGTGCCAATCAGCAAAAACCCCCAAGGGGGAGTGGCTCTGCACCTAGTCACCTCAAACTTTTTTTTTTTTTAAGTAATGAAGGACAAAGAATGAACAGTCCAGATAAGAGATTACAGACCTAGTGAGAAGACACTAAGGACAGGTGTGGAGTGGCTCATAGCACAGGCAACAGCAGAGAAAAAAAAGGAGCAAGAGTAGTGCTGGAAGAAGGGCTACAAGCCAGACACCACCCTGGAGGGTGGGCAACTGGAGCCAAAAGAGCGAGACATAGTGAGGTGCCAGGGGGGAGAGGTTCAAAATACATCGAAGTACTAGAGGGAATGGACGCAGCTCTCAAAAGGAAAGTCATGGAAGAGGAGAATAATGACCCACCACGCAAAGGGCCTGGAAGGCATTGTTGAAAGCAGCAGAATCTAGTAGAGAGACAAGACCTGCCAAAGCAAAAGCAGCAGGTGAATGCCAGGACTAAGAAGTTGCTAAGGTCCTTAACAGCGGCAGCAGACCAGGACGCATTGGGTGAGAGGATAGTAAGAGATGCATGCAGAGAGTGCTTAAAAACTTGGACGACAGCAGGTCGAGAATGTGAATGCTTGCAGGGATAACTATGGGTTGCAGGCCAGGGCAAGTGTGGAAGGCAGCACAAGAGTGGGAGAGCAGCAGGCCTGCAACAGGGGAAACTAGTCAACCATTGCAGGTAGAGAGTGCTGGCAGAGGGGCAGGGGGCACAGCAGCACCCAGTCAGTCACTGCAGGGGAGAGGCACAGCTCCAGAGCTAAGCAGGGGATGTCAATCAGGAAAGGATGGAGCCGGTCCCCCACCAGTGGGCTTGCCTTGGGAAGCATGTGTGCTCGAAAAGAGGGGCATCCAAGCGGCAGAAAGAATACCAGACATAGGCGCATCGGTAGTGGGGTCAGGAGGGTCCCTGGGTGCACACCATGACCACTAGGGCTGCATGTCTTGAGGCACATGCCCTTGTAAGTCAAGGAAAATATTTGGAGCAAGGTCTCAGACATTTACTCTGCTTGAGCAGGTGGGGCTGGACATGGAGGACAAGAGGCTGAAAAGGAGGGAAGGCAGAAGAGTTTGAGAAGGAAAGAGGTACACCTCAATCATGGTGGAGAAGTAGAAGTTCCCGGGGGACGCATACGAGCAGCACATCCATGAGGCATACAAGGGGGTGACGCCTGGCTTGAAGATGATAGCCAGCAGCAGTTGCAAGGTCTTGTCACGGGGGTGGCAGCAACCAGAAGAGGCAATACCAGAGCTGGTGGGGCAGGTCCAACCAGGGTAACAAAATAGGGCAATTCAGGCTGATGGTATCTCTCCTACCCAAAGGGGTCATCTGAACAGCGGGCTAGATTCAGACCAGTGTTGGGCTGGTGAATAAGGCAGGCAGAGGGGCTCTGCTGGCAAAGGCGGACATGGAGTCAGTATTCCAGCTGTTGCCAGTCCACCCAGATGGGGGCTCCAGGACAAGCTCTCCTTCAACAGTTCAGCACTTTCCTCGAGTGGGCAGCTAGACTAGGTGCGCAGTGGCACATTACAAACACAAATTACTTCCCATTTGTAGAAGGAGCAGCAAGGAAGGTTGTGGAGTGGCGCTAAGGGCTTGCGAGAAACTGACGAGCAGTTGGGTGTCCTGCTAGCCAGGGAGAACGGTTACACGAGTCAAACTTTCCTGGGTGTTCAGATTGACACCGAGGGCCTCTGCAGGTTACAACAGCAAAAGTAGAGCAGTTCAAGAAGGCTGTCTTGAGAACTGGGAGGAAAAGAAAAGGCAAACTAGTGGAGTTGCAGAAGCTGATGGGGAGCTCAACTGCAGGTAAGTTGATCCCAGCAGATTTTTGCAAGAATACTGGCCCTCAAGAAGATGGGGCTGGCACCTTTAGGTGTGTCTGGGTGTGGGGGTGAAGAGGTGTCCGACAGCTTCCTGGAATCTTCGTTGGAGTGTCAATATGGAGGGGGCCATGGCGGTCCAGGTAAGAGGGGAGTTGTTCAGACTCCAGGTGGCGTGGTGTTTAAGCATTTTACCCGGGGAGCTGGTGCGCATGGCCAGGGGCATGGATTGAGGAAGGGCTGACAGGGAACAAACATTCCTGGAGCCGTTCCCCGGCACAGTCAGCTTCCATATATGGCAGGAGAGGTTGGTCAGTAAGAAGATCACATTGTGTGGCGACAACCAGGCAGTGGTGCAGGTAGTGACTAGAGGTGCAGGTAGCTGTCCGTTAGTGCTTGCCCTGCTAAGGTTATTAACACCGACATGGCAGAGTCTGAACACAGAGCTGAGGGCTAGGCATATCCCTGGCATGCATAACAGCATAGCTGACGCTTGGTCTCGTTTACAGCAGCAGAGATTCAGGCAGCTTGTGCCGGGTGTGGAAGAGGAGTCAGTGGCACCAAAGTGGCTCGGGGGGGAATAGCAAGGATGTTTCTACAGTGCCCCTCCACCCCCCGCATATTGCAAGTGGCATTGGAGGAGCTTTCTGGCAATAGCAAATCTCAGCAGGGCATCAGCAACCACCAGCCTGGCAGTGGTGGCTTTCTTCACCAGGAAAGGGGATGGGGGAACCCCACAAAGGTAACCATGAAGGACTGGTGTAGTATGGAATGGCGTTGGATCACAGGTGGCCCATCACCTTCCTAGCTCTGACAGACATTAGGAGCGTGACCACGGTCGTATGCAATGGAGCGTGCAAGACCAGCCTCTTCAGAGCGGGCTTTCGGGGTTAGTGAGCTGGCGGCGGCAAACAAAGCAGGGTATATGCCTGGGAGGCTGATGTGGAGCTGCAGGAGGTCAGACAGACCAGGCTGTGAAAGGGCAATGGGTCTGGTTGCACTGCCTAAGAGAGGTCAGCTGCTGCCCAGTGTCTGCTGAGACTTTTCCTGGCCCCAGGAGCACAACAAGTCTCAGTTTCAGTTCAGGGCAGTGTGGGCATAAGGAGTGTGCAGGGACCCGAGGCAATGTGGCACCCACTCTTTAATACGAGCAGCCTCCACTGCAGCAGGAGTAGGGACCAGCATTCAGGAGATTGGGCGGGGGGGGGGGGGGGGATACATCATGACAGAATGTATTGCTAGCCACCGATGGTCTGCAAAATATTTCTCTAATCCCATGCCAAGTGATGCCATGCAAGACAGACGGTAGTATTGGTGATCTCCGCAACATGCGGCCAAACATCAGTTCATAGCGAGATCAGCGGAGTGGTTGAACATCAGGAGGCATGAAGAGACGGTGTTGAGCAATACAGACATTCTCTGGTTTGATATGGAAGGAATGAGTAGCTGGAGGAGGCAGCATTATTGGAGTAGCGGCGACCCTCACAACATCCACCTAGGTGGAAATGACCTAGCCCAGTTTGGAGAGTGGTGCACGAAATGACTTGGGGGCTTGCATCCTGATGTGATCAAAAAGGATTTCTAGGTTTATATGGAGTGAGGCCACGTCAATCGCAGCAGTTGAAGTCCAGAAAAAAAAAAAAAAGCTGAACGTGGCCAGGTCAACATTTTGCAACGTGGCTGGCTTCTTAGCAATCAGGCACAGGCTCATACCATGAATCAAGACGGGGATATGGGCTGGTACCTTTTTTTGCTGAACTGGACACCCTGATAGGGCGAGGGAGGGTGGAGGGTGTGAATAGGCCAGTCAGCATGAAAGGGGCAAAAAAAAAAAACACTTTTTTGCTGTGGCGGTAACTCAGGCGATGTGAGCAGTGCCTAAACTAACCCCTTTCCCGGTAGCCTAACACAACAGGGAGGGCTGGGGGGGGGGGGGGGGGGGAGGGGGGGTCCGCATGGTATAATGAGGACAAACACCGCCGTGTTAGCCAACTTGCAGCTTGGGGTAGTGGATAAAGCCTAACGGCACTCCCTGCAGCCCATCAGCGCCAGCTGCCAATGTGTTGCGCCCAGTCTGAGGCTTTGGGAGGTTCGGGGAGTTGCCCCAAGTATGCTGGAAAGGAATGGACAAGTAAAAGAGCCGACTGGAAATAAACAAAACAGACAAGGTGTGGGCGGGAGCTGCAAAGGATGTGTAAAAAGGTGCTGCTAGTGGGATTGTAATGTATTGAATATGAATCGCCAGGTTTGCAGCGACAGTGTGAAAAGGTCTGAAAACTGGCCTTGTTATGTGAAAGTTGGTCTGGCCTCAGTTATTTAGACAAGGTGGGCTACAGCAGGATATTATGTAGCTTTCTGGTTGGGGAGAGCAGAACCAGACTACCCATGTTAACAGGGCCTGCAAAGCAGAGGACCACTCCCAAACTCTTTCTGCTTGTCAGGGACAAGCAGCTGTGGCAGGTCTGAGGGTGGGGTCTAATTCGCACCGCAGTAAGGCTGTGGTCGAAGTGTACGAAAAGAAGTAGTGGAACTATGTTCGCTACTGGCCTGCACCGCTCCACACAGACCCCATCGCCGCCACCCTCCCCCCTCTACTCCCCCCCCCATGCACAATAAAAAAAAAAAAAAAAAAAAAAAAACACGTGCCTGCTCTTTAAAGGAAGCGTCCTGTGCAGTGCACTGAAAGCTCTTGCTAAGATTTTATTTTAAAACAGTTCCGGAACGGATGATTTTTAAAATAAAAGCATAGGAGTAAAAAAGTAGAGGAGCACCGTTCCCACCCACTTCGACCACTGCAGTAAGGGCAGGGTCATCCCATGGCAAGATCTGCCATTTGTAGGCAAAACATGTTTCAATCACGCCATTACTTGCGCTTACAGTTCACAAAACAACACAAAGTGCCAGTACCTGAAGGTGCTGTCCCGGCTGATAAAAGCCTGGTTGTGCGTCAGAATGTCACTGATGGCCTCCAGCCGGTTTTCATAAACAGTATCAGCCAAGACCTGCAAGTTTAATAAAAAGGCACCAATTTAACATCCAGAAACAAGGGTATGCGGCACACTCGAGCCAGAAACGTTGCAAGGCAATAGAGAAGACACGGTGGGGCCCACTCGCTAGGGGCTACACTTCAAAAAGTTCAAAGGAGAGCTGGGTAGTATTCCAGTAACCTCAAGAGTCAAAGGCTATCACATGGCGATGGCATGCTTCCGGACTGAACATTAGTTGCCCCAACAAAAATGTTTGGATATAGTAGGCAAGGCAATGAAATTAATGTAGCTAAACAGCCAGGGATACCCCCAATCAACTGGTTGCTTTTCCAAGGCAACTAAGTAGTGCATATCCGTTCAGTGGAGATGACCAGCCATCGTGTGTGATCTAGTTCAGACACACAGATTACAGTACTTCTCACTCACCACACAGCAGCATGATCTCACCTGCACAACCCCACCACAGGACAGCGGGAAGCGATATACCTTGAAGGCCTGGTTACCATAGGAACTCAAACCCCGGCAATTACTGGTCACAGTGAGGAGCCGAAGAGAGTCCAGGTTTAGAGCGGGCACTGCTGCGTCCGTAGATATGGCAATGGTTGCTTGACCATCAGCGGAGCATTGGCCAGTCACTGGGGAGTAACAAGACATAGGTTCAAGCCTCAATCCTCGCTACAACTCTACCATACCCACTAAGCAAACACTGAAAAGCAAAGACTATATATCACCTTATAACAGGCACAGTCACTACCAATCCATCACAACAATGCCCCCCCCTAGCCCCCACCCCGGGGCCTCTAATCGCCCCCTGCATTATTTGGATTGGCTTCCCTGCAAATGAACCCCCCAGCCACAGCAAATCTGCTACTCTTCTTGCGGTGGGCAGGGAGCTCAAGAACAAGCCGTCACCAGGAGTCCCAAACAGCCTACCCCAATCTCCCAAAGGGTCCATCTGCCTGGAGATCATTGAGGCTACTGCTGGAAGCACAGCCCAGAATGTCCCTGGGTGTATGTAGTTCACAAGGACAGGGGGTTGGTGGTGGTTTTAGTTCAAAGCATCACCTGGATTCCACTGGATGCTAAGGGACATGCATTACCTGCCTGGTGGCCAGGCTCAGGCTTCAGAGCCAAAGCCCCAAGACCAAGCCCCTTTGGTGGCCATCCCTCAGGCCAAAGAAGCGACAGATTTAGTAGTACCCACAGAGTCTGGTTGCATTTTTAAGAGGCAAGTTTAGAGCTCCCATAAGCTAATTCTTAAACCACTGCAGTATGGGGTTCCAATCAGAATCAGAGCTAGCCAAGAGACTTCGCCAGAGGCTCACTTACTTGCTCACTTCTTAATTAGGACATTGGCCGTTTGCCATGGTAAACCACGAGAAGGTTCCTTAGCCAGCACTTCCCTCCCCATTAAAGAAAGCGGTCCCAGAAACTAAGGACCGACCAGGTTTTGTCAAGGGCATACATAGTTAATCACTTCTGTAGGTGTACCACTCCAAAAGACCATTTAAAACAGAGTGGTACCTGCAGCCACAATATCCAACCTTCCCCACCCATAAACTGTGGGTCTGCTGCCTCGGGTCTATGCCAATAAGCTAGTCACAATTTGTAATTTTATATCCAACCACATCTAGATTAGAGCCCTCACCCAGTATAAAGGGTGCATGTTGAAAATTCTGCAAAAATATAAGACCACCAATACAGGCCATCCCCGCAGCTGCTGAGCATGGAGTCCACTAAGCCATTACCTTACCTTACTACCTTGGTGTGACCACCAATACAGGCCACACCAAACCTGTGTGACACCACCACTCATTGGCCCCCTCCCTTGTGTCCGGGTTTAAGCATACCGCATGGAGGCAACCATGTATACATCACGGACCATGAACCGGCCATGGCTTAACCAGGCCTGTGGCTGGTCTAACATTTCATAAAAACAGTCTCCAACTGCACAAAGTAGGATAGCCAGTTAATTCAAGATTAGGACAACCTAGTATTGGTTTCATTTCTAGTTTAACTTTTGGATAAAAATCTCTAACCTGGCTTCCCAAAGTAGCAGGGCTTGGAAGAGTCACTGGGGTCATAACAGCAGTCGAGGTCCTGGCAAACTAACTGGGTGATCGGGAGACTGCCACAGGAGAGCCGGTTCACTCTAGCAACGGCAGCACAGGCATCGGGACTGGGAGCATCCTTGGCTGGAAGGAAAAATCAAAGTAGCAAACAATGGTCAGTTGTCTTTGGTAATAGTCAGCCCGATTGATCATGCGCACAAAGCAATTGTACTTACCAAGCAAGTTAGGGCACCGTAGTCGCTTCCTCGAAGTGGCATTCTGCCCAGGCAAGAGGTGATCAAGATAAAGGGTCAGGACATACTCGCCATCCTATTGGAAGGCAAAGGCCGCGTTATCACACAGCAGGACCACGATACAAGCAGTGCATCGGTGTGAAAACAGAACAATCCATTCTACATCTACTACACCAAAGGGGGAGAGCACAAGTCAACCATTCTTATCAAGCCTAGACACTCACAGGCAATTACTTATATAATACTAGGAATATTGCACAATGCACCTCCAAAAAGGGAGCCAGGAGTGAAGCAGTGGGGAAAACAATACAGGTCACGTGTGCTCTTTGAAAGGTGTATTGAGCAACTATGACCCTCGCTACCCCTAGCGCTGCTCTGCAGCCTGGGCTCATCCCAATGGAATGAAACAGATAAGCATAGAACCAGCTCCATGCAGATCCAAAGGGCACTTTTTCCCTAAAGAATATTTTGGTGCAAACCCGAAACACTAGGCAGAGCACCAATCCCAGGATCCTCACCTGCTCACTGATGTAACACCCTGTGTAGTCCACTCCAATGACCACAGAGCCATCCGGCCGCCAACTGACCCAAGTGCCACAGCGTGTGTCGTTCTGGAGACTAAATGACTGTCTGTCCACATCTGGGGGGGTGGGGGGAAAAAAAAAAGATGTTGGAGATTTAACCCAAGCATGAACGAACCCATTCTTCTTGGCTCCCCCCCCCACAGTTGGCCAGTAATAGCAAACGTTTACACAGGTTGGACCTTCAGGCCAAGGTCTCCACTCCTAACCTTCAGGCCAAGGTCTCCACTCCTAAAGCAGCGAGTGACAGGTATTACCATCAAAACGGTTCAGTGCTCCCCAACTTGTGTCCACTGCTTTGATGGCCAGTCAGTACCTTGGCATTAACTGACAGCGGGGTAAATTCATGGCGTTTGGAGAAAGGCAGATGGCACTCCTGCCCCACACCCTGGAGGTCAGGGGTTATTGCCTAACAGCCCACGCCTGAGCCTTCTGAAACTTACTACAGTGGCAATTGGTGCAGTATGAAATCCTACAATCATAGTTACGATTCCCAGTAGAAAGGGGGAGTGGGGTAGAAGGGGCCACAGAAAGTTTGAGCTCAACCTCTAGATATGAAGACACTTTTTGACTAAGCACTTCTGTGTTTAAAGCATCAGCAGAACTATAGTAGGTGGTTTAGTTTGGCTGGCCAGCACCACACTCTGGTAGCTTGTGCCAGGGGAGCTGGTGGTGTCAGGGCAGTGGCGTCCAGCGGCTGAGGCATTGGAAGGCGGCCCATCTGCCGTGCTGCCAGCTGAGCAGACATGGCAGCTTGAAAGCAGGACGAGCATTGGAGGGCAGCCCTCCAATCAAAAGACACTGGATCAAAATGATTTAATGCATCCCAGCGAGAAAGAAAGATCTGGTATAGGGAAAAGTTAAGGAAGTAAATGGGCCCATCTTGGGGTTTATATTCAGTTTAAGCTTACTCCCCATAGGGAGGAGGGGTCACTGAGTGGGAGGGAATTATGCAGCCAGGGAGAAGAAAGGAAGTGTCCCAGCATTTGTGCCAGGATATTCATGCCAACTGTTAGGTGCTAATCTAGTGCTGCCCTCACCTTGCACAGTCAAAGAAGTGTTGCCAGCAGAGATCGCGGGAACCACAAGCTGCATACTCCGTGCACCACAGCTCAACAGCCGTGCATTCCCGTCACTCGGCATCCTTTGGGGTGTACCATAAACCCCACAAACAGCCGTGAAGCAGCACAGGCCGATGAGCACCACACACGTGCGCAAACACGGCATCTTGCGGAATGGGTGTTCCTTCCGTGGGGGAGGCGGGGCCTTTATAGTCTGATGCTGTGAGATCGAGGTAGTGAGGCAAAGGCCTCTCTGAGTGATTAATGCCAGCTGGAGACTGCAGGTGAAAGCCGTCACCTGTCCATCAGACCGCCCCAAGAGAAGACGCATCATCTATCCGCCAGATCAGACCTGAACTCAGCTGAGAACCATCAACTGTCAATCAAGCCCGCCCTGAACTCGGGTGAGACCCATCGTCGATCTTTTACATTTGACAGATTCCAACTTCAGGAGTTTAAAAAAGAGTGAAATGCTGTTGCCGAAATTAATTGTGTACAATATGAAAATTACATTGTTACGCTTTGTTATTTGAGATCTCATGTTGCAACATGTCGGGCACGAGTATCTCCTCAGCCTCTTGCTTTATATTCTTTGCATTCTGGTACTTGTAGTCCTCGATGTGTGTTGGGACGCAGAGAACAAATAAGGATGAGAGAGCAAGTCACATTTCACATAGAGCACCTAGAAAGCTATGGAGGTCGCGTCTAAAATCCGCTACACGTTCAAGTAGGGCAGGAATAATTTCCCAGCTCGACTGGCGCATGTTGGCATCTATATGGCTGCTGCATCAGGGAGCACCTCAGAATGCTTTTCCTAATTTCTTCCTTGAATGATACTGTGCGCTTTTAAGACAAGGAACTACACGGCGCGGGGGGAGAGGTCTCATGTATCCCGTGCCCACGCGAGAGAAGGGCATCCAGTCCTGGTTTTGCTTAGGATTCTGGGACTTGTAGTTCTCCTAAATTTCAAATCCAAAATACCAACTACAAGTCCACTAATCTAAAGAAAAACACGCCTTGGCATTTGTGTAGGCACGGGAAAGGCAATTGCCAGGCCCTTGTTAGTAGTATTAACTGCCACTGATGGTGCGAGTACACGGGCAGGCAGTTAATACTGCTACAGAAGGGCCTTTCCCATGCCTACACAAAAGGCCAAACCGTTGGCACTGCCAATGTGTTGTAATGTGAGTTTCCTTTGTATTAGGTAGGACGGAGTGTTGTGGACTCTGGGTTAGTGTTTCCGTTCGGGACGGTGGCGGGAGGGGGCGGGGGGGGGGGGGGGGCGGGGGTGGGTGGGTCATGGGTTTATGTGTGTCTAGGGCCAGACTGTGTTGCGGGGGCGTGTTCATGTTGTGGACCCTGTTACCCCACTAGTGTTCATTATGTTTTACTTTTGTTAGGTTTGCCTTTCTGCTTTAACCTGCTTTTTCTTTCTAGGGGGAATCTGGACCTGTGGGTATGATATATGATATGATATTGCATGTACAACGCGCCTATACACAAGTGTTTCAAGGCGCGACAAGGCAAGGGAGGGGAAACAGAGGGACAACAGACAGTGATCCTACTAGGTCAGGTGACATTGATATCGCGCAAGTGCAGAGGAGGGGGAATGGGAAAACGTGCGGGGGGAAGAGGAGAGGGCAGTGCAGTACATATGATAACAGTAAAATAAATGAAGACAATAAATAACAAATGAAATAATAAATAAAAGTGCGGCCAACTGGAGGCAAGTGCAAGGGTCAGTACAGACATCGGGTGTCAAGTGCTAGTACAGGCTGTAGGGATACAGAAAAAGTCTCAGAGTGCAGGGGTTGCCAGGCGGGCAGTGCAGGTGTGCAACTGGTGGGTAGGGGACCCGGGCCCGAGATCAGAGGGTAGCCAGGTAACCAGTGCAGTAGGTGGTTCAGTATATGGCTAGTTTTCCTGCATTTGTGAATTTAGTTCTTTGCTGTTGTTTTGTATTGGTTTTCTTGTGTGTATGGCGGAGTGTGAGTGCATGGCTATTGGGCTACAGTTGAAGTGATAGTGTGTGTGTGTTGAGTTACGGTTAGACTGGTGGTTACGGTCGTGAAGCGATTTAGAGTCTCCACTGTTGGTTACAGTGGAGTTTAGAGTTGGTAAGTTATGGCTGTGGGTTTACAGTCGCGGTGAAGTGTTGAGAGTAGTGTTAACTGTTGATTACAGTTGTGTCGTGTGCAGTGTATAGACTGTTGTTACAGTCGGGGAGGATGGTGTGGTGAGTCTAGAGTTTGCCGATAGGCGTTTGGAGTTTGCCGATAGGCGTTATAGTGGTGGTGAGTTTGCTTATTGGCGTTTGGTGTTGCCGGTAGGTGTTGTTATCATTTGTGGTTACAGGATGGTGAGTTTGGAGTTTGCCGATTGGCGTTTGGTGTTTAACGGTAGGTGTTTTTACCATTGTTGGTAACAGTGGTGGTGAGTTTGTACTATTAGTGCTGTCCGCAGTTAGAGGCCGGGAGTCATGTATTCTTGGATTCTAGGTTGCGCATTTCTTGGATTTTTAGTTGCGTATTTCTTGGATTTTAGATCGCATATTTCTTGGATTGCAGGACACATATTTCTTGGATTTGTGGTCGTGTATTTCTTGGATGTTTGTGTTGTCTTCTTTGGTGATAAGGAAGGGGTGGAGGAGTGTAGTTAGTGGTACGCAGTGGGGTTTCTTGTGGTGGCGAGGTAGGTAGTGATTTCTCTTGTGGGAGTGAGGTTTCTAGTGCTTTCCCTTGTGGTAGCGAGTTTTCTTGTCGGAGCCAGTGATAGAGAGTTTTTGTGTGTGCATTGCCTGTATGTTGTGCGGGTAAGCACATGTCTTCATGTGATTTTTTGGGTGTTGGTGCATCTTATTTCCATGAGGGTGGTTTGAGCATTGGCTCATGTATCCATCTGGGTTAGTGGTACTGTGGTTTCTTTTTTGATCTGTGCGCTGGCCACACATTGGATTTTATGAGGAGCTTGTTGTTGGTGGGTTTCCTTTGTTTTAGGGAGTGCAGAGGGAAAGGTGCTGTAATGTGAGTTTCCTTTTTTTAGGTAGTACGGAGGGAAAGGTGTTGTAATGCGAGTTTTCTTTGTTTTTGGTAGTATGGAGGGAAAGGTGTTGTAATGTGCGTTATGGGTCGTGATGTCATGAACAACAATGTGTGTGGTATGTAGCAATGTCAAGTTGGAGTGTTGATGTGTGAGTGGCTCTTAGGGTTCCAAGTGTGTCAGTTAAGATCTGGAAGCTGGCTGGATGGGATGTGCCAGTGTCTCCGTACCAAGTAACATACTTGGAATAAACTTACCAATGAAACTTACCTGCTGGCTCCGGTGTGGTGGGTAACCTATGAACACTACTACTTCATTTGTGTGGAGTTTGGAGTTAGTGAGTTATGGCCGTGGGTTTACAGTCACAGTGAAGTGTTGAGAGTAGTGTTAACTGTTGATTACCATTGTGTCATGTTCACTGTATATATAGGCTGTTACAGTCGGGGAGTGTGGTGAGTCTAGAGTTTTCTGATAGGCATTGGAGTTTGCAGATAGGCGTTTTTACCATTGTTGGTTACAGTGGTGGTGAGTTTGGAGCTTGCCGATTGGTTTTTGCCAGAAGGTGTTTTTACCATTGTTGGTTACAGGCTGGTGAGTTTGTCGATTGGCGTTTGGTGTTGCAGATAGGTGTTTTTACCATTGTTGGTTACAGTGGTGGTGAGTTTGGAGCTTGCCGATTGGTTTTTGCCAGAAGGTGTTTTTACCATTGTTGGTTACAGGGTGGTGAGTTTGGAGTTTGTCGATTGGCGTTTGGTGTTGCAGGTAGGTGATTTTACCATTGTTGGTTACAGTGGTGGTTAGATTGGAGTTTGCTGATTGGTGTTTGCCAGTAGATGTTTTTACCATTGTTGGTTACAGTGGTGGTGAGTTTGGACTATTAGTACTGTCCGCAGTTGCAGGTCAGGGAGTCGTGTATTTCTTGGATTGCAAGTCACTTATTTCTTGCATTTTTGTGTTGCCTTCTTTGGTGATAAGGAAGGGGTGGAGGAGTGGAGTTAGTGGTACGCAGTGGGTTTTCTTGTGGTGGCGAGGTAGGTAATGATTTCTCTTGTGGCAGCGAGTTTTCTAGTGATTTCTCTTGTGGTAGCGAGATTTTTAGTGAGTTCTCTTGTGGTACGAATTTTCTTGGCGGAGCCGGTGGTAGAGAGTTTTTGTGTGTGCATTGCCTGTATGTTGTTCGGGTGAGCACATTTTCTTTTCCATGTGTATTCCATCTTCATGTAGTTTTTTGGGTGTTGGTGCATCTTATTTCCATGAGGGTGGTTTGAGTATTGGCCCATGTATCCATCTGGATTAGTGGTACTGTGGTTTCTTTTTTGATCTGCGTGCTGGCCACACGTTGGATTTTATGAGGCACTTGTTGTTGGTGGGTTTCCTTTGTTTGAGAGAGTACAGAGGGAAATGTGTTGTAAGGTGAGTTTCATTTGTTATAGGTAGTACGCAGGGAAAGGTGTTGTAATGTGTGTTATGGATCGTGATGTCATGAAAAGCAACGGGTGGAATGTACCGATCTCCGGTTGGTGTGTTGATGTGTGAGTGGCTATTGGGGTTCTAAGTGTCTCAGTTAAGACCTATAAGCTGACTGGATGGGATGTGCTATTGTCTCTATAGCAAGTAAGATACTAAACTTACCAATGAAACATACGTGCTGGCTCTGGCGTGGTGTGTAACCTAAGTACCCAGCTACTTCACAATTCTTGTTTTTAACAGTGAAGGACGCACATATTGCTTATAAATAGAGTAGCTGAAGGCATACCTGGTTAAGACATTCTTTTACACCAGTAGCGGATTACAGTTCCAATTGAGCCATTAACTCTGAGAAGACTGCTTTGAAAAAACACTGCAAGCACTTGAGGCTTGATTAAAGCGAGCTCAAAGAGGACCCACGTGTTTAGGGAGGAGAGTGGCTGGAACTGGGTGGAAATGGCCAAAGGGATTAGAATGGCCATGGGCAATGACTGTGTGGGCAAATAACCAAAACGTACCTTTAAACGTCCCCCAGAAGTAGCTCCTGCTTTGTAAGTGTCTGATATCCGAGAGCCTTTTGCAACCCCTGCTGAGCATATCTTAATTTTGACCCGTGAGCATGTAACAATACATTTTATTGAACCACTACATTTTATTATCAGAGCATGTTTCGCTTAGAGCATTGTCCTTGCGTGTGACAGCTTCGAGCTGTGGTATGCAATGTAATGATACAACATAGAGAAGTAATTAATACCTTACGTTGTAACAGGAGCCTGGAAACTGCTGCTCACTGGATGCATTGGACTACAACTAGCATGATCCCGCGCCATTAATTATTGACCCAAGGACTGATGGGAACTGATGGGAACAGGTCAAACCATCTGGGGGCCTATAGCTGGTACATATTTTGCTATACCTTGACACGCATGCACTACGCCCTCGAGCAGCATCTGTGAGCAGTTGGCCAAACACCTGTACAGGCTTGGCCTGCTGCCAACTCCTATAGTGGTGCCGGTGTTGTTTTTTGTTGTATTTACAAATTTATTGAATTTGTAACCATAAAAACATAACATTAACATCAAATTCAAACATATACACATATAAAGTAAAGTTAATTTCTTCACTGTTAGGTCATGTAACATTGGCAAATCGTCTAAATAAATCATACAGCAACATTGAATTTAAACTAATGAATCACAACTCTAAAAATCTTTCCCAATTTGTTCATACAAACTTCTTTTCTTGTCACTGTAAAGGTTAAGTCTCTCCATCCTCGACATTTGTTGCAAGTCCAACATCCAATCAACACTGCTGGCGTTTGTTCACTCTTCCATATCCTTAGAATATTTATTTTCGCAGAATTGGAAGCCCTGAAAAACCAACAGCGCTGCGGGAAAGAGAGATCCTCCACCACCCTCTTCCCCTAGAACATACTTGTGTAATCATAGTCTCCATCTAGCATCGGAACCTTGTTCATTGTTAACGTAACCTCTTTCCAGTAGTTTCTCAAGCTGTTGCATTCCTAAATCATCATCCAGCGTTTTTTCTAAAGGCAAGGTTGGCTAGTTACCTCTGCCATCTTACTGACTGTGGGATGCAGGGGGGTGGGAAGGAGTGGAGTCCGATTCTATTTGTGCTAGGGTAGATGTCCATTGTGGGAGCAGCTCCCGGAGCAGCGTTCATCCTTATTTTAGCTATTGGGGCATTTGAAGACGTTTATCTAGACTAGTTCTGTCCCATGTGTTCCCCTCACCTCCTACTACTGCTCGGATTCCTTACCCTCTCCATCCTCTCTACCTCCTTCCTCCCCACCCCCTGCTCTCATCTAGTCCTACTGTTTCCTCTCTTCTTCCTCACACATTCTAGCATTCCCTCTTACTCCCGCTCTTACCTCCACTAATACCTACCAATCCCTCGCACACCTATGGCCCTCCCTACTCCCTCCTCACCTCTGAAACATTGTACTTTATACTGTTTTCAAGTTGTGATTCAATTGCCATCTTATGCTTGTTGTATTTTACTTGTTCTTATGTAAAGCACTTTGGATTAAAGGGCTATATAAATTCAATAAAATACAAATACAAAAATACAAAAAAAGAGACCATCAATTTCAAATATAATGCAGTCTATTGTCAGACAGTGCAATGTGCCATGACTGTCGGAACTAGAAGTGTCATACGGTGGTAACAACACTTTTTTAATTAAGCAAGAGAAAATACAAACATCATACATGGGTTAAACATCTCACATCTGATACAAAATATAGTATTGTGACAAAAGCATGATAGTGTACAAATTAGAATCACAAAGTACCGAAAAGCAGAATTCCGAGTGATAATTTAGAATGTTCACATTCATTCCTGGGTTTTTAGACAACATTTGCTTGTGGCAGGGCTCTTACCTGTGTCCCAGATGAAACAGCTGCAGATACTGCAGCGTTGAATTCCCGGACAGCGGCTCACGTGACAAAGTGCAGATGTTGCAGAAGAAAAGTGAACTTAAAAGCAGCAAGTGGCCTACAAGGCATCCACCCAGCGTTCGCATCATTCCCTCTAGACTACGCTGCGGTGAGCAAAGAAGAGGACGGAGAAGCAGCCAATGCCGCATAAATCTGTCACCAACATACTGCTTGATTATCCGAAATCTCAGCTTACACTTTCATCAGCGAGGCGAGGCGAAGTGGAAGGAAGGAAAGGAGGCAGGGAGGGAAGGAGTAAGGAAGGAAGGAAGGAAGGGAGGAAGGGAGGGAGGGAGGGCCTGCCTATCTGCTCTAAGTGAATGAGAAAAGTATGATGATGGCTATATTACACGACCCATACGCACGCGGATTATTCCCAGAACCAGGCTGTCGAATGTTTTAGGAATTAAGTGCATGCCTCACACTGCAGTGTCTCACTGCTCGAGCGACCACTCCTCATACTGCCAATGCACAATGCCTTACAGCAGTACAGTTAATGTCTGACAAGTTTAAGGCTACAATACCTCACCGTACTAAAGCTAAACAAACAACTGAAATCCTCACATAGAGCTGCATGCCTCGTACTGTAGAGCCTCTCACTGCTCCAGCAACATGCCCTCACACTGCCAACGCATGAAGCCTCCCAGTGGCAGTTAATGTCTCAATCTACTAACATACAATGCCTCAACTACTAAAGCTACAAAACCTACTAAAATCCACACAGAGATAGAGCACATACCTTACACGCCAGACTGCAGTACCTCTTGTAATGGTTTATTGAGAAGCCACCCTCAACACTGGGAGTTCCTTCCCTCCCCACTCAAGGTGTTAAGCAACAAACTGTTAATGAATTATTTTCTTTAGTCTTACTTCAGACACATATATTACCCCTTTCACCCCTCCCCCTGAGCTAACAATGAGCCAAGAACCAGGCTGGTGTAGGGGAAATCTATTGGTATTTATTTAAATTAAAAGTAATAGAAATGTGCATGGAAATGTCAAACACCACATTATCCGTGGCACAACACAATCAACGTCTCTCAGCATAAATAAATCACAAAAGTGAGTTTAAAAGAACACAATCACAATTCTTCACTTTCAACTAATTTTACTTAAAAAAATAATTAAACTGATAAATAACCAAAACTGCAAATGTAGTCTTGTGCGATTTTGATTTTCCTGTGGGCCTAAAAGGCTAGCCGTAGGATTTCAAAATGGACACAAATACATATGGCAATTATGATTTTGCCCACACTTTTGGTTTTGGTTGTGACTCAGCGGTTTGTTTTTCAGCCCCCCTCCTTTGGTCAGTGTTCGGGAAGCCGGACAGAAAAAATGGAATGATTTGGGGAATTTTGGATTTCAAGCCCCCCCCCCCCTCCACTGACAGGCCTGTGTTGGGAAGCTGGATAAAATGGTTGGACTGATTTATTAACAAAGACACTCCTCTTCCTCAGAGTCATCAGGACAAAAAGGATTACCGAATTAGATATATAGGCTATGGTTTTCAGCGCACACTGGGAAGTGAGCTTTGTTAATTTTGTATTGGAAAAAAATTCACCCTCTAGTGTTCTGCCAAATGGGGAATTAATTAAATTAATATTTTTAGTTAAATAGGCTAAGGATCTACACAGTCCACTCCTCCCACCCCCACCCATTATACAGGGAAAGGATTTACGGCAAGGAGACTACCCCATCTTTTGGTTTTCCAGGGCTCAGTTCTACTTACACAGAAAGCCTCTGTTTAAAGCTCATGAAAGCCAGCTGCATCTCAGGACACTCTGGAAATATAGGGCAGGGTTCTGGTCACTCCACTCTCAAAGATGGCCTCCGGATCTCCACCATAGGACCCAGTCAGCCTTGAGGCCTTCCTAGAAATAGACAGCTCCACCCAGATTCCTTACAGCTATCAGGTACGTACAGCTACAGCTGTTTCAGCAGCCCTCCTGATGGTACATTTCACCAGCTCTGTCCCTTCCTCCTAGTGCAGTCCCCCTTACATAGCAGTGATGACAACACCAATTTTAAAATCTTGGGGAAGAACCTTGCCATAGTTCTTGCAACTAGGATTGGACAGATACCCTTCGCTCTCCTCCCAAACCCAGCCTCCCAGTCAGGATTGTTTTAGGGGTCTGAAGCAACATATGGCCATTCCCATTTGGAATCGCCATTTGTTCTCCTTTCAAAGTTTTTGCCAAAACTAGTTAAGTATTAAAAGCTTCCATAATATATATATATATATATATATATATATATTCCTTTGCAGCTAATCATGGGGCATTTAAGTTCCCTACCTCTCTCTATCCGCTCCATCCTCACCTATTCCTCCTTCCGTACTTCCTTGAAAGCTCTTCTTCTCCACTCCCCACCCTGATACTCCTATCCCCTCCTTTCACCTTCCTCTTTCTTCCCTTATACCCTCCCCTTCTTACCTTTCTCTTCCTGCTCCATTTCCTCTTATGTTTCCTTCCCTCCTCTAGCATCTTCATTCTATTCCTCTTCCTGTCTCCCTCTTCCTTCCCCTTCTCCACTCCCTCCTTTCTCGTTTATCTTCATAGGCAAATTATTCTACTTACTGTTCTACTGGTTTTGTTATTTGCTTTTACTGTTTCATCTTCAATGTATTCTTGTTGTTATAATGTAAAGCGCTTTGGTGTAAGGCGCTATATAAACATAATAAAAACAAATAACCAAACAACAGCTGGGTCAACTCTATGTTGCACGACAGTCTGGCAATTTCCTGCCATTTTTACAAAAAGCATAATAGTTCTGAATATGTAATTTATTACCCATATTCCTGATTTTTCTCTCCACCCGTTCACCAACTCTCATATTTGAACCTTTTCAGACCTGCCGGAAATCCATCTTAGTTAGCCACTACAGTTTGCGGAGTCACATGTGGATGAATTTTGTATCTCCACAATCGCCTGGAAATTACATAAAAAATAACACATACATGTAATGAGTATGACTTATGGTTGCTGAGAAAAAGGCCTAAATCAAAATAGTTGTTTTAAATTAATTGTGAATCTTCATGTGAGACACATGCCCATTCTCCTGTCTTCAGGCCATATGGTCTCACTGGGTCAGCCTGTGACCAGAGTTTTTATTTTTCTGTTTGTGTTTGCAGCTTGCTCTTTGAAGTTGGTTGTCTCCACTTTCACACCTTTTGGTCATGCTCCAGCCAAGGGAAACTTGTCCACGCAGTAACTGCCTTAAGAGCAAGACAGTCTGGGGGAACACTGGTTTTCCACACCTTTAGTAGGACACTTTATTGCAGTTGGTAATTAGATGCGAGATGTAACATCCAGACTGGCAGTGGGGGATTTCCTTGTGAAGTTTGCCCACAGTCAGCAAAAAGGGGATACCTCAGGCTGACATTCTTCCATGAAAACAAAGTGGCTTTTCAAATGTCGCTGGTATTTTGTATGTGAAACATAACATACATTACCTTTTGTCAACATGCACCATGTCTTTTTCCCTGACATTTTTCTTGATAGCAGTGGTATATGTTTACATTCAAACTACAGATACACATTTCAAGCCATTTCTGGGGTCAGTGTTGAAAAATCCTGCTTTTCATGTGAAAGGGACTACTGTTTGGGGCCTTTGAATGCACCCCACATGCCCCCACCCCTGTTCTTCCATGACTCTTTGTTGGAGAAAAGCAGGGCAGAGTGGGGTTTCATTAGGCATAATTTCCTTTATTAGGGAGTGGGCACTTCCGTCTCCCCTTCTTTCTCTGGTTTGTGGGGTATGGCATGGCACCCCCTTTTCTCCTTCATTAGGGAATGGTCACTCCAGCCTCCCCTTCCCTCTTTGGGTTGGAGGGTGTGGCACAGCATCCCCTCTAAACTCCAGGCTGGAAGTCAAGGAGGTTAGTTCTCTAATAAAAGAAAGAAAAAGAGGTTCAATACTTTTAAAACACATATTTCCCCAGAAGATTTACATAGACTTCACAACAACAACATACAATTATAACATGAAATGTTCATCATTTCACAACGCATATTTTATTTATTTTCTTCATTTGTACAATAACACCAAGTAAATTACTCCCTGTTATATATATTTGTCTTAGTTTCCAACTGATTCTTTATCCTTCCTTTTCATTCTTCAGATGGTTCCTCTGCTCGACTTTCATTAGGCTCATCAATCAGTCATAAAGCATGTCTGGGATGTGTGAGAAAACAGAAGGTTTCTCACCCACTAGTCCCCGAGGATCTTTCATCCAGGTGGCCAGGACACAACCATCACTTTTCGATCCAGTTCCTGGGCGTGGACCAGTGTGGGAGGATAACCTGGGTGAGGGGTCTTTGGGGCGTGGGACACTGGATGGTTCCCTATAACACCTTTACCCCATCAGACCATGTAGGATATTTAGGGACTCTACCCCCGCAATCTACATCTGGGGTGTCTTTACTCCACTGGGCTGTCGAGAGTTCGCTACTAGCACTTGTTTGTGACCTGGTGACAGCGGCAACTTGGATTGCACCCAGCAGGGATTCTGTTTCTATGAAATCACCCTGCAGAGCTCCGGTTTTAGTCAGCTGGTCATCCAGGTCATTCCCAGTCTTAATTGGCCCCTCTATTTTGGAATGACCTCTTACTTTCTTCCAATAGATGGCTATCACTTTGGCGGTCACCAGATTGTTGATTGACTGGATCAGTTTGGTATGCTTTAGGGGTTTGTTGTTGGCACAAAGCATGCCTTGATTCTTCCAGTTAATCTAGTGCTCCACAAACCCATTCCTGACATAATCAGAGCCAGTGATTATGACTTGTTCATTGAGTTGGTGGTGCACTGCAGTGAGGATGGCTTGATAAACAACGGTCAACTCTGCAACCTGACTCCTTCGTGGTCCTATTTTATAACCAGCAGAGGGTTCCGGCATATAATTCACCCAGGCATTCCCAATACCAGCCACCAGTTCTTTCCCCAGTTGTTATCAACATGACAGCAGCACCCATCCATATAAACTGTGGGTATCCCCAAAAACATGTCTTCTTCATATACCTTGTGTGGGGAAGTTAAGTGCGCCTCCATGTTGTTGTTGAAACCAAAAAAGTGATGGGTGGAAGGTTTTGAATCAATCTTAACCACTGGCATTGCTCTGTGCAACCATCAACACCACTGTTTATTAGTCGTCTGTTCAATTGCAAAAGGGGTCCAGCCATATGCAAATCAGCCATGTACTGCCACCAATGGGAGCAGCCCTGCCCGAACTGCCAGGCAAGGTCCCCTCTGCACGGAAACACAAGCAACCACAGACCTGTTTTGGCCTTGTTGGGCCTCCTCAGTGAGGTGCAGCTTGGTTTCCTATGGCACAGTGAACAAGGGACCCCTGTCTGGGCATACCCTCTCTCACATAGGGAGACAAACTGAAACCAAAAAGGTGATGGGTGGAAGGTTTTGAATCAATCTGAACCACTGGCATTGCTCTGGGCAACCTTCCACGCCACTGTTTATTAGCCCGTCTGTGCCATTGCAAAAGGGGCCCAGCCATATGCAAATCAGCCATGTACTGCCACCAATGGGAGCAGCCCTGCCCGAACTGCCAGGCCAGGTCCCCTCTGCACAGAAACACAAGCAACCCCAGACATGTTTTGGCTTTGTTGTTGTTGGTCATTAGACTTTCGTCCTCAAGGTTTTCTTGAGCACAATCATGCATGTCCGCCAACCCTTGCGATTAGGGACTTTTCCTGTTTTGGCCATATATGACCTCTACAAGAAAGCCATGCATGGACAGAATCCAGGAAGTAATTCTGGAATTACTAACGTCCCCTGCCCAGATTCTGTCATTTTGTAGATATTGCAAGGGTTGGTGAGGAGTCTCGACAATGATGTGCTCCCCCTGTATGATTGGACGGTAATTTTTAACATCCACACCGTTGCCAGGTGTGCCTTCTCGCAGTCATTGAAGTATTCCTCCACAGAGGACAAAGTCTTGCTCTCGTATGAGATGATTTTGCGGACCTTGTCCTACTTTTGGTACAATAACGCTATTAGGTAAGTATCTGAGAACCCCGTCTCCAAGAAGAACTCCTTGTTTTTTATGGGGTAAGCCAAACAAGGAG
Organism: Ambystoma mexicanum; assembly: GCF_040938575.1. Taxonomy (NCBI): domain Eukaryota; kingdom Metazoa; phylum Chordata; class Amphibia; order Caudata; family Ambystomatidae; genus Ambystoma; species Ambystoma mexicanum. Next base: position 375,518,811 of record NC_090926.1, on the reverse strand, counting down.
CCTTTTTTCAGTTGTTTAACTGCCTTGGATTGTTCTGGACCCCACTCCCACTTGACTCCAGCCTTTATTAAATGGACCAAGTGTCGAGTGACCTCTGCGTAGTCGTCATTGAACTTTTGACTATAATTACTAAGTCCAAGAAGGCTTCTTAATTCTCGCAAAGTGGTACAGTCTTTTAATTTCAATAAGGCTTCCACCTTCTTTGCCTGGGGATTAAGACCCTCAGGTGTGATCTCGTGCCCTAAGAAGTTCACTTGGGTCTTACACCACTGTGCCATCTGAAAGGACAGTTTTACGCCGGATTTTTGCAACTGTGTTAGAACATAGCAGATTTCTGCTATATGTTCCTCCACAGTTGAGCTCTTGATCAAAACATCATCCGCATAGGCCAAGTTTCCCCTTTCTCCCAAATCTGGCATAGCCTTATGTAGGAAGATGTTGAACTCATTGCTTGTTTATGTATCCAAAGGGGTTTGGGTCCACGTGTACTGTTGCCCCCCGAAGATAAAGATAAGCTTGTACTGGTCTTCCCTACATGCAGTACTGTCCAGTAACCGTTGGTCAGGTCAATGGCGGTGTACACCTTTGACCCTTGGATCTGGGCAAGTCCCTGATCTATATAGGTAAGGGGCCATCTTGACATGTGGACCCATTTTCTCAACTCCATCAGGTTTGCACATAGGCTACATTGGCCATTTGGTTTGAGTATGTTGAAGGTACTGTGGAACAGACAAATCATCCCATGGGATTCTAAATTCATAATAATCTCTGTGAGTGACTCCATGGGTGCGAGAGGTAACCGGTATTGCTTCACATATACTGGAGCCACCTCAGGTCCGTGAGAATGGTGGTTGAATGAATGAATGTGCGTCCACAGTCATATGAGTCCACTGAAAAGATATCTTGTAATTCCAGGAAGACCTGTTTTAGCTTTTGTCTTTGCTCCTCGGTCTCACAGGCATCAGCAAGATTGGTTCTTTCCTCAACCATCTGTTTGAAATCTGGGAAGACCTTGGGCGTGGCAATTTCAGCTGTATCCTCCAGTTGGGTGGAGAGATCTCTTTTGATGGTATTTACCTGGACAGGGGATTTGAGGTAGTGGTCCTTGACTCTGAACACTACCTCCTCCCTCCTAACATCACAGGTCACCTCTTCCACACTGTAGGGGCAGGAAGAGTGCACCAGGAAATTCCCCCCATGCCTAGTACACATCTTTTCTGGAGGAATACCGTCTCTGATGTTGAAACAGTCATTTGGGATTGGTCCCATGATTTCATTACCTAAATCAATAGAATAATGTTGGGCATCAACTGCAATTCCAATAAAGGTGTCTGCGCCCAAAGTGATACTTCGAGGGTCGCTATTATTCACCAATATTCAAATGGTGTCATGTTCCAGGTGTTCTAGGGGTGTCGGATTTAAATCCAAATGTTGTTGGAGATGGGGATTTAGATTTATATATGCATCCTGATGTTTGAGGTTCTGTCCTCGCTTAATTATGAGGGGAAGAGTACATTGTCGCACCTGTCCTGGGTTGGTAACCTCTTCATGCACTTGAACTGCAACTGCATAAGGCAGCAATTGAGGTGACCGGAATGCTTTTTCAATTTTGTCAAAGCCCATGGGGTTACCCCCAGTCGGGACCACGCTTTATGGTTAATTCGGTCCAAATTGGTTGTGAATCGGTTGAGAATATCATTTCCAGATAAAAGGTGGAAGCGACATCTCTCATGACCCAACAATTATGTTCTATGCTTTTCTTGCCAATGGACATTTTTAGCATACACTAGCTAGACAGGAGATGTTTGGACTTTGGGGTTTCCAGACCTAGTTCCCATTTGTTAATCAATTTAAAGTTGGTAATGGTCTGATCTTTTGGGAGTTTCCTGAATAATTCTTCGCTGATGACGCTCCTTCCATTATTCAGGCATAGTCTGGTGAGCACCGGCTCCTCCCCCTCATTTAACTGAATGGGGAAAAACAACTGTTCACCCTTTTTCTGAATGTCTGTCAGACTTTGAGCGGACTCTTTCTTGTTTGGTTTCACAGGACTCAAGGTTTCTTCTGATTTTGGACTAGTGTAAAATGTTAGGGTGTTACCTTCCAGTGTGGATTGCCACTTAAAACTGGGAGGAAGGTTGATTTTCAACAACGGAGAAGGGTTCCCATCACAAGTTTGTTCTCCTACAGAGGTAATAGTGATATCTGGGACTTGGTTCTTCTTGAAATGGAACTCTACAGTCGCAGAGCATTGATCAATTGAATCCGAGTGATTTGCCCGCGGCTGAAAGTACCACGGGCAAATCGTTTGCATGAGAAAGGTGCGAACTACCAAAAGTTTGCACCTTTCTCATGTGAACACACATTCATTCTCACACCCACACACAACACACCCACAACACACCCATAACACCCCCCCACCCACACCCTCAGCACACCCCCACTCACACCCCCAACATAAACAAACCCCACTTACCTTCATCTTCACTCTGGTTCCCTGCAGCGCCAGTTCCCTGTCACTTCCATGATCGGGAACCGGCGCTGCAGGGTCCTTTTATTTATTTTTTATTTTTTTGTAATGGAAGGCTGCGGGGGTGTCCCCCGCAGCCCCCGCTCATTACACCATAAAGTATAGTGAGCGGGGCGATGCGGGGGACACCCCCGCAGCCCCTGTTTTTTTTTTTTAAATGGAAGGCTGCAGGGGTGTCCCCCGCAGCCCCCGCTCACTATACCATGAAGTATAGTGAGCGGGGCGATGCGGGGGATACCCCAGCAGCCCCCATTTATTTTTCAATGCTACCACCAAAGGTTCAAACCTTTGGTGTTCGAACCTTTGTTGGTAGCATTTTTAGAACTTTTGGTCAATGCAACCATTTTTTTTAGGTAAATTTCGACCTAAACCTGATCAATTACATGACCGGTACCATTCACGCTTACGTAATTGTTACTAATTTTTAATTTTATGGGGCAGTTAGTCTGAGTCCAGAGGACCTTGTTTTCAAAGTCGTTCAGAGGTGATAACCTCCTCAGGAGATCGTTCCCCAGTAAACAAGGTGTGCCCTCTGGAGTCACAGCTATCACCGGATGTTTCAGCCCGTGCCATCCAATTTTCTTCTGTCCATATTGCAGTCCCCTCAACGGAAATATCATTCCCGTCGACATTTTTGAGTTGTCCGGGAAGTGGTGTGAGCGGAATTTGGTGGCCCTCCCCCATCTTGAGTTTAGTTGGTCATAGGCCCTTTTTGACCGGAGGGTGGCTTGGGATCCAGTATCCACCAGAGCTGATAATACACACTGACCCTGTACCTTGACCAGTGCATAAAATCGTCCTTCTTTCTCCTTCAAGGTGCAAAGGTAGTGTGAGTTATTTGACAGCCCGGTGGTCATTTCTTAATATTGAACTCCGACACTGTGTGATCTTGGGCAGTTTTCTGTGTCGGAGTTCAGGAATCTGTATAAAAAAATGTACAACTCGCAATGGTAGTTGTTGGGGAATCCTCCTTTTCCCCGGCTCCTTGGCTATACCCGTTACCTGGCAACAGTTCTCAGAACCTGTTTGGAGAAAGGACAACCCCCCCCCCGTTTCACTTCTGTCTGTCTCACATGTTTGGGGATGAATAGTTTATGGTTCTGAGTCAGTCTTCATACTTACCCTGTCCCACTCAGTGTATTTTGGGACCCATTTATCCTTGGGAGGGATCCCCCCATTTTTGAAAGAGAAGGTCTGCTTACCTGAATCCTCCAGGGATTCTTCTATTTCAAAGGGGATAATCTGGAGTTCCTCTACAAAGTGGGTTTTTCTTTGGCATCTCCTACTTACCCTTTGTTCTTTGGGTTCTAATATTTTGGGGGTAGAAGAGACTCTTTCAGGCTGAGAGGTTTTTAGGGATTCTGTTTGGGTGAGAATGGAAGCTTCCTCTAGGGGTTGGCATCTCGCCTCCACCTGGGCCCCCTCCTCAGGAACCTGTGGTTTGCTGGAGGTTTCCTCCTGTCATTTCCCCCTACGGCATCAGACCTGGGTGTTGGGGAATTCTGGGATGCAGGGTTAGGTGGAGAGTTGGACTAAGCCCTCAGCATGCGCCCCAGATCATTGGCCAGTTGCTGGATCCGTCGCTCCATTTGGGAGGCCTTGTCTGGGTGGTATGGAGGTCTCAAGTCATACCTCTGCTGCTCCCAATAAGGGTAACTGTCCCTTCTCCCGGAGTAGGTTGGGTACGGGAAGTTCCCCCCATAATTTTCCATCCTGAATCTCCCTTCTCCTGGGTTCAGTTATCTATTGTCCATGAACCAGGGAGAAAGAGGAGGATTGTTTTGGAAGTTCTCGTTTGGGGGATATCTGGGGAAAAGTTCAGATTGGGAGGTGGAGTGATACTTCTCTACTGAGGGAAGTTTGGAGGGAAATATCCGGGCAGTACTTACCTGATTAGTTTGGCCACTTTGGCCACTGGAGTGCATACATACCCCAAGATTGGTTTAGTACCCTTGTACCTAGGACGTATATAGGTGGCAGGGCCAGAGGGATCATTGTTCTGGGCCTCTGCCAGACTACCATCCGATTGGGCCAGGTTGGGGGGTCCCTTCGGCTTTCCATTTTGCTTGTTGGCAGGAGGGCTACTTTTAAGCACCCCCGTCTCCAAATCCAATGGAGGGGGCGTTTTTACCTCTGCCACCTTTGCAGCAGTAGGGGTGGTAGATGGTGTGGGGGTTTGGGCTGTATTTTTGCTCTCAGAAGGCTTTTGGACCTCATAAATCCTGGTGGCCTGTTCAATCACCCACTCCAGGATCTTATGCTTGTGAAAGTCACGCACCAACTGACCCATTATGTATTTGGGGAGCGCTTGGAAATATGTAGTTATGACCTCTCTACTATTGGTGTTCACCCGCTGGGATGTCTGAGCAAATGCCCTCTTTAACTCCTGCACAAACTCCCTAGGCACACAATCTTCCCCACACTGAAAGTTATATGCAGCCTTACAGGCCTCTTGTGGTTTCCAGTAGGTGGAGACATTTTTCAATGTGACCGCCTTATAGGTGGACCATTTATGATGATCCTGGTCCTCGTCCTGCATAGAAACTGGAGTACTCCGGTGAGAAAGTCCAATTAGCAAATGCTATACAATTCATATAATTCCTGCTGTGGAATGATACTGTCCTCTGCTCATAAAGTTCCAAGTGCTCCCATACCGAATACTTGACATTTTTGTGGTATGGGGTCAGGAAGCTCTTTATGGTCTTGTTCTGTCTGATTGGGTCTTTGACAAAACCCTTTCTTTGTTTTCCTGTATTTTTCTTCTTCTGCACCATTTTGCAATCACCTTCTGACTCTTACCGGTGCTCCCTTCCCTGTCTTCTAGGTGCTCCTTATCTCTATGAGCCTGGGAATACCTCCCTGAACCACAGGGTCCAGACTCCTCATGCCTGAACCAAAGTGAACTCCAAGGGTCACTCTCCCTGGAGTTCCTTTTAGGCTCCGAATAGAACCCAGTTTCCTCATGCCTCCTACAAGGGAGTCAAGGGAATCCCTCCCCTTCACCTGAATATACAAAGGTTTTTATAATGCCCTTCCTAGGCTGAGGGTCTGGCTTTTCTCCTTCAGTGAAGCAGGGAAGTTGGTCTCTTTCTAATCGCATCTTCAGCCAATCTAACTGCCTGACTTTCTCCTCATAGGATTTTCATGGTCTGAAGTACTTACAGTGTTATTCCTTACTTCCCAGGACACACTGGTTCAGCCTTTTCCCTTATGCGTGGTAGCAATGAATACTCATCCATATCAGACTGGGACTGGCCTTCTTGATCAGTTGAGCTTGGCCTGGCTAAGTCTAACTGCCTCATGCAGCCCTGTTCTCGATAGGTGGCATGCATGAGGTTGGTTCCCATTTGTACATGGTACGTTATAAATGACTGGCATGAGGCCCCTGCTGGGAAGCGCGCCTCACCTTGATTAGTGGACCTTGTCCCATATCCTGATTGGTCAGAGTGCTTCAGGTCCTGTTTATAATTTTAGATTTCCTTGTTGAGGCTCTTACAACTGTGTCTCTCTTTATGTATTTCCTGTTGATAGTCAGAGATCTGGCCTTTTAATTCTGACACTAAGGCCTGAGTAATCTCATGCACCCTGCTTAGAGCTGCCAACCAATCTTTTGTTTGCTGCACCTCATGCTGAATGGATGCATTCTCCCTCTGTGAGACTTGTATGCTGTGTGCATATTCCAGGCGTTTTTCCTTCAGGAGGCTAATCTCTTTCTCTTGCTTATCCCTACAATTCGCTGCCTCTGATAGTTCAGCTTCTGTTTGCCTCACACAACTTCCTAGCTCATTCCTTTCTCCTCTAATTCTTGTCAGTTCCTGAGACCCTGACTGACTCTTTTCTACGTCCATTTTCAACTGATGCACCTCCTGGTTCAGAAGGACTTTTTCCTTAATTAGTTACTTATTTTGCTTTTTTGAACTGCCTATGTTTTGGTGCATCTGGTCAAATCCACCTTGAGAATCAATACCTTTAATAATTAATTGACTATTTTCAGTTTTCAATTGTTTTATTTCTGATTGTAATGTGATATTGTCCTCCAAAATGACTCTATTATGAGCAGCCTGGTCATTTAGCTTGTGTTGCAGTGTGCTCATATTTTCTACACACTCTTTATGTCAATTTTTCAGTTCAGAAAACAGTGTTTCATGCTCTGCACTCACTTGCTGCAGTGTTCTCAGCTCATCTTTGAGTTGTTGAACAAGATCCTGGGCCTGTGACAGGCCTCCAGCCTGATTCATCCTACTAGCCTCACTATTTTGCCATTGCTCTTCTACTAACAGCAAATGAAAATATAACTGAGCAGTTAGCTGAGCCATTTGTATATGACCATCACAAGCAGTTGTGGTCACATAAAATGCCTCGTTTAACATTCCACCTTCAAGCCAAATATCATTGGTTACTGAGGTAACCTCCCGCAACAATTCTGGTTTGCCAGTTTCCAGCGTCATCTCAACCCATTTTCTTTTAAGAAATCATTTAGCTAGGAGATGCTCCCTGGCTCACCCAATTTGTACAGTGTTCATTTTCACAATGGCTTTTTGCACCTTAGTAAAACGTTCTTTATGCAGGGGCAAAATCACCCTGTTCCTGCTTGATTTCCTCACACAAATAAATTGTTACACAATCTTAATTTTTCACCTATACACCTCCCTGGAACTCAGGGGTCAAGTCCTTGCAGCAATTTAACAGAACAAATACGATTTTCCCTTTACCTTAATGCAAATGCATGAAAATGAATAGTCTGTCACAATGTACTTGTCATGGGTCAGAAATAAGCAGCTACATCCCAGCCACAAGCCCTCAATTTGTAATGGTTTATTGAGAAGCCACCCTTAACACGGGGAGTTCCTTCCCTCCCCATTCAAGGTGTTATGCAACAAACTGCTTAACAGATTATTTTCTTTAGCCCTACTTCAGACGCATATCATGCCCGTTGGATCCCTCCCCCTGAGCTAAAAATGATCCAAGTACCAGGCTGGTGTATGGGAAATATATTGGTATTTATTTAAACAAAAAGTAATAGAAACTTCCACGAAAATATCAAACACCACTTTATCGTGGCCCAACACAATCAACTTCTCTGAGAATAAATAAATCACAAAAGTGAGTTGAAAAGAACACAATCATCATTCTTCACTTTCTACTAATTTCACTTCAAGAAATAATGAGACTGATCAATAATCAAAACTATAAATGTAGTGTTGTGCGATTTTTCTTTTTATGCAGGCTTAAAAGGCTAGCAGTAGGATTTCAAGATTGTTAAAAATACATATGGCAGTTATGATTATGTCCCACACTATTGGTTTTGGTTGTGACTTAGCAGTTTGTTTTTCAGCCTCCCCTACTTTGGTCTGTGTTGGAGAAGTCGGACAGAAAAATTTGAATGATTTTGGATTTCAGACCCCCCTCCACTGACAGGCCTGTGTTGGGAAGCTGGATAAAAAGGTTAGACTGATTTGAGAACAAAGACACCCCTCTTCCTTAAAAAAGACAGGGTCAGCAGGACAAATCGGATTACCAAATTAAATTATAGGCTATAGTTTTCAGCGCACACTGGGAAGTGAGCTTTGTTAATTTAGAATTTTAACAAAATTCACCCCGTAGTGTTCTGACAAATGGGGAATTAATCAAATTAATATTTTTAGTTAAATAACCTAAGGATCTACACAGTTTCCCAGGGATCTGTTCTACTTACATAGAAAGTCTCTGTTCAAAGTTCAGGAAAACCAGCTGCATCTCAGGGCACTCTGGAAAGATAGGGCAGGTGCCTGCTCCCTCCACTCTCAAAGATGGCCTCCCGCTCTCCACCATAGGAGCCAGTCAGTTTGTAGGCCTTCCTAGAAATAGACAGCTCCACCCAGATGCACTCTCAGCAATCTCCTTTGGTGTTTCCTTACACCAGATGTAAGTAAATTTCACCAGCTCTGTCCCTTCCTCCTATTGCAGTCCCCCTTATATAGCAGCAATGACACCACCAATTTTACAATCTTGGGGAAGAACCCTGCCAGAGTTCTTGCAACTAGGATTGGGCAGTTACCCTTCTCTCTCTTCCCAAACCCAGCCTCCTAGTCAGGATTGGTTTAGTGGTCTGGAGCAACATATGGCCATTCCCTTTTGTAATCGCCATTTGTTTTCCTTTCACATTTGTGGCAAAAACTGGTTATGTATCAAAAACTTTGTGATTTACTAGTAACTGCCATAATATATATATTTTCCTTTTCAGCTAATCGTGGGGCATCTAATCAAAAAGCCGGGTCTGCACCATTTTGCATGACTGTCTAGCATTTTCCTGCTGTTTTCACAACAAGCATAATAGTTATGAATGTGTAATGTATTACCCATATTCCTAATTTTTTCCTCCACCCCTTCACCAACTCTCATATTTGAAACCTTTTCAGATCAGCCAGAAACCCATTTTAGATGGCCATTACAGTTCCAGGTGGATGAATTTTATATCTCCACAATCGCCTGGAAATTATATCAAATTATATTAAAAATAACACATACATGTAATCAGTACGATTTATGGTTGCTGAGAAAAAGGCCTACATGATAATGGTCCTTTTAAGTTAATTGTGAATCTTCATGTTGGACAAATGGCCATACTCCTGCCCAGTGCTTTAAGTGGGGTAAGAAATTGAGCGGGGGCCCTCGTTTGGGGGCGTGGCTTTCATTGTGGGCGTGGCCTAAAAGTGCACAAATCATAGTAAGGTGCGCAAACAAATATATAAATGTATGTGAGCATTTATATGTTTGTATGCGTACTACTATGGTGTGTGTACTTTTCAAACTATATTTTATAAACATAGCAATGTTACATATTTCTATGTTTATAAAAGGTGGCTTGAAAAGTGCACAAACCATAGTATTTTACGCACACTTGTGTGCTTACCTTACTATGGTTTGTGCACTTTTCAAGCCACCTTTTATAAACATAGATATTTGTAACATGTTTCTATGTTTCTAAAAGATGGCTTGACACGTAAACAATTCAAGGCATCTTTTATAAAGCGTTGATGACGGACAAAACAAACCGCAAGGTGGCTTTGTCCGTCGACAAAGCTTTATAAAAGATGCCTTGAATTGTGCACGTTTCAAGCCGTCTTTTATAAACATAGAAATATTTCTACCTTTATAAAAGATGGCTTGAAACGTACACAGTTCAAGGCATCTTTTATAAAGCTTTGCCGACGGAGAAAGGCACCTCGGGCTCTGTGATCTATCTGCTCAGAGCACATAGATCACTGAGCCCGAGGCGTCTTTCACCCTCTGCGAACCCGTGGGCTCCGTGATCTAATCTGCATATTAGATCACAGAGCCCGCGGGGGTCAGTGACCTGGGGAGGGAAAACAAAGGGACAGTAACTTCCTCTGATGACCCTGATGAGGGGTCATCAAAGGGAGTTACACTAACTGACAGAAGTGCCGCCAGCCTCAGCGTCGCTGTGGCTGGCTGGCACTTCTGTCAGCTTGGCCGACATAATGACGGGCGCATCTCACGTCGCGGCTGCGGCCGCGGCGGGATAATGCATCCCGTCAATGTTGTGTGGGACGAGGGCCCCGGCAGGCCCCGGCCCACTTTAAGCACTGCTCCTGCCTTCAGCCCATATGATCTCATTGGGTCAGCCTGTAACCAGAGTTTTTATTATTCCCTTTGTGTTTTCAGCTTGCTCTTTTAAGTTGGTTGCCTCAAGTTTCACAACTTTTGGTAATGCTCCAGCCAAGGGGAACTTGTCCTGCAGTAACTTTCTTCTGAGCCAGACACTCTGGGGGAACATTGGTTTTCCACACCTTTAGCAGGGCACTTTATTGCAGTTGGTGATTAGATGGGAGATGTAACATCCAGACTGGCAGTGGTGGATTTCCCACAGCCGGCAAAAAGGGTTTGCCTTGTGCTGATATTTTTCCATGAACACAAAGTGGCTTTTCAAATGTCACTGGTATTTTGTCTGTAAAACATAATATACATTTCTTTTTGTCAATACAGATGTCTTTTTCCCTGAAAATTGTCCTGTTAGCAGTGGTGTAATTTCATATTTAAACTGTAGATACACATTTTCAAGCCGTTTGGGGGGTCAGTGTTGAAAAATCATGCTTTTCACGAGAAAGGGACTTCTGTTTAGTGCCTTTGAATGCACCCCACAATCTTATTGCTCAAGTGACTTGTCCTCACACTGCTAACGCTACAAAACTGCTCAAGACACCTGAGATAACATGGTAGTGACTTGCACATCCCGAATGGTGACCTGCTCTATCTACCAGGCAGCAGCACGGCCGATGTGTGCGATTCAAATGCCAATCACCATATTCTTAACGTGCACTGGACAATTTTCATATAACCTCTTTGAGAACAGATTCCAGCGAACAAGTAAAAAAAAAAACTTTTAAAAGGAAACTGCATATATCTTTTGACAGAATTAATTATTGTTTCATCAGCGTGAATATGGATAGCACCGTGCAAATGCCAAACCATCTTTACAGGAAGTAGAGTGTGCATAGCAATGTCACGTCTCGTAAAAGCGGCCCAGCTATAAATCTTCACAGAGGTGCTGGGACCAATACTAAAAGGAAGTAACATTTTGCCTGACCTCTTCCGGACCTATTACAACATGGAGTCTTATAAAATGAGATTGGTCCTAAGTGAATATGAATGAGGCAGTTTACCTGGAACTTTGTCCAGGGCGAATTATTCCCAAGGTCCACAAAATATTCATATCCAAGCCCTATCCTATTTCTCAAGCACATGCCGGTAGCGCGCTCTTCAGTGTTTCAGCAGATAAAAAGGTCTCTCTGCTCGGGTGCTTATACAACAAGAAACACCTCCATCTCCATTTTATGTTTCACTCTTGTTAAAAGAGGAGGCAGGGCTGTCAGACTGGGCCACTCCCAGCAACACGGGAGAGGAGGGCGTGAAAGCAGGAAGTGATCCCTTGTATGAACCCAGGGGAAGGGGACAAAGCAGTAGGCTCCTCCCGTGGACAGTGAGCACCACTGAAGACTCCCCCTGCTCCTCCATGACCCTTATTCAAAGGCTATATATTTAAGTACTTATGTTGATGACAATAGTTTCGGCTTTAAAGGTAGCGCTTTTAACACCACCTAATAGCCAAAACTAAAAACAGAACTGGATGACCTTCTCATGCATGACCACAGGACACCTGACAGCTCTGACACTATAGCCATGCACTACCACAAGAGCATACACTTATACATGCCAGCAGTATCCATTCCATTTGGGTGAGACTAGTACAATACATGTTTTCACTTTGCATTTGGAACTTATATTTTGGGGTTTGTAATGGGGAAATCCATGGCTATAAGTCCCAGAGTACAAAGTTAAAATCACAGCAGGACTTATAACTCCCAAATGGAATGGATAATGTTAACATGTATGTAAACTCAAGCAGTCTTTCGGTCAAGGCTCAACTCATACACCTAATGACTTACTGCTAGACAGTGCCAGGTTTTATACACCCGTAACCAGTTTTAACATCGTTTTTAGATGGATTTGTTAAATGCCAGCAGTGGCATAAATAATGACACTACTGTAAAAATCTCTTCATCAGTTATATAGCTGTCAAGTGGCCCCATGTCATGCATGTCACCTTGAGCCAGTCCTACACTGTAAGAAGGACATTATTTGCAGACATTTAAATGGATATAGCAGGCTGCCATCTTTTAGAAATATAAATTATAAATGGAAAGCTATCACCTACAGGGATATATTCCACTGAGGGGTTCAGAGTGCCATCTGCTGGACGAGACTGGAGATCGAGTTGTCTCTAGGAATCTGAGGGGAAATGCACTCCCTAGAAGAAACAACCCGTAGATAATTGCATGTTGTGTATACCCCCCTATATCCCACTCCCACCCCCTAATGTGCTGTTCATTATGCATTACAGGGGTTCACAGTGGAGGCATGAGGGAAAAATCCAAAATGTGCATACAGGGAGGAACAATGCTCTCTTGATCATGAAAGAACATACAATAGATAAGAAATCAGATTTGAGGGGAAGTATTGAGCTTCTTAGAATTGGGGGGAGTTCGAGTGACATTCTGATCAGGTTGTGGAGGGGAGTAAATTGAACAGTCACCAGGGACAATACATGGGTTAACATGCATAGATTAAGGACAATCACCATTAAACAATTTTAAGTGCAAATAGTCGGTACGGCCAACTGTGTTAGGGATGTGGCCATGATAGATGAAGTGCTGGAGTGAAGGCAGATAAAACGAGGGACACAGGGAGGTTAATGGTGAAGGATAAATGTTAACTAGCAGGCATATGAGAGGTCGTTTAAAATGGTAACTAGAATGCAAAGAGGCAGGCTTTTAGTTTGGTTTTGAACAAATCTGTGTTGACTGTTCCTCAGATGTCCTGGGGAAGAGAATTTCATGCAGAGTGGAGAATTTCTCTTCTCAAGTGGAGCAAGAAGAGAGAAAGAGTGCAAGCCAGAGAAAGCACAGGGAGGGTGAGGTGCCACAAGGGTAGTCGAGAAGGCAGAGCAGAGATTACGAGAAGGCTTGCAGATTTGGATAGAGGAGAATAGATATGATGGTGCAAATACCAGGTTCCCTCTCAATACTCCCTATAACAACCCAGAAAAGAAATAAAGAATCCTTGTGTAATATTTGGTAGTATCTTGGCTTTTTCTGCCTGCAGAGTGAATTTCGAATGTTGGTGTGAGATGGGTGAATGCATAGGTCTTGAAGGTGTGATCCAGCTGTATGGGGGAGAGTATTCCAGTTGTCAGTTGGAACGATTAGACCGCAATTGAATGGCGGGTGTTGCCTATAATGGCGTCTCCTACGTTTGACCATTAACCTTCCTACCTGTAATTGCTGCAACAAATAAAGACGTCTTTTCTACATCTACTGTGTTCTGTACTCTTGCAGTAAATACATATATAAATAGCATTGTGCACATTAACATATAGTTCACAGATTGGGCAAATCAAGATTGCTGTATGCTGTGGTTTATCTGTATATATAAAGCTGAATGTATGCATGTGTGTATGTTTGTCCCGCTATACAAATCCACACCGTTGAACCCACGTCTACAAAATTTTGCATGCATTCCTCTTTTGTCTGGAGCAAGATCCTAGTTGGATCTGGAGCAAGATCCTATTACTGTCTAGTAACCTTAAAGGTTCTACACAAGTACTTGTACTTGGAGACCTTAACATGGGTTTCAATGACCCATCAGACCAGCTCACCCTTACTACACTCAATACCCTCTCAGAAATAGGCTTCACCCAAAGAAGTAACGCACCTACCCATAATAAAGGTAGAATACTTGATTGGGTGGCAGATTACAACTGTCAAGCTAATATCCTCTCTATCTCACCGCTAACTTGGACAGACCACCATCTTGTGTCTTTCATGCTTTCCACCAACAGACCCCCACCACCACCAGCTATCAGGGACCCACCTTCGCTAACCAGAAATACAATAGTATTACTGTAGATAGGTTTATCCCGGCTCTGCTCCCCACCCCCAACTCGCTCCCAGATAACACGGATCCTGAGATCCTGGTCGAAGAATACAATAAAATTATGACCACTTCCTTGGGCTCGATCGCTCCCCTCAAACCTAGACCAAGTAAATTGAAAACTCACTTGAATAAATGGTTTACGCTGTAAAAATTCTTTTTACGGCAACAAAAAAGAAGCTGCGAGGCTGCATGGAAAAAACTACCCACAGCAGCTAACAAACTCAAACTCACCAAACTCTCATCCCACTATAAAAAGGAAATATGTCTAGCAAAATGCATATCCTTCGATACGTGTATATCCCAAGCCAAATCTAATACGAAAGAACTATCCTCCATTCTCAAAGAATTAGAGACCCCATAGTACCTCCTGACTCATGCATCAAAGATAAAAAATGGTGCTTAGAGATCCAAAATGCACTAGCCAACAAAATATCCACCCTACAAAACAAATCTCTAGCAAAAGAGTCTCCTTAAACTTTTCTACCCAATTCAAAACAACTGAAAGCATTACCACCAACGAACCCATCCGATTTAACTTCACCAAAGTTTCTATTCCTGAAGTGGAAAGAATCATCTTGTCCCTGAAACCGTCTAATTGCAGGGCGATCTTTGCCCCGCACAGCTTATCAAGGATGCAGCCCGAGACCTCTCCCCTTTATTACAAAGTTAATCAAAGCGTCCTTTTCCTCTGGAACTATCCCCTCTAACCTTAAACAATCTTGGGTTCTCCCACTCCTAAAAAGAAACCGCTCTTGATCCATCTACACCTACCAATTACAGGCCTGTAACAACAGTACCCTTTCTTCTAAAAATATTGGATAAGGTGGCTTATGTACAAATCCAAAAACACCTGGAAGTACACCACCTATTAGGAGCTAGACAATCAGGCTTCCGTCCTCAGCACGGAACAGAGACAGCTCTTATTGACCTTAAGACCCAAGTTGACGAGCTTAGAGAAAATGGCAAAGCTACCCTACTCCTCCTCCTTGACCTCTCGGCCGCATTTGACTTGGTTTTTCACACTTTTCTCTGTAACCACCTCAACACAGCGGCACATTTTTCTGACAATGCAATTACCTGGATCAGATCTTTCCTAAATGGTAGAACCATGAGGGTCTTCTCTCCCACAGCAGCTGCAGACCCCATACCGATCACCTGTGGCGTTCCTCAAGGCTCCTGTGTCTCGCCTACACTGTACAACATTTTTACCAAGCCCCTTTTCGATCATCTGGATCATCTCGGTATCACCTACACTAACTATGCAGATGATACCCAGATCCTCCTTCCGCTTTCTGGGGATTATGAACTGGATTTGGCCTTGGTGAACAGAGTGTACATCATCATCCAGGCATGGATGGCCACACATGGTCTATGCCTGAATGATGATAAAACTGAACTTATCATTCTGGGCACCACACCTAGCCTAAAAAACCTTTGACCTGTTTACTCCTCATTCACAATTGATGGCAACAGCATTAAAGTAAGACACGAGGTAAAAACACTAGGTTTTTATCTTGACTCAAACCTCACATTTGCCAAACAAAATAACTCGCTAGCGTCCTCCACGGCCTACAAGTGTAAACTTATCCACACAGCTAAGCCATTTCTTTCTGACACTAGCTGCACTACCTTAGCCAGAGCCCTCATCCTGTCTCGCCCGGACTATTGTAATGCTCTCTATCTAGGGGCAACCAAAGCCACCACTAGAAAAATCCAAACTCTTCAAAACAATGCTCTTAGAGCGGCATTAGGCATCTCTGGAAGAGACCACATTTCCGAGAGGAGCCGACAGAATAACTGGCTTCCAACCCTTGATAAAATCTTACTAAAAACTCTGCCACCCACTCACAAATCCCTTAATAGTGCTGCGCCCACCTACCTGGTCAACAGATTCCACAGACAGATATCCGCAAGACCTTCCAGATCTGCTTATAAAGATTGCCTTTCTATTCCTAAGTTCAATCGCTCTACAATTGGCGGTAATAGTTTCCCAGTGAAAGCAGCTAAACTGTGGAACTCCCTACCCTCCTCACTGAGAATTGACCTACCCTACCTGAAAGCGAATGCTCATTAATACAGCAAGTAGCTAGTATCCTCTGCCAGTAACCTATACTACCCCTCACCCAGATGTATACCTGCTCACCTTTACCCACCATTACCTTTACCTGTATATACTACGGTTGCAAGCAAGTTGTATGTTTCATTTGCATTTTCGCTCTTGCACTAGCCACATGTAAATAGGCTACATCTGTATATACCCTGTACTGTACTGTATTTAATAACTCTCTGTAAATTTTATGTTGTTGTAACTAAGCTTCGCATATACGTGTAACTGCTGCGCCCTGTTACCTGAGCGTATGTCGCGCATTATAAATAATAAAACAAACAAACAAGATTGTAGTCTATTTGTGGATGCAAAAATATTATATGCAACAAAATGTTTTGGATGTGTGTGTGTATGTTTGTCCGGCTATACAAATCCACACTGTTGAACCCGCTACTACCAAATTGTGCGTGGATTCCTCATTTTTCTGGGGCAAGATTGTAGTCTATGTTTGGATGCAAAAAATTAACTCCGTAGACACCCTCATTTACTGATGCTCACCCCCCGATTCACTACAGTAGGTACTAGAAGGAGGCAACATTTGGAAAAGTGTCTGAAGCAAAATGTTCGATGTGTTGGTTATTCCTTTGAAATGTATTACTACTGTATATAGTTGGAAAGTGTTTATTAAATCATTCTTAAAGTGAATAAACAAAAACAAACACATTCATGCCACTACAAGTATGGGAAATGGTAAGGTTACAATTTACTTAAGTTCATTCACAAGAACAAAGCACAATCAATGAATCTTTCTAGGAAATTTTCTCAAATGTGCTGAAGCCATTGAGTGACTGAAACACGGCGCACAAAAAACTAACATCACTTGGAACAGCTCCATCTGATGCAAAGCGAAAATCAATATCGAGTGCTTCTAAAACACAACAATAAACAGCTGCACGACTTGCCGACCAGAGGACAAGAGCAACTTTCTCCAGGGAAAATGAGATGCCAGAGCAAACCGAAGCAAGACTTGCTGACATGAGGACAAGAGCAACATCCTCCAGGGTACATGAGACACCAGAACAAACTGAAGCAAGATTTGCTGACAAGAGGAAAAAGCAACATCCTCCAGGGCACATGAGACACCACTCTATCAGGACACGGGCAAAGCCAGATACCCCAGCTAGTACTTAGTAAACTAGACTTGATATTTGGCTGCAATACGGGATAACTAAGGCCTTGCCCTCAACCTAAATCAAAGTAACCGAAAAACAATTGTTAATCCTAATTAATTGTGCTTACCCATAGAATATATACAAAGAAAAAAATGTCTTTGATAACATCAAAACAAACTTAAATCATGTTAGTCAATAAATCATTGGCCTAGTTATCCTGTTAGTCACAGGTTAGCAAATGCCTCTTCTAGCTGACATGTGTTTGGACCTGAGTCCTTCTCAAGGCAGAACTAGGCAAAAAATGATTCTTTAATTTCCAACAAACTACACAAATCTTAGACAATTTTCTGGTTACCCACATATTGCAGTGCCAAAGCCATACAAATAATGTCAAAATGCCAAAGCATTAGAGTACATGCGAATACCCACACAGATAATTGGGGACAAAGAAAAGAGAAAGACAAAGCAAAGAAAAATAAAAGAAAATATGTCATAAATAAGAATAGG
This sequence comes from Ambystoma mexicanum, assembly GCF_040938575.1. NCBI lineage: Eukaryota > Metazoa > Chordata > Amphibia > Caudata > Ambystomatidae > Ambystoma > Ambystoma mexicanum. Next base: position 375,501,062 of record NC_090926.1, on the reverse strand, counting down.
CTTCATACATTCTTAGCATCAATGTCCTATTAACCAAACACCTCATAAAGTAATTCTTTAAACTGCTTGTAACCATAGAGATTTTTTCCCTCCCAGACAAAGATCAGCCAACCGCACTCCGTTAGTACAAAGTGCCTTCTCATACTCCGAAAATGCAATCATTCTACGGTGAGATCCCCACTGCGTTTCAATTCCTATTTTGACATCAAAGTGTTATATATGTCGATTGATCATCAATTAGCAATCAAATCAGTTGATTAAACCTTTAGTGAATTCTTGGGCTCAAATCTTACACGTATTGAAATGATTAAAGATTGTTTAAGTTTTACATTGGAGAACAACAATTTCTTATTCAATTGTGAATAATATTATCTACAGACTAAGGGAGTGGCGATGGGGGCGGAATTTGCTACTTTGCTTGCCAACCTATTTATAGGGCAGTTTGAGAAGACCTTTGCACTTGCCAATAATGATTTCATCAATAATGGAAAAGGTTCATAGATGACATCATTGTTGTATGGCATAGTACTGAGCAACTCTTTACCCAATACATGACTTCTTTTAATACCAACACATTTGGTATAGAATTGGTAGGACATATTGATCACACAGCAATAGACTTTTTAGATTTACATATCTGTGCTGAGAATGGACAACTACAAACACAAACCTTTTACAAACCGACTGAAGTGCATTCAACATTGTTTCCTACTAGCTGCCATATGCAGTCCATAATCAATAACATTCCAGTAGAAGTTTATTGGGCTAGGAGGAATTTTAGTAAAGATGAGATTTTTGAAGAAGAAAGTAAATTGCTTGCGGCAAGGTTTTGTGAACGAGGTTACACTAGAGCATGTGTTAGTGGAGCCCAAGAAAAGATTAAGAATATTGATTTCTCTAATATGCTTAGCCAGAGTAATAAGAAGAACATTGAACAGGGATCAAATATTAGCATTCTAACCAAATATTTAAAAGACACTAGGATTTTATGCAAGATTGTGCATAGACATTGGCACTTATTACAGATGAATGCAGATTTGAGGAAGTATATTGACCCCAAACCAAGGTTTGTATAGACTCGAGCACCCACATTCAAAAATAAACTCTGCCCATCACATTGCAAACTATAAGAGATCAAGAAGTAAGAGGTAGCGATTGGCTGAGAACCATGAAGGGTTTCTTCAACTGTGGAAACTGTAGTATGTACAGATACGCATACCCTAACAGGGATACATTTACTTGAAATGGGGGCATGGAAATGGACATTAAGCATTTCATCAATTTTAAAACTACATTTGTGGTTTATGCTGTCGTATGTGTTTGCCAGAAAATGTATATAGGATGTACCATCCGGCAATTAAGAATACGTATCTGCGAACATCTTTCAAGCCTGGGGAGCCAGGATCAAACGTTACCATTGGCCAGTCACTGGCAGGAACATCATCAGATGGATGACAAAGCAATTTGAGATGTATTGAACTTCAAAAGGCCAAATGTGGCCAAAGAGGAGGAGATCAGAAATTGTGGTTAAAGCATTCGGAGTCGAGAATAATTTGCAAAGCACAAAGCGCTATTTTGGGTTTGAAAAAAGAACACAAAATGAATGTTTTCCTGTAAAGAGATGTTCAATATTCTATGTATCATCATAAGGAACTTATATGATTCCTCATTGGTTGCTACTGTTTCATGGGTTTAATGTTGTGAAATTTCTGGTTAGATAATAACTTATGGAATGGAGCTTTATGGCATGATAACTGTGAGTTACGATGTAAGAAGACTTCATTCACCTTAATTTTGTGACTGAAGCTGGGCTAAAGTTTTAGCCAGGAAATTGGGGAACTCCCCACGAGAATTTGGAATAGTATTGGTGGAAATGCACCAATCAGAGGGCACCGTTTTTTCTAGTGAAGGTGCATCTCACACACTATTATAATAAAGACTTATTGTACCAAGTACAGCTGAGCAGGTAGGAGCAGTGTTCAGGACTCTGATATACAAAGAATTATGATATACCCAACTGTATATTTTATTATTCACAATAGTGATGGTTTGATCAATAATGTAACTGGATTAAAATGAACCAGCTGGACTATTATCTTGTAACTGAATTTTACAACATATTTACTTAATAAAATTAGAGGTAGGCGTTCCTGTTGAATTAACAGTGGTGCTGTCTTTATATAAAGGTTTAGTTATGATTTGACCAATAGAATCATTATTTAACTTTACCGTGATCGCGGGATCAAAATATGTTGTTTACCTTGTCACGGGATGAGGTCACGCGACGCGCGCACGTGACGTCATGTACGAGTGACGTCAATGTTGATATTTAAGTAATTCAAAATGATGACCGCAGGAGCAGGCACACAGGATGCCAAACATGGCAGTAGGGCCTCTAAAAAAGGACTTCCTACAATTTTGGTGAGCTATACTCCATTTTTGTAGCTGCCAATGGATATCTAATTTTGGATGCAGTAACAAATACTGTCCAGAAAGTAAAACAGGGAGTTGGTTGCAAGTCTGGAGACCCGGACCTAAAGAGAAGCTGAATAGGCCCTGCCTGGCAGGCGAGTATACCAGGCGAGATAGTTGCAGGTTATAAAGGAAAACATTCAAGACAGCCACTTGAAAGTGTGTGAAACCCATGGGAAGGGAAACATACCCCTTGGGTTGGGAAAGCAACTGAAATGTTAACTATTAAGCTAGTCAAGGGTTGGGGAAGGACCCTTCAATGTGTGAGTCTAAGGGAAAGGAAGCCATACTCCCTGGATTAAATAACTGCCTTTTTACTAAGAAAGAGAACTGTGTTTTGAAAGTTGAACAAATCAAGTGGTGAGGAAGAACCCTTGAGTGTGTGAATATAGGGTAAGGGAACCATACCCCCCCTGGATTGGGAAATTATCTTTTACCAAGAAAAGGAATTATGATTGAATTTTAAGAAGTTGAGAGACTCATGGGAAGGGAAAATACCCATCTTTGAGAATCTTGAAACCTTGTAGATTCGTTATCATTTGTTTATTTGTGCACCTTTTTGGAATTTTATTTTGGATGGCCAGTTGAAAGACTGTATCCCTTTTCACATTTTCTTAAGTTTAGCTTGAAAGGGTCAGCAGAGGATTTTGTACATAGGATGCAGAACTCTGAATTTCTGGACATTTTGACACTGACATCCTTTAGTTTTGCTGATCCAGGGAAACCTCTCATAGTGTTAGGGTAAGATAGGTCTTTCTCCTACCCTTCTTTCACTCTAATAAAAGTCTATAACAATCATCACAATGCCTCTGTGTCTGAGTCGTACTCTTGATACATTACACATGGTGTTAGGAGTGGGATCCAGTTGATGTAAACTGGGGAACCCTAAAACTTGAAAGGCTTAGTGAGCGAGGAGCCAGTCCATCTGTGGCCACTAAATAATCCATTGGTTTTGACTTGTCCAGCAGCCGTGAAGATATATTGCAACCCGGGGACTGTTTGTTAATTTTTACTGATCCAGTGCTAATACCCCTGCCAGGAACCTATGTACGATTGGCTTTTAAATCTGAATTGGCCTGGCAGTTTGGCCTAGATATCATGGCTGGAAAGGGTGATGTGAAATTCTTAGTACAGAACAATAATAACAATCCTTATCACAATAAGATGGGTGAGAAAGTGGCACAAGGGATCTTAGAGAAGGCCCTATTTCCTAAACTGATAGAAGTTACTAGGATGGACACAACAGAAAGGCTTTGGGGAGGCAGATGAAAATGCACCAGTGCCATCAGAGATTCTACCAGCAAATCCCAGAGATGACGAAGCTGAAATCACCCCAGACCTAGCATTTGCACAACATAATGATTCCACGTTAGCTGGAGCTTTCCTATGTACCGTCTCGGAGGAAGAGCTAAGGAAGAAGGAGAGGCCTCTCTTCTTTATCATGCAAGTATTACTGTACAGTGGGAATACTAGTCCCAAAGGCATGCATAGGATGCAGATCAAGGTCCCTAAAAGTCACAGAAGGATGCTCTTAGAAATCTCCCATTCCCATTAAACAGGTGGCCATTTAGCACTAAAGCTCAAGGACAAGTAATAACCAGATTATATTGGCCCAGCATTTATGCTGATGTAAAAAATCTTGTCCTTACCTGTGCCTTATGTCACAGAACTGGCATGCAGGTACCCTCCCTGGCTCCACTCCATCCATTGCCCATTATTGATATACCCATCTCCTGTATTGGCATGGACATAGTGGGATCTCTTGAGCCATCTAAGGTAGGGAATCAGTAAATTTGGTAATTTTAGATTACGCAACCCGATACCCTGAGGCCTTCCCTCTAAGAAATAACACTTCTCAGCAAACACTAAAACACTTGATTCCTTTCTTCTCGCGGGTTGGTTGCACTAAGGAGATCCTCATGCATCAAGGGACCACCTTTATGAGCAAACTATTGGTCAAAAAGGTCTTACAGATTCAAATGCTTCAAACATCATTTTATCACCCTACTACTGATGGGGTGGCCAAACATTTTAATAAGACCCCGAAGAGTGTTCTTAGGAAATTGGTAAGGCAGACAGGAGGAATTGGGACCTCATGGTACCCTGGGCTCTCTTCGCCATTCCTCACTCTTCCCTAGGCTTTTCGCCTTTTGAGCTTTTATATGGTAGAGAGCCACGGGATGTACTGGACATGCTAAGGAAGACGTGGGAGGAAAGAGAGGAAGCTTTACTACTCCAGTCTCAGACCGCCCAACTTATGAAAGGACATATGACAGCTGTAAGATCTATAGTCCACTCCCATTTGACTAAGACTCAGAAACATCAGAAATGTCTTTATGACCAGAAAACCACCGATAGATCTTCTTCTGTAGGATAGAAAGTTATTGTCCTGTAGCCAACATCTGAAGATAAAATGTTGTGAAGATTGCATGGACCTTATGAGATCCTAGAGCGAACAAGTCCTTGTAACCACCGGGTCTCCCAACCAGATACACGGATGAAGACCCAGGTCTATCACATTAACCTGTTAAAAGAATGAAGGGAAGACCCAATAGCATCCACAACTGTGGTAACGGCTAGCCTTGTAACGGAAGGACTATGAGAGGACAACACAATTCCCCCAAATCTTCTACAAATTCAGAAACAAGATCTCCAAAACCTTGCCAGATGTTTTTAGTCATGCGCCTGGGAGAGTGAAAGGAGTCTTTCATTATATTCGGACTCCACCAGGGAAAGTTATTGACCTGAAACCCTTTAGAATTCCTGAGACCAGGAGGGAGATAGTCATACAGGAGGTGAAGATGTTAGCCTCAGACATTATCCAACTATCTCAAAGTTCCATGTCCTTTGCAATAGTCCTTGTCGCAAAGCCTGATCAATCATGGAGATTTTGCATTGATTTCCAAAAGGTAAACGCAGTGTCTCAATTCGACAATTACCCCATGCCAAGGATCGGTGACTTAATTGATTGATTGGGCTCTGTTGTTTACCTGTCCATGATTAATCTGACAAAGGGCTATAGGCAGGTACCAGTGAATCCAGCAAAGAGAAAACTGCCTTCTCCACCCATGTGGGGCTGTTTCAGTTCAAGGTAACCTTTGAGGCTTCACGGGGCACCTGACACATTGCAGAGTCTCATGGACCAAATCCTTCGTCCCTACTAGGCCTTCTGTGGAGCATAGTTGGATGACATAGTTATCCATAGCAAGACCTTGAATTAACATATGTTAATATCCGATAACAAGGGCCTTGACGAAAGCTGGACTTAGTGCAAACCTCAAGAAATATCACCTTGCCCAATTTGCAATAAAGTATTTGGGGATTTGGCATGGAGTTGGAGCTGAGTGGTAGTGATCAGCAGTGGTCCGCAGGAGGATGCCGGGCGCTGAACTACGGGCTCACTGCAACCTGGCCTGCCATTGTATTGTCTTCATATTTAACATTGCAATTGCAGAATTCAAGCGGTAAGTGTTTTTTTAGTTTTTTTTCATTTGTTATGTTACACTTAAACTGCCGCTAGCCAAAAGCATTAGACTCCACAACCAGTGATTATTAAAATCACATTGTAACTTTGCTCACACATCGCGAGCATTGCAGATTGCGGTTTTAACATGGCATGGACTGCTAATTATGTATCTAAACTGAAAGCTGTTAAACCGCCATTACACAAAGCGTATGCATTACGGATCCGCGTTAAACATCACGCGGTTCCGAGAAGATGACGGAAATCATGTGGTATGGCACAATCAGCAACTACACAAAGCAACTTAAAACTTGCTCCCAAGCGACCAAACCTGTTCTTGACAGTACGGAAGGCCAGTTACAAGGCCTGAATATAACTGCCATCGTTAAGAAGATTACACATTTTCTCTCGCCAGCATCTGGGGTGTCCGGTAAATCAAAAAACGTTACTTGTGCCTCAAAAGGAGCCAGTTCTCCTCTATCCAGTCACATAGATTATAACAATTCACTTTTAAATTTGTGTTTAAAGGAGTAACTAACACTGAATTAACCATACAATAAATTATTCTTTGCACAATCTTGTCTGCCAGTCCTGATCTTGAACGGATTGCTGTGGCTTTAGAATCCGAGTTGGATACTAGTAGCACGGACACTAGTGCTCTTTCTTTAACAAATAATTCAACTCATAACGATATTTCTTTCAATCCCAATTTAAATACAGTGGCTGTTACTGTAGCTGGAATTGTTGGCTTGTGCTCTAACCTGGCAAACGAGCAACAAGCCAATTAGCCAGGGTAATAGATATAATTCTACTGCGGGCGGTATTGGCCCACCGTCGAGGGGCTTATTGCCATTAGTACCCCGGCCCGTTAGACCGGGGTACTAATTGCATTTCTTTCTGTTCCGAAACGCTGCTGCGTTTCGGAACAGAAATAAAAAAGTGAACTAAAATGGCTGCCGGGAAAGGGAAAACATAGTCCATTTTACCTTTCCATGGCGGCCATTGGGAGCGGACGCGCTGGGAACAGAAGTGTCCCCAGCGCGTTTGCTCCCGAGAAAAGAAGAAAAAAGAAGGTAAGTGGGGTTGGGAGGGCAGGGAGGGGATAGTTTGCAGGCGAGGGGGGTGGAGGGAAAAGAAAAACCTACCTGAGTCCCCGGCGGGGGACGAAGGCAACCTCCAGCCATGGGGAGGCTCGGAGCGGGGATTGCCCGCCGTGAACAAACAAAGGCATGTACGTGCGTGTAAGGGATTCCCGGTCTGGTAATTCCCCGGCGAGGACCAATCAGAATGCTTGTTACATTCTGGTTGACCCTCGCCGGGTACAAATGCACAAGGCAACTGGAGGCATGTCGGCTTTGTTAGTTATTTTATGGCCCCATACCTCATGGAGGAGAGTTTGAACACGCAACAAAAAGGCTCTCTGCCTATATTTGACATGGCTATCTATACACAAAAAGCGAACCTTCGTCTCGCCGTTGCCAAATTCAAAAGAGCTACTTCTACTGCTCCACTGTTAAGAAATCAAAAATTGGAGCATTACAGACAATATATAACAACTGGTTGGAACTGCATAAGTCAAGCACTCACAATGCTAACTGAAAGATGGTATATGCTTTAATTAAGACACACAATGCCAGGAAGTTCTGGCACTTGTATCGTTGCCATCTTTCAGCTCAATCACCCATTGAGCTTATTGGTATCTTTGAGCTGACTTGGATGACTCATATAAAATCATTATACCAGGACCCTACTTGTTCTAGCGACGAGATTGTGTTGTTTAAACCGGTGGCTAGCCCAGGTGATGTCCAGATTGATATTATAGACATAACAAGTAATAACTAGACTTAAGGCATCCAGAGCTCCAGGCGCCGACGGACTGGCCAATTCCGTTCTGCAGCGTAATCCAATCTATTGGGGCAAATTATTATTGCTCATGTTTAATGAAATCATCAGAACAGCAATAGTTCCAAGCAGCTGGAGGCGGTACATGTTTATACCTGTTCATAAAAAGGGTTGCTACACTGATCCCACCAACTTTCAGCTGCTTGCCATGATAAATACGAACAGCACGATATTTGTGACCATTGTCATGCGGCTGCTTAGTAAATGGGCAGAAACGGAAAAACGACTAAAGTCTCAACAGATTGGATACAGAAAAGAAAGCAGCACCTCACATGCCATGTGGGCATTACAACTTTTGTCTGCGGATGTATCACAAGAGACCGATATAGGGATGTACCTGTGTTTTGTGGACTATTTCATGGTGGTCCACAACGTATCACGTCTTCGGCTGTGGGACAAACTCGAGCGCTGGGGGATAAATCCTCATCTATTATATCATATAAAGACACTTTACACCAACACGCAGGTAACAGTCAGGGTCACCCAGGAGGGATCATCTCTGCTCCGGTGGCCACTAATAAAGGGCTCAAGCAGGGGTGCGTTCTGGTTTATGTGGCTGACATGGATGATGTTCTGTCGAAATGCAGTTATTCTGAGTGGGGTTCCCTTGAGTTGGATATCTTTTGCGGACGATACAGTCCTTTTGGACAGAACTCTGTTGGGGTTACAGCGGTCTATGGATGCTCTTTACTTATGCATCTGATAATCACTTGAGCATCAACCGAAACAAGACAACAGTATGACGGATCAATGGGAAAAGAAGGTGCCCTTATAAATATAGCTGGTACATGGGTAGCGAGAAGCTGCACATAGTCGACCAGTATATGTATTTAGGTCTTCCTTTTTATTGTGCTCCAAGTATTCAGCAATACAAGAGTCACATCTCCCTCAAAGCAACACGTAAGTGGATAGTCATTGAAAGCTTAATTGCTGATGTTAGTGGGGGGATCTATTGTAGGCTATCTTGATGTGTACAAGAAAGCAATAGTTTCCGGCATATTGTATGGACTGGAAACGCTACAAAGACGCCAAGTCAGCTGGCTCAAAAATATTGAGGGTAAGCTTTTAAGGTCCCTTTCGGGTCTACCTACATCCGGATCGGTTGAAGCTTTGCAGCTGGAATTATGAGTAACTTCCTTACTTGCCCTATGGAAGATAGCCGTTGACAACAATGGCACTAGGTTAGCGCTGTTCGTAGCTCATTCAAGATGCAGAAACAGAAACGCTTCTGATGCGGATTTGGTAAATATGGTTAGAAAACATTTAGAAGTTATTGGCATGCATTCTAGTGACTTGCTCGATGTCCATAATTTCCATGCTAAATTAAAACAAAAATCGCTAGAATGGGATTGTATATCTTCAATAGACTATTTAACAACTAAAATAAGGTACTCCCATTACATAAAGCAGGATTTTCTGTTTATGGAACCCTGCAGTTACCTTACTAAGATCTATAACAACAAATTGAGGCGATTCATATTCTATTTACGTCTTAATTTTCTCCCAGTTTTGGAATTTACAGGAGCCAGTACCAACATTCCATGTGAGCAGAGATTGTGCCGTTTCTGCAAACGTTCTGTCGAAACGTATTGACATTTACTCACTGATTGCGAATGTCTTAGTGAGTTTGATAGAGTAACATTTGTTCCATAGATAGAGCAGGATTAGATCAATTTTGAGCAACCATCTTTTCAGCCGAGTCACTTGTCATAGTGGCTGCAGCCATGCATGTATGGGAATGTATTCTTCTCAAACTTACTGTTGTGTAGCTATTAGTAGTAAGATTGTTAAAGGCAACAGCAAATGCTGGCAGTTTGTTTCTTTTGGATTTATATTTTGTGATAAAGAGGAAAATAATGTTTTGCTTTATGTTCTATAGAATTTAATCATCATAATTGTTTTATTATGGTTTGTTATCTGTTTCGTATCTGTTTTTATATGCATGCAAAAGGCTAGATTGTTAGCCAAATGCGTTACATAAAAAAATGGCCTGTTGGTAACGGCGTGGTGCAATCACAGACCGAAAAGGTAAAGGCTGTCCTAGAAACCTCAACCCCAAAGACAGAAGAGTCCTGCCAGCTTTCTGGGCCTAGTAGGGTACTATAGAAGGTTTATTACTAATTACCCCACTATTACAGTATGCCTTACTAACAAACTTAGAAATGTTGCACCACAAAAACCTAAGTGGAATCAAGAAGACCAATCCTGCTTTAACATCCTCAAGCAGATTCTTTACAGTGAGCCAGTTCTAAAAGTATCTTATTTTAACAAAGAGTTCATTTTACAGACAGACGCATCCCAAGTTGAGCTAAGGGCAGTTCTCTCCGGGAGTATAACAACATTGAAAACCTGATTCTCTTTATTAGCCGAAAGCTTTTTCCACAGGACAGAAACTATGCCACAATTGAACTTGAGGCTTTGGCTATAAAATGGGCTGTATCTTATTTACGTTACTACGTCAAGGCGAGTAAGTTCCAGTTGATAACTGATCACTCTCCTTTTAACATGGATCAGTCTCCGGGAAAATACTAATGCTAGAGTCATGCACTGGATCTTAGACCTACTACCCTATTGTTTCAGTATAGAACACAGGAAAGGAAAAAACCTGGGCAATGTGGATTAAGTTTCCAGTTTCCCAATATGTGTAGGAGAAACCAGCGACCTGCGGGAAAGGGTATGTGATGAATCCAGTGATGTCATCACTCCCTCTGTGGGGAAACTCTCTTCCAATATGGCCAGGGAAGGGCAGCCGCTATCTGATCCCGACCCTGGGGGTGGCTGCCTGAAGGAGGATCATATAGGGGGAGAGGACCCTCATGGGAGGGAGAGAGACTCCTTGGTGGAAACGTGATATTCCCCTTTCCACTTAGGCTATGACATCCCCCTAAGTTCACAAACCACAGTGGCCTACTGTGATACTGAACAAATCCAACACCTATACTAACAGCAGGGCTCCTTTTAACAACTGGTGCCAAAACACTGAGACGAGGAAGAGTCTGGGAGTAATGCAGAGCACTACAGTCCTGGAACTAGAGGCAATCTCTAGTGCATGGAAGTATCCAATTGGTGCTGGGACATTTAAAATCCCGGGAACTGCAAGGAAGATGGAGGTCCACTATTCCCAGCACGGGTCAGGTAAAAAGTGGCAGAGCAGCTGCAGCGGGAAGGAGAAATACTGCGACCGGCGCCGTCGTGAGATGTCCAGAGGGAGAACATTCACCGCAAGCAGACCAACAGTGGGAGACGCTGGCAAGAGGAGGTCCAGGCATGGTGTAGAGCAAAGGACGGACAGGACGCCAAGAGAAGGAAAAGGTGCCTCGCTGAAGAGAAGGAGAGTCACAGAGAACAAAGAAGCAGCCAAGCAATGCCAGTAAGCCCAGGGAAGGGAAGTGGGTCCCAGGGCACTTTGCAGCTGTTGACCGGCAGATGAACACATCATCCATAGCTACTACCCCTCCACCGGCCCAATATCGCACAGGTGAGAAGCGCTATCGCTAAGACAACTGTACCGCCCATATCCCAGGCAGGTACAACAGGAGATGGACACAATATAAACTGAGGCTGGCACAAGTAAAACCAAGCTAACGTTGTGACATTACATGTGCATGCAATAGACACAAAGTGAATATGCACCCATCATGAAGAATCCACACACTAGGTCAAATATGCATTTATACATGAAGAATATTAACATGGCATCAATAAAGACATAAAGAATACCTACATAAGCAACGTATAAGGTGAATACAACATAAGTGACACACAACTATAGCTCACTAACATAGAAACGCAATGGTAATGGGCAGCCATCTTTATCAAAATGGAAGCCACAGAATGCCTTTAAGTTAATGAAAGGCCTCAAGACTTCACAAGAATGTAAGATGCTTAAATCACAGAAATACAGATCCATGCAGAGCTCAGGCAGTAGCTGGTAATTAGAGCCAAGGTTACTGAGAAGTTAGGGAGGGTTCTAACGCTGCAGAAAAGGCACGAAACAATAGTTCAGAGGACATAAGAATAATCCCCATCTAATTAAAGTTTGGAAGTGCACTCTCAACCATTGTGTGAGCGAATCATAAACCCAAGAACACTCCATAATGAATAACTCCAGAGTGTCCCTGGTAGTAAAAGGAACCATAACACTTGCACTAATAATAGCACAAATCCCAATAAATGCAGGGTGAAATAATTCCAAACGCGGTCTCATCACACATGACCTATCATTGAAGAACAAAGCCGATTCATTAGCATTGAACACAGATAGGGCACCTGCCTCACTCCTAATGCTTATTTCCATACATGTGATGTCATACAAGGCCAAGTACAGAGGAATCAACCTGGCTGAAGGCCTAGGAATAAGGGATGGTATTTTTTTTTTATTTAACAACTTTATTTATTTCAGTTACAGCATCAAAGTAAATTATCCACATTTGAACAACTCCCACAGTCGGTATACGTGAAGCATGTTCAATCCCCTCCCCTCTCCGCAGCCCCCAAAGTGTCCACCACCCGGTCTGTGGTGCTCTGACGTTCTGGAGATCTGTCGGGACTTCGTGGCCCTAGAAAGTTCAGCACCAGGCGAGGTTGGAAAGTCAATGCTGGGAATCGGCTATGGTAATCCAGCAGTGGAGCCCAGCAGTCAGTGAAGCAGTGGAGGGCCCCCTCCCTTGCTCTCCGCCACCAACATTTCCCAGACTTTTATCCACCAGAGGGCCAATAGAGGGCCCTCCTGCGATTTCCACTTACGTCCCACTGTGATCTTGGATGCTAGCAGCAGATGTGTAAGCAGTTTAGCGGAGTGTCCTGTTTTAGGGTAGCAGTCTGGGCTCGCCACACCCAGGAGGATCACCTCTGGGTCCATCAGCAGCTTGCAATGGGTAATGTCCTCAATGCTTTGTATGATCTGCTTCCAAAAGGTCTGCACTGTTCGGCATCCCCACCACATATGGAAAAAGGATCCCCGTTCGCGACAGTGCCTCCAGCAGCTCGGGTCTATAGATGTGTGGGGAGCAGTACCAACGGTGGAGAAGTTTTAAGGTGCACTCCTTATTCGTGACGCATCCGGAGGTCGAGTTGATCCTAGTCCATTTCTCCACCCATGTCTGGTCCTCGATGGGGTGTCCCAGGTCCGCTTCCCACCCGGCCATATATGGGGGTCTGACCTTTAACATATCCTCCTGGAGGAGGCGATAGAGCTTGGTGATCCGCCCCCGGTACTTGCCTTCCCCCAGCGCATGCTCAAGGAGGTAGAGGTCCGGAGTAGCCCCTTGACGGACCGCTGGTTGCAAGATACAATGGTGCAGTTGAGCATATGTAAACCTCTCCCTCTCCGTCAGCTGGAAACGTTCATTGCATTCCTCGAAGCTGTGCGGGGTGTTGCCCTCATAGAGTTGAGAGAGGGATTGAAGGCATCCTGCAGTCCATCGGCTGAAGCGTACTGCCTCCATTGCTGGTGAGAAGTCAGGGTTCCGGGTGACCGGAGAGAGCGGACTCAAGCCTTTGGGCAGCTTCTTCCTCCGTCGGGCCATGACCACGCGTCTAGGGTTGCTTTGGTAGTTGATAACATCCGTGGTCCACAGCTCCGGAGGGTCCCTGGGACATGTAGTAGTGAGTGTAGCTTTGGCTGACATCTAGCTTGCTCGATACGGGTCCACTTCGGGGGGTCTCCAGTTCGGCCCAGGCGGTGGCGCTCACTAGTTGGGCCGCCAAGAAGCAGTTCATGAGGTTGGGCAGACCCAGACCACCCCATTTCGCTGCTCCTGTCATGACTTTCATTGGTATTCTGGCCCTGCGCCCCCTCCAGACAAATTTTGCGAGCTTCGTCTGTAGTTGCTCCAAGGCCTGTTTTGGGGGGGGGCAGGGAGAGCGGAGCACAGGTAAAGCAGTTGAGGGAGGAAGTTCATCTTGCATGCTGTGACCCGTCCCAGTAGAGAGATCTCTTGGCTGTCCCAGTGTTGCAGGTCATTCTCCAGCTCCTTGAATAGGGGGGGGAAGTTGACTGCATACAGCTGTTTTGCGTCCGCTGTGAGGCGTATCCCTAGGTAAGCTGATGAGACGGTGTTCCATGTTAGCAGGCACAGTGTTTGGAGGGTGGCTATGAGGGGAGCGTCTAAGTTAACGCCCAGTGCCTCCGATTTTGATTAGTTCACCTGGCATCCTGCAACTCATTCAAACGCCTCTAGCTCAGTCAGAACGGCGGGTAAAGAGGCCTGGCAATTGGTGATGGAGATCATCACATGATCGGCGTTCAAGGAAATCTTAAACTGCTCACCGTTTATGTCCAGCCCGGCAATTTTGTCATTGGATCGTGTCCTTTGGGCAAATGGTTCCATGAGCAGAGCAAAGATTAGTGGAGAGAGTGGGCATCCTTGCCTCGTCCCGCACGAGAGCGGGATCAGGGTCGAGGTCTTTTGGTTCAGTCGGAGTCATGTTTTCAGGGCTTTGTAGTTAGCTAATAGCATCTTTTGGAATGTGGGGCCAAACCGGTATGCCTCCAAAATGAGGCGCATAAAGTTCCAGTCCACCCTATCGAAGCCTTTGGTGGCATCCAAGGTCAAGACTGCCAGGCCCTGTGGGCGTGGCCTGACACGCATGGTGTGAGGAGGCATTGGTCCGGAGCTCCAGCCGAGATCCTAGAAACAGATCGTCAATGCACGGCAAAAGTGCACAATATTGGCCACAAAAAGAATCGAACGCTGGTGGAAACTCTACTAGACAACTGGTGAGAAGACCGGACAAAATCGGAGTGGGGAACCAAGCTAAATTCCCCAGAGAAGATCTTCCCCGGCGGGCAAAAAAATGGCAAGCGCAGATGAAGATAGCAGTTGAGAGGGGGGATGGGCCAACCACTGCTCCGGCTCCCCGAACAACTCAACAAACTGCAGCGAAGCAAAACAGGCTCCTGGCCAGGCGGCAGGGGGACATACAGCGGGAAAGCGATAAGGCAATAGAACCGCACTGGGCACCACAAGCTGCTCCAGGAGAAGAACGAGAAGAAGGCGGAGATCGCGCATCCAAGCCGAAGCGGAAGGAGGGCAAGATGCGATTGCCACCACCTGAACTACACAGCAGACAGAGGAGCGGGCAGACCCCGGAGGCGGAGGGAACCCATACCCGCGACGACGAAGAAGAACTTGCGGAGAGGAGAAGCCATCAGGCAGCGGACAGCAGGCGCCCCGTCCCTTGGGCACGACAAGTCATGGGACGGACACTCACCAAGAAAGGAAGGGGGCTGCCAGAGCCAGAGGGCAGAGAAGCTAGACAAGACGGGGCCGACCCGGACAATCCACGGACGACCCATGCCAGACAAGACCTGCAGCTGAGGAGGAAAGAAGATCGACCAGGCGCACCTGGGAGGCACGAGACAGGAATCGAACGGCAGATCCTGAAGGTCGATGACTGGCCGCCGGACCAGGGCAAGAGCCCACTGCATAGCAAGGCGACACGATCCAGAAGTGCCCCGGATCACTGTGTGCAAGGTGAGAGGTGCAGCAGGCGAGGGGGCCATAACACGCTAGGGGCAAAAGCAGAGCCGGCCTGAGCCCAATCACATAGCACCCCAAAGACACTAAGTGAAAGAAGCTGTGTGGCATTGCATGATACGTGGGCTAGATAACAAGAGCCAGCGACAGTACAGGGCCCAAAGCAGGCGCGAGAACACCAGATAAGGCAGACATGGGACACTAACCCCCCCCCAAGGGCCTATATGCTATACTAACGACAACAGGCTACCTGAGTAACCTCAGACCAAGAGCTTGCGCGGCTGGGGATTAATAAGCAAGAAACAAAGCCGCTACAAGGCCTAGCAGTGCCCCGCAACATGGCAAAATAGCATGGTTGGAGCACTGGCCTTGGCCATTGACTACAGCGCGCACCTCCGGACACTTCTGCCCATTGCACCAGCACAGGAAAACGCCTTGGAACAACATAGGCAAACAAGACCAAGCTGCGCTCCAGG
The DNA here is from genome assembly GCF_040938575.1 of Ambystoma mexicanum. Taxonomy (NCBI): domain Eukaryota; kingdom Metazoa; phylum Chordata; class Amphibia; order Caudata; family Ambystomatidae; genus Ambystoma; species Ambystoma mexicanum. Next base: position 375,485,268 of record NC_090926.1, on the reverse strand, counting down.
AAGTGCACGAGCAAACGGGGGCACAACAGAACGATAGGGCTCGGAACAACATAGGGACGGCCCGGACACAAAGTAGGGGAATTTGAGCGGCAGGACAAGGCTTGTGGCGACGCCCAAGCGCGAGAGAAACACGGGCAGCAGACGAGCACGAGGCACTTACGCTGCATAGTTCCCCCTGCCCCAGAGGGAACACAAAAGCGGTTAGACCTATAACACCACAGTCCTGCATCACTGGGATACAGCCCCCCTCCGGTCCCCAGAACTAACTATACCACCCCAGAGCCTGCACCCACAGCACCAGTAAAATATGCCTTCCACCAAAGACAAGGCAAAGGCATCAATAACGGACTCATTTGCGGCGTCCAAACAAAAACCCAAGTCGCAAGGAGAAATGCCTACACCAGAAACCCAAGAACCCACTGAAACGGAAATCGAGATGGGCAAGTGCTGGAGGCCATAGCAGCCCTAAGGTCCTTCATAGACACAAAAATTGATGAAGTAAAAACAGATATGCAGCTAATGAGACAAGATGCGAGGAATTTGATGGAAAGGGTAACAATAACTGAAGCTATACTATAAGAGACAACAGAGGCCACAACAGACCTAAAATCTAAGGTAGCTGAACTGGAAAGGAAAGTCACAATGCTGGAGGCAAGGGCTTAGGAGGCAGAAGGTCGGGCCAGGCGCAGCAACATCAGACTGCTCGGAATCCCAGAAGGAATAGAAGGCCTGAACCCGACCAAATATGTGGAATCCCTGCCGCAGCAGGAAATTAGTGCGGGCAAGCTCTCACAAGGCTTCGTGGTGGAGAGAGCCCACAGATCTGCTCAGAAGAAACCGCCACCGGGTTCATATCGTCGCCCAATAATTGCAAAGATCCTCAATTTTCAGGACAGGGAGATCATACTCAGGTACTCGAGAGAAGGCGGGGCAATAGAGCGGGGTGAATCCAAAATAACTATATACCGTGAGTATATTCAAGCTGTACAGAGAGCGAGACACTCGTACGTCCCGATAAAAGCACGCCTCAGACAATTGAACCTGAAATACATGCTACTCTACCCCTCCAGACAGAAGGTGATTCACAAAGGGAGAGCAATCGTTTTAGAAACCCCTGCGGCTGCCAACATGTGGCTGGAACACAATAATCTGGCCGATGGGAAGGAAAAAGACCCTTGAAGCACACCGCTGCCGAAGAGAGAGAAACTAAGGAGAAGCAAGATTAGAATGAACCACTACTAATAGAACAGAACACAGACAAATAATGACTCTGAGTACATTGCCCAAATGGCTGGGGACGAACTTGGCCACCCAACCTGTGTGTTAACACCCAACCAATGGAATGACAAATGCGGGCCTGAAGTCGGCACGCAAACATTTGCGCTGGTCACCTGGTGGGGGGCAGACCAGCGCAGAGACACCTGAGCAATGAATCAGAGATGCAACTGCTGGGTGCTGTTGTGTGGTTTATGTTAGTTGTTATAATTGTTTAACACTGTTCCAAAATCTTCAAACACTACAAAGAGGGTTGTGGAAGAGAACTCAACTCGGTACTAGACTGATTAATGGCGGGGCAGAGCGAAGATGGGGCAGCTCTGACCGTGATAGACTTGAAATGCATAGTACAGGGCATGGAGCAGATCTGGGGGGGCCAAAGACCAACAATGGTGGAGCACCTTAACATATTGACATGGATGGGGACCTATCTACGCAGAAACAGAATTAGATCTTATCTAACTAGGAAAAAAGTTGACATTGCACTACTTCAGGAGACCCATCTCACCACAGAGGCACTAGCCGCACTTAAACAAAGTTGGTAGGGCCAAGAACACGGGGCTCCTTACTCCAAATATGTGAGAGGGGTGTTCACTTGGATCAACCCAGGAGTGCCCTTTAGGCTACTAGGGGTCGATGCGGACACGGAAGGCAGATACATAATACTCTGGGGCATACTGGAGCAAACTGCAGTTTGCATAACAAACACATACTTCCACAACCACGGCACGCAGACATATCTCAGTAAACTCCAACCCAAAATGGCCATGCACTGGGAGGGACTATACATCTGGGGTGGAGATTTGAATTGCGTGAGGGACCTGGACTTAGACAGATCTGATCCCCCGAAAAAAAACATAGCTGAAACGACCTCGATAGCATTAAATACCATGCTGGACCAATTGGACCTTGTAGATGCCTGGATGGAACACCACCCTAGAGATAGAGCTTACTCAAACTATTCTGCACCACACGGCCTCCACACGCAGATAGACTATATCCTCATAGACAAGATGCACATGGCACAGGTGGAATCTATACAATACATGGGCAGATCAATCTCTGACCACTCACCCCTACTTATGCACTGGGCAATGACGGGCCCCAGACCTCCCATCACGTTGTGGAGAATGCCAACGGAGACACTTACTGATTGGGAATTTAGAGAGGTGCTTGGGGAAAAACTAACAGAATATATTACGATCAATAGTGGCAGTGTGGAATGCTGGAGTACAGTTTGGGAGGCCCTGAAAGTGGTGGTAAGGGGAGATACCATAACCGGTGCAGGAGGCATAAGAAAAAACTGAAGGGAGAACTAGAGGAGTGGGAGGAACAGATAAAACGGTTGGAGACTACTTCCCTGGAACCAAGACAGAGGAGGCGAAACTGGCAGAGGCCAGAACAGAATGCCAGCTAAAGTGGGGGCGACTTTCTACGTTCGACTACGCAGCTCGCCCACCAAGACACACAAGGAGGGTAACAAACCTGGCAGACTGCTGGCATGATTGTGCAGGCGAGAACACCCGAAACACCCGATAACAACACTCCAAGAAGGGAATGGGGCAACACACCACACACAGCAGTCAATAAACCACACCCTCAAAACCTTTTACACCACACTATACGCCCATGACACTCCAGTGCCCCTGACAGACATACACGATACACTGGAAGAAATCGAACTCCCTAAACTGAGCTTGATACAACGAAAGGCCCTGGATGAGGCAATCACCACAGAGGATATCACCGAAGCAATTAGATCACTGGCCACGTGCAAGACCCGAGGCACAGATGGGCTCCCACCGGAGTTCTATAAGGCATATGACTCCACACTGACACCGATATTATATGAGGTGTTCCAGGAAGCCTATGAGGTGGGATCCCTGCCCAAAAGCATGAGGGAAACACTAATAGTCCCAATCCCTATGCCAAACAAGCCAACCAATGAATGAGACTCATATCGCCCACTGGCGATGTTAAATTATGACATCAAAATATTGACCACTATTCTGGCCAAGCGCCTATCTAGGGAGATAGGGAGCCTTATACATGAGGACCAAAGTGGTTTCGTGCGGGGCGCAACACGACAGCCAATTTACGCAGACTGCACCACATTATGGATCAAACTAGCAAAGGGAAGTCACCCTTAGCGGTGATGTCACTAGATGCCATTAAGGCATTTGATTCTATATATTGGGAATGGCTGATAGAGGTACTGCGGGAGTTCGGGTTTGGAGAAGGATTTATGAGGTGGATAAAAATACTGTATAGACTCTACAGCGAGAGTGAAGACAGGCAAAATGATTTCCAAAGCATGGGACATACAAAGGGGCACTAGAGAGGGTTGCCCTCTGTCACCCATGCTCTATATACTGGGACTAGAACCAATGGCAACCTATATTAGAAGACAGTTCTGGGATGCAGGGATAAGGGTGGCGAGGAAATACCACGTATTCTCACTATACGCAGACGACGTTCTCCTATACCTGAGAGAACCACAGAACAACGCTCCGGTAATCCTAGAGGTACTAGACAATTTTGCACGCTACTCGGGGATACACTTCAGAAAACGGAAGTCATGCATGTTCTCGCTGGCAGGCCTGAGGGAGACTGCTATCGAAAACCTACCGGCGGTGGGGATACAATGGCAACCGGACACAGTCAAATACCTTGGGGTTCAAATCAGGCACACACCAGAACTTATGCATGAGCACAACACAGTGGCGGTGACACAGGGGATCTGCAATTCGATAAAATTTTGGTCCAAACTACCATTATCAATGATGGGAAGAGCGTCAATTGCCAAAATGATTATCTTACCAAGGCACCTGTATTATTTCATGAATGTCTGCTACTATATCAAACCGACTTTTTCTGAAATTCGGAGGCCCTGATCAGAGACTTCATATGGTGGGCGGCACACCATAAAATAGCACTGACCACATTAACTCTTCCATGTAGTGCGGGGGGTATACAACTCCCTGACATTGAAAGGTACTACCTGGCGGCGCAGCTCAGTCACATAACCAGATCGCTCTCAGACGATGCCACCAATGGGACCAACCTCCTCAGGGACTTGAAAACACACCCCCATGCTAGCTACGGTGGGTAGAAAAATATGGAACAGGACCAAGGCTCTCTTACACTTAGCACACCCTTACTCCCCCGAAATACCAATAATGGCAGAGGGGGGACTGACACCAACCACCTCCACACTACGAGACAATGGGAAAGTATGGGCCTATACACCTGGGGAGACATGTATGAGGAGGGAGAGTTTAGGAAACTGTAATCACTTAATGAACAGGAGGGGCTACCAAAAGGACAATTTCTGTGGTATCAAAAGTTTAAACATGCGGCCAAGATGAGATGGGAAGAATGGCCTATTGAACCGACAACAAACCCTCTGGTGGCAGAGCTCTACAATTTGGTGGATGGATGGAGGCCAGTGTCAAGATTGTATACCCAACTTAACGATAGACCTAACCCCTGGAGTACCACACTTAAAGCAAGGTGGGAGGTGGACCTTGGCGAGACCATCACAGACGAGGAATGGGAAAGTGCACTGAGACACCCTAAAGAGGTATCCAGGAACGCCAGATTCAGACTAATACAAATTAATGTCTTATAAAGAACATACATGACCCCGAAAATGTGGCAAGCTTCAATACACAGGGCCTCATTACAACTATTGCGGAATGGGTTTAACGGCGCTGGTAATGGTACCGGTGCCGCTACACCCACTCCGCAATATTACGAGGTTCCCTCGCGGGACCCGCTGTGGACGTCTGCTTATCCAGACGTCCATAGCAGGTTCCTCGAGGGAACCAGGGTCCTAACAACGGGCCCATTATGAGTGGGCCCGTTGTTAGCTCCCTCCCCATTCCCATTGAGCCCTATCGGGGCTCAATGGGAATGGGGAAGGACCGGGCCTGGGTTCCCTGAAGGAGGAATTACCGGGCCCTCCAAGCTCGGAATGGCCCGGTAATTCCCTGAATTGGGAAAATGGGAAAATACCCTCCCCCCATTCTCATCCAAACCATGGCCCAGGACATCAAGACCCATTCACTTCCTCACCAGACGGAAAGATCCCCTGTGTCCACGGCCCACGTGCCCGGGGAGCCTGCCCACTACCATGTCCGGGAACCGCCGACATCAGCCTCATGGACCAACTCGATTAGACAACAGCCACAAACACCATCATCGTTAGAGATGCTATGATGACATAACCAACAGACAAGAACACACGTGCCACCATGCACACTGGTCACTCACACACTAACCCACACGAAGAACATATTCAGTGCTATGACGCAGAGGACGATACACCCACAGACATGCATCGTTGTTATTTTCCACATAGGCCTCCTACAGCACCGCAGAAACGCAAGACGCCTGAAGAGCTTCTGTATATATGCTTGCAGAGGCTTTCTCGCTACCTATCCCTATGAAGACGCCACCCTATATATCTACTGCTGCTTGTGACACTCTGTCACCCCTCACGACCCCCATATTATGGATTATGTACCGCCACCCAGAAACTAGGCCAAGGTAGGCCGCAAAGCAAGAGTCCCCAGGCAGGAGCCTCTCAGACGAAAATCCTCTCAGATGAAAATGCAAAGTGCTGATCACGCAGAACAAGCCCCAACGAGAGCTCACAGCCAAGGCCACGATGTTGCCATTTACATGCCGCGCTCCCCGCGCCAAGGTTACACCTGCCAATGCCAAACGCTCCTCAGAGCCGAAATACAAATCAAATGCTCATAATTCTGCTCCAGCCACGGTCTCTCCAAACGTGACCAAGCCGAAATGACAAGATGCCAAGCTTACGAGACAGAAAGTCGCCGGGGTCCCACGTCTGGGACACGGTCTGCAACAACGAAGTGACAAGTTGGACACCTACAGCGATGGGAAAGACATGCACATCAGCCACTAGTCAGACCTCTCCATTGTCCACCACTGACACCTGGTTGCACATTGTTGCCAGCACCAGGTACACCACGAGCTGGGAACAGCGATGGTCCCAGGCTTGGAGGCTCGCGGGTGAACAAATCAGAATACGAGGGGCTCATCACTGACGCCATTCTAGCTAGCCAATCACCAAGTGTCCCCTTGTAACAAATTTGGTGTAGCAACTGTTAGGGACAGCCCAAGTGTACCACCTGACCCGTCCTTATCCAATAACCCTTTCTCCTATAGGTAATCATACTGACCCTACCACTCGGGGAGCCAACCCAAAGTGGTGTTAGGTTTTTGGACAGTTTTCCCAGGTGACGCAAGTAGCGTGTCATGCCACAGTAAAAAGGGCCTGCGAGCCCCACTAATGCTGAGAGCCTCTCCGGATGCATACGGGCTGAGAGTTATCCCTGCCGTTACTATAATAAACAGCAGTATCTACCTTGCTCTTGTGTGCGCCTCATAGTCCTTTTGGAACGCAGGAGGAGTTGGGGCCTCCCCAGCCCCGGAGGTCCGCGGACAGCTCTGCCGGCCCCCGGAAAATCACCCTGACAAGTTGGAGGCACTGCTGAGATCTGTTTGAGGGCCACCTAACCTAAGGGCAGAACAACAAGGCCTCTTGCGATGAGGTAGCCCGGCAGCGTGGCCCCCTCTGCCGTTGCCCCCTTTTGAGGACTACAGGACCATCGCGGAACTGAGAGACGACCGGACAGCACAATCCGCACATTGGCCGTCGGGAGCCGACTTGAGAAGTATCCCACCCGCGGTTGGTGAGTGTCCAGACGTGGTCCAGACGAGAGGAGGTGGCAAGCTGCTTTGGAGGGGTGCCCGCGGTCGAGAAGCCCCGGCTCATGAGGACTTGATGTGAGTATGGCACACCCAACCAGCAATGTAATGTTGTGTGGGAGGGGGGAGGAATTGTAACGAGGGTGGCGGGTGGTTGTTACAGTGTGTGGAAAATGATTTCGATTAATAAGCGGCGATAGATGTGTGAGGTGTAGCGGGACAGGCACGAGGGCTGTCCCCTATAGCATCATAGAGCGGATTGGGTGGGCCTTCGAGCACCCACATATGACTGGCGGATCGTGCTGATTGGTCTAGATCGCAGACACCTGTATGAGGGAGGTGTGGCTTTCCTATGAATTGACGTTGTAGATCAGTGAATAGATGAAAATCCCTACTAATTGAGTGTTGAAGCTTGGTGGGTAGATGATGTTTTCCCGCAGGAGGTAGCTAGATTGTTTCCCGAGTGCGGAAGATAATTGGCTGGTTAAGCTCCCCTAGAGAGGGGGCGTATCACACGCGAGGCGACGCAGTGTGTGCAGTCCGATTGTAATAGGTAATTGATTGTTGCCGACTCCACTTCAGACGTAGTGGGAAGACAGCTGTGGGGTTAACGGGGAATAAAAGTGTCAAGGATAGCGGGCGTTCATTGGTTCTGAAATTGTACGTACTGGTAATATCTTGTAGAGGTTGGTGACGTCACCATAGGACCTGTATAGGACACAACGACCATCTCGTGTTCATCCAGGGGAGGTCGAAGGCAGAAAGTACGAAAGGATAGGGGCGAAGGGGGAGAAGCGGCCGCGCACGGAGAACACCGGCTGTGCTCGAACGGGAAGTGGTGAAGGGGGAGAGGTGGCCGCACACGGAGAACGCCGGCTGCGCTCGACAAGGGGGTTGCACCAGAAGATGGAGGGGACTGAGCAGGCAGTGGGGACGGGGAGGAGGAGAAACTAAGTTGAAGGTGTGCCAAGTACAGGCGGCACAGGAAGGTGGGGCAGCTCAAAGGCACGCCACACAGGGCACATAGCCGCAGAGGGCTTTGTGCGCCACAGCCAAAGGGGGCCATAGTTGTAACATCGGGAAGGAAGAATAGCAAAAGCAAAGCATTTTAAAATTGAAATTGCTTTCCTTTTCAGCGGACGGTCAAAAGTCTCCAGTTTACGGGCCCAGGTAAAAGGTAGGCGTTGAGAAAAGTGAAATTGTAACATGGCCACGTACTAAGGGTCGGGTGAAGGAGCAGGGTTGGGGCTCAGAGCAAGCGCTTTGACTACACCACTCTAGCATATCTGCATGACATTGTCACTGCACAAAGAGAAAATTATAAAATACAGCATTGAATGGACACAAGAAACAGACAACAAAATAAGGGTACCGTGGCCGCGCAACGGCAGCTTCGACACGTTTACCCAACACCACCTGCTGACATATCTACATAATACATACAAAGGGAAAAAGTTGGCAAGCCATTTAGAGGTTTTTGATCTCTGGAAGATGTTCCAGGGAGGTACACCGGGAGCACCGGGAATGTTTGCAGTACAGGGGGTAAAGGAGGAGAAGGGGATAAGGGAAGAGAAGGAGGTAAAAGAGGAGAAGGTGACAGGAGGGGGCTGGGGTACGACACACAAAAACCCACCCAGCACTGAAGAATGTGAGGAGGAGGCAGAAGGATCATTTGCGGTAGCAGAGGCAAGGGTGAAAAAGGAAGGAGCAGGTGACATGCCAATGGCTAAGGTAGTGAAAAAGGAGGAGGGGTGATTGTATCCACTAACAGAACTAAGAGAAGCTGCCCGACAGCAACTAACGGCCGCTGAGGGGTACTCAAACCCCGCATGCAGCCCTCCACCATACGCACCAACAGATAGCTACCAAAAGGGGGTGATAGCGATGGGCACAGCAGATATAAACAAAACGCAGGCAGGCACGGGGGGTGGGAAGAGGGTCCTGGGAGACTTTGCAAACATAGGGCCAGATGAATGGATAGCAGCACAGGTGCTTCTGAAACTCCGGGGGACACTACCAGGAGAAGAGAAGGACGCAGTGAGGAAGGCAAGAAAGGAAGAGATGGACCACATACAGACAGGGCACGAGGTAAGTAAAGAGAGAGAAGGGCGAGAGAGAAGAGGAAGAGATGCTGGAGGAAAGATTGGCAGAATTGAGGGAAGTACGAAGCACACTGATCAGACAGTTTGAGCAGGAAACACGGGAAAGAAAGGAAGAGAAGAAAGCAAATAAGGAAGAGAAGGTGAGGATGAAGGAACAAACAGAAGAAAGGAAGAAGGAAGAAGCACGCATACGGGCAATAGCTGAAAGGGTGGTGCGCGTGGAGCAACGGGAGATGAGAAGGAAAGAGGAGGAGCGGGAAGAAAATGACAGGGAAATGGGAATGTGGAAAAAGAAGATTATTTCAGAAAGTGCGCGGAAATATGAAGAAGGAAAGGTAATAGAAAGCATATTAAAAAGGGAAGGGGGCATATGGGGGAGAAAAGAAGAAGAGGAGAGGATATTAGAAAAGGTGAGCGAAGAAGTAATGGAAGAACTTTGAAGGAAACGAGCAAAAATAGGTGGCGAGGTAGTAAAGAAGAAGGATGAAGAACGGGGAGAGAGGAGATTGGAGCATGGAGCAAAAAAGTATACACGCCAGGATAAGAAGGTTGCGACAACATCAACACAGGGGGCTGCGGTTAAAGGAGGTGAGTACACCGACGTAGACCTAATAGATTTAAGGACAGTGACAGTGGGGGGGAAACGCACAGAGTGGGGATTGACATTTGAAGATGGATTTTGCAGCGAGGAAGAGGAAGGGCCGTGCCAAGATAGAAGAGATGGAAATAGAGAAAGTTTAGATAAACTATACATAACGCACACTAACGGTGAGTCACCATGGGCATGCGGGATACGGGGAGATCAAAACACAGAGGAAATGAGAAGGAGAAAAGTGAACAGAAAAACACCACGACCACTAACACCAACACCTGTACACACCCCATTTGTCAACAGACTTGGGGACCTCCCAGGATGCAGGCAGGAAGAGCGAGCAGACACACCCATGATGGGGCAGGAGGGTAGCAGGAGGGGAAGGAAGAGCATAGGAAGCAATAGCGTGAAATACTGTAACATTGACAGTATAGAAGAGTTACCTAGCATAGAAGATGATGAATACACTATCATATCCCCACACAGACGAACGCCAGGGGAAGTAAGGGAGTACAATTTAATGCCGCTGCTGGAGAGAGGGGGATCAAGACCACAATATGTCCCATGGAAACATGCAGATAAAGAAAATATTAAATTGAGCCTTCCATATCTGAGTGGAGGAGCAGGGAAATGGATATATGAAATGGAAAAACACACTGTGGGTCAAAGGTTAGCAGTGGGTGATGTAAAGGGGTTACTAATTTCAATACTGGGGGATGCTGCAGACGACATCTGGAGGAGGGCGGGATTCCCAGGGGTAACAATAAGCAACACGTCACATGATGAAGCGCCATTTGCTATCTGTAGGCATGCTCTATGGCAGGCCTTGAGGGTCCAATACCCAGACACCTCAGACATAGGAGCAATAACGTCTCGCAAGATGCGTGAGAATGAGGACCCTGTTGATTACATCCAGGAGATCCAGGAGAAGTGGCGCCTAGAAACGCTGGAACCTTGGGACAAGACACTAGCAATATTTTACCACATACTAGTACAAGGGCTCCCGGAAAAAGTACAGAGGCAGTTGAAGAAATTAGTCGGAATGGAAGCAAAGGCATGGCCAGAAATACAACTGACAATAGTACACCACTGCAGGATGTGGCAAGAAAAGATGAAACGAAAGGAGGAAGATAGAAAGACAGAGGAAGCGAAATTGGTCCAAAATAAACTATCTAAATATGCTATGGAAGGGGCACTGATAACAACACCCGCGCCCACACAAGCCACTGTAACACAAGACACAACACAAAAACAGATAGCACCATTACAGCAAGCACAAATTAAGACACAGCAGATGCCTCCACCCCCACCATACACAGCACACACGGGAGTGGGTTATATGCAAATGGGGAATGGATACTCAAACAACTACAGAAGGAGGGGCGGACAAATGAGAGGAAGAGGATTTGGCACACATGCACAACAACAAGGGGGAGGGTTCCGGGGTTACAACCAATATGGACAGCATGGGTACTCAGATAACACGGCAGGATATCCATGGCAAGCCCGGGAACCACCAATATGCTGGATATGTGGAATGGTGGGACACATGTCACACACTTGCAGAATGAGACCAGCACAAGCAGCTTGGGGAGAACAAGGACAACAGGGGCCTATTGGGGGAAAACAATTTTACCAACAACAGCAAGAAACACAGCAACCACTGCCACAACAACAAGCACCACTGCAACAGCCCCAGCTACAACTTCAAGGGTACATAAAACAACCACAAATACAACAACAACCACAACAACAGGCACAGCAAACACAACAGCAACCACAGCTACAAATACAAACATACACACCACCACAGCAACAGATACAACACCAACCACAGCAGCAGGCGATTGCAACACAACAACAGGTCCAAACAGTGCAGCAGCTCACACAAATACTGGACAATGCAATATTATTATCGATTGACACACCTGTAAAACAGACACAGCTGAGGAGGGTGACAATATTGGGTGACAACCCTTACACAGGGAGTGGGCAGTCGCTATACCCACAGTAGGACAGCCCACAGATGTCCTTGATGTGTCCCATCCTATCAGTAACAACTAACCCTGCGCAGAACCACGCATACAGGTGGTGATAGGTGACAAAAAATGTTCCTTCCTAGTTCACACAGGGGCCACTAGGTCATGCATAAGGGAGGGAAAGTTTAACTTGTCAGGCGAGGCTATGAACACTCAAGGATTTTCTGGGGCTAGAGGGTTGGTTCCCTTCACTGATAACAACTCCTTATCTATAGGAGATCACAATATGTCTCTTCCGCTACTGTATTCAAAGCAATCACCAGTAAACATACTAGGGAGAGACATCATGAGCAGGTCGAATATGACCATCTCCTTTACTGAAAAGGGGATAATTTGTTCCACCCAGGCATTAACATGCTCACAGCACGACAAATACTTCAGGCTTATTGTGGACAAAACAGTGGCCACGGCAGAACCAGTAGATGGAGACATCTTCCAATATGGAACAGACATGGCAATAGCATGGCTACCAGGAATTGAAGGAAAAATTCGGAGGAGACCAGCAGCTTACCCTTTCAGACCCGAAAAACCAGCCAGGGAAGAGGAAGGTGCCATGATGTCAGTGAGCATTGAGAGCATTGTGGCAACAACAGACTGCATCACAGTGCATGCCCAGGACAGGGAAGGGAGAGCATGGAGAGCAGTAATAGCACTAGCTGAGGGATGCCGACTAACACAGGTATCAGATGAAGAGCTGTTCTCGGACGATAATAGAGAGGGGGAGATGGTGTTTGAGATGAGCGTCAACATTTGGTTGAGAGTGACATACAAAGAAGTAGCACAAAAGATGGCAATGGCACTAGAGGCACCTGCCGCTACAGCAGTGCCATTTTACGAGGATGACCTGGCAGCAGTACCAGCATCTCTATGGACCACCAGTCCATACGACGTGGGCTGCATAAAAAGCACTGGCGAGTAAAAATAAAATTGAAAAGAGGAGCAATGCTGCGAAGAGTAAAGCAATACCCACTGTCAAAGGAAGCAGATGAGGGGATATATGAAACAATAACAGCACTAATAGAGGTATACTAGTACCATCAGAGTCCCCATGCAACACTGCTGTGTACCCTGTGCACAAAGCAAAGGGAGGGTCCTGGCATTTCATCCAAGATCTAAGACCCCTCTACCACATTGTCGAAGCAGAATACCCTATAGCCTATACCCTATAACAGCTAACCCAGCCACTATACTATACAGCAGAGGCATTGCGGTTCACCGTGATTGACCTCAAAAACACATTTTTCTCGATACCCCTACACCCTGACTCACAAGATCTGACAAGCTTCACATACCGCAACACAAAATGGAAACACACAAGGCTGCCACAGGGGTACCGCGAATCACCATCCGTCTTTAACAGAGTGATACAAATGGATTTGAGTAACATTGATATGGAAAGCACAGTGCTGCAATATGTAGATGACATCATCATCTGCAGCACCACAGAGGAAAAGTGCAGGACAGACTCTGTAAAGATGCTCACAGTGCTAGCCGAGAAAGGGTACAAGGTAGACAAGGAGAAATTGCAGTATTGCCAAGCACACGTACTGTACATAGGCAAACTGATTTCACAAAAAGGGAGGAACATTGCACCACAAAGAGCGCAGGCCATAACCAACACACCGCAGCCAGAGATAGTGAGAGAATTGCAGCAGTTTTTGGGTCTATGCAACTATTGCAGGACATGGGTTTTCGACTACAGCTCATACATAGGACCACTGCTTGAGGCCCTCAGAGAAGCACAGAGGGGGGAGAAGAAGTTGGGATGGACAAGAGAAATGACAGAGGCTTTCAGTGAGTTAAAACATGCCATCTCCACTGCACCAGTACTAGCAACCCCAAACTATGAAAAACCATTCTACATATGTTCACATTGTGACTCATCAGTAATGAAAACGGTACTGACACAGCAAACTAGCATGGGACACAAACCAGTAGCATTTTACAGTGGCCATTTAGATCCTGAATGAAGGGTCACTTCCCGTGCGAACAGAGCCTGGCAACAGCAGCATTTGCAGTAGAAAAATCATCATCATCAATAAAAATGGGGTGCCCCACCACACTGTACGTGGAACACGCTCTCTTTGCAATATTGAACAAACCCAAATCCACATTGACCACTCAAAGGGCAACAGGTTATGAAATTATTTTATCCAGACCAGAATTGAAAATTGTGAGGTGCAGTAACATAAATCCAGCAAGATTTATAGCAGAGGTAGTAGAAGATGACAACTACGCCCATGATTGCACACAGGCCAATGAAACTTACTCAAGCACAAGGAAAGTTGAGGAAAATGCCCTAGAGGGGGGAGAGGTAATGTACATTGATGGGTCCTCAACAATTGATCAGAGTGATGGGGTAAGAAGAACAGGTGCAGCAGTGATACGACTGAGGGACGATTGGACGTACATTCCAGTAAAGTGCGTACAATTACCACAACACTATTCAGCACAAGCAGCAGAACTAGTGGTCCTAATTTGAGCTCTCAAGGAAAGCTATGACAAGAGGGTAACAATATATTCTGACAGTGCATACATCACATCAACAGTGCACTTAGGGTTAATTAAGGGGCAACGAAGAGGGTTCAGAAGAGCAGACGGCACCCCGGTGCATCATGCTCTACTAGTTGCTGAACTAATTGAAGTAATTGAAGACCCTATAGAAATAGCCCTGGTGAAGTGTCAGGCCCATACAAACGGGGATGACCCAATTTCAAAAGGTAACGAAACAGCAGAAGCACATGCTAAATATGCTGCGTATTTTGGTGAGATTTGGACCCTCCCAGAAAAACAGAAAGATAAGGGAGGGGCGGGGGCAAGACAGATGTTGATGAAGGATGGTTACACACACATCCCTGAAACTCAAATAATGGAATTACAGGCAGCAGGACGTATGGTAGAAAAAGAACTATGGGTCAAAAGAGGATGCACCATGTGCACCATGTCTCCCACGGACACATTATGGCGACAGAATAATACAGGAAAAAATAGTGATGCGCCTAGCCTTGTTGAAAACAGCTTTGGCACAACTACACCACCCCACACACACAGGAAAAGAGGTGATTGCAGCACGAATAAAAGAGGCGTGGTTCTGTCCCGAGCTAAATAAACATGTTGCAATCTTTATTAGCAATTGTCTCACTTGTCAACAATTTACGGCTGGTCACATGCTGCAAGTGATCAAAGGTACTATACCCCGGCAGAAGGACCCTTTCTGCACCTACATATTGACTAGGTTGACATGATCAATGTATGTCAAGGATAAAGATACATGATTGTAGTAGTATGCCCATTTTTTGAAGGTGGATCGAGGCAGGTCCATGCTCCCATGCAGACGCCTTCAGAGCAGCGAAGTTCCTGATAAGGGAGGTGTTCCCGAGGTAGGGGGTATGCGAAGTGCTGCAGTCTGACAATGGCCCACACTTTGCCAATGAAATGTTCCAACACGTAACTGCCCTCCTTGGTATAAAGCATAAGTTTGCATGCGTGTACCACCCACAAGCAAATGGCATCTGTGAACGCCTCAACGGTCTCCTAAAAGAAGAGATAGCAAAGATTCAGCAAACAACCAAAAAGAGTTGGCTTTACTGCCTCCCCTTGGCCCTGTTCGAATTAAGAAACAGGTCAGGGTCGGACCACCACCTCACATCCCACGAGGTGGTGACCGGACGCCAAATGCACCTTCCACTCACACCACCATCAAGAACTATAACAGACTGCCATGCCTCGCAAAATGTCTTTGGTGAAGAAATGTACGAATATGTCTCTTCCTTGGTTACTAGTGTCACCTTTATCTCTCAACAGATCAAACGGACACGGGGCGGGTCGAAGAACACTCAACAAGAAGAAAAAACAAACGAAGAAATGGAACAAGCCGCACAGTGGACAGTAAAAGAGGGAGACCACGTCCTTCTGAGGAATTTTATCTGCCGGTGGAACAGCCCCCGGTTCACTGGCCCCCACCAGGTGGAAAAAAAACGCTCCTAGAGCTGTAAAACAGAGGGATAAAAACGTTTGGTCCCACCTGCATGACATCAAGCCCTACAAAGCACAGACCGCCCCCTTGCGTCGACGACAGGGCCAACACACCAGCAACAACAACCAACGGCAACAGCGACACAGCCCAGACACCAAACCCCCCTAAAGACATAAGTGAACAATCACCGATAGCCCACCCCATGGTCACGAGATCCCAGAATAAAGCAAACACAGCCCCAGCCAATCCCTAATAAAGGACATTGTCCAATAATTTGCAAATTTACACCACACTGTGTAGACACGTACATGTTCTCTTCTCCTTTTTGTCTCGCACATGTAGGTACCGCACAGTACTGTTATAGATAGAAAGAGTTGAATATTAGTTACTAACGCATACGTCATTGCCCAGAGGTAAATGCTGCCCGTGGATGACAACACCCCAGAAGCATTGTCACACCAATTTGTGTACGTTATAAAAAGACCAAAACACTTAAAGAAAAGAAGAATATGTGTGTATTATAACACATTCCTTTTGATCACAGAGCAATCCTTCCCACATCTCCATGAGCACTTACCAGCCCTAAGAGATAGGACAGTAAGGAAAGCGTGGGAACAGCTATTTGCCAGGGCTTTGAACGATTATCTGATGGGAAGAGCTTGAAAAAAAACACTAACAAAATAACGCATATTTTGAGAAATTATCAGGCGGGCATTTATATCATCAAAAGTAAAGAAGCGGCAGGACCGCAGCAAAGGTAAGAGAACTATGCCAGTGATATTAGCAATTGTAATAAAGATGATAGGCATACTTTTCATCACTGGTCTAATTGCTGCCACTGTCTGGCAGACACACTATGCTTCCTATGTTATGGCATCACCTTCTACTAACAGACCCCCCCCCATGGCTGCAACAGGTACGGTGTCAGGTGGTACAAGTAACCCAAGAGGAAACAGGAAGAGGGATAAACCTAGTGCTCCTATTGATAACCACGGGGTAAACACATATCTTACAGAGGCCCCACACGTCTCAAATAACATGTGGTACCAGCACATGTCCAAAATTGGTAAGGGGACAACTAAGGACAACTGCTATGTGTGCTCATTGATCCCATACGCCATGAGCGCATCCAGAACATTTGTGGCAACTGAGGTAACTGCAACATCAGTGGAGGGCCTGCTATACCTGGCCTTGTTCCAAACAAAAGGGCGATTTCAAGGGAAACTAGCAACGCTGAAATGGAAATCGAGGGATACATACCCATATGAAAATAACTTCATCAAAACACTACCCATGTACGACAACTACTGGCAGCATACACAAGGGCTCCAATATGTGACGGATGGACCTGACAAGGGAGACACAAAGGAAGTAACATTGTACTACCTACCATGCAAATGGCGAGCCAGAGAAGTTCCTGGGATACCAGGGTGCTGGGAAAGACCACTGATATTAATATATGGAAAGGTATACATGAAAGAAGGATGGGTGGACGGGATTGTAGGAAGCAATATGGTGACATTGGCAAAGGCAACAGTGGTAACAGTAAATGAAGAGAACAATAAACGTTACAATGGATGGACAAGGAGCGCAGCCCTAGTAACTTGGCTAGAAAAGGACGAGGAACCAATAACCATACTTCCACTAACTGCACCTACACTATGTTATCAGCACAATGGGAATGTCGATGTTGGAAGAAACAGCAACTGCAAAAGAACAATAATGATTGCTGAGGGAGGTGCTGGTAAAGCAGTTCTGATGGACCACCATTGGGCCTGCGGAGCAAAAGCATACCACAGCTTGCCACCATCATGGAATGGAATATGCACTATGGTACACATCAACGTACCATCCCTGGGAGTACCGCAGAAACATATCAACCTGGGTACCCTCCCTAAGATGGACGAAGCGAACAAAAGGAAGAAAAGGTCAGTGAAGATAGGAGGAGGAAGGGGAAAGAAAAGCACGGCAAGCCTGTCGAGAGTAAAGAGACAAGGAGAACCACTGACAGGAAACTACCTGTGGGGAAGATCAGAAACAGCTCTTAGTGACATCCCACCAGAACACAGACTGTTCAGCAGAGCGGCAATGTTTTTCTCCTCCATAATACATCCAGGGATGCAGGCATATGCAAATGCGAAGTGGCTCCAGAATACCAGATGGGAACTAATGATGACAGTTAACTCCACCGTCAATGGATTCAACGCAATAAAAGAAGAACTGAGGGCAGTACGAATGGTGGCACTCCAGAACAGATACGTGCTGGATCTCCTAACAGCAATGGAAGGAGGAGTTTGTGCAGAAATTGGGAGCTTTTGTTGCACATTTATTCCTGCCAAAGACGCAGACAATGACACACTTTCTGAGGCAGTATCGCAACTTGCCAAGATGCACGCCAAGATGGAAGAAGAAGCAAAGGGAGTGAAGAAAGATTGTAGCTGGTTTTCCTACTTGTGGTCATGGATGCCATCGTGGCTGTCAGATGGTCTTAAAATTGTAGCAGGATGCATAATATTGGGAATGGCCGCCCTGTTGGGAATGAAGTTATGGAAAGCAAGGTCAGCGCGTAAAACTGATGAAATGATGGAAATGATCGGCATGCATGCCCTAATGCCAGCTGAAGACGACAAACACACAGATATCATCATAAAGGAACGAGAACGGTTATGCCAGCAGATAATAGAAGCAGACTTATATCCACCATCAGTGAAGGTAGAGAACCCAAGGAACCAGAAGAATTACGTTGGAAAGTGGGTTTATTGCAAGCCTGGCGGTGGATGCGTATACATGTACTGGTCTTTTAAAGATCACGTGAACCAGTATGGACACCTGGCGGGAATAACGAAAGTATGTAGAATACGCGGAGACAAGAGAGTGGATAATTTTGTGGTCGACAACTCGACCGGAGGGAGGACTGAAGTGGGAAAATGGGAAAATACCATCCACCCATTCTCATCCAAACCATGGCCCAGGACATCAAGACCCAAGCACCCCCAGCGAGAGGAGTTCGACCCATTCACTTCCTCACCAGACGGAAAGATCCCCTGTGTCCACGGCCCACACGCCCGGGGAGCATGCCCACTACCACGTCTGAGGAACCGCCGACATCAGCCTCATGGACCAACTCGATTAGACAACAGCCACAAACACCATCATCGTCAGAGATGCCATGACGACATAACCAACAGACAAGAATACACGTGCCACCATGCACACTGGTCACTCACACACCAACCCACACGAAGAACCTACTCAGTGCTATGACGCAGAGGACCGACACACCCACAGACATGCATTGTTGTTATTTTCCACATAGGCCTCCTACAGCACCACAGAAATGCAAGACGCCTGAAGAGCTTCTGTATATATGCTTGCAGAGGCTTTCTCGCTACCTATCCCTTTGAAGACGCCACCCTATATATCTACTGCTGCTTGTGACACTGTCGCCCCTCATGACCCCCATATTATGGATTATGTACCGCCACCCAGAAACTAGGCCAAGGTAGGCCGCAAAGCAAGAGTTCCCAGGCAGGAGCCTCTCAGCCGAAAATCCTCTCAGATGAAAATGCAAAGTGCTGATCACGCAGAACAAGCCCCAACGAGAGCTCACAGCCAAGGCCACGATGTTGCCATTTACATGCCGCGCTCCCCCCGCCAAGGTTACACCTGCCAATGCCAAACGCTCCTCAGAGCCGAAATACAAATCAAATGCTCATAATTCTGCTCCAGCCACGGTCTCTCCACACGTGACCAAGCCGAACTGACAAGATGCCAAGCTTATGAGACAGAAAGTCGCTGGGGTCCCACATCTGGGACACGGTCTGCAACAACAAAGTGACAAGTTGGACACCTATAGCGATGGGAAAGAGATGCATATCAGCCACTAGTCAGACCTGTCCATTGTCCGCCACTGACACATGGTTGCACATTGTTGCCAGCACCAGGTACACCATCAGCTGGGAACAGCGATGGTCCCAAGCTTGGGGACTCGTGGGTGAACCAATCAGAATACAAGGGGCTCATCACTGACGCCATTCTAGCTAGCCAATCACCAAGTGTCCCCTTGTAACAAATTTGGTGAAGCAACTGTTAGGGACAGCCTAAGTGTAACACCTGACCCGTCCTTATCCAATAACCCTTTCTCCTATAGGTAAGCATACTGACCCTACCACTCGGGGAGCCAACCCGAAGTGGCGTTAGGTTTTGGGACAGTTTTCCCAGGTGACGGAAGTAGCACAACATACCACAGTAAAAAGGGCCTGCGAGCCCCACTAATGCTGAGAGCCTCTTCGGATGCATACGGGCTGAGAGTTATCCCTGCCGTTACTATAATAAACAGCAGTATCTACCTTGCTCTTGTGTGTGCCTCATACTCCTTTTGGGACGCGGGAGGAGTTGGGGCCTCCCCAGCCACGGAGGTCCGCGGACGGCTCTGCCGGCCCCCGGCAAATCACCCCGACATCCCCATTCAGGGAACCCGGAAGCGGTTTTGGTGGTAGCCATGGTGCCAATAGCGCCATGGCTACCTGCCAAGTCGTAATGAGGCCCACAGTCTAGTGCAACATGCCCATGGTGTGTGAATGGGGAAGCTGACTTAATGCATATGTTCTGAGGATGTGGGAAAGCGTGCAATATCTGAGCAAGGATTCAGCAACCCTGTAGGAAAGCCGGAGTCAACAGATACACCTGGTCCCCGAAAATCTGTCTTCTAGGCATGTACCACAGGGGGAGCACGATCAAACACACCGCAAAACTAATGGACATGGCATGCATACTGGCAAATAGAACAATAGCAATGGCATGGAAATCAAAGGCTGGCCCACAATACGCACGATGGAAAAGCGAAATGGAACGATGGACCACAGCAGAAACGGAGGCATGGAGCGCTGGCACAGCTGGAAATTTCGAAGAGATTAGCATAACGTTCGAGGCATGGAAGGCCTTAATAAGAGACATGTTCCTCCCGTCAGATGACATGCCCCCCTGAACATGTGAAAATAATTAAACCCGATACAGACTCAAAGATAACGCAGATAAGAGGTGAACTAGACTCTCCTGCTAGCCCACAACTGTACAGAAATTGAATAAAATCATATCCCCAAACCACAGAGTGATATCACATAACCTGCTGAAGCAAAGGAAGACAACTTATGTTCACTGTTTCGTTAACTGTTTTGTTATAAACGGAATCGTTTGCTATAACCATAAATAACAGCAATGTAATACTGATGTTAGCTGATAACTGCTAGATGTATACCTTATAAATGCCAATAAAAATGTTTTTTTTTAAAAGACTGCCAGACCCTGTCGTTCTTGGATCACAACTTCGATGAGATTGAGTGCTCGGCGAATGTTGTCCACAGTGCTTCTGCCTCTGATGAATCCCGCTTGTTCTTGATCAATGATAGACGGTAGGACTTGCGCTAACCTGTTTTGAGTATGCGTTTGCGTCCACGTTGAGAAGTGATATCGGTCTATATGATGAGCATTCTTTTGGGTCCTTTGCCAGGTTTCAGGAGCATGATCGTGGTGGACTCTTGCATAGAGGGAGCTATGGTACCTGTGTCCTGGAAGGAGTTAAAGAGCTCTGTCATTTGGCACAGCAGCAGGGGGCGAAAGAGTTTGTAGAACTTAGGTGGGAAGCCATCTGGTCCCGGGGCCCTGGGCTTCAGGGATTTTAGTGTTCTTCCACCTCTTCGGTCGTGATTGGGGCTTCCAAGGTAGTTCTGTCTGTTTCTGAGAGGTGAGGTAGCCATCGCCTGCTATAAATTGTTCCTGGAGGGCCTGTGGGTGGGGGTTTGAGGTCAAAGTGTCGGCTAGATGGGCCACTGCTACATGTAGTTTTGCTTCTTCCCCATACAGAGTTCTACCCTTTGGGTCCTTCAGAGCAATGATGTGGTTCCGTCGGCGGGTTCTGGTTAATTTGCTGACCAGTTATCTATTAGCTTTATTGCCATTCACGTAATAACTCTACTTGGTCTGAATCAGGGACTGGGCCGTGTCCTCAGCGTAGTGAGCCTCCAGTTTTGTGCGGGCTAGCCTCACCAGTTTGACCGCTTTGGGTGACCATTTCCTCTTCAGGGTCGCATCTGCCTCCGCCATCTCCCCCTCCAGCTGGTTCCTTCTTATGGTTCGCCTCTTCGTATATGCGGTGGCCTGGACGATCAATTCCCCCCCTAATTACGGCACCTTAGCTATTGCATCGCGCACCGCCATGTCATGTAACATTGGTTCATATAGGGATCAACAGTATTTTTCCGGGGGGTCCGGGTCAAAGATCCTTGCAGTGAGAAGTATTGGAGCATGGTCAGACAGAACCCTCGTGCCGATTTCAACTTCATCTGTGAACTGCAGGAGCTGCGGGCTAGCTAAAATTAGGTCTTTTCGGGATGATTAACGGTGGATGTGGGAGAAGAATGAATAGTCTGCCGTGTCCGGATGGAGGACCCTCCAGGTGTCCACCACACCCAGGCTTTTGAACAGATGACAAAGGCCCAAAGCAATCTTGAAGTCCCTAGGAGATGGGGCGCCTGTCCTGTTCAGCAAGGGATTGGGAACCCGATTGAAATCCCCGCTCAGGACCACCTGCCCCTCGAGAAAGGGGAGAAGAGAGGACTCCGGGTCTGCGTAGAAGGACTCCTGACCATTGTTTGGCGCATAGACAGCGATCAGCGTTTGGAGTTGGCCATAAAGATCCCCTTTAATCACTACAAATCTGCCATCTGTGCTCCGCAGAGTCCCCCTTTCCTTAAAGGGGGTGCCTTTCGCCAGCAAGATCGCGGTGCCCTGCCTTTTGCTGGTTCCCCAGGCCAGGTATTTTGTCGGGTCCGCTAAGAGGTGTGTCTTTTGGAGGAACACCACCTAGGCCTGGAGGTCCTGCAAGTGTCAGAAGGTGGACCTGCGTTTAGCGGGAGAGTTCAGGCCCCAAACATTCAGTGAGATGTAACGTAGCTTGGTATGCATTGGGGGGTGGTCTGCAGATTTCCTTCAGTAATCAGGTGGGTGGTGGGGGGGCAGTTAGCCATTTGTTGGGGGGAGTCTTCCAGTGGAGGATTGTCAACATAGGTCAGCTGCAACCGGGTTTTAACTTTGTCCAAATCAGGGCCAAACGTGGCCCAACAACCAAGAGGGCTGGGAAGGGTCCCAACCCAACAAAAAGGAAAAAACATGAAGTCAACCAATCTAGGCCTAGAGGGCCTCGGGTCGGAATGACTGTCCATCCACTCGGCTGGGGCACCCACACAACAGGGACCAGGTCTGCGGGGCCGCCGCAGCCCTATGACGCTTTTCCTCTTCACGGCAGTCTCCCTACTTACTCCGGCTGCAGGATGGTGGGCCAGGTTGAGAGCTGCAGCTGCTCCTCAGCTGTTGCCGCGGCTGTCCGGAGCTCACAATGCCTGTGGGTTTCACTGGCCGGCTGGGTGGGAGGACAGAAGGAGGAGGACCGGCTCCGGTCGATGCAGGGCCTGCGGTGGTGGGAGGGCAAGCTAAGGACTTCTCGCGGCACACTGAGGCTCGGGGGCAGCAGGACGGAGGAGCAGCTTGGGCGCCCACACAGCAGGGGCCCGGGGCCGTCGCAGCCCTCTGATGCTTCTCCTCTTCACGGCGGTCTCCCTACTTACTTCGGCTGCAGGATGATGGGCTGTGTTGAGCGCTGCGGCCGCTCCTCAGTTGTTGCCGTGGCTGTCCAGAGCTCACCACGCTGCGGGTTTCGCTGGCAGGCTGGGTGGGAGGCTCACTGTAGATGGGCTTGAGCCTGCGTGTCTGACTCCGTCTCTTTGGGTCAGCGTCCCCTCGTGGCTGCCATCTTGGGCAATGCATCTAGGCCCCGGGCTTCTCCAACCAGGCAAGCAGGGGTTTCCCTGTTCCGATTCCCGCCCAGGGTCGGGCTGCAGCCTGCTGACATGTTCCACTGCCTGTTAGAACTTCTCCATGCAGGTAGTTATGCTGTAAACGGGCATTAGGTGGCAAAAAGAAAGCGTGTCCCATGGAGCTCTCAGTGAGGCGTCTACATCGTCGGAGCCTCAAGCCACGCCCCAATGGTATCTTTTTTAATTGAAAGGAAAGCAGTTCATGGTCCTCTCTCCCCCTACTCCTTTCTGGCTCATGTCTTGAGGACCTGACAGTTGTCCAAGGTTGGTTAGGAGAAAGCCAGGTAATGAAAACCCCCAATGTTAATCCACCCAGAACGTATTAGGCCAACCAATAGCTTATTTTAGAGATTATGGGCCTCATTCCGAGTATGGCGGTAAGGGATACCGGTCACCATTAACGATACCGGTGCCGGTAATCCCTTACCGCCACATTTCGAGTTCCCTTTGCGCCCTCGTCCTTAAGGGACGAGGGCGAAAAGGGGCTTTTTAGCCAATAACGGTGACCGTAAAGTACGGTCACCGTTATTTGCAATTTCCCCATTCCCATTGAGTCCTATGGGGGCTCATTTGGGAATGGGGAAGAGCCCTGGGGAATGGGAAATTACCGCCCTAGTCAAGTTGGAATAGGGCCGTAATTTCCCATTCCAACAGGGTGGTGCCGGTACGGGTCCGGTGCCGACCAAGGCGCTACTACCGCCATTGGTTAGCGCCGGACTCGGAATGAGGCCCTATGTCTTTTTCTGTTATCAATTTAGAGGTGTTCTCAGGAGGAGCCATCGGATTGTTGTTACACAATCAGCAGTTTAACCCTTACCGAATGTATTTGGAGTCAATCCCCTTAACCAATCCCTTGTCCCCATAGGTTTTATATTCAGAGATTATAGTGTGATGTCAGCAGTGACAACGTCTAAGTATTTAATCTATTGTTTGCATTGAATTAATTGAGAGTATCGCGATTATTATGCTTGAATGCTGTCCTGACTTTATTTGGATTTTAATAAAGCTGGGTTTTGCCTTTCACTTTGTCTTTTTCCGTTATTGAGTCTGTTTTTTCTGGCTCCTAATCCTCTGTGTAATTTTGAAGTTCTCCCAGGACGTCTTAACAGATGGTAGCAGAGGTGATGGTTCATTCAGGTCCTCGGATTGTCGAAGGTTCCCCGCCGTGCATGGCCTGAAGACTACGGAGCGGATCTGTGGAGAGGGGAGTATTATGTAACAGAGAAGAGGTCGGCAGAAGCCCTCTTGGACAAAATGCAGGGTGAAGGGCAGGTGGCTGTGAGGGGAGACTCCATACCAAAGACCCTCAACGGATCTACAGATTAGTAAGCATGAAATACGAAGGGCAAAATGGGGTGAAGGGATTGTCTTGTATATTGGGGGATTGTGAGGAGATAAACAGATGAGATAAGAGATACCTTCTGACAAGGTTCAGGACAGATCACGTGTTACACCTTGTTGCGGAGTAGTACTAAAGAAAAGGATAACCTCACCAGGATATGGAAAGACGGCCATAGTGCATTTATTTGTGTAGTAGTTGCTGGCACCAGCCTTTTGTTGCAAAACAGCTTAGGTTTTTTGAAAAGTGAACTTTTGTGCATATTTGTATATATTGTGGAGGATGTGAAGTTGTGGTATGGACCGAGGAATGTGATCCGGTGTAGGGGCATTGGGGTGGGGCTGCTCAAAGTGAGTGGCAGTTGTGGTGTCACTCAGAAGGTTTGGAGGGAACAGTGAGGTGGGGCTGTTCTGAGTGGGTGGCGTTTGTGATGCTGCTGTGAAACATTGGGTGACGCAGGAGGTGTGGTCTCAGAAAGAGACGTAGAAGTATTAGGTGCAAAAGGAGTATTGTTGCAGAAGGGTGTGAAAGGAAGGTAAAATGAGGGTGAGCTACAATTAAGAAAACAGATTTGGTAAGTTTAATTGTGACATATTATCATGGGAGACACTCCCATTATCCACCTGTGCAAAGCATTACCCCAGTACAAGGACAAAATCCTTAAGTACCACACCCAGTGGGTGCAGGACACTGCGGGCAAAATGTTTAGGCCTTGGCCGCAGAGTACTAATTCGAAAAACAGTACTACAACGCACAGGTACATATTTACAAGCCGCGTATAAAGGGAAACAGTTGCAAAATCGACTGTCTATTCTAGAACTGTGGAAAATGTATGGAGAGGAGACAGAGGACCCGTTAAAGAATGGAGGCTGATTCAGCATGACGAAGGGGGCATAGTGCCCATGGCTCCTCCTTCTCCCCAGAGCAGTAATCTGCCTTCGGAAGCACTGGGATTATATCTATAACAAGCAAAAAATGCAGTGGAAGGGTACACTAATCCCACATATGCGGCCCCCACATACAGTAGTGAAGACATAAAAGGTGGTGAAAAAATAGACAAGCAAAGACCAGTGCCCACGAATATCAATATGACAAGCGCTGCAATTTGCAGGTGAAATTAACACAAGCCGAGGAGGAGCTCCAGAGAGAGAGAGGAAGGCAGGACAATAAGGTTGAGGCAGCGATTGTGCCAAATTAATGGATAGTAGGACAGATAATGCTCAAGATAGATGGAAAAAGCATGGACGATTTGAAAGAAAGAGAAAGAGAAGGTAGGGAAAGGCAGAAGGAAAAAGAGAAAAAGGAACAGGAGGAGCAAGAAAGAGCATGGAAATGAGGGAGAATGAAAGAAGGAATGAAGAACAAGAAAGATAAAAGAAGCAAGCAGGAGACAGAGAAAGGGAAAAGAGATGAGAAGAAGAACGAGAAAGTAAGAGACAAAGAAATGCAGACAGTTAAAAAGAAAAACAAAAGGAGGAAGAGAGGGACAGAGACAACGAGAGTAGAGAGAGGCAAAGAAATTAAGTCAATATTATCAGGCAACATGTGCTCCCAGATAGAGCGAGAGACCGGAGACAAGAAGCGACAGAAAGAGAAAGGAGCTAAGAAAGACAGTGCAAGGATGTAGATGAGATTCTTAAAAAGCACACTCTTCCAGATGAAGCAGAGGAAGGGGCCATATGAAGGAGAGTTGGTAACCTGTATTGGAGCAGGAGGGATGGCACTAACAGCATGATGGGGAGTAGAAGAGGGTCTCTGCAAGATGGAGGGAGGAATGTATTGGAGGAAGTGGTGAGTGGAAGATATAGGGCAAGTCCCATCAGGAGACTAGAGTTTGAAGACAGAGAAGATGATGAAGGGGATGAAAGTGATGATACTATGTTTTAAGGTGAAGAGAGAGAGGAAAGCGGAGAGGAGGAGACCACACAAGCCCCTTCGGCAAGCATGGGGATAGGGAAAGTGATGACATGATTAGGCTTTGAAGAACCAGTGAGAAGGCCAGAACCTGTTGAATATCCCAGACTCCTGAAGGGGAGATCAAATAGTTTAGAAGAGCAAATGTTGTATGTAAAAAGGGATCTACCAGGACGAAAAAGGATTAGTATGACAGACACAGTGACGAAGACGAAGGGTGTGGCTGCACTTGGACACGGTGCAGGGTTCACACAATTCCCCTTATTAGAGAAGGGGGGGGCTGCAGCAATATATTCCGTGGCCACAAATGGACAAAAATAATTCAGTTTGTAAACTGCCTACATTGACATCAGTGGTGGGTAAATGGATTAATGAATTAGAGCAATGACAGCTGGGATGAATTTAGCAATATGCAACATCAAAAGCTTCCTTGCTGATATTTTAGCGATGCAGGCAGTTGACAATTGTAAGTGGGCGGGCTATCCTGGAGTGACAACAAAAAATACTGACCAGGACGCAGCACCACTTAATAATTGTCCAGCAGAGTATGGAGAGCACTTAGGGTTGAGTACCCATACTCATAAGACATGAGCGCAATTATGACTCGTAAAATTAGAGCAGATGAAGATCCGATGGAGTTTTTTCAGGATATTCAGGAAAAATGGCAGCTAGAAACTAGAGAACCATGGGACAAAAACATGACTATCTTTTATCGCATCTTATCGCAGGGACTTCCCGAGGAAGTGCAAAGACAATTGAAAAGGATTATGGGGATGAACGCAAAGCCATGGGCAGAAATTCAACTGACAATCATTCGCCATTGTCGATTAAAGCAAGAGAAAGACAGAAATAAAATTGAGAACAGGAAGATTGAGGAAGCAAGATTAGTTCAGAATAATTTGTGGATTATCAATGGAAGGGGCAGTAATGACAAGTGAAGGGGACGGCTGTAATGTACAACAGGAGCAGCCAGCAGTTAATGGAAATTTTCAAAGTATAATATAGTTTTAAAGTATTAGAACTATAATTATTTTCAAGGAGGGTTCGCACCGAGAGGTGGAGGGGTTGGATTTCAAGCTCCACCAGGAGGAGGGTTTAATGGGGGGCAACCTGGATTTGGGGGACATACACAACAAAGTTGTACATGTGGGAAGATGGGGCACATTTAACACCAATGTAGAAGCTGGGGAGGGATGCAACAAAATTGGCAAGCAGGTGATCTAAGAGGTGGGACCACGTACCCCCACCATACAGTACAGAGCCACCTGAATATTATTCCCCAGGGTTCCAAAACTAGTCAACATTCTATGGCTTGCATTCCATTTCGCAATGCAAGCACCACACTACACATCCCCCATCCTTAAGAGCCTCCAGGAAGTGGTCAACACATACACAGCCATACCAGACAGGATGTCATGCACAGTAACACACAACAAACCTCACTGTAACAAAACCACATTCACAACCACCACAGCACATTCCACCAACTACGTACCTAACATTCAAAACCATCCCAGGAAACATACCACCATCTATCGGGACTGCCACCCCCCATATCCGAAAGTGGCCATCTTCAAGCACAAACCACACTGTACAAAATCCACAACCATCTCAGAATATTCACCTCTCACTCTGCCTGCCACATGGGGTCCCAGGTCTGCCACACCCAAGCACATTCCACATTCGCAACCCTCACACAATAATATATTACTCGGGAACCGAGACATTCGCAACCACCTAAGAAAAGCCAAGCACAGCCAAACTTACCACCAAACTGACCTCACACTGGGATCCTGTCACACACCAAAATTCTAAATATGCCAACCAGGACAGAGGCTATCTCTAGCAAACCACTCCAACAGAAGAACACTCAAAAGCAATGAAAGGAAAGAAAATCTACAAACATGACAAAGAGTACAAAAACAGAACTGCAGAGCAAAGGAAACAGTGATTCTTGAGATACACCCACATGTATGGGGTAATTACTCCCACACATGTGTGCAATAGACTAGATGGAGAAAACAATAGTAGCATGCTATTTGCAGGCCAAACTTTAACGTACAACAAAACCCTCACATACTCTCACATAAATAAACTGTATCATGCTTGGATGCTCTAAGACACCCATTGCGCTTAGATGGATTGTTGGGGGTAGGAAAAGTGACTCACTTGAATGAACAATAATTATACTCGGTTCACTATCCTGCCGGGTATTTTTATTTTGGTGGGTCACAGACCCCTTTGTACTGGTTTATTTCTCTCATGTCCCAGACCCCTTTGCTACTGATTTCTTCCTCTCAGGTCCCAGACACCTTTTGTATTGGTTTCTTTCTTTCGGGTCCCAGCTCCCTTTGGTATTGGGTCCTATCTCCTGGATCCCAGACCACTTTGGTATTGGTTTCTTCCTCTGGGGTCCCAGACCCCTTTGGTATTTTCTTCTTTCTCTCACCCATGGTCTAGGCAGCCCTGGTCTTCCAGTCCACCAGGGACTGCCATGAAGAAGGTGACTCTAGATGCCACTCCTTATTGGATGAGAGTGCCAGACCTGTGTCCCACTGTGGTATGTTCCCTCAGGGTTTTCAGCAAGCCTTCCGGTCTCCCAACCCTCCTCTGGTTGCTCATTGGTCTCCCTCGGCTACTTCTGGGTCTCTCGCCCCCATTTAGGTACCTCCTTCTCCTTTCAAGCTCTGCAGCGGCTCCGCAGTGGCATCCTGCTTTCGTGTGCCACGTTCCTGGTGGACCACGTGCTCCAGCTCTCTCGACCAGTTAAAGTGATTCCTCCTCCTGCTTACAGGCACAACACGACTACGGCGGGCCTCTTAAGGCCGATGGGCAAGCGCCCCGCCCTCGCCTGCTTTGTTCGGCTTCTGACCACGGACTTTGCAACTCCCGGTTCCACCGGGGAGAATCTCTCTCTCTCTCTCTCTCTCTCTCTCTCTATCCCTCTCTCTCTCCCTCTCTCTCTCTCTGTCTCTCTCTCTCTGAGTTTCACTCTTCTATTTTAGCTTTACATTGTCCAATAGGAAGTCTGTAAAGACTGGACAGCTCAGTATGGTTTATGGAGGTGCTTATTATGCTTCTGCACTTCTTCCTCGTCCCAGTACTGATCTTGAGGACTCCCAGTGAGTTAGTTGGTCTCCCCCTCTTCTCAGTACATAAGCGATATAAGTCCCATGAGCCCACACTCTTCCTCGTCCTAGTACTTCCTAACTTACTGGTTTTAAGGAAAGAGATAGGAACACTAGGGATGGTGTTGTAGGGGGTTGGTGAGGAAGGTCGGTTAAGGTAAGGTGAGCCATGGGGATATCGCATTCTCCCCGGGTTGTCATTAATTCCATAGGTGGCTTCCCTCCCCCAGGAGATCCACCCGCTGAGTACCACCTCAAGAAGGACTATCGGGTAGCGGCCTCACCTCCCTGGCTTCATGGGAAGGGGCTCCCCCTAGGGGTAAAGGGACGACATCTGAGGATTCGTCACACAGCCTTACTGTGTCTTTGGCTATTTACTGAGTGCCATGCCCAAATACAAAGACAAGCAGCATTGATTGTGCAATATTTGGGTAATCAGTGGTGAAATGTGAAATTTAGCAGCTGAAAACCAAAACCTCACAGAGCTCCCACTTTCTATCAAACTGCTCGCTCTTTCAGCAAAAAAACAATTATGCTGAACTAGTTCAGTATTATGGGCTGCAGGGGTTGCGACGGTGTCCCCCGCATACATTAAAGGCAGTGCGGGGGACAAATGGGTGAAATCCCAAAAGATCAAATTACAAAATACGGGCAAGTGGTCTCTGTGATTTTGTAATTCGATCTTTTGGGATTTTTTTTTAACGTATATTCGTTTCATTTGTTTATGGGGCTGTACTTTTTAATTGCATCATCAAGCTACATGCAAGTGTCGATGACTCACAAAAAGAATATATCTTTATCAGAAGGAATTAGACTGTGCCTTTAAATCTATAAATATAAACCAGAGCACAAAAACCTGTACCTGCTATCCTGCCTCGCCACATGTCTTGCACACCTCTGGTTTATTCAGAGAAAAGGTGGGAACCACGGCCAGTTCTAGGATTTCTGCACATGGACAGGTGCAGCTTAAATAGGCACGCCACATAGTTTTTTTATGCACTGACAGTACTTTAAGTGGCATCACAGAAAAGGAAGTCACTAGGAGTAAACTCGGTCTCATATACCCCAGTGCATCATGAGAGTTAATGTTGCAAAAAGTCCAGTGAGCCCTCCAAGAGACAAATAATTGTTATGATATATATAAATGTTCACTATTATTATTTTATAAAGAACAACCTAACACTATTCTAGACCAGTAAAACCATCATTTGATTAAGGCTATACTTAGCAGACACTGGCCCTCATTACGACCCTGGCGGAAAGTGACTGACCGGACCGCCACAGCGTAAATAGCGTTTCCGCCATTGCACGATGGAGCAAAGTGCGGCCCATTCCGACCCATCGGGCACGAGCACCACGGCATGGCGGAAGTGCAAAGTCCGCGATGGCGGAAATGACCCCAAAACGGCCCACACCGCCGCCGTACGGCGCCCTAGGTGCAATACCGCCACCCATCTTAGCGGACACCGCAGTGAGCGCCAACCGGAAAGTACGGTGACCGTAAATATACGGAAACGGAAGTAAAAACATGGGCCCGGAACGGGAAACATCCCGCCGTACACCTATAAAACCACAAAATCCACACAACCACTAAAAACACTACCCTGAAACACACCCCAACCCGTCATCCACCCTAGCGAAACCAAGAAAAATGGGAAAAGTAGCGAAGAAAGCGTGCGACCGCAAGCGGCAGGTCCACTTCTCCCGTGAGGAACTCACCGTGCTAACAGAGACCCTCCAGGAGAATGCTGCCGTCGTCTTCTCCACGCAAATGACCAGGACGGCACTTGCGAACAAGAAGGCCATATGGGCTCTGGTGGCACAGCGGGTAAGTGCGGTGGGGACCGCACCCCGCAACCCACAGCAATGCAGAAAGCGATGGGACGACCTGCGGATACGCGTCCGTAGCATACTTTCTGCCAACCGCAACATTGCCACAGCCACCGGGGGAGGATCGGAATCACCCATCAAGTTGACCCCCTGGGAAGAAATCTGTGCCTCCACCATAGGAATGGAGAGCATAGAGGGAGTCGGAGGGATGGAGAAAGGAGTGCAGACATCCGAAGAATCTGGTAGGTGGCCCAAATGAAACAAAGCTACATCCACAATGTCCAATCATGTGAAGTACCATGTGTCCACATAGTGCAACAGAAACACATGTCCAGGAGAACGTCCACACACATTGGCCTGATAGCGCACTTTAAAACTCACAATAAATACATAAATAATTAAAAACCCCTAAAACACCCACTACACGTGCAGCAGGCACACCCTAACTGCAGGCTGCAAAACAACTGCACCCTCACTCCACACACAAATGAAAGCACCTCCAAGGCCCCGACCCAAATCACCCTCAGGTACCACCCCAATGCATGTGATACAATGCCATTCCAATTCCCACAGACCCATTAATAACCCTCGCCCTCCTTTACTCCACCACAGGGTCCGATCCAAACGACGAGCATCAGGACACCCCTACCAGCACACCTGCAAAGAGGGCCAAGACCAACGGCCAAAGACCCTCCACCTCAGCTGCACGCATCAAGACACGGCAGCAGCACAAATCAGGTGGCAGCACAGAGGAGGGAACATCAACAGGCACCCCAGCAGCCAGCATGCCCACAACACCACCACCACAGGTCCCCCCAATGGATGCCACAGAAGGCACTGCCTCTGGTGGCAGCAGCACCATAGGTGACACCCCATTGATGGCAGCATGCTCCGACACAGAAAACGGGGATGTCGAAGTCAGATCCATCCATGACCTGTCCCAATCCCCCTGTCTGTCCCATCCCGTACACCATGAGGATACCACGCAGGGGCACCCACAAGACGACGACTGGCCATCCCCCACAAGCCCTGTGGCAAGGCAACATGAGGTCACCAGCCCCTCTGTGACACCACCGCAAATGGCCATGGCCCAGCAGAGGCAACAGTCCCTCGACCAGTTAATCGTGCAACAGCAGCAACTGGCCACGCTCCTCAAGGACCATGCCGATGAATGTGGGGGCACTAAGGCAGACATAGAAACATCAACTGAGACACTTAGGGCAGAAATGGAGAGAAGTACAGAGACACTAAGGGCACAATTGGAGAGTAGCACCGAGAGCCTGAGAGTACAAATGGAGAGTAGCACCGAGAGCCTGAGAGTACAAATGGAGAGAAGCACCGAGAGCCTGAGGGGGGAACTGCATGCGACGTCCAAAGACGTATGTGCCGAACTTGCCGCAGTGCGCCGTGTGCTCACTGAGCTCTCACAAACCCTTAGGGACATGCATGGACGTGAGCAGGCAGAGACATCATCCGTTGCAAGTTCCGTCCAGGGCAGCCCCCAACGTAGATCTGGGAGGAACCTGCGCTCCACAGGCAGGGGTGCCCCTGATACCCGCAGAGGGGGCTTGCAATAGCGACTGCCCACTGACAATGAGCATCTTTGGACACTGGTGTTCGGGGGGGAGGTAGGAGGGTGGAGGGGGTGTTTTGGGCTCACTTGGGTGGCGGGTCGATAGGGTGTTCAACATGATATCACATATGCCGTAAACAATGCACGATCAACCAATGAGATGTGTGGACAATGATCTTTGTGTACTAGGCCATCATAGGCGTACAGTCCATATTGTGCATGTACCAGACACACACAGTGCCACGAGTACCGTGTCCATGTATCAGCCACCAGGCGTGAGTGCTAGAAGCATGCATCAATGAGATGCTGACGAATGTCACGGCCCTCCGGTGCCTCGCAGACTCCTTGAGGTGCTGCCACATCCCCACCCTCATCATGACCATCTTCAGGTGCTTGCAGTTCTGCGTCAGGGGGCATGGGCACATTTCTACGTACGCACATGTTGTGGAGCATGACACATGCCATGACCATCTTTGCAACCTTCTCATGGCGGTACAGGAGTGCCCCGCCAGACCTGCTGAGGCAGCGGAAACGAGTCTTCAGTAGGCCGAATGCCTGTTCAATGACTACACGGGTACGTGAGTGGGCATGGTTGTAGTCCTCCTCATGCTGGTCCCGTGGGTTCCGGACTGGTGTGAGGAGCCATCTCTTCAGTGGATATCCAGCATCACCTGTATGTGGACGATAAACGTATGATGTGGAATGCCATTGCTACGTACGCACACCCCCCCCCCTTCCTGCCAGGTCATAGCCGAATCACATACCCCACATCATCATGCATGAAATGAGACTCACCGAGTAGCCAGGATCTGTTCCCTGCGTGTCGCTCCATGTAGCGTGGTATTGTAGAGTTCCTCAAGACCATAGAATCATGGGTTGATCCAGGGAATCGGGCACAACAATGTGTAATGATCCTGTTGGAGTCACACACCATTTGTACATTCAGGGAATGAAATTGTTTTCGGTTGCGGTACTGGGCCTCCATGGCATGTGGGACGACCAATTCCACATGGGTGCAGTCGATGGCACCAATGCAACCCGGTATGCCGGCAAGTGCATGGAATCCCACTTTTGGTAATTTCCTGCTCCGAGCGTGGTAGAGAGATGTAGTCGTCTGCGTGCTGCAGGAGGGCATCGAGCACTTGCAATAGTGTCCGTGAGAACAGTGGCTGAGAAATGCCATGCAACTGTCCGACTGTGTGCTGGTAGGTGCCTGTGGCCAGGAAGTGGAGTACAGACACCACCTTCAGTAGGGGTGGGATGGCGGTTGGGCTATCTATCATGCTGACAAGGTCAGCCTGTGTCATGTCCACAATGGCGGCTATGGTGTCCCGGTCCAAACGGTAGAGGGTGTGGATCTGCTCATCAGTGAGGTTGAACGGATGTGCTCGGAGGCGTGGGATTGCGGGCTGCCTGCGTGGTGGTAGTGGCTGTGCTGGCGGCCCTTGCTGGCCCTGCCTTGGCCTCCTCCTCCTCCTGCGTCTCCTCCGTGCGGCCGGTTGTAGTTGGTGTTCGTCTTCTTCTTGGAGTTGGAGTACTTGCATTGCTATCAGGTCCCCCAGGGCCAACATCGCGAGTCCTGCCGGTAGCATTTCGGAGTGGGTGTGGTTGTGGGAGGAGACTGGGTGTGCAATTTATGTGTTTTCAGGCTGTATGGCCTCCACCTGTGGTGATTCATTCCACCTGTGCAAGCTGCTCTCCCCTTTGGCCGAGTACGTCCCGCACACAACGCTGCAATTCGAGTAATGGCATCTTGCTATTGCAATCATGTATTTGTACCCGATGGCCGTGTAACATTGGTTGATATGTACATTCGGCTATGGTCCCATTGTTTCACATACAATCTTTGCAGTCGCGAACAGACTTGTGAAGGGTCAGTGGAACGTAGTACTCGAGTAACGGTGGGCCCTCATGCATCACTGTACCGAGTTGCACCGACGGGCGGGGCGTCCCATTTGTGGGTGAAGGCAGTTGCCATTTTCACACACAGCCGCACTAGATGGATTAATTTGTGATTTCAAACGGCCACAGATGCCTTTTCGACGTGATGTTGCAAATGAGGAATTCGAAGGGCGGCGCTTTCGGTTTTCAGCTAGCGGCGAGGAGATGCCCACAGGTCTGACTGCAAATATAACGTTCTATTGTTCAATGTCCTTGAGACAGGGGCCATGGCGAGGATGCAATGATTGATATGAATAGTTTGGGATGCGCAATAGCGACGTGGGCGATGAGGCCGGACGTTCCAAAATACATGTTACTTCACAACACTGGAATTACGGGCTGGGGCACTGTGGATTTTGCAGGCTGCATAACGCACAGACTCAATGGATATTTCTAATGTTATGTGAGTAAATATTCAGGCGTTTTTATACCGGGATGAGGGAATGATGAATGGATGCATGGGCAGATGATTTGATACAGAGTTTGCCATGTACAGGGCTTCTTGGAATCTGTCCGCCTCCCCTGCGCTATGTGATGCAGGGCTGCCATAGTGGGACCATCGTCTATCTGGCCTTGTTGAGCCCTCCCTGTCTCGACGCGCCTTCAGACACTTGTGTCCATGCACGTTAACAATCCCATCTGATGGATTCTGTTTTCACAGACGCATGCACAGGTACACTCGTTTGTGATGGTGTTTACACCTCGATATAGATGGTTATGAGTCGCAAGTGGTTTTGGGGTGGTGATGATCCTTTGGAGTGGGCTAGCATGCATATGGCTGTGGATTTAGTGTGATCATTGAAGTGAGTTGTTCGAATGTAGTTCTGATGGCCATTCTGTTCTTTTTCTTTTCTTTTGGTTGACAGGTATCTCCTCCCCTTTTGCCACTGCCATCTGTATGCCACTCCTGCAGATGGCTTTTACTCCCGACACCTGCTGCTTCGTGTTAATCAGTGGAGCAGCATTACGATCTTATGGGACGATCGCCAATGGGCCACATGCCCTTACGCAGTACTAGTGGCTCGGAGCAACATTTCGGCCTTTCAGCTGGACTAGTGCCTCCCCATTGGGACGGCCCTGCGGTTCTGTGCGCTTCCATGTTGCCTTTTCGTACGTGAATGTGGCTCTGTGTACCATGATGGAACAGGGCGTCACACAAGTAGTAGCTGGTCATTTCTTGCGGATGCAGCCCACAATGGTGAAATGTGTTTTGGAGTTCATGGCCTAATGGCTGTATGGGCTTGGTGATTTTGTTGTGCATTAAATTTCTATTCTGATATGGGCCGTGTAGCGTTCTTCTTTGCAAGTGATGTGGCATATTCCTATTTGGGGAGCGATGTATTGTGAGGAGATCTGCATTGGGTTCCAGCTTCGGAGTTTAGTTGCGTGGTACTGTGCTGGGCGCGTTTGCCTACGGAGCCCAGTGAGGTCAGGGATGGGGGCTGCCAATATGACTGTTTGAATGTTGTCATGCTCAGGGGCGGGGGATTGGGTTTTGTGTAACAGATGCCGGTCAGCCAGGTGGACTGGTGGGATGATGTGATTTTCGGAATATTGCTGGTCACAGGTGCCTGTGTTTGCGTGCGTTTCTTGGTGGGGGACTGTGGTCATGTCCATTGGAATGGCTTCTGTATTCGTGCCATCTGTGCCCTGCAGCTCCCATTGGCCCCTCTTGTGATTCTTTTGTTCGTTGGCATGCATGGGTGACTTGTACATTTCACTGGTTGCATTGTGACTTCATTGCACCTACGGGGAGTTGTACTTTGTGGGCAGGGAGCGGTGTACAGGCACTCAGTGGGGCCGTTTACGGTTGATTCGCGATGCCGTACTTCTCACCATGGCGGAATGGTACTTTCCGCCGTGCTTGATGGCGTTAGGTACATGTCCGCTAGGGTCGGAATTCGCGTACCGTTGCGCCATGGTGGTATTTACGGTTTGGCATGGCGCGCGCGCGCGTACTTGGTGCAGTTAGCGTTGGCGTTCACTACGGTGTCGCTAATGGCATCGTACTTTACGGTGACGGGTCATAGTCGCACCGAGCGCTATTCGATGGCGGTATTGCATTTCCGCCATCGTTTTTCGATTTCCGCCAGGGTCGTAATGAGGGCCAAAGCCTAAATGTGCTCAAATCAAAAAATAAACGAACTTAAGAAATGTTAAGAAAAAGATTGCAGGTTAAGTGCCTCTTCCAGAAGAGAAGAATGCAAATACCATAACAGAAATTAATGTAAGAATTAAAACTCTCTTCTGGGTTTTGAAACTGTACTTTCAGGCCTCCCACAAAATGAACATACCTCTCAACATATTGAGACTCCTAGGAAGGTGTAATCCAATGTTTTTGCTTTTAGTGGGTGAGAGCACACTGACATCTATGGAGGGCTATGGGGCTTGCCCTGGGTGTGAACCCAGTGTGCAGGCTGTGTGACACAAATCCAGGTGAGTTGGGAGGTACGAAATGAAACTGTGATAAAGTCACCTGCTTATAGTCCGTGTTTGACACAAGCATGAAGATTGCTACCATACATTATGTCAAAACGTGTGAAGTTCCACAAACAAGATTTTGTAGTCAAACTTTCAGAGATCATTAAAATGAAGACAACATTAATAAAATGTAGGTTTAGTTAGACAACTCCATTTGTATTGGGGAAAGGCACAGATTTGGGTAGGTACCTGGAGATGTATGAGTCTTTCCTAAACAAATGCCCACATCATGCATGCACCTTTTTCTAAGCATGTACCTTAATAGCCATCTATCTATTTCCATCAGTGACTTTTATCTTGGAGAATGGTTGCTCAAATGATCAAGTGCCAAGGGCACAGTTTCATATCAGGTGCATATTGCTGGTGCACCCATGTATGTATGTATGAATCGGATTTAAAAAGTGGTTCTCTGGCTAGGAAGCAGCAGAGCACTGTACATGGGGGATGCACCCAGGGCATTACAGGTGTATTGGGGAGTTAGCAGATGTAGCTTGAATGGATAGGGGACTCATGTGAGGAAGGGAGCTGGGGGGGTTGAGTTGACCGATCAGCTCTTCTCACAAAGACTGCAGCAGAGGGCTGCGAGGCCGACTCAAAATGAATGTGAGTGGTGGCAGGCTGGGGTGGGGATAGAAGAGTACTGACAATCATTGCAGTGGGTGGGCCATGGGCTAGACACACAAAAGAACTCACTAAGGAACGCCTAGAACCCACCATTCGGACCTCCCTCGAAACATGCCCTGACAACAACAACCCAGAGGCCATTCTCTCAGCTTACAACACTGCCTTGCACCACACCTTGGATCTTCACACCCATCTCAAAACTAGCACTCGGAAAAAAGACCACCACCACAACTGGTTTACCGAAGACCTAGCAAATCTCAGTAAAACCAAGCGTTCTAAAGAACATATCTGGTGGAAAAAACCCTTCCCCAGCAACAAAGATGCCTTCAGCATCTGCGCCACCTCCTACAAACATGCCATCATCAACACCAAAGCCAGCATCTACAATACTCGCATCTCCGAAGCCCAGTCTAACACAAAAGAGCTATTCAAAATCCTAAAAGATCTTGAAACCCCAGTTCCACCCGTCTCGACCTTTCCCAAAGACAAAGCCTGGTGCACATTTGTATAATCCACCCTAGCCAACAAAATACAGAACCTTAGAGACAAAACCATCCTCAAGAAAGCACAGATCGCTCAAGCCAAATCCTCCCACCCTACATCCTCCCCACCCACACCCTCCAAACCCCCCTTCCAGTTCACCCCATCACCATTGCAGAAACCACTACCATCATCCAACACCTCAAAGCCTCCAACTGCACTGGTGACCTCTGCCCCGCACACATCTTCAAACTCTGTGCCGAGCCCTTAGCCCCCACCATTACTAAATCTATCAATGCCTCCTTCAGCACCTGCACCATACCCACCTCTATCAAGGAAGCCTGGGTCGCACTATTACTGAAAAAACCTTCCCTTGATCCCACCCACCCCACCAACTACTGCCCATCACTACAGTCCCATTCCTCCTGAAAATCCTTGACCGCCCTGCCTCCCTACAACTCCAAACCTACCTTGAAACCCACTCCCTACTCGGTCTACGCCAATCTGGCTTCAGACCAAGACATAGAACGGTATCCGCCCTCCTCGATCTCAAGATACAACTTGACCTCATTTGTGACAAAGGAGACCTTGCCATTCTCATGCTACTGGACCTCTCGCCGGCCTTCGATCTCGTAGACCACAATATCCTCTGCCACCGCCTCACCACCTCCTTCAACTTTTCACAAGACGCAGCCAAATGGGTTAAATCCTTCCTGAGCAACAGAACCTCTAGGGTCTTCGCCGGCACGGAACCCGGCGACCCCATCCCAGTTCCCTATGGTGTCCCACAGGGTTCCTGCGTCTGACCCACATTTTACAACACATACACTAAGGACCTATTTGATCGCCTTGACAACCTCAATAACCCTTACACAAATTTTGCTGATGACACATAGATCCTCCTCAAACAATCTGGCACCTATGCCCACAACTGCGCAAATATCAATCACATCTACAACATCATACAGGCATGGATGGCAAACCACCACCTATGCTAAATGATGATAAAACCAAGCTACTCATTGTCGGATACCCCACCTCATGTGAAAACACTAGGAGTCTACTTAGATGCAGAACTCAACCTGAACAAACGCGTGAAAGCAATGACCTCCTCCACTGCATACTCGACCAAACTACTCAATCTCTCCAGACACTTTCTCACCCCTAGCAACTGCCTCACTCTTGCTAGAGCAACAGTCAGTAGCAAACTTGTCTACTGCAATGCCATCCTAGCAGGGACCTCCTACAAGAATTTCAATAAACTACTACTCACACAGAACAATGCCCTCAGAGCAGTTTGGGGCCGCAAACGCTCAGAGCACATCTCCCAAATCAGACGTGAAGCCCCCTGGCTTCCCATAAAAGCACGCTTTGACTTTAAAATACTCTCCACCACCCACCGCTGCCTCTACAACACAGCCCCCCATCTCACGCACTGCATCTCCAAGAAACCCAATCCATGAACCTTAAGCTCATCTTCCTCCATCTCACTTACTACACATAGGGCCTCATTCCGACCCAGGCGGTAAGTTACCGCCTGGGTCGTACCTTTACCACCATGGCGTAAACTATGTTTACGCCATGGTGGTTGGCGGACTTACCGCCCCATTCCGAGGTTGGCGGGGCGGTAAGTCCCCAATCCCCATTTACCCTTCCCCATTCCCATTTTTGCCCCATAGGGCATAATGGGAGTGGGGAAGGCCTTAATTACGCCACCGTAAATTACGGTGGCGTAATTAACAACAAGGTCCCTTAGCCCCATGGATTTTAACACCTGCTAAAAGCAGGTGTTAAATCCTCCATGGCGCTAAGGGACCTCGGAATCAGGCGGTAAGGGTCGGCGCTGTTTACGCTGCCGTAAACCCCTTACCGCCTGGGTCGGAATGAGGCCCATAGATTGAACAGAAAACGATCAGGGGGCTCCTGCTTCTCTGTCATCGCTCCCACCATCAGGAAGGAACCTTCATACCTTGCATTTCGCAAACAAGTCAAAACCACACTTTTTAGCAAATGTGCATGATTACCTACGTAACTAAACTGTAACTACCCATGCCTCACTGTATGTCATCTAGCACTGTGATACCTCCGGATCCTGTGCGCGTATAACAAATGAATTAAATAACAAATAAATAAATAAGGGTTAGAAAAGCACACTTGTTTTGTGTATTTTCTTTTTGAGGGGCAGACCAATGTGGAATAGCCCTCCTGCCTCTGCATTGATTTAAAAATGGAGGGCTTAATAGGGATTGTGCCAACTGCTTTTTGCATTTGCAGAGTTGGGGATCATTGGGGACCATTGCACCCGCAGTCTTAATGCAATGAGGTAGTAGAGCCCGGCTATGGCAGGATTTGTTTTCAAAATGTACTTTACTTTTTATGCAAGCAGCAAACGCTTGGCTCGTGTTTTGCCCAAGTACTGGCTGAAAGTGGAGCTAAATTGAGCACTTGGCTCTGGCTGGTGTGAGCCCCACTTGGCTGTCTCACCCTTTACCCTAAAATGGTGAAAGAGCAGGTTTGCAACATGTTGGAAACAAGGCACTCCTGCCAAATATATACTTAAGCACTCTATCCTACAGATGGATGGTGCAGTCCACCACAACACAATGCACCCTTTAGTTGATCAAATCTCTGCCCCCTTCATATTACCCACCGGTTTCTCTCTCTCCCATCCTGGTCCTAGAGCTCCAATCTTGAAATCTCGCAGGATCCTTTTAAAAACCTGGATCAGGAGCTGAGTGTGAGAGAAGCTTGGGTGAAGGGGGAGAAAGGAAGGGAACGGAAATCGGAATAGAAAAAGAGGTAGAGAGAAGATTTATAGAGAAGGAGAGACAGAAAAGGGGAGAGAGACGACGACACACCAGAGAGAGGCAGAGCTACAAGAGTTGGCACATGTGGTATGTAACTGCGTCATCCAGTCCCGGCTTTATTCTTTGCCGACTGGGACTTTTAATCTTGCTGGTAAGGAAACACCAGGACTGGATGACCTACTCGTGGATGGCATGGGGCAACTTCAGTGCCCTGGAGAAAGCGAGTAAGAGAGACGAAACACAAAACAGGAGCAGACCAAAAGCAGGAGAAGGGACTAACAGATTGGGAGGGGGAGAATGGAGAGAACAAAGGGGAGTGAACGAGTAAGAAAACTATAGAAGGTAGGAAAGAGGTGGGGGGCACCTGTACAACTGTTTCGTGGGGGGCACCTGTACAACTGTTTCTTTAAGAGGGTTTTGGTATGAAAACGTTTGAAGGCCATTGCTCTATGATAAAGCTAAAGGCTTAACTGCTGGGCTCAGCTGGGGTGAAAGATGCATCTGATGGGCGAAGGGAAGTTGAAATAGCTATTCCTCCCCCTGGGCTCAGAGGAAGGAGGCGAGGCGGATACAGTGCAACGGAGTTCATGTCCCCATTCAGTATCGGCTTTTAAAACTGCCATCCAGCCCCCCTCCCCCTCCCAAAATGTTGAGGCTGGCTCCACCCTTGCTCATGTGCCCTCCCTCGCACTGACCTGTCTGCACTGGGAGCTGCGCTCCATGGCTTTCTCTTCAGGCCCGTGTTCAAGGGCTTTGGTCAGCCATGGGGGTACTGACGCGTGAAAGATTCTCAGTCATGGCCACGCTCCAAAGGAGCCCAAGACGCTCCGTGCATTGACAGGGAACTTTGTTACTGTTCAATGCGTCCGTCCTCAGTACAAGGCCCTCGTAATAACAGGGACTCCGTGAGCCGCAGATCCTCGTTTTAGACCCATTGTACTTTCTCCTTAATTTACGCTGCTGCTTTCTAAGGCTAATGCTGTCCCCGACGCACCTCTCTAATTAGTTTTACCCTGCCCAGGTGGGTGCGTTAGAAGTGTTAACATTTAGATTACCTTTTTTCAATTACATGCTGGTTTCTCTTTTCACCGTTCACCTTCTTAGTGGATTCGGGTACAGCCTTAAAGAGCTAGTACGCTTTTTAAATGCTTACATTTATTTTTGCTTGTCACTCATATATCGTGTGTTAAAGCTTCTTAACAGCCCCTCCACCTCCATTCAGCCAAACAGGCATTGCATTTCATCAGTGGCATGTACTCATTGCATGCCTGTTTTCACCAATAGGTCGGTGAATTGGTAAATAGTGTTACAGAGGCACAACCTTTTTTAATTTGAATGATTATTTCATTTGCTGCTCGCAAGCAAAGCACATTACAATTTTGGGCAGTCTCAAATATGGACTGGCGGTGTTATGTTTTATCTTTCCCCATTGAGGATTGCATGCTAATTTGCACCACCTGCTCGGTTTATTTAGCAGCCTTAATAAGGTTTCACCATTTCAAAGGTTTGCGTATGGATCCTGCTGCTCGCAGTTTACAGTCGCAACCAGTAGGGGTGGACTGTCCCATAGGGAACTCTGGAGATTTCCCGGTGGGCCTCTGCCAACTAGGGCTTGGGGCATAAGTATGACTGCCCGCCCGTGTTCACCACTGGCTCAGTGGAGCTTTGAAAAGGCGGCGCCATATTTACTTGCAATGCTTTCTTTTGCTTGCTACTTACAAGTAACAGTTTGAGGTTTGGCCACCTCCAGTATGGCCTAGGGGTGCTTTATCTGAAGTTACATACATGAAAATGCACATTTTACCTGGTGGTGGCCGTGCTGATTATACTCCCTAAAGCATAGCAGGACGACTATTGGACGACCTGGACTTTCTCAGGCGAATTACCTCAGCCACATGAATTGAACTTCCCAGTGCGAGTAAAAAATTGGCACCCATAGGGTGGAGGAGCTGCTCGCTCCATGCATGAATCAGGTTTTTTCTTCTCCCCCCTCCCTCACCATTGGGATAGCCTAACATCGCCCATCATGCCACAGTAGTTTCAGAATACGGACGAGTGAGGGGGTTAGTAAGTACTCTTACAGCAACGTCGATGACATCTGCGTACATTTAGGGATGACTGCACAAATGCATTACCTGCTCTGTAATGATCAAACGGCCATACAAGAAATGCAACATGAGCTTGAGCTTCAGGATGCTCTAGTTTGCAGGTCTGTTCACGTGCACTGTCACTGCCATTCCACTGCTACAGGGGTTTTGACACTGTAGTGGAAAGAGGTTCTGAGCGTAGCAATCTGCAACATGGGGTAATATGCTGGTTTCCTTTCCTGAGATATGTTTGTGTTCCCCTTAAGGACTTGTTAAAACATGTGCTTATTACTGACCAGCTTTCACGTCCTTACTGCACATT
Source organism: Ambystoma mexicanum (assembly GCF_040938575.1). Classification (NCBI taxonomy): domain Eukaryota; kingdom Metazoa; phylum Chordata; class Amphibia; order Caudata; family Ambystomatidae; genus Ambystoma; species Ambystoma mexicanum. Next base: position 375,441,145 of record NC_090926.1, on the reverse strand, counting down.
GGCCCTATAGTCCTTTATCTTCAGGACAGCCTGACACATCTTGATAAAGTTCATTTCCTCGGCAGGGTTGCCCCCTGTTTTGTCGTTCATTAAAGGGTACCCCCCATTAATAACAAATGTCATCAAGCTTGCAAGGTATCCAACAGTCATTTGTTTGCCCTCCAGTTATGGATATCAACCCCTCCATTTAGTATTACAGTCCGGTCTCGAGTGGTCAGTTTACACCTGTTTCAGCAGCGGTTTCACAGACAACTGTGGTTGTTTGGTTGGATAGTTCTCTCCCAACTTCTTATGATCATGCATCAATTAGAATGTTTCCCATATTGCAGATTTAGTTTTGGTTTTCCAGCCCACTTTTCAAGCTCTGTGTATGAGGCATTTAATTTTCTTCTCTTACACTGGCTGCCCTTTGTTCTGCAGGGTCGACACAGTGCCATATTTTATATCGTTCCCCTTAACATCCCTTTGCTCAATAGTATCCAGGGAAGAACCTTAGGTCACAATATCTGGGATTTTCTTAGAAGTGAGATCCAGAATGGGGTCTGAAGGCAAAAGGGTGTCAGATATTTCACTCGTAGCGTTGCTTCTCCAACACACTGGAGGTCATTACAACCCCGGCTTTAAGGGTTAACGACGGCGTTAACCCTTAACACCGGATTCCCACTTTAACGCCTGCTTTTGGCAGGCGTTAGCCTCATTACGACCCAGGTGGTAAGGGGTTTACGGCAGCGTAAACAGCGCCGACCCTTACCGCCTGAGTACGAGGTCCCTTAGCGTCATGGCGGATTTTACACCTGCTTTTAGCAGGTGTTAAAATCCATGGCGCTAAGGGACCATGGAGTTAATTACGCCACCGTAATTTACGGTGGCGTAATTAACGCCTTCCCCACTCCCATTATGCCCTATGGGGCAAAAATGGGAATGGGGAAGGGTAAATGGGGATTGGGGATTTACCGCCCCGCCAAGGTCGGAATGGGGCGGTAAGTCCGCCAACCACCATGGCGTAAACGCAGTTTACGCCATGGTGGTAAAGTCACGGCCCAGGCGGTAACTTACCGCCTGGGTCGGCTAACCCGCCATGGTGCTAATTACGCCGCCGTAATTTACGGCGGCGTAATTAGCGCCTTCCCCAATCCCATTATGCCCTATGGGGCAAAAATGGGAATGGGGAAGGGAAAATGGGAAATGGGGATTTACCGCCCCACTCACCTTGGAATGGGGCGGTAAATCCGCCATCCACCATGGTGTAAACGTAGTTTACACCATGGTGGTAAAGTTGGTGCACTTAGCACCAAGGTTGTAATGACCTCTAGTCCTTTAGGATTATATAAATGCTTTAAACTTGCATAATATGAAGTTTACGGTCTTGACGTGGAATGATTAATCCCCCTCACTATCGTGAGTGGGGGTTTAGAATCTATTAAAGACATGGGGCCTCATTACGACCCTGGCAGATGGACCATGGTGCTAATAGCACCATGGTCCATGCCGGTAACTCTCCGACTCCGCCATGGCGGAATGGGGAATTACCACCCCATTCCGAGGTTGGCGGAGTGGTAATTCCCCCTTCCACCATGGCCCTTCCCCATTCCCATTTTTGCCCCATAGGGCATAATGGGAATGGGGAAGGCGCTAAGTACGGTGCCGCAAATTGCGGCACCGTACTTAGCACCAAGGTCCCTTTGCAACATGGTTTTTAACGCCTGCAAAAAGCAGGCGTTAAAATCACCATCCCGCAAAGGGACCTTGTAATCAGGCGTTAAGGGTCGGCGCCGTTTACGGCGCCGTAAAACCCTTAACGCCTGACTCGTAATGAGGCCCATGGAGGCGAGTATTATCCCTCGATTCCCTCCCAGTTTGGCTCACTGGTTACTACCTGGGGTACTTCCAAGAACAAGACATTAAAAAGATGTAGATGTTTCGCCTAACAGCCACCCTCTTCCGGTTCCCAGCTTTTGTTTTGTAATAGTTAAAAGGCTATGGGGGGGTTTCTTATTTTCTTCAACTGGTCCTATTTATATCCCCAATACACTCAAGAGGAGTAGAAGGTGCCCCTTTTTTGTAATTAAACATGTATCAGGGAAAATATACACCCTTAGTTTTCCTCAGGGTAGTGAGGAGCTTTTTCAAATTGTTTTCTACTCCCATGAATGGGTTCCTAGCACCTAGCATTGCAGAGTTTTTACCTAAAATTCCTCTGCTTTAATTATCATGCCTTTAGTTTGTCTTGTCTCTCGAATAAAATATGAGGGGAGGGAGAGTGTCAGTGTTATGATGAACTCTATATACTTTCTCAGTTACCTACTGCCAATTATTTAGCAATTCTGAGTTGGTAGTTCCACAGATTAGACAAGGATAATGCAAACTCTCATATGCACATGCATATAGTTGGAACTTGCTGTGTTTAGGGTAAATCATCTTCCTTATTCTTTCCCTTTTCAATATTATGTAATAGGGTTCTCGCTATGTTGCTTATTTTAAATATAACCTTGGTAAGTATTAACTTGTCCCTTCTGTGGAAATGTTCTCTACCGAAGGAGGTTGAATAATGCCCCTTTTTCTTTTCTGAATAGTGGCCAGATGCATGTATCCCATTATCTCATGATGGACATTAAGGGGTCTCTCCCCTTTGTCTCTAACTTACACCATGCCTAAGAGAGCATCCAAGTGCAAGTGTTCCTTTGCTCATTCTTTCACTATCCAGTGTTTATACTACAGGCGTTACGTATCTGGGAGGACATGTATTCCCGTCCTCATATGGGGTTACCAGCCTCCTAAGGTCTAGCTCCCAATTTAGACACTTGGTCCCACCCCTGACAAGTTATTATGTACCATTATCCTAATGCTTCAAAGTAAGTTTGATAATGTCTTATAGTCTTGTCTATATGTCATAATACTTATGTTCTTAAGCGAGTAACAACTACATTTCCTATAGCTTATAGGCCCTTGGGAACCTCAGGGGTGCATAGAGTTATGATTAAAAGAACTTGATTTGTAGGTATAGCACAGAACCACAAGATCTTGGTTTTTCTTGAAAATAAATGTGCCTTTTTGTTCACTGGCTAAAAGAGGTTGGTGTTCTCCAGACTGTTAAATTAGTGGAATGAGGTTCGTGCATTACCATTTCTGTGTAGGGAATTGTGCACCCCATCAAAGCAAACTCTTCCTTAAATAAGGTTTTCAATTAATTAGGATAAATCAATGTTTGTTTCTGTTCACATTATTTCTTACTCTTTCAAACTTTTGTTTAATATCTATGCATGGTTTGCCTGGAGGTAACAGAGGTTATCATTTTCTTTGCACTGTGAACAAAGAGATATTTGTATTTGCATTTCCTATGAATAAGGAAGATCTATCGATCAATTAATCCAATGTTTTGATGATGGTAATATAATTTAGCTACTCCTACTGTTTCCATTTTTGTTATTCACAGTTGAACGTACTCTCGGCCGGCTAGCTGCTGTTCATTCTTATTTCTAAGAGAAATATGTTTTTGTTATTAAAGTGCATTTTGGTTCAAACAAAAAACGTTAGCACTACAAATAAACCATAATAATTACAATTAAAATAAAGCATCCTTGCATACAATCATTTCATTACATTTTTCAAATATTTCGACATAATGGAAAATGCATACATAAAATCTTTATTTTGGTCGAAAAAGCCATAAAAGTGCACAATAAAAAAGACAAATAAAGTGATACATGTGAAATGAGGGGATGCCACAGCCGGGAGAGTACAAAAAAAAATGAAACCAGTAGTTAAAAGGAGAGGCATATGAGTGGCAGCCTGAGAGAGTACATTAGTCTTAGATAGCAGTATGCCTATTATAAAAAATCAATTGAAAAACAGAGAAAATGTATAACGCAATAATCTAATAAGAATCTACGGATGTATTATAAAAGCATATATCCATTAAAATCCTCAGGTCTACACCACCTGCGTGATAGAATATCACAGTATGGGGCGAGGAGAGAGAATCTCGATGCCTCGCCCATGTCGGACTACTTTACTGATATACCCCATCAGCCCCCTCCATTTGCTTCATAGTAACCAAGCCCTATGTAGACGTCGGGGAAAGAACTAAACAAATTTAAGACCCGATGATCTTCGCATAGGCCATGGGAATTAGCAATGTAGGGCGGGAAGAGTGGGTCTCGCAGCCTCACACTCATTGGTCATCTTTGTTGCTAACTCCTGACAGCCCAACACACTTTCTTTTTGAGAGCCAGGCCCTGTGTATAAAACGAGCCGTAGCAAAGGTTACATGCAGGTTATCACATTGGCTCAAGAATCTTGCAGCCCCAGCTGTTTGGCGAATCCCCACCTCTCTCAAGGTTGGCTTAATATAGTTGTTTCTTAGGTTGATAGATCCCGCACAAATTAACAAAACGTGAATAATCGTTTCATTTGCAGCCCCACGCAAGGAGCACACACTTGAGTTGAATGCCCGCCAGTTTTTTGTAAAAGACGCGACAGGTAAGATACCCAGTCTAAATCTTAGATATAAAGATCTTTCAAATGGGGGCGAAATAGTATCCAGATATGATTTGAAACCTATAGGCAACCTGTATTCCAGATCACGGAAAATGTCTCAGTGCCTTTGGGAAAGATACTAACTTTCTAAAAACGCTCATGTATCTTTCTACTAGATTGTTAATAGACTCAAGTAGGAAGTGTCCATAACTTTGCTACCAGCCTCATACTTTGTTTTTATCCTTCTCATTTTTCAGAAGCTGTTGAGACTTTACAAGAGTTTGGAAGAAACACTTGGGGCCTCATTATGAGTCCGGTGGTAACCGAGGTGGTAAAACCGCCTGGTTACCACTGGACTCGTCCTACCATTCCGCCTCCGTGATTCCCGGAATTACCGGGGCATTACAACCCCGGTTTTCTGGGAATCACGGAGGCGGAATGGTGTTAATCCCCATTCCCATTGAGTCCTACAGGACTCAATGGGAATGGGGATCATGGAAACACCGGCAGCATCTCGTAATGCTGCCGGTGTTTCCTCGTCTGCCTGCAGGTGGGCGGTGTTAAACCTGCCAGGTCAAACCTGGCGGGAACATCACCTCCCGCCTGCAGGAGTCGGGATCAGGCGGTCCGGAAACAACGGTGGCGGCGGGTTTACCACCACCGTTATTTCCAGACCGCCTGATTTGTAATGAGGCCCTTGGTCTTTCGACTGGATGTTTGGATTTTCATCTCCCGGGCCCTGTTTTTTATTAAAGGAATTAATGTTGTTTCTGAGCGCTGAAGAAGCAAGAGAGCCTGATTACTTGGGGTTTTAATAGACTTGGACCTGTGCTGATTGGCTGTTCTGAGGGTCGTGGCCCTGGCTCTCTGGGTTGCTCCATTTATGTTCTCATTGAGAAATTGTTAACGGTACTTTTAAAAAGGTTTTTAAAGTGTATTTTTTCTTTGCTGCTGGACGAGTAGATCAAGAAGAGTAATGCACTATACCCGCCTCCATGTCTTTAATGGAATTTAAACCCCCCTCACGTTAGTCAGGGGGATTCGCCATTACAGATGGAAAGCTGTCAACTACAGGGATATATTTCACAGTGGTGGCATTGATTGACATCTGATGGCGAGTGAAGCTTGATTTGTGCATTGTGTTCTTCTTCGTCTTGCTGATAGATTTGTATCCATCAGCTGTGATTTTTGGATACTGAGGCTTGAGCCTCATTACTCCATCTTCTCGGGTTGAGTATGTAGTCCTGGGTTAGGATTCTTCTTGGTCTGTGTGGACTTGTCACAGTAGTGCTGGTTTCACAGGGTCTTCGCCTTGAGATCTGTGCATGATGTCAATCGGAAACCCTGAAGTGAAATGCACCCCATTATTACTGGGGTGACTTTGGGAACAGCATTGCAGTAGTGTAGGTTGGAGGTGTGGGCTTCCCACTCAACTCACTCCACAACAACTCAAAAAGGACACTTTCAAAATCCTTGCAGAGAAAATGCAGCATCTCCCTGTCGTGACTTTGCAGCAGCCGTCTATGAATTCCATTATCCTCTGTCATGACGTCACAGTAGACGGATACAACATTCAGAAAGGCACATCTTTGTTGCACAATATATTCAAAACGAGGTAGATGCAGTGTTTCTTGTCCCATCATAAAAGCAGAACTACAAGTACCAGAATGCATAGGAACACCAAGCCCTGGCTAAAGCACTCATCGCAGACATGGGAGAATTTGGGCGCTCTGGATTCCGTTTGCTGCTAAATTCTTTACCACCATGTGTCCCTCCCCTCGGTAACCGGCTGCGGTTCTCATCTGTAGCTGACTGGGGCCCCCTTGTCCCCTTTAACCACCCCAGCATCCCCACGCCAAACGGCCGAGACCATCTAATTCCCCTGTGATCAGCAGCGCCGGCTCTGAAAGGCTCCACAGAGCGATGTAGTCTCGAACTCACGAGCTCTGCACATAGGTGTGAAAGGCGGTCTTGTTTAAAGAGGAAAGCGCGTGCCTTTTTTCATTTTCTTTAAAAAAAACACACGAGGCTAACCCTACCCAGCCCCCTCTTTCCCCACAGCCCGGGGCTTCCTTTCGTGGCAGAGGGTTGGATTGAGTGAGCCCCCCTGAGGCGAGCAGTGAGCTTGCAGAACACTGCCCACAGCATCTCCAGCCAGCAGTGCAAGTTTCCATTCCAGCTTCGCTCAGGATTTTGAGGCGATCCACCATGAAGATTCAGGCCTCTCTGCTGCTGGTGTGCACCCTCATGCTGCTTCTGGGTAAGCCCCTGCTCCCCTAACACCGACCCTATTTATTACATCTCACCCGGCCTCTATAGGTTACACACCCACTTACCACCACCCATACATTTCGCAACTTTCCTTCCCCAAACGTACAGTCTCTATATTATACCGCCCTCTGCTTGCCTTTGCCCTATCTCCTCGTATCCATCCCTTTCCTCTGTACTGCCCTAACGCCTCGTCTTCTTTTTCCAATATTACCATACCCTCCGTTTCACCTCCTTGCAACCTCTTCCAGTCTTCCTCCATTTTCCCACCCAGACCTCCCCTCCCGTCGCGGCATCTCCTCAGCGACCTCCTATCTCAGCTCCCCTCTTGCATTCCAGACCCTTTTCGGCTGGTCGGCACATTCCTGGCCGTGGGCACTTCGAGGGGGCGCTGTCCCCAAGGCCGAGCTCTGCTAACAAAGGGCTGTTATTCAATTCCGTGCGCATGAAATATCCGGGCTAGACCGTTAATTCCTTTTGAAATCACTGAGTTATTCCGTAAAAGAAGGGCGATGTCGACCGTGTCGTCGCATGTTTTAATGGAGCGCAGTCGCTGAATGAGTCCCTCTTGTGCGTGGAGTGGGCACCCGGGTGGATGCAAGGACGAGTTGAGAGAGTGAATCTAAAATGGGTGCACGGATTCGTGAGCTAAACTGATCTTTTTCCAGTGAGGCCTCCATGCGGTTGTGTGGAAATGGGCTGAGGGCTGCGTTAAGGTTTGGTGGGAACACATTAGTGGGCCTCATTATATGTTTGGTGGTATCGATCCGCCAGGATACCACCAAACGGAATTTGGTGACCAGCACTTGGTCTGGCGGAATTACCGGCACATTCCACTGCCAGTAAGAGTAAATAAATCCCCATTCGATGGAGGACTCCATGGGGGGATTGCCGGTATAACCAGGACTTGTAACACTGGTGCTGGTAATACCGGCTGTTTTTCCTGATGGCGTACCTGACTTACCTCCAGCTCGTGATTGGAGTTAAATCAGGCCACCGTCGGCACACTGGTAGTATACTGGTGCAGTAACTTGCCGGTAAACAGAATTGCTGGCACGTTGACACTGCACCGGCATACTCCTAATGATGCCCAGTATACCTTCTATCCCGACCAGCTGATGTTGTTTCAGGGGTGGTGGGGGCCCATTTCAACATGATGTTTAGCACCCCCTTGCCTTACAAAAAATTTAAACTGTATTGGGCACTGTGGGGTGCTTAAATTATAATGTAGTCTAAAAAATAGCTGCAAAAATATCGCGGCACAGCCAGCAGGGAAGTGAAATGGCAGATGTCTGCTGAAAAGCTGTTCATCGCTCTTTGACAGGAGGGTGCTAATGTCTAGAAACCAGAGTAAAAAGGCAATGAGGTGATGCAGGGGAGGTGACGGCCTGGGGGCGCCAGCATAAGGCAACCGGTAACGTGCTGCACACATTTAATGCCTGAAAAAAAGGTCTGTTCTGTGTCATAAGACTGCCATCTTTGCAGCTGCTCGGCCCCATTTCACCTGAAAAGATTGAAAGGCCCTGCTGCTATCCCTGCCTGCTACTTATGCCCATATTGTCCTAATATCACCTACACAAGTCCAAATTGTAATGGCCAAACACTGGTGTAAATTGCAGCCCACATGTCTAACCATAACCACAATTTGTCAAAAAAGTTAACGTTTTGATATCGTCAAAATTCTGTAATTTAAGGCAATTTTGAGTGGTCTCGTATATCTAATTTGTAAAGTTTTGGAGGCCTCTTGGTGCATTTAACAGTATACAACTTTCTTACAATTCAACAAACATCCAGGCAGTAAGTTACAGGGCGCATTTGTGTGATGTCATGGCACTTATTTAAACATTAAAATCCGGATGGGCGGGGGCTTTTTCGGGCCAGGTTTTGCCCGGGCCAGTTAGAGGCCCAGGAGAAACAAAGACTTTATTGGTTAGTCAGGAGATCTCCTGCACTGGTAAAGGCCCCGGCCCGAGGGATTTATTGCCATTACCATCCCAGCATGCTTACTGGGATGCTAATAGCTGGGTTTTTTGTTGAGAAACGGCACGGTTGCCATTTCTCAACTTGAAAAAACACAACGATGACCGCAATGAATTAGGGAGAAGGAAACTACATTTAGTACCTTCTCCCTTTCCATGGCGGCCATTGCTGTGACGAGATGCACCAGTGACACTGAGTGTTCCCGGCACCGGCGAGGGATAAAGGAGCGCAAGGTAAGTGAGGTGGGGGTGGGTGAGTGATTTTGAAATTGAGGTCGGGGTGAGTGGAAGGAGAGTAAGAGGAGCGCGGCGCCTGGTACGCTCTTACCTGAATATCAGTGGGGAAGATGGTGGCCTCCCGCTTCCGAGGAGGTTCATAGTGGGGGAATTACCATGAGGTAAAGACCCTGTTAGAAACTTCAGGATTGGCTGGGAGCTACAAAGGAGGACAACGTTTCCTGCAAAACGACCTTGAGCACATTGCGCATATCCAACTTTTAGTATAGTCACCGGCCCTTGGTAAAACCCAAGGCACCATCTGTTAAAGTACACTATATCATCAGAATGCCTCATGTGATAAAGTGCCCCGCCGTTTGCATCGGAATACCGTGTCAGGGGTTTGTCTTTGCTGACTACCTTCAGATGGTCCAGCCTGTGATACCTCGGCCAGAAAGAAAAGACCAAGGAAGATTCTTAGTAGAAGGGACGTCAACGCCTGGTGCAGGAGCCTGAGAAATGCTGACCTGCTAGTTCGAGGCAAGGGGCTGTGGAGAAGCAGTGAGATGAAGCTGTGCTGTGTGCAATTGACAAATGTGTGCCACAGAGCCACCCAACAGCAGGAATAAGGACAAGACGAGAATCCCTGTTGGACTGGAGAAGAAAAGGGCAACGTGAGAGAAGGCAAAAGAGGGAAGTCCGGCAGATAAGCAACACAGCCGGGGCTGTTCTAATCTGCTGGAGAGAGTCCTGCCGTATGGACTCAGACCTGAGGGCAGACTGGGAGACGAGGAGGAGGAGACGATGGCCAGAACCATATTATGAGATTGACATCCATCTGTGTGGAGAAAACGGCCAAAGGCAGAGACACAGAGACGAATGAACCAGGACTAAACCCTAATGGTCTGAGCCGCATTGAGAAGAAGTGCTGCATGACGGAACCTGAAGAGCGAAACCCTTGACGAATCAAAAGCGAACTCTTCATGCCGGAACTTTGAAGAGTTCCTGGGGCATGGTGATTAGGCCCAATGGAAAATAAACAAATCATCCAAGAAGAGCTTTTCAGAACTCCTAAAAAATCCTGAGAAAGAAGTAGAGCATGACGACATTGCATGCTGGAGTTGGGAGTCGGAACTCCTGAGCATCATGGGAAATAGCAGGACCTTAAAAGCCCAAATTGCGGGCTGGATCTGGAGTTCTGAAACCGTAAGTAAGAGACTGCTAATGGAATACTGTGGATGCTGAAACTTGGGGGCTGATCTGTCAAAGTATCCTGGTAAAGTGACCCCCCCTAATACTACTAGAAATATATTAACTCTCAGTGGACAAGTGTGAGACCTGACAATCTTGCAGAAAGTGTGTCAAATTAAGGTTGTGTTTAACGTTTACATCCCCGTTCAAATTTCCATGTTATTGAGTCTGTATGTTCCTAAACAGCCGCCAGCACTGGTTGGTGAGAATTCAATTTCCATCTAGCCAGGGGCTTCTTTTCTTTACTAGTATGGTAAGCATTTTGAATTTCCCTAGCATCCAAGATTGGGTGAATATTTCCCTCTTAATTGAGCAACTTCAACGGGAACCAGAAATACTTTCTACCAATCCCCTTCAAGATGGGAAACAATCTGAGTGTCCTCTTTTATTCTACCCCAAAACCTTGATGCAATGCTTGTCCTTCCTCACTTTCCCTCTATGAGTGCAAGCATCCATGGCAATTATCCTCTCCCACATATGTGAATGGGCTGTCCAGCATGTTCAGAACACAGCGGCCAGATTCTTACTCCATCCTGGCTCGAGAGACCACATACCGCAGCCATCCTGCTGCCTGCTGGCACCTTGTCTCCCACTGGGCCAGGGTTAAAGCACTTTCAACTCTGCACCCATTCTGTCTAAGGCTAGTAGATAATGCACACATATGCTGGAGCGGATCCGGCCTTCAACATATGACACCACATGGTAGTTCCAAACCTTGAGAGTGTGCATCGGGCTGGCGGTGGGAGTGCACGTCTCACCTTCATGAAAGCTCAGAAAATCTGCTTTTTAGTTCTATTTTTGTAGTCGACATAGATACTTTTTTAGAGGACACCCACATTTTAGGGGTTCAGGTGCTGATGAGAGGTAAAATGAATTTCAATCTTAACTGACCGTTGCATCACTCCCTGCAGACTGGGCCTGAAGTCTCCAGTGCCAGGATGATAACAGATAACAGAGGCAGGCACCGGAGGGCCTAAGGTCTAGAGGAAACTAAATACATCCGGTCATACAGCACCAGATGTACATGGGATGTGCCGCATGACCAATGACGGAATCCGACATCTCTTTGCAGGCACTCTGTCACTACGACCAACGTGGCCCGCTGTCACACATGTATGACAAAGTGCAATATAGTACAGTCCTCAGCATGTCACAGCCCTCCTCAGAGCCTTGCTTTTTGGAACTCGTACCACTCCCGCTCCCTGAGAACCATGTGCCTAGAAGTGAGAGAGAGAGAGAGAGTGACAGAGAGAGAGAGAGAGAGAGACAGAGAGAGTCAGAGTGTGTGTGTGTGTGTGACCATCAAGTCCATAAGAACGCATGATGTGCACCAAACAGATGCCTCCCACATAACGTGTTTTTGCCCATGTCACCTGCCGAGACGGTTAGATGCGTGTTTTGCGGTCATATCAGGAAGGTATTTACATGTACAGAGCGGCCTTTAAAGATGCTGCGGTGGCTTCATCTGCTGCCATGGTGACCGGTAAAAACCCACTGATATTCTTGGAATAACTGTGTTTTAGCTGCTTGCATCACTCTCGCAGATGATTGCATATAAGAGGCCATTCCTTCACTTCATTGATGTGAATGAACACTGAAAGCATTGGCCCAACAGAAGTACTATTTTTCACTTATGTTAGACAATAGGCCAGCTAGAAATGTATTTTATTTATTTATGTTAATCTTTATACCACGCCACATGCCCGTGGGCCTAAGGGCGCACAGATAAAGGGCGAAAACACATATAAAGGAATTTGAAAGAACTTTGAAAAGCTGTGCAAGCTAATGTACAGAGTTCCAAACAGAACTTTTACAAAGATTACTAAAAATCAATTAATAACAACACTCATTTTGTTTCACAAAACAGTAAGAATAAAAAATAAAATCGCCTATTTAAAATAGAATAAAATACCAAATTCATTCATATATTCATTTGGGCTCCCATTCCCGTCCAGCTGTTCTGAGGTCTTCTCTGCACTTCTTATGCTAACGCCATAGGAGGTGACAATGGTGAATCTGTCAACCCCAGACCTCACTCAGTGTTATCATGTTCAGTTCAGGGATGGCATGCACCATCCGAGACATTTGTGGTGGAATGTGGCTTTTCATGTAGGTTTTTTGAATGACCACAGAAAGAATTGTGGAAAAGTAATTTGTACATCAGAATTTTCCCATTAAAAATCACATTCACTATTAGAGGGGTGGCGCATTGGGTTTAGCAATTACTCACACTTGTGAACTTTTGAAATAGTTGGCAAGTAATCTTGATTGATATTTTAATGTCAATAGTGTATTTCTTTTATTGAGATGGTAAAATGGTCCGAGAGTGCTGTCTTGCAAAGGAATTAGTAAAACGTGTTTTTTTTAAATGTCATATTAGTCCGTTTTTAATGTTTACAGTATGCTGCAAGCAAAACATTTCTTTCCACAATGCAGTGAAGGTGTTAGGTTTTAAAAATAAAAGGCAGTCCCTTTACACATTGAGAAGGAAAGTGCAATGCATATAAATGCAGGGAATTTGTAATAGCCCCCTTTGCTTTCAAGCAAATTCAGCAACATGAACATTGAAAATTGCCATAACAATAAGAAGTATCACCACAACTTGTGAGGATCATGTTTTAAGAGCTGATTGTCCCCATCAGAATTAAAAATACAATGATACAAGTCTCAATGGAGAAATCAAATATTAATATGAAGTAGAGGAGACTAAGATCAAGTAAATAAGGACGGAAAGTCCATGAGAAGTTTGAGTATCTGATAGGGAATTGTTTTGAAGTAAGACGCCACCAGGGCCTACTTCCTGAATACTGTAAGCGCCCTGATGAAGACCTACATGTATAGCTCGAAACACATGTCAGCGCCATACCAGTAAAAAAAGATTGTGTCAAGAAGATGTATGTTTTTTTATATATTTTTTTGTATAACGGTGTATTAAAAACAATACCATATATAATGTCATGTATATATGGTTTCTGCAAAATTCTGAGCGTGTAGCATAATTGGTCTACAGCTGTTTTGGAAATTCTCTGCAGATAGATGCCACTGTATCCTAAAATGAAGCCTTACTTCTGTGCACAACGACTGATTCAAGGGCTTTTGAAGCAGGTGCAATGTCTACACGCGCGACAATTAGCCATCAGTACCAGAAATCAGAGTGTGACGTTTTAAGCGGGTCGGCTTTTTCCCTTGCTACTGACGGCTATATCATCTGAAAGGCAATAACATGCATTTATGTGGTTAACCATCAGTTGGGCAGAGGCATGACTGTCAGCAATTAGAAGAAATTGGCATTTGTTGACTACCGACTTAATTCACAAAGATTTGCATGGAAGCAGATCAGGAGATGCCAGCCAATGTGCGGCTGCTTGCCTATTCCCGATTCACAAAGCTAGAGCGGATCTGGGGATGACTGGAGCATCTCAGAGATGACCATGAGAAATTCTTTGAAATGTCCTGCACAAATGCATTCACAAAGACGATCCAACCCTCTCCAGATTTTCTCCAGTTGTGGGCTTTGCAAATCGGGTATAAGGATGCAGGTGCAAACCTGGAGATACTCGAGGGCATTTCCAGATTTGTACAAATCTTCGAAATAAGGCCCCATATGGCTAACTTTCTTGAATGCACATTCTTTCTGGAATTGGTTGGATAAATTCATATATCTTGGTGGAGTTGAAGAGATCGGACTGCTTACCACTTTTGCAATGAACCTGTCCCTGTCACAACCATAAGCTTTGTGCCATTGTCTCTTGAGAAGTACAGTAGAGACTTCCCATGAGATCATTAGTTTCAATGCAAGATCTAAGCGGGTTCAGTTCAATGTGTGTGATTATTGGGCTGAAGGCCACGTGGTTCTCTGCCTCACTTCCCTTGCTTTGTGTGATTATAACTCTTGTCTATCAGATATCCTTCCACATTCCTATTAAATATCACTTTTACTTCTGCATACCCATATGATACTTGAATAAGACTCGTGAAGATGTCAGTGCTTGCAATACTATGTTTGGTGTGTATATACCTGTTACGTTCCATGCAAAACTGCAATACGTGTCTGAGAAGCTTCGTGGATGCGACCATGTTACCCTTCTAGTGGTTGGAACATAGTTACACTAGTTCTTCTAGCGTGTGCATGACTTGAAAGGAAAATTGTTTTCAATAGTAATAAAGAATGTATTTGAGGAGAGTGGAGAGCTCTCACTTCGAAAATTCCTCTGTGGGGCCGACCTCTTCACAATGAGCACTCTGGCAAGACATTTTCCCACTTTTTGAACCTTTGTCCCTAGTTTTGTTGCAATCAGATGCTTCTTCTTATGGCTACAAGACGTCTGTCTTCTTTGGGGCCTTAACAGGCAGCTGCGCTCGGAAGACTCATGTGGACTCTGAGGTTTTGTGTACTAGTGTTGTGTTGCTGACAGCACTGATAAGAACACAGTGTGGCATCAGCCCATTTGTCGTGGAATTGCCAAGCTTGCATGATTTTTTACTAATGGGATCCCCATGTTCGAGAATGTATTCTTTCTACCCACGGAAAAACTGCGGTGAAGTTAGCATTCATGTTTGGCTAGGAGGCGGGGCTGACCGACAGAGCACAACCATGAACGCTGGAAGGTACCATTCAGTGGCAACCGAAGACAAACTGTCAAAACTAACCAATGTACTAACCAATTCCCCCTTTCCTGCTCCACAAACATAACCAACACCACTATACACAACTAGGGGCCAGCTACACTATACATAGACACACCCAGAATTAATCTAATTTCTCACCCTCAACTAACTCTGAGACTCTGGAAATAATCTTAGACGGAACATACCAATGCACATTATCCATAAATCCTTCGACACTTCACAAAAGCACACCAAGACAACTCACTCAAACACCTAACAGACATCCGTGACACTGGACCCCCTTATGGATACAACTAACCAGTGCGCACAGCCATAACCCCACACTAACCTCATACGACCCACACACCCAACATAAATCACCAGCACAAATCCAAGACATTGAGTCTTACCATTACGGTTACAACAAGCAGGGCCTCTCAACCAATTCCCACACTCAAGACAACACACACATATGCCAGTTTCCCCAGGTTCCGAACCTCTCCTGTCATCCTATCCTCGCTAACACACCCCACCCTCCGATCTTTCAGAGCGATGTGAGCGCCTGGAGACTGCCCTAGGGTGGTAGCAGGGCGTGGTATAAATCAACATAACATAACATATGTGAATCATGACTTAACACTGAAAGGCTTTCCCCCCTGTAAGTTCACCATCCTTACTATGTGTTCACTTGGCTCCAATGCGACGGACTTACATACATTCTTGAACTGATCTGGAGGGCTCTGGTTCTGAGAAACAGCTAGTTTTATTAGGTTAGTTCTTATCAGGTTTTCTTGTTCTGCAGCTACCCAGGATAGAGCCCTTCAGGTAACCCATTCCTATAGCTTTCAAGGTAAGCACTGTCAGATAACTCTGTTATGCAGCTATCAAGGTTAGCGCCTCTCAGGTAACTCAGTTCTGCAGCTATGCAGGGTAGTGCTTGTCAGGTAACCCTGTTCTTGTGACATTTCCAAAGCACCATTGGTCTCTGTGGTGCCGTTGGACGCACAGACGCGTATCGTCCATTTTTCTTTGCAAGATGGCGGCACGTATCAGAGGCGACGGTGCAGTTTTTTCTCTAGCTGGAAACAGGAAGTCTCTGCCTCATACGCAGTTCACAGGATATCAACCTTTCGTAACAACGCAAGGATGCGTTGCTACTCCGTTTACCCAACGCTCCGTGAGTTCGAATTCTAGGCTTACTTTCTGTCTCTGTCCTTCCCAGTTTTCTATGTGCATAGATTTAATTTTCAAATCTTCTTTCCAGACTGTTCGAATCCCTGGACCAACATCGCTCATCCATACTCCCCTTACACTGAACTCTGTCTCCTTCATTCGTCCGGCACGGACCCGCGAGATTCACTTTCACACAGCCTCATTCTTCCAGCGGCTACCCCCGGATCGCTTTAACAGAGAGAACTCCCACAAGCATTCTCTGGCCTTTGGCTACCCCAGACGCTTAGCTCAGCAAGGCTCTCTCATTTCCCCTTTCCAGGTACTTACCCATTTCTTTAAAATCTCTTTCGCCCCTACTTCCAGGACTTACTATTCTATTTATCTTTTACGCTCAGCATTGCCACGCTAAGCTTCTCTCTCCCGAATACTGACGTCTTTTCAAAAGTACCGTTCACTCCAAAGGGTATGTCACTCTAATTCACTCGCCTCTTGTAATTTCCAACTCCACCTTAAAACACAATCTAACTCCTACTTTCATTATTACTCAGACAGAACATTCTCTGAAGACTCCCGAAGGAATCCTCATGAAGGGTCATCACTCCTGAGCTGACGGCATCCCGGATACAGGGTTTTTTCCCCAGAGGGTTTCCCTGGAACAGCTCTCCCCCTGATGACTAATCT
This sequence comes from Ambystoma mexicanum, assembly GCF_040938575.1. Classification (NCBI taxonomy): domain Eukaryota; kingdom Metazoa; phylum Chordata; class Amphibia; order Caudata; family Ambystomatidae; genus Ambystoma; species Ambystoma mexicanum. The sequence continues at coordinate 375,424,493 of NC_090926.1, read as the reverse complement.
AGTCGCCGCAGGAGTGGAGGAGGTTCAGGGAGATTCTCTATATGTTCCTCCTGCATTAACCCTTCGAACACAATCAGACCCTCACAGATTTCCAGTTTTGGGTGAGTACTCTGCTATGGTATGCTCAAGAACTTTATCTCTGCAATAATTGTGATAGTTAGCAACACCCAAAAAAAAGAAGGTGAAATAAGTATTCAGAGCATATCATAGTATTGTATTTCACCCATTTCAGGAAGAAACACTATGGGCCCTGCACAACAGCAACAGCTGTTGGCGGCATTTCAGTCTTTAACTGCAGAGGTACAATCATTAAAACAAGAAAACATGATGTTACAACAGCAAATGGGAAGAGCTCCCAGCTGTTCTGAACTACCTCCAGGTCCAGTTCCTGGAGGTCAATTCGATGGCAATCCCCATAAATTGAAAGCCTTCATAGAGGCCTGTACAGTCCAATTCGCTTTCAAAACCTCCTTCTTCCATAATGATAGGGACAAGGTAGGACATAGGATCTCTCAACTAACCAGTCCTGCCCTAGCCTGGGCGACACCTCTGGTCATGTCTAATAATCCTTTGTTAGATTCATTTCCTGCCTTCTTGAACAGCTTAAAGGCTATGTTTGGTCGAAGGAGATCACAGTCTCAGCCTAAGAACAGTTGCTAGATTACAGACAAGGGTCTCAAGATCTACTCTCATATATTACTAAATTTAAGCAATTAGCGGCTGGTACTTCCTGGGCAGATGATGCATTAATAACATTGTTCAGAAGAGGATTAAATGAGGAATTGAAGGATGAGGTTTCAAGAATTCCGAGACCTCCCGACCTGGCAGAGCTTATAACTTTAGTTATGCAGCTGGATTATCGTCTGCAAGAACGGCATAGAGAACGCCGTCGACATCGAGGGGCCCGTGCAGATTTTACTTCTACCAACATCAAACCTCATAATTCTGAAGAACCCATGCAAATAGGGTCCGCTCGAGGACCACTAACGCCTGAGGAACGCACCCAACGCTGCACATTGGGTCTGTGCATGTACTGCGGATCAGGGGAGCATATCCTTTAGAACTGTCTCATCGCCCCCCCTCGAAGGTCGGGAAACGCTCGAACCCTTCCGTCAGTGGAACAGCGGAAAGGGGATCAATAATAGGTTCCTCAACATCAAAGTCTTTTTCACATACCACCAACATTTCTGAACAAACTATGGTGGTTCTTCAAGCAACCATTTTTGTGGGACCTGACAAGTCTGTTGAAGTCTCAGCCTTAGTTGATTGTGGCACTGCAGGGAACTTTGTTGATCATTTGTGGGCACAACGACACGGGATACCCCGTTCTCCTAAGGATGTCTCAATTCCCGTTGAGTCCCTTGATCTCAGGTCCTATTAAAGAACAAACTCAACCTCTACAAATGACTATAGCTTCACATGAGGAATCCATAGTCCTAGATGTAATTCGTACAGCACATTATCCTGTGATACTCGGTTTGACCTGGCTTCACCGTCACAACCCTTTTATCAATTGGGTGGCTGGAACTTTGTTCTTGGGTTCAGAGTTTTGTCTCTCCAATTGTTTATCAGGAGGAGCAGTTGGGGCACGCTCCAGGCTTCCAAATCCCACGCAGGAGCCCAGGACCAATATATTAAACCATATCCAAGGTTTGCCTAAGGAGTATCAAGCCTTTCATAATGTATTTTCCAACTCTGAGCGTGCAGAATTACTTCCTCACCGCCGAGATGATTGCAGTATTGAGATTATTCCTGACGCTCCGATTCCTTTCGGAAGAATGTATATCCTGTCTTCTCGAGAAAAGGAAGTTCTTAAAGACTACCTACAGAAGAATCTACACAATGGCCTGATAACTGAATCCACTTCACCTGCTGGGGTGTCGCTGTTTTTCATCCCTAAGAAGGATACAACTGAGCTCAGACCCTGTATAGATTACCGTGGGTTAAATAAGATCATGTTTCCCAGATCGATACCCCATGCCCCTGATTCCGGACATATTGGAGGCAGTCAAAGGGGCGACAATCTTCACAAAACTGGATTTGCGCAGAGCTTACCATTTGATAAGAATTATGGCTGGAGATGAGTGGAAGACAGCTTTCCGAACACCCTTCGGACATTATGAATATAGGGTGATGCCCTTTGGGTTATCTAATGCCTCGGCTGTTTTTCAGCGGTTTATGGACCATCTCTTCTCTGATATTCTGCTGCACAATGTCATCGTCTATTTAGACGATATTCTTGTATTTTCTTCATCAAAGGATACTCACATTCAACATGTTAGAGAAGTACTTAGAAGACTCAACAACAATCATCTACACTGCAAATTGGAGAAACGTGAGTTTCATAAAGACAAAGTAACATATTTGGGATACATATTATCATCTCAAGGTATTTCCATGGATCCTCGAAAAGTAGAGGCCATCTCAAATTGGTCTCCCACTGGAAGCGTGAAGGAATTACAAAGGTTTCTAGGTTTCGCCAATTTCTATCGGCGATTTATTACAAATTACTCGGAAATTAGTCTTCCTCTGACAGCACTCCTTAAGAAAGGAACCGAATTCCAGTGGTCCCCAGAAGCTCGATTAGCTTTTGATGCCTTGAAACATAAGTTTGTTACAGGTCCCATCTTGATCACCCCAGAGCAAAGTAAACGGTTTATTATAGAATCAGATGCATCTCATCGCGCTTTGGGGGCCGTTCTCTTACAAGAAAACGATCAAGGGGTGGAATGTCCCGTCGCTTACTTATCCAAAACTCTTTCCCCTTCGGAACGAAACTATTCCGTCCTCGAGAAAGAGTTACTTGCGATAAAGAGGGCCTCTGAAGGTGACATTTACTATTAGGAGCTCAACATGCCACCGAGGTACGGACAGATCACAGTAATCTCAGAGCTTTGCAATAGGGTCAGACTAGGAATAGTCGACAAGCTTGTTGGGCCCATTTCTTTTCTCCTTATAATATAGTCTTCACATTCATCCCAGGAAGAGTCAGTCTCAGGGCAGACGCCCTTTCGCAAAAAGAATCCTCTGAAGCCTTCCCCTTTCGAACAGAACCCTTATTTCCTAAAGCTCGATTTGTGTACACTGTTACTACCTTCCTACAGCTGGTTGCTGATGCCACTTCCCTATGGCAACTAAATAATCCTAGAGCTACGGAAGATTTGGATCTCGAAATATCACAAGGTTGTGCCTATCAAGGGAAGAGATTGTTTAGACCATCTGAAAAACTACAAGCCATGGTGATGCAATTCAGTCACAATCCTCTCATGGCTGGACATAGAGAGATCACTAATACTACAGATTAGTCCGTCAACATTTCTGGTGGCCGACCTTGGTACAGGATGTACAAGACTAAGTGTCAGCATGTTCAGTATGCTTACAAGCAAAAACTTCTCGCACCCCTCCTTTGGGTCTTCTCGCCACCATGCCGATACAAGACCGTCCTTGGCAGATGATATCCACTGATTTTGTAGTAGACCTACTGATTTCAGAGGGATGCACTACAGTCATGGTCATAATAGACTACTTCACTAAAATGGCGCATTTCGTCCCGCTCCCTAAAGTACCATCCGCAGTTCAGATGGCCAAAATTTTCATTACTCAGATTTTCTCGTTGCATGGTCTTCCTGACTCTATAGTCTCAGACCGGGGCCCTCAGTATACTTCGAGGTATTGGAAACAAATCTGCAAAAGCCTGAACATGACCCGATCATTGAGTTCAGGTTTCCATCCGCAGACCAACGGGCAGACTGAACGCCTGAACCAGACCTTGGAAGGATAGCTCCGTTGCTACATTTCTGCCTCGCAAGACAATTGGTGTGAACTACTTCCTTTAGCGGAATTTGCATATAATAATCCTCAACATGCAGCCCTAAAAAAGAGTCCTTTTTTTGTTCCCAGTGGGTTCCATCCTCCTTGTTTTCCGGTGGGACTTGCCTCTCCTTCTGTCTTTCCAAGTATGGCTGATCTACTCTTGAACATTCATGAGGGTCACAAAGCGTCTTTGAACTCTCTTAAATCTGCACAGGAGCGGGTTAAACGCTTGGCAGACCGGCATCGTACCCCAGCTCCCTCTTGGGTACCTGGAGATCTGGTTTGGTTGGCATCCAAATTCCTACCCCGTCACTTGGTGCCTTCTAAACTCTCACCTAAGTTCTTTGGTCCCTTTCCTATTCTACATCAGATTGGTTCAGCGGCCTATCATCTTAAGCTGCCGCCTTCTTGGTCTCGGATACACCCAGTGTTTCACGTCTCTCAATTAAAAAGGGACGTGAAGGACCGTTTTGCTAGACGCTTGAGGGTCAACCCTCCTCCTGTCGCAACTCCATCAGGCCCTGAATATGAAGTGGCTGGTATCTGTGACTCACGATGTTTTAGGGGTCGCCTTCAATACCTTGTTGATTGGAGGGGTTACTCCCAGGCCGAGCGTTCCTGGGAGCCGGCCTCTGCTGTCCATGCACCTCGTTTGGTTCGCCTTTTTTACAGGCGTCATCCTGGTAAACCTGGTGCCCCTGCCCTTCGGAGGGGGCATACTGTGACATTCCCAAAGCACCATTGGGCGCTGTGGTGCCGTTGGACGCACAGACGCGTATCATCCATTTTTCTTTGCAAGATGGCAGCACGTATCAGAGGTGACGGTGCAGTTTTTCCTCTAGCTGGAAACAGGAAGTCTCCGCCTTATATGCAGTTCACAGGATATCAACCCTCCGTAACAACGCAAGGATGCGTTGCTACTCCTTTTATCCAACGCTCCGTGAGTTCGAATTCTAGGCTTACTTTCTGTCTCTGTCCTTCCCAGTTTTCTATGTGCATACATTTAATTTTCAAATCTTCTTTCCAGACTGTTCGAATCCCCGGACCAACATCGCTCATCCAGACTCCCCTTACACTGAACTCTGTCTCCTTCGTTCGTCCGGCACGGACCCGCAAGATTCACTTTCACACAGCCTCGTTCTTCCAGCGGCTACCCCAAGATCGCTTTAACAGAGAGAACTCCCACAAGCATTCTCTGGCCTTTGGCTACCCCAGACGCTTAGCTCAGCAAGGCTCTCTCATTTCCTCTTTCCAGGTACTTACACATTTCTTTAAAATCTCTTTCACCCCTACTTCCAGGACTTACTATTCTATTTATCTTTTACGCTCAGCATTGCCACGTTAAGCTTCTCTCTCTCTAATACTGACGTCTTTTCAAAAGTACCGTTCACTCCAAAGGGTATGTCACTCTAATTCACTCACCTCTTGTAATTTCCAGCTCTGCCTTAAAACACAATCTAAATCCTACTTTCATTATTACTCAGACAGAACATTCTCTGAAGACTCCCGGAGGAATCCTCATTAAGGGTCATCACTCCTGAGCTGACGGCATCCCGGATACAGGTTTTTTTCCCCCGGAGGGTTTCCCTGGAACTGCTCTCCCCCGATGACTAATCTAGTCGCCGCAGGAGTGGAGGAGGTTCAGGGAGATTCTCTATATCTTCCTCCTGCATTAACCCTTCGAACACAATCAGACCCTCACAGATTTCCAGTTTTGGGTGAGTACTCTGCTATGGTATGCTCAAGAACTTTATCTCTGCAATAATTGTGATAGTTCTGCAGCTATCAAGGGTAGCATCAATCAGATTAATAGTTTCTGCAACAATCAAGGGTTGCAGCCATCATAAAACCCAGTTCTGTAACTATGAGGTTTAGCGTGCATCAGATAAATCTGTTTTGCAGCTATAAAGGGTAGCGCCCATTAGGTAACCCTCTTCTGCAGCTATCAAGGTTGGCACCCATCAGGTAATCCTGTTCTGTAGCTGCCAAGGTTAGTGCCCATCGGGCAACTCAGTTCTTTAGCTATTAAGGGTAACAACCATAAATTAGCCCAGTTCTGCAGTGATCAACGGTATCACCCATCAGGCAAATTTGTTCTACATCTATCCAGGGTAGCACCCATCAGGTAACCCGGTTCTGAAGCTATGAAGGGTGGCGTCCATCAGATAAATCTGTTCTGCAGAAATCAAGGGTAGCGCCCATCAGGTAACCCTCTTCTGCAGCTATCAAGGGTGGCACTCATCAGGTAATCCTGTTCTGTAACTGCCATGGTAGGTGCCCATTGGGTAACTCGGTTCTTTAGCTATCAAGGGTAGCGCCCATAAAGTAACCCAGTTCTGCAGCTATCCAGGTAGCACCAATCAGACAACTCTGTTCTACATCTATCCAGGGTAGCACCCATAAGGTAACCCAGTTCTGAAGATATGAAGGCTTGCGGCCATCAGGTAACCCTGTTTTGCAGCTATCAAGGTTTTCACCGCTGGGGTCATGCTATTTCATGTCTATCGATGGTAGCACCGATCTGTTAACCCTGTTTTGAAGCTATCAAAGATGGCCTCCAGCAGGTACGCCTGTTCTGCATGTATCCTGTGTAGCACCCACCTAGTAAGCTGTTAAGTTTGACAGCTTAGTTGTGCAGTGGCTTGATAGGTTTGGACTGCCAGTGGAATACATAAACCAGAACTGCCCAGGGTTATGTGGTCTATTATCAACATGTTGCCTTGAACTCCTTGTTCACTGACAACTGCTGATGTACATGGATGTGTGAGTGGAAAGGATAGAAAGACAACTCGCCTTCCCCACATATTTTTAAATTGTTTTTATTTTTCTTACTGTTGGTTATCTCAGACTAACCCAGTTACATTTAGAATGTTACCTTGCCATTGAAAATCGGACTTGCACAGCAATGCTGCAGAGCAAGGGGACGGACTTACATTTTCTTTCTTTAATTAATTATTTATCAATAAGTACAAATAAACACAAATGCACATGTTCCACTATTATCCGTTATTATAAGAGACTTTTATTTTTGTCTCTTTCCACGAAAAATCTTTAGCCACACAGAAACACCTCCATGGAAATATCCGAAAAAATGACCTTCGCCAGCCTTTCCATTTAACCTCGGACAGAAATACAATCGAGTCCCCTTTGTGGAATACACCGTGCAGCCATGGCCCACCTAGTGTTCAGAGATAGCATTAGAATGCACCGCTCTTCAAAGGCCTCTCCAAGTTCAACATGTAAATACTCAGCTCAGAAAGCTTCACTGACACCACTCTGCAGTTTATATATGAGTCTGAGGAAGTGACGACGGCCAAAGCAGCATTGAAGTCTTCGAGAGACTGCATCAGACCTGGAGAAGGGACGTCATTTGGAGGTCCGACCACTGAGGTCTCCCTTGCTACCCCTTAAAAAAAATGAAAACAAATATTTGATACTTTTTTTTTTTTAAATGGAAGCTCCTGGGTTATGGCCAGCGCCATGTGGCTTTTTGTTTCTACAGTGGCTGGCTTTCTTGTTCAGGCCTCTTAAAAAAAGAACAGGGGGTTCCACAAGTGTAACAAATTGAGCAGTGACCTTAAATAAGAAAGAATAGGAATAACAAATAATTTGTCTTTCTAGAATTCTATACAAAAATTGCTAGAATCATTACGGGTTTTTCAGGCACACTTCAGGGGTGAGTGACTGATTTAGTCTATTCTTAAACACCTCAAATTCACAATGAAGTCAAAAACTTCCAAAAAGCATTTAGAGTAGAATAAGCATCCATTTCAGATTATGTATTTACTTTTTGCAAGTTGTAGTTATAGCATTTTTTTTTCTGCCGTTGTCTCTGTTAAGATCATTACACGACATTCCATCTCGGTGTTCGCTGTCACTTGACGACAAAATCCTTGTGCCTAGAAGCTTGTGTACATTGTAGAAATGTTTGACCATAGCACATAAACTGGCCCTTGATTTCATTGTGCCACAATTAATGCTTTGTTGCAATGTGTCTGTGTTCAGGATGTTTGTTTGCATGCATTTTATGCCTCCCTTGGCCCTGCACCTCCACCTGCTACAGAGGCAAAAAGGTGGGGGTCATTTTCAACTCCACTCTCTCCTTCTCTTCCCACATCTGGGACAGCTCCAAAAAGTCCCTCAACCAGCTGCACCTCCTCATAGGTACTCTACCTTTTCTCCCTTTCCCCCAAAAGCTCACCGTCTCCAGAGTCCTGGTTCTCTCTAGGCTAGACTACTGTAGCAGCCTCTTTCTCAATCTTCCTACCTCTACTCTCCGTCCGCTATAACTCATCCAGAACAGACCCGCAAGACTTATCCTTGGCCTCAAGCACCATGGGCCACATCTCTCTGGCGCTGAAATCCCTCCACTGGCTCTCCGTATCTGCTAGGATCAAGTTTAAGACCCTCTGCATAGTCCACAAGGCCTTCTGGGACATGTACAACGCTGTCTTCCTAAATACTCTCCTACCAGAGCCCTCCGCTCGTCCTCTTCCAACTCTCTGCGGGTGAGCCGTTTTTCCAAGCCAAGATTTGGGGGTAGATCTTTATCCTCTGCAGGTGCCTCCCTCTGGAACGGAGCTCCTTAAATTCCAGAAACTCCTCAAGACCTTCACGTTTCTCTCTACCTCCCCCTGCCAACCCCCTCTCCTTTTCTCTCCTGCTTCACTCCTCCTTCTCTTCCCTAACTCTGTTCTGTTTTTGCTGACCGGTCGCCTGGTTCACCTCCAGAGCCTCACAGGTACCAGGCTCCCCCACCAGTCTCTGCACTTGCCTCCGGGCATCTGCGCTATGTTCAGCACTACGGCGCTTTCAGCAAATGTTCCAAGAGATGGGTAAGTAACTCTCTGCACTTAACCCAGGGCCCTGCTGGACTGGGCATATTTGTTCCCCCCTCCTCCCTCGTACTTCCATCTGTACACTTGCATGACCTGAATATACTAGGCCTAGCAAGTTCTGTCCTGCCCCCCTTGTCTCCCCTTCCTAGTTTGGTTGCATTTGAAACTAGGAGAAATGTTGTCAGGCCTAGTACTCTAGTTACTTTTTTGTTAGATCATTCGGAAGCTTCAGGGTCTAAGAATGACTACTGTATTGCATTGCTCCCTTCCAGCCTTGAAGCGCTTTGAAACACTTCACTTGTGTATAAGCACTGTATGAGGTAACGAGTGCCCAGAGTACGGGATACCATGTGAGTGTGCTGCATTCCCTGCACTACTCTAAATTCTTTAATACACAGTTATGAACTTTCCCAATGGTATGTATTTTGCCAACCTCTGAAGCCTGACAAGTAGATCCATGCAGGCTTGACCTGTGGGCAACTTTGCACCAGACCGGCAGATGAACTGGCCTGCTGTTAAATCTCAGTTACCAGTTTAATGGTATCCACAACAGAGTGTAATTTGCTTTCTGACTTTGAGAACATTCAGACAAGTAATTGCTCATTTCACCATAGCTGGTAAGATAGCTATAGGCAGTAAAATAGCTCAGTGGGTTGAAGTTGAGTGCTCGCTGCTGCAATGTGTGTGTGATATGCATGTTCGAATCCTGGCAAGGCCAACTCAGCCTTTCATCCTTCTGAGGTTGATAAATGAGTACCAACAGAGGTTGGTAGATATTGTATGTATATTTCTTCTATATAAAGTTATATAATAAAACATCATTATCATTTGGCCATGGACGTCTGCTTGCATTCACAGTAATTCGTTAATATGGGCCTATTCACACAGATATAACGATCCATATGGTGATCCATTCTTGTATGAAATGTATATCACATTACAGTGCTATCATAACCATATTTTTCGTAGTGTACTTAGGAACAATGATATGTGATGCCACTTCCTGTTTTGTCAAGGGGTGAAAGGTTGTGTTCCATTGCTTCACGTGATATCACTTTGGGGTGGGGCCAAATGGCATTACTTCCTATGATGCCATCAGAGGTCAAGAGTCGTGTGATGTCACTTCTGCTACTCCTGGCATTTTGGTGAAATGACGTCCCTGCCTGAAGAGCAGTAAATTAATTCTGTCCTTTCACATCCGGCTCGCAGTAGGTCACAAAAATAAAATACTTTGATGACAACTATTGGCACTTCTTAATCCAGGGTCTTTATAGCTAATCTGTGTGAAGAAGTCTCATGGGGGGGACTGGCTGGGGAGGAGCTGCTCCACCATGCGACCTTTGAAAGCGGTATATAGAGAGTACCCCAAATTCTGCCTTCTCTCATGTCAAGGATGGAAGTACCCAAATTTAGGGGATAAGAAAGGTGATGATTCATGCCGGCAGCGGCATATCACAACATCAGGGAATCCCTGCGCATTGTATCGAATACAGGAAGTGGAGGAGAAACTAAGGCCTTGTTTGCTTTTATTTTTGAGATGCAACATTGATTAAGTATGTCCAACACTGGGGAGTAAAGGCTAGAAACCTAGAATAATCTCAATGTTCTGTGAAAAGGCTCCTCTGGAAATTCACCTAAGGTAAAAATGGATTTTGTCTCTAAAGTAATGAGGAATGTGGTCCTGAGTCCAATCTACAATACTTCCTGATCAGGAGAGGATGGCCCGGGGAAGACGATGCAGGCAGAGTTCTCTGGGCTTATTGGCCCTGGAAGCCTGATGCTGGGGCGCAGTGGCCCTGCAGTCCGATGGATGTTTGACTTTCAGATGATGTTTGATTTTTTCCCCATTAGTCCCAGGTTCTTTTTCAGGCTGAAGTTGTTGTAGCCCCACAGCCATGGGTCGCCGGGACTGGGGAATATGATAAGCCCCTTTCCCCAGGCATCCCAAGTGGAATTCCCTTCAAAGTATGTCTCTCCCAGTGATCTCACCTTGCCTCTCTATGTCCTCTTGCCTAACTTGCATCTTTATGGCGGATTTAGCACTTGTATGAGGACAAAGAGGGAGCAGGCCCTGAAGTGTCATGGTGACGCCTTCCAAATCTCTTCACCTCAGCCACAGCCCACACGCCCTCATCCCTCTATGCTGGCAGTCAGGTGCAGTGGAATAACAAAGAGCCGTCTAAAGGGTTTGTTCGCACGGCCCTGCTAAACATTTGTCATGGCTAGTGGGGCCAATTCAAGATGAATGGCCACCCCTTGCTTACAGTTAGCGGGGACACAGTCTGTGACACCCTTGGGTTCCTTAAATAAGAATGCTCTTTGATCTCAAGGGGCAGGAAGCCAGAGTGAACCTAAAGCACCACTAAACAAGTTAATAATTGCTGTCAGCAAGGTGCTAAAGCAGCTGAAATCAGAGTAAAAGCGGTGATAACACTGCTGGAGGTTGGGTGCTATCATAGCCAGTAACCTGCTGCCAAGCACACATATGAAAGGCCTAATTATGGAAAAGTGTGCTTTAATCCCATAAAGGACGCAATGCTGAGAATGACACTGCGCAAGCCTGGGCCTGCAACACGCCCCCACACAAAGCATAAACAGCTAGAAACAGCTACCTTTGCATGCTCCCCAGGCGCAAATACATGCACCCTGAAAACAGTGCATGGGGTGCCCAGCAACCAGGCCTGCATTTCGGGGACACTGCACAGGTTCCCTCGTAACTGTTACCGGCACCCCAAAAACATAAGTACGATTCATCGTAACTCTGGTAAAACTCGGTAAATGTGTGTGCGAACCCCTGTAAACTGTTCCTGCACCCCGCTATACTGTGTACGCACACCACTGTGCTAGATCGGAACCCCGGCTGCATGTACGCCCCCCAAATCCAACATGCAATCCCACTTCTGCGCGGTGATTCCTATGCGCATGTGCCTCTATGCCTGCCTTCGGGTGGCAGATACTATGAGGGCCATTCCCCTGCTGAGAGGCTGCACACATTTTTTTAAAGTGGTGCAATCAGTATTTGGACCCAGGCTGTGATTTAAGCACTTGACTACATAGATTCCCAGTGATAGGTAACTAATAATTGTTAAGGTTGGGTTTCCAAAAACAAAATAATTCGTTTTTCTATCAATGCCTCGAAAAGTACTTCAATCACACAGGAAACCAACCTGGCATTATATACATTGGCCCTCATTACAAGTCCGGCGCTGGACCATGGTGCTATTAGCACTATGGTCCATGCCGGACTCCGGCATGGTGGATGGCGGAATTACCGCCCCATTCCAAGGTGAGTGGGGCAGTAATTCCCCATTCACCATTTGCCCTTCCCCATTCCCATTTTTGCCCCATAGGGCATAATGGGAATGGGGAAAGGCGCTAAGTACGGTGCCGCAAATTGCGGCACCATACTTAGCACCAAGGTCACTTTGCGGCATGGGTTTTAATGCCTGCAAAAAGCAGGCGTTAAAACCCGGGACCTCTTAATCAGGCGTTAAGGGTTAACGGCGCCAACGGCGCCGTATATCCCTTAACGCCTGACTTGTAATGAGGGCCATTGTTATAGAAATAGGTCAAGCAAAAGACATGCATAGCTTTACATCTGCCACCCTGAATGCAAGATTACAGTAGCAGCCTGCAAAGGAATGAGGACCTAAAAACAATATAATTTGGTTTTAAGAAAGGTATTCATAGTGAAAGAGAATTCAATATAAGATAATCTGCTTGAGCCATTATTTTACACAGCATGCAGCATTATTGCATTTATTATTCTCCACCAATTGCACCTTCTAAGGGACAACCATCCTTACCCAGGTGCCCCGGTGTCTGGGTTATCAACCTCTAATCGGTTTATTGAAATGAGGTTGACACAAAGCTGAACCTGGAGGAGTAGTGAGAAAGGTCCTGTGCTTCCCTGCGCTTTTAACTTTCACATGAAAGGTGTGAGCTGGGAAGACTTTGGACAGCTGATCCTGCATCAAAGGAGAAAAGTCAGGCCTTATTTCTGTCCTGAGCTAGCTGTGTGCGAGACACTGCCCATGAAATTGGGACAGTCCTGCAAAATTCTGGATGTTCCGCCACCCTACAGATTAACCCAGCCATGTTCCCCAAACCTGGGTGTCATCTGGGCTTGTTTAGCTGGCAACTTGGTATAAGATGAACACAGAGAACTCGCACAAACAGAATTTTCGTCAACCATGTGGATCTTTATGGCCCATTTCAATACAACGTTATCTAAGTGGTTGCATTTTAATTGTTTTCCTGTTCATTTATCTATTGCAGCTGTGACTGCATATAGGTGGGCAGCTAGGGCAAGCACCTGCTCACCTCGCATCACAAATATGCTCCCCCTTTTACTCTCTTCCCTCCTGCTTCCATTTTCTCCCATATAGCTTTCTTTTTGCCACCCCCTTTTTTCCTTTCCAGAAATGTCCTCTCTAAAAGCATGTTGTGGCTTCCATTTTAAAGAAGATGGCTGCCCAAGCACACTATTTTTTCATTGTTAGTGAGCTATATGTTAGTGAGCTATACTCGCGTGTTATTCATGTATGTTGCATAGAAATGGTGTGTTGCTTCTGTTGGTGTTCTTCATTTCTAGTTAATGTTATGTTCATATTCTTCATGTATAACAGCATAATATATCTATTGTCTTTGTTTTCTTCATGCAGAGTGCATATGTGCCTTGTGTCTAATGCATGCGCTTAAAACTGTTATAATGTTAGTTTCTGCTTTTGCCATCTGCAGCCTAAATGGTCTCTATGTTTTGCTGAACCTGCCTGGGTTCAGGGCGGTACAGTTGCCCCAGTGAGTAGTGTTTCTCACCTGTGCAATATTTGGTCGAAGGGAGGGGCAGAAGTACAGATGACGTATTCATCTGCCTCCGAATACACAACTCCTAACAACTATGCCTCTTAATTTATGGTTCTCCAGGACCGTGGCCTGCTTGTTTAATTGTCTGAGTAAGAAAAGTTGTTTATTGTGTGATTGGGTGTAACCTCCATGGACTATAGGTTCCCCAGCTTAAATATGTTGGCAGATGGACTGCCACCAGGGTTCTGCTGACCAAGGACTCAAAGACTTTATGTGCCATGTTCATGTATTCAATCCCTCACTAGTGCCCCAGGAAATCATTACAGGGGTTGCTGCCTGTTTTATCCTTGCTCTTTCTGGATCACTACTCTCGACTTCCAGTTGGCACATGCACGACACTGCAAACAGTGAAGCACAGAGTCATTGAAACTTCTGGCTTCAGGATTTGTGAACCTTGGGCTGAACTTTGCCTGTTTTCTCTATTAGGCTCTCAGACACTTGTGCGAGTGGTGACATTGGTCTACTTCACAACATCCTGGTCTTCTTGAATAAATGGATATTTCTCAGGCAGCATTAAATGTTTTTCTGTTGGCAGGGTTGACCCTACACATTGGTATGGGGATCCTACATGTACCACAAATGGGGCACACACCACAGAGCCTGTGGTGATTCCCTGCCCCTGGGACACACCACTCCATCCTCCACCCTATAGCTTAGTCACATATCCCACCCCTCTGTGAAGCTACCCCATGAACCTATTTCACTTTGTAGGGGGTTCAAAGAAGTCCGTGTGTACTGGGCTTTGTAAGGGTTCCACTGGGAATTCACAAGTATCCTGAGCATTCACCTCCAACAAGTTAAGTGAGGTCTACCCTACGAGTTGTTCTGTTCAGTTGGGTTTTCCTGTTGTGATGCATTCCTCCTTTCTTCAGGCTCTGTCTATCCATTGCTTAAATTAAGGGAGATCTGTGACTCAGGAGCTCTGGTGGGCTAAGCGTTACTGCAGCCCCTGCAGGTATTTTTAGTCTCTGTGGATGCAAGTAACAGGCACAATCTTCTTAGCCAAAGTTGTTAGGGCAGTCGTAGGTGTGCCGTAATAGCCCATTGGAAGCTATGCAAATCCAATAATGCTGTCCTTATCTAACCCTCTATGTTTACTAAAAAATAGTAATTTTTGGCCCCAGTTTCCTGAATAAGCATGCCTAGCTGTTCTTCTTGGTTGTCTTCTTCAGGTGCCTTAACCCTGGCCACCATCCCTTCCGGTGTGTATTTAATGTAGTTGGGTAGTAGTAAAAATAACATGTTAAAGTATGCTCATTCTGTACCACTACAAATTCAACCATCAAACTTAAATTACAAGCACTCACTCCATACTATACAAATGCAACCTTAAAAACTCACTTCAATTATAGTATTGATGGAACTGAGATTTTCGGAAGTATGACGTAAGAGTGTGTGGCGTAACAGTGTGGGGGATATGAGCATGTGGGATATAAGTGCATGTCATGAAGGTGGGTGGCATAAGAGTGCAATAAGTAAGTGTGTACCATAGGATTTTGTGTTGTAAGTGTGTTTGTGCTGTAAGAATGTTTTTCAGAAGAGTGTTATAAGTGTGTGTGTTGTGTAAAGGTTCACCCAAGGCCACACAATTAGTCAGAATAATACTCAATGACGGAGGACTCAGGTGCACATCAAAACCAAGCTTTATTCAAACAATGAATCATCCCAGTGGGACAGCATACAAGCATCTTGTTCTTATAGCTCTCAGCATTTCAAGTGATTGTAAGCACATTTTGTACCAAAACTACACCAGCAAATAGGTTGAATTACACTATCAGTTTACAAAACCTACAGGGATGTTAGGTTGGTTAATAGCTCAAACTACATATAGGATGCATAGGTGTTAGTTAGTTTATTTGTCTATATCTATCTTATGGCCCCGCCTGGACCCACCCCATTATAAATATTATTTCTAATACATCATTACAGGGACAGCTTACAGGTTGGTATTATCCATAATAGGTGGAGTGGCAAGGGGGATTTCCATTGGTTGGCACCTCGTTTACCAACCTTGGACACTTTGACAAGACATCAAGATATGCGCGAAACATAAGCGGGGAAGAGAATTCCGTAGTCTGCCATAATTCCAATTAAACAATACTGCTGGTCATTCCAAAGCGAAAAGGCCTTCCCTTTCCTTTTTACTTGGCCTTGTGTGCTGTCTGGTGTTTGTATGTGTACCGAGGGAGTTCTGGAGGTGTCTTATCTGTGTTTGGTTCATAATGAATAGCCAGTGTTTCTCATGTCTGGATCATGTGTTAGGGTACTGTGTTTGAGAGTTAATTTCCTTCTATTTATTATGTTTTAGCTAATTCCAAATATATTTTTCTGTTCTTTGTGGCCCCTTGGGACACTAGTCAGTTACTTTTCTATAAAGTCTTTTGGCTTACTGATCTCGTACACCTGGACATCAATGGTTGTTTGTACTCTTATTAAAATTAGTTAACCTGGGAGTCTACCGTTTCTTGTCCTGGAAACTGTTATTTATTTCATTTATTTCTCTATTTATTTATTTATTTGCATTTGTAATGTGCACTTGCAGCCCGTGGGCATCGAGGCGCTGTTATAGGATTATGTAAGAACTTTTGATTAAGGTTACGAGCGACCAGAAGTCTCTTGGTTACAGAAAGCATAGACAGTGTGTGATACAGCGAAGAGAAGGGTTACAGGCAAAAGCATATAAACAATTGTTAGGTATACAGCCTGCAAGAAGACATTATGTTTTTAGATAAAGAGTTTGGTTTTGATGCTTTCCGGAACGCTTGGTGAGAGTCTATCATTTTTAGGTGAAAGGGAAGTGCATTCCAGTGGGTGGCTGCCAGGATGGGGAAACTAGATCCTCCAGCACGGGCTTCTCGAGTTTTGGGCGTGACTGGAATAGCGTGTTGGAATAGCACTTCCTGAGTGGTCTTGTGGCGGTGTGCTTGGTGATTCTCTGAGCAAGGTACGGGGGTGCGAGTTCATGGAGGCATTTGTGCGTGATTATCTTGTGCCTGCGTTCCGTTATTCTACTTACTCCGTTCCTAGTTCCTGACCTTGGCTCTTGCCGTGAGCTACTGTCTGGTGTGAGGAGTCAGAAGGGACAGGCGGACACAAACATCAACATCAGACATCTTTATTAAAAGAAAAGGTGTTGGATAAAGGCCTCTCTGTCCCTATCCTAAAGAGAGTTCCCCTACTTAGGAAATTAAAACTAAAGCTCAGTCTGTGTCTTGTCGTCAAACTTAGGAAAACTGTCCTTGTCTGACCCTCACACTAGACATGAAAAAATTAAGTATAAGGAAATGTGTTTCTGATCTAGGTTTAGCCAAAAAGGGTTCAAATGTAATGCAAATGGATACATACAATAAAATTGTTTCTTCGAAGGACACGTCCTTGGATCCAGAGGATGGTTTCCTTCCCCTGAGTTATTTCAGAAAGGATGGTTAAAGTGTCTTTTCCAAACAATGTTCTCTTAAGTATGGTAGGAATGTTTCAGAAAGGATGGCGAAAATGTCTCTTGTATGTCTCTTCCACACAATGGCCCTCATTACGACCCTGGCGTTGGACCATGGTGCTACTAGCACCATGGTCCATGCCGGTCTCCGCCATGGTGGATGGCGGAATTACCGCCCCCATCACAAGGTTGGCAGGGGCGGTAATTCCCCATTCACCATTTGCCCTTCCCCATTCCCATTTTGCCCCATAGGGCATAATGGGAATGGGGAAGGTGATAATTACGGCACCGCTAATAGCGGTTGCTGCAATTATTGCCAAGGTCCCTTTGTGGCACCCACTTTAACGGCTGGTCTACACCAGCCGTTAAGTACGGGTCCCGCAAAGGGACCTTGTAATCAGGCGGTAATGGTTTAACGGCGCCGCCGCCTTTTACGGCGCCGTTAAACCATTACCGCCTGGGTCGTAATGAGGGCCAATATCTTTCTAAGGATGGCAAAATTGTCTCTTTCATAAAGTAACTTTCTAAGGATGGCATCAGTGTCTCATTTACATAACAACCTCCTGGTATACTCCCCTGCCTGGAATCCTTCAGTGGATTCTTTAGATGCCCTGGTATACTCCCTTGCCAGGTATTTATTTCCCGAAAGGCTCAATGCATGATATACCTCTTTTACCAGGACTTCTTAAAAGGTTCTCTTAGTCCTTCAGTATATCACAGTTGTACTCCTGCACTGTTTAAACTTCATTGGCTTTAGATATGACTTCTTCCATGTTTCCCTGTATTGACATTTCAGATATGGAGACTTGTTCAAATTATATCTTTTAACTTGTTCATCAGTGTTCATTTGCTTGTGGCAAAAACTGTTCCAACTTTCCCCACATTGGCTTCTCAGATATGGTGACTTGTACAAATTCTGTCTTTCAACTTCTTCATTAACCTTGTTCCAACTTTCCCCATATTGGCTTGTCAGATATGGAGATTTGCCCAAATTCTGTATTTCAAATTCCTCATTAACATTTATCGATTTGTAATAACATTTGCTCCAACTTTCCCCATATTGACCTTTCATGAATGAGTATTTCTCCCTATTATGTCTCTGTACTTCACTTGGTCAGCATGCCCTAGGGTTCCCACTGTCACTGGGCCGACTCGCTGGCGTTTCAAAGAGCTTCCAACCTTTGGTACACTGCTACGGCAAAGTCCTCACTCGGGAATGGCTTCTCCCACTTTACACACCTACTTTCAGCTTACCCTCCGGCTCCGCGTTCACTTGCCAGTGAAGCTGTCGCTGTTCGGCACAATTGCATCCTTGACAGCTCTGCTGTTGCTGCTGCCAGTTCTTTAGTGGCTCTTCCCTGGCACCTGCCACGCTCCTCTGGGTCTCCCGTAACTCCGGTAAAACATGCTGTCAAACAGCAGCTTGAAAGCATTGGATTTCTGCTGCCCAGTCCATTCCAAGATGCCTACCTTCTCCTGCGGTCCTGCTTCCCGCTTCACCCGCACTGCTTCTCTTCTCTCTGACTCCTGATTGAAAGGGCAAGACATTTTTAAATGTCCCACGCAGCTAATCTCCATTGAAACAACTAGTCTGCATGTTTGGCTTGGGGTTTCTTTCAGTCCATACTAACTCCTTCTTCCACTTCTTCGTCTCTGTACTTGGGGCGTTATGGGAGTTGAATTCCCTAGTATTCATAAGACTTCTAATGTGATTTATTTTGGGATTTTTATTTGGGACAAAAACATCAGAGACAAAGGATGTTAAATGTGAGTTCTATGTATTTGAGATGGGACTGTTATCCTGCTCAGAGCTTTTTGCAGAAAGGGCTCTTTGGGTCCTACAATGGGTGAGACTTGTAAAATGACAATCAGTCATTAAGAATTCAGGAATTATGGGATCTTCCCCCCTTGGAAGTAAAGAATACTGTGTCTCTCCCGATGGGGTCACCACTTTTCACCAATAGCCATCTCGTCCCATATAATCCTCCCTTATAGTACCACCCGCAGGGTCAGGATCAGGTAGCGACTGCTGTCCCCTGGCCACATGGGAGGAAATCTTTGGCTGGGGATATGTGATGACTCGACTGGATTCATCACACCGGGCTCTGAACAAGTTTCTAGAATACATGTGTTTTTGTAAACTCAGCATCCTGGGTTCTGAGGCCTTGCTAATTCTAAGATCTGCTGTGGCCTCTGTGTAATAAAAATGGCTGCCCTTCTGTCTTTCTGTCTCCATATTGGTGACCTATAGATGCGTATTATTCATCTTGTATGTCTGCCATACGATGGTGTCCCTGTCCGTGTATTCAGATCTGAACTATCTATAACCCAGTGGTATTCAAATTGGGGGGCACGGCATCATTCCTGGGATTCCGCAGGATCCCAACCTGCAATAGAATTTTTTTTAAAAAAATGTGCAGAAAGAAAAAGCCAGCGCGGTATGGGGCATGCACTTTTGTACGTATCCCATTTTACCATGGTTCCCGCCACACATGTTAAGTGTGACGGGCCAGGCTTAGGGTCAGTGGGAGTATGTTACTCAGTAAATAGACACCCGGGTGTTTGAATCCATTATTAGGAATTAAATGATGTAAAGAGTGGGGCCTGGGGTTGTTTGTGGATAAGGTGGCGGGATCTTTTGGGTTATTTTTGGAGTGGGTGGGGGAGCCCTGGGGTTGTTTGTGGAAAGGGTGAGGGGGTATTTCTTTTTTTGAGCCAGAGGGGGAGCCCTGGGGCTGTTTTGGGAGCGGGTTGGGGAGATCTGGGTTATTTTTGGAGAGGATGGGGGAGCCCTGGTGTTGTTTCTGGAGCAGGTGGCTACCTAGGGATTGTTTTTGGAGCGGGTGTGGGAGCCCAGGGTTTGTTTTTGGAGAGGGTGGGAGGCCCTGGGACTATGCAGGGTGTGAGTTAGGGGGAGCCCAGGGATTATGAATAGAGTGGGGTAGGTAGGAGCAGGGCAGGGGGAGCCCCGTGAAACGCTGTTTCCAATTGACAGTTCAGTTCCCCAGCAGCACATGCTCAATGAGCCATGCAAGGCTGGTGGTGTTTTGCTTCGCCAGCCTTGCATACTTCATTTGAAATGCAGGCTGGGGAACTGCATGTCTATGTGTGCAAGAGTGAGCTCCTGCACCTCCTCGCACAAACAGAGCAAGCTGGAGCGGGGCATTTAATCACCCACACTTAGGAAATGCACGAATGTGAAGGAACCAGGAAGCTCTTGCTTCCCGATTCCTGTTCATGATGCATGAGCTTGAACGCTGGGGAGGAAACTTCAGGACTGGGACAGAATGTACGTTTATGTAAATTTATTTTGTATTTAAATATTGTATGGATGCCTGTATCCTTGTGTTATGAGTGATTGTATGATGATGGGTGCTTGTGTGAAGGATAGAGTGCTTGCTGTGTGAATGCTGTGTGAATGTGTGTGTGTTTGTGTTGGTCAGAGGAGTTGATTTTAGAGTATGGGGGCAGGAGAAGGAGGGGGAAGGCGGGTTGTCCAACAAAGGCATTTTAAAAATGCCTTTGTTGCACAATTCCCCTACCCACCTGCCACACTCAGCTCTTCTTTTGAGGCGCTGTGGAGCCAAGAGGACAGGGGTGGTACTTTTTAACTGGCCATCTATCATAGAGGTCCAGTAAAAAATACCATGCCTGTTTTTTTGTTTGTATTGTTCATTTGTAATGCACCTATATACGTGTGTGTCTCAAGGTGCAACAAGGCAAGGGGGGATGATCCTACTAGGCCTTGTACATTCGGATTTTGCAAGGGCAGGTATTTATAGCGCGCTTAATACCCAATGTCGATTTGGGATTCGAACCAGTGTTGGTCAGCATGATCTTGCTTCCAAGACCAGCGCATTTCCACTGAGCTATCCTCCCTTGTGTGAGGTTTGTGTGAGTGTGCTAAGCACTGTGGGTTGCAGGGGACAGGGTTGGTATCTTTTTACTGGACATCTATCATAGATGCCCAGTAAAATATACTATGCCTTTCCCCTCGGCCCTCCAGCACCAATTGCAAACTGTTTGGCTTTTTACCCAATTTGTATTTCAAGTATGCTCTAAAATGCAACTTTTAAACCCATTACTTAAAAAGATCTCCCAGGGGGAATCCCCCCAAAGCCCCCTTGATTAGTTTGGGCTCCCTAGCTACGCTCAGTCACTATGGCATATCTCGGGGAAATATTTATGCCACGCCACTTAAAGAATTCACCAGCTACCACTGGCCCTGGGTGTGGGGAGCACAGGCACTGTGGTGGGGTGGGGAGATCCCAGAGACTGAGCTAGGAGTGGGATGAGGGAGCCCAGAGACTGTGATGGGAGTAGGTGGGGGAGCCCAGGGGCTATACTGTCAATAGGGTGCGGTGACGGTGTGCAATACTTCATAGCCATTTGGATTTATTGTCCATTTGGCATTTTAGGGTGGCCCAGCCTGGCTACATTTTGCTCACCGGGGGGCCTAAGTCAAAAAGGTTTGAAGAGCACTGCTATAATCCAACTGCCCTATGAGTGTAGTGAGTCCCTCTCTTGGTACACAGGAACCTCCTGTCCTTTTATACTATGTTGCACTATTTATACTGCACACTATTTGTGCCTGCTGCAAACTACTATTAGTCCTTAATTCAGTTGCACAAACTAATTCTTTATGGCAGATTGCATGTACATTCACATTAGTGAAGCATATTATTTCATGTAGCTCAGTTTAACTCATATTGTCAACCACCCCTAGGGTCAAGGGGTGGTAAGGCTGTCTCAATTTGTAACATTTCTTGCCTTTGCAGTAATGGTGTGGGGCCGGGGCAAAAGTTGGTAATGACGTATTTATCTGAGTCATCATAGTTGTAAGGCATATGAGTGTTTGGGTAAGGCATATGAGTGTTTGGTGTGTAAGTGTATGGTGTATAAGGGGGCGTGGCTTGGCGGCCATGCGATAGTGAGCGAGTCACGGAGTGCTCCCGGGTGATCCGCTACAAGATCCTTATAAACGGCTGAAAAACAGCAGGAGACCCTGAACAAATCGAAGCAACGGCACCCGGAGGGTCCAGGGCACGCACGGCAAAAGCCCGACAAAATCGGAGGTCGGAAAGACCAGAAACGAGGTGAAGCGGAGGCACGGGGCCACCACACAAAATGGCAGCCGTGGCCCACTGAGGACCCGCCTGCGCTCCAAACGGCAGTGGAAGCTGAGTACACAGAGGGCTGGGCGCGGGGGCACGGATGGCTGCCCACCGGATACCCACACACCACCTGCGGAAGATCGAGAGAGGCCCCAAACCCGACCGCCCTCCCTAACAGGGACGTGGAATGAGGCGCACACCACCACACCGCGTGAAGGGGGAGCAGGCAACCGAGGATAGCGGCATAGGAGACCGGAGGGCCGAGACATGGGAAGAGCACAGCGCCTGCGGCCCGAGGCACTGACAGGGGGCCCCCCAGCACACAGAAGTTCTTCCGGAGTGCGCCCACACAGCGGCAGCCCGGAGGGGGAGACCCTGACCCTGTCCGGGCCCTCGACAGCAGAAGGCAAGCGGGCTATCGGCCCGGGGCCGCGACGGTGCAGCGGGCAGCAGCAACCAGCGGAGACGCAACTGGAGCCCCCGGTAAGGACGAGACATCGGAGGCAGGAAATGGTAATGGCCCCGGCGAGTCTGCAGCTGGACAGAGTGATTTTAGCTGCTGCGCGCCAGGCCCAGGGAGGTGCTGGGGAGCGGCAGGGCCCACGCAGGGAAGGGAGAACACCGACTACAAAGTGGAGGCCGCCCAGGGGCACAATGCCCCTATCCAAGCACAGACACACAAGGCCACAAACACCAGCATGCCTGAGAAACAGAAGGCAGCAGAGGGAGGCAAACAAGCATGGAGACATTTGCCCACAAGAGCGAGGACTCACAACCTGGGACGGTGGCGGCAGACACAGCCATATCATACACTACGCAAGGGGAGCTCAAACAAGTGGAAGGCAGTATCCTCGAGGCCATCGAGGGGATAAAAGCCTCAATGGAGGGCAAGCTGGATGCAGTGATCCTGGACGTTGGGCTCCTCAGGCAGGACATGAGGAACCTAGCAGAGAGAGTGAGTGCTCCAGGAAGTAGATGCAGGGACCCTGTCCCAGGGCTTTGTGGTGGAAAGGACGCACAGAGCACTAACCAGGAAACCCCGCCCGGGCGCGCCACCGAGACCCATGATCGCGAAGATCTTGAACTTTAAAGACAGGGAGAAAATCCTGATATTCTCAAGGGAAGGCAGGGAGATAACGCGCAACGGAGCCAGGATAACCATCTACCATCACTATACGGCACTTGTGCAAAGACAGCGGGCCCAGTTCTGGCCAACCAAAGAGCGCCTTCGGGCAGTGGGGGTGAAATTCATGTTACTTTACCCGTCCAAGCTCAAAATCCTGCACAACGGGAGGACACAGATCTTTGAGACCACAGCAGACGCCCAGGAGTGGATGGACCAGCAGGGTATCCCACAACTAAGAGAGGGGGTCGAGAGGAATCGTGAGGCACCCCGGCGAGGAAGGGAATGAGGGAGCGGACAAAACACTGAGGACACCATGCCGAATCGAGATACGGCAAGAATGAGAACCGAAAGCATACATTAATGCATCAACCCGGGAGCTCGAGGCCTCCGGCACTGGACCGCCAAGACCCACAGGGGGGGCCCCAAGTAGCGACAAGTTAGCAGTGTCAGTTTTTAAGGCACTACGCCGCGATGAGTGCACCAACGAATCGAGGGTGGCACCTGGAATGCGGCAGGGCCCAAGCAGGGCGAGGGAGGCTGGGCGTTGGTTTATAGTAGTTGTAGTAGTATGGTTAAGTTTGTTAAGAGAAGGCACGAGAGGAGGCAAACATAATGAACGAGGAGGTCACGGACACAGCAAAGACAATGCAAGGGCGCAAGTGAGGCGGCACTCAAGTGCGGGAATCTGGCGTGGAACACCAAAGAGTGGAGGTGGAGAGACAGGGGAAGTAAAGAGGGAAGGCGGACCCGCAAGCTACCAGGGGAATAATTGGGAGAAGATGCTAGACGGACCTCAGAGGCCAGCAGGCCAGAAAGGAAAAACTAAACAGGCTGATGGGAACGAGCGGGCCGCAGGAAACTGTAAGACACAGGAACCGAGATGAACTAAAAGTGGTGACTTGGAACGTCAGGGGGCTAAACGTCTATGTGAAGAGACTGAGGGTCTACGCATAGCTAAACAAAGTGAACATCCACACCGCAATGCTGCAGGAGACCCACCTGACGGCGGAAAAACAAGCCAAGATGGCCAAGAAATGGGGCGGCCAGACATACAGCTCCACATACTCTAACTATGCGAGAGGGGTAGCGACTTGGATTGCCTCGGGTATCCCATTCCAACTCATCAAACAGGAGAGAGACGCCGAAGGCAGGGTCCTCATTGTACACGGAATGCTGGAAAACTGGGAAGTGTGTCTGGTGAACACCTACGCCCCAAACCACGATGCAACAGATTTCTTTAAACCACTCACACCGCGGCTGGCCCCGTACAGGAATGCCACGACCATCGGGGCCGGAGATCTGAACTGCACACTGGATCCCAGGCTGGACCGGTCGGACGACAAACACAAAAGGGCCGCACCACCAGCGTGGGTGTTGCAGAAGACACTGGACCAGCTCGAGCTAGAGGATGTCTGGAGGAAGGTACATGGGGGTGAAAGGGGATACACGCACTATATCGCCCCACACGGGACATTTACCCGCATTGACTATTTATTCACGGGCAAAGAGACACTAGGCGAATTCACTGGGGCACACATTCACGCACGAACCCTATCTGACCACGCGCCACTGGAAGCAACATGGGCACATACATACAGGAAAGCCCCCGTACTCACGTGGAGATTTTGGACAGACGCACTCCTAGAGGGGGATTTCCAAGACCATATCCAAACTTCACTAGACGACTACTTCGAGCACAACACGGGTAGTGTAGACAGTATGGGAACGACATGGGAGGCCTTTAAGGTGGTGATCAGGGGGCGGCAATTTGGAAAACGGGAGGCCTTAGGAGAGAAACCCTGGCTGAACTGGATGAGATAGAAGGGAAGATAGAGAGGGCGGAAGCACAGGCAGGATGAGAGGGGGGGAACGGGTGACCTCACCCCTCTGAGACAACAGTGTATGGCGGCCTGGGAGAGATTAGGACGGTTAGACTATGGGAAGTACATACAAAGGCTGCATGCAGAAGGGGATAAACCTGCTAGACTTCTCGCATGGCTGACCAAACAGGAGACCAAGCGAGAACCGATAAATGCAATTTGAAATAGTCAGGGGTGATTGAAAGGTCCCAGGAGGGTATAAATATGGTGTTCTCGCAATTCTATGAGGAACTATATACCAGAGTACATGAAGCAGAAGAGGGGGACCTTGAGGATGCATTTGCGTAAATCAAACTCCCACGACCGTCAGAAGAGCAGGCCCAGATGTTGGATGACCCCCCTACTGTGGAGGAACTGACAAAGGTTATTGCCCAGTTGCCGACAGGGAAGTCCCCGGGACCCGACGGGTTGCCAGGGGAATTCTATAAAAGATACAAAGATAGCTTGGCTCCGATATTACTAGAGCCACTGGAGGAGGAGTACGAGTGCGGAGGACTCCAGAGCAGTATGTCAGAATCTGTAATAGTCCTGATACTTAAAGCGGGGAAGCCGCCCCTCGAGTGCGGGTCCTACAGGCCAATCTCTCTGATAAATCAGGATTCCAAAATACTGACAGTGGCATTGGCCAAACGGCTAAAAAGGGTGATACCCACACTTGTACACACAGACCAGACAGGGTATGTACCAGAACGCAACACGGCATGGAATCTCCGGAGACTCCATCACGTCATTGACAGGACGAACCAAGAGGAGGGAGAATACGCAGTGGCGTCATTAGATGCAATTAAAGTGTTCGATTCAGTGAACTGGGATTGGCTACTGGGGGCACTCGCCCACTTCGGGATAGGCGGGTGGTTCCTACGTTGGATAAGGCTGCTGTACAACGACCCGAGGGCCAGAGTTAAGACGGGGAGGCATGTCTCAGGGGAGTGGAGCATAGGGCGAGGTACGAAACAGGGGTGTCCGCTGTCCCCGATGCTATATATATTGGTGCTGGAACCGTTCGCGGCCTTCCTAAGGGCGGAGTACGGAGACACCGGCATAGTGATAGATGGGGAAACACACCAGATTTCAATATATGCAGATGACATGCTGCTTTACCTCCAGGACCCACAAACCCATTTACCAGACCTATTGGAGGCACTGGGAGCGTTTGGCAGGCTATCGGGAATCACCATCAACAAGGGGAAGTCCTCACTGTTCCCCCTGGCGCGCCTGAGGGCGACGACGTCAGACCAGCTGCCACGTCTGGGCCTGACATGGACCCCAATCACCTTCAGATATTTAGGGGTGGACATATATCACGACACCGCGGAAACACACATGGCCAACACGCAGGCAGCCCTGGACAAAATAGAGAACGCCATGTAGTTCTGGAAAACACTACCGCTGGGGATGGTAGGCCGGGCGCCCTTAATGAAGATGATAGTTTTACCCCGACTCCTATATTATCGGGATTCCCGATTTCACCAATATCCCCTATAACATCCCCAGATCATTTTTCAGATGATTACACTCCATAACACGGTCCTTTCTATGGGGGGCAGGGGAGAACAGGGTAGCACTGAGCACATTACAAAGGGGCTATGAATGGGGAGGGATCAAGCTCCCTGACTTTGAGCGTTACTACTTGGCCTCACAACTTCAATTCGTGGTCCGATGGCTGGGGGAAGACACCTCCATAGATGCAATACTGTTTCAACCATCGCTCAAGCGATACTGTTTGAAAGAACTACTTTGGATGAACGAGACCCAAGCAAAAACCCTTCCCAGAATAGTCCAACTAGGCCGAGCACTGTGGAAGAGAGCATGGAAAGTGCAGAACATAAGAGACTCCTGTTCAAGGCACTTTCCCCTGGAGGGACTGGTAGACACCCGTATAGCAAGCATGGCAACGTTCAGAACACAGTGGGAAGACAAAGGAGTAGCCCAAGTAGGTGACCTGTGGCAAGAAGGACATTGGGTAGACTTTCAGACCCTGGCGGAGGAGCAGGACATACACAGTGTCCAATTCATACTGTATAATAGCATGGTCCAAGGAATAAGGAAGAGGTTCGAGACCCTGCCGGAAGAGGAAGACATGGATGGGCCGCTGGATGCCTGGTAGGATGTACCGGAGGGGACACACACTGTGTCCAGACTTTACGGACAATTGCTGGGCACTGAACAGCCAGACAAAATGGGAGGAGGAACTGCAGCGACCCCTCAGGGACGAAGAATGGAACAGAGCCCTTCAATACACAAAGAAAGTTTCCAGCAACGCAAGGTTTAGACAGCTGCAGTTCTACATAGTGCACAGGGCATATTTAACGCCTAAAAGAATGTCAAACATGTGGGACAGTCAAATACGGAGTTGTCCACGCTGCCAGGAAGAACAGGCAGATATGGAGCACATGTTTTGGACATGCCCGGGAGTGAGAGCCTTCTGGAATACGATACAGGAAAGGGTGTTGAAGGCAGGAATCCATATGCGAGCTTGCTCGCCGGCGTCCTACATACTGGGCCTGTTCCTGAGGGGTGACAAGCAAAGGATCCATATTGCTAAGATGATAGACCTGATGACAATTCTGGTGAAACGGCGCATCGCAATGGCATGGAAAGCAAGCGCAGGACCATTGATGGAAGGCTGGTGGGCGGACCTATAAAAATGGGCAATAGCAGAAACTACGGTCTGGACCAGAACCTCGCAGAGGGGAGAAGAAAACAGTGGCGCCAGAATACTAGCGTGGACTACCTTGGTACAAGACTTATTTGGGAGCGACGAGGAAAACAGCACAACTGACTCGAGTGAGCCGGAGGAGAGGAGACTTGACCTGCCCGCACCCGTGCGCAGCACGCAGACAGGAACGAGGACAACGCGACAGAGGAGGAGGGTGCCTAACCGTGACCCAAGCGGATAACTTACATTATGAACTTAAACCCGAAAGTGCCACAGAAAATGTTGAGAGTTGTTGTTTATTTGTTTTGTGTTTGTTTGTTGTTAAATGAAAATAAAGAAAATTGTTTTAATAAAAAAAGTGTATGGTGTATAAGTATCATCCTATAGATATGAACACTCCCAATTAAGTGTGATTTGAATTTGATGTGAGTTTATGTACGTATCAGAGGTTTACAAGAGTTTCACACATAGTAAATGTCCTCAATTTGCATCTTCTATACATCTGATATCCGTATGAAAACTGGCATCAACATTAGTCATGACTTTGATGTGAGTTTTCAAATGTATGTTAGTATACATGTATGAAATGTACATTTCCTACACGTACGTGTAAAGTTTGTTTAGAAGATGTACATTCACATTGCACATGTTTTACAAGCCTCCCATACATGTGAACGTTCAGATTTAAGTCAGGTTTAACTTTAATGTGAGTTTTTATATGTGTAGGAAGTGAACTGGAGTTTTTCATTTTGTACATCTATGCAATTCCCAACTCCTACACATCCCATATACATATTAAAACAAGTTCATTTTTAAGTAAGTTTTAACTGTGATGTAAATTCTCATATGTACAATAGGGTACATGTGCAAAATGCATATTTTCTACATTTACATTTACCATAAGAGCATGTGGTATAAGAGTGCATGGCGCATAAGAGCATGTGGTAGGAATGTGTGTGGCATGAAACCATGCATCATAAGAGTGATGTGTCATAAGCATGTGTGTCATAAGGCTGTGTGGTGTATGGCATATGAGTGTTTGGTGTATAATCATGTGAAATATATGTCTCATATCCCTCCTAGGTGCATTAAAAGTCACAATAAAGGTGTGCCTTCACTTTAATGTGAGTTTTTCTACATATAAGACTTTTACATTTCGTACACTTACACAATTTACATCTCCTATACATCTTATATACACATGAAAATTGACATAAAAATCAGTCCCCACTTTAATGTAAGTATGTATATGTATATTAGTATACATATACAAAATATGCATCTCTACATGTACCTGTACAGTTTGTATAGAAGATGATCATTCGTTCTGTTCATGTCTTAAAAGCCTCCTATATGTCTGAAATCGCACATTAAAGTGAGGTCTAACTTCGATGTGAATTTTTATATGTGTATCAGGTACATAAGTATTTTACATTCCATACATTTATGCAATTTACATCTCCTTTATGCCTCGTATACATATGAAAACCTATATCAAAGTCTGTCTTTTAGATACAATTGAATATGCTTAGACCCAAGGGACTGGGATAAAAACATACGATCTTTGAGATCAGACTTCACAAACTAGGCATACACCGACAGAAGTGCGCACAGCCAGATGCACAGGGCAACACAGATACCCTGGAGAAACCTCTTAGAGTACAGAGCAAAAGAAGCATAATCACAGGTGCGACTGGAAGGTCACATATGTTGGACCCAGTCTGCAAGATTGTAAAGGACTGCCACCCATTCTGCAAGAAGATGAACGTCTGCAAGAGGTTTACCCTGAGCTGCCCCTCTTTGCTTTCAGACAATCAGCAAATTTGAAGGGAATGATGGTAAGAAGCAAACTACTCCCAAATAGCACAGAGAATGGAATTGTGCCTTGTAGAAACAAAAGATGTATAACATGCCCACATAGCAACCTTTTGGATACAATAAAGAAACCCCATGTGGGGCAGGACTACACAATTATAGGGCTTTTTCCATATGCCTCCAACAAAATTGTTTACTTGATTATGCTTCAATTTAGGGAAACTCATCAACCTCTAAATAAACACATGAACCTCCACCACCAGAGTGTCAAGTAATGCACAAAGGAGAGCCCACTTTCGGAGGCTAATCATACCTTTGATGATCTAAAATTGCTGTACACCAGGGTAATTTCAGGACTGTAAGGGAGGCATGGTATCACAAGTATGACAATGACACAAGAGGTACAATTTCTAAAATCTTTATTCAATTTTCGGGGTTTGGAAAACCTCCTACTTTGCCTTATAACTATGATGGGAGTAGCCTCTACCAACAAGCAATAAAGAAAACACAGTCCTAGTCAGTCTCTGTCAAATCAAGATAGCCTATACTAACAAAACCTAATGCCTGCCCTATCTCTTATACAAAATGTGTGTAAAGGGGAATATGAATGCAAAGGGAAATTGGTGTTAGAATATAAAGAATCAATGTGGCTGAGTCAGCTTTCCTCCCCACATTGGACACCACAGAGAAAGGCGTCCCCCGTAGACAGGATGACACACTCTGGCTCAGGTTCTAAAACAAAGGTAGTTCAAAACGTGGATCGAGGCCGCTTGGCCTTCCACGCTAAAGTAACTAATTCCAGCTTTCAAAAGTTCTTTCCCAGTTCAACCAAAACGTTCACGCAGATCTCCCTCGATCAGACTCGGACCTCTCGAAGCAAAAGTTCAAAGCAACAGTTCACATAGGTCTCCCTAGATCGGGCTTGGACCTTTCAATCACAGCACTTTCAGGAGCTTCCTTCCCCAAGTTAAATTCATATTCTTTAAGGGTTCCCTTTCCCTAACTTATCACACTTTCAGTCTCCCTCTGTCAGGCTCAGACTTTCCTGATGTCGAAGAATTTCGAATGTGCGAGGCTTTGACTATAGACCTCCGCAGGACCACTTCGACTTTCCCTTCAGCTCACACACTTCAATATCATAAGCACAAAAGTTCAACATTCACCTTTTCACTTTCCCTTTTGCTGGATTAATCTTGACCATTACACATCTTAGAGTTCATTCACTTTGTCACTGCATTATAACAAACGATTTCACCTTTCGCAGATACTTTCTAGTGGGCTACTTCCTTTCACCAGACCACTCCACTACTCAGTATCACTGGCTTCACAGTTATCAGTAATTTAAAGTTCACCAAAGGTCTGCCTTCCTTCATGTCTCATCCACACACGTGCAGCCTTCAATTGTGAGATATAATGTTGCAACTTCAGTCTTTCTTTAACACACACCAGCCTTTCATGTCGCTCGCCAACTCACCGGCTGTGTGCATGCCTTTCTTGTCTTTGTGGTTTTAAGTCATGAGTCAAGGTTAATACCAAAGGCCTGGCCTCGCTGTTCCAACTCTGTTGTTCACCCGGGAGGGTCGCTGGCGCCCTTGAAACACAATGCAGTCTTCTTGTTTGGGATTTGGCCTTCTCTGCGTATCTTTCACGTCTTTTCGGAATCAATGACCTCCTGCAGGGTTCTTCTGGGTTTCTCTACCCTTTGCTCTCGTCCCTCTGTCGGTCGCTCTTCTCCAGTAGGTCTTCCTTCAACCCGGATGTTCTGCTTCTTCTTGTTTTCTACCTTGATCACAGTGTGTCTCTATGTTCCGCCTTTTATTCGTGAGGGGAGAGCTAATTGGTATCATATGTATGTAATTAAAGTCAATTGCCTGACTTTGCCTGACCCGATTAGTGAGGCATGTCCAATGAGATACTCAAGTGTGAGTCTGTCTTTCCCCAGCACGTACTGTCTGTGTATAAGTGTTTGTGTAAGAAAGGGGGCAGGGGGGAGTTGACGTCTCAGTATATCCTACCTGGAAGCATAGGGCCTGGGTACGGGAAAGGGGGAACTACCGCGTCTCACCATCGGTTGCCTCACCGCCACTTCCTGAATACCCCTCACCCAGGTGATCCTCCCACACTGGTGCACCCCCAGGAACTGGATCCAAAAGCGATGGCCATGTCCTGGTCCCCTGGATGACAAGTCCCAGAGGACTAGCGGGTAAAACACCCTTTGGTGTCTCACAGGTCTGACAAAGCCTGGAAGACCTATGGATTTGATGCATGCACATTTCCAACACACTGGCAAGGGGCTTGAACAGACATCACAGTTTCATGAGTCACTATCTCAACTAAGAGACTCTACCTTTTTCCACCCTAACAGATATAGGAATTACAACATTCAAACCTGACTCTTTCCATCCATTTTTTCAAAGCTGTTCATGGGTATCCAACTGACAGTGCACCAGCCCCACCAGCCTTGCTAAGTGTAGTATCCTGGACTCAACATTCTGTAATCCATACAACATATGTTCCCATTTATAAAAAAACCCAGCGAGTAAAACTTCCACTTCTGGTCATCCTTTGCGAGGCCTCGGCTTATAGCGCATTACTCCCATTGAGCAGGACTTCATTAAATCAAACGCAGCTTGCAAACGCGGCGTTCCAGCGACCGGAACAAAACTCACATCCTGCATATGCGTCATCACGCAGATGCATGCCATAATGGCCTTTCCTCTAGAGCAAGTCCTCTCCGAGTTCAGGGATGGGGACAAAGGAGTCAGCTGCATCACATGCGTTCCAGCCCAACTGCCTGGCTGGAACGCAAAGGCTGTACAGGGCACGCGCTGCCCAACAGCCCTCAAGACCCCAGCTAGGCCAAAATATTCCCTCTATGGCCCTCCGCAACAGCGCTCCACTCCTCTGCATGCACAATTCACTTGTGGCAACATTTGGCAACCTTCTTCTGCCACTTCTGTCTCCCTCATGTTGAAAGGGCACACACTTTTTGTCCCACTTCATGCCCCATGGATGGCTACAAACGTCTTTCAATAACCTGTCTGATGTCAGCCATCTACTTCAATGGCACCAACTTAAATCTTCAGCAGCTCACCAACCCAACGTTTCTTCCAGCTGGTGCTGACATCAGGGCTCCTTTATTCCAGATCTCCAGCTCCATAGTACTTATGCTCTCCCACCTTCCTGTGGATTCTTAAATTCCTCGTTGCCATTTGAAGTAACTTCGGGTGGTTCATAGACACAGGCAGGATACACAGGAACCACCAGAGAGCCAGGGATACAAAAAGTAAGACTTCTTTATTGGTTACAGCTTCAGTAGGAAAGGTGAGATAAGGAGATCAATAGCATGCTGCCTCTAACCCATGCTCTCTCCCTGCTAGTCCACAACCGTCAATCCTGGAGCCCTCTCACTCACCACCTTCCATGCCTCACACGAACACTCCAAGCTCCACTCACAGACACACAGCTCTCATAGCAGTGTAAACCAACAGAGGCACTAGAATACAACACCAAGGAAATAAATAATTGCCAGAATCTCTCCTACCCAGCTCCATCAACCCTCAAATTGCCCCATCCCAGAATCTTCCCAGAAACCTTTGAGGGCCCCTGTCTTAAATCAATCCCTACCCTTTCCTCATGATTATGATGAAACACAATCCCAATATGGTATTTGACACAAACCTACCACAGTGGGCTACACGAGGGAAAGCCCTAACACATGGCTGGTTGTGCCTCCTCCCTTTCTGCCTTCTAAAGACACAAGCCTGGTATCTGGTTGATTGTGCCACCACTGATCTTGCAGAATAACCAACTTGACATACTGAGTTCCACCTGCACCTACCATGGCTAACACTATCCCATTCCCTCCTGCTTTCCTAAGAGCACTCTGGCAGGGATACTTTTTACACAGAAACACTTGTGTATGAGCGCAATAGAAATAAAATATCAATATCAATACATTCCATTCTCCTCAGTTTCACTGGCCGCTTGTCCTCTTAACACAGTGTACCCTTTAGACCTTGAATACTTAAATGTGTGTCGAGGTTCATCACCTAACTCATGCCTCTCTGAGCAAAACTACACAGCCGGTACACAGACAGGCACAGATAAAGAAACAGGAATCCAAGGAGGGGCGATTTAAGCTGAAAATGCTTTCATGTTTTCCAAAGGCTTCTTTTCCTCCCTGCCTGTGGAAGCGGTGAAGACCACAGATGCTTGCAAATAAGCAGATGAATGACTGTGTTAGTCTACTTAAGGTAATGACTTGTTATTGTTAGGTAAACACATCATTGTGTGGATAATTATCTAGCCCTAATATATCTAATGTTCAATTAAAACCTGTGACTTCACCTTCCATGATAAAACTCGGGGTGAGTCCACCATTCTGGATGCACCAGTATCACATCCCCCCCCGCCCCATAAAACGGCATTGCATCACATTACACATGTGTTACACATTCATTCACACATTAATTCTGCGCTCAACATAGGGCGAATTCTACTACTACTCAGATGGTCGTACTGTAGGCTGGCTAACAAAAAGTTAAGTGTTCTACATGTTGCAAAGGGCAGCAACACATATTACTACCACACTGCTTCCATTTCTTCCTATTATAGGCCACCACGTTTTTATCATATCTGGCTGGCCCAAACTCTTGTATTTCTTCAGGTCTAGACAGTGATTGAACATAGGGTTTCTGGCAAACACCATTTGTGTATATATCATGCAAAGAGAAATCATTAAACCTTCCCCTATCCACAGACCAGGCCATCTTGCACTTGTCTGCAGGTTTTTACTCTAGGGATTGCTAGAAAGCAGCATGCGAGTCTGAGGGAGTATATTTGTCTGGAATATTTGCCCCGTTGGGGGGATAAATTAACTTTCAGACATTCACACAATGTGAAACTTTGGCTAAAGCCAGCTGCTCTCTCCAAGCACTATGGACCAGGTTATCATGTTTACGGCAGGCTCTTTTGACTGCATATCGAGTTGGACTGTTACTGTACACACTGAAGAAAGCTCTTTGTCAGTAACTAATATGGCATTTGGAAAGCTATTTGGTAATAGCATCAGTCTTTTCCAAAAAGCTGGATCGTTTGCAGGGCTATAACTAGAAATTACGAGTTTGGAGGTATTTATGTTGGAATTACCCATAAACTCAATAACAATGCAACCACTTGGTCCATCAGCACCAGATTACGTGTAGTAGTATGGCAGTGGTAGTCCCAATGCTTGGAGTCTATAGGATTGTATGGGAATTTGGAAGGATTACCATCAGCACTAATTTCACCTATCACAATTCCAGCAGTTTCTGGCATTAAAATGGCAGATTCCTCCACTTTAACTCTAAACACATAATTTTGCAGTGTGGTAAATGTGGTGGTAGTAATGGTACTGACAAAGATAGTGGCAGGAATGGAATTACCACCAGATTTTTACAGGAGGGTCAAACTCGAAATGAGTATATAGTATTTATTTGATTTATTTATTGGTCACTTGTTAGGCACTTATACAATTAGCAACAACTGTTTCAAAGCGCCCACGGGGCAACAAGGTGGGGAAAGGGGATGGTAGTAGTACAACAAAGATAAATAATTAAATTAATAGTACAAACAAATCATGAGAATAAAAGGGAGGGGAGATGAACCTACTATGCATTGTGAGTGTTCAGAACGTGCAAGTGCAGAGGGGATGGGGTAAGGGATAAGTGCTGTCGTGCTCATGGAGAAGTGCACGGCGTGAAGTGCTTAAAAGAGGAACGTAAGTGCAACCTCCCGTCCCAGTAAAGACAGCAGCTGGGATGAGAGATGTGGGGGTCAGGGCGCAGAGGATAAATAAGGGCCCTGCCCGTCAGTCACGCTACTGTATGATTAGCAGGGAAGAGAGTATAATAAGGAAGAGGTAAAGAGAAAGGTCTTGAGGCTTTTTCGGAACTTGAGGAGGTCCTGCTCAAGAAGCAGAGGGAGAGGGAGGCTATTCCACAGAAGGGAGCCCGCTGAGGAAAGTGATCGACCACCAGCTCTCTCTTTACAAACCACTTCACACACTGGGAGTTGGTGCCAGAAGAACACAGGAGTCTAGAAGGAGAGTATTTGGTGAGGAAGCATTGAATATAGAGTGGTCCCCGGCCCCAGATAGCCTTGTGGATGATACAGAGGGATTTGAATTTAATCTGTGCTGCGACCGGGAGCCAGTGAAGGCTTTGTAGGGCAGAAAAGATGCGGTCCCTGGGCTTGAGGCCAAGGATACATCTTGCTGCCCTATTCTGGGTTAGCTGGAGGGGTCACAGGGTGGGCGAAGGAAGATTGAGGAGGCTGTTGCAATAGTTTTGCCTGGAGAGAACGAGAGCATGGGTAACATTGAGTCTCTGGGGGAAGGTGAGGAAGGGCAGAGTTCCTTTGAGAAGGAAGAGCTGAAAGTTGGACTTCTTGACAATGTCCTGAATGTGAGGGATGGAGGAAAGGGAGGAGTCGAAGAGGTAGTATATATGCTACCTCTGCTGTTATGAAAAGACAGGAATTTTGTGTTTGTTTGAAATGGCACAATGGCCAGATTTGTGTGGCTGTTGACAGCAGTTTTAACGGCAGCACATTTTTGGTTATTGTGCTGGTCTATGTGTAGAATCCTGCTGATTCCTCACTGAAACCCTACCAAACATCTCCTCCCAGGTGGCCAGGAGAGGGCAGATGCTTCCTGATCCCAACCATGGGGTGGTGTACTGAGGGAGGATCACCTGGGAGGAGACAGGACCCAGGGTGGTGAGGAGATTCCATGGAATGAGACACAGTATTTTACCTCTGACCGTAAGACCACTGTACCTAAAGAGGCTATGGCTTATTGTCATTGTATTATCTCTCAAGCATACTTTGCTAAAGCACTTGCCAATAGTGTCAGAGGTAGCCTCGGGTTTTGCGTCTTTTCATGTCAGAGGTGCAGCTTGACGCTTTCACCTTCTCATGCACTGAGATGCTTTCCTCAGAGTTTGTGGAGCTCGTGGATGTAGTCTGCTGTGTCAAGCGGCGAGCAGGGTGTAGAGAACCTGACGCCATAGCTGTGCTCTGGTGGCTCCGCTGTAGAGTGGTGCAGAGTCCCCTGTGGTCCCGGAGGGTGCCAGTGATTTCAGGTGGAGTATTTGGAGCATTCAGTACAGCAGCACACCAGTAGAGCATAGAGCACGACTGATAGCGGGAGGCTGAGGCAGTTGCTCTGCACACAAGGTGATCTTGCGCAACGCTTTGCCTTTTGGTATGTTTTTAAAGTGCAGCTTGCTTTTTAAAATCTATTAGTGCCTGCCTCTGGTTAAGTGTTATAGTTGTGCTGCTGCTGCACAGACCTACAACAGAATTAATTAATGTACAGCGTCATTGCAGCGTCATTGCAGTTTGGTAGTATGGTACATGCTTCAATAAGAGTTTGAGTACTCTTTGCACTGAGGTTTAAACCTCACTTTGTGAGTGGAGCGCTGGTGTGGTGAATGTCCCTACAGTTTATTGCACCTTATTGTGAGTGCTGGCAGGAGTGCAGTCTGGCTCCTGTCCGGTGTGAGGAAGGCAGTTGTCTCCTTCTTGGTGAGCTTTTTGCAAACAGTGTGATCCGCCATCTCAAATGCGCCGATAGAGCCAACCGAGTGCTGAAGTGAAGATCTGTGATCTCGAGCTGAGTCTGCAGGTGATGGAGCAGAGCAGACCAACCACAGCATGGATGCAGGCGCCTCAGGGTGAATCTTGAGGAGTGACGCCGCTGCGGTACTTGCTTGCACCAGGACTTGATTTCTAGCCTCAGAAGAGTGACCCATGATATGGAGATCAGCAGACACTCACGTGCAGCGCTAATACACATAGTGTATGCTGATCGTGAATTGGTCTATAGTAAGGGATTGATGTTTGGGAGGCTCAGCGGGAAGTACTGATGTTATCTGCCCTAACCCGCCATACCCACTCCCACCCCTGTTTATTGTAGACGTGCGGGTGATGGCTACTACTGCATCCTATCTAGCGGACACAGAGCAAGTAAAAGAAATCTTCCTGTCTGCAGCCGTTGAATTGGAAATCGCATCGGAAGGAATGCGCTCTGTGACTGGAACAGGAAGGAACTCTATAACAATGGGGAAAATGGCGGGGAGAGTCATCCGCACAGGAGGAAAGGCTGCAATGCCTATCTTTATTATCAACTAACAAGGAAAAGCCTTTACTAAGTGCACAATTGTCACAGGGGCTACAGGGGCCTCAGATACCTCAGAATGTGGGAAGGTTTGAATTAGGCTCTGCTTTAGAATCAACTTCATTTACTTATCTGGATGCTGCAAGAAATCCAAATAATGTTCCCCTCAGGTCCAGCTTTTATTTTCAGTGAGGTGTCAGAGTAAAGTTCTTGGATAGCTTCTAGGAGGTCCCATGGACATCCTTTTTACTTAACTTTACTATTTGTAGTGTGCATCCATAAACCCGTAGGTGTGAGGGCGCGGACAAGACAGACAACAAAGAAAACATATAATGTCCAGATGAAAGAGAGGCGGTGGGAGGTCAGCCCCCAAGCCAGGAGGAGGGCCAATGATAATCTATCGGAACAGCCAAGTCTTGAGCTCTTTTTTGAAGAGGCTCAGGGACAAGGAACTTCTCAACAATGCTGGCAAATCGTTCCATAATGTAGGAGCAATGCCAAAGAACGCTCCTCCCTGAACTTTCTTAGTTTTGCATCTGGGCAAAAATAAGAAGTTTTGGTTGCTTGGTCTCAAACTTCTGTAACTAGGTTTTTCTATAGTATACTTTTGTAGATAGGACGGCATGCAGGGCCATCTTAAGCACTTTGGGGGCCCGGGGCACGGACACCTCTGGAGCTCCCCTCCAACAGACCAAAGGAATTAAGGGATATAGAATATCTAGTGCGCCCCACCCAGTCTCACGATAACAACCCATAGCTTGATATGCTGTCTCGCAGAGATCAAAATAAGCATGGTAAACTTCCTTTCAGATACCTTACACTCTTCATTCATGTTGTAATCAGAGTGATTAACAAGTAGCATTTCAAGGGCAACATTAGCAGTCTACGCGAGGGTACTGGTGTTCAAGCATAGGTAGAGCAAACATTTAATCAATAGCAGCCACGTGGAAGGTATACTGGACATAGTATACCTGCAGGGCATAGATTTTATGACAAAGGTACACATAATCCAGAATAGTCTGAGATTACCTGCCTCAGAGACAGCAGAAGTGCTCAAGCATGGATACAGATGAACAATGGGAAGCAAGGGTCAAACTACACATATCATACCATAGCATAGAGAGTGGATGACGATTTGAAGATACCAGGAAGGTCTCTGTATCCAGACGAACTGAGATTAGTAGTGGGGCATGGTTTGCAAGCAGTATCGCCGTTCGAGAGCAAAGAAACAGGTGGCTCTGGCGTGCAATATATCAATGCTCAATATCATTATAAAGCAGCAACACTATATCTAGCCAGTGAAACCATGAATGAGTCTTTTTTAAAGCTCGTACCCTGAGAATGAAATCACTCTGAAGGGCTGACAATTATGAAAGGTTTAGGGACTTGCAATTTTGACAAGTGGGGAAATACAAGATTAAATGAGATACCCAGGATCACACATTGATTAAGAGGTGAAGCTGGGATTCGTACCCACAATTTCTGGTCTTACCAATTTATTTTCTAGTATTTACAGAACTGAATTGGAAAATATGAAAATCACATAACCCAATATAAACATTTAAAAAACAAAACGTTATAGAAACGTATTATTCAAAATGGGAATGATTCTAGCTTCATTGTCTCCATCATCAAGGAAAGTATATAAATACCAGCATACCAATGGATGTTATCTTAAAATATTTCAAATATGTTTCTCTTTTGTATTGTAAAGCTTTAAATACACCCCAAACACGGACTTGTCCAATGGTATTTAAAAATGAGCACAAAAAACGTTTTGTTGTCACATAAGCAAACTTTAAAATATGCTGGTAAGAAGCCTGCAATGTCTGGTCTGCTCTCTTCTGTCTAGAACTCCTTCCACTCAAATTGCCTACATGATAGGAAAGATCAGGTAATTGGCCAAACAATGCCACCAGTATGTGAGAAGAAAACCTTTTCATAGAGGCAGTACAGTACTATCAGTGATATAAGATTTGTCCTGGATCACTGTATCGTCTGCTGGCAAAAGCCAGGATCCAAGCATGAACGCTTTGGTTCCACAGTCTGGAATTCAGATACTTAAAACCTCTAACACTTTATTGTTATCATTGGAGGTGCCTGCCTAGGTTTTACAACTCCCCATCTAAACAAACCAATTTCTAGACCATCACCATATTGATGGTATGTTAGTTTCTATAGCAACCACTATCTAGTGCAGGTACATTGGTGATGATAACACCTGGGGTGCTATAGAACAATTTACATTTACATGCAGGCTTAACAACTTCATATATTGGAAAGGCTGAGTCGGCCCTGCTGGAATTTGGTATTGTAATCTTGCATGTGAGCGCATATCTCTGCAATGAGTGCTTAACACACTGAGCTATCCTCTGAACGATCGGGACACTCATCTGTATCAATATGTATTTCAACTTTGGCCATTGCACATGATCAATATAATACCCAAGGTGAAAATGCTATAGTTGTTGTGCCACACAAACTATGTAACCACAGTGAACATATCATTACAGGATGAAAAGATCTGAACAAAATGTACTTGTCAACAACAGACCGAAAATAGCTTTAGCCTTAGCAACACACCATAGAAAATCCTGATGTGAGATACTTAATTTTGTCGACTTAGGGAAACTGACATTTTTTTTAATAAGACTCTTTCTTGGGGACCCCTCCAAGGTGGGGGCCCGGGGCAAGTGCCCCTCTTGCCCTCCCATAAAGACGTCTCTGATGGCATGGACCCCATTCGACATTTAAAGGTAATGACCAGTAAACTGAAAGTAATTCGAGCCTCCACCGGAAGCCAGTGAAGTGCCCGTCGCGCCTCCGTTACATGAGAGAGAGAGGAGAGTCATGTTACCACTCTCACTGCTCCATTTTGGGACACTTGAAGTCTGTTAATAGTTGCTTTCCCGGCTCCCGCCAGGAGGCTGCAACAGTAATCTATTTTTGAACCTATTATTGTTCGTGCAATTGCTTCCGCATTCTCTTGAGATATATATGGTCTCAAATGAGCAAGCAGCTTGATATAATATGTTGCTGATGCGACGGTGCAACCTACATAGGCTTTCATAATCAATGTCTGGTCGAGAACCGCTCCTAAGATTTTAACCTTATGGAGTGTGGAAATTTCCACATCTCCCAACTGAAACTGTTTATAGGCTGGTTCCAGTTTGGCAAGTATGCCAGCTGAACCAACCACCATAAGTTCCGTTTTGCCACATTTGAGCGCTAGTTTCTTCTGCATCATCCAACGCTCAATGATAGCAAATATTCTGTTCAGTTCTATTTCATCCTGGCAATGGTGCCCTGAGAGCGGAATGACACATTGCTTGTCATCCGCCTAGTTGGGAAATAGAACCCCATCCTGTTCAAGGTGTGCAAAGAAAGGGGCCATGAATATGTTATATATAACTGGCGATGAACAGGCCCCCTTCGGGACTCCAAAGAGCACAGAAATAGGCAGCGCCATGGCATCATCTGCACTAACCCTACTGACTCTATTAGAAAGGAATGATAGCATCCATTGGATAGCTGCCAGTGAAAAGTTGGCAACGTCCTTCAGCCTCTCTGCCAGAATAGTCTGATCGACAAGGTCGAAGGCCGCGGATTGATCCAGCGAAATAAGTAAAGAGGCCAGACTGTTATCCAATCTCTTCAATAACTCCGATTTGCATCTAATAACGAGGTTTCCGTCCCAAAGCCCTGTCTAAAGACCGATTGCAATGAGTTCAAAATGGGATAAAGATTAAGATGTTGAAAGGTCCCCATCTTTCAATTTACTCCAGAGAAGCCTTCGGCCAATAGAGTTAAAGGCCTCACCAGGCTGATAAAAGCCAAGTATAGTTTTGTTTTCCTTTGAGTAGCCTACAATTTCAAAATGTTTATCAAGAAGACATTTAGTGATGTTCCAATTTCCTTGACAAACCCTGACTGGAAAATGTCAAAAGGACCTGAAGTTCTTTCCCAGTCCATAAGATCCCTCAAGATCACTGCAGCAAATATTTTACCTATACCATCCAGAAGGGCAATAGGATGATAGTTTTTGGGATCAAACCTATCCCCCTTCTTAAAGTTTGGTATCACTATAGATTTCCAAGATTTAGGGACCTTTTTCATCATCTTTATCTGTGCAAATAATACCCACAGAAAATCAGGCCATAATTTTGGCTCTTCTCGGAGCAGGGCATTTGTGAGTCCATCGGGCCCTGGGGTCCTTGAATTATTTGTCTTCCTTGTCATGTTCAGGATCGTCTCCTTATCAGCTGCAAAAGACCACTTTGAGGTGCTCCCAGTTAGTTCCGGATTTACCTCGGCTTCACTGTTGTTGAATAAAGCAGAGAACTGTTGCTCCCATGTAGCCTCAGCTACTGCATTTATTTGAAGTGCCTGCTGCGGGTTGTTCAAAGAGTTTATGATCTTTCAAATTTCAGCCATTCCTTTTAGCAATTTTTAGCAGCATCGATTCGACATCTTGTTGGAGTATTTTACTGGCTCTTGCTCTTACCTAGTTGTTTTATTGCGGCCTCCTGCTATTAGTGAGGGCTAGTAAATTAAGGGGAGCCGTTATTTTTAGCTTCATTAAATCAGATTTCTTTTCTCCTAGACTAATTCATGATAGTAATTATGTTTATGAACAAATGAAGAACCTGATACGAGGTTACTTTTTTCCACAAAAAACAGTACAAATCTAGGATTATCCAGTATTTTTCCACAATCACAATCATGTGTTTTAGTTATATGGTCAAAGAATCGATCTATCAACAATGAAATCCTTGTGGAATTCAATCTCAATCGATTTCTAGATTGGAAGACTTCCACCGGTACTGAGTACAATTCCCTGGGAGTTTCTCTTTATGTGGAGCATGTAAGTTTTATGATGTTATGATCGCTGGTGTTAGTTGGTAGAATTTCTAGACTAGATACCCATGGGAGTAGATTCTCAGATGCAAAAATAAAGCCCATTACCTTGAATTGAGCAGCACGTTTCCATGTGAAATTTGCCGGAATGTCTCCCGGGGTATTTTCATTTAGCAGATTTAAGCTCCTCAGTTTAGTTTCAGAGCCAAAGGAAGACCTTTTTTCTCTGCATGGGAAGCCTGGGCATTTTTTGCAAATTCCTTTCTAGGATCCACATCTGGAGTTTTCATATTCAGGTCTCCACAGTTGACTATTACCGGGTCTGGAAGGTTTTCACAGAGATATTCGATTAATCCCATTGTCATGTCTACAAAGATTGAATCTTTAATTCCTTTCGAATTCCAATAGCGGTTACATGAAATTAGCCATTCCGGGCATTTAGAATTCGCATATGTTGCCTGTATGAATTTGGATTCAACTTAACAATTGTTTCTCGGACTACTCCATTTTTTATCAATATCAACAGGCCTGAGATTGGCCTGCCTTTACTTCCTTTTAAGTCAATTTTAAAGCCGATTCAAGCTGACTATATAACCATCTAATGTAGGTGCCATACCCAACCAAGTTTCTTGAAGACAGGTGATGTCATAATCAGCCCATTTCAATTAGCAAGTTCCAAAGAGTTGCCAAAAGCCTTTCGTATGCCAACTTCCAATTACTCAGCGGTTTCGCAGAGTACAGTGGTCTAGTTAGGAGTGCCTTTTGTTAAAGATCAGGGCCTCTGCTATCCAATTCCAGGAGTCATTTTGTTTTGGTTCAGAGTAGTCTTCCAGCCGAAGTTTCACTTCTCTAGTCCCAAAGTCAGTGCCACCAATGGAGATGGTGAATGGAGTCTGGATTTGTGCCACAGAATCCGACCTTCTAATGTTGGCGACTGGCTGGCCTATGGTCTCTTTATTGCATGGATGTTTCATTTCTTCTCTGTATTTCTTACTAGAGCACCCTCTTGTACTCCTATTCTTCTCCGTCTTCTTGTTCCATACAGTTGGAATTTCCAACGTCATTTCAAACAGATCAAATCCCAGTGGTAATAGGAGATGTGCTTCTTCTAATATTGCATGCTGAATTAGGTTAGAACCAAAATGGATAGCTACTTTGTCCAGGGACCGTTCATTTAGAAATTCAACCCTTGCTATGTTCTTAGTTGTAAGTGAGCGAAGTCTTGGAATATGATGTAATAGTCTTAAAACGTTGGCCCTATTCATTGTTAGGCCACAGTCAAAATGCAAGACTCTTTTAAGTACGATGCAAGTGTTTACACTCTAGGACCTAGCTGGTTAATTAAAGTAAATTTTCATGTCCCCAAAAGGTCTCACATCCCATTCCACAGTGGTTTTTCTTGATTTTGCAGACAGAGCCTGGCACTTCTCATCCATCACTAAAAACCATGGAATACTCTCGTGTTTCATATTGACATTGTTTTGTAAAGTTTGTCTCCTTTTTAGCCTGCCTCTGACTCCGATCTGGGAGTAAGGCCAGGTGCTTCTGTTCAAGAGTCCTGAAGTCATCACATTTACTTACCAACCCTGCATCCCCAGCACTCTCTGTGCTTTTACTTACAAGCAGAGTCATCTGTGAAAAACCTGCCCTTTAGCCAGTTCTTGATCACAAGGAACTGAATTGTCTTCATCCTCATCCACTATTGAATGTGTAGATATATTCAGTGTGGTATCATTCACACCTCCATCCAACAGCTTATATAACTGATGGTTCTGGGGAGATGTATCATTGGTTGCATTTGAGCTAACTGTAATATTCAAGTTTCTTAGGAACTTACAATAGTCTTAATGGTTTAGGCTCAAATTAGACTTTTTTTTTATTTATTTTGTGTGTGTTTTTCAGTAATTCTGTTTGTTGTTGCATTGTAAGTCCTGAGATTCTCTTTTTCTTTTTGTAAAATAT
Source organism: Ambystoma mexicanum (assembly GCF_040938575.1). Classification (NCBI taxonomy): domain Eukaryota; kingdom Metazoa; phylum Chordata; class Amphibia; order Caudata; family Ambystomatidae; genus Ambystoma; species Ambystoma mexicanum. The sequence continues at coordinate 375,379,966 of NC_090926.1, read as the reverse complement.
TTGATAATTTTTTACTTCAGTTCTATGGTTACTGGCTGTGAGTACAGGTCAATATATTCATGTGGGGCAAGGCTTCCGTAACAATTTCAGGTGGAGATTCAAGTATGTCTGTTTCACTCCCTTAATGTAAGATTAACCTGGCATCAGCCTTAATAACATGAACAGCGATTACCCTGTAGTCTTAACACTGACTTCCAAAGGGGCTAACACAGGAGATGTTCCCATTCAGCTTTGCTCTTCCGCCTCACCTCTTATTCTTGATGGTCTCCTGCTGCTCTTCCTCTCTTCCATTAATTGATCGAGGATACTACGGAATACGTTAGACGTCTTCCCTGAGCTTTTGTCCAGTTTACCCTGGATTGCTGTCAGGAAATCTTCTACGAAAAGCATTTTCGAGTGCAACATCGCTAAAAGTGTTGTTTGGTCTGTCAAATGGTCGCTAATGCTTTCTTATAATATATATATATATTTTTTTATACTTTATTTAACCCAAGGGTTTTTAAAAGTTTTTTTTTGCGTTTCATTCCTTTCCGTTTGGATATTGTTTACCTATGTTCATTTTTCTATAGTTGACAGAATTGTGTCCAAGATTTTTGCTGTGGCGGTGACCCAAGTGGTTCGTCCGCCTCCAATTAATCTCGCCCCCCAAGTCTCTACATCGAAGGTGTGAGCTGCGGATAGTATCTCCTTCAGGTAAGGACCTCTTATAGCCTCTACTCCTGGACACCTTAACAATAGATGCTTGGTCGTTTCCACCATGGCCGGATCTTTGCAAAATCTACACGTATTTGTGGTGGCCAGGCCTCGTATCTTCAAAATTTCGTTCGTATGGAGTAAATTGAGGCGGGCTCTTATAAAGATGTTCCTCAGCTTGCGGTTTGGATATTTTTTCACATACGCTTGTAATTCGTGTAGTTTATGGAACGTCTGTGGCAGGTGCGAAGTTAACTTGTACGAAGCGGCCTGCTCCAAAGTAGGTATCCAATCAAGCTCGTTTAGTTTATTTTGGATTTTCATCGGGTTGTCCGTCAACTCTTTTTTGGAACATTGAATAGAGTCTAATTTCTCTTCTTGATCCCTGTACCATTTGTTCAAGACAGCCAGGCGCCCTCCTGCTGCCTCTATGTTTATTGCTTCCAAAAGCTCAGGGCGATTTTCCAGCAATCATTTTCTAAACAACATCAAACTGTTCCTTTCCACTATCGAGGCAAGTGAGAGTTGGCTCATTTCGCGTCTGATCAAAACCAATGGTGTTGAATTTGGTAAATTCAGTACCTCTCTCCAGTATTGGCTTTCAAGTTTCATCCACATGGTGTGTGGTAACCCTGGCATAGCTTCAGCTCCGTAGACCAGTGTAGGGACTACCTTGGTCTTGTAAAAGTCCACAATTGGTATGAGGGAGAAGCGACCATATTTTCTATCTATCGCTTTTGCCTGCGATGTTAGGTTCTTTATTTTTAGCAGCAGATGTTTTTGCATTGCAATCTCCCTTGGCGAGTTGTCCACCACAATGCCCAGATATTTGAATTCTGTGACTGTGTCGATGTGTTCACCTTCCAAAGACCATGCATATGAGTCACTTTTACTTCTGCCTTTCCCAAAGAACATGATTTTGGTCTTGGCCTTGTTTATTTCAAGACCATTTGCCTTGATGTAGTCAGCAAAGTTGTTAAGTTGTCTCTGCAGCCCTATTGCAGTTTGATCTGCGATGATGATGTCATCCGCATACATAATTCTCAAGATTTTCATTTGGCCAATATGCGGAGGGAATGATCTGAACTTTGCTTCTGATTCTTTGTAGTCGCCAATGAAGCTCAGGAATAGTGCCCGGGCCAGCGGGCAGCCTTGCTTGACTCCCTGATTGGTTGGGATCGCCTCCAAAAGTACGCCTTGGTTGTCAAGCCTCACTTGTATCCTTGTGGCCGTATGTAGTGTTATGATAGGATGTAGAATAGACGCCGGGCACTTCCAGGACCTTAACTTTGCCCAGAGCCTCGCTCTGTTAACTTGGTCAAAGGCTTGTCTTAGGTCAATAAAAGCCATGTAGGTACGGGTGCCGCCCGCAAGGCTTTTGTATTTTAAGATGTTATCCGTTAGAATGTTAATTGTTGTTCCCACATTCTTTTTGAAGCCAAATTGAAGGGGATCTTCGCAGGGTGCGTCCTTTGCCCATCTTTGGAAGTGTTGTAAGAGTAAGGAACCATACACCTTGCCAATCACGTTCAACAGGGCAATAGGCCGGAAATTTTTAGGATCATCTCTCGCCCCTCTCTTGTAAATAGGTACAACAACTGCGGTGGTCCAAGATTCAGGTAGAACCCTCGCCGCTGTCAATCTTCGGAAGACCGCACATATGAATTTACCCCATGCCTCAGGATGTTCTTTTAGATGCCTATTTGTCAGGCCATCGGGCCCAGGGGCCCTAGAGTTTTTCAATTTTTTCAAAATGTACGCTATGTCTCCACCCAGGGTTCTGTACTTTGGACCTGTGTAGTTTCAGTGCCAACCTTTGGATCGAAAAAAAGGTTTGCAAAAAACTCTATCCATTTAGCCTCTGCAATGCCATTGATTAAAGTGTCTGAATTGATCCGTTCCGTTGCGTTTATCAGGGCCCAGAATACTCTCGGGTTTTTGGTTGACACACTTCGCAACATGTCTTCCGAATCTTTTTGATACATGACGAGACGATGGTCTCGCAGCCATGACTTGTAAGCTTTTAGCTCACAGGTCCAAAGTTGTTTGTTAGAGTCAGATCTGATTTTCACAAATCTTCTCTTGGCCTTCCTAAATTGAAGTCTTTTCTCAGCCAGGATTTGGTCATAAGTGTGGATTGATTTGTTCGTAGTTGTTCTATTCTTCAGTCTCGGTTTCTTGAAGACGTTCAGGAGATCACTGTAGTCGGGAAGGATAAAGACATGCTCTTGAGGCTCTAACTTGGAGTAGTTATTTGTCAGAGAGATGACATTGTTTAGGCTCAATGCAAGTCGGTTTCCTTTTGCATTTGTTTCAAGCTTTGGGGCCGAGGCTATTTTTTCAGTTGAAATGGTTGACCAGGACAGGCATAGAAGATTATGGTTGCTCGCCTTGGTTTTGACCACGTCGAAGGATGAAATGATAGACAGTAAGGCCGATGAGGCGTAGATATAATCTATTGTTGCCTCAGAACCACGACCTTCCCATGTTGTCTACTGGGCTGAGTTCCAAATGTGGCGGCCACATTGAACAGGTCTTTAGATTTCATCAATAATGACCATGCTGCACCCCTTGCTTCAGCTTTGGTTCTCATCGGTTTCTTTTCACATACAGCGTTCAAGTCGCCGCAAACATATAGATGGACTTCGAAGTGTACAATGTATGCTTTATCGATTTCTTGTTCGACCATATCCAAAAAATCCTTGTTTGAGATGGCTTCTGGGTTCCAGTACAAGTTTATGATTATTGCTGTTGTCGAGACAGATCTGTTATGTAATGCGTCCCAGTAATTCCATTTTACTTTTACTGAAATCATCAGGAAGGACAGTGTCAGGATCCTAATCATTTTCATTCCTTTTCCCATTCTAACTGCAGTTATCAAGCCCGAGGAGGGTCGGCCTTTCGGTCCCTTTTTGGCTGTTGAAAACACATGATGTCAAAAGAGGCAAAGTTCACATCGCCCTGTACTGTACGGTGCATAAACCCCTGCATATTCCATGAGCAGAGTTTAGCTGGATTTGTGTTTGGGCCTCTTTTCAAGTCGTCGTCACCAGAATTCTTGATGGCCATGAATTGCTATTTTTTTTTGGGGGCCTAGAGCTTTCGGGAGCCATGCCCACAACTTTTGTAAAGGATTTGATTTTTCCTTGTCTTTGTCGCCTTTTTGTGCCGATTGCACCATCTGTGTATACGTTCTTTTGGTCGGCAATAATGGCCCTACTGGTTTTCTGTCGTATTTTGTCACTTCTACCTCATCACATTCTTTGTTACTCGTTAAAGGTTTGCCCAGTGGGTCTAGTTTTCTGATATTTTCTTTGAGAAGTCTTCGCTTGGGCGAGTTTCTCGTCGATTCGTTCGCCCTTGGTTCTCGATGTTCCTTGTTACGATTCTCTGGGAAATGTTTTTGTCTCCTAGCCTCAGGGGATCTGTCTTGTGAGGAGTCATACCCTTTCCTCATTCAGCGGTTATGTGAACTAGGATTAGTTGGATCTTCCCATTTAGCCCTTCTCTCGTCACCAAATTCACTTATGTCCTAACCCATTTTTAGGAAGTGTTTCAAGGAGTCGCGCAGCCTCTGTTTGTGTAACGCTCACCTGATTCCCGTAGAGGCGCCGGTCTTGACTGGGCGTATACCGTATCTGCAAAGGTGATGTGTAACACACGGCTGGCTCTTTGGGCTGGACCATTGTGCACTGTATGTCTGACTTGAAGGGTAAGATGTCTGCAGATAGAAAATATGGGATTAAGGAACTGGGTTATTGAATGTCTCTCTCTTCTTCCCTTTCTCTTCTCCTGTATAACCCCAAAGGTTAACGCTCTCACCTTAGGTAAGTGAACGCCGTGCTCTCCATCTGCCTCGGGGCAGGGTGCTGTAACCAGTTTCTTCACTGGATAAGGGGAGCAGGCCTCTTGACTTCAGAGGACTGCTGTCCGTCGTTTACTGCACGAACGGTAAGTTTCGAGTAATTCTAATGTCTTTAAAGTCTTTAGTAATGATGTTTCTTGTTTTGCAGGGTTCCGGCGATGGCGGATGACAGGCTGAAGTGAGTTGAAGATGGAGCCCGTGTGATGAATAGAAGCGCCTGGAAGCACGTAAGTAAGCGCTTGTTGCCTGCTTCACGATGCGCTCTAACTGTCTTTTTATTTTGCAGGTACAAGTTCGGAGCGGCTGCAGGGTGCCGGAATACCCACTGGGTTAGATGTGGAAAGGAGTAATGGCACGTGAGTATTAAAGTTCCCCAATGTCTTTAAACGCACCTTGTTTTGTCTTTCAGATGCGGGATGCAGCGCCGAAGGCCTCCGGAGCGTGCGAAGAGTTGGTAAGCTTTTGTCTTTCAGATGCCGGAATGCAGTGTGAAGACCTCCGGAGCGCACGAAGAGTAGGTAAGCCTTTGTCTTTCAGATGCCGGAATGCAGCGCGAGGCGTTGGTGACAGCCGAAGGACCAGGTAAGTGAAGAGCTGTCACTGAAGACCGTAATGCTAACCTGTTCTTTCTTGTCTTTATAGGTGTTGCTGAAGACTGGATTCAGGATGGTAAGCCTTTTTCCTTAGGCCCAGGATCAGATGCAGAAGACACGATGAACGTTCTGCTGCAGAGGATGCAGAATAACGCAAAGCAAGATTCATCCATCGGGTGTGGTTTAAATAGCCTTCTGTAGTGCTTAGGTGTCTCCTTCCACAGCCACGCCTAGGTAAGAAAACAGTTCCTGCCTTCCAGAAGAGTTCCAGTGTTCTGAATCTAGGGAGTGGCTCCTGCCCCACCCAACAGGAAAAGTAGTTCCAAACAGAAGAGGATCAGAGGCTCAACTGGCAGGCAAGTAAGCAGCATGGTCTGCTGCAGGTAAGTCCACCCAAGCATTATGAGCCCGGCGCTTCCAGCGCTGGGACTGGGCATATTTATGAGCCTGGTGCCACTGGCGCCAGGACTGAGTCCAAAAGGTCCCAATTGGGACTGGTTGGCACTCGGAACCTGGGTTATGGATCTGCTTCCAAGGGAGTTGGGAAAACCCTGACCTTTTGGAAGCAGAGATCATGACAGTACCCCCCCTCAAGGCCCCTCCCAAACCGGGCTTCTCCGGGGGTTTTGGCTTGTCAGGAAATGTTCGGTGAAATCTTTTGATTAGGCGAGGAGCGTGGACATATTCAGCAGGTTCCCAGGATCTCTCTTGGGGGCCGTAGCCTTTCCAGTCAATTAGGTAAAATAGTTTAGATTTGGAGATCTTGGAGTCCAGAATGCTTTTGACTTCAAACTCGAGTTCTCCATCAACTAGGATAGGTTTTGGAGATTTAGTTAGTCGGGTTTGAGGTTGCACGGGTTTTAATAGAGAGACGTGGAAGACCGGATGTATCTTCAATTGCGGGGGCAAGCCCAACTTGACCGCTACTGGGTTTACTATGGTAGTGATGGAATAGGGACCAAGGTATCTTGGGTTGAATGTGCGTGGCCCTTTTAGAGGTAGATATTTGGTGGATAACCAGACTTGATCCCCTACTTGATATTGAGGGGCTTCCTTCCGATGTTGATCTGCTCCTTTCTTGTATTGTTCTTTAGCCCTTTGAAGGTGAGAAACAGCTTCCTTAAAGGCTTGGGTGATTGTAGAATGCAGGTAGTCTACTGCTGGTGTTTCAAGATCTTGGAGGGGATCCAACTCCGAGGTTCGAGGGTGACTGCCGTACAAAAGAAAAAACGGGGTTTTCCCAGTTCCCGAATGGACAGAGTTATTGTAGGCATATTCGGCTATCCAAAGGATGTCTTTCCAAGTTTTTTCAGTTTGTTGCAGCATGCAGCGTAAATACTGTTCCAGAGTTTGATTGGTCCTCTCGGTTTGTCCGTCGGTCTGAGGGTGGTGACTGGTCGATAGTCTCACATCAATTTGAGCCGACCGACAGCAACTTCGCCAAAAATGAGAAATAAATTGACTACTTCGATCCGAAATTAGAACCGAAGGAAAACCGTGCAGTCGGACGATGTTTTCGAGAAATTCTCGGGCCAGAGTTGCTGCTGTTGGCAAGCCTTTGAGCGGAATGAAATGCGCCATCTTGGAGAATAAGTCCACGATTACTAGAATCGTATTATATCCGGAGCATGGAGGTAGATCGGTGATGAAGTCCATAGAAAGCGTATGCCAAGGGCGAGGTGGGATGTCAATAGGGCGTAAGAGCCCTGCTGGTCTTTGCTTTTGACTCTTGTTTTGGGCGCATACTCCACAAGACATTATAAAGTCTCTGATATCTTTTTTCCAAGACGGCCACCAGAAGTAGCGCTTGATCTTTTCTGAGGTCTTGGCCATACCGGGATGTCCTTCCATTAAAGAATCGTGATAACAAGAGATTACTTTTTTCTGTAAATCTGTGCTGGGTAGGTATAATCGTTCTTGGAAATAAAATAAGTTGTCCTTTACTGCAAAGTCCTTTCCCTGCAGATGCCAATTCTGTATGTCTGCTGGAGTTACAAGTTGCCTGGCCTTATCCTTAACTTCCTCTATGGATTCTGTGGCGATTACACCCAGAATTCTTTGTTCGGGAATGATTGGTACAGGTTTAGGGTTGATCAAGTGTTCTTCCACTCCCATCCGAGAAAGGGCATCAGCTTTACCGTTCTTTGTACCAGGTCGATAGGTAATTATGAAGTCAAACTCGGCAAAGAATAATGCCCAACGGAGTTGTCTAGAGGATTGGGCTTTTGCGGTTTTCAAATATTGCAGGTTTCGGTGATCCGTAATCACAGTAACGGTGTGTCGGGCCCCCAGCAGATAATGCCGCCAAGCCTTAAAGGCAGACTTGATAGCCAGAAGTTCCTTGTCAGTAATCGTGTAATTGATTTCAGGAGGCGAGAATTTGCGGGACCAAAATGCCACGGGATGCAACTGATTGGTTACCGGGTCCTTTTGTGATAGAACTGCCCCCATGGCAAGGCTTGAAGCATCAGTTTCCACGATGTAGGGGAGTTCGGGGCGAGGGTGTTTTAAGATTGGTGCAGAGATAAATTTAGTCTTCAAATCCTGGAAAGCTTGTTTTCCGCCTCGGTAGACCATTCAAAACGTTTGTTTTTCTTTAACAAGGCAGTGATGGGCTGGACTATTCGAGAGAATTCGGGGATAAACCTGCGGTAAAAGTTAGCGAAGCCTAACATGCTTTGCACACCTTTTACGGAGGATGGTGATGGCCTTTCTGTTCTGCAGTCTGTGATCTATTTGAACGACTAAGTCTATATAGTCCGAACAATCTTGTGGGGGATTCACTACTTGGGCTAACACATCTTTGAGCTCTCCATGTAGACCTCTATAAAACAGCGTAATCCTTTTGTCCTCAGGCCATTGAGTTTCCACTATCAGTCTGTTGAAAGACGCAATATAAGCCAAAAGGTCTTGATTACCTTGTCGCAACGAAAGAAGCTCATTGTCCAAGGCCTGCCCCTGTGAATGTCTTGCGAACAGTTTTTCCATACTGAGCTGAAAAGCTTGAAAATCATGGAGGACCGGATCATCTTGATTTACTAGAGGAATTGACCAATCGGCCGCATTGCCACTAAGGTACGAAAGCACGAAAGCTACTTTAGCTTGATCAGTTGGAAAGGCTGCTGGCCGGCATAAGAAATGCAACCGGCACTGATTGATAAATACTGCAAACCTCTTTGGGTCACCAGAAAATCGTTCGGGCGGAGCCAGAGGTACATTCCCAGGTAGGTTGATCTGCACTGGATTCATAGAGGATGTAGAAGGAAGATTTCCCCCAGATGCGGGTAACGGGGTCTGTCCGGCTTGTGACTGTAGCAATTGTCTAGCGAGATCATCTGTTTGCTCCTTGGAAATAATCAGTTCCCTTCTTAGAGCGTTCGTTTCCTGACGGGCTGCATGCACTTCTGCCCTTAGTTCCCCAAGTAACTGGGCTAGCTGGTCGGTATCCGAGGTTTCCATAGCGCCTGGACGGGAGTTTTGTGGTAGGCTTTGCGTTCTGTAACGCTCACCTGATTCCCGTAGAGGCGCCGGTCTTGACTGGGCGTATACCGTATCTGCAAAGGTGATGTGTAACACACGGCTGGCTCTTTGGGCTGGACCTCTGTGCACTGTATGTCTGATTTGAAGGGTAAGATGTCTGCAGATAGAAAATATGGGATTAAGGAACTGGGTTATTGAATGTCTCTCTCTTCTTCCCTTTCTCTTCTCCTGTATAACCCCAAAGGTTAACGCTCTCACCTTAGGTAAGTGAACGCCGTGCTCTCCATCTGCCTCGGGGCAGGGTGCTGTAACCAGTTTCTTCACTGGATAAGGGGAGCAGGCCTCTTGACTTCAGAGGACTGCTGTCCGTCGTTTACTGCACGAACGGTAAGTTTCGAGTAATTCTAATGTCTTTAAAGTCTTTAGTAATGATGTTTCTTGTTTTGCAGGGTTCCGGCGATGGCGGATGACAGGCTGAAGTGAGTTGAAGATGGAGCCCGTGTGATGAATAGAAGCGCCTGGAAGCACGTAAGTAAGCGCTTGTTGCCTGCTTCACGATGCGCTCTAACTGTCTTTTTATTTTGCAGGTACAAGTTCGGAGCGGCTGCAGGGTGCCGGAATACCCACTGGGTTAGATGTGGAAAGGAGTAATGGCACGTGAGTATTAAAGTTCCCCAATGTCTTTAAACGCACCTTGTTTTGTCTTTCAGATGCGGGATGCAGCGCCGAAGGCCTCCGGAGCGTGCGAAGAGTTGGTAAGCTTTTGTCTTTCAGATGCCGGAATGCAGTGTGAAGACCTCCGGAGCGCACGAAGAGTAGGTAAGCCTTTGTCTTTCAGATGCCGGAATGCAGCGCGAGGCGTTGGTGACAGCCGAAGGACCAGGTAAGTGAAGAGCTGTCACTGAAGACCGTAATGCTAACCTGTTCTTTCTTGTCTTTATAGGTGTTGCTGAAGACTGGATTCAGGATGGTAAGCCTTTTTCCTTAGGCCCAGGATCAGATGCAGAAGACACGATGAGCGTTCTGCTGCAGAGGATGCAGAATAACGCAAAGCAAGATTCATCCATCGGGTGTGGTTTAAATAGCCTTCTGTAGTGCTTAGGTGTCTCCTTCCACAGCCACGCCTAGGTAAGAAAACAGTTCCTGCCTTCCAGAAGAGTTCCAGTGTTCTGAATCTAGGGAGTGGCTCCTGCCCCACCCAACAGGAAAAGTAGTTCCAAACAGAAGAGGATCAGAGGCTCAACTGGCAGGCAAGTAAGCAGCATGGTCTGCTGCAGGTAAGTCCACCCAAGCATTATGAGCCCGGCGCTTCCAGCGCTGGGACTGGGCATATTTATGAGCCTGGTGCCACTGGCGCCAGGACTGGGTCCAAAAGGTCCCAATTGGGACTGGTTGGCACTCGGAACCTGGGTTATGGATCTGCTTCCAAGGGAGTTGGGAAAACCCTGACCTTTTGGAAGCAGAGATCATGACAGTTTGACAGATTTTGAGGAGTTGCTTGGCGGCCTTCATGAATCGGCTCCACTATTTGCAAGTCTCTCGATTCCACTGATCTTAGTTTCGGTATGCTGTGTAGCAACTCCATCACAGTTCTTCTGTTCAGAATTACATAGTCATGGCAGTTGCCGATTTGTTCAATTTTGAAAGCTGGAGGATCTCTAGATCGCTTTTTAAGTGTTACCCCTCGTTCTTGATCTTCTCTTTCTTGTCTTTTTTCATTTCTATTTGCTGCGCGATCTTCTCGCCGTGGGTGGTTCTTGTGTCTTTCTTGGTTCTGAGCCTCTTTTCTGGATGTAAAGGGGGGGATGTTTCTCTCCCCACCGATTTTCTGGATCACTAGCCTTTGTAGAGTGTGATTTTTTGAGGTCCTTGGCTCGGGGTCTTACACCCATTCTCGTCCTGTTTGGCAGGACTCTGGTTAGCAGAGTGAGTAATCTTCTTGCAGCGATCCTCCAATGGTAGAAATAGGTGTTTACCTCCTACTTCTTTTGGTCCTCGCTCCTGTCGGGATTCCTCTTTGTGGTCGCCTTTAATCCCTTTTTCCATTGATCTCTCGATAAGTTCTAGGGAAGGAGGTTCACAAGATTGATTCAAATTTTTGAGGACTTCTTCCATCAGAAGATCTTCTGTAGATTTTGAGGTATTTGAGACTTTAGAAGTCTCCATTCGATTCATGCAAGTTGGGGTCAAAGCAGTCTCTGGGATTGTTGGAGTTGAGCAGTTTGAATTTGCATTTGGGCACGCTCCGTCACCATGATTCTTCTTCCTATCTTTGAAGCTCCTTTGCTGAACCGGTAGGCAGAAGACCAGTTGTTTTCCCTTGGTTTTAAATGGTGTCATTGGCAGCTTGCATTCTGCAAAAATGGAGAAGTCTTTGTTGGTAACAGCTTCCGTAGTCTTCGTTTGTGAGTTCTTTGAATTATTCACTAATTTGGGGACTTTTTTTTCGGATGCGATGTCTTGAGCCCTCTTTGTCCGTGTCCACTGGCGGCACTATCTTTCTTTGATAGATTGTGTCGCAGGTGTATACTTGTAGGCTTTGACCTTTTAGTTGGCAGCTGGACTGGCGAAGTTTGTTCGATTATGAGCAAATCCGCCTCCTCCGTCCACTTTGGAGGGGATTGAATTTTTTTTAAGACGTTATGCACGGTTTGAGACCCCTTTTCGATGGTTGCCGATGTAGAGGTCTTTTTCGTTCCTTCAGGCGCTATCGGCCAAGGTCGCAATGTACAAACCTTATTTTTTTTGTTGTCCACCGCAGTGGCATACTGTCATGATGCCTACCCCCGGAGCACCAGGCCAGGCCCAGCACCCCTGGGAGCAGGCATCATGCCCCCGGGTAAAAGCCCAGGGGCCCCTTATAGGGGCTCTTTGGACTCTGTCCTGGCGCCGTTGGCGCTAGGCTCATGTTGGACATCAGTCCTGGCGCCATAGGCGCCAGGCTCATAAAGGAAGGTGTTTTGTGCACTTACCTGATGCAGACCATGCTGCAAGATTCAGGCCTCCCTGAGACCTGAAAGGGACTATTTTTTCATTGGGACTATTTTGCCACTCGGGCGTGGCCAGGGAAGGATACTTACCTGGAACTACTTTGGGGGCTATTTAAGCCACGCCCAGACAGCAGCTCACGCTTCGCGTTGTTCTGCATCCAAGCAGCTGAACGCTCACCGTGTCTGCTCCTGCATCTGGTCTCCAGCCACGCCCGTCTCGATCCTGGAACACCTGTAAGGAAAGAAGAGAAGAGAAAGGTGAAAACAAAGAATTTTATCAAACTTCTTACCTGCATCCGGAACCTTCACGCCAGCGTTCCTGAGAAAAGACTTTCATTTAAAAGCACTGCGTTGCTCGCTGCAGCGCGGTGCTTCACTCACCTGTCCTCGGGAGTTCTTCTGGCTCCACCGCGACTGTCTGCTCCGGTCGCCACATCTCTGCGCCTAAGGGAGAGAAGAAGAGACAAAAGGTGAGCAGAAGGAACATATGAGGAAAGCCTAATTTTCCGCCATAACACTTACCGGTCTTCTGTTGGTGGACCATTCCTCATTTCGGGTCGGCGCCGCTTCGTTGGCAGGTACCGCACCCCGGCCCCTATGGGGAAAGGACAAAAGACATTACTGGAGGAATATAAAGACATTAAGAGGGGTCGCCCCCATCGCTAACTCACCTGAGTTTACCATCGGCAATTCAATCCCTCAACGCAGCACCTTCATTCTGCATCTGAAATAAAGGACAGATCACAAGTTAGGAAGGCAACAGAAAAGGAGGCTCAACACTTGAACTTTTGTAATCTTCATACTAACGGCGTTCCGCTCGGAAAAGTCAAGTGGATTTTGCCAGCGCCATTCTGAAAACCAGTGAAGTAACTGGACAAACACGCGCCCCTGCACCAGAAGCAGGATGGAGAGTTCATCCTTTCAAACCATAAGGTGAGCTTCAACCGGGGATTTCGGAGGAAGTTAGAGAAGAACGAAGGGGGGGAGGGGGGAGCAAGCACACTATTCTGTAGACTGTTAATCCCCTTTCTCATCTGCAGAAGGATATTCCTACGGGCCAGACAAGCAAGATTTGAGGGTCCTGTTCCGAGTTCTGCGCATCACGCTCGAAGAGGCCACAGCAACCCAGACTAAACCAGCACCTCCGTGGGAGTCAGGTGAGCTTTACACATACCCTTCCAAATATGCAAGCTTTGCATGCATTATTGCCAGTAGAGAGCTATTGTCCTTTAATGAGTCATTTATGGCCTCATAAAGCTTGGTAAAAGGGACCATAGCGACTGCCACCGCTGCCATAAGCGTCACCATATCGGGTCTTTTTTCTGGTGATTTCTCGGGCGAAGGGTCATGTCCGGAAATTCTTCCTTTGTCCCTACTTGGCGTAGTTGTTGCAGATAAGTTTAAGTCGTTTGCCATTTGGTTTGCATCTTCGACTGAAGGGAACCAGTCCTCTGGTTCCCCACTCTCCATAAGATGTTTGGGTCTTACTTCATCATTATAATCAGTGTTTTGTGTTTTGTCAGTGACAGGATTTACGGTTTCCAGGCTGGCCATACCAGTCTCAGTCTCCACTGTAGTTGATGGAGTCTCCACCCTCTTCCGTTCGTCTCTGGGCGAAGCACTAGGTTCAGCTTCTTCTTTCTCTTCCGTAACACTGGAAGATAGATTTTTGTCGTTTTCTATACTGGGACCGCCCAGGTCTGGTACCGAAGCTGGAGTCACAGATTGTAAATCTTCTGAGCTGTGCGCCACTTCCAGCATCTCACTGTCAGGATTTGCGGTTTCAAGGCTGGCCATACCAGTCTCAATCTCCACTGTAGTTGATGGAGTCTCCACCCTCTGCCGTTCGTCTGTGGGCGAAGCACTAGATTCAGCTTCTTCTTTCTCTTCCGTAACACTGGAAGGTAGATTTTTGTGGTTTTCTATACTGGGACCGCCCAGGTCTGGTACCGAAGCTGGAGTCACAGATTGTAAATCTTCTGAGCTGTGCACCACTTCCAGCCTCTCGCTGTCGCTTATTTCACGTATGTTTTCAAACTTTCTTTTTCTATAATTCCCAAAAAAGTATGCCACACTTTGAGGCGAAAAGATGTTAGTTGCTTGTTGGCTTTTGGTATTTATACTATCGACGGTTCGCCTTATTGTCCTTTTTGGTCTCTGTTTTCTCTCATTGTTGGAATCAAGTCCTTTAGACCCAGACGACTTGCCTGGGAGTGTTGGTGCACTTGTCGATGATGTATTTTTCAAAGTTTGTTTTTTCGTTTTCAGCATAGTTTTCAGTTTTTTATAGCACTGACCTTCATCTGGTTGTATGTCCGGTGATTTTGTTGACTGACAGCTGTTTGGGTGACTCGTGTTGCCCATTGGCTTGCTGGCTTTCGGTGTAGCTGTATCTACGGACCCTGCTGTGGTGGGCATACTAGGTGGCACCGGATGGATTTCCACCGCCACCCTTGCCGGTTTGCCTGCCAGTTGGTCGTCTGAGCAGGGAGCTATCTGCAAAAGTTCACCCTGTGCATTTTCTGTCATTGTCTCGCACTGATCATCCACCAGGGGGCCCTCCAGGATGGCTGCTACAGGCGAGACTGCACCGTGGTCCGTGACCTTCTCTGTGGGTTCCTGTTCCGGGAGCCCCACCCGCGGGAGCTCCACGAAGTCCGCAGGCGCCGTCCCCGGCGGCTTCTCCTGATCAGCGGCTTGCTCCCCGGGACTGGCCCTTCCCATCACCGCCGAGCTCGACGCTGTCCGTCCTCCGAAAGGTGGCAGGGCGTTCGCGGCCGACAGGGCAAGGCCTAGTCCGTAGGAAGTGCCGCCCGGGATCTCCAGCAGAGCCGCGGATCGCCCAGGTGAGTTTGAGGTTGTTTGGTCCAGATTTTGGGATACGGGGAGGGTGTCAGCTCCCCGCAACTCCTCGTCGTTGATGCACAGGTCAGTGTGCTGGGTTCCCAGTACTGGGAGTGTAGTTTTTGACGTCACCTCCTCTTTTGACCAAGTTGTTTTCGGACAGTAGCTTCTACTACTCCCAGGCGTCGATATTGTGGATTCTTGACACAGAACAGGACTCTGTGTCGTTGCTGTAATAGTCGATTTGGTCTGCTTTGAATATAACAGGCTTTTCTCTGTGCTTGAAGGCAGTTTTTGGCCCACTTCGGCTCGTGTATGGGACTGTGAACTCCTTTGCTGAGAGTCTTTATCACATAAAGTCGTGGTTAGCAAAGAAGGCAGATTAGCGTCCCCATCGTCCATGGCTGCCATAGACTGCCTGAGATTGTTACTCTGCCGCTACTCCGTGGCCGCTCCGCGGTGTCAGGGAGCTTTTGAATGGTGGTCAGGTGGTCAGGAACAAACACAGTAGACAGACTGAAGAAAAGAGTAGCCTGCAGTCACTGCCTGAGCCTGCTACTCTGCCGCTACTCCGCGGCCGCTCCGCGGTGTCAGGGAGCTTTTGAATGGTGGTCAGGTGGTCAGGAACAAACACAGTAGACAAACTGAAGAAAAGAGTAGCCTGCAGTCACTGCCTGAGAATGCAACTTTGCCGCTACTCCGCGGCCTCTCCGCGGTGTCAGGGAGCTTTTGAATGGTGGTCAGGTGGTCAGGAACAAACACAGTAGACAGACTGAAGAAAAGAGTAGCCTGCAGTCACTGCCTGAAACTGCTACTCTGCCGCTACTCCGCGGCCGCTCCGCAGTGTCAGGGAGCTTTTGAATGGTGGTCAGGTGGTCAGGAACAAACACAGTAGACAGACTGAAGAAAAGAGTAGCCTGCAGTCACTGCCTGAGAATGCTATTCTGCCGCTACTCCGCGGCCGCTCCGCGGTGTCAAGGAGCTTTTGAATGGTGGTCAGGTAGTCAGGAACAAACACAGTAGACAGACTGAAGAAAAGAGTAGCCTGCAGTCACTTCCTGAGACTGCTACTCTGCCGCTACTCCGCGGCCGCTCCGCGGTGTCAGGGAGCTTTTGAATGGTGGTCAGGAACAAACACAGTAGACAGACTGAAGAAAAGAGTAGCCTGCAGTCACTGCCTGAGACTGCTACTCTGCCACTACTCCACGGCCGCTCCGCTGTCTCAGGGAGCTTTTAAATGGTGGTCAGGTGGTCAGGAACAAATACAGTAGACAGACTGAAGAAAAGAGTAGCCTCAAGTCACTGCCTGAGACTGCTACTCTGCCGCTACTCCGCGGCCGCTCTGCGGTGTCAGGGAGCTTTTGAATGGTGGTCAGGTGGACAGGAACAAACACAGTAGATAGACTGAAGAAAAGAGTAGCCTGCAGTCACTGCCTGAGACTGCTACTCTGCCGCTACTGCACGGTGTCAGGGAGCTTTTGAATGGTGGTCAGGAACAAACACAGTAGACAGACTGAAGAAAAGAGTAGCCTGCAGTCACTGCCTGAAACTGCTACTCTGCCGCTACTCCGCGGCCGCTCCGCGGTGTCAGGGAGCCTTTGAATGGTGGTCAGGTGGTCAGGAACAAACACAGTAGACAGACTGAAGAAAAGAATAGCCTGCAGTCACTGCCTGAGACTGCTACTCTGCCGCCACTCCGCGGCCGCTCCGCGGTGTCAGGGAGCTTTTGAATGGTGGTCAGGTGGTCAGGAACAAACACAGTAGACAGACTGAAGAAAAGAGTAGCCTGCAGTCACTGCCTGAGACTGCTACTCTGCCACTACTCTGCGGCCGCTCCGCGGTGTAAGGGAGCTTTTGAATGGTGGTCAGGTGGTCAGAAACAAACACAGTAGACAGACTGAAGAAAAGAGTAGCCTACAGTCACTGCCTGAGACTGCTACTCTGCCGCTACTCCGCGGCCACTCCGCGGTGTCAGGGAGCTTTTGAATGGTGGTCAGGTGGTCAGGAACAAACACAGTAGACAGACTGAAGAAAAGAGTAGCCTGCAGTCACTGCCTGAGACTGCTACTCTGCTGCTTCTCCGCGGCCGCTCCGCGGTGTCAGGGAGCTTTTGAATGGTGGTCGGGTTGTCAGGAACAAACACAGTAGACAGACTGAAGAAAAGAGTAGCCTGCAGTCACTGCCTGAGACCGCTACTCTGCCGCTACTCCTATAATATTGTAAACTGAGCCATAGACACTGTTAACACTGCGAGGGTGCCAGTATCAATCCCTGTTGTTACGGACTCCTTCTCCAGCTCTTTTTGAGTCTCTTTAAGATTAATGGTTTTGCTGCTTGTATTTGGTGACTGTGTAAAATAATTCACATAAAGAAGAAATAACTGAGGTATTCGAAGCAATTTTCCTTCGTTTTCTACCGCTGATACCTTATTTTCTTTGTAAAGGCTCATCCTGGATTTGAGGTGAGGCTGGTCTGCTTTCGGACTCCTGGCCCATTGTCACCTCAGAGTGACAGTCCTACGGATTAATATCATCTTTTGCATGATGTAAGGTCATTTGTCCAATTTCTCAATGATGCTGGAATAGCGTTTGATGTTTTTTCCCAATGTTCCTCCTCTGTTGCGATTTTTATGAAAGTCGGACTGCTCCAGCGAGTTTGCATTTATCATAAGTGCTGCATCATCCACAAGTTTTTTATTCAGAGATGAAAATACCTCGAAGACAAAGGAATCCACTGAAGTTGGAATGCGATAGTGAAATCTCTGCTTTGAAAGGCTCTCCTTAAAGCAGAAACCCAATGTTTGCCAACAAACAGGGCTTCTCTTCACGTGTATTTATTCCTTTTGAGGGGGACTGTGCAACTGCACTGCCTCATTTAGGGTAGGCTGGGAAGAATCACAAAATCTCGACACCTCAATGAAAATATAGCTGGATCTGAGGGGAACATTAGGCTCGATTGTAACAAAGATGGGGCTAAAACAAGACTGTCCATTGGCACCAGCCCTTGTTTTACCTATTAATTTCAGATTTACCAAAAGCTTTGCATAGTGCCAGGAGTCCCCCCCCTCCGTTCCCCCCAAATCAACAGGGAATAAGTTGATCATCTACTATATGCAGATGATTTGGTCTTAATTGTCCAAACTCTGATTTGCCTCTAGTGCCAACTAGATGTTTTGCAGGACTTTGTGCTGGTGAATGGATTGAAAATCAGTACAGCAAAGTCAAAAATCTTAATCCTGCAATTGGCTAAAAGTAAGAAAAATTTGGACACGGCCTTGTGGCTTCTGAATAAAGAAGTTCTGATCAGAATGGATTCAGTCACATACTTGGGGATGTGCGTAAAAACACCAGTTCAATTGATAGCCTGCGAGAAGTACTTTTGAGATTAAAGATCAACGGACTAGTGGCTCAGGGCCATCTGCTATTGAAGAAGTATGGTCAATTCTCAATTGTTCCGGTGGTTACATTTTCCAGGATGAAGGTTATTCCAATTCTGACATATGGTTCTGATGTTTTCTTCTTTGCCCTCTCTAGTAAAATATGGCAAATCCTAGAGGGCCTGTTTTGGAAGAACATCCTCAAACTGCCAAGCTGTGTTCTGACCTCAATATTATAATTGAAAATAGGCCTAATATCTATCATAGCAATGGTTACATGGAAAAGTGTATCTTTGTACTGTAAATCTACCTCATTGGTTCCTCTAAGAGGCTTTGCTTTGGTAACAACAAAGACTCAACTCTTCAGGAATGGAAGAAAAAAGTGGTCTGAGACAAGTTGGATGTGACAGTGTCAGCTGCGTGATATTCCTATGTTGCTGAAAATAAAAATATGGTGAACCAACTGGATTAACACTCAAGATGATTGCCAATTGTATAAACTATGTTCTGACTATGTGCCGATGTATAGACCTTACAACACTCTTCCAAAATACTTCAAAATTTCCTAACAATCTTCTTCGGATGCAACACATGGGATTTCGTCTAAATCTATATACTACAAAAGAAATACTATCATCTAGGAACAGAAGAGGTGATAAAAATGTGTCCTGTAGGCTGTGCAAGGTGAAGCAAGAAAAGGAAACTTTTCAACATCTGACTCCCTTTTATTCGGCTGTTACTGATATAAGAACTAGACTTCTTGGTCAATTGTTTAAAGATTTCCAGGTAGCCAGCCGCAAAGACCTGTGGACAATTTCAACGTTTAGAGAGTGGGTGTCTGTGATTATTGCTGCGACCAATTTTCTAACTGAGGTATTCAAATTAATTTACTTGAACCAACTAATCTATGAGAGGAGGAAAAGGAAAAATACGCAATATGAAAGTAAGGTTGGAAATTATTGAATTTTCTTTTTTTCTTCTCTTTCTGTGTTGTTAATATGGTGAAAGGTTTTATGTTAACCCAACCACCTGTGAATAAAAAGGATAAATTACTCTCAACCTCATATTAGATCTAAGACTGTAAACCCCAAGGTTATAAAATCAGAACAAGCTATAGCGAAAGTAAGATTCTTTTTGGTATCCCAAACTAAATACCTTCAACAATCCCGAGAGTACAATGTAAAGGATTATGGAAATGTTGTCTTCACTAAACCATCTTCCTCTAAGATAGCTAATTATCATAGCCCTTCTGTTAACAGCTTTAAGGGAATTAAATCTACCCTTATCAATAATGCAGAAGTAGAAAAACCTACATTTATTGGAAGAAACTACAAGTCTTAGAATCCTAGAGGTACTAAGATGAGGAAAAGGGCTAAAGAGGCATGTAGATGTAGTAATCAGTCAATTAAGCCTGGTAGCCATTGCAGTAGGCAGGCAATTAAGGCTAAAGGCCCACACCTGAGGTCTGTTGTTGAACCTGTGAGGCATAAAATGCCCCAGGAGGGGAGGAGGAGTAGAAGGAGCCGGAATGGGAGCTGGAAGGCTGGTTGTAGTAGTAGTAGCACAAGAGAAGCATAAGGCTGTCAAATCATGAGGAAAAGGGAGCACAGAAGGGACCGTGGAACATGGAGATTGCAGATTGTCATCCGCAAGTTCTGAGAGAGTCCTGTTCTCCCAAAACCTGAATTGCACAGGCTGCAATGCAGAAGACATGCTGGAGGCTGAGTTTTCCCCATGTGAGCCTTGTTGCTCTGATTGCAGAGCTGTGAACGTGCAAGAGACTAAGACCAGAAGCAAAGGCAAGCCAAGGGTCTCAGGAGAAAACGGAACTCCCAATTCAAGTGGCCGGAGCAATGACACCCGTGCTGGAGAAGGATGTGGGTCTCCAGCTAGCCAGAATTAGTAGAAGTGGTTGAGGAAGTTGGAGAAGCAGTGCAACCCACATAGGCAGTGACCCTGAAGCCGGTCAGTGAAGCACAGTGTTCAGATACAGTTACCAACAAGGCTCGTGCAGTGTATCTACCTCCTAAGTGTCTCGTGTATTGTCTGACGTGAGTGAAAGCTGTTTGTTATACCTGAAGTCTTTTTCCGAATGGAATTGTAGCACATGTATCTTATATACTCATTAAAACTCCATTGTTGTACTCATTAAAACTGTTAATGATTTACGGAGTAGTCGCATGTCCTCAATTAATAAGAAGGAACAATTTACACACCATTACTGAATACCTAACTTTAACAATATACGAGATACAAGTAACGGAGAGTGAAACTAAACTACATCAAGGGAAGGTTATGTGTGTCCAATTGTGTTTCCCAAAGGAAGTCAGCATTCCATCCTTTACTGTTACATGGAAATACAATCCTTTCTTAAACCTTAAACTTAAAAATCTGCTTTAAAGAGAGGTTGCATGTTCCTAATTGTATGAAAGACTGAATCCTACACTATATCCATAAGTGACATTCTTAGCATTTCTAAGACGTAAAGAGTCTAAACTAGACAAGAGAATTAACAAGCATTGCCCAAGCCAAAAGGCACCCCTTTTGTATAGTTCAACTCACCTTGCCAAGAGTTGAAGAGCCATCTAACTCCACTGTAAAGTTGTCAGCTGTCAAGAGGCCTAAGACACAAGTGTGGTATTATTATCTGATGCTGAAAGAGTGGCACTGCGTCTTCTGGGTAATTACTTGGGCTAATAACTGGCAAAAGGTGTGTGCAAAGTTGGGGAAGGGGAACCAATTGCTTGTGAAGGATATTCTTAAGTGAAGTGGCAGAAGACAGGAGAGGCAAAGAGGCTGCCCCTTTTTAGACCATCATTAAAAAGGAAGAGGACCTTGCCTATCTGAAGTGGTTGAAAAGTTTCTTGTCGAAGCCTGCCTAGCAGTTTAAGGTACAGAGTTGTGGTAGTCAGACAGACAGGAGAGACAAAGAGGCTGCCACCTTTTAGGAAGTCATTAAAAGGATGAGTGCTGTGCCTACCTGAATGGGTTGAAATGTATCCTGTTGAAGCTTGAACTGCGGTGGTATATTAAGTTTGTGTTGGTATATTAAGCTGTCCTCAGATGTCACATTGAAGTGGTTTGAACCAGTAATGTACTGTGGGACAAAAGTGGCTGTTCTCATAGTACCAGTAGTAGAAGTGTGGTAGTTGATAATAGAAGCAGCAGCCCAGAGAAAGCATCCTGACAAATATACCAAATGTAAACTTGTAACTGGAGAAGTCTTAAAAAGAACGGTGTATTATGGACATTGGGAAATATTGCACCTTCTTTTGAGCTGTGACAAATTATCTTGAAGAAGAGGAAATTTACCATCATTAACCATGATTACTATTGGTGGTATTCCTTTGCTGGAAGTTGGAAGGGGATTTTTTCATTCAGAAACAAAGAGTTGTTTACAGTGGATTTGTGTTTGATGAACTTTTGTGTTGGCTTTCAACTTTCAAGAGCTGGTTCAAAACCTTTCTTTTCTTTTGCTGAACATTTCAGAGTTGACTTTCAGTCTTGGGGAAGGGATTGTGCCCAGGATAGGAGAAGGTCTTTTAGACATTGTGTTAATATTGTTTATTCTGTTGTGTTGTTATATCATTTCCTTTGTATATTTGTTGTTTACCCGGAGGGCCAGTTTTCCCATGCTAGAGACTGTCCGCTTAGCCTTTAAACTAGGTAGGGAATCCCTCTGTAGAGTAGGGCAAGCAAGATATTTTCTTTATATAATTTCTTTAATAAAATGGCATATTTTGAGAAATCTACAAGCAGTTGTACGCTTCCCATTACTGACCACTCACATCTAACACCCATAAAAACACCTCTTCAACACTAATATCAGAGATTAGTGTAAATGTGGTCAAAGGCCTGGTCCTATGACAAGTATATATGTGTTCAGTAAAGAAGTTCCCTGAGGGAAGTGCTGCCACAGACCCCACCCAGACGTGTCTACTCTGCTGGGCAGTCCAGACCACTCCAGGCTGCATTCAAGCCAAAGCAGAGAAGCAAGGTCTTTACTGCCATGTCGACCAATTCTGTATACTTGCTGCCAAATCAATTCCTAGACCACAGTGGGGAGCACTGGCCTTCCTTCTTTCCAGCATTGGCAGTAGTAGATAGGCTTGCTAGGAGAGAGCAGGTGCATTTGAGCAATGATGTGTTAACTGAGCATAATGTGAACTTCACATGATGTGATAACGGAGAATAACAGCAACTGGATAGTATCTGCAATGTGTAAACTAGCAATGATGTGCTAAACGGACATATTGGTAACCAACCATGGTGTCCTTACTTGCATAGAGGAAACTGGAAATTATCCGCTAAGGGGCCATAATGTTATTTTATAACTGACATAATGGAAGCTGGCAATAATGTGCCCAGTGAGTATTTTCGAAACCGGCACCCATCTACTAAGTAGGCAAAATGGAAATTGGAAGTATGTGCTACCTGGGTTCAAATAGACCTTTCTAAAGAACACCAGGGACAATAAGAAGCATTTGTCACATTAAATGATGATTTAAAGTGGCATTACCACCTTGATGAGTCCTCCTCTAATGCTTACTGGATCAATGTGCTTTAGCAAGATTACAAAATATTCTTTGGAGTAGGATCCTCAACCTCCCTTTAATGTTGGCTTTAGGTGTGACCACATGTAAATTAAAGTTCAACATTTTCTAATATATATCACATGTTCTCTGGGACTTACATTAAAAAAGAATCTCAGACCCCACAGCTCCACCCATCACCCTCATTCCATTCACTAGAGCAAATAATGGTGGGATGGGTTTACCAAAATCATTACACAGGAACTGCCTTTGTCATAGTTCCTCCACTCTAAGAAGCTAAGGGAAGTATGGGGTCACAACTGGATGCTCATAGGCAGTATGGCAACCAGGGAGTGACCAGAAGAATCTTTTTCTTAAATTGAACACCCTTAGATGAATGAGGAACATAGGCATTTGAAGGGCTTGGAGGAGAAAACCTGTTCATATTTGATCCTCGTAGCCTACTAAATGAAAGCCACTCTACAATAATCATACAGGCGATAAGGGCAGCGGAGGAGTGCTGTATCAAGTGGTAATGGCCCACAATCCTGCAATAAAGGTGCAACCAAAATGAGGCCATTATAGTTGGGCTTTGTGCCGTTACCGCATGGTACAACTCACCCCTGAGGCTATTATCACTATTAGCATTCTTAGGTGTTGTCTAACTTGTCAACCAAACACATAAAATAAAAGAGAACCAGGAAGTCAAAAGCAGCTTGCTCTGCGGGATATGCCTCCACATCAGAAGAGAGAGGGGTGAGAGCGAGTATATGGTGTGTTGTTAGGATGAGAATTTGCCTTCAAGATGATAGGTGGTAAAAGACAGGTGTGCACAGTCGGGAGAATGGGGAATGTTTTTTGTGGTTGACTATGATGCAGAGAGGGTCAGGCAGAGATTGGGAAAATGGGGGCGGGGAGGTTGCAGTGAGAGAACACAAGGACAGAAGCTTGACCTGGCAGATATTGCTCACATTCCCTATGACCTGATTGGTTGCTGCCTCCTCCTGGGTGCTAATGGACTTTAAAATGCATTGGCCCTTGTTTTTGTCAGTATGGTTTGTGTATCTGAATTAAGGAAACAGTATGTGGTTTCAGTAATGAAGGAGGTATATCTCTTAGCTGTTCCTGTTTCACCTCTATGATTGTGTTGGCTCTTGGTAGAAGTGTGAGTGCTGATTGAGCACTTTAGCCTCTACTCATCCTTGTACTGATACAGGGCAGAAGTCCATTTGTCACAGCATCAGCTGAAGTGTACCTTATAATCAGGCTGCTTAGAGCCAGGTGGACCAACATTGAGTTGTGAGTGTGTTCCAGTACACTTTCTTTATTAACGCACTTGGCATTGCACATTACAATGTAATATCTCACGACATAGTCACAGCAAGAGTTCACAGTAACATGAAAAACAAATAGGGGTGGACATCAGTGGAGGTGAGACTCAGTACAAGCATGGGACAGACACAGTGTTAAACAGTTTAGTCGTGGCCCAGCCATATGTTAAGATGCGTCTTGGGTTCAGCACACTTGCTAGTCAAGAGTGGCATTTTGTGATGGCGATGTGCGTAAAAGATACACTTTCAGTGGTCCCCATATGTCATTTGGGCAAGACTTAGTGGGTTGGATAAGGGCCCATTGTTCTTCCATATCGTTATCCCAGGTGACAGAGCGCAACCATTGATCTTTCCCGGCGACCCTGCGCTCGTCCATTGCAGCAGAATGCATAGTTTGGCAAGCACAACACATAGGCTAACACATTTCTGCATGTGACCTATAGCGGGTTCGAAAACATGGAATAAACAATGCATAGGAGAGGCGAGCATATTCTAACTAGTCATTTCGAAGAATACCATGCATAGATCTTTCCAAAATGATAGGAGTATAGGGCAATCCCATATCATATGAAAATACTTAGCATCAGCCATACCACATTTAGGACAGTCACCAGTCCCATCTCGTGAGAAAAGGTTTAACCTAACCGGCGTGTAATGGTATTGGTGCAGCACTTTCAGTTGTTTGAGTCTGAATCGCGAGTTGTATCATAAATTGCATGTCTGTGTGCACATATCTGTACAGTGATCATCTGTAATGTCTATTTGCATTGCATGACAGAAATAGCACAGGGATTGGTGAAGGGAGTGCCGAATGTACTGGAACAATGCAAAAGAAGCAGCACGAATCGAGGTGCAATGGGTGGAAAGTGAACCGTGTACAAACTGTTGTACATGGGTTTTACAGTCCGTACTGACGCTGGCAGCCGAAGAGGTACCAGAGCAAGGGAGCAAGGAGTAGATACAGTGTGCAGAAGAACACAAAGAAGAGAAAGAGGAAGAAAACATTTTGAAAACAATTCAGTCAGTCTATGAATATAATTGCAGCCCTTCAGTGCGATCACGATGTCATCATCAACTTTTCAACTCCACCATCATGTTTGCAGACCAATTAAAAGTGCATCACCGTAATCTGAGGAAAGGTGTTGAATATCATCTCCTCATTCCCGCCCACCAACCCGGAAACGTTGACAAATAGGCACCACCGCGCGCACCAGCGCGCGCACCGAGAAGTGCCCGGAAGTGCCTGTTTCGCCTGGGGAGAGCCTGCCGTGCCTGCCGTGCTTGTGATCACCGTGTCTCTGTGGTCTCTCATGTGGTCTCTCATGGACTGATTTAAGCTTTTTCTGTTGCTAAGGGTGAGGCATTTAGTACCTGAATACATATACGCATATATACTTCTCAAGTATACATTAAGTCCGCTAAATATCCACATATATCTCTTTTAGAGACAAGCCCCGCCCACCAACCCGGAAACGTTGACAAATAGGCACCGCCACGTGCACCAGCGCGCGTGCACCGAGAAGTGCCCAGAAGTGCCTGTTTTGCCTGTTTGTCCTGGGGTCCGGGGCCACAAAATGCTGTTCGTGTAATTACGAGCATTGAGTGAGAGAGGTGAGAGAGGTTGCAATTGGTCTTCGTCATAGAGGTATTGCGATTGAAATATCATTTTGTATCACGGGCTCTGTCGGAGGGCTTGTTTACTTCACCGCATAGTAGCAGGCAGCAAAAAAGTCCTGTGTTCTCTCTGGTGAATATGTTGCTACAGTAGCACAACGACGGGCACTTTGATAGTGATTTCCGATAGTAAGGGCTGTGTTACATGTCCATCACACGTCCATTAAATCCAGCTTCTGTACAAAGAAGTAAGCAAACTCCCTGTGGGTTGCCGCGAGACTGGAAAAGAAAGCCGGCAAGACAGGGTTCGGCCGGGAATTCTATTGACTCTGAGGATTTTGCAAACCATGGTGCTCTTGGTGCATTGCACCTTGCATTTGTTCCCCGGAAAGGTTTGAGTCTGGGAGAAATAAGGGCACTGTGCTATTTTGATGTGAAGGACTTTAAACATGTTGCATTCTACAATGGCACTAACTAAACATCATTTGTAATCTGTGGTGGCAGAAAGGTTTTGATTTTGATTGTTAAATTCTGTTTGGGTGACATAAGTAAGGGAGATATTTTCAGTGTGGATTCTCCAATTTATGCATGCAAAATTAGGCGGATACCTTATAAATGACTCAATTGGGCTAAAAGAAAACGGCGGGAAGGTAAAAATTGTAAACAAAAAACAAAACAAAAAACTGCCCCAGGGAGAGGGTGCTGCTGTACGGGGAGTATGGTGGGAACCCTAAGGAGTGGCACAATACCAACGCAGTGTGGGGCTCATGAAAAAGTGGAGAAGCAAAACGCAAGAGGCAAATTGACGAGGCAAAATAAAATCATTGCAAGTGGGTCTTTTGTATTTACACAGACAACAAATCCCTTAGTGATAAGTCCCCTCCCTACTAAAATGAATGATGAAGATACTAGGGGTGCCCTGGAGGTGGTTGAGATGGACAAATGGGAACTAAGTGGTATAGGCTTTCCGCCGCTAACAAATGTAGTTAGTGATCGGATAATGGCACAAATGGAATTATTCAAGAAGACAGATCTTCTTGAACAGACAGCGCAGAAAAGTTTCTTAAGCATGCAAGAAATACCAGTAAGACCTTCGGTACTAAATATGGATTCTAAAAATAAAGGGTCCAAGGCAAATAAAAAAAATGATAATAAAAAAATACAAAAGAAACAGAACGGAAGTAAAGTCGAAATTATTAAGGAGGAAAAGAGTATTCAGCAATTTTTTGGTGTAAAAAATAAGCAAAAGCCTATATCAGACAGGGTCCCCGATAAGGTGGAAAAATTCTGCAGAACCCCTCTATGTTGGGATCTACTCCACCATCTGGACCATCGTCATTTGTTCATAAAGGGCTTGAGAGACAACAGCAGAGATTTGTCTCGCAAGGAGCTGTGGAAGAAAATAAAAATCAGGAGGAGCAGGGACACAGGGCCAAATGAATGAAGCTGGTCCTGATACACGAGCGATCATACAGAAACAAGGGACGGTTCCGATAAACACACAGGAAGGTGGGAGGGACCGGGGAGTGGAATGTAAGGACAGGGGGCCTGTGGTGTCCTTACGTGGACCTCCTCACGCTCTGCGGTGGACCTCGTCCCCAAAGAACTGAGGCGGACACAGGAGCTGGGGTGCAACACGTCTAACACTTTATTTCCTCCAACATGAAACTGCCGCTCTGCGCGGTAACCCCTCCCTTTCCCCCTGCGTGGGGCACAGCCCACTCGCACGACCAAACAACAAAGAGAGAGGACTGTTCCTCTCTTCAGCTCTATGGTGATGACACCACACCCTCCCATCACTAAACAGTTAGTTGTGTTCTCAGCCCATTTCTTCAATGAGACGAGTGGGCTTTTTCTTGATTCTCGATGGACGTCGATCCATTCTTGTAGCGGGTGCCCTCCACTCTTCGGGTGTCACGTCATCTCCAGAATCTTCTCTGTCTCCTTCGTAGGGAGCGTCCCAGTGGGAGAACGAGTCATGTGCACTTGGTTCATTTTCATGTTGAGGACCCGGCATCTTTCTGAAGTGTGAAGATTTTCGCGTTATGGACCGGTGATCCCCTACGGCCGTAATGAGCGATCCTCTTTTCCTAGTGATGATGAGTGGCTCCTCATTGAACGGAGTCATATTCTTGCGCTGCTGTTGCTGTCGCACTACGACCATGTCCCCCGGCACCAGGTCGCTCTCTTTGGCTCCACGTTTGCGGTCGGCCGCTTCCTTCATGTGTTCCTTCCTGATGGAATCTCTTGTTCTCATCTCTGCATCCTCTTCATATTGTCCGTTGTGATCAGGTGCCTGCGGTAGCCGCGTTCTGATCATGCGCCCGAACATTACCTCTGATGGTGACTTCCCCGTGGTGCTATGTGGGGTGTTCCTATAGTCACGCATTAGTCGATACAGCATTTTCTCCACAGGCTCGCCTGTAAGGCGTGCGATCTGAGCGGTGCGCTTGATGTTGCTCATGAACCTTTCCACAGTGCCATTCGCTTGAGGCCATAGTGGTGTAATCTTGCGATGACGGAAACCCATGTACTCTGCGAATCTTTGAAAATCTTGTCCTGTGAAGGGTGGTCCGTTGTCGGATTTTACGATCTTGGGTATGCCATATGTTGTGAACATTCGATCCAGAGCCGGTATGGTGTGATGCGCAGCGGTGGATGGGATGATCTGTAGGTCGGGATACCTGGAGTATTCGTCTATGGCTACCAGGATGTATTCACCCCCTTCCATAGGCCCAAAATGGTCGATGGCGATCTCTTCCCAAGTTCCTTCTGGTAGTGTGGTCATTCTTAATGGTTCCGGGGCCGTATGTGGCTTTGCGATGACGCAGGTTGGACAGTTGCTTAGTAATTCCTCTACCAAGGTATCTAGCTGGGGAAACCATAACTTTTGCCTCAGCATCCTTTTTGTGGACACAATTCCCCGGTGTCCTTCGTGCGCTAGCTCGAGCACTTTCTGGCGTAAGCTTCGTGGTATTACCAGCTTCGTCCCTTTTAGTAATAGTCCTTCCTCTGATTTTGCGAGTTCTTCCTTTACGGCCAGGAAGCACGTGATGTCTTGCTTGATTTCCTCGCTCATGGTTTCTTGGATCTGTTTTGCATGCTTCCACCTTCCTGTTTCAAGGCACCTCAAGATGGTTTGTATACCCTGGTCTGCGTTAGATTCTCTCGTTATTTGTTCTGTGTCGAGTCCTTGCGGGGTGCTGCTGTGGACGACATATTTGATGTATTGGTCCGCTATGGATTGTTCGGGTTCGCTTTCTATTTTGGGGTGTCGGGAGAGAAAGTCTGCGGGATTTTGTTCTTTCCCTGGTCGGTGTATTATGGTGAATCGATAATCCTGCAGCCGGAGTGCCCATCGTGCTATCCTTGGCGGCATTTTGGCCTGTGGGTTGCCATAGATGAATGTAAGTGCCTGGTGGTCTGTCACTACTGTGAAAGGTTTCCCATATAGGAACAGGTGGAAATGCTCGCAGGCCCATACAACCGCCAGTCCTTCCTTTTCTGCCTGAGAATAGGCTTGTTCAGTTTTTGATAGGCTTCGACTGGCGTATGATACTATGTGTTTCCCTCCTCCGTCTTTTCCATCCAACTGCGTGAGAATAGCACCCAGTCCAACGGGACTGGCGTCTACAACCAGTTCTGTTGTCTTCTTGGGGTCAAAGTACGCCAAGTGTCGGGCATCTGAGATGCGGTCCTTGATGATCTGGAACGCTTCTTGGCATTTGGTTGACCACACAAACTCAGTGTTCAGTTTGGTTAGAGCTCTTAGGGGTTCGCTGATGGAAGCAAAATCACATATGTATCTTGTACAGTAGCTTGCGAGCCCCAGGAATGATCTGAGGTCCGATGTTGTTGTCGGCGGTTCAGCCTCACGAAGCGCACTCACTTTCTCGGGATCTGGTGTCATGCCCTTTTCCGAAAATATGTGTCCGAAGAATCTGAGTGTCTTCTTGCGAAACTCACACTTTTCCTTATTGAGCGTTAGTTGGGCTTCCTCTAGGGCCATGCAGACTCTCATCAATGTGTCGTCATGTTGTTCTTGGGTCTGGCCGAAGACCAGAATGTCATCGCTGTAGTTTAAGCAGTTGGGCACATGCTTGATGACATTGTGGATCTCCTCCTGGAAAATTTCGGCGGCTGAGGATACTCCGAAACTGAGTCGCTTATAGCGGAATAGACCTAGATGAGTGGCGAAAGTCGTTATGTATCGTGAGGTTTTGCTGAGCTCTAGCTGGTGGTATCCTTTGTTTAGGTCTAATTTCGAGAATATTGTCGTCACCATAGAGCTGAAGAGAGGAACAGTCCTCTCTCTTTGTTGTTTGGTCGTGCGAGTGGGCTGTGCCCCACGCAGGGGGAAAGGGAGGGGTTACCGCGCAGAGCGGCAGTTTCATGTTGGAGGAAATAAAGAGTTAGACGTGTTGCACCCCAGCTCCTGTGTCCGCCTCAGTTCTTTGGGGACGAGGGCCACCGCAGAGCGTGAGGAGGTCCACGTAAGGACACCACATCTGGCGACGAGGCGGACACGCGCCCCGCCGTGCCCGCCACCTCAGGCCAACGAACGGCGCCTGCGGTCCCCCCCCCTCCCCCGGCTGCCGGAGATCAGGGGTCAGAGTGGGGACTTTTCCAGCCGTCGAAAGAGGCCACAAGTGCGCATCCCACGGGTGGAGCGAAAACTGCGGCTCCCCGTGTGTCGATCTTCCGGACCGAGGAAAGAGAAACCTCTTCTCCCGCCAACGGCACCAACGCCAGCGCTGCCCCAGGCGCGCATCCCACGGGTGGAGCAGGGATCGTAGCTCCCCGTGTGCCTGCATCCCGGGCGAGGAAAGCAGAAGCTTCTCCCGCCAACGGCGCCAACACAGGCAGACATACTTCCAGCGCCGCGGGTGGAGCGGCGGCTCCCTGCACTGCGCATCCGGTGCGGTTGAGGAGCTCCGACCTCCCGCCAACGGCAGCGGACCTCCGGACACATCGGGCCCACCATGCACTGCGATAAGGGTAAGCAATAACCCCAGTGCTGGTAGTGAGCCCATCGGCAAGGCCTCATAGGCCCCACCATATCCCAGCCAACGTGAGGAGAGTAAATTCCCCCGAACACAGCGCCTCATAGTGGCAGGCTGACGCCACCGCACTGGCAGACACCAGACACACCAAGTCAAGCCCATGAGTGGCTCCGGAGAGGAATCACCCACCACCACAGTGACCCCAGCCCGCAGGGCATCACTCACAGTCCCAGTAACACCAGCACAAGAGGAGGAGTCCTCCGCCCCGACATCCCCGCACAGGAAAATGACAGACAGCCTTCTGGCCCAACTGCCAGCAAACTTTGATCTCACAGAGACAAGCACCTTGGGGTCTAGATGGAGAAGATGGCTAAGAGACTTTGAAGTATGCCTGAAGGCAGCTGGTTCATTAGAAGATGAACAAAAACTAAACCTTCTAAATCATGCGGTTGGTTCCAATGTGCGAGATATCCTTGAAGAAATGCCGGAAGACACCATAGATTCATACGCCAAACTAAAGACGTCACTCACGGAATACTTCACACCCCACACGAACGTAGATTACGAACGGCACGTATTCCACACTACCAAGCAAAATAAAGGAGAGTCCATAGACGCATTCGTCATGAGACTGAGGACAAAAATGAAGCATTGTGACTTCAACAACTACTCGAATGAGGAGGCCCTCAGGTCGCAGATCATAGTAGGATGCGAAAGTGCAGAATTCCGGAAGAGACTACTACAGCAACCGAGAAGTCTAGAAGAGATCCTGCGTCTAGCGAGATCGGACGCTGCCCTTGCAGCGCAAGTGGAAGGCCTAGACGACATAAGGATCACGCACGGCAAACAAGAAAGCATCCACAAGCTGGAGGCCATGACAAGAACAAACCAAGACCCTTTCTGCTACAGATGTGGCCACGAATACCCACACGAAGGGACCTGCCCGGCCATGGGACAGACGTGCTCCGCATGTGGTGGCGATGATCACTACAAGTCGGTATGCCTGATTTTTCGCAGCAGAGTGAGAGGAGCCAACAGAAACGGAAAGACCGTGACGGAACCAGAACAACAACAAAGCTCCCGCTACAGCAGGTCAGCGCACCACTTCCAGGAACAAGGGCGACGTCGCTCTCACGACGACCAACCGGAAAGAAGACAGGAGAGGAGAGATTGGAGGGAGAGCAAAGCCATTCAGCCAAAGACAAGAAGACGACCCAGAAGATACGTGAGGTGCCTCATAGAACAATTACAGTCAGAGAGTATATCAAGCGCATCTTCAGAAGAGAGATCCCGCAGGCCGGAAATGCAACAAGAAGCACCGCGGAAGAAGGGGTATCTATATGCCCTTGGAAATGACAAGGCAAAAGAACACAGCCCGATGCTAAGAATAAGAGTAAACCAAACCACGGCGGAATTCCTCATAGACACGGGAGCAACCGTGAACGTGATAAGCGAAGAGGTATACCAAAACATACCGAACGCCCCTCGCCTACAGCCCGCAAGAGCTCTCATCTATCCCTACGGCTCAAAGACACCCCTAGCGTGCAAAGGGTTCTTCATGGCATCCTGCCAGTACAAAGAGCATAAGAAAAGCATCCCCATGCACGTGCTAGAAGCTGCCACCGAGAGTGGCTGCATCTTGAGTTATCGGTCAGCCATAGAGATGGGGCTCATTCACATACTATACCGCCTCATGGTGCACAAGTATCTAGACCCCACAGCAAGCATCGATCAAATATTCCCGGCGCTATTCAAAGGTCTAGGAAAATTAAAAGGAAAGCAAATTGAACTTCACATCGACCCCCACGTCACTCCAGTAGCCCAGCATTACAGAGGCATCCCCATCAACATCCAACAGCAAGTTGAAAACGAACTAACTAAGCTATTAGAAGCCGACATCATTGAGCCCGCGGAAGGCCCCACCCCGTGGGTCTCTCCCATAGTACCAGTACCCAAGCGAGACTCTTCAGACATAAGGATATGCGTAGACATGAGGAGACCGAATGAAGCCATCCTAAGAGAACGACACCACAGGGCCAATAGTAAATAAATCTAGAAATGAGGCTAAGGATTTTGAAGACCGGATCGGGGAGATAGCCGAAATGTGGAACATAAAGCAGGGCCATGAACAAGGCAGGGAGTACAATTGTGATAAGGAAGGGAAAGGGACAATGAGAGAGGGGAGAATAGGGAGGGGGAAACTAGTAGAAACTCAAGGATAGAGGAGCAAGAGCAAACTCTTTGCCAGAAGATCAAAGAGAATGGAGAGAGCCGAAATTTGTGGATGACCCTAGTGTCATATTAATTTTCATGCTCACAATAGGAGGTCCCTCCTCATTACACAGAGGGCGGATACTCTCCCTGTTCAATGAGATACCCCGGCTCTCTCTAATTACATCAAGTGATATTAAGCTCATTGATTATATACACCCTACACGATACGATTGTGTTAGGATTGTGTTCTACTCAAGAGCCACATATGAACTGGCACTTACTGAAGGAGTGGCACTTCAATGATTTGGGTACGACATAGTAGACTTCAGTCAGGGCTCTGGGAAAAAACAGGGAAGAGAGATGGGAGGATATCCCAGTGAGACGCAAGGGAGAAAAAATCGAGAAGGAGAAAGAAGCTCGACAGCAGAGACTCATTTAAATGAGATGGCTGAGTTAAGGTGGCTTGCATTGACTCTTCAAGAATCAATCTCCATAATACAAGGCATGAAAGATTCGACCTAGAGTATGGCAAAACTCAGCTTCCTATCATGGAATTCTAGGGGATTGTGAGCCTTGCTATATTCTTATGATACATGTTTGGTGCTCTTTATCTATTCTGTCCTATGCATACAAGAAACGTGGGCGGTTACCCCAATAGTATTAGATGGCTTTACTGTATTTCAGGAACCAGCACAGAAAAAGCTAAAGGGGAGACCTTCGGGTGGTCTCTTAATTGCTTTGAAGAACAATATTGACTTTAAAACCTTAAAACGTTTTAATATAAGTAAAGGATGTATAGCCACCCTCGTGAAAATATGTTGCAGGAAGCAACCCATACTCCTCTTAATTTTAAATATATACTGGCAACCTGAAGGTGATCTAAAGGCATTTATCGATGCCATAGACACTGTAATACAAGAATGTCAGGATATGAATGAGGAATTACACATAATCATGTGTGGGGATTATAATTCTGAAATATGTTTGGAAGAAGGTAGAAATGAGTACAGGCCTGGTCGGAAAATTGGTGAAAGAGTTGACTTGCGGAAATGTCAACAGGTGAACATATGGACCTTCTTCTTGGGAGGTTGGGGCCCGCAAGGAGTAAATGATTTAATGGAAGATTCAATGGACAAAACAACATGGTCTAATGGTAAATGGTCATCCACTATAGATTATATCTTTGTTAGTACCAACATTTTTAATCTTGCCCAGGATTTTGCTTTGATTGGTACAAAGGAGAGTGCTAATAAAATGTTAATTATGACATTGTGGGTCGATACGTATGAGGGGGTGACAAATGCTATAACATAAGAGTGGAAACGAATACCAATTTGAACAGAATCTCCTGGCATGAAACGAACATCGAGAAAGTAAACATACTATTCCAGGCAGATTTTGAAAATAATGTGTACACCCAAAAAAAAAATGTACTGTCACGACTCCTTTGTATATTACATCGAATCTGTAATTAGAGGTAAAGCGGGAATCAAATATAAGGTAAAAGGTATGGGAGGGCACAAGCATGCATACTCTGTAGAAATGAGAACACTTAAGCAGGGAAGAAATCGTGAAGTCTCTGGTTTTCGTAGGCATTGTGCAAGCCCTCCTACAATGGAGGAAGTTCAGGAACTTCACGAAATAAAAAATAAATGGAAATGGAAGTTAAGGTGTATGCGCGCAAAGCTCCTTCAGGGAGATGCAGAGGCTATGCTAAGAGCGTTGTACAATGTTGTCTTGATATTGGGCAAAATCTTCCTCGGGGCCAGCCCTTTGAGAGCAAAAATACCCAATTCAGCCCAAAATACAGGTTCTATTGTGCTGAGCAGTGATCTCATGCAAGTGACAAATGACACCCTCAAAGTGTTATTAGCATATTTATTCTAAGCAGTGAATTTCATATACATTTGGGATTCAAGTTACAGAATATTACAAAGCATAACACTTAGAGCAATGCAAAATATAGTGAAACATGGAACTTAGATAAACATAGAGAAACATAGAGAAATATAGAGAAACATAGAGAAACACAGTCTTACGTCCCTTTAAGCAGCACTGGGGAGACCTTGGGCCCTCATAAGCTAGCTGTAAACAAGCCCCGCTCAGAGGACAATGCTGAAGGACACCGTATGAGCCAATGCCGGGCACCTGTTTCTGCACGAATCAAGTCCACAGGCGATCTCCCCCTGATCCATGTGTGCATGGATATTTTATAACTTCTTGCTGTCAGTCACCATGACGCACAGTTCCAGAACTTTCCCTGTGCAACTGGCTCATGGAAAAAACCCAGCTCTCTCTGAGATGCTCCCTGCTCGCTCCTACCCCCTCCCTTGTTCCCATCTGCGCTGGCTGAGGAATGTCTTATCAGTACCTTCCCAGAGAAAAGGAAGATTAGCTTGGGGCCAGGGCTAACGTTAGTGAGGCTGAATATTCTAAGGGAAGCAGGGATGTATTAACCCCATCTGCAAGCTCTAAAAGGCATGCACTCATAGCTTAGTGTTTATAGCGCTTAAGACTGGCTATCTAAGCGCTATATAGGTGCCATGATGTTCCAAACACTCCAAAAACCTATTAGCTACATGGCTAGGGGCCCTCCCTGCCTGTCTATCAACAATGTTTAATTTGACCTATCTCATACTAGGCCTGCATATTCCTTGTAGCTCACTACTGCATAATGGAAGTGCTACAACAGACTACTGTCAGCATTTTTAGCACATACTTTGAATACACTATTGGCTTTCAGCGGCTAATGCTGTCATCTAAAGCCCTGATTGGCAAGGTTGCAATTTCGTGTATCACTACATTCCACCCCTATTCAACGTTTGTGCGACAAATGCTGACTAATACCTATCAACATAGTATTTAGTGCAGTGATAAAGACCTAGGGGCTTTGCAAGAGGTTTAAGCAAACTATCTTCTAGCGGTTAGTTAGCGTGGCATGCAAGGTAAAACACTACCTAAACAAAAATGTACACAAAGTGAACAGTGACATATACCCTTGCCAGAACCTGGCCTACACAAAAATACCTACGCCAAGTGAACATGGACATTTACTCTAGCCAAAACCTGGCCTACACAAAAATACCTAAATCAATTTTGTATAACTGATTGTCAGTTAAAAAGCAGCATGCAGTTAAAATGTCAAGGCAATCCAGTGTAGTCTAATCTACAATGCACTATTGCATTTATGTATGGTTACCAATTCTAAAACCTGGCAGCCTTTCACCCTAAGGGCCTACCCTCCCCCTGATCCCAGGGCATTCAAGCGTGACTATGGGCTGTGTGACTAGACACTTCCCCCAGGTAGGTGGAACCCAACCAGAAACCATCTAATTTCTTGAACAAGGTGAACCCATGGGCACCAGGTTGTCTAAATAAAAACAATTCTACTAATTTACATCAAAGCATGGCATGTGTTATTCATGCAATCAAAAGCAAGCAATTCAATCCATATGTATGCTGGTAACTGTAGCTCTGCGTGCCAGTGTGTGGAGGATGGTTGCCCCCACCCAGTAAAAAGCCAACACCTGCTGATTTAACAATGTTTGCCATACAATGCATTGTGTGTATTTAGCAGTCTTGTTGACCTGCCCTATGGCAGACAAAAATGTCTTCATGTCTAAAATTCTGTTATCTTCAATTGGCTGTCAATACTTGTAGCAGTGCTGGGCATATCAATGGGCCCCACTAGGCCAGAAGTTCTATAGCAGAGCTGGCATCAGAACCCATAGTGGCTAGCTTATAGTGCACAGTTTCTATGTCACAAGCATATAAAGCTCCTGTTATTAATGAATCTAGCTCCCTAGCTACGCGCACTCTAGTGATGGGCCATAGAAATGGACTCCATTTGTAGCAGCTTGGTAGTATTAAGGAAACATTGCCTCATGATAAATCTATGTCTAAGTGTAGCACTGTAATAATGAAGGTGTGCATTACCAGTCTACAATTTACATGTTGTCTTACTACTGGAAAATCTAACAGGTTCACAGTGTCTACCTTCTGTGACTTGGAGAATACCCTTCTTCAAGTGGGATATCTACCATATACAATATTAACTTTAGCCACAAACACCATACTACTATCCGGCAGTGGCTGTTTCATCACACCATGGAAAAAATTCATTTAGTCAAGTTATAGTTCATTAAATCTTGGCGAGAACACTCGCTGCAGTTCTTGGTCAGAAAAACATCACATTAGACAAATTAAACAAGTGGTATCCATTCAGTGACAAAAGATGCCTGACAATGTGCCAGGCCAGTACTCTAGCAATTCCATGTGGATACTCATTTGCAGCGCTTTTCCAAAGAATTATTCCAAATGTTTACAATCAAAAGGTGACTCTTTGCATTAGTGTGCTGGAGACAGCTGTCCCCACAAAAACATGAAACTGGTTGGTTTAACAAAAAACCGTGTCACACTCTGTGTCATAAAATCAAACATCAAGTCAGTCATGGTTTCATTTACCTGCCTTAAGCTGGCTGTAAAAGTATCCAGTGTTTCAAAGATTACCATTTCAAATTATAGCTCATACACTTGGCAGCATTACTTCAATTAAGAATCTTAACCTACGCACAGGTGACTTTGATGTGCGCACCCATCTTATCTCAAAATAAATTACACTCCTGCTTGCATAATTCTGCTGCCCCAACAGTTCATAAATCATTCTCCTGCCTACGTGCAATGTAGAATATTTTTTTTTTCAAAAAACAAAACATCTCTGGTTAAAGCCATTCAGTTGGAAGAGTAAAACCATTTGGTTTTTTCAGATTCATCTCAACAGTGCATTTAAAAACCATTTTTCAATGTGTTAGCATTCAATTGCTGTGTCACACAGCTGTATGTGGTGCCTGATGTTACAGTCCACAATTCATTGTCCATAGTCCTTTAAACAAGAAAGGGCAAAACATGTCATTTAAATGTGTAGCATCAAATACTTGATAATTAGCCAAGTCTGCACCGTGCCAGTTCAGTTCGCAGTGGCTCGCTTTCTCTGAGAATGCGTCTGACCCTTCTTTGATCAGTGTCACCCACAAACTGCACATTATCTTCCTATATTATGAAATGTCTTGTCGTGCTTTGCCTAGGCAAAATACAAACAGAAATGTTAGGATGTCATCAAAACTTCAATATCAGCGTTATCCACCCCTTCCCATAATACCACCCCCATCTTCAAAAAGTCTCATCAGGTAACTACACACTTTGTCATTGCTACTGCAATTATTTATCACCTTTCTGCATGTTTCTGGGGGCTTATTTACACTCAACCATACGGGGTGTAACTGCCTAATCACAAACTCATTTGTGCAATGCAATCATAGCTGGTCAATGGTACCTCAGACTGATCTGTGCTTTTACAAAGCCATATAGTAAGTACCCAGGTCGCACAATGCTTTTCTTTTTCACCAAAGCGATCACCAATGCCAGGCGCCAACTTGCTTCCAGTGTCCCATGATCTTGGTTTAGGTTGCCCTGCTGGCATCACTCCATTTTTTCAAAGGGCGTTTGCTGTTTTTGAACCACTCCTTTGAGTGCGATAGTCTGAGTCAGTTTCTTTTGTTGCTTCAACAAATCATTCATTCTTGCACTAAGCCGTGTGGCTTCTGGATCATGGCTAATGTGCAGTGTTCATGTTGTACTTCAAAGCCCCGCTCTGCATGTTGTC
The DNA here is from genome assembly GCF_040938575.1 of Ambystoma mexicanum. Classification (NCBI taxonomy): domain Eukaryota; kingdom Metazoa; phylum Chordata; class Amphibia; order Caudata; family Ambystomatidae; genus Ambystoma; species Ambystoma mexicanum. The sequence continues at coordinate 375,341,769 of NC_090926.1, read as the reverse complement.
TCTTGCAAAACGGCTAAGCACTTTTGTCAGTTTTGCTTCCATCTGGAAGGCCATAATGTCTTTGTCAGTTACTCCATCCCTGGCAATGTAGCTTGCAGTTTGCCAGATGTGTATTTTCTCTTCTCAAAGCGCCTAGAGGTTTCTTCTCCAGTGCACAGCGCTTTACTTCAGTTCACATCACATGGAGCATTGGAATGCAGCTTGCACAGTAATGTCTGTTGGAATGGGCAGCTGTCTTTTCTTGGCCCATTCACAGATGCATAGGTAAATGTTCAGATGTGATGTGCCCGTCTGCCATCCTGCATGAAGCCTTTGCTCCGTACCACAGTTTACTAGGCAAATTCTTTACTTTTTGAACAGCTCTCTGTTTTTGCTCCCCCTTCCTCAGGAATGCAGGCATGTTTATCTTTCGTGTGCACCTGGCAGCGCCATTAGCACGCAGCTTATCTCTTTTGCCTATAACTCTTATACTGTGGCGGCTTCACTCGTTTCAGACAATTCATCCAGATTAACTCTTTCTTGTACTGTTTCTGCTTTTGTTTGCCTTCACGCACCTCGCCCCAAGACAGCTTCAAGGCACAAGCTCTGCACACACAGCAAGACTCTTGTTTTCAAAAGCGGCACTTATCTTGTCATTTTTCTACTCCATGTAATTTTGCAAAATGTCAAAGCGTCTTTTTTTTTCTTGTAATGTGCGATCTTTCAAGAGAACTCACAACCCATTAAATCTTTGTGCTATCTTATCACACACAGATGTTTCATTCTGTTGTACCATTGCCAAACTATAACCACTCAGTTCAGTGCATTTAAAAAAAATAAAAATGCCATATTTAGTGCAGCTCCCTGCACGTTTTTTTTTCTGCAAGAACAACCCACACTCTATTGCTTGTGGGCTGTTTAATGTGTCAACAACATTTTTCCCCATGTATCACAGTCAACAGGTCACTATTTCCAAAGCATACATCACTTATAAGGCAACAGCACAAATCCATGGCATAGCATGGGGACAGTCAAAAATACTCCAGGGGCAATTTAGAAAAATATAAATTGTTTTTCCCCCCAACCATTGCAAGCTGGTTCTGCAATTTCAAATCAGTACACAAAAATCGAAAATCCAAATAACATTCACTCACTTTCCTTTTAAGTGAGTCTCTCACCCAATAAAAGCATGGCACAGCCTAAAATGCAATATAACCATTTTAGTGTGTTTCCTTTAAACAGAATTTGCCACCATTAGCACATGGAATTTTACAGTTGCCAAAAGAAAGAAAAAAAAACTCTTTAGGCTCTCAGCACAGATGTTACTCATTCTCCTAAGCATGGCTCATTCCCCTTCCTCATTATTCAGGAATGCCAACCCTTCAAAAGCATACATCAAAAAAGACGAACCTTCGCCTCCGAACATTACAGCCCCCACTCGCTAGCACACTGGGGCTGAGTCAATGGTTAAATCACTATTCACAATTTGCATGTCAAATTCTTGCAATTATTTTTCCTGCCCTCATGACAGAATAGAGATGAGAACTCCGTCTCATTATGCATTCCAAATTACAACTTTAAACTGGGAAACCACATGATAAAATTCTTTTTCTAATTGAGCATACATCTTTCTTAACCATTCATCGGAGTGCTTTAAACAAAGCCATTTCCCGCTCGTTTATTGCCTTGTACTCCCTGGCACCAATCCCATGAAGGGAGTCTTAACCACACAAGCTATCGGCCACGGCAAGCCGACACAACATTGCTGCCTTTTGAAGTCTCAGAGCTGCAGTGAGACCATCAAGGAAATGCGACAGCCTGCTCCCCACTCTACACTGTGTTCTCTCACACCATTTGTCATGTCAGCATGGCACTGCTCTTCACAATCCCACAAAGCTGCCACCAAATGTCTTGATATTGGGCAAAATCTTCCTCGGGGCCAGCCCTTTGAGAGCAAAAATACCCAATTCAGCCCAAAATACAGGTTCTATTGTGCTGAGCAGTGATCTCATGCAAGTGACAAATGACACCCTCAAAGTGTTATTAGCATATTTATTCTAAGCAGTGAATTTCATATACATTTGGGATTCAAGTTACAGAATATTACAAAGCATAACACTTAGAGCAATGCAAAATATAGTGAAACATGGAACTTAGATAAACATAGAGAAACATAGAGAAATATAGAGAAACATAGAGAAACACAGTCTTACGTCCCTTTAAGCAGCACTGGGGAGACCTTGGGCCCTCATAAGCTAGCTGTAAACAAGCCCCGCTCAGAGGACAATGCTGAAGGACACCGTATGAGCCAATGCCGGGCACCTGTTTCTGCACGAATCAAGTCCACAGGCGATCTCCCCCTGATCCATGTGTGCATGGATATTTTATAACTTCTTGCTGTCAGTCACCATGACGCACAGTTCCAGAACTTTCCCTGTGCAACTGGCTCATGGAAAAAACCCAGCTCTCTCTGAGATGCTCCCTGCTCGCTCCTACCCCCTCCCTTGTTCCCATCTGCGCTGGCTGAGGAATGTCTTATCAGTACCTTCCCAGAGAAAAGGAAGATTAGCTTGGGGCCAGGGCTAACGTTAGTGAGGCTGAATATTCTAAGGGAAGCAGGGATGTATTAACCCCATCTGCAAGCTCTAAAAGGCATGCACTCATAGCTTAGTGTTTATAGCGCTTAAGACTGGCTATCTAAGCGCTATATAGGTGCCATGATGTTCCAAACACTCCAAAAACCTATTAGCTACATGGCTAGGGGCCCTCCCTGCCTGTCTATCAACAATGTTTAATTTGACCTATCTCATACTAGGCCTGCATATTCCTTGTAGCTCACTACTGCATAATGGAAGTGCTACAACAGACTACTGTCAGCATTTTTAGCACATACTTTGAATACACTATTGGCTTTCAGCGGCTAATGCTGTCATCTAAAGCCCTGATTGGCAAGGTTGCAATTTCGTGTATCACTACAAATGTAAATACCCGTAGATTCTGGGCACTGGTTAACAATGGAGGACAAGCTCAAACAAAAGTTTTGACAACTTGTGTTAATGCAGAGAAGTGGGAAGGACACTTTAGTAGCCTGTATCCTCCACCAACTGTAGTATGGGTCCCGTTACCAGAGACTGAAGATGCCACATGGAATATTCCCTTTTGTGTTAAAGATATTGAATATATCATTGTGAAAAGCTCTCCATCCAGGGCCCCTTGGACGAATTTTCTCTGCAACAGGGTTATGAAAGAGAAAGCTAACTTATGGGCCAAAATGCTATTTTTCTTTTTTAAAGACATCATAAAGAAACATCTAATTCCAAATAGCTGGAGAATGTCTTACGTAGTCCCAATTAATAAGAAAGGGGACAGGGCTTTACCAACTAGCTAGAGGCCAATAGCCCGTTTTGGATGTTGATCCAAAATATTTGCAAGCCTAGTTTTAGAGCGTATTCGGAACTGGATGGATCTGTGTAATATATGATATAATGGGCAGAGGCATTAGGAGTGGCGCTCCTACATCAAAGTACCTCAGGGACATGTTGGAAGAAGCAAATGAAATTCTGGACAAACTAGGGATCCATAGAGATACACTTATTACGAACCCAATGAAAATAAAAAAACTCTTGCTTCATTCCGATTGGAATTCAACTGTCCAAGAGGTTAAGATGACTCATTTATATAACCATATGGTCTCGGAATACAAAAAAATGGGTGAGCTTGCACCATATTTATTAAAATTTCCCGATAAAACCTGGAGACATGAGTATATGAGATTTAGTTTCAATGTGCTAGATATGGGACAAATAGTAGATATTAGAAGTGGTCAGAGTAAGGGATATTCCTTTTGTAGATTTTGTAAACAAAAGGAAAATCTGGAGACCTTGGAGCATCTACTGACCAGGTGTAATGGACTTAGGAACAAATGTATTAGTCACTTTACCATTATGTACCAAATACAGAATGTGTTGATTTAGATCTCTTGTGGCTTGATATGTTACACGGTAAAAGACTCAAACTACAATTGCCGTAGTCAGGTTCTTAAAGAACTATTGTTGTCTTTAAATAAAGGGTAAATGGCCTATTTTACAGGGCAAGCGATCAAGCAGTTAGTGCAACTTTTAAGAATGGAAAGAAGAATGGAATGTATCAAGATATGTTATACGGGACACTCAGAATTTGGGTAAATGAATTTATCTTTTTCTTTTAACTGTACAGTGTTGTAAAAACCGAATTGTAGGTGGTAAATATGAATTTCGTATGGAGGAAAATATGTTATGTAAAACTTGTATTAAGTATGCTGTTTTTAAACCACAAAGACATTTTTTGTAAAAGTTACTATGTAACTTTAAACAAATAAAAAAAATATTTGCATGTCGCCTACCCACTTGGACCAAGCCGTTGTTGACGGTACTGGCAGACTGTCTTGGACTAGCTGGTGCAAAGATGAGACCAATCCTCAGCAGCCACTCGCAGTTGGAATATAACCCAGGACCGCATCATTCTCAGGTTCCACCGACACCCACTCCATATCTGCTTGTAAGCTCTACGCAGGCCTAGATATTGAAACAATTTCGAAGATTTGTGTTGCAAAAGTGTAGGTATGTCACTGGCGGGTATAAAATTCCCACCCAAAAACATGTTCCCTAGCAAACTGAATACATCCAGTTACTTCTGGAAGCCGTGTCAACCTGAGGCAAGGACTGTATACAGTTCCACAGTGGGAAATCCCTGTGATACCGGATATATACACATATCACCTTCCATAATTTACAACAGTCTAATGCGGGTACGCTGGCGGCATCGTACACACAGTAATCCGCAAACTGAGTAGGATTACCCAGCGATTTTAGGTTTCTAGTGCCAACAGAGTATTTCTCCAGCGTAACATGTGGGGGAAATGCACTCTCCGTGAACCGATATGATGCAAAGGGCACCTGCGCTACAATCCAGTACAAGTGGAAATCAGGAGCCGTAAGATTGGTTTAGCGTGGCCAATGTCGTTCGCACTAAACCTGAGTTCCATACGAAGAAACAGATTTCAGCCTCCAAGTCATTGAAAAATAATTTTTCAGGCCATACAGGAACATTTAGAATAGATAATTAGCGATATCTTACCAGCCAAGGTCAAAGGCAACTGTGCCCAGGCCCCCAGCTTAGGCTCAATGTGCGTCATGTACCCCCTATAGTTGCATTCATATAGTTCAGTGCTCTGTCTGACGACCACAACCCAGTAGCTAATGGTAGTTGAGGCCCAAGTAAAACCATGTAGATTGTGCGGTTTAATAGTGACTTCTGTTAGAGGGAAAATCTCACTTACTGCACTTCACCCGCAATCCTGACAGCTCCCCAAAATGAAGAAAATCTTCCATAATAGGTGCTGGGTGGACCTGAGTGTCCCTAATCTATAATATCACATCATCAGCGTAACAGGATATAATTTCACGCCTCCCGGTAATCCTAATTTCCCTGTATCCATGTTATGCCTTATAAGATCTGCCAGAGGTTCGATATCTATGGCGAATAACAGAGGCGATAGGGGGCAGCCGTGCCTGGTACCCCTACCTATCATAAACGTTGGTGAACGTATACCATTAGATTGTATAGGTTAGTTGGTTATTTGGGGAGTGGTTTCATTCTATTTAGGTCTTGTTGAGAACGACCCAAGTGAATCCGTTCGCTAGTAATACTTTGCTCATAGGTTTGTGTGGGTTTGTGATGCGTTTGTGTCCCTTATTCAAGTCCATTAAGGTTGCATGGAGCCTGACCCAAATTCTCCAAGAGTTCCCTGTTGTCGAGTTGTGTGTGGGTTCTTGGTATTAACTTGGAAGGTGGGCTCCCTTCGCTTCATGATACAGATAATATGTGCCCTTTGATTCAGGTTTTGGTGCTTTTCTCATGCTGCGATTGAAGCTTAGCACCATTACTAAGTCATCGTTACTGGATCAAAGCCCTAGCAATAGTTGTAGCAGCTGAATTGCCTTGTGATGGATTCCGCATACCTGATGCAGACAGCCTGGTGGACAATGCACAGGGTTCGGTAGAGAATCATCCTGTTGATCAGGAGCCAGTCAAATGATCAGAGGACTGCAGGGATGTGTTCTTATCTTTTGAGTCTCAGTAGTAGTCCAGCTGCTACAGTTTTAAGCTGTGTAGCCTGTTGGGTATATGTTGTTGGAGCACAAACTGAAAGGAGCAACTCCTTGATAATGCTCCTCGCTAATGCACTAACCTGTACTTCCAGTGCAGGATTGCTATCAATCACATGTCCAAGGTTTTTGACAGTTGTCCTAAGCATTAAGACAGGTAGATTCTCACTTCTACAAGGCTGGTAATTGGTGTTGTATTTGGTGGTGTGGGCTTGTAAATCATAGTCTTTGCTTTGATTGGGTTGAGTTTAATTTTGAGTTTAATTTTGTTGGGGACCACATTTACGAGGCACAACAAAAGTGCTGAGGATACAGGTGATTTGGGAGATTCGACCATGCAAGGCCTTGACTAAAATGTCTGTCCCTCTTTCAGTTGAATGTGTAGAGAAGGAGAAACCTTTGAAAACAGCAGAGAAGAAGGTGGACAAGAAAATCAAGAAAGAAGAAGGAAAAGTGTCCAAACCTGCCAGCAAAAAACCCAAAGAGGTTGTTCCCAAGCCTAAACCCAAAGCTGCAGTGCCTCCCAATCCTGGGGGCCCATCTGAATCTATTTTGACCCAGGTTGTACGGAGGGGTCTGTTCCAGAAGGTGGATGAGACAGTGACCCTGCCGTCAGGGGATGTGCTTGAGCTGCGCTGTAAAGGGAGTTCTGTCCGCTGGAGGTACCCAACCAATGTGGAGGAGGACGAGGAAGGTCGCCTCAGGTAAACGGAACAGAACGTTTCTTAAAATTATTTGGATTGGAGCAAAGTGAAAAGATCTCTATCTCATGTTTGTAATTCTGGAATTTGTCGAGATTTTTCTAATCATTAAATTCAATATACTGGCTTGCTCTGGGTCCCCACGCGTGATGACGATAAACAAAGATGTATGTGCCTACCAAGTTGCATCAGAGTTTATGAGTGACCCTAAGATTTGCCATTCCGTGATACTGCAAAACTGAGTGGGTGTGGCTGAGCTCATTGAGAGCAAAGGTTATCTGTCAAAAGTGAAAATGTCAAAAGGTTCTTATTTTCTCTTCTTCTTTTTTCTCGTCTCTTTTTTCTCTTCTTTCTTTACTTCATTATTAAGTACATTTTAGCTTGTTCACTTTTGATTCCGAGTCTTTGTGATTTCATCTAAAATCCTCTTTTGAATATTTGAACCCTAGTTGTCATGCTTTATTTATTATGATATGAAATAAAACACTAGCTCATGAAAATGTTAACCTGAAAAAATGCATGTGCACGATTCTCAATGAACATGAAACAGTAATACATTGTTTTCAGGAGACATATTTTAGATAGACTGGAGAGCTGAAAAGAAGAAAGTAAGGCTAAAATACAGCCAACATTGCATGTATTGTTGGGAAATGTTAGTATTCTGGTGAAAATGGCATCCGGACATGAGACTGTAGGATTTAAACTAAATCACTGAAACTCTGGCCTAAACATTGAGCATAGCAAAGAATATCTACTAGTTTCAGGGCTCACCCTGGCTTGTCGTAGTAAACAAACCAGTTCAGGACCTCGCCAAAATGCAGCATTTATTCCACGGATTCTCCACTCTTGAATACAATGTTGTTTTTCTGCTTGAGGTAGAATTGTAAGTAGTCACCCCTCTGGGTTGTTTCTGGTGAGCCCAACCTAGTTAGAATTCCACTGGACCAACCACCAAGAAGATGACCTAGGAGCTTCTGATGCTCTCGTTGCTGCTAACTAACATGGCTCCTACCAAACCTATTGTTTTGGTGCTGTTGTCCATGCATCATAGAGCTAATTTATATTCTTCAGATAGCCACCCCTCCTTCAAAACACACACAGCAGTACTTAATTTGTAAGAAAATACGTGCCACGGCCCAAAGATATTCTTGCATGGTAGAGGGTCAGCTCCCTGTTGTTGATACCACCCACTGTTTCTCCATACAGTGTCGCACGGCTGCTCCATACCATACGGTGTCAACATATTTGGGGTTAAAGATCCAACTCCCACTGGTTTATAAGGGTGAATTAGTTGTGTCTTGAAATAAAATAAATGCTTAAGTGTTTTGTTAAAAACACTTAATCGTTAGTATTCTGCTCTAATCCTATCAGTGTCAAGTGGAGCATGTTAACCACCTAACCACAGGAAAAAAAGAGAAAAAATGCTTTCCTCCTATGGTAAATTGATGGACAAATGTAGGAAAAATCTGGAAAAACTGATGAGTTGCCTGTCAGACACTGCAGCAAGATCGTCTTGCATAGGTTGGCACTCATGAATGGCTCTCCTGTTTGATATGGGTATTTTAACTGACTTTGCCACTGTGTTGTGCTCTTGGCTGTTGACTGCCCTGTTGTTGTCAACCCACCCTACTGGTATTACAGTAGGGAATTTGCAGCAATGTGATGCAGGCTGAGTGGAGCACTGTGTGGACATGGCCAGCATCAGTGACAAGGAGTGTCACCCTGTATCTCACTGTTTTTCATGAAAATTAATAAATAGCCCTACCAACCTTGGACATCAAATTTCTGAATAACAATTAGCGAGCCCCGGATGCATAGACCCTGGCCAGTGCACACTGTTGCTGATTGTTATGTTACTATGACTGACTGACAGTTAAAATAATAAAGTTGCCAAAACACCACAACATAATTAAGCTGTGCTTCAAAATAAGTGCTCGGCTCAGAAATAATTCCTGGGGCTGAGCCCTGGCAAGCCCACCTCCCCCACAAATTAAGCACTGACACAAAGCAAAACAAACTCAAACAGCACGCTACCAACTATCCTTTCTGTGGAAAATCAAGACCTCCCTAGTGGACAGCAGCTTCAGATCAAATGTACAGGCTCTGTTGTTATTTTACCTAAACTGAGGAAATTCAACAGGCCTACCCACCACCAACCTAACCCCAATGGGACTCATCCCACACATCCTCTCCATCTACTTGGAGGTCTCTGCAAATATGATCACATAATGCACTTCACTAGCTACCCCTTCAAACAGGCTTCACCTTCAAAGTCAGCTACATCAGATACAGAGTTGTCACCATCCACACCCCCACCCATCTGCCAGACAAAATCACAAACTCTGGCAACCATCATATCACCAGCTGCCAGGATCTGACCCGACTCATTATTTAATTAGTTTGGTCAGAAAGCAGCCAGAAACAGGTATTCTCAGCCCACCCTCCACCCCCCAAACTGTAGAATCTCATGCCTGTCAACATCAGACTCGCTCCCACCTTCATGCAATTCAAAAAAGGAATGCTGACTCGCCTCCCCTGTAACTTCTTATCCTATAAAATACCTCCGTTGAGCCCACTGACCAAAGTAGTTCCCTGGTGACTGTGATGCTGGAAATGCATCGGAGGGACAGGGCCTCTGTATCCTTGTCCTTTACTGCCTTTTTATCGTGTGTTCTGTCATGTTTTCCGCACAGGAGTTCATGTGGGACTCCTGGCGGTGCAGCTCTCTCTCTCTTTTGGCTTGGTGAACAGACCCATGGGATACCCTTACGGCACCCATGGGTGGGGATACAACCCTGTGCCCCTAGTGTGTGTTTTGGGCACCTGTGGGTGGCCCGCAGAGCAGGGTATGGGCTGGTGGCAGCTCCATGCTGATTTTGACAGGTGCTCTGAGTATCCTCCATTTTGGGATACCCAGGCCCTGCCATTGGAATCAGTTGATTCCTGATAGGAAACAAGATAGCCCCTGTGGCGTCTTGCTTTCTATTGCCTGTTACCTTGTTTTCCCAAAGTCCTGGGAAGCCCTGACTCTGTCCCTTCCCCCTGACTGGCTGTTGGGTGGAAGTTCCATATATGGTGTTGTTGTGAAGTTCAGTCCAGACTGGCTGGAGCCTTCTCAGTGACTGTATGTTGTGGGTATGCCCTGTGGGTGGGACCTGGGTGAATGGAGTGTGTGACCAATATGCACTTCTTGTTGTGGCTGTTTGGTTTCTGGTATGAGAGACAAAGACTGAGACAGCCCTGCCCGAAACTGGCCTGAATACAGTGTGTAGTGTTGAATGGCTGGGTACTTGTCCCAATCCACATTCCTTGTTGTGAGTGTCTGAGAGGGAGGAGTGTGGCCTGAATGCACTGTATGCCTGATTGGCTGACTGACTGCATGAATGCCCTCTGTATGATTGGCTGCTGAGTGTGAGCCAGCAGTGTGGATGAAAGACAGGATCGTATATCTGGGGACCTCTCACCACTGGAAATTGTTCAGAAGCTGTGTCTACACTTGAAGAGTAACTGGAACTGCTGATCCTCGACGCCCAGCTGGAAGAAGACTTGCTGTTGCATTTGCTTCGACCTGATCTGAAAGCTGACGAATTCATCGAAGACTGATCCGAGAGAGGACCTGGTAAGGCGCCCTCTTCCCGTGCTCCGAGGGACCATCGAGCACCGCTAACCTTCACCGAAGCTCCGTGGAAGTCAGACCCTCAAAAGGCTGCCGACCCGAGACAGGACCGCTAAGGAGAACGAAGTGAAGCACCAGGACCTCGCCGCTGTCGAAGTCCATTGCCGTCTACCAGGGTTCACAGGTTAGTGTAACCGCTGGAGGACCGTCAAAGTTGTGTTGACCCAGAAGAGGGGACTGCTTGACGCCATGCCGCCGACAACCGGAGCCACCCGCTCCTTTGCCTAAGAACATTTGAATCGAAGGACTCCCTTGTCTGCATCGACAACCGCTTTATCCTGCTGGTGAGAGTCAAGGCCGCCGACGCGCCGAGGAAAATCCACTGGTGGGTTTCCCACCACCCAGAGACCACAAAGACTTCGACGACTCGACGCCCTTGCTGGGCCACAGTTCTTCAGAAACTCTTTGCGGTCTTGAACAATCAATCACTGAGGTGCCCCGCACACCTCATCCTCGCAGGGCGTCACCGACGAGCACCGCCTGGATCGACGCCGTGGTCTCGGCACCCTCGAACTTCTCATCAACGCCGTGACTCCTGCTTGAAAGGGGGTCACTCAAGAAGGCTCCGTCGACGCTTCTTTGAAGAACTGTACTCCACCAGGTACATTGTGGGGGTAAAAACATTATAGGAGAGAACAAGACTATTGAGCAATATATGGACTGGGCTTGTGCTATATATCTTTATTTTACAGGTTGCCCAGGTGTGGGGATTCCAACACAGAACTGTGCTTAACGGTAGAGGCCAGTATTCTGCCTATTGTTTCAACCATCTTGCTTTCCCTCCTATCTCTATTGCTGGTTTCCTTGTTATTGATCTGTGTGACATTCTAACAGTATAGTTGATGCACTTTAATGAGATCTGATAATATTGGTGGTACCACTTTAGAATTGTATATATTTACCATTGTTGATTTCCGAGTACAAAGTGCGTTATTGTGATAGTGTACATACCTTTGAATATTAATTATATAAAGACTGCGTTTTCAGTAATACAGTGTGTGGACATTCCTTTCTGGGGGCTTGGGGACTACACTGTACTTAAGAACCAGCCTGCATCACCTCCTTAGAAGCTAGGCCTTGATTGCTCGACTACGTTACCAATAATAGAGAATCTTGGCTGGGGTCCTCTGTGCCTCTCCTCTAACATATAGAGAGCAGATGTACAGACACCCCCCTCTGGTATCTTTACACTGGTGGCAGCGGTGGGATGCTTATGGTTTTAAGAATCAGTGTATAACCGTGCCACTTACAAAATATCTGCACTTTATTAAATTAAGGTTTGGTTGTGTGCAAAATAACTGCATTACAAACAATGGAGTCTATTGCAAATGGTAAATTGACTAGGATGAGCTTAGAGGCTCTCCAGAGTGCTTGTGAAGCCAGGGAGTTAGACTTTGTGGATAAGTCTAGGGCTGAGCTGATAGCTGCCGTGGTGGACTACCAGACTGATGGTGAAACTCTTGATGAGGGGGGGAATGCAACCAATGAGGACTCTGCCCCTGGGGTTTCTGCTGAATCTGTTTCTGGGAATGCCACCATTCCTGCTGCCTCTGTTCCAAACCCCAGCACTGCTCTTCAGGGGGAAGCCCTGAAAATTGAACTTTTGAAATTGGAGCTACAACGGGAACAGTTAGCCTTTCAATTCAAAAAGTTGGCAACAGAAGCTGAGTTGAAGAAAGAGGAGTTGGCACAGCAAGTGATACTCAAAGATAGGGACACTGAGCACCAAAGAATCCAGATAGAGAAAGCTGGAGTGGAGACTTCAGCTAAACCAGTTGAGAGTGTCAGGTCCCCAGCAACTAAATTTATGAAAGATTTGGTTGGTGTGTTTGTGGAGGGTTCTGATATCATCCAATGTATTGAAGCATTTGAAATGGCTTGTGCAATTCATGATGTTGACAAAAGAGATTGGGCTAAGTGTTTGTTAAGCAGAGTGCCTCAAAGTGGGTATGACTGTATTATGAAGCTGAGTGTGGAAGACAGGGGTCAGTATGAGTGTATGAAGTCTGCTTTGATTGCCAAGTTTGGCAAGACGCCTACCCAATACCTTAAAAGGTTCAGGGATTTTAAGAAAAGAGAGAATGTGTCTTGGGTTGACTGGGTGAGTGCTGCGCACATGAACATGATGGGGTGGATTGATGGTTACAAGGTGAAAACGTTTGTTGAATTGTCCCACCTATTATTTTTTGAGCATTTTTCTGAAGCCTGTTCACCAGAGCTGCGTCAGTATATTGCTGACCAGAACATTTTGGATCACTTTAAGCTGGCTGGGTTGGCTGACATGTGGGTCTCCCGCCGGGTGTCCCCTAAGGACTCCAGTGGGAAGGACAAGGACAAAGAAAAGGGGGCCTCTCAGAAAACTGAGGAGTCCCAAAAGCAGTCACAGTCGGGTAAACCTAAACCCTCCTCTCCTAAAACCCAAACACCTAGTAGGGATAAGTCATCTGTGGGTGGGAATAAGAGTAGTGGTCCACCTGCTGCAAAGCAGGCTCCCAGTGGTTCCAGTACCGTACCCTGCACTCCTGGCACTTGTTGGGATTGTGGGGCTCTGGATCACAAGATGGGTGACTCCAAGTGTAAAGGTAAGGCACTTGGAGTACAGGCTGTCAGCCTGACCTACCCTTACCCAATGTCTGAGGTGGAGGCCACCGTCCTCCCCTCCTCTACAGAGATCACATTTGGTGCTCCTGTAGAGATTTCCTTAGTGTCCCTTGGGGGCTGGGACCAGTACGCGGAAGTACTGGCGACTATACTCCAGAACACCCGTAGATTTTTGAGAAGTGTCCTCTTGAATGGCTAGCCTTCTACTGGCTTGAGAGACACTGGGGCAAGCATGACAGTGGTGGACAGGACCCTGCTCAAGCGAGAGGACTATGTAGGTGCTCCTCTGAGAACCACCAGGTTAGCTGGTGGGCCTCCCAAATTATCGCGTGTAGCCTTAGTCACACTCATAATTGGAGACAAGACAGCAAAGCTTCCTATCCTGGTTCAGGACAATGTCCCTGCTAACATTCTGTTAGGTAATGATCTAGTAGAGTTGGGGTTGATCTCGGATGGTCTTCAAATGACTTCTGCTGCAGTCACTAGGTCACAGGTGACACAGGGTCTGGCTCTGAGTCAGGTACCCGAGCCAAAGGCGAGGCCTAAGGCCAGACAAAAGAAGAACAAGAAGGCAACCTCTGTGTCAGGGGCCCCTTCTCTTCCTGCTGTTCCTACAGCACCCATTGGGATCCATGCTCCGGACGGGCTGGATCCAGTGGTAAACCCCGTCTCAACTCATGTGGGAGAAGAGCCAGAAGACTCTCCTGTGGGAGAGGTTCTCAACCCGGAGGATCATCCCGATCTTCAATGCTTGTTAGCTGAAGGGGGACCCTCCCGGGCAGACTTCTTTTAGGGACAGAGAGAGTACCACTCTCTCGAGGGTCTGAGGAAACAGGCCCTGTGCCAGGTACAAGGAGAAGTGCCTAGGACCTTCCGGATATATTGGGAGGGTGAGCTCCTTGTTAGTGAGCCCACTAAGCCTGAACCTGGTGCCCTCAAGAGGTTGGTGGTACCCCAGGTTTACAGGCCCTTCCTACTGCAGTTGGCGCATGAGGTGCCCTTAGCTGGTTATCTTGGTACCAAGAAGACTAAGCAGAGGCTCTCGGCCCATTTCTACTGGCCTCGGATCGGAGTAGAAGTGGAGTCCCACTACAGGACCTGCCCAACTTCTCAGTTGTCTGGCAAGACTGGAGGCAGTGTCATTGCCCCACTGCCGCCATTGCCAGTGGTTGGCACACCATTTGAGAGGGTGGGCATCAACATTGTCAGTCCCCTGGACCCTCCCACTTCAGGTGGACATCGGTTCATCCTGGTCTTGGTAAATCAAGCCACCAGGTACCCTGAGGCTATACCCCTTCGGACTGTAACTGCCAAGGTGGTTGCCAGGGCTCTCCTGGGCATTTTCACCCATGTTGGATTCCCTAAGGAGGTTGTCTCGGACAGAGGATCCAACTTCATGTCTAGTTACATGAAAACCATGTGGAAAGAGTGCGGGGTAACCTATAAGTTCTCCACCTCTTACCATCCCCAGACCAATGGTCTGGTTGAGAGATTTAATAAAACTCTCAAGGGCATGATAGGTGCTTTGGAAGAGCCCCTAAGGAGGAAATGGGATCTCCTCCTGCCATGCCTGCTGTTTGCTTACAGAGAGGTACATCAAGAGGGTGTTGGTTTCAGCCCCTTTTAGTTACTCTTTGGACATCCTGTGAGGGGGCCCCTCGCCTTGATCAGTTAAGGTTTGGAAGCCACCCCTCCAGGTCCCGTCAAGCAAGTGGGGGACTATGTGTTAGGCCTCAGACGGAGGATGACACTGATGATGGGTCAAGCAACAGCGAATCTCCAGGCCAGCCAGGAATTGAACAAGTACTGGCATGACCTTAAAGCATCACAAGTGGATTGGACTCCGGGACAGGAGGTCCTCGTGATGGAGCCCACCAAGCCTCAGGTGTTGCCAGATAAATTGACTGGACCCTTCAGGATAATCTCCAAGATGGGCGAGGTCAATTATCTGGTTGACATGTGAGCCTCTGGGGTAGCCCCTCAGGTAGTCCATGTTAATAGGCTCAAGCCTTTCCACAGGCGAGCAGAAGTCCCATGTCTCTTGCTAGCTTCAGAGCAAGAAGAGGATGAGAGTGAGCCCCTTCCTGATTTGCTGCATAACAACCCTCAGGATGCCTCAGTGGAGGGAGTGCATCTCTCTCCCGATTTGACAACAGAGCAGCAGAAGGCCTGCGGGGCTTTGCTCCAGCAGTATGCCGCTCTGTTTTCACTGACGCCAGGCCTTACACCGTGGTGTAAGCACGAGATTGATACTGGTGACAGTGTGCCTGTCAAAAGCAGGAGCTACCGTATGTCGGATACTGTTAAGAACCACATCCAGGCTGAGGTCGCCAAGATGTTGGATCTGGGTGTTACTGAACCCTCAACCAGTCCCTGGTCCAGTCCCGTGGTCCTTGTCCCCAAGGCAAGTTCCCAGGCAGGTACCAAGGATTGGAGGTTCTGTGTGGACTACAGAGGAGTCAATGACGTCACCAAGACTGACGCGCACCCATTGCCCAGGGCTGATGAGCTTGTGGACACCATCGGCGCTGCCAAGTTTGTGAGCACCTTTGACATCACCTCAGGCTATTGGCAAATAGCTCTGACGGACCATGCCAAGGAAAAGACGGCGTTCTCAACACCAGAGGGACTCTACCAGTTTAGGGTCATGCCTTTTGGGTTGAAGAATGCCCCTACCACCTTCCAGAGATTGGTCAACTATGCGCTCAGTGGGCTGGAAGCCTTCTGTATGGCTTATTTAGACGACATTGCTGTCTACAGTTCCACTTGGGTAGAGCATTTGATACATCTGGATAAAGTGTTGCAGGCCTTGAAAAAAGGGCTAACCTCACTATCAAGGCCAAGTGCCAGATAGCTCAAGGGAAAGTCACCTATCTTGGTCATGAGGTAGGAGGGGGTCAAATCCAACCTCTCCCCAGTAAGGTACAGGATGTGCAGGACTGGGAGACTCCCACTACTCAAACCCAGGTGAGAGCCTTTTTGGGCCTCACTGGGTATTATAGCAATTTCATGGCAGACTATAGAATCATAGCTGCACCCCTGACAGCTCTGACTTCACCCAAACAACCTAGGAAGGTTAATTGGACTGAAGACTGCAGAGGGCCTTTAATGGCTTGAAAAAAAGTATGTGTAGGGCACCTGTGTTGTGTGCGCCTGACTACAGTCGACCCTTTATCATCCAGACGGATAGACAACTCAAGGGTAGAGAACTTAGGTGGGCTACTGTTGAGAAGGAATGTTTCAGTATAGTTTGGAGCCTTAGGTGTTTTAGGCCCTACCTAACGGGGTCTACCTTCAAGGTCCAAACAGATCATAAGCCCATGAAGTGGCTTTTGCAGATGAAGGGTGAAAATCCGAAACTGCTCAGGTGGTCCATTAGCCTGCAAAGGCTAGACTTCACCATAGAGCACAGACCAGGGAAGAGTCACGATAATGCAGATGGCCTTTCCAGAAGGTATGTTGACCGCCTGGATGAGGGTGTCTATCCCGTGAGAGATTAGGTACCCTCCAGCTTAGTCTGGGGGAGCGACTGTGATGCTGGAAAAGCATCAGAGGGACAGGGCCTCCATATCCTTGTCCTTTACTGCCTTTTTATCGTGTGTTCTGTCATGTTTTCCGCAAGGGAGTTCATGTGGGACTCCTGGCAGTGCAGCTCTCTCTCTTTTGGTTTGGTGAACAGACCCATGGGATACCCTTACGGCACCCATGGGTGGGGGTACAACCCTGTGCCCCTAGTGTATGCTTTTGGGCACCTATGGGAGGCCCGCAAAGCAGGGTATGGGCTGGTGGCAGCTCCATGTTGAATTTGACAGGTGCTCTGAGTATCCTCCATTTTGGGATACCCAGGCCCTGCCATTGGAATCAGTTGATTCCTGATAGGAAACAAGATGGCCCCTGTGGCCTCTTGCTTTCTATTGCCTGTTACCTTGTTTTCCCAAAGTTCTGGGAAGCCCTGACTCTGTCCCTTCCCCCTGACTGGCTGTTGGGTGGAAGTTCCATATATGGTGTTGTTGTGAAGTTCAGTCCAGACTGGCTGGAGCCTTCCCAGTGACTGGGCCTCATTACGAATCAGGCGTTAAGGGGTTAACGGCGCCGTAAACGGCACCGACCCGTAACGCCTGATTACAAGGTCCCTTAGCGCCATGGTGATTTTAACGCCTGCTTTTTGCAGGCATTAAAATCCATGGCGCTAAGGGACCATGGTGCTAATTACGCCACCGTAATTTACGGTGACGTAATTAGCGCTTTCCCCACTCCCATTATGCCCTATGGGGCAAAAATGGGAATGGGGAAGGGTAAAATGGGAAATGGGGATTTACCGCCCCACTCACCTTGGAATGGGGCGGTAAATCCGCCATCCACCATGGTGTAAACATAGTTGTACACCATGGTGGTAAAGGTACGACCCAGGCGGTAACTTACCGCCTGGGTCGTAATGAGGCCCACTGTATGTTGTGGGTATGCCCTGTGGGTGGGACCTGGGTGAATGGAGTGTGTGACCAATATGCACTTCTTGTTGTGGCTGTCTGGTTTCTGGTATGAGAGACAAAGACTGAGACACCCCTGCCAGAAACTGGCCTGAATGCAGTGTGTAGTGTTGAATGGCTGGGTACTTGTCCCAATCCACATTCATTGTTGTGAGTGTCTGAGAGGGAGGAGTGTAACCTGAATGCACTGTATGCCTGATTGGCTGACTGACTGCATGAATGCCCTTCTGTATGATTGGCTGCTGAGTGTGAGCCAGCAGTGTGGATGAGAGACAGGATAGTATATCTGGGGACCTCTCACCACTGGAAATTGTTCAGAAGCTGTGTCTACACTTGAAGAGTAACTGGGACTGCTGATCCTCTACGCCCAGCTGGAAGAAGAAGACTTGCTGTTGCATTTGCTTCGCCTGATCTGAAAGCTGCCGAATTTGTCGAAGACTGATCCGAGAGAGGACCTGATAAGGCACCCTCTTCCCGTGCTCCGAGGGACCATCGAGCACTGCTAACCTTCGCCGAAGCTCCCTGGAAGTCAGACCCTCGAAAGGCTGCCGACCCGAGACGGGACCGCTGAGGAGAACAGAGTGAAGCACCAGGACCTCGCCGCTGTCGAAGTGCATTGCCGTCGACCAGGGTTCACAGGTTAGTGTAACCGTTGGAGGCCCGTCGAAGTTGTGTTGCCCCAGAAGAGGGGACCGCTTGACTCCGTGCTGCCGACGACCGGAGCTGCCCGCTCCTTGGCCTAAGAACATTTGAATCGAAGGACTCCCTTGTCCGCACCGACGACTGCTTTACCGTGCCAGAGAGAGTCAAGGCCACCCACGCGTTGAGGAGAATCCGCCGGTGGGTTTACCGCCACCAAGAGACCACAAAGACTTCGACGACTCGACGCCCTTGCTGGGCCACAGTTCTTCATAAACTCTTTGCGTTCCTGAACAATCAATCGCCGAGGTGCCCCGCACACCTCATCCTCGCAGGTCGTCGCCGACGAGCACCGCCTGGATCGACACCGTGGTCTCGGCACCCTCGAACTTCTCATTGACGCCGTCGACGCCAAGTTCACCTTCTTCGACGCCTCTCGACGATCCGTGACTCCTGCTTGAAAGGGGGTCACTCAAGAAGGATCCGTCGACGCTTCTTCGAAGAACTCTACTCCACCAGGTACATTGGGGGGGTAAAAACATTATAGGAGAGAACAAGACTATTGAGCAATATATGGACTGAGCTTGTGCTATATATCTTTATTTTACAGGTTGCCCAGGTGGGGGGATCTCCATACAGAACTGTGCTTAACGGTAGAGGCCAGTATTCTGCCTATTGTTTCAACCATCTTGCTTTCCCTCCTATCTCTATTGCTGGTTTCCTTGGTATTGATCTGTGTGACTTTCTAACAGTATAGTTGATGCACTTTAATGAGATCTGATAATATTGGTGGTACCACTTTAGAATTGTATAATTTAACATTGTTGATTTCAGAGTACAAAGTACGGTATTGTGATAGTGTACATACCTTTGAATATTAATTATATAAAGACTGTGTTTTCAGTAATACAGTGTGTGGACATTCCTTTGTGGGGGCTTGGGGACTACACTGTACTTTAGAACCAGCCTGCATCACCTCCTGAGAAGCTATGCCTTGATTGCTCGACTACGTTACCAATAAGCAATAATAGAGAATCTTGGCTGGGGTCCTCTGTGCCTCTCCTCTACCATATAGAGTGCAGAAGTACAGCCACCCCCCTCCGGTACTTTACATTGACCACATCATGCATAAAGCCCTCCTGTGCCGCCACTCTGCCCCTCTCAGCACTCATACATGTTCCACAACATTATCTGTCACAATACATCCTGTGCTCTAAGAGATGGTCCTCTGTGTAAAAACATAATGTATTCCTGTAACCCCTACTGATGTACAGTGCTCTGTTTCTTACCAATGTCGGGTCCATGCTCAATAAATACCTCAAAAACAAAATCCTGCCCAAAACCAACTTTTTGGCCACAGTTCATGCCCTCGTCATATCCCTTAGACACTGGGTCAATGAGCTATCGAGAGGCCTAACGGAATCACCTCAATATTACACATGGTCAACATAATAGAAATGTAATTATGACCACATCGCCCAAAAACGGATTGTACATCACTGACTCCCTGTTGAGGACCTCCATCAACAAATTCAAAGCTGTGGTTACCAAAACAAACCTGCTACCTTGCTGAGAAGGAACTGGAAAAATTGTGGTCAAGCCTAGCCAAACTGGAAATGCCATCCTGCGAGAGAGAAAAAACGGAAACACTGAGCACCTCAAATCTCTGGAAGAAAACGCACATCAAACTCACCACATCCTTTCAATTCAGAAACATACTAAATTGGAACCTCTTTAGGAAACCTCTGCAGTAGCACAAACAAGGACACTTGTTCCGACATGAACTGCAAAATCACTGGATGCTTACACCTCACCCATCATCTTAAATATTGTAGTTCCACCACCCCATTAACAACCGCTCACCTTTGTGCGCGCGGACCTTGTTTTGTAACCTTGTAAAGTGATACCCAAGATAAGAATAAAATAATAGTTTGTAACCGTAAGCCTAGCACGGCTCACTGTGGCCTTCGTCTATTAGCCGCGTCTGACCTGATGACATCACTGATGTCTGCACTTTGACTCCAGTAGATATGTGGTAGCATAAGGGATATCATTGCTGTCTGAATTCTGGTCTATTCAGTGTGAGTATCTTGAGGGTATATGTGAAATATTTACCTCAGGGGAGATCACACAGGGGAATTAAGGCATCTGAGGGCCAGGGGTGGCCACCAGCTACATGATGCAGCCCCTACAGGAGGTATATTTAGGATCCCCAGAGGCCTCAGCCACCTCTCACGAGCGCCATCACATGCTTTTCCATAATGCCCTGAAAATAAAGGTTTCTAGGGTCTCCCACCAAGAAGAGATATCTCTCATGGGGGTGGAGAGAAAGTGCCCAGATATATATTCATATTAGAGGGAACCATGTGATGGGGAACTGGCCCTAAGAAAATCAGCCCAGAATGAAAGCGGAAGGTTTGCAAAGAGCTCTGGGTCCCATCCTCGATTGTACACGCAGCACAGCACTATACAACCAGCGCACCTTGGGTGTGCAAGCCTCGGTGTAGATTGTGGAAACGGAGACCAATGAGATTCATGCAGCAAAGGGACATGGACACAGGTGTGTTCTGCATGAGTACACTGGTAGTGAACAAACAAACGTACGTGTTGCCTTGGCAGACATAGCATTGGACCACCTGGCTATCATGATGCAAGTGCCTGATTTTAAAATGGTGGACAGGCTATTTGAGCCCTGCTTGAGGGGGGAAAAGTGCCTGGTTGAATTATGTTAGTAGAGAACCCATCACACCTGAGCTTTGGTGAAATCATTGGACCTTCAAATGGGGAGGAGGTGGAAACAGTAGGCATGCACCAATCACATAACCCTAAACTAATGGGGAAACTGATCCCCCAAACCAGGCACCCAATTGCAACAATTAATACCAAGAGTCAAAATTATCCAGACTATGAGGCAGTTAGGCCAAGCCAAATATCCCAGGTTGTGGTAGAGCTAAGAAACACAAGGTCACTAAGCCATATAAAGGAGCTCACATTTGCAGGAGAGGCTAGCCATTGGCTTTCTGGGGGCCTTGACCCAGAAGCAGTCAGGATCCGGTGGCCATTAAAAACGAATGAAAGGTGCCTACAGGGGTGACTACCCACATTAGGTTGGTAGTTGCAAAGCCACCAGAGGTGAAGAGAAGCTTTAACCGAGAATACATGACAATTGTCTGTTGCGGGCTCAAAACCGGGCGGGCTGCCCTTGGCTGTTGAGCTATAATGAATGTAGTCAGAGAAGGACACGGGTGGGAGGGTTGAAACTCCTTCCAAGGAGGCCCGTAAGCAAGAGTGGGAAAACTACAAGGCTAGCCTCATTAAGAATCTAAAGAGACTCCTACGGCAATAGGGAAAACATTATAGTTTTGCCTCAGTAGGAGTGCATCACAAGGCTATAGAGGCGCAGTGGATTATGCATTGTAGGGATCATGTTCCAAGGCCAAGAATAGAAGGTGGTGGATGGATAGAAGAATAGATGGTCTTAAAAGCGCCCTGAGAATGATGGCAATTGAAAGTGCTAAGATACTGGAAATATTGGATTGTAGTCTATGGGACTTTTAGCTTAGGATCCCTCGTCCCTGACTTTGACTTACCCTGAGTTACTTCACCATCCTGACATGATTACCCAAGAAGTTTAGTGTTTTAGTTAACATCCCTTAGAAACTTTAGGCATTTTTCCACCCTATCCACCCTATCCATTTGACCTGGTGACCAGGGCTGAAGCAAGCCAATGGCCATAAGAGACACAAAGTAGAACTGGGGAAACCACGGAAAGGGAACACTCTAAAATTCCCTGTAAAATTCTTCTTTTCAACTTGAATCCCATCTTAAGATATGTATTCCGTAACCCTGGGAACACTGGGTTTGTTGTAACCAGCGCAATAACCTGAGGGCTACATGAAAAAAAGCTCAGTTGTATTTCATCCATGTTTGCGCATGTT
Organism: Ambystoma mexicanum; assembly: GCF_040938575.1. Taxonomy (NCBI): domain Eukaryota; kingdom Metazoa; phylum Chordata; class Amphibia; order Caudata; family Ambystomatidae; genus Ambystoma; species Ambystoma mexicanum. The sequence goes on along the minus strand of NC_090926.1, from coordinate 375,319,602 downwards.
TGCATATTAAGTCCTTTGGGTGAGACATAGCACTACCATATCACAGCTGGACTATATTAAACATGTGTCTCCCGGGTATAGCACTGTGTCTGAAGCCTGCGTCTATCAGATAGTTTAATCTGCGGGCATCACTTTTGTATAATGAATGAGCGTATTGGTTATGTCTCTAGAAAAAAAAGACTACTCATCAGCGGTAGTAAACGTGAACACATATCAATATGTTTGTGGTTATTTACTTTATAAACAAAAAGCTATTTTTCTTTTCTCAGATGTGACATTGAGATTAGGCTCAAGGCAAGACAGCCTATGAAAAACCTAGATGAGCGCCCATTGATTGTATGAACTCTTAAAAGTTTGTATCACTTTCCCCATTGGTGAGTCTTACAAGATTTGGTGGTAATTAATAGTAGCCTGTTTGGGGGTTTCTACATTGACTTCTGTTAACTCTGCTGGCTATTCACACCATCTCTCATTATCAGACCTTCATATTGTTTCTTGCCTTTGCTGCAGGCAAGGTGTGTCCCTAGTAGTGTGAAGAAGTAGTGTACGTTCCCCGACTGTCTACTAGAATTAACACAAAGCATGGGGTTCCCTGGGGAAGAGAACTGCAATTTTCCTCTCTTTTCCTTTTACGCCTCCCAGAAGTCAAACACAAGTGCTGTATTATTTGAAGAACACATTATGAAAAGATCTCTGAGATGCCAAAAATCAGGTGAGAAGGCAGAAAGCAGAAGCCACATATTTCCCTCTCCAATGGTGGGCATCTCCCCCAGCCTTCAGCGTATGAATCAGCATGTCTGCAGCCCTCTCACTTACCCATTAACCCAGCCCACAATCATGAACCAAAGAGTGGTGACGGGTGGGCTCATCGCTGGGCGCAAAAGGGCTGCAGAGATTACTCCTTCATCCGCAGGTCACCATTCTCCTCGCTGGGACATGCCATTGTGGGAGATATGTATGCTGAAGAAGAGCATTCTGGGAGTAGTAGACATAGAGGGTCATTACGACCCTGGAAGTAGCCATGCAGCTGTTTGCGGCATGGCTACCCCCATTCCGGGTACCGGGGACCGGGTTCCTGGAGTGGGGAAATACCGGGCCATACTGACCTTGGAGGGCCCAGTATTTCCCCATTCCAGGAACCCAGACCCTGTACATCCCCATTCCCATTGAGCCCGTAAAGGGCTCAATGGGAATGGGGAGGATGCAAACATTGGGCCCGTTAATAAAGGGCCCGTTGTTTGCATCCTGGTCTGCTCGCGGGACCCGCTAAGGACGCCTTACCGGGTCCCGCGAGCAAACCTCGTAATGCGGCGGTAGGGGGTTAACGGGGCCGGCAGCTCTACCGGCCCCGTTAACCCCCTACCGCCAGGGTCGTAATGACCCCCATAGTCTGTGACAGCATAGGGTGGTTAAGAACGGTACATGCAAAGTAATTTCACCTACAAAAGTTTTTATCCATCTTCATCAATGTTATTTAGCATGCCCCAGATAAAAACACAAAACAGAAAGGTGATGACTGGAAGGTTTTAAAGGAATCGAGGCCATCGTCCCACACTGGGTGACTTGAGCAAAGGCATCAACGTTCAGTTTTGCTTAAGTCACCCCAAGTTGGACAGGTGTGCACAAAGGAAGGCCGCGAGACTGCTGGGGACCCAAGCTGCGCCTCACTGACCAAATGAGGCTGAAATGTTTCTGGGGTTGCTAGTGGTCTCGTGCAGAAGGGAGGTGTCCTAACAGTTTGGGCTGTGCTGCCAATTCTGGATTGGAATGAAGCCTGATTTGCTTACAGCCTTTCCACTTCTGTAATGGCTTGAGAGGCTGAAAAACTATGGATTGGGGTTTGCCCTGAGCAACGCACGTGTTTCTGATTCATTCAAAACCTTCCAGACATATCTCTTCAGTTTTGCTTAAGATAAAACGCTGCATCTCTCACAATACTTTATAGTGGTTTACTTGTAATCACTGCAACCCACATGATGCACTCTGCTGGTCAAATGGGAGACCTGGCACTGGAATGCCAGGAATCTTCATTTTTCTTTTTTTTTCACATTCGGTTTTATTGATTTTATGCAATAGAAAAAAACAAATAACATATTCTTGGCATTAGTATCAGGTTATCACCACTAGGCAAAAACAGGGTTATGTCTGTCTCACAGGATACCAGGCCAACACATTTAACTTGTATTCCCCCTTTCCCACCCTCCTCTCCCCATGACAGGTTATCAGTACATTTAAACTTCGTTATCGCATACGCATTTTCACATCGTGTGGGGACACATTTCAGGTGTGTTGATGTTCATTACACAGTTGAAGGTCTCTAGAATTTTGGCAAGATCTTCTTCGAATGTCCGGGCTAACCAATATGGTTCTATTATAGGAATTTGCTGGTTTCATTTTTTAACCATTGTCGGTGTTAGATATGATTTCTTTCGATTAGGGGCGTAAAGATCTGAAAAAACGCTCCGGAGTACTTCATGTTGGGCAGATCTCTCATGAAAGGCAGCAGTGATTCTCTCCATTGTACATATATTAGTGACCACTCCAATCCATTCTTTTTTAGAGGGGGGTGTTGCTCCTTGCACCTGCTCACCAGGCAAGCACGTGCCGGTAGTAGCAAGGGGGCCACAATTCCACCTGCTCTGCTTACTTCATCTTCATCATCCTCCAGGCCAAACAGTACCAGGAGAGGTGCAGCCTCTCAGGGGATTCCGTCAATCTGTTTAATCCAACCCAGGACTTCACTCCAATAAATACGCGCTTTGGGACAGTGCCACCACATGTGCCAGTAGTTGGCCCTTTTCCCACATCCCCACCAGCACATTGAACTATTAGTTTGGAACATTTTGGATAATCTGTGAGGGTCATATTGCCATCTATGTAATAACTTAATGGCGTGTAGTTTGTATTGTGCAGCAATCGATACCTATGAGGGTGTTTTGAATATTCTTCCCAGTGCGTTGTTGATCAAATTCCCGATTTAAATCTTGCTCCCATCTATGTTTGAGTTTTGAGATTGACTGTAGGCCTTTTTTCTAGTGGTGCTCGATACACGTGAGTGATCAATCCTTTAGTTGTAGTCACTGTGTCGAGGAGTTTTTTCGAACAGTGTTAGTTCCCTACGTATTTTGGCATGCCAGTCTTCCTTTGATAGCACACCCTTGAGTCGTAAGTACAGGAAGACTGGTATCGGGTTCAGCTGGAGGGCTTCCTCGAGTTCGGGGATCGTCAAGAATGTTCCTCCCCTCCACAACTGTCCAACCCTCTCCAGTCCTGCTTCGAACCAGGACTGGTATCTTGAGTGTTCTGGGATCTCTTCATGAATCCCTGGAGCCCATAAGTGGCTTAGGGAGGATGGCCATGTTGTTATGCCAACCATATCCTTCCCTTCATTACATATTTCCCACATAGTACCCAGTATGGGGTGCTCTCGAAGTCTTCGCAAGAGTTTGTATCTCGGGACCCATAGCCATTCTGAAACCATAACCGGGACTAGGTTGTCATTATTTAGTTGAACCCATTGTGATCCTTCCCATCTCTTAAGTGGGGGATTAGTACTCGCAGTTGAACCGCTTGGTAGTACAATTTGAGGTCTTGGAGGCCCACACCACCCTTCTCCTTGGGGAGTATGAGGACATCGTAAGATATTCTTGGTTTCTTTCCATCCCATAAAAACCGAATGATTGTCTCTTTTTATCTGTCCAAAAAAATATTGTGGGATCTTCAAAGGGAGGACCTGCAATGGGTATAAAAAGGAAGGGAGGCTAACCATTTTGATGGCGTTTAACCGCCGCATCCAAGAGATCGTGAGGGGGTGCCATTTGACTAAACAATGCAGAAAGGAACGCAGAAAGGAGCGGTGGGAAGTTTGCTTCATATTTGTCCTCAATGTTCCTTGTCAGATTAATCCTCAAGTAGCAAAGCGTTGGGCGCCCCATCATCAAGCCTAGCTGGGAGAGTTCTATGAGCGACTCTGGGGTAGATTCATGTAGGGGAAGAGAATGGATTTGAACCGGTTGATTTTGAACTACACGGGCAAACCATATGTCTCCATAAATTGTATGGCCGAGGCACAGAGGTCAGGGGGTTCTGTAGATGGAGTAATATGTCATCACCATATAGGGCCAATTTGTATTCCCTTCCGTGTACTTGTAAACCTTCTACCTGTCTGTCTGCTCTAAGTGTTTAGGCGAGGGGTTCTAAAGATAGAGCAAACAATATTGCCGAGAGGGGGCATCCCTGCCTTGTACCCCTCCCAAGGGAGAACCACCGTGAGTATTCTGAGTTCACCATGACCGATGCCCGGGGTGACGTGTATACTGCTTTAATCCCTTTCCGGAGTATCGGGTTGAGTCTTATTTTGCATAACATTGCGTCCAAGAAGCTCCATTCAACTCTGTTGAACGCCTTCTCAGCATCAATAGACAGTAATGAAGGGGAGTTAGTTATTTTTTTGGCCTCATTTATAAGAGGGAGAGTTTTGCGGGTAGTGTCGGCACCCTGTCGACCGATGATGAAACCAACCTGGTCGGGATGTATTAGAAATGGCATATGCGTTTCAAGTATGGCTGCCAGGACTTGCATGTACATTTGGCATCAATATTGAGAAGGGAGATGGTGCAGTAAGACGCGCACTGTTTGGGGCCCTTACCTTCCTTGGGGATTACTGAGATTAGCGCCTCCGAGAATGATTCGGGGGCCAATCCCGTCTGTAGAATGTGATGGAACAATTCGGCCATAAAGGGGAGGAAGGGTCCCAGGAAGGTCTTATAAAACCCTGCGGTGTATCCATCATTTCCTGGTGACTTCCCTGTCGGTAGTCTTTTAATGGCGTTTTCCACTTCTTCGTTGTTATGGGAGATTCTAGTGACTCTGCTTTGTCCCGGGAAAGTTTTGGCATGGTGATCTCTCTCATGTACTGATTTATTTTCTCCTCTCCCTGTGTGGTTTCAGATTTATATAGATTCTCGTTAAAATCGGCGAAAGCCTCAGGGATGCTACTGGATTCTATTGTTTGGGAGTTGTTTACACCCTCTATGGCCATGACCCATCGTTCAACCCGTTGCCCTCTCAGTCTGGCCGCCAGGAGTGCATCGGCCTTGTCTCCTTTTTCATAATGTTTCTGCTTAAAGAATTGGAATTTGCAGATGACCAGCCCTTCCACCAAACGTCAAAGTTCTTCCCTTTTTTGGACAGCTTCCGCTATTCTATCCCTTCTCATTTCATCTCTAGATTGCGCCAGGGGGTCTAACTGCGTAATCTCATTCCTAAGTTTATTTTCTATTAGGGCCCTCTCCCTTTTCTTAGCAGCCCCTTCCTTAATCAGTATGCCCCTCCAGGTCGCCTTCCCCACTTCCCACACCGTATTTTTGCACATTTCCCCTGTGTCATTTCGTTCAAAGTACTCAGTGATTTCTTTCGCTAGTTGTTTACGGAATACAGGGTCCTTCCAGAGTGATTCATTGCATCGTCATTTTGAGGTTTTATGCAGAAGCGTTAAAAGGCTAAGAGTGACAGTGACCATATCGTGGTCTAACCAGGAGATCGGGGAAATCACTGATGTGGATGTTGCGTCAGTTATGCCACGGGTGAGATATATGTAGTCTATTCTTGTGTATGTGGAGTGCGGGACTGAATAGAATGTATATCCTGCCTGGAGGGGGTGTAGGTGACGTCACACATCTTGTAGTCTATATACGTCCATCATTTTGATCACCTCAGCACGGCCAGCGTCAGATGGTTCATTCGCTTGTGGATTGCCAGCTTGCCTATCGAGGGCGGGGTCCGCCCACATATTAAAATCACCCCAGAGGATAACCTCCCCCTCAGCCTCAAGCATTATCTTTGGTGTCATTTGCTGACGAAAGCGGGGTTGTGCCGTATTGGGTGCATAGAGGGAAGCTACAGTGAGGGTTGTGTTGTGCAGTCTACCTACTAGAACTATAGCTCTACCTTCTACGTCTGACCAAGTCTTTCGAACTGTACAAATATATTTGCCTGTCGTGAACAATTCCCCATCCCCTCTTCCCCCCTCACTCCGTTTGTCCCTTTGTGGCATCCGATCCATCTGGGTTGTCTTCACCCAGTCAGTTTCGGACCACCAACGAAGATCTTACCCCCTTTGGTCTTTAAACATAACACTTCTATTATAAATCAGCCCCCGATGATACCCCCCTCCAATTTGTTTCAAGGATATCACGTACGACTTTCACAATTTGGTGTACTTGCCATCAGCGTCCATTGTTCAGATGTGGGCAACTTTTGGTTAGGAGTTCCATGACCAGAAACGGTATGTTGAACCATCGACCCTGGTCGACGTTCAAGTGACGTAGTCGGCACGAAGGATAGAGTTCAGTGTTTCGTGTCTGTGGATCCGTTCATCCTCCTGAAATTTCTTGAACCCAGAATTTTTCTTCGTCTTGGTCCTTTGATTCTCCACTCCCTGTCTTTATTTCTTCCTCCATCTGGGGCAGATCCCTCCCCTGGTTCTCCGAGCAATTCAGTGATGCAGCTCCTGATATCCTTTTCGGTTCTTAGTATTATTGTGCTCCCTTCCCACTCGAATGTCAGTGAGAAGGGGTATCCCATCGGTATCGCACTGCTTTTTCTTTGAGAAATTTGTTGAGTGGTAGGCATTTCCTCTGCATAGCTAGTGTGAGAGAGGAGAGATCTTGGTAGATTGAAACACTCGCCAAGTCCAAGGGGATCTTTTTTCCCTGTCTGGCCTTATCAAGGACTCGTGCTTTGTCTGCATAGTTATAAAATCGGGCTAATATCGTCCTTGGGCCCCCAGCCGTGTGACCTGCACATTGGATGCGGTCAAGTTGCGGTTCATCTACAGAGTTGTCTTCAAACAAAGGTTTCAGCAGTGTGTGTAAGATTCTCTTTAGGTCGGTCTCTGTCTCCCCCTCTCTCCCCGGGACGCCGAAAACGCGGATGCTGTTGCACCCTTCGTGATTCTCTAGGTTGTCGACCTTAAGGTGAAATTCCTCCTCTCTAGTTTCGATGTCTGTGATTCTGGTGTCCATCTGTGATTCTAATGTAGACAGGGAGGTCTGGTTGTGCTCCACTTCCTCCAGCCTCTTCTCCATTTTGTCAATTTTATCAGATTTTGCCTTTTTTTCCGCTTATATCAGCTCTTATGCTCTTAATTTCAGAAAGCAGGTCAGCCATGTCTGCTTTGGTTGCTGCCACTTCGGGACGTGAGGATGTCATTGCAACGTTGTGGGGGGGAGCGTTCTAGATACGGTGCAGCGAAAACTTGAAAGGTGCAAGTTTCTCCTTAGCGCTCATATGCCCTCGGCCCAGGGTGTTCGGGCGAATATTAGTTAAGTGGGTGTGCGGAGGCGCTGGAGACGTTGAACCGTTGTCTTTCTTCCATTTATGGAGAAGAGGGCACACGCCACGACTATACAGAGGCCCAACCTTCTCGCTATGTTGTGGAGTTCAAGAGGTGGAGTGAGGGTTCGTTTCACATGATCAGTGTAGTTGATGAGGGAAAATGCAGGTCTTAACACACTGCTCTCGTATTCCGAAGATTGCGCTTCCAGGAGAAGCAGGTTGTGAGGTCCAATAGGTGCACGGGGGGGTCACTAGAAGCAAGGTGAGGTTTATTTGTGGTCTGTAGTGTTGTGGGGGAGTGTGCCCACACTGTAGAGTCAGAATTTGCTCGCCCGTTGAGCAGGACCTTAGGAAGGTTTTTAGTGGTGTTGTGCTCATGAGCTTGTAATGTGCCCTTTCAAGGTGTATAGACAGTTGTCTGCAGCACTCCTGTGGTTTCTCTGGTTTCTTTTGAAAGTGTTGAGAAGCCTCTGGGTCGCCAGGTGTGGGGCTTATTGTTCGTGGTTCCCCCTTTTTAGGTGTCTTTGTTGCACCACCCGCGAAGGCCTGTGCAACACCTTTTGCATGGTGATTTGGGTCGGTTGGTCACTTCGGCGACGTGCAGGGTGAGGGGCGGGTGCATCCAGAGTAATTCCAGGAGCTACAGGCCTAAAACATTAACGCTTGTGCGTGTAACGGTCCTCAGCGTAAAGGGGTTGCAAAGGGCTGCTCTGCCCGTTTAGGGGGGTGCACTATGATGCAGTGGAGTACTTGTTACTCTTCACGACCCTTTTCTGAGAGAACTCGCAGGGAGCCACCTTCAATTGCCGTCTAGTACAAAGCCTGTGGCGTGGCAATTGGGTGCACTAGGGAAGCAACCTTTGTTGCCTCCTGAGGGCGAGGCGGGGACAAGGTTCCACAGTTGGGGAAGTTGGTGTTTCTTCTCTGTGGGGAGCGGGGGTTATGTTTTCTCCTTTAACCCCTTTTTCTCACCAGAGGAACAATAGGTATGGTGTCTGTGCGTGTAAGGCGGCGCTTTTTGTTCACGATGGTGTATTTATGCACAACACCAGCTTCGATGGCCCTGTGTGACTCTTGGGGTTTAACAGTCACTCCAATCTCTGTTCAATGGGTTCCCTGGGTTCGCCTGTGATGGTGTGTTCAATGAGCTTTGCTCCAAGAGTAAATTACGTTTTAGGCCCTCCGCTGCTCCTGGGGTTTCTCTAATGGGCACGTTTTGTCTGATGAGTTTGGGGCCCTGACTAGTTCTGCGTGTGAGTTTGAATTTGTCAGTGTTATTCTTTTGTGGTTGGCTGGGGTGAGGGGGGGGCACTTTCTGTCTATCCGGCTTCCAGCCATTGGGTTCCGCAACACGGTTCGTCTTGTCCCGGGTGGGCAGGATGTCCTCTGGTCGACAAGGACTTAGCTCTACGTGTGCGGTCCATTGGCTGTGCACAATGTCAGTCCTTAGTTGTTGCGCAAGGCCGCTCGGGGCCATGGAGTCTGCGGGGAGACTCCTAAGGGTGACTGCGGGGGTCTCCGATCTTTGGTAATTCCTTTCTGTGCCCCAGGTTGGTGCGGTAGTTCTCCCGGATTAATTATTTCTCAGGTCATCGTGTGAGGTGCGCCGCGTGGATGCCTGGTTGTGTAAGGCAGGCCAGCCTCTGTCTCACGGGGGCCGAGGCAGTCCGCTCAGGGAAGGTGGAGCGATGCAATACCTCAGTGTTTCTGTTGGGCCGTTTCTGCTGTGTCGGATCGTATGTGTTGCTCCCGTTTGGCTGTATTGTGGGTTTACTCCGTTATTACTTAGGGGTCCATGAAACGGCAAGAAGGCTCAGTAGTCCTCTGTTTCTCGGAGTTTGCTGATTCCGCTGCCAGGCCTAGAGTTGTTCTATCGGAGGACATCTAGAACACTCTCGCTCTCTGTTTGGCGTAGGCACGTCTCGGGAGAGCTGTTATGTTAAAGTTGGCGGTGCTGCTCGAAATCTTGGCCGTTTTGCTTCAGGTTTTTCCTGTGGGGGGTGGTACCTTCATGCAGCCTGACACCGCTTTTCACCCATGGGGGGGTCCTGAAGTGGGGTCTCAAGCCTCTTCTGGGACAATGAAGGCAGAGCTCACACGGAGGCAGTCTGCATCTGTGCGCCCCCTGGTGGCCAGTGGAATCTTCATTTTTAACCTTCCTCAGACAGTGAAGCTGGGTACCATGATATGGAAAAACCTACATCTCCCACAATGCGCTGCATGGATCAACTAATTGCTGTTGTGTCTGAATTTGAACTTTTCAGCCTTATCACACCTGCCCAGATTGCCCATACCCAAGCATCTGCAATTACTGCAAAACATTCAGTGCTCGCACACTCCTCCCCATAGAACTCCAGCAATACTTCTCAATTCAAAACTAGACATAGAACAGCAGGACTGTTTGTGAAAATAAACACAGATCAGAAATGTTTGCATGGACATAAGAGAGATTTTAAGGGAACATTAGGGAGCTTTTCAGGAAACACAAGCGAGGCTTGCTGGGCACTTCTTGGGGATTTGCAGAAAGCATCGGGAGCATTTGCAGAAAACGTGGGAGTTTGGCTGGGAATAGCTCTGAGATATAGAGTGAACATCCACATAATGTGTAAAACACCCTGGAGTGAACATCATTGCATGGGAGAATTATTGAGATTTGGGCAACAGTGTTGTGGAGGGTCCTTACACTTATTGGACAGTGTGCATTCTGGAACATATATATATATATATATATGTATATATATATATATATATATATATATATGGTTTATAGTGAAAATGTCGACTGCAAAAATGTCCGAAATAAATGTCGAAAAAAAAAATTTGAATGTTTTTTTAAAATTTTTTTTAATGGGGGGGTCCCCCCTAAACCCCCATTTATTTTTTTATAGCAAAACCCAAAAAACATACAAATAAAAAAAACACATTCGATTTTTTTTTTTTTTCGAAAAAATGTTTTTTTTTCAACATTTTGTTTTCGACTTTTTGCAGACAACATTATAACTGCACACCTATCTATGTATGGCAGTGTTCACGGTACAGTTCTCTTCCAATTCTTCCACTTTGACATTTTTCAATTTCCCTCCCTGCAGCCTTCTCACACCTTCCCCTCACCGATCATCATCAGGCACCTGCAATCATCAGTGTGAATAAACCCCTCCTTCTACCCACACACACACTCCCTGTAGCACACTAGCAAGATGTTTCACTCCACAACCGGGTACATATCTGCAGCGCTCTGTGTGCAAATATCCACACACCCAGAGGATTTGCAAAGAACCACCGGGATATTTGCTGGGATCACCTGGGAGAGTTGAATACATTATTCTGGGGCTGCTTTGGATCTTGTGTAGAAGGGGTGTGGCTCAGCAGTTCAAGCTGGGCTGTTCTCTTGAAGTTGGGAGCAAGACTGTTTCACAAATAGTTTTCTTCTCTTATAATGTCACTGCCTTGTGAACAACAATGGCTCAACAATGGTTTGGAAGGTTGCCAAGACCAATGCCGATAGTTACGATTCATTGAAAGCCTTTCATCCATCACTCTTCAGTTTCACATTGATTTTGCACTACCTGTGGGATTGCTCGGCTGTTGGAACCCTTAGTCTACGTTAGCATACCATGCTCTTCTGACATTTGCATGGTTTCTTGGCACTTTGGTGGATATTAAAGAGAGTGGGCAAGGTTTGGCTAGTCGGGAAAGGGGATGCGTGCAAGACAGGTTTGCTTTTGCATTATTGCGTGCATTTCTTGAGTACCTGCGTACTGTGTATGTGTCTGTTTCTAGGTAGTTCCTGTCAAGAGCATTTGATGTATCCCTGTCAGGACAGGAGCCTTGTCTGACCGTGGTGCGAGGATGCGTTGGTCGATATTGTGATATATGAGTTGGGTGGAGAGCTGTAGTGTTCTGATGTTTGATGTCTGTTGGGAGGGGTGTTCAATTGCAATGTGTGGGTGGGTTGATTGGTATGCATATTGGGCCCCATTACAAGTTTTTATCTCTCCCTAAGGGGTGTTCCCTACCTATATAAATAATGAAGGTGCTCGTCAGTCATCTGCAAACGTCCCAATCAAAACAAAGTCTGCTGTCCAAAAACGAAATCTTTCTGACCCTGCCACTGTCCAAAACAAACTAAGGCCAGGTGAATGACTCCCTTCTGCAGGGTTCTGCTTTCTTTTAGCGCTCTTTTAGTATCTTATTTTCAAATAGTCTTTAGCCACGTTCTGTGCCAGGGCTTCCCTCTTCTTGTGGGATTACTTTCCAAGCATTCTTTTGTGAAGTTCGTTTGATCGTTAAATCCACATGGTTTGGCCGAGTATGACCTTGGGTGATAACTTCTCTTGGTGGGGGTATTCCTTCATGACTCTTATTATGCCCCCGGCCGCTTAGCTTGGTATTACTTTGGTTGTTTATTTGTTCATCCAATTATCTTTTTCGTATTTCAGACTCTCTTATTTCCACTATCCTCTGTTTGATACTCTTGAGAGTTGGTATGTTCTCCGTTCTTCCCAGGGTAGTTTTATCCACCTATTAATAGTCTCTTTCTCAGGTTTAACTAGCATGTTTCCTCTTATATTGTTACAGTTCAGATTAATCAATTTTGTAGTTAGAGTCTCAACAGTTTCACTCGGACGAATTTCTTCACTCGCATAACGATTCCCTTTTGGTCACCCAGTCCACCCGTTTTCCCTGTTACCTCTCTTCTCATAGGGGAACGTTTCCATGGCCTGCGGTCGCTCGTGACCTTCCTTCTCACTCTTTCTCACTTGATTTCTCCATTGGCATCTCCTTGCCGTCTTCTTGCTTTCCATTTGTGTGACAGTCTGGGGTTCCTCCTGGCAACCAGTGCTACTTCAGATGTCTTTGTGGGTTGGCGCTGGCGTAGTTGGCTAGGATGCCTGCCCACTAAGACCTATTCGTGGTCATGTCACCAACGGTTCTCAGCTTCTCACAACCTCAGTTTATCACCAATTTGATATGCTGGCTCCCCAGCATATGGTACTCTAGTTCAGTGCAGCTCTGAACTTTCGTGTGCTGCACGGCTCTCACTGGCTCTGCTTGCGTTATGCAGCCCGAGAGCCTCCCTGGATTGCCGTATGATTGTCTCTCTGTCCGATCTCAGCATATCCTCTTCTTTAAATGTCCTCATCTGAGTGAAGTCGAGGTTTGTGCTTAAAAAGACAGCTTCTTTTCTCTGACAACCCTGGTACATGGTAAATGTGTCATGAACCCAGTCTCGGTTTTTATTTCTGTTAAGCATCTCAGATAATCCCATGTATGCCATCATGGGGAATGGGTTAGGGAGTTCCTTGGAGGAACGGGAGTCCTTGGCCCCTAAGGGGTAGTCTCTCCCAGTGAGGCCCCACTTGCCCAGACCACCAAGGAGGGTCTTGTGGAACAGGCTCACCTCCCTAGCCTCAAAGGGGGAGGCTCCCCCTTGGATATAAGATGCAAATTCCCTTGATTCACCACATGGCTATTTCATCTAACTATATTGGCAAATGACCCTGACCTCTAACTACACTGGCAGACATTAGCCCGGTTGCCCTCCTCCAAATCTGATTTTAAGAGGAGCCCTCCACTGTAATACGGCTGAGCACAAGTGCTTATGATCACACTTTCAAGTCCCAGTCTCCCAAGAAAAGACTTTTCAATAAATTGTATTCTTAAAAATTAAGAACACATTGTTTGTGCCTCTGTTTCATTTCTATTTACTATCGTATGTTCACAAGGACCCTTTGAAACCTCAGGGGAGTCTGATAGTGTAGGTGGTAGAGGGTATTTTACAACCTTTGGGAAAGTATGTTGATATTTTTCTTCAGCCCATTATACAAAATAAGTCTACGCATATCAAAGACACTACACACTTTTTGAATAAACTAATAGATATTGACACAATGGAAGGTGACATTCTATTTACCATTGATGTAAAGAGCTTATGCACCGCTATAACACACTCCTTAGGGCTGGAAGCCATAGAATGGCTACTGTTACATCAAGAGGAAATAGGGGCCTCAAATGTGTTTATCATGTTGTTATTAAAGGATAGTTCCGGGACTTTTTTTTATTGTCCCTACGGTTCGGCCATGTGTTTTTAAGCATAATTCGGTAGATCGTAGAAAACTTTCCTATGGACCTTACCCGACTTTTCGTCCATTAACGCACTCGAAATCAGCCGCCATTTTGTGATAATCCTATCATTTCCCCCCATCGACCTGGCTCACCTGCCTTTGCTGCACTAAATCAAATCCCCCGCCCCTGAGCCTGACATCAGCAGACGCGTACCGCCCATTTCCCAACGCCAAAGCACGTTTCGTGTCAACAATCGCTGCGCCTCAGCTAATGACGTGTCGCCATGGAAATGGCAGGACGCCTCTTTCCTCAATAAGTATAAACACACCGTTTCACAACACACAGCAGCAGATTTTCGATTCCATTCCTCTCTCTGTGTTACTTTGAGTATTCTGTGACTCGTTTCTGTGCTCTGGTCAGCTACCTTCGCCGCTTCTAGGCCTTGTGAACACCTGTACCATCTCTGTAAATTATTTTACTTTCTTTACCACACAATGGCTACAATAATGCCGTATATGTACGAGCCCGAGTACACCGAGGAGGAACTACTGGAAAGGCAAGCACGCGAAAACGATGGGGATTCGGACGGCAGTTGGGAGGACCAGTCAACGGATGAAGAGCCTGGACCATGTCGCATGGACGGCATCTCCACCTGGTGCACGTGCAATCTGTGCGAGCTAATGCCAACTGAGGAAGAGAACTGCTGCTGCCGTGAAAATTCCGGGTGCTTGGCCTACATTTCGGAAGGCGAGCCAAGTCCGCAATGCATCACCGAGCTGCCAGAGTTCAGGGAAGCCTGCCTCTCACGGACCGTGTTGAGGATGATGATGGTGCTTATGCACGAACTTCGCGGCACTGTTCGTCCGCGTAATCCGAGTAACGAGTATGTATACTCTGGTTGTGATGTCAGTGATGCCACTACTATTTCATGGTCGTCTCCCACATATAAAATTACATCTACATATCATTCGAACGCATGTAAATTGGTTCCATATTGTGCATTTTCTAGATAGAATTTTTCTCAAAGCAGAGTGACATTTTTTACCTGAATCGACATTGATAAGAAAGTTTTGTCATTTTAATACAGTTTGCATCTTTCTTTTTCACAGGTGGTACAGGCTGGTGGCCTATCGTTGCTTCACTTGGTGGCTTCACGGGAGGCTCGGACACCGCGTTCGGAGAGTAATACCTACCTGTGCGGTACTTGCCATTAGACAACATTTCCCCAGCGACAGTGGACAATACCGCGGATTTTCCCTGGATGTGCTACAACCGGAACTTTACAATGTGTAATGTTTATTATTTATGTTCAATTGAAATTAAGATCTAAAATAAAACCCAACATATATTTTAACAATGGTTGTTTTGATTTTTTAAATGAATCTAGTGTGTCTCCATTGAATAGTCTTCCTGTGCCTTGTCTTGTCACACCACATGTCTCCGGCCAGCATCCTCCCTCACGCTGGACGCCCCCCTGCAATCCACATAAGTGTGTCTCCATTCACGAGTCTTCCTGTGTCTTGTCTGCACGACCACCGCCCCAATCCACCCCCCGCCCTATCAAAGGCAGTTCGCACTGGGGTACTTGCGCTGGCAAGTGGAGCTGTCAGGGAGCGATAAAGGCCAAGAGGTGCCAAAGACCATGTGCACTTCAAAGTGGTCTATAGAGCATGATTTGTTGTTCCCATGTCTACCTCCAGACCCCGTGTCTCCTGCCAAGCATCCTCCCTCACGCTGGACGCCCCCCTGCAATCCACATAAGTGTGTCTCCATTCACGAGTCTTCCTGTGTCTTGTCTGCACGACCACCGCCCCAATCCACCCTCCGCCCTATCAAAGGCAGTTCGCACTGGGGTACTTGCGCTGGCAAGTGGAGCTGTCAGGGAGCGATAAAGGCCAAGAGGTGCCAAAGACCATGTGCACTTCAAAGTGGTCTATAGAGCATGGGTTGTTGTTCCCATGTCTACCTCCAGACCCCGTGTCTCCTGCCAAGCATCCTCCCTCACGCTGGACGCCCCCCTGCAAACAGCATAATGCCACGACATATACACGTCATTCATTCACAAACACACCCCTGTTTCGAATTCTTTATAACCCACTTCATATTTCGAATGAGAACTTCTTTGCGCTTTGCTAGTCAACCCGTGAAGGTGCTGGTTATCTGCTCTTCGTCTCTGTGAACTTCCGTGACCACTTCGAGCAAACTCGTCAGTTTGCAACTTGTGAACTGCTCCCTGTTCTACGACAAGAAACTACTCTGATCCCTGCATCTAACTGTTTGTTCGTCAAGGTAAGGCCATGTACCATAATCATTTTGCGTCCAATTTTTTAATTTATATCTATTTTGCTAGTAGTCATCAAATTGCATCCATGTTTTCTTTTTGTTCAAGACAGTACATGCAAGGAACTAGTCACATGTTCTGAGTTTAGTCAAATTATTTTTCTATTTTTTTAAAGTTATTCAAATACTTATCCGCATGTGAATAACGTGTACAGTTCCAAGAACCAAAACGAATCTTGCATTGGACCTTTTATGTGTCATTTAATTTTTTAACACATTGGTATTCATTGAGAATTGTTGATCTTTAGTTTTCAGAACTTTCCACAATGCCTGCCTGTTCCATTGGCGGTTGCCCTTCGAAGACCCATAATAAATCTGAAGGTACTATAATGCATGTTTTCCCTAAGACAATAGATCAGATAAGAGAATGGGTCTGATATTGCGGATATCCACCGTCTGAGCTTGAAAGTAGAGTCCTAGAAGTCTTTGCGGACAAGAGGGGTGATCGATACCGCATCTGCAGCAGGCACTTTAGCTCAGACATGTACTACACATCATTGCTAATAAAGAAGAAAACACCGCGAGCGAGGCGAAAATTGCTCTCAACCGCTATTCCCACTCTATTCGTCCACATCCCTCCACTGGTGAGTCAAGTTTACGGATTTAGCTCTCGGCCTTGCGGTAGTGTGTAGCATTAGCTAACAATAATTTCCCCATTTATGTATCCACTCAATATGAAGGCGGAAGATTCTCCATCCGTGTCGTTATTGCAGTCATCAGCCACTTCAAGCGCCTATCGGGTAATCTTGCTTAGCTATTCTGCCACTGACTTGTTTTAGGCATGTAAATCAATAGTTTTAATTTATCGTGTAATTATTTTACCTAATGGTACACCCTAGTACTCGTCCTCTAGTCTTTGTTTTCAGTTATAATTATTGTTATCCCAAATAATGCAAGTACTGTCTTTCAGGGAGATGCTGAGGAGTCCAACGCATTGACGACAACCGTTGATGTCACTCAGATGCTCGAGGTACGTTTCCGGACAGTTCCATCGATGGAGATCATCAGATCTTGCATTCTTGTAGCGTGATTGTTACACACAATGTTTCTTTCGTTTTTAGCCATTCATATGTCCTTCTGTCGTCGCCCTCCTATGTGTCTTCTTTTTTCAATATTGTGTTCATTACTAATGAAAGTCCCACGTTTCAGGGAGTCGATGGAGCATAAGTCCAAGAAGAAGGGGGAGCATGCAGTTACGGGTCGGCGCAACAGTTTGCAGAAGTGCGCACCGCAGTTACAGCGTCCCTTGATGTTCTTATGCATTTCGAGGTATGGATACTGACAGTTCGATCAAGCGAGATCATATGACGTGATTACATCCACTATACTTCCTTCTTTATTAACGCAAGTACTATGTTTCAGGGAGATGACGGAGCTTCTTCTACAAGAACATCACCCCTAGTAGTGGATGCAGATCTCTGGGTGGTGACACTTCCTACGATCGAGCAAATCGAACCATATTTAGATATCCATTATTTATTTTAGACAACTGATCATTTGTGCAGGTCTATTTAGATGAGCCGTTCACGCCTGCACAAAGTTTATGTTCTTTTTAACAAAATAGAAAACCATACTAATGCAATTACTGTGTTTCAGGGAGTTGCTGAAGCGTCATCTTCAATAATATCATCAATGGAAGCCTATGCGGAGCCCGAGGTATGGATCTTGACAGTTCCATCTAACTAGATCAACAATGCGTGAATAATTGTCGTTTGAATGTTCTACACAATGCGTTCATTCGTGTTTTGCTATTGAGATGTACGTGGGTATTGGTCCACAAGTACATTTTGTGTTTTCAATATTATTATACATACTAATGAAAGTTCTATGTTTCAGGGAGTCAATGGAGCGTCAGTGCGTGATGGATGTGCTTATCATGAAAATATAGTCGTTGCAGCGCAAGAGGAAGTGGAGACATGCACACACGAGTCGGAGCAACAGCGTCCAGATGTTGAAATTCGAGGCAAGAAAGTTTCAAAGAAAAGAAAGCAAAAGAAGGTTAGTGTCCTGGTCACTATATTATGTTGTTTTTCACTGTTAATAGTTCAATACTGTAAGTTGTGTTTAAACTGAACATCCCTTTTCCAATCTGTCCTCTAGTTGCGTGGGTGTACGAACTAGATCTACACAGACAGTGAAGCGAACGAGAGATGTTGCTTGTCAAACCTTTTGGCAGGGACTTGAGACTGGAGATGCATCGTGCCAATGGGAAGAATATGAAGTGATTGACAACGGAGCTATACCACCACCAGCCATTGATAGTGAATGTCCTCCTGGTAGTTCGGATGCAGTCGGAGATCAATTCACAGAATCCACACCCGCAAAAACTAAGACCGCGAGAAAGTTGAAGAAATTGTTTTATTCTCCCATCGCCGGAGAAGGAACAGATGTTGCAATGGAAGAGAATGAAGTGGACGACAATGAAACACCATCAATATCACTGAACATTGCGGAAGACGATATCAGAGATTCTACCTTTCATGTGAGTGACATGTCCTCAACGTTACAGGCCGAACCAGCTGGGATGCAGAGTGACAGTATAAGGAAAGAGGCCAAATTCATTGTATTCGATAGTTGTTTGATTGATATTATTATTAGGATGAAATGTGGGCATTCGGTTGGTGGGGAAGTATGTGGGGAGCCATTGATTAATGTGACTCGTGCAATTCGAGGCACTAACCTTAAAATACATGCCACCTGTACACAATATCATCCGTTCTCATGGTCTGCACAACCCATGCTGGGGCAACTGCCAGCAGGCAATCTACTTTGTGCAGCGGCCGCACTTTTTAGTGGTTCAAGTTTTAAAAAGTTAGAGTATTTCTTTCAGTTTGTGGGAATCCATTTCATTGCGAAAACTCAGTTCTACAAATACCAAACCGATTATCTATTTCCAGCCATTAGCGAAGCTTGGAGAATGGAAAAAATGTCTATTGAAAGTACTTTCGCGGGCAAACGGTTCAGGCTAGCCGGTGATGGACAGTGCGCAGCCCAGGATTTTCAGCCAAGTACTGCACCTACCACTTTCAGGACATGGAAAGTAAGAAAATTGTGAGTTCGGTGGTCGTGCAGGTGTCACAAAGTACATCCTCAGTGGCCATGGAGAAAGTTGGCTTTGTAGCATCATTGCAAGAACTACAATCGCGGGGAATGGTGATCGACCTGATAGCCATGGACAGACACGTTTCAATTGCCAAGACAATGAGAGAAGAGTACAAAAATATAAATCACCAATTTGACGTATGGCATCTTGCAAAAACAATCAATAAAAAAATGTCGGCTGCAGGTAAAAAAAAAGATATGCAAGGTATTTCACAGTGGTCCAAGTCAATCAGCAACCATCTTTGGTGGAGCTCAAAAACATGTGAAGGGTCGTTGGAAATTCTACTGGAAAAATGGCGGTCAGTAATGCTACACAGTAGCAACGTTCACCGGTGGACCACGAACCAACATTTCCACAATTGTGAACATGGCCATTTGTCCACAGAGGAGGCACGGAAGAAGAAGTGGTTGATTCCTTCATCACCCACTCACAAAGCCATTGAAAAGATTGTATTTGATAAAACTATAACAAGAGATTTGAGGGGACTCACGGAATTCTGCCACACAGGAGATTTGGAGGTGTTCCACAATATGTGCCTAAAGTACAGGCCAAAACGATTGCATTTTGGCATGGAGGGCATGAGAAATCGGACTCTTCTAGCGGTCTTGGCACATAACCATAATGTTGGCCGTCAACAAAGTAGGACGACCGGAACTTTAGGGACGCTTCGCTACAATAAGGCCTTCACTAAAAGAAGTAAACAATGGGGGACCAAACCAGTGTTTGAGGATATGCAATATGAGTTTATTGAGAGACTTATTGTAGATGTCCTAGACAGGCACATACATGGAGTTGTGAACGAACCTGTGCAGGGGACAACTGCATTGCCACCCAACATTGCCTCTGTTCCATGTCCACCTAAAGCAGAGCTCATTGAGAAATACACATCACGGTTTAAATGATTATAATTTGATTGTCTGTTCTCTCGAGTCTCCTCATGTTGCAGGCCCATTGAATATGTGTAGCTATGTATTGTGTAAATAAAAGTGATTGCTCAGTGTACATGCAATGTGTCTATCCAACCTTGTTCATTTGCGCATTAAATTAAACCAAACAGTAATATAAATCATTTTTCAAAACATATAGAATGTCTCCTTATTTATGGTTCTCTGGGGCTACAAAGCACGCAGACAAAATGCAAAGATGGAGTGTAAATTTCAAGTCCTGTGAGATGGCCTTACACTGAATGTAGCTAACTAGGAATGTTTGCTCGTTCAAAGTGAAGGTCAGCTGCTTTGATTTTTTGCTCGGGTGCCGGAATGGCCCACGACTCAGTATAAGGTTCTATTGTTATTTGACCTTGACAGGCCGGGACCATCCCGAAAGACTTCTTTTTTGGGGGTGTGGTGCAATAACGTAAGCAACGATCATGAATAAAATTTCAGAAACGATAGCCATTTGATGTTCGTTCATTAGAAGAAATAACGTCGGCATAGAAGGAGTGGTATTTCGGGGCTGCCCTACGCACAGACACAATGGAAAATGCAAATATAATGTAAGTAACTCTTTAGATGAGTTTATACCGCAATTTAATTACTATACAGTAGCTTTAAAGACGGGTTAAGTTGTACTTGTTCGTTCTATGTGGCATATTGTGTTGTACCACGCACTATCTTGAGGAGAACCATCTCCTTTTACGGAAGCACCTCAAAACCTTCCTCTTTGCTTCTGCTTTCTCTCTCCCTCTCCCCTGCTACAACTGGTCCACTGTCTGCGACCTCGGTCCTGGGCCCTTCCACTCTCCACCTGCACTGCCTCCCTGTCAACCCCTGCACTGGGGGACTGTCTCAGTATCCTACAGCCCCCCCTTGCAAATGCCATATTATATCATATCAGTGACGAAGTAGTCCACTGGCGCTCAGGCGGCTCTGAAAAAGGCGGAGGAAAGGGGGTGGGTTACTGGAAATGACGTATAATACCCAGTTGCACTGTCCTAGCTATGAAATAATTTCCCGACCTAATATATAAAATGAATAATTTTAATAAAGATCTGATGGTGAAACTAATTTCATTTTTTATGTTTTTAAAACAGGTACATCCTACATTATTGTCTGTGTCACGAGTACCAGACACCGGCGGATGGTTTCTACAACCGCCAGTTGCTTCTCCGCGTGAACAACGTTACCACCCTGACCATTTTATGGGACGATCGCCAAGTACAAGTATGCCCTTACGCGGTACTAACGGCTAGATGCAACATACATACCGTTGTGGTGGCCTAGTGCCTCGTTGTTGGAACAGCCATGCGATTATCAGTGCGACCGAAGAGCTTATTTTATCGTAAACCAACACCCTGTGTACTGCACACGAACATCGCTTGCCTCAAGACGGACTATTTTGGATCGAGAGCAAAGAAAAATGCAAATCGCTGAATATTCTCTAAACATTTGATGTCCAATAAATGTACTTTACCAAATTTACAATCTTGCGGTTTGATTTAAAAGTACAGTTTCATATTCCGAATTGTGGCGCGCTGTGTTGTGAGCTGATCTGTGTTGGTTTCCGGGTTCTGTGTGGAGTCGCGTAGGAGACGCCTGGGCGCGTTTGCCTACGCAGCACAGTCACGTCACGGATAGAGGCGGGGAATATGAATGTTTTGATAAAGTCTGTTTCAGGGGCGGGGGATATGATTTAGTGCCGCAAAGGCAGGTGAGCCAGGTAGATGGGGAGAAATGATAGGATTATCACAAAATGGCGGCTGATTTCGAGTGCGTTAATGGACGAAAAGTCGGGTAAGGTCCATAGGAAAGTTTTCTACGATCTACCGAATTATGCTTAAAAACACATGGCCGAACCGTAGGGACAATAAAAAAAAGTCCCGGAACTATCCTTTAATGTTCATTTTGGAAAAATCATACTTCCAACAAAAAGATACATACTATTTAAAGCAAGAACGTCCATGGGAGCCACAATGGCTGCCGCTTATGCTAACAGCTTCATGTACAAGTTTGAAATGGACAACATACTACATCATCCAGAATGGTACAATTATATCTGTTTCTGGGACAGATACATTGACAATGTTTTTGGTGTATGGAGGGGTACAAGAGACACTTTGAATAACTTTTTTGAATACCTCAATGAAATTGATGAGCACATACAATTCACTAGGGATATTGGTGAACCGGCTACACACCTTCTGGACGTTCAAATAACATACAAAGGAAATAAGTTAATTATGAATGTGTTTAGGAAAGACACAGATAGGAACAATCTGTTACATAGGTTGAGTTTTCATCCTCCAGCCACACAAGATTACTGTTCATTCAATTCTTGTGGGTTAAACGTATCGTAAGTAATGCGGAAGAAAGTCAAGTACAGATGGCACAAGTACTAGACAGGTTTCAGCTAACGGCTATGGGCAAGAAGAATTAGAGGAAGCATTAAAGGCATGGTCTAGTAAAAATGTTTATTGTCCCTACGGGTCGGCCATGTTTTTTTAAGCCTAAGTGGCTCGATTTTAGAAAACTTTCCTATGGACCTTACCCGAGTTTTCATCCATTAAACGCACGTGAAAACAAGCACCAGGGAGCCGCCATTTTCTGATAATCCTATCTTTTCCCCGATCGCCCTGGCTGACCTGCTTTTGCGGCACTAAATCAATTCCCCCGCCCCTGAGCCTGTCATCAGCAGACTCGTACTGCCAATTTCCCAATGCCAAAGCACGTCTCGTGTCAACATTCGCTGCGCTTCAGCTAATGACGTGTCGCCATGGAAATGGCAGGACGCCTCTTTCCTCAATAAGTATAAACAGACCATTTCACAACACACAGCAGCAGATTTTCGATTCCATTCCTCTCTCTGTGTTACTTTGAGTATTCTGTGACTCGTTTCAGTGCTCTGGTCAGATACCTTCGCCGCTTGTAGCCCGTGTGAACAGATACCAGTACCACCGCTATAAATTATTTTAGTTTGTTTAACACACAATGGCTACAATAATGCCCTACATGTACGAGCCCGAGTATACCGAGGAGGAACTACTGGAAAGGGAAGCACGCAAAAACGATGGGGATTCGGACGGCAGTTGGCAGGACGAATCAACAGATGAAGAGCCTGGGCCTAGTCGAATGGACGGCGTCTCCACCTGGTGCACATGCAATCGGTGCGAGCTAATGCCAACTGAGGACGAGAAGTGCTGCTGCCGAGAAAACTCGGGATGCCTGGCCTACATTTCGGAAGGCGAGCCACGACCGCAATGCATCACCGAGCTGCCAGACTTCAGGGCAGCCTGCCTCACACGGGCCGTGTTGAGAATAATGATGGTGCTTATGCACGAACGTCGCACAACTCTTCGTCCTCGTAATCCGAGTAACGAGTAAGTATACTCTGCTTGTCATGCCACTCCTATTTCATGTTCTTCTACTATATCCAAAATTACATCTACATATCATTGTAACGCATGTAAGTCGTTCAATAGTGTGCATTGTCTAGATAGCATTTGTCCGTGCAGAATGCCATTAGTTACAAGAATTGTCATTGACAACAAACGTTTATTAAACTTATCTTGGTCATTTAAAAACAGTTTGTTTCATTCCTTTTTACAGGTGGTACAGGCTGGTGGCCTATTGTTCCTTTACATGATGGCTCCACGGGAGGCTTGGACACCGCGTTCGAAGAGTGATACCCGCCTGTGCCATTCGTGCCATTAGAGAAACGTTCCCGAGTGACAGCGGTCAGTACAGGGGATTTTCTCTCGCTGTGCTGCAACCTGACCTGTATAATATTTAAAGTCTTGTATTTTTGTGCCATGAAAATAAGATACAAAATAAAACACCACATATATTTTAACAATGTTTGTTTCGATTTTTTAAATGAATCAAGTGTGTCTCCATTCAAGGATGGACGTCAGACATCTGTGCTCCGAATGGGTGAAGGTCTGGTCGCTGTGAAGCAGGGTGGTCACTATCTATCTAAGCTAACATAACATATTCTCGATAATGCATGCACTAAATAACACTTGTTCAAAGTCTTTCAGTAGGTTATGTCTCTATAAAAGTCACACATATATCTATACTAACAATTACCATTGGATTATACAGGCCTTAGGGTCTTGATCACTATAATGCACCGGTTGAAGTGAGGGTCTGTGCTCCCAAGAATCTCCGGTATGTGGCATTTGTTATTGATAAGCAACGATATACTATCATTGATATAAAGGCGACATACTATATATTGATATAAAGGCGATATACTATATATTGATATAAAGGCGGTTCGCACCAGTGGATGAGCGCTGGCATGCGGGGCTGTCAGGGGCGCGAAAGGCCAAGGTGCCAAACTACATGTACACTTCAAAAGGTGTCCCACGCCAAGGGGCCATCGGTCACATGGCCTCCTCAGACCCCGTGTCTCCATGCAGGCCTCCCCTTCAAGCAGGCCGCCCCCCTAATACCACGACATACATACGTCATTCATTCATAAACACACCCCAGTTTCTAATACTTTAAAAACCACTCGATATGTCTCATGAGAACATCTTTGTGCTTTGCAAGTCAACTCCTGAATGTGCTACCTGGGAACCACTGAGATCTATGCTAATCTGCTCGTCGTCGTGCTATCCGTGAACTTCTGTGACCGCTTCGAGCATACCCATCAGTGCGCTACCTGTGGCCATCCACCTATTCTCCCGCAACATACTGCTCTGCTTGCTGAATCCAACTGTTTGTTGGTCAAGGTAAGGCCACGTATCCTGGTCATATTTCGCAGATTTTTAAATTTCTATCTATTTGCGAGTAGAGTACCCAATAGTGCTATGTTCATTGGTCTCATTGCTATTGACTTGAATTTCCATTGCTATGCTATCAATAGATTATTTATTTTCATCTGTGTCAATTGTCATCGAATTGCATCCTTCGGGGGTCCAGTCTATGATGTAAGCATGTTTCCTTCTCGTGCAATACAGAACATCCAAGGGATGAGTCACATGTTCAGTTTTTAGTCACATCATTTATACATTTCTGCAATTTATGCAAATACTAAGCCGCACATAATGAACTGGTATAGTTCCTGCGACCAAAACAAACCTTGCATTAGCGGTTGCCCTTCGAAGACCCATGCGAAATCTGAAGGCACTACAATGCATGTATTCCCGAAAACTGTTGATCGAATAAGAGAATGGGTCAGACATTGCAGATATCCACTGGATGAGCTGGAAAGTAGAGTCCAACAAGTCTTACAGGACAAGGGGGTGATCGATACCGCATCTGCAGCCGGCACTTTTCCTTGGACATGTACACAACATCTTGGGTAACAAAGAAGAATAAACGGCGAACGACACAGAAATTGCTCGAAAACGCTATTCCCACTCTATTCGTCCACATTCCGCCACCGGTGAGTAAAGTGTCCGGATTTAGCTTTAGGCCTTGGGGTAGTGTGTAGGTATCCGAACGGATTAATTGATATTGTAGGTGTTCTATCCCTTGTAATAATTTCGATATTGATATGATTGTATAGTTTTTTGAATAATGACATTTACCAATATATTCTTTTTCGATATCATAACCCACAAACACAATGTATATAAATGGGAACAGGGAACTGTGCTGTATTGAGCATTTTACAAGTATTCTGTCGCCTTACATGGCTATTTTTAATATTGGCATTTCATTATCAATCATTAATTTACCTTTACAACTTCTTGATTATCCCTTGAATCTGAAGCAAGAACATTCTACATCCTTGACGTGGTCGCAGTTATCAACCACTTCTAACGCATATCAGGTAATCTTACTAGGCTAATCCGCTACAGACATGTTTTATGCATGTCAAGTAATATTTTTATTTTATCGTGTAATCATTTTACCGAATGTTTGGTTAGTGCTTTCCAATTGATATACACCTTAGTTATCGTCCACTGGTGTTTGTTTTCGGTTATAATTAGTGTTATCCATCCTAATGCAAGTACTGTCTTTCAGGGAGATGCTGAAGCGTCCGCCACATCTACAACATTTCTAGATGTTCTTCAACAGCAGGAGATATGGATACTGACAGCTCCATCGAGCGTCATCATCAGAGCTGGAATTCTTGTCGTTTGATTGTTCTACACAATGTTTAATTCGTGGTTAGCCGTTGATATGTACCTGTGCTGTCGACCCCAGGTGTGTGTTATGTTTTCACTATTGTAATCCTCACTAATGCAAGTACTATGTTTCAGGCAGTTGATGGAGCGTCAACCCCTGCACTTGATGCAGAGCCTGACATTCAAGTAATTCCAGGGGAAGTGGAAGCGGGACCATGCGTATACGAATCGGCGCAACAGCTTTCGGAAGTGCGCACTACATTTGCAACATCCATAGATATTCTTCAGCAGCACGAGGTATGGCTAATGACAGCTCCATCATGCGTGATCATATAACGTGATTCCATTTGCTATACTTTCTTCCCTATTAACGCAAGTGCTGTGTTTCAGGGAGATGACGAAGCTTCCACTACAATCACAACATCCATTTTAGATGATGCAGATGTAAATAAATCGGAGAAATAAGTCGATTAAATGTGATCATATTTAGATTTTCCTTGATTCTTTTGGACAATGCATCATTTGCGGTTATCTCTTTATATGTACCTGTGCGTTCGACCCCAAGTGTGTGTTATGTTTCCAATATTGAAAACCATACTAATCCAAGTACTGTGTTTCAGGGAGACGACGGAGCTTCCACCAAAATCACAACATCTCATTTAGATGATGCAGATGTAAAGGAATCGTTGAAATAAGTTGATGAAATGTGATCATATTTGGATTTTCCTTGATTCTTTTGGACAATGCATCATTTGTGGTTATCTCTTTATATGTACCTGTGCCGTCGACCCCAAGTGTGTGTTGCGTTTCCAATATTGAAAAGCATACTAATGCAAGTACTGTGTTTCAGGGAGATGCGGATGCCTCCTCTCCAATACAACCATTCAGGGCAGTCCATGCAGAGCCAGAGGTATGGATACTGACAGTTCCGTCGAAATAGATCATCACTGGTCGAATACTTGTCGTTTGATTGTTGCACACAATGTTTAAATCGTGTTTGGCTATTGAGATGTACCTGTGTGTTCGTCCTCACGTGTGTTTTATGCTAACAATATTTTGATACATAGTAATGAAAGTACTATGTTTCAGGGAGACGATGGAGCCTCATTCCGTGCTGTCTATGCGGATACAGAAAATATAGTCGTTGCAGCGGACATGCGGAAACGAATCGGAGCTACAGCGTGCAGATGTTGAAGGTCGAGTCAAAAAAGTTGCAAAGAAAAAAAAACAAAAAAGGTTAGTTACAACCAGTTAATAACTCTAAAAAAATGTTTGTGCTGGGGACTATTTTATGTTTTTTTCCAGTCAATTCTACTACACTCAATCTTGTGTTTAAACTGAACATCCCTTTTCCAATCTCTCCTCCAGTTACCCGTGGGTGTCAGAACTATACACACACAGACAGTGAAGCGAATGAGAGATGTGGCTTGCCAGACCGTGTACACTATAGAGGAACTATTAATTGAGGCGAGGCGTGTTCAGGCTGGAGATGCTCATGTCCAATGGCCAGAACATGAATTAACTGTGTTTGGAGACTACAGCAAAGTTACATTGGACCATAGCTACAGTGCGACCGCACCACCACAAGAAGATGTTATTGAATGTATTGAAGATAGCTCTGAAGTAGTTGCAGATCAATTTACACAATCTACACCCGCCAAAAATTTGCCACCAAAAAACCTGTCAACATTGTTGTGTTCTCCCATCAATGTTGAAGTAATAGATGTTGAAATGACAGAGAATGAACCAGCCGCAGCATCCATAGACGCATCAGAACTTGATATCAGCAATATTACTTTCCAATGTGTTGAAATCTCCACAACGTCAAAGGCCGAAACAACGTTGACGCAGGATGACAGTCTAATGAAAGAGAGCAAATACATTGTATTCGACAAATGTTTGATGGAAATCATAAGTATGCTGAAATGTGTGCATTCCATTAGAGGGAAGGTATGTGGGAAGCCATTGATTAATGTGACTCGTCAAATAAAAGGCAGTAACGTCAAAATAAATGCCGCCTGTAGATTAAATCATAGGTTCTCATGGTCTGCACAACCGATGCTGGGGAAACTGCCAGCAGGCAATCTACTGTGTGCAGCTGCATCACTTTTTAGTGGCTCCAGATTTAGAAAGTTAGAGGCTTTCTTTCAGTTTGTGGGACTCCATTTCATTTCTAAAGCGCTGTACTTCATATACCAACATGATTATCTGTGTCCGGCCATTAGTGATGCTTGGAAAATTGAACAATTGTCTCTAGCAAGTACATTCGAAGGCAAACGATTCAGGATAGCCGGCGATGGACAGTGCGACAGCCCTGGATTTTCTGCCAAGTACTGCACCTACCACTTTCAGGACATGGATAGTAAGAAAATTGTGAGTTCGGTGGTGGTCGTGCAGGTAACACAATGTACATCCTCAGTGGCCATGGAGAAACTAGGTTTTATAAAATCAGTGGAATATCTACAATCGAGGGGAATGCACATCGACCTCATAGCCACGGATAGACACATTTCAATTGCCAAGACAATGAGAGAGCATTTCCCACATATTAAACATCAATTTGACGTATGGCATCTTGCTAAATCAATCAATAAGAAAATCTCGGCTGCAGGGAAAAAAAAAAGGTTTTGAAAGTATTTTGCAGTGGTCACATTCTATCACCAACCATCTTTGGTGGAGCTCAAAAACTTGTGAGGGGTCAGTGGAAATACTACTTGAAAAATGGTGGTCACTGATGCACCACTGTACCAACGTTCACCGCTGGACAGCAAATGAACATTTCCACCAATGTGAACATGGCCCTTTGTCCCCAGAGAAGTCACGGAAGAAGAAGTGGTTGATTCCATCTTCACCGACACACAAAGCCATTGAGAAGATTGTTTTCGACAAAACTCTATCAAGAGATTTGAGAGGACTGACAGAATTCTGTCACACAGGAGATTTGGAGGTGTTCCACAATATGTGCCTAAAGTACAGGCCAAAGCGCTTGCATTTTAGCTTTCGGGGCATGAAACATCGCACTCTACTAGCGGTCTTGGCCCATAACAGCAATGTCGGACGTGAACAATCTAGGACTAGGGGTAAAGTAAGGATGCCTCGCTACACTAAGGTGTTTTCAAAACGAAGTAAGCAATGGGTGATCAAACCAGTCTATGATGAAATGCAGTTCGACTTTGTGAAAGGCCTTATTGTTGCTGTGTTAGAGAAGCACAGATATGGAATTTTGGACGTTTCTGTGCAGAGCAGTGATCCATTCCCACCGAACATTGCGACTGTGCCATGCCCACCCGAAGCACAGCTGATTGTGAAGTACAAATCCCGGTTTAAATAATTGCAATACGATTGTCTTTTTGTAAATAAATGTTATTGTACAGTGTACCTGTAAACCTAACCCCTACCTTCACCATCATGGGTGGCGAACAAGCTGGGTGTGATCTTTGAATTCTCTCTATTCACCTCACATATGTGTATGTATATATTTTTCTCATGTCTCATCTCATGTAAATGTAAATGCTGCGCACTGTTAACGGTTGGGAGGCTTGCGTATTGCAAATAATAAAACAAACAAACAAACAATAAATCTGACTTTTAACTCAACTCCTGTGGTACTTTATACTTTCCCTGACCTTCTGCAAAAAATTAAATGTTTCAATTTGGGCTGCAAAGCTCGCAGACAACGGGGACAAAATCAGGGCACTTAGAACGCGCCAGCCAAGCGGGCCGTGGCATGTGGGAGAGAAGCCAGTTCGCATTTGCACATTGAGGGGCACTACATAGACGGATTCTAAACTTCAAGTTCTCACAGATGCCTATACTACGTGATGTTGCAAATAAAGAATGCGAAGGACAGCGCCCAGATGAGGCCCACAAGTCGCACTGGAAGTATAAGGGTCTATTGTTTTTTGACCTTGAGACAGGGACCATGCCGAAATAACTACATTTGAAGGGAGTGCGCAATAACGTAAGAGACGATAAGGCAGAAAATTCAGAAACTAGACCGAGTTTCAGGTTTAGGTCAGTATACGAAAAATCATTGTCAAGAGCACGGTCCATTTTACAGACTGCATTACGAAGAGACACAATGGAAATTTCAAATATAATGTAAGTAAATCTTTACACGCTTTTATACCGGAATGAAGATTTAATGAATGGATGCATGAATAAATGAATGAATGAAGAGCTAGGAAAAGCAAGTAAAACTGTTCGTAGTGGGCACATGGGCATGCAGGTCCACTGGTCTCACCGATCTCGGTCCTTGGCCAAGCCACTTTTCCCTGCACTACGGGACTGTCTCTGTATCCTTCAGCCCCTTCTCCTGGCATTTACCTTGCACTTGCCACCAGCTGGCCCTATTATTTAATTTGTATTCAACTAACCATGTACAGCCCTTCCCCATGCGCGATCAGAAAGACACCTGGCCTAGTAGGATCGTTGTCTGTCTGCCCTTGTTCCCCACCTGCCTCGTCACGCCTTGAAACACTTGAGTATAGGCGCGTTACAAATGCCATATCATATTATTCCTCAAGCATGTAGACTAACTGTCGTTTATCATTGTGTGTTGGCCTCGATTTATCTCGTTACTTTTCGCATTGATTTTAGAGACTCACATACTCCATTGAACTATCCTTGCAAGCAAATAGTTTCTGATCGGCCGTAATAAATAAAATGAGTAATATTAATGAAGTTCGGCTAGCGAGACTAATTATAATTTTTTGTTTTCATAACAGGTATTTGATCCCATTCTGCCACACCGGCGGATGGATTCTTCAGCAGACACCTGCAGCTTCGTGTCAACAACTGGAGCACGATCACCATATTATGGGACGATCGCCAAGGGCCCACATGCCCTTACGCTGTACTAGTGGCTAGAAGCAATATATCAACCTTTAGGCTGGACTAGTGCCTAGTTGATGGAACAGCTTTGCGGTTCACCGTGCTTCCAAAGTGATTCTTTTTACAAAAATGAACACCCTGTGTACCATAAAGGAACAGCGCGTGACTCAAGATGAAACGGAACAGTTATTGCGGATACAGATAAAAGAAAATAAATGGCTTCCGGAGTTCATATGGCAATTGCTGAATATTCTCTAAACATTGAATGTCAAATAAATGTACTTTACCAAATGTACCGTGTTGCTGTTTCATTTTAAAGTACAGTTTCATATTCCGAATTGTGGCGCGCTGTGTTGTGAGTTGATCTGTGTTGGTTTCCGGGTTCTGTGTGGAGTCACACAGAAGACGACTGGGCGCGTTTGCCTACGCAGCACAGTAACGTCACGGGGAGAGGCGGGGAATATGAATGTTTTGATAATGTCAGGCTCAGGGGCGGGGTAATTGATTTAGTGCCGCAAAAGCAGGTCAGCCAGGGCGATCGGGGAAAAGATAGGATTATCAGAAAATGGCAGCTCCCTGGTACTTGTTTTCGCGTGCGTTTAATGGACGAAAACTCGGGTAAGGTCCATAGGAAAGTTTTCTAAAATTGAGCCACTTAGGCTTAAAAAAACATGGCCGACCCGTAGGGACAATAACATTTTTTACTAGACCATGCCTTTAACATGTACTACAAAAACAGAGAGAGAGAAAGACTTTTAGAACCAGACCCCGCAAGAGTAGCACCACCTTTGGTTTCTGATTCTAAGTTTACTATTCAGAGTAATAAGATTAAGAAGTCCATTCTTAGACATTGGGATATATTGCGAAAGGTTACTTAACTAGGGGAACTGTTTAGGGAAAATCCGGTCTTAGCCTACCAGCGTAGTCACAACCTACACACTGTGTTGGTAAGTACAGACTATAGACACAACAAAGTGGACACAAGGATGATAACCAGTACATTTCTGTGTTATAATTGTAATAATTGTAACAGTGTGATTGCAGAAAATGTGGTTTTTCACCCAAGTGCTGGCAAGAAATGATATATGAGATGTTTAGCCAATTGTGTCAGCAGGAATGTTATTAGCCCTGTATTTTCTTTTACCTAAGAAAATACAGGGCTTAGGAGGCCAAAAGGAAGGAAAGTAGAACAAGAACAACTCTAGGGGAAAGGAGAACAACCCTCACCTTGGAGTCTTACATTTGGAAACACTCCTTATTCTCATCAGTTTTGATTACCCGCAGGACTGGGAACTTTTCTGTTGGTTTGAACTACAATGAACACTTTTCTTTGAGAAGAGATCATCCTTGCACAGTTGATATAAGTTATTAGTGTTAGGGACAGAGGTGGGCTTTTGGGACATGACAATGACAGACTTTTTAGTTATGGATATCCTGACAATTTCAGTAGTGTTCTTTGCGGTAGGGAAACCCCTCGTAGTTTTAGTGCTAGAGAGACAATATTTTCTAACCCTTTCTTCATCAATAAATGTTTCTGCTCAGAAATATGCCACCATTGTGTTTGAACCTTACTTCTGCACCCTTACAGTCCACAGTAGTAATCAACGACCCAACACTAGCTTATAGGAGCATATTTGATTTATGCCACACTTTTTATAGTGCTATTTGATTGGCTGATAGAGGTTCAGCTTGTCTAAGAATTTGGCATCAGATAAGATCAACAAACGATTCTTCATCTTTTATTTATTTACAGTGTTGGAGTAATACATTCCGCTTTTTTTTGAGAGGGCACTAAGGAAACTGTTAAGGCAGTTTTGGTATGGTTTTTTAAAGACATAATTACTACAAAAACATGGTACTATGTATACCCAATTCATAATTATTTTCTTTTCTTTTTTCTTTCTTGTGTATGTGTGTCTCATATATGTCTATTTTTTGGATCATGCATTGTTTTCCTCTGGGATGAATAACGTTGAATGATCATCTGTAGGTCCCTGATGAAGGACTTGATGAAGTCCGAAATGCATTGGACATATTTTCCATCTTTGTCTCCTTATTAAAGCATCATGGTTTTTTACCAAAGAAGGAGAGAAGATTTTTGTTTATGGAATGGACTGCAATCAAGACCTCATGTTGAATTAGCAGCAAAAGTGTGTTTGCAAGGGATAAGGTGGCACCACAGGGTTTGGTCCCTTGGTCCTTGATCATATGTACAGGCTTTCCACCATGTTGCGACATGGCTGATATTACATTCTGAGCTGAAGTCAGTGACTTAATGTTAGTAACGTACAGGTGATGCCTGCCACCCCAGATTTGCTTTATTCCTCTGTTGAAACACTGAACTATTCCTCTGCACACATATTGATTTTTTCAATTCTTTTGTAAATATGTAAATATGCATTTCTATTTCTGTATCAATATCCGCCTCTGACATGGCACCATGTCTAAACACCTCTAACACCATTCTATGTAAGTTTCTTTCACGACTAACAGATCTAATGTATTGAATATGGTTGATGTTTCCATGAATTGTGTTCATTAATTGATATCTAAATTGTTGGTTTGAAACTTTGAAAACATAGCTTCTGAACAGGAACATCTCTTAGGCAGTGTAAAGCGGATTCACAGCCAGCGGAATTACTGTGCGGTAAATCCACAAAAAACTGTAATTTAAATGGTGGTAATTCCGTTACCACAAACAAAAGGGGAGGTGACAGAATGAAGAGCACTTTTCTCCTACACCGATAAACTTGTAATGAAGCCCATTGTCTTTTGGAGCAGGGAGTTGAGCATGTTAGTGCAGGGTGCAGTCTCTGTGGAGCATTTATCTTGTGTGTCCGGCTCGACATCTTGGTAGTGGTGCACCTCGGGGAGGGTAATTGTGAGAAGCCTGGTGGCACCCTTGAATGGGTTGATGTTCTTGCACGGGCAGCATGCAGCACCTAGTCCTGAAACGCAGCAGACATGTTGGTGCAGGTAATACTGGGTACCTATTCAGTAGTGGGGTGAATCACTCAAGGGGAAAACTTCCATAGGGGCACTTTGGAGCAGTGGGCTAACGGGGGGAAAAGGTCTGTGTGATATGAGGACAAGAATACAGATCAGGTGACTAATAATGCACGCAAGCCCTTTACTACCCATAGTGAGGAATAATCACCTCTTTTGGCGGGTCAATCCGTTTTTGATGGAGACCACAAAGTCCCAGAATAACCGGTACTGTGCAAGAGTATTATCGTTGTTGTATTGAAAGACGGAAAGGTTGCACTCCTCAACATTAGAATTTCTCTGTATCCTTAGTTTGTTCTCATGCGGTCAAAAAACCGAAAGGAAAGGTGAAAGGGGTACTAATTACCTACGTAGGTGGCCATGGAACATAGTCTGGAAGTGCAGTGAATCTCTGGCCAGGTTTTCATTTTCCGGGGGAAGCGAAGGAACACTTCTTGGTATGAACGCTATGATTCTCTGGAGCACTTCGGGTCTTGATCAATGAACAGAACAGTGTCTCTGTGAAAAACAATGTGCGACGTTGTTTAAGGCGATATTAGATGCGTCTGTGTGAACCCAACTTGCATAAGTAGACATTACTTGTCTACTTCCATTATCGTGGACCGGGAATGAATGGGCCGCCATTGTTAAGTGGAGTAACAATGCCGACTAAAACTAAACGGACAAAAAAGAGTCCATATGCTACCCTCTGTGAGAACGAACACGGCCCATTGACCTGTTCTTTGGGAAGGTACTCACTCGAGAGTCCGCAGCCACACTTTAGCTCATTGTACCTTTCACAGATGGGAAATATTCATTTGCCTATCAGTCTTTGTCCCACCCAGATGGGCAGTCCAGCACCGAAATGCTATGGCAATTCCCTTTTGAACAAGAGTACCAACAGCAACCCCATACACGTGTTTTAGTCTTGTTGGGCCTAATCAGTGAGGTGGAGCTGTGCCTCTCTGAGCACAGTGAGCAAGGGGGTGCATAGGAAATTTACGGTGACTAAACCCAAGTCCCTTAAACAAGCACTGAACAGACCCATGACGCCACATCCACAGGGTTGCCACAGCGGGCAACAAGTGACTATTGGGGAACTTTAGATGGGTGACAGATTTAACTAACGTGACAATTCCACAAGCTCAAGGAATACAGATCAAGGATTTTTATTTTTTAGAAGATTGCAAGAGGTCCAATTTAGAGGTGTACCTCTGCCTCCAATGGGCTCCCAGCACTCAAGCCCAGGCTTTCCTATTCCCCCAGCCGCAACCAGTGATCAGTAGCCTCTATTATCTAATCTAACCTGCTCTGGTAGTGAGGGCAGCCTTATCTATCTCACACCCTTTGGGACCTTCTGAGGATTCCCTATTCTCTTGATGCCCACCAATGTGATAAATTGTGTTTGGGATGGTACCTGTCCCCTCAGACACTCTCTTTCTATCGCCCCTTCTCTCACTCCTTTTCCTGCTCTTGTCCATATCTCTCTGTGTTCTCTTACTACTCTCTATACTTTTATTCACCTCTCTCCCTCTATCTACCCACCTCTGATCTATCTTCTCTCTCTCTCGACTCCCGCTTCTACTACTCTCTCCTTTTTTGCCTCCTGACTCCATTCCCCTACTTCTCCCTTCTATCTCCAGCCTCCCCCTCTGCACCTATCTCTTCACCCTTTCACTCTCACTTACACTCTCTTTCAATCGTGGTGTCCATTTTATAGCTCTCCCATCTCTCACTCTTTCCAAACTCTCACAACCCTCCTTTCTACTACCCACGCTATCATGCACTCTCAAAACCTCAGTTTCAAGGTTTTACACTTGGTGATACTCTCTCTCACTTGCAATACCTTACCTGTACTTGTATTTAGCACCGGCACAGACCTCTGAACACCCTGCTCCACCATTCTCCTTCCACCTGGTCTCTTGGTCCACCACCACAACATGTCCTGACCTCACCTGAACACATTTCACTTTGGCTTATTTCTGCAGGGTTTTTCTTCCCATTACTTCCTGGTTCTTCACATTGGTGTTGTGCCTCACCTGACTCTTTGGGCCAATCAAGCCCTATTCTTCTCCCCGTCACGCTACTCAGAGTCAAAAGCCCCCTGTATCCCTGACCCTTTCCAGGCACAGGGTTTCCTGCAGTCTTTGAAGTTATTCAAGTAGTTGTTCATCTGGAATCTCGTACTTCTTTCTCCGTGGTAAGTTATATTTCACACCTGTTCCCTGGAGGCTGGTGCTCACGAGAGTCTCATGGTCAGTGTCAAATTCAGCATCTCTTTCTATCTGCTTGCCCGATTTCTTTGCTGCTGCATTTCCTTCGGGATCCTGTGGTCCTACAAGCAATACAAGAGAACTCTGCCCAGAAAAGAGTCTGGCAGGCATTGAGTGATAGGCAGGGCCACCACTATTATCAAGCAAGTCATATTGGGGTTCAGGGACTGAGGCACCCCAACTCCCTCACCCCACCTCTGGGGTAGGATCAGCTCTGGTTTCCTTCCCCAGGTCTGGAGGGGATCTCTGTTCCATCCCAGAAAGGGTGAAGCCCCTGGCCCTGTCACAGAGGGTAAAACAAAATGGTCTACAACCCACACTCCTACTCCTGGCCTCTTCAGGCAGGCCACCTTTCTCTCATTTTCTCTCTCTCTCTCTCTCCCTCCGACTCTGCATGCCTCTCTCTTAGATACATAGATTGTGCATTGTGTGAAACAAGATCCTGGTTATTGGCAGATCAGGGGATGGACCTGACTGAGGACTCTACTCATTACCATGAACAAAGTGCTAACCTTTATTGGATGCATGGATCCTTTGATTCAGAGAAAGAGCTGCCTGAGAAATGAAAAGGCCAGGCGCTCATTTCACCTTCCTTTGTATGTTGGTTGGCAGGCTGAGAACTGTCTCAAACCTGTTAGATCTGTCTGGCATGAGGTATCGCTAACCCTTCTGGTTTGACTTTCAGAATAAAGCACTTCGACAGGCACAGCCAGCTCGTGTTGGTGAACTCCACAGGTGCAGACACTGGAGAGTACGGCTGTGGCTCCTACCTCTGTGATAGCCCCGGCTGCCAGAGTGGAGAGGAGAGAACGGGCAAGACCTTCGTCTTCATCACAGGTATCATTGCAGGGCTGGGATGTAGGCTATTTATTAATAGGAGCTGAGCAGGCGGGTGTCTAACAGCAATGTTCTCTGAAGGATCCTGGCATATTTTACTTTACAGAAGATAAAAAAAACTCTTTTTCAGAAGGTCCCTCAAAATAACTGCCAGAAAGTGGTGCATCTGAACCCCTGTCACAAGTCCCCAGATCCTAGGTATATCATGTCATTTATTGCCCTTTTTTGGCACGAAAAAATAAAATATGGCAGCCCATACACATATATATTATGTAAAACATGCTTAATTAAATAAATCACAAATAGGTAGTACACTTATGAATTCTAGCACTGGTACACTATGGGCACTACTCATAGAAAACAAACCCTACCAAAGTGAGTTCCTCCATGGAGGTCTCCGAAGACATTTTGAAAATCTCCAATTGTGCATTTTTATTGTGAGAACAAGATGACTATAAAACGGAGAGGCTGCCCACCAATGACTCCCCTCTTAGGGCCTCATTGGTGGTAATGGGGTCACCATAAAGTACTGCATGGTGTAAATATGGGTTAGTATCCGAATTTCCCAATAATCAATTTTATTAATTCAAGAAAGATCTCTAGAAGAGCTTTGCTTTGAACAATAACTTCTGCATGGAAAACTCAGTATGGGGTTCCCCTTTGCAACCATTCTTCCGATATGTAGTGGTTATCTGCTGTATCGCATAAATTCATGCCAAAAGTTAACATTATCCTCTCCCTATTCTCCAAGACCCCCGTGAGCTCTTTGTGCCCACCGAGGATTACTATGAAGTCATCCAGCTGAGAACAAACCAGCCCAGCTTGCTGCCCTGCCAGGTAACCAACCCACTGGCCAAGGTGACGCTGCACCGCGAATTCCCACCAGAAGATGTGCCCGTGGACGGGGTGAACATCTCCTTCGACGTGAAGAAAGGATTCATCATCTACCGGCCGCATCCCTCCTATGCAGGGTCTCTCTTCTGCATGGCAGAGCTTGGAGGCCTGCGTCACATCTCCACCAAGTACATGCTGATCTACGTCAACTGTGAGTCTCTGCTCGACCGCACGGCCGATACAAAAGCAGCACTAACACCCGCTTCCCCAGCAACTCACAGATTTCATTTGGTGATAACTTAGACCCAGGCAGTAAATTAGGAGTGTTGATGCAAAAACAAGAATTAAAATGTCATGCACTGATGTTAACTGAATTGTAAATCTGATACTGCTTTCCTGTATGATTTGTCAACCAAATATGAGTGCACAAAATATGTCCTGTTGAACATCAGGAGTTCCAGGCATTCCATTATAGGTTGGTCACGAGGAGCACCTGAAGGGAGGTGGGATCTGAGGGTTATCCAAGTGGAACTATTCATTTGGAACCTCATTGATCATCTCAATATGGTGGAGCAAATGGGCAGTGACTCTCTGAAGGATGACAGTAACTAAAATATTCCTTGTAGATAGGTCTGGGCAAATTCATTAGGGACTGATTTTGATCACTAATTTGCTGACGGTTCTGTGAGGCCCTGAATTGGATGTTGCCCCCTCCCCACCAATCCCTTAGAATCTAGGAGTATAGCTCATATTTGTGTTTTCCCCAGTTGCTCCACCCCCTTCACCCTTAAGGGCTTTTAGATGAATGACTCACGTATGGGGTCTCCCAGCCTGGGTCTCAACGAAATCACATTGGGAAATCTCTCAGAAGAAGATGCAAATTATTTATTTAAAATTATTCTGATGCTGATAATCACTGATGTTGAAGGATGATGCTTTTCAAATATGTACATTAGGATTCAGATGGACTACATGTGTGTGCTGCCATTTAACTTCTGGATGGTAAAGTGCTGGCATCATTGGCTCCCTTAAATTTTACTTGCCCTTCATTGTATTGTTTCACCTACTCCTCCCTTCTAGGAAATATTACTTGTCTGTCCCAGGACTCACACTACCCTTTCTTACACATAAACCATTCTGCAATGTTCTCTGGTCTCAGGTCTCTGGTCTCAGGACACTCCCCTGTCATTCTTCATCCAAAGGACCTATTTTCTTCATTCGTGTTGAGATTTTCCAATTCAGGGTCACTTGCACTCCTCCACCAAACACCTCATCTAGTGTAGCTGGAATCCGGTCTTCTGGGGGAAGCTCTTGGCTAAGACATCAGTGCAAGTGACCTTCCGTCACCTAGATCGGTCTGCTTCCTAGTAAGCCTAACCAGGACGTACTTCTCATTTCTACATCTTCATTAACCCTCCCAAGAAACACATTCTTTCAATATACCTGAATCTGGCACGCAGCCCGTATTCCAACTGTCCTGACACCAGAGTCAGTCTCCCAGTAAAACCTGTATGAAGCTTGGGCTCCAGGAAGCTTGCCCAGCTAGGATCACATTTCTGGGTAGCTGCCGCTCAGGTAATGTCATGCTGAATAATTGTCCAACCCAGATTGGAGGCACCCCAGATTCCCCTATCAGAGCTCAGTGCTGAGCTATTATCCACTGGAACTCCCCCACCCAGGTTGGCACTAAGAGCAGAGATGACACCCTGCACGCCATCCTAGCCACACATGGACCCCGACAGTGGTTTAGTGGTCACTGTGCATCTTAACTATATAATCCAGCCTTTGTGTGGCCTGAAGAGGCCTACACCTTGGAGCAGATTCACAAGTGTCTTCCGCCTTATGTATGTTCCGTCCGAAATGACACCTTTTGACCATGGGCTCCCTACAACGTTTGTCTGCTGCACAATGCTAGGCAAAACTCGACCATTTGTTTTTCAAGCCCTTTTACAATCCCTGTGAAAGGGTAATCAATGCCTACCTTGAGTCTGTGATGGTACATTGTTATACCAAAGTCACTGAAACTGGAAGTAGGCATGCACTCAATATAGAAGTAAACGTCCCAAATCTCCCTCCTCAATGGCCATTCTCCTCCTTCATTTGTTTGTTCTCAGTTGGTGTTTGCTGCAGAACTACAGCCTGGATGACATTCCTAGAGACGGCAATGCATGGCTTCACTTTGTGTTCTTGGTCAATCGAGTTTCTCTATGAGGTAATATATCTGGTACTTGTTATAACCTGAAAACCGCTGTTTAAAATAGAAGGATTTTATTCCGATATTTCAGATCCTTTAGATGCGTGCCAGGCAGCGCCCCCTTACCTCCCACACATATATATAGCTGTGCATCAGAGAGTTCAGACACAGGCCGGTAGTCAGCCCGCTCCATGCACAGTTGCCTTCAACTCAGTCTTTGTGTGACGGACCAGCATACAGGCCCACCAGTAAAAACGACGTTCCACTATGTTGCCCGACTGCCCTTGGTCTGCTATATTCACCAGGCAGTCAATTGTGATTGAGCAGCTATCCCGGGAGGTAGGTCCTCACCTCGGAGCTGTTGAGACCACTGGGCAGTACTATCTTAGGTTGGTGGCCTTTGTTGGGGCACAGGTGCATGACTGTCATGGTCTTGTGTGAAGGGATTTGCTGGCCTTGCTTGGAAATGATAATATGTGGTTGCCACTCTTTGCAAGCCACCACTGCGTGCACATGGTGATGGCCAAAGTGGCATTGCCCGTTTTCAGGATGCCTAAGCCAGGGAATCACTGTTGCCCCAGGAAGCTCCTCCGACTGGCGCTATTCCTGATCCTCCTCCTCTTGTGGGTCTTTGGTGAAGGGTCTTTAGCCCCATAAGGTGGGAATGAGGATGAATCTGCCACTAGCTGCACCTTAGCAACCAGCGCTCAAAGCTATCCACTGATATGCGGCTCTGATGGGTCATGTGGTATTAGTTCACCACCCCTGTGGCGCGGCTCTTACTATTGCTTCCAATGATAAGTGCTGCTTCTGCTTCGCAGAGTCCTGTTGCCCCCGATCCTGTGTGTGGTGAGCAGTGCTCCTTCCATTCGCAGCAGTCAAGGTTTCATAGCAATGCACCCCCAATATGCTGCTGTTAAGTTTATTGCAGCTAGCTTTATTGTTACCAAGCTCAAATACAATGTCCAGGCTAATACTTTTGAAGTTATTTGTCTTCTAACCCCAATAGGTCTTTAACAACTGTTTTTAGACGGGTCATTCCTATAGTGCTCATGAGCCTGGCCCGATCTAAAGACTTCATTTCTTGACTTAGGCTGCGGGTGCTCAGTTTTTTATTTTCCAGCGCCCAATTGTGGTAGGAGAATCGGACCTATAGAGAGCTTATTAGGGCATTTTCTGGCGTGGAGCGGTGTCTGCACCGCACGCCACCCGCGGCCCTGCACATTATTTACTAAACTGTCCTTTCTTTACGCTGTTCGGGATGGACTTTCTTTTATTATTATGCATTACTTCACTGATTACTAGGTATGACTCAAACCTCACACTCTTTACATTACAATGGCGTCGTACTTTGAAGATAGGGTGTCACAGTATCCAAACTTCCTTCCCCATGCCACACTATTTGATGCCAGTCTGCCATCAGCAATGCTTGCTTGTTAGCCAATCGCATAGGCCACTGTAATATTGATGGGCATTTTGCGATCTGAAGATTGTGCTGCAATCCTCTCATCGTTATTTCCCACATAATATGTCATACACATGTCCTACACACGTCGAGTAGGACAGACAACATGGCTGGGCTTAGCCATAATGTATTCAAGAAATGTTAGACTAACTCTCAACCCGTATGATGCCGAATTCCTTTCTAGAGTTTCTCAGCCACCGCATCCTAGGGCAGAGCAAACCTTCATCTCTGAATTCTTGGGCATTTTACTTACTGGCCATAGTTCCTTTATAGACCTAAATGGGACATATTTGTAACTGTATTGCATCCTATGACATCTGGCTGCTCACATCTGCAAAGGACACTGTCTTCACCCGGTATGTGTGTATTTCTTTTAGAGACTCTCTCCCAGTTTTCCATGATGTCAATTCGGGGTGGGGTCAAATGACATCACTTCCTGTGATGTCATCAGAAGTCAAGGGTCATGATATTTCACTTCCACTCCCCTGGCATTTTGGAAATGACGTCCCTGCAAAAATCCTACAATCACTGAAATCAAACCACCCAAAACTGTGTTACTTCCATCTCTGAAATGGGCATGATTAACATATCACGAGAGTTGGGAAGCATTTCGCTCCTGTTTTATAGAAAAGATTTAGGAAATTCAGAGTGATTTGGAATCAGAGCTCCTCATCAGTCCTTCCTTTCTGGTAATGCCTAATAGAATGGAGGTCCCTCAATTTTACAGGGACCATCAAAAAGACTACTGTACTCCTGAAAGTGCTCAGCCCAACACATAATGACATTGATATCACCCCTCACCCCTTAGCTCGATACTCAACAACATGCTGAAGCAGTCGCCACACATATCACGGAATGTATTATTTACTCTTTGCATGCATGTGGGTGGCTTAGCCATGTGTGTGTTTGAGTGCAGAATTTGAGTAGTTGTGAAAAGAGAAAAATAATATGAGGCCGGGAAACCCAAAGGAAACACACCAAACACCGATTACAAAGTAACATACAAAGTACTTTATTTTAAGGTCAAGCAGTGACAAAGTCAATAACAGATCGGCTAGCTATCGGCCCTCAGTACAACACAACGAACTTCAATGGGGTTCGATGTATTCAGTGAGAGACTGTACATTGGGACATTCAGGCTTATATACATTTCTCCAGCCTGTTGTCCAACCCCTTCGCGGGTTAACCATTCCATGAATGTATTACTGGTCTAGGGTCTCTGCCAGGTCAACTTTAAATATATACATCAGTATGTGCATAGATCAGTTCCGTTGATACAGGTAATCCATTTACACACAGGTCAACAGAAGGACAAGGTCTTAGTTCACAAACCTAACAAGTGGCCTGTAGGCAAGTTATACATTAGCTGTACGGAGGTCATGATGACCAGATTCTGTTCGGAATGGCATCGTCCACCATTTTGATGTACAGGGTGACTTTTACGCAGCAAAAGAACCTAAGATGGCGGCTTGATTCAAGATGGCGGCTTACATCAATTTCTAAGGTCAAGACCTTGCCGTAGAGAGCTATTTGCGTATAGTTTTAAGCAACTTGGCGTAGGCCAATATACATACAATTGTTACAATAGGAGGCATAATTTAATATCCAGTTTGACAAACCCTCCTTTTGGCGTATGCCAAATGCTAAGATTACTTCTGATCTCCTTGCAAGTAACTCCATACGTCATCGTCCATACTCCCTGAATTGCTGTCAGAGATATCTATGGCCATCAGGTCGTTCACTAAGATCTCTTTTAACAGATACTCCTTGGAAGTTTTATCCGGGGCATATACTTTATGTCCTATCGTACCTATCGTCTGAGCACAACATCCCCCTAGCATCGAACATATATTAGGCAGACATTGGATACAACAACAAAGGAATAGCAGAACTCCCAAAATGATCAGCAAAACTGAAAGCACCTTCCAACCCCAAGATCGCAAGAAATCCCAAAACCAAGCACTAAGATTCCAGTTCCCCTCTGGAACATGCACTTCTGAGCTAAGGACGTGCAGATTCTGAATTGCTTTGAAAATGGTTGGGGAGGAGTCTGGTACGAAAACACAGCAAGCGGACCCCACTAATTTACATACTCTACCACGTTCAGCCAGAATGACATCTAATGCCATCCTATTCTGGAGTGCTACTAATCTTATCGCTTTCTGCTCTAATGTCATGTTCTAGAGTATATCTGTGGTCCGTTGATGGTTCTCTCCAGTACTCTCGCTAGTCTCCTGATGTCTTCGGAATTTGCTATCTGCCCCCAAAATGGCACAACTGATTTTGCTATATCTCCCAGGACTTGTGCGGGGGTATCACCATTCTCGTCCCGCCGTGGACGAGCCTTTGAAACTTCCAAAGTGCTTGCTATGAATACCCCAGGTAACAGGATCCCTAAATAACAGGTTCCCAGCCAATCCCTGGGCAACCATGGAAATGCTACATTACCGCAAACTAAATAGACAGGTTCGCCTACATACAGAGGTCTGATTTCCCCAGTCAAATTTGCAACATTGACACAGCCTTTAAAATCTCCCATTGACCGGGTGCCATTCCTCTGTATGCAGAAAGAAACTGAATCTGGGCTATGGTTAACAGAGTAAGAAGGAGGCACGGCATCCTTATTGCCTATCAGAGCCATTTTAAAGGAAACCAAAGATTGGAAAGGACGAGATAGTCTATCAGAAGGCCTAATTAAAGCAACGTTGAATTTACTCCTATTTGCGAAAAGCGAGCATCCCAGGGGAGTCAGAACACGTTTTTCAGAATTATTCAAATTAGTTCCATCAAAATTCCCCGAGATGCTATCATTCCATCGGCCAAAGAACAGTGCTCTAAGAGAGGCATAACAAGCAGTCGTCAAAGGTAAGGGATGAATATACCAACCTAGCCCCTTATCCCCATGTTGCGGTAAATGCGA
This sequence comes from Ambystoma mexicanum, assembly GCF_040938575.1. NCBI lineage: Eukaryota > Metazoa > Chordata > Amphibia > Caudata > Ambystomatidae > Ambystoma > Ambystoma mexicanum. The sequence continues at coordinate 375,275,396 of NC_090926.1, read as the reverse complement.
GCAGACCCAACAATTGGTTTTGTTAAAAATGTCATGTGTCGAATTCATAATCAACATCATAATATTGTTGTGATACTTCTGTCTATGCTGAGAGTCCCTAGGTGATAGAGTATGCAAATGTACAAAAGGAGTAAAAACAGTAGGTGCAATTTCAGTTTGCAAAAGAGGCTCTAGAGGATAAATCTCCTCGACGTACCAGAATCCTAAAGCAGTTACTATAAAAACCCCAATTATTATCATCAAAACACAGCAATACATTTTCGGGGCCCAGGCACATTGTTCATTGTCCAAGTTGGTCACCCCCTTATTTACAAGTCCAATACGGGCAGTAGCGCTGGCAGGCATCGTAGTCTTCGGATGGAAACCCCAATGTTCGTTGCTGGCGACCCCCCGGTCGCGCGGCTTTTTAGTCCTTCCCCAACCCTAGCCAACAGAATCCTCTTTCTCAAATTTGGGCAAAAGCAAGCGATTGATGATCTTTTCCTTTTTTTGAATGCACAGTAGAACCGTGCCGTAGGTCTATTTTCTCCGCCGAAGATTATATCTGGTGGTTCCCGGTACTGTTTGATCCGGAAATAAGGTAACGTCACTTCCTGAGGGAAGCAACGTATCGGGGGCAACGGAAGTTTCAGAATTCGGAGCAATGGTTTCCGGACATGACTTTTCCAAAGAGTGTGGAGACAAAATGGACGGTTGCCCAAGCCCCACGGGCTCAGAGAGATTCTCCGACTCACTCACAGTGCTATTTGCTGCTTCAGGATCATCGATTGCAGCGTTAGTGAGGGATTCTGCTTCTTCTTTAACGTGCAGCGTTGGGTGAGGAAGTTTCTTGACATGCGTCGCGTGTATCCAATTCTTCTTTCCAGCCACCCGCACTGCCGTTTGGGTACCAACAAGACCTGGAATGGTCCCCGCCAGCGAGGCGCGAGGCAAGAGGACCGCTCGTATGATCTCACCAGGACCCACCTTCCAGGCCGGATGTTCTGACCTGGGCCCTCGTAGCGTACAGGTAAAGCTGATCGTACCTGATGATAAATGAAATACAGATTTTTAGTCAACTGGTTACAGTAGTCTGAAAGCAATACATTCTCAACACTTCTCAGTGCTTTAGGTTTCGGAAGACCCCAAATATTGGCAGGCCTCCCCATCACCACCTCAAATGGAGAGAGCCCAGTCTTAGTTTGAGGGGTAGTGTGCATGGCTAGTTACACGATCGGTAAGGCGTCCGGCCATTTTAGTTTGGTACCGGCACACGTCTTAGCGAGCTTGTTCTTTAGGATACCGTTATGTCTCTCTACCAACTCGGCACTTTGAGGAACTAGCCGAATGAAATCGCTTATCAATATGTATTGCCATACATATCTGTAAAATTACAGCAGCAACAAAATGTGGACCATTGTCCGACCAAATGACTCCTGGCAACCCGAACCGCGGGAAGTACTCTTTTATCATAATTTTCGCAGTGGTCATGGCTGTAACATCTTTGACAGGGAAAGCCTCAACCCATTTACTAAAGGCATAAATGACCACAAGGACATATTTTAAGCTATTGCACCGCTCCATCTCAATAAAATCAAAATGAATCACTTCAAACGAAACAGAAGGAGGCCCAAAGCTACCCCTTGGAGTTACCGTCCCCTTCCCCACATTGTGCTGTAGGCAAATCATGCAATTTTGGACATAATGCTGAGCACTTTCCGAAATCTTATCATTTACCCAGACTTTCTCTAACATTTTCGTGATCTGTTGAGCACACACATGTGTGGGACCGTGTGCCATAGTAACCATCATGACTATGTAGGCATTAGGAAGTAACTATTTCCCTTCAACTGTGTCCACCCAACACCCAACACCCATCATCATCTAATTTCCCCAAGCCTTCAGCCCATTTCTTAGATTCTTCCATTGTGGCATGAGCTTGGATATCTCACACAGACCCAATATCCTCGTCCATTACATAGACATCCCTAGTTTCTCTTAGAGCATACATTTCTGTGCAAAGATCTGTGGCAGTTTGTCTGGCTATTTGATCAGCAAAAGCATTCCCTTTTCCTACATCATCTGTGATCTTGCGGTGCGCTGCGCATTTCATGATTGCTAACTGACTAGGGAGCGCGAGCGCCGAGAGCAATTGTACTATCAGGGGGCCATGCTGAATCTTGGTCTCATGTGAAGTTAGAAATGCTCTCTCTGACCAAAGTCTCCCAAAGTTGTGAGACACCCCAAATGCAGACTGTCAGTATATATATTCACCGTTAGCCCTTCGGAAAGCTCACAAGCTCGTGTTAATGCTATAATCTCTGCGGCCTGCGCGGAGTTATGCGTAATTCGCTTAGTCTCTACAACCGTGCTTAATGTAGTGACTGCATAAGCAGCTGTGGATGTACCATCCGGAAGTTTGAAGCAGGAGCCATCACAAAATAGCTCCCCTTGCGCATTATCCAAAGGAGTGTCCTTAAGATCAATTCTGCCCTTTGTTTCTTGTTCAGTAGTATACAGGCAGTCATGTGACTCGTCATCACCGCAAACAGTATTTTGCGGGAAAGGTAGGGGTTCAGCCGGATTAAGAACACAACACCATTGTGTTCCATTCCCTCACTCTGATTTACAGATGCGGCAGCAGCAGTGACAGCTCGCAAACATCTTGGCAAAGCGCATGCGACAGGATCAAGGGCAGAAGAGTAGTAACCGCACGGCCTATTCTTCCCTCCATGTTCCTGCGTTAATACAGCCAAAGCACATCCATCACATTCATGCACAAACAACACAAAGGCCTTGTAATTTGGTGTACCCAAAACCATTGCAGAGCATAATGCAGTCTTGAGAAGCTCAAATGATTGTTGATGTTCCGATTTCCATGGCAATGGCGAAGAAATGCCCTTCTTTGTCAAAGCCAAGATCGGTTTTATCACTAGTGAAAAGTTCGGGATCCATAACCTACAGTAAGAAGCCATACCTATTAAGGCTCTGACTTCCTTCTGTGTATTTGGGACAGACATGCCAGAAATGTGTTTTATTCTCTCAGGTGTCAATCTTCTTCCCTCCTTTGACAGGAGGTAGCCTAAATAGGCGACCTCCTGGCAACAATATTGAAACTTTTTAGGCAAAGCTTTGTGACCATGATTAGCTAGATGGATGAGCAACAATACAGTGCCCTCTTTACAAGAGCTCTCAGAATCTGCTGCTAAAAGCAAGTCGTCAACGTACTGAAGCAGCGTACAAGTAGGGGGTAATTCAAGAGTATCAAGCTGTTCTTTCAAGGCCCTACTATAAATGCTAGGACTCTCGGTGTAACCTTGAGGTGCACGACTAAATGTGAACGAGCGTCCCCCTAAGGTGAACGCGAACAAATATCTACTGTCCTTGTGTATAGGAATACTGAAGAAAGCATTCTTCAGGTCCACAACACTGAAGTAAGTAGTCGTAGCTGGAATCATAGTTAATATCGTCGTCACATCAGGCACAATTGGAAATTGCGGAGCGACAACTCTATTGATGGCACGCAAATCAATTATAAAACGAAACGGAATAGCATTATCGCCTTTTTTGTATACGGGTAAGATCAGACTATTGCACAAACTTCCTGTAATCTCCTCAATCACCCCACGATGCACAAAATCAGAAACAATGCTCTTCAAAGCTCGCTCACCTTCAACCGAGATCTTATACTGCGGGATACGTGGCAGCTTAATACCATGTTTCAAGACTATTTTAACAGGCTCAATCTGTAGAACACCGACATCATTGTCGTCAGCCGCCCACAAACACTCAGGGACATTACTGAATTCTGGTGGCAAAGGTCTAGTCAAAAATTGTGAAACAGAAAACTGCTGTGGTGAAATCGTCAAATGCACTCCATCAGATGAACAATGAATTACCGCATTTAATTCCTTCAACAGATTCAACCCCAACAAATTTTCCCCACAATTCGAAGTCAAAAGAAATGGACAGTGGTCCGTAAAGGGACCCAAAGAAATAGGTACCGGCGAAGAAACTGGACAAATGACTGGTGTGCCAGAAAACCCTACGGAGACATTGGTTTGCCCTGACAGTGGAATGTTTGGAACCCGAGAATGATCAATGGAGCACTTCTGTGCTCCAGTGTCTATCAAGAACTGATGTTTCCTATTTCCCACTACCATTTCAACGTAGGGACATTTCTGACTAACGGGAATAGGTGTAGGTTCCAAACCCTGCTTCGTGCAATCCTAACGAAACAGAATATCGTCAAGAGGAAGCTCCTCAGAGAGGTAAGCAGCAGAGGGGTGATCGAATATGTTTCCAGTACCCACACTCGAAGTCTGATTGTCCTGTGAAAAAGGTTGCTGAGGATCCTGTGAAAACTGACCTCTACCAGGGCTCCCCACCCCGCGGCGACCTCTTGGTCGTCTACCCATACTCCCAAATGTGTTATTCGACCTCTGTCGAAGGACGGGGCATTGTGCACGCCAATGACCCTCCTGGCGACAATAGGCACACTGGTTAATGTTCACAGGACCCAAGGGCAATTTCCCTTGTCTAACATACTGACCTCTAATCTGCGAACTACCCCCTCTGGGGCCTCTAACAATTTGTTGTAACAATACTTTAGTCTTTAAGTCTCCTTTTCTCTTTCGACTCTATTTTTTTCATTATTGACACGGTTCTTGTATTACTGAGCCATGTGCAGTGCTTCTGATTGGGATTTCGACCTGCCAAGCGCTCTCAGAAGACATAATCTGTGACTGGATGTCAGGCAGCAATCCACGCACGAATTTGTCCACAAATAACCTTTTCCCAGACTCTGTGCCTAAATCCTGTCCACTGAAGTCCGAGAATACTTGTTCAAACCGATTAAAGAACTCGGTGGCACCCTCAGATTTTCCTTGGACACAGGCCGTAAGCTTGTCCCAAATAATTCTTTTTTCGGGAATTATAGTTTTTAATTTCGCAATGATTCTGTCAGGCAAAGTGAGTATCACCTGAGGCGGTCTCTCACTAGCTGGCCTTTCCCCGTCAAGCCTAGTTATATTAGCCCACGTATCTCCCAACCCAGGTGCATCATCTATTGTTCTAACCTGCTTCCACAAATCTACGGGCAGGAGTACAGGAATAATAAGTCAATATCGCCTAGGGTGAACACTGAGGACTGCAAGACGGACTCTATCTCTTTATAGAATCCTGTCGGATTTTTCCTAATGTCGGGAATAGATTGCCTAATAGTCGCGAAAACGGGACGTGAACAAACTGCGATACATAATGTGCGGGAATGTCTACAGCAGCTGTTCCCGCTGCAACATTAGCGGGAATCTCAACTTTTGGGACACATGTCGGAGGTACCTCTCTCATAGGCAACTGAGATATAGACAACTCTGAACGCTTACTAAGCAACAGAGCTAAGTCGAGCGCTAAAGCAGTCGAAGAAGTGTCAAGTGAAAAAGCTCTCTTATAAATACCCAGTAACTCTGTGGGACAACTAACCTTCTTCCTCACAAATTTATCCTGCAGGTACTCTACCATTACCTGAATCACCTTCCTCTGCATTACTGGCGTATATTGACTGTATGTGTCATATACCTCAACCGGAGTTATCGATAAATCCGAAATCCATCTAATCGAATCTCTTGTACAAATTCGCACTTCTTCAGATGCCCATTTGAGACACGGAAGAAATCATTTCTGTACATACATACTCTCTTCTTCGTCATCCTCATTCCGTAACTTCTCCAAATCTCTCCTATACTCAAACAACCTCTCGACATGCTCATGTACTTTCTCCACAGTGTCTCTTGAAAGTGCTAAAGTATTCAGATCCCTCAGCCCTTGTGGGAGATCCACATTATTTTATTTACCCCACATTACGCTAAATGAATCCCTAAACCTTCAATAAAAACATTTTTCTCAGGAAAATTATCCATATTAGAAAGTGTGGCAAGAACATTAGCTCGATCACCTCTCTCCATACAATGCTTAGCCCATGCAAACAAATCCTGTTTCTTTTCTGTAGGAACAGTATTACGAGTAACAATGCTCGACCCTGCACCCTGATCAACTACAAGTGGTACAGAACTACTTGGGAGTGAGGGTGCAGGCAAATTCAATGGAGGTACTATTACTGGTGCAATGGGAAGAGGCAGAGGAGCAGGTGGAGGAACAACAACCGGAGGAATAGAAACAACAGGTTGAGCAGGAATAGCAGGAATAACAGCAGGAAGAGGTACAGCAGGAGGAAGAGGAACATACGGAGGTGGTGCAGAGGCACCAGGCCTTCGTTCATTTAACAATTTGTCGATAAACTCATCAGAAACATGAAGATCTTTAGAAGGATAGATTTTCTGAATACCGAGTGGGAAAGCCCTGTTCATATTCCTAACCGACTCAGACTGTTTGTCCTGATCATATAAAAACGCCTTTTCAGCATTTGTTTTATGACGGCGCACATGTTTTTCCCTACTTTTAAGCTGCTGCAACGCTTCTCTTTTCCAATTTTGCAAAACATCAAATGCTGCAGGTCTGGCCTTCTTTTTTAACAAGACTGACTCTAAATATTCAATACGAGGGATCTCAAAACTACCATTGACTGGCCACTGAAGTTCGGAGGCATGTCTGGTTTGTCTGTGCCAAATTTGATTAAATACTACACTTCCAATGCCATGCTTACAGTACATAGTACATGCCGGTGACCCCTCCTGTGGTGCCGGACGGCTAAATTCCAAAGATTGTCTATCGCTGCGGAATAATGCCCTAAAGCAGCTAGACAATTTCCCAGGCATTTCTCAAATACTCGGTGTTACCTGGTCAGTAATTGTGTCTGCAGATACAATGCGCCAAATTCAAATTGTCAGGGTTAAATTAAGAGTCGGGTCACGACTCACCTGACCAAACCTAAGGAGGACCGTACGGTTTATCAAAGAACTTACCTAACGAATATTACCTTGTGTTTGGTGATTTCGGCAAATCTGCCCGCCTCAAAAGTGGACCCTCGTCAAGATGCCGTCTCAGACCACACGGCTATCGTCCAAGGATCGGATTGTGCAGCGCTGTAGAGGTGTCGCGTCTCGTTCAGTTGGGCCCGTAGTATCACACCGTCCGATCCCGGTCCGATAGCATGCGTCAACCTTCAATGGTCCAGCATCAATCTTGAGGGTCCCCATTCGGGCGCCAACTGTGAGAAGAGAAAAATAATATGAGGCCGGGAAACCTAAAGGAAACACACCAAACACCGATTACAAAGGAACATACAAAGTACTTTATTTTAAGGTGAAGCAGTGACAAAGTCAATGACAGATCGGATAGCTATCGGCCCTCAGTACAACACAACGAACTTCAACGGGGTTCGATGTATTCAGTGAGAGACTGTACATTGGGACATTCAGGCTTATATACATTTCTCCAGCCTGTTGTCCAACCCCTTCGCGGGTTAACCATTCCATGAATGTATTACTGGTCTAGGGTCTCTGCCAGGTCAACTTTTAATATATACATCAGTATGTGCATAGATCAGTTCCGTTGATACAGGTAATCCATTTACACACAGGTCAACAGAAGGACAAGGTCTCAGTTCACAACCCTAACAAGTGGCCTGTAGGCAAGTTATACATTAGCTGTACGGAGGTCATGACGACCAGATTCTGTTTGGAATGGCATCGTCCACCATTTTGATGTACAGGGTGACTTTTACGCAGCAAAAGAACCTAAGATGGCGGCTCGATTCAAGATGGCGTCTTACATCAATTTCTAAGGTCAAGACCTTGCCGTAGAGAGTTATTTGCGTATAGTTTTAAGCAACTTGGCGTAGGCCAATATAAATACAATCGTTACAATACGAGGCATAATTTAATATCCAGGTTGACATAGTTACTGGGTAGGGTTAGCAAAGACTGAAGTGAGACATTAGAGAGTTGATATAATTTCATATATTTTCATATCCCATATTGCAAAGATGCCCAGGTGACAGTCTGTGGTGTGGTATATTTTGTGGTGCATTAAACATAAGAGGAGAAAGAATATGCCCTTGTGGGATGAAACATTTTACAACAACAGGAGAGGAGCAGAATTGGCTGATTTGGACTTTTTGCTGTCGATTATGGAGGGAATTGTGTCACCACCCAAAGGGGACCTCCTCAATCACACCTCCATAGTTCAGGTGTTCCAAAATGAACTCATGATCGACCATGTTGAATGTGACCAACAGGTATAACATAACCAAACTAGTAAAAGAGCCCTCATTGGAAGCAGAAATAATTGTGTCCCATACTGATAGGAGAGCTGCCTTTTTGTCATGACTGGGCGGAGGTCTCACTGATAAAGATACGTGATTTTAGAGGGTTCAAGTTGAGCTTGCAGCTGCTTAACCACCACTTTTTCCGGGATCTTAGAGAACCAGAAAAACCCAGCGATAGGTCTAAAGTTATTAGGTACCGCAGGGCCAACTAAATGATCTTAAGTGTGGTGAAAACCCTGGAAGCACTGACCATTCCTACACATTTAAAACAAATCACCCTTTCAGAAGAAAAGACATCAGGAAGGTGTTTACACCCAGCTAGGAAACTTGAGGAAAACAAACTGGAATCACATTGCAACCAGCTAGACAGAGCAGTGTATCTGCGACAGATCTGACACTAAAGGCCAAGGAACTATACTATACAGAATGCGACAGAACGGCTACTCACCTGGAGAAAGAAATATTCAGAATCATAAAGGAAAGGAGAATCCCTACCTCCTGTATCAAAACAAACACAGACTCCATGAAACTGTGTGATAATGACCAATAACCTCGAGAATAAGGCAGTAAAACGTCCAGCACGTGATAGACGCAGCACGGATTGGGGGAATGTAAAGATAAAACTCCTCAACCATATCTCACTCAGAACCCCATCACACAACCAATGTAAGCCTATCACGGGGGTGTGTTTCATGAAACCGGTGAAGGAAAGCAACAGAACAGGCTCTCCAGCCAACCAATGTGCCCCCACACCCTCACAGGGCATCTACAAAGACATTCTCATCAAAGAAACCCTAGTGCTTTACTTTTGGAAACAGAAAACTGCAGACCTCCAAAAGACTGCACCCATCTAAAATCTTGGTAAGCCATGAATACATCTAAATCCTTGAGCAACTCTGATCTTGGATTCATTTGGGATCACCTTTAATTCATGGTAGACTCTAACATTACCTTGGCCCACATTCCCTTTGATATTTCAGCGACTTTGGACACGGTCACCCACAGATCATTAATATGGAGACTGGAAGAAGTAGGGCTGCACGATACAATGCCACAATGGTTGAGGTATTTCCTCATCGACAGAACAGAAATAACTGCCTCTCGCTTTCCAATCCCCAACAATAAAATATAGCTTGTGGAGTCCTTTAGGGATTGAGATGATCACCTCCTCTTTTCATTATAAACATACCTCCACTTATGGGGCTCATTAAAGAACATGAACTCACATGCTACACATGCATGTATGTCACAAATCATGTTCAAGCTGACCAGCAACAAAGACATTAACACTGTCCTCTCCAACTGACTCTTGCAAGTGACCACGTGGATAATGATTAACAACTTTAAACTCAACCTAGAAAGAACATCCTGATCGTTGTACCCAATGTGGCACCAGAAACACCAATACAATGGCCTACAGTAATGAATACCTGACCAGAAACCTCAAAGATGATCAGAAATCTCAAATTCTTCATGGACAATGGACTTACCCTGGAACCACAAATCAATACCATAGTAATCGAATGCTTCTAGAGGGTTAGCTTAGACAAACAATGCTGTTCCTCACCTTCCCACAAGGTTCCAACACTGTCATATCACTGGTTTTATCCCTCAGAACTTTCTGCTGGCTTTTCAATTTTTCAATATGTCTTTCTCAAGGCAATCTAGGAATTCGCAGCCTAGGATCCAAAAGGCAGCAGATCTTGGCAATGTGCTGAAGGAACTTGCAGTCCAAGCTCCAGCATGCACTGTTTGTTTGTCACTAAGGCGTGGTGTATCGTGGGCTTAGCCACTCTTTATTTTTTTTACTTTAGGGGCCTGAATCCCATCACAACAGTTTGATGCTCAGCCTCTGTTCACTGGTCTCCATGTCTAGCCCATTCTGAATTTCACTTTCTCCTCCTCGCGTTTGCCAGTCTGATTTCTGTCTTTGTTCTCCACTTCAGCAATACCTCGGGCAGCATCACTTGGCCCCAGTAGTTCATGCCTCCCTGATACTTGTCTTTCTCCCCTCTCTTACGCAATGTGCCGTTCTTCTTCTCATTGGCAGGGGTTTTGGGCTCATCCTCCCTGCTGCTCCTAACCAGTTCTGTGGCAGATCTTCGTCGAAACCACACACATGGTCTTGTACCCATGCCCCACTATGGAATTCTCTTGCATGTCGAGCCTTGTCACCCCGAGTGGGACGGGTATGCCCAGACGTGGGTCCCGTGCCTGCTGGGCCTAGAGACCCAAGCTACTCCTCACTGATGAGCCCCAACAAGGGCGAAACATGTTTGGGGATGCTTGTGGTCTCGTGCAGAAGGGATGTGGCCTAGCAGTTCGGGCTGGACTGCCTCTTTTGGGGTGGGGCCAAGCCTGATTTGCATATGGTCTTTCCCTTCTGTAATGGCTTGGCAGGCGAAGAACGGTGGTCTGGAGGGTTGCCCAGAGCATTGCCAGTGGTTAAGATTAATTCTAAACCTTCCAGCCATCACCTCTTTGTTTTTGCTATGTCACCCCGAGTGGGACGGGTATGCCCAGACGTGGGTCCCGTGCCTGCTGGGCCTAGAGACCCAAGCTACTCCTCACTGATGAGCCCCAACAAGGGCGAAACATGTTTGGGGATGCTTGTGGTCTCGTGCAGAAGGGATGTGGCCTAGCAGTTCGGGCTGGACTGCCTCTTTTGGGGTGGGGCCAAGCCTGATTTGCATATGGTCTTTCCCTTCTGTAATGGCTTGGCAGGCGAAGAACGGTGGTCTGGAGGGTTGCCCAGAGCATTGCCAGTGGTTAAGATTAATTCTAAACCTTCCAGCCATCACCTCTTTGTTTTTGCTATGTCACCCCGAGTGGGACGGGTATGCCCAGACGTGGGTCCCGTGCCTGCTGGGCCTAGAGACCCAAGCTACTCCTCACTGATGAGCCCCAACAAGGGCGAAACATGTTTGGGGATGCTTGTGGTCTCGTGCAGAAGGGATGTGGCCTTGCAGTTCGGGCTGGACTGCCTCTTTTGGGGTGGGGCCAAGCCTGATTTGCATATGGTCTTTCCCTTCTGTAATGGCTTGGCAGGCGAAGAACGGTGGTCTGGAGGGTTGCCCAGAGCATTGCCAGTGGTTAAGATTAATTCTAAACCTTCCAGCCATCACCTCTTTGTTTTTGCTATGTCGAGCCTTGTGCCATCTCTACAGCCACAGATACCAACTTCATCAGGTTGCTGTCATACTTCTATAGTAAAGAAGCTTGAAAGGAAATCTGCCTTCTGATATTTTCCTTCACATTGTTGGAGCAAAGAGTAGTGGAAGGGATGGAATACAAAGAACTGCCTCAGTATCCGGGCATTTGCCTCCTTAATTCAAGAAACTCATACCAGCAGTGCATGGTCTGTGATGAAAGTGCAATGTTGTTCGGCCAGATAACAAGCGAGAGCCCCCACTGCCTACTTGATTGCCGACGTCACCAGCTCGATACTGGAGTATAAGGTTTCCTGTGGTGGCGGTTTTCTGCTGCTATCGAGTGCTGGTTCTCTTTGGCCCCTTGAATCTGTGACAGTGCAGTGTTTGCCTACCCTGGGGGTCATCATTCTCAAACCGAATAGCGGGAGGACGTCTGGGGTGGCTAGTACGAATAGGTGATGTTTCCAATGGTGGAGCAGAAATGGCAGATTCTGGCCTTAATTCCACCCTCTAGCTACCTGGTCAGTGCAAAATGATTGCATCCGTTTGCATCCGTTTGCCAATTTTGGCTGTCGTCATGCACGCGTTTTGGCTAATTCAGAGGTCAAAACATTTCTTGCACATGAAAAGAATGAAAAAGGTGACATTTATCCTGCCAAAATGGCCAAATGATGGGATTCATACAGAAAGTAGAATGAACGGTATAGGAAGGCGGGCGGGGGAGTTAACGAATTTGCTGACCATTTCTGTAAAAGTGGTTTTGGCTATAAATTTGTTTCTAACTATTCCACACCCTTCTTCTTTGGCAGAATGTTGCTTAATGTCTGTTAGTAAGCGTCCATTATGTAGGGGGCTGGGACTCTGCAACCAGGTATGTCAGAACATCTCAAAGAAGGTAGCAGGCGCTCCTCTCCAGAACGAACATGGCATGATAACCTGTTCTGAGATGAGAGTTTGCAGCACATGCTTTTTGTTCACTGTATCTTTCACAGATGGGAAATATCCATTTGCATATCAATCGTTGTCCCGCCCACATGGGCAGTCCAGAACCGAAATGCTATGGCAATTCCTCTCTGAACAAGAGTACCAAATGCAACCCCATACACGTGTTTCAGCCTTGTTGGGCCTCATCAGTGAGGTGAAGCTTTGTCTCTCTGAGCACAGTGAGCAGGGAGTCCACGTCTGGTTGCCCCCAGGTAACTCAGGGTGACCAACCCCAAGTTCCTTGCAAACATTTCAAAGAAGGTAGCAGGCGCTCCTCTCCAGAACGAACATGACATGATAACTTGTTCCTGGAAAAATCAATGAGTTTTAACATGAATTGAAAGTAACACGTTTTTGTGTGTGTCAGAGACTTTCCGGGATAATATACTTACCCTAGTCTCTATTTTTTAGTATTGAACCGGCCAATACATCTCTGCACGATATCAGCCCATCCCCAAAGTTTCAAAGGATCCCTGAAAGGCAGATAACCTAAAAAGTGACTACAAGATTCAGTGCACAGTAGATGTCCACATCTACCCACTATTCAGCCTCAGAGATGATTATTCACTTGCTAAGAGAGAAGTCAGCGCATGTGTAACCACTGACACCACTTTATAACAACAGAACATCTATGTACAGTGTCTATGAGGGACATAAGGAGGGACCCAATGAGGGACATACACGTTGTGTCTTGGGCTGTCAACATTTCCCAGGTAAACCCCACCTCGGTGATGTAGATTATGAATACCACCAGAACATTATGGGATGGATTGGTGCATAGTAAATGGCCTCTGGGTATAGAGGTCCACGTGTTGGGATCTGCTCTTCTGCAGCTCGAGCATCCAATGACTTCCTTTGCTTTTTTCAGAATTGGAACATTGGTGAAAGGCAGAGTTTGCAAAGGTGTCTGAAATATCCTTGTCACTAGCCGCTAAGCAGATCTCGCAGGTTTGACAATGTTTCTTTGTCAGACTGTAGATTCCTGGCCTGTAAAACTGACGCAATATACGATCTTGGGGTTGAGTGACCCTCAAATGCACTATAATGGGATGTCCATGCAGAAGGTGGACGGGATTTAGTATTAATCGATGTCAGTGAGGTTGCCTGTCCTCTCTGGGTCCTTGACCCACTGTATTGAGGAGTCGCCCTTCTCAGTACACAAACACATATATGTGGTGCTCCATTCACAGGCATGTATTATCAGTGAGCATTCCTGCAGGGCTTTGTAGAAGACTGGTGAGTTAAGCAGCTCTTGCCCTGCCAAAGCTTCAACAGGCCTCATGCGCTGGGTAGCAACCCGTTTCGCTTCAGGCATTTAAATGTTGCCACTTACCATTGTTGAATCTTTAGAACCAATATTTTGTGACCATCTTGCCCTGATGAAAAGACCGTGGAGGTCATTACGACCTTGGCGGTAAGGTGTTAACGGCACCGGTAAAGGTGCCGGAGCCGTCAACCCCTTACCGCCTCATTATGAGTTCTGCTCGCGGGACCCGCTAAGGATGCCTGGTAAAACCAGGCGTCCTTAGCGGGTCCCGCGAGCAGACCAGAGTTCTAACAACGGGCCCGTTATTAATGGGCCCGTTGTTGGCAACCTCCCCATTCCCATTGAGCCCTATGGGGGCTCGAATGGGAATAGGGATAGGTTCCTTGAATGAGGAATTACCGGGCCCTTCAAGGTCGGAATGGCCTGGCAATTCCTCATTCAAGGAAACCCGGACCCAGTACCCGGTATGGGGGTAGCCATTCCTCTGAAAGCAGCATGGTTACCTCCATACGCGGAATGACCCCCCGTGTGTAGAATAATTAAGCGGAGAATCATTGCACTTTAAGAGTTGAAGTGGGAATTCCCAGGTCCCTCTAAGGAAGAGGTCTGGGTGAACAACTAAGTTTAGAAACATTGCCTGCCGAGCTCCCAGAATCTACTAGTTAAAGCAACTTCAAACAAGGAACTGAATTCCTAGTTCCTAGAGATCTCGACGAAACTACAAGGAACATCAACACATATTGTGAATTGAAGTTTACGTTCCCAAAGACTTCTAAGAAAAAGATAGTGATATGAATCATCAACTTCTCTGAATTTATTCTTAGTTCAAGCCTTGAGAAACAAACTGAGATAATTGTGATCAATGATCAGGCAGAGCAGCTAAACCAAGAACATCTGACAAAACTGGTGTTGCATAAGAAATGTAAACGTTATGCATCAAGTACTGCCCGGGGGTGCTCAAGAGCCTGAAGAAGATGGGTGCCTCTGAGTGAAGCTCCGGATACAGGCGGAAGGCAGCACTGAGGTATAGCAGCTCACACCTATCAATGAACTAGCGGGAGAAGAACAAGCACCGCCTAAGGACCCAAGAAGTGGGGGTGTTGACTGCCCTTTCGGTGACTAGACACACTTGCTTTAAGTGCAGCAGGCTTTTGGGTGGAGGAAACCAATGAGAGGTATGGTTGGGGAAGGCCTGGAGAGTCAAGGGACACCCGAGTCTGTCTGCATAGATGGAGGAAGTGCGCTTGGGACCCGTTCGTCGGCGATAGGTCTCCTGGGGAGACACGGAATAGTGGGGGCATTAAAATCTCTGTGCCCGCTTCCTGCACAGTCCACACAGTTCCAATAAGACTGGCGCTTAGCCAATAGAGTGCAGGTGGAATCACAGAGACTGGGACGGAAGCTGGGGCTTCAAACGCAGATACTCACTAACCCGGCCAGCTCTCTCAGAAATGACAGCTGCTGGCAGGAGGGCACATCGTGTTAAGCACCCAATGAAACCAGAGAGTATGAAGATACACTTTGAAGGGACGGAATGCATGGTGCTTGTGAGGATACTGAGCAGGACTTTTTTTTAAAAAATTTATTTGTTTTTAACCTATGTGGTTTTTACAAAAATCAAGTTCCTGCATGAATTCGAACTTTTTACTGTTTGTGCGCTACATTTAAGACACCACTTCAAGTTCAGTTGCTTCGTAAAGTTTGAGAAATACACCAGTTTGCACAGGCGAGACATCGACAGGAGGTGCGGTGAGTTCCGGGGCATTTGCTTTGTTCAGCGCCATTGTCAAAAATTTGGCTGCTGTCCTGGACCATCTGGCTGAGTCTCCTGCTATTAACCTGAACCAGCAGGTTTCTTCGTTCAGTGTCGACGGCTGCACGATGAGTGGTGTCATGTAGACTAGTCTTTCGGATGCTAAAGCTGGACACGACATAAGGAGGTGTCAGAGTGTTTCTACTTGATCCTGGGCACCACACAACCGGCAATTTGATGTAGGCGACAGCGCTCTAATAGCCAAAATTTCCCTCGTATGGAGCAAGTTTAGACGAGCGCGCATGTAAGTTTTTCTTAAGTCTTTCTCTGGGAATTTTTCACAGTACTTTAAAGGCACCTTTAGCTGGTTGTGAGAGGGAGGAAGGTGCTTTAAGGATTTGTAGAGTTGTATTTTGGCATTTGTATTAATCCAGTTCTTGTTGTTCTAATTTAGTTTTTACTCAGGTCGGTGTTGAGATGAGGATTTCTTCGTTGCAAGCTACTTCTTCTAAGCAGGCCTGAATCTAGTACACAGAAGGGCAGCAACAGGTCGGTGACATGGGGAGGTATGGCTGAGGATAGAACCAGAGAGTCAGAGGGTCGGCATGGCTCTGGGCCTCCTAGGGAACGTTGCAGGTCAGGAAACTGTGACTCGCATGTATGACAGGGCATGACATCACAACCTTTTAGTTACCTGTGTACTTAGTGGAGTGGGTTCGTTGTCCTAGAGTGTGCCTTGAGTCCTGGGGTGGATGATCGCTTGGAGAGTGGTACTGGATATACAAGCAACACAGAGAGCTCCAGCAAAGTGGAGGGTGGGTAATGAATGGAAGCTGATGTTTGGGGAGAAGCGGCACAGGGGTCCTAAAGTGCCTCGTGAGAACAAAAGACTTTCAAGATGGCATCAGGGAAGGGTAAAAGGAAAGAGCAGCAGCCGGAAGGGTACCTTTTTGCACCACGAACAGCGGTAAATGGCCCACTTCACAGCACTCATCAAGGGCCTCTTCGACATCCCAAGAAAGCCTTATGGGCCATATCGATAAAACAGTGTCGCGACTTGAGGGAAAATTCAACAGCCTGAGTGAGCACAGCCTTTCAGTTAAAGATAAGTACCTAGGAAACAGAAACCCACCAGAGCATCCATTCACAATGCCATCTTCACTACAAGTGCCAAAGATACAACACACATTCAACCACTCACTCCAACAGTTTACTCTCACTAATGCACATGGCATCACATGCATTGTGTAAATCATCATTCATGCAGAACACACAAGCACATTACAAAACATCTCCCTCTATCATTGAAAGTGTAAGAAAACATAGAGAGGAAACCTTATAGAAACCACAGACTTGATCACTCATGCGGTAGCCCCAAACACAAATCTCTTCCTTCTCCAATGACTACCCAATGCTGGACCACAATAAAGGGAACTCAGCAAGGCAGGGTAGACAAACAGCCACAACCATCACAGGGTTGATCACACCTACACACAACCAACCACTCGTGTGTAACCCATCACAGACTCTCTTCCTTCTCCAACCACTGCACAATGGAATGACCAAGAACACATTTCAAGGAAAGCACTTGGACCATTGCACAGTATGGACAAATAACAACCAATATTAGCAATACCTGCATGAACAATTATCATACTGCAACCAGCGGAGAACGGTAATCACCCGAAACCAACCACAGCGGAACAAACAGCATGTGGTGGTCTACAATCACCAAAAGCACTACATGAAGTGTGATACACAGTCATGAAGTCATGATGTCAAAAGCAGAGTTCTAGGATTAAATCCATGCAATCCACTAGGATACAAACACAGGATTATTCGATGATGGACAGTCTTGGCAACAAGCATATAAACAGATAAATCCTGTTGAGCATGGGTGACAGCTTAACATGATCAAAGAGCTTGTGTTAAATTATAAACAAATACGAGTTAACAACCCCAAATAAAGTGGCACTCTCAAACTACCATTGCTAACGTACTCTGAACCTAGTCCTTTATTGCATACTGTCCTATGTTAAGTGTGGCTGCCGACTCTCGAGTGGGTACCTTCCCAAAGAACAGATCACATAGCTGTGTTCGTTCTCGCAGAAGGGTGCCCTATGACTACTTTTTGATTGTCCTATTTTAAGGGTTGTTAACTCATAACTATTTATCTTGCATATATTTCAAATATGAAAAGAAGAGCCCTTTTTCAAAATCATCTTTTACAATGTTAACAGCCAAGATGTTTGAACAAGCTTATCGATTGGGGGATATGTCTCTATAAATTGGAACATTTGGCAATTGACCTACCATGAACAGCATTCCTATTCCAAAGGTTTGTCCTCAGTGTTTATAAAACAGGCATATTAAGATCACAAGAGAAGCAAAGAGAAATACGTCTTTCTCCACTTTGGATGTATGTACTCTTCCATTCACAGTCAGCCCTTCGCCCTGCACGGAGTCCTTGCCACATTGCAATGCCTAATGGATAGAATAATGAAACCATGTGCAATTTCGCTGGGGCCTATCTAGATGACATCGTCCTTCGTAGAGAATCCTTGAAAAGTCACATTCGACATCGCTATGCTGTCTGCAATTGTCTTCAAAAGCTGGACTCACTGCTAACCTGCAACATGCCACCTGGCCACTCAACTATCAGTAAACTACATAGGCTTCCTGGTAAGGAACCACCTTCTCCTTCCTCAAAGCAACAAGGTGAAAGAGGTTAAGAGTGCCCCCTACCCACAAACTGAAAAAGACATCAGTGCTTCCTTGTTTTAGTTGGATACTACGAACGTTTTATTCCAAACTTGTTGACTCTTGCAACACCCTTAACAGCCAAATTTGGGAAAGGCCAACCTAACACTAGTCTGTTAGGACAACAAAGAGGAAAACGCATTTCAGGATCTGAAGCCCAAACTGTGTAACAGCCCAGTGTTAAACATGTAAGATTTTTCAAAAGAATTGATATATGATATGATATGATATGGCATTTATAATTGGCTGCAAACAGAAGACAGATGCCTCTCTGGTAGGTTAAGGAGCTGTTCTCGCTCAGGTCAGGGATGGGAAAGAGAAACCTATCACATATATATTAGTGTAAAAATGTTCCTCAGAGAGATCAACTACTGCATTATTAAACTAGACTGCATGGCAGTAAACTGGGCCGTACATAGCCTATGGTATCATCTAACAGGGAAGAAATTCTAACTGATAACTAATCGAGCACCCCTGGTGTGGATGGCCTGCAACAAAGGGACCAACCTAAGAATCCTAAGGTGGTTCCTGGTACTACAGGCCCACACCGTATCAATTGAGTAAAGAGCTGGAAATAAAACAGCCTGACATAGACTTACTGTCCCGATATCCTAAAGTAGTTATCCAGTTTCCATGCAGTATGTATCAGGGTCATGGGCATGACCCTGTCAGTGGGAACAAGGACTCCCCCCCCAATCTGGGGAAAGAGGCCTACCAGGGAGTAAGGCAGAATCTGTCCCCTCCAGAGGTGGAGAGGGGGTGTTGGGAGGTCCCCACTGCCTGAACACCTTGAATGTGCCTTGAATGACCATAATATTTGAAATCGCCCATTGCTATAGACACTTAATTCTGGCACAAGTTCTCTTTGTTTCCTTACAGAATTACCCAAACCAGCATGTATTGCCAAACCAAGTGAACCCAGGGGGCTGCAGGAGAAAACTGATGACTTCCATGCAGACTCTAACAACACAGCACCTGTCAAACTAAGCAAGCCTACTCTTCCTTTGATTGCCTGGTCTGCAGGCTCTATGGCTCTCCTGGCCTCTCTCTCACTGTGCCCACCATCTACAGGCTACCTAGCCAGGTCACCCTCTTCCTCTCAGAGTGGGCTGACCACTCCTCTTGTCTCCTTGCCTCTACCTCTCAACTTGGCCTCCTCAGAGACCTCAACATCCACCTGCATGCTTCTAATCCCTCCTGTGGGCCCTTCCACAACCTCTGTGACACGCTCTCTCTCCATTCTACCCTCTGGTCCAACACACTCTGCCAGACACACCTTGGATGTACTCCTCTCCGCAGACATCCCCCTCTCTAACCCTCTCATGACTCCTCTGTCTTGGACTGACCACTTTCTGCTTTCCTCTCACCAAAAACTCTATGTCCCTCAGGCAAAGCCCACCCCAGCACTGCCACCTACCTTCTCGGTCATTAGGCCCATGAAGCATTTGTCAATGGATGCCTTTGCCTATACTTTCTCTGCTCTTCCTACTCCTGTGGCTGACTCGCACTCTAACACATCCCTCTATAACCTGCATCTTTCTATCTCCAACACTCTGAACATCCTTGCCCCTGTTATGAGAATCCATCTGAAGCCTACCTCCAAGTCCAACTCTTGGTATGACTCCAACCTTGCCACCCTGAAACGCAAGTGCTCGGTGGCTGAGAGGAAGTGGAGGGCTTTGGGCGCATCCTCTGACAAACTAGCCTGTCGCCTGCTCAAAAGGCAATACAGACTCTCTGTCCTGTCCAAGAAGAAAGTCCACATCCAAACCTGCATCTCTGCGGCCACTAACAACATGGCAGAACACTTTAAAATCTGCAAGGAGCTCGCCAGTCCTTCTGCAGTTCCCCTCCCAGGCCCTCTGTACAGGTCTGGCTCCTCACTCAGGTCCTTGCTCTCCTCTTCCTCTCCCTCTACCACTCTCGGCCGCCCTCCCTCTCCTCCTCCTTTCTCCTCCTTCTCTCTGACAACACCTGACGATGTTTCTAGACAAGTCCGATCTATGACCGTGTCCAAACAGGTGCTCCCCTGCTCCTCCAGAACCATCAAGGACCACATTGAAACCTGCGCTCCAGCCGTGGCCGATTTCTGCAATTGCTCTTTCACCACTGGATCTTTCCAATCTCTCCTCAAGCACTCTCTTGTGCACCTCCTCCTTAAAAAGCCTTCTTCCGATCCTGCCTGTCTGGCAAACTATCGCCCAATCTCTACCACTCCTTTGCTGGGCAAACTCCTGGAAAAGCTGGCCATCTCCCAGCTTACTCTCCACACTGAATATGTTGGTTATCTCCATAACCATCAATCTGGCTTCAGAGCAGCCAATGGAAACTGCTCTCCTGAACACCCGTGAAGATCTGCTCTCTAATCCTGTCACCAGCCTTCCTTCTGTCTTCATCCTCCTTGACATTTCCTCGGCTTTTGACATGGTCAATCACACCATCCTGACCAATCGACTCTGTGAGAACCTGGGCATCACAGATCAGGCCCTGGAGTGCTTGACCTCCTTCCTCATGGACCGATCCTCCCAGGTTCAACCTGGGTCTTTTCTCTCTACCACCTCTCTCTCCACATGTGGTGTTCCCCATGGCTCTGTCCTCTCACCCTGGCTTTTAAATGTCTACTTGGCCCCTTTGGACCAGCTGATCTCTACCTTCTCCTATAACTTTCAGTGTTATGAGGATGACACTCATCTCTCTCTCATGCTCCCCTCAGCCTCCTCTCCTCTCTCGCTCATTCCTGACTGTCTATCCACGATTCAGGATTGGTGATCCTCCAACGATCTCTGCCGTAATGCTTAATGCTGCAAAAATCAAGTTCAAGAACCTCTGCATTGTCCACAAGGCTTTCTGGGGCCGGGACCCGCACTACATCCAACTCTCTCTTTCAAAACACCTTCCTTTTCAAGCCCTTCGCTCAGCTACCTCCAACTCTCTGAGGGACAGACGCTTCTCCAGGCAGAAAGTAGAGGGTAGATCGCTCTCCTCTACAGATGCCTCCCTCTGGAAGGGCCTCCCTACCCCTCTCAAACTTGAGCCAGACCACCTGAAGTTCTGGAAGCAGCTCAAGACCTTCCTTTTATCCTCTGCTTTCTCTCTCTCCCTCCTCTGCTGACCTACCTATCTGCTGCGCTGACTGGTTGCTTGGCTACCCTTACAGTCTCACTGGGTACCAGACTCCTCCATGATCAGTCTCCCTTGCACTTCCTTCGAGCCTACCGCACGCTTAAGGGCTGTAACTGTAACCTCTACAGTTCCCTGTCTCCTTGCACTTAACCAGAGCTGTGCTGCCCTGCCTGCACTTACTCAGAGCAATGCTGCCCTGATTGCACTTCCACCCTTCCCTCTCCAAGGCCCTTCCCTGTGCACTTTGCGTTGTCGCACTTGCACGATCTGAATGACACAAGGCCTAGTAAGACCGTTTGTCTTGTCCTCAAATCTTTCTTCCCTCCCATGTCTTGTTGCGCCTAGAAACACTTGTGTACAGGCGTGTTATAAATGTCATATCATATCATATATCGAATGGAAGCAGAATTCTACACAGCCTGAATGAAACAAGCACTACGACGACATGACATGCAGCAGGGACCCTAACGGAGACTGTTGAAATTTCCACTAACCAAAAGGGGGCAGGAACAGAGAGTATTGTATTGTATTTGTCATTTATATAGTGCCCTTTCCCCATTTGTATGGCCTCAATGTGCTTTATAGTTGGAACACCCTTGATGACTACAGTCCAGATGCAGGAGGTTCTAAGAGTTTAAATTAAAGATGCGGGTGGGCATTATTGCTGGGATAGGACTTAGGTGGGCTGGCTAGGGTCCATTAAGCATCCCAGACATCAAGCACGTGGATGGGTGCTGTTGGTGGTTTAGGATAGAGTTCTAGTGCTGAAAATTCAATGTGTGCCCAGCCAGACCAAATCTTTTTTCGTTGGTTGTCGCTGTATACTAATGGCAGAGATGTTGAGGTATGCCAGGGGTTTCAGTGTGGATGGCTATGTGTGCTGCTAGACCAGAATAGAATAGCCATAGCTGCATTCTAGGGTGCATGGATGGGTGGCAGTGCCTGTGGCCTGTGTCCACAGACATGGTGTAAGGTATACGTACTGTGGACTTGGCTGGATTTCGACTGCTGTGTTCTTTTTCTTGGTCCAGCACGATTGGATGGTCTTGCTATTTGTGGTCTCCCACTAGTTGTAGATGGGTACTAACCTGGGCTACCTATGTTTTCATGGGATTGTGCTCCAGGCCAATATGGTGGTTTCATGGAAAAATGTAGTCAAGTAAAAATGCATTCAGCAAAGTTTGTAATATATAGTCGTTCATCAGAATCAAAGTGAAAAAACATTCCCAGTAATAAAATTGCCAAAAATGCTATTTTCAAATAGTGCAATGCTGTTACTCCTCAATAAAGCCAGGCAATAGTCAGCCCCCAGCAATCACCAACTCCATTCCTACGCATTAACCTAACTCATTACAACCCTTGTTCTACACTGAAACGACCGTCCCCAACAGTAACACTTCAGCGTGCTAATCATTTTATTTGGATGTGACTCACTACACAACACTAAATCACCATTACTGAAATCCCAATAGCAGCTCAACACCTGGGCGTTTAACCCCAATCCTACTCCAACATCACCAGCCCTCCACTTCCTCACTAGGCCTTTAACAATTCTCCAAACCCATGCTGTCAGCAGCCTTACCTGACTTCACCCAAAACATCACCAGTCCTCCACAATCACCCTAATACTTAAACCAATTCGTCTTCACGCTAGCATGAATGAACCCCCTAGCATGACCCCAAAACCGCTAACATAGGCATTTTCCAAGCCCTCTAAACCCTAATTAACCTTAATGCTTACCCTAGGCCCTGCAGCACTTAATTTCTAACCTGATCCCGTTATGGTTCACTGGAAGTGCACCTAAAAATCACTGATGGGGCCCTCTGCTCCTCAACAGCCAGTTCTACTGTAGGCATGAGTGGGTGGCCGGGGCCCTCTGCTCCTCAACAGCCAGTTCTACAGTAGGCATAAGTGGGTGGCTGGGGGCACTCTGCTCCTCAACAGCCAGTTCTACAGTAGGCGTACGTGGGTGGCCGAGAGGACTTCCAGGTTAAGGTGGCTTACCTTGGGCCCGTTTCCCTGCTGAGGATAAAGGCCTGGGACTGTCCCACAAGCACTCTTTTTGCAATGCTTGCAAACCTTAGCAAATTCCTGGCTTGTGGAGACGGGGGCCCTAGGCTGCTTCTGAGCTCAGGGAAACCTGTATTTAAATGACTTCCTTTAGCACAGCTTTCCTGGGCTACAGTTGCCGAGTACAATTGAAAGGTGGCAGTAGGGAGAAGCCAGTCCAGAATGGAGAAGATAAGAGTTGCAAGAGAAATTCTTTTATCAGGAGAATTTACACACTCAGAAACTATCTAAAAGCAACAATCACATTGGCATTAAAACCGAAGTTGGCTCCCTGGCCTGCAGCCAGGAGTAGGAAATATGAGGATATATGAGGATTATGAGCCTTGGTCTGGGAGTGGACATCAGGGAAGGTGTAACATGCACCTACACGAAACACTTACGAGCAACAAGGCAAATCAAATTCATATTGCATGAGAGCATGGTGGAGCATTTTGGCAGAGGGGGGAGCCGGTTTAAATACTCCCACCCCTTTCGGGACACCAAAAGGCAGCATTTGCATCCAACCCTGCATGCAGAGGCCAAGCCCTTGAAAAATCAACACTATGCACTGGGCTCATGCCTGAGGGAGGAACAGGCTGGGGGCACATACGGTTATGTTGGTCCCTTAAGGAAAAGGTGACTAAGGGAATAGAAATGAATCCCTTGTCACAGTCCTCTTGTAGGTTTATACTTCACTAGTCACACCACAATGGTTCTCTGCCATGACGCCATGTGCACTATAGCAGTGCACCCAGAAACACAAGTACACATATCAGAGAAACAAAAGGCAGTACTGCGGTTGCATGCGTCCTATGGTATAGCGCCCAGAAGCAAGCATGTTTCATATAGAAATGCTAAACCTAGGTGTGAAACCAGGAGGCCACAAATTCGGGCAAATCAAAATACGAATGTCAATGACAAGTCTTATCCATCGGTGTGCTTGCCACGTTACCGAAACCAATAAAACCATTGACATTCACAGCAGCAACTTCATCCAAATAATACAAACAAAAATGCAAAACTTTTTTCACTTTATTTATCTCTGCATCTTGTGACAACTTCAACTAGATGGGCTTTCGTGTGGGATGTGTGGGTGAGGTGAGGAGATAGACCAACAGAGCAGAAGGAGGAAGAAAGGGGAGATGGAGCGGATTGTATGATTGTATGTGATCGTGAGTGGTAGCTGTGTGGGGTGTAAGAGGTATGATACGATATGGCATTTATAAGGCGCCTCTACACAAGTGTTTCAAGGCGTGGCGAGGCGAGGGACGGGAACAGAGGGAAGACAGAGACCACGATCTTAGATCTTACTAGGCCAGATGACATTGAGATTGCGCAGTGCAGGGGAGGTGGGGGAAGGGGAAAAGTGTGAGGGGGAAGAAGGAGGGGAAGTGCAGTACATAGGATAAGCAGTAAATAAATAGAAAAAATAAATAAGAAGTGCGGCCAGCTGGTGGCAGGTGCAAGGGTAAGTGCAGACATCAGGTTTCAAGTGCTGGCAGGGGGCTGTAGGTATACAGAACCAGCCCGAGAGTGCAAGGGTTGCCAGGGGAGCAGTGCAGGTGTGCAACTGGTGGGGAGGGGACCTGGGCCCAGGAACAGAGGGTGGCCAGGTGCCCAGTGCAGTTTAAGTTTCAGCCAGGATTTCCGCAGGGGAGAGGAGGAGAGCAAGCAGAGGCAGAGAGGAAGGTCTTGAGGTGCTTCCGGAACCACAGATGTTTCTCCTCAATTTTCAGAGAGGCATGGAGGCTGTTCCAGAGGGAGGCCCCAGCCGAAGAAAGAGATCTACCACCAACTCGTTGCTTGGAGAAGCATCTGACCCTCAGGGAGTTGGAGGTGGATGAGCAAAGAGCTCGAAAAGGAAGATATTTAGGAAGAGAGTGTTGAAGTTATTGAGGCCCCAGACCCCAGAAGGCCTTGTGGGCAATGCAGAGAGTTTGGGACGTAATCCTTGCAGCCACTGGGAGCCAGTGCATAGATTTCAGTCCCGGAGAGATACGATCCCTGGGCTTGAGGCCAAGGACAAGTCTCGCAGTTCTGTTTTGGATGAGTTGCAGAGGGCGGAGAAGAGAAAGAGGCTGTTGCAGTAGTCCAGCCTAGAGAGAACCAGAGCTCTGGAGACAGTGAGCTTCTGGGTGAAAGTGAGGAAAGGAAGAATACCTCTGAGGAGGTGCAGCTGGTAGTGTGACTTCTTAGAGATGTCAGAGATGTGAGGAGAGAATGAGAGTGTGGAGTCGAAGATGAGCCAGAGGTTTTTAGCAACACAGGTGGGAGCAGGAAGAGGGCCAAGAGAGGCCGGCCAGAGAGAGACAGGAAAGGAGGGAGCGGGAGAGCAGATGAGGAGAATCTCAGTCTTACTGGCAAATAAGGCAGAGATTATTGGCGGCACACCACTCCTGGATAGCAGACAGTTAGAGATGAGAGAAGGAAAAGTGGTGGCTAAGGGGAGCCTGAAAATGAGCTGATTGTCATCCGCATAGCACTGAAAGTTGGGGCAGACAGCGGCAATGCGGTGGAAAGAAGTGCCAGGTATTGGTTGAACAGCCAGGGAGAGAGGTTAGACCCCTTGGGAACACCACAGGTAGAGATAGAGATAGAGGAGTGGAAGGGCCCCAAGTTGGACCTGGGCGGTAGGTGGTGGAAGGGAGAGTGAGCGAATAAGAAGATTAGATAGAGGGAAACCGAGTGTGAAAGTGGTGCGACAGGTAAAGGGAGAGTGGTGACTGAGTGGTAGAGTGAAGGGAGTGACAAGAGTTGTAGAGGGGATGGTTGCAGGGTAGGGAAAGTAGTAGGGGGAGGAAGGATGTGTTAAAGATAGGCGGGAGTCATAAAGAACTTCAATGGGTTGCCATGGACAATCACTATTTGACCTCAGCAACAGGTTCCGAGTGGTTATGGGTGCCTAGAGATAAATTATTGTGGCAGTTAAGGCACCACCCGATACTGGGGATCATTTGGGAAATATGGAAGGAAAAGAGTGACATGCGGAAAGTTACTTCATGACCGTCCCCCTTGAGTCATCTATGGGCCCCGGTGTCAGGGAAAACATTCCCAATTTGTATAGATTCCAGTCCTGGTTCGAAGCTGGACTGGAGACAGTGGGTCAGCTTTGGAAGAACGGGTCCTTTATCACAATTTCGGAACTCAGTGAGATCCTCAGGTTGGGCCTCCTGCCTGTTTTCCAGTTTTTGGAGAGTAAGGGAGTTCTGACAAAGGAGGGATGGAAAGATAATGCAGGTAGGGAACTTACCCCCTTTGAGAACCTCTTGAGCTCCGGAACAGAAATGAAAGGATTAATATCCGCCATGTATAGGGAACTGATAGAAGCGGGAAAGGGATCCACGTTGCCTCTGAAGAATAGATGGGAGAAAGATTTGGGTGAAGAAGTTGATCCGTCCATGTGGAGTAGAATGTGCAGGGCTGCCCCTAAGGTTTCCATATCTAGCCAATACAAACTTCATGCGATCAAACTGCTACACAGGAGGCAATATGACCCCCTCAGGATCTCTAGAATGTTTCAGTCACTGAGTCCACTTTGCTGGTGTAAATGTGGTGGAATAGCTGATTATTGGCACATGTGGTGGGGCTGCCCCAGGATCAAGGTATATTGGGACGAAGTCCTGGGATGGATCAAAGATCTTGATGGCATTCAGAGGTCTGCAGGCCCTTTTCTGATTCTCTTTGGGTTTGAGCAATGTGAAGACGAAAGGAATAGGATCAATGATCTGGCAGCTCACCTCCTGTTAGCAGCCTGAGCCACTCTGGTTATGAAATGGAAGGCTGAGAACATACCAAGCAAGGGTGAATGGACTAATGTGGCATTGAATATTTGTGGTATGGAGAAAATAACTTCTAACCTGCATGCAAAATCTGCACAAGGTGACCTACTTTGGGGAGACTTTGTTCCTAAGTATATGGCATATTAGAGCGCAGACTCAATTTAAAAGGTTGCACCTATCCACCTGAGGAGAATATTCTGATCTGTTACATTGGAAAGTACATATTTGATGGCCCCGAGGACCTCACACAGAGACAGCCTATCTCAATGCGATTGCTATATACATTACACACCAATCGAGTCATTTTTTTTATAAGCGCATTAGCTATTGAGCAAAAAGAGACTGTGCTGGGGAGGGTGGCGGCGGGGGGGGGGGGTAAAAACTTAGTTTGAATAAAGGGTACTATTTCTTTTCTTTTTCTTTTGTGTTTTTTGCTTTAATTGTACGTATTTCATTCTGTTTGATCCTGAACACTGTTTTGTAATGCTTTGCTCTATACTTTTGAAAATTCTAATAAATTCAAAAAAAAAAAAAAAGATAGGCAGGAGAGGAGTATGGGAAGATCAGAGAGACATGAGGGGAGAGGTGGAATGAGAGAGAGAAAAGGGGTAGAGGGGAAGAAAGAGGAGACGGGGTGTCAAGGAAGGAAGGTGTGAGAGCTCAGAGTCCAAGGTGGGAGAGTAGGAGGGAGAAAGATGAGAGAGGAAGTAGGAGTAGTCAATGGTGAAGGATCATGGGCGTCGTAGACCAAAACTTCGGGAGAGTCGCAGGTTGCAGACTCTGCTTTAGAAACTCCTCCTTGCTCACATCCATGACTTTGACTACCACCCACCTTCACTTAGCCCATTTTGCTCACTCTTCTGGTCTTATTTTCCTGGTCTTTCTTTATCACAAAAATAAGTTAGAAAGATTTTGCACTTTACAACCTCTATGTGTAAAGCAGAAAATGTGTTAGTTTTTTTCTTATATAATTCCAAACGGTTTCAACAATCGTTACCTGTTAGGGCTCTCCGAACATTACTGGCTACATGACCTTTGGACACCCCACCCCCTTTCCCTGGATTTCAGCCTCTTCACACATGAGGAGGTTGCCTGAAATCGGCAAAACATAAATGTGGTCATAGAAGGACAAAGCTCATTTTAAGCATCTCAACGCGATGAACAAAACTTAAGGTCCTCTAGGACGCACCGTTTCTGAGATATTTGCACCACAATACGCTGCACCGCGTCAGGTCGAGACGACAGGTGGGAAGAGAAGGAACACACAGGAGGTCCAAGTATGCTGCAGCATGCCAACTCTCGCCTCCCCTTGACGGCTGCTCCAGGGTATGTCAGCCAGCCACACGTGCCCATTCCCAATGCAGTTTACTTCAGAGTGCAAAGCACATCAAGTGATAAGCGACTCAGAACAGCGACCTACAGGATCATTGATTTTCAGCAATTGTAGAGTGTTCTGTGAGTCTACAGAACCCGTGAAGAGTTCTGATACTTTTTGTTAGCACCTATCTATAATAAACTTCCAAAATTATGCATTTTCCTTTTAATGTTTGGTATATTGTGGCAACTGGAATACTTTGCTGCCAGCGAGATTTGTTTTTTTAAATTTTGGGGCAAACTGTGAGCAAGTAGATTGCTCTGCATTAAGGAATGATGTGTTTGAATTATATGATATTGTATAGTGAGACAGTTATTGCTCTGTACTAATTACTGAAGTATTTCTTTGGGAAATTAATATTGTACTTCCATAGCTTCATGTGCACTAACAAAAAGATAGCAATCCATATTTTTTATAAAATGCATTCCATTCAGGAAGAACTGGTCAAAAAGTGCATTAAAATACACAGTTTACTCCAATTTATAGAAATAATAATGGGGTGGGGAGTGGCTAACTTTCCATGACAAGGGTTTCTTTCAAGTGCAAAGCATATTTCCTCAGGAACGTCATTAAGGGTTCACCAGGGGTCGCAACTGCGACCTCTGGGGTCTCCCATACTACACCTGTGGTCTACATTGACACCCCTAAATAAAAAATATCAATTTTCTTTTAATTATTTTTTTTTTAAATCAATCTCCTGGGCTGTGCCCAGCACCATGAGGCTTGTTGCTTCTGGAGTGGCTGGCTTTCTTGTTCAGGCCTCAAAAAAATAAAAAAATAAAACGGGTTCCACAAGGCTAACACTTTCAGCAGTGACCCTAAATAAGAAAGAATAGGAATACCAAATAATGTGTCTTTCTGGAATTCTTTACAATAATTGCTAAACTCATTAAAGGTTTATTTCAGGCACACTTCAGGGGGCGAGTCACTGATTTAGTCTCTTCTTAAACACCTCAACTCAGCCTTTCATCCTTCTGAGGTTGATAAATGAGTACCAACACATGTTGGGTGATGTATGTATATTTTTCTATATAAAGCGCTTAAGTGTAAGTGCTATACAATAACACATCATTATCATTTGGTCATGGACGTCTACTTGCATTCACAGTAATTTTGTAATATGGGCCTATACACACTGATCTTAATGATGCATATGGCGATCCATTCTTGTATGAAATGTATATCACATTATAGTGACATCGTAACCATATTTGTAGGAACGATACTATGTGATGCCACTTCCTGTCTTGTCAAGGGGTGAAAGGTTGTGTTCCATCGCTTCCTGCAATATCACCTGCAGGAGGGGCCAAATGACAATACTTCCTGTGATGTCATCAGAGGTCAAGGGTCATGTGATGTCACTCCGCTACCCCTGACATTTGGGTGAAATAACGTCCCTGTATTTTCGGCCACACCCTCATCCTCTCTTGAAGTCACCTGCCACTCCCACAAAACCACCAGTGGGAATGTGAGCCACAGAATAAAAGATGGTGGCACTGTGGGCAGCAAGGCTGGCGGGAGGAACAAGCAGCGAGAAGGGCTTCACTGGAATGTTTACAAGCAGCGGGCAGTAACAGCAGTGCCCTCCCCAAAGCATCCTGGGCCCAGGCACTTATTAGATTCTTATTTTAGGAATGATGCACTGGCTGCACCAGTGAATGCAGGTATGGTCATGAATAGAAGTCGGGGTTTCGCTTTTATTTTTTTGCCAAACCCAGAGCGGCGCTTATTATTCTGGGATTTCCTACCAACACCCCAGGTTTTGCATGTGCCTCTACCCCCATCCCACTTACATCCCACACCTGCCCTCTTTTCTTACAGGACCACGTACAGCGAGGCATCAAAATGGCAGAAGGGTGCTATACAAGACCATCTTACATTACATTAGATATGTCCATCCTCTTGTTCTAAATAGGACAATTTGCCAAGGATTCTGATATCATTATTGCAGTTTGTAAATGTATATTTTATCAGTTAGGGAAACGGTTTATGGCATTGGAGAAAGGGGAGAGTGGGGCGATGGCCAGGATGGCATGAGTCCAGAAGAACATTGACCCTTCCTTTGAGCACAAATATGATGCTTTGAGTGGCTGCTGTAGCTGTTTTCAGACACTGGTTTACTTGCCATTCGCTTATTTATCACCCCATTGTCTCCTCTGTTTTGTGTGATCCTTTTCCTGTCCTCTGCAGTCCCTTCATCTGCTCCAAAAGCTACAATCCAGGCCTCTGTGAGCTCTATACGTGCTGGGGAGAACTTTGTTGTGACCTGCGTCGTTCTTGGTGAGCCAGAAATAAGCGTCGACTTTGCCTGGGAGTACCCAGGGCAAAAGGTAAGTGCCCTCTCTAGGAGCATCGAGTGGGGTTGTGCTCCCAGCTTAAGCATATCTATAACCAGGAGTTGTGTGGGGGTTTCATCTGTGAGAAATTAGGGCACAAGGGGCATATGCTCTACTCATGTGAGTACCCAGGACCGCAGGTAGGTGTCATTTCATCTGCGAGCATCCAGAACAATGGTGCTTATGCTCTAACTGTGAGTTCATCTGGGACTCTGGGTGAATGTGAACTGCCACCTGTGAGTATTCAGGACATCTGGTATATGTGGATAAAACACAATAGGCCTGTCTGGTTGCAATTTGAGAAGTAAAGGACGGTTCAGCTAAGAGGATCCAGAATAACAAGTGTGTGCTGTCCATCCCTTGTCTACTTTGAGGATTGGAGCTCTGAGCACTGGGCCACCCCTTGTACAGATTTTCTCTTCTATTGGAGGTGCTTGTGTGACGACATGACTACTGATATGGGAGAAAAGGAATGAGTAGTGGCTAAAGCGCCTATTCAACCCCACATTACTAAAACAGCAGTAATCCCAACCATAAAGGTGGAACAGGCATAGCCCGAGAGGTATACCTCCTCTACCTCTTTGGTAATATGGGCAAAGGGAAGTCTATACTCTTCGGTGAGGATTTCGAGGTGGTACAGATGCAACACAAACAACAATAGTATGGTGGTACCAAAATAAAAGAATATCCAAAGAAGGCTGCATAAAAATAGGAACTCTAATAAAACGAATAATGGACACAACTAATTACAAACACTAAAATCCACCTCTGCAAAGGGAAACATGGGAGAATGCAGACTTTGGAATGCAGGAGCACTCTGGGTTTCAGGAGAGGGGGGCAGACAGGCAATAATCTCAGCAGAAAATGTTCAATTTCAATGAAGATGCCCTTGAAAAGGTAGAGAGCGGGGTCTTACAAGTCACAAGGACCCTAAAAGGCAGGCCAGGGTGCTAGGGCCACTTAAAGTACGTTTAGTTCTTGGTTTAGTTCTTGTTCTGGGGCTCAGGAGCATTGAGCAAGGCTCCTAGAAGATTCCTTAGGTGGTGATTCAGCGTTGGATTGATGAGCTGGTCGACTTGGTCCAACATTTGGTGCGATCCGAGTGGCAATGGAACAAAGACACATGTGACATGCAGGCTATTTCAGGGGTTGGTGTAGCTCACAAGCGAATCACAGCTGTTCCTTAACTTCTAGGATGCTGGGAGACCAGTTCAGGGGCTCCAAGGGAAAGGTGAGTGCTTCCTTTGGCGCTTCCCA
Organism: Ambystoma mexicanum; assembly: GCF_040938575.1. Taxonomy (NCBI): domain Eukaryota; kingdom Metazoa; phylum Chordata; class Amphibia; order Caudata; family Ambystomatidae; genus Ambystoma; species Ambystoma mexicanum. The sequence goes on along the minus strand of NC_090926.1, from coordinate 375,243,357 downwards.
AATAGAACGTCCTCAAGACCAGTGCCACACTTGCACTAGGCCTTGTCAGGACAGCAGTTTAACCCCAAATGTACCTTTGGGATGGGTTTGGAGAAGAGTTTTTCCCTGCAATAGAGCCTTCTGTCTTCATCTCTACGACAGAGAACTTTGGAATCCTCAATAGAGTTTCAGGTGGATCTTTTTTGTCTTGAAGTTCAAAGATGAATCCACTAAGGGGAGGGTTTCCATTTCTTATATATACAAAATGCCCCAGCACATTGGTTGCTAAGAGACTTGCCTGCTGCAACTATTGTCCTTTGTCTTCTGATGTCATACCAAGAACGCTCTGTTGGCAAGAAATGGGGACAGGGCAAGGTGTTCTCGGAGCCGCAGAAAATTCCAGGATGGTGGAGCCTCTCTCTATGCTCAGCCTTTCCTCTGCCTTACTCTATTTCTACCCCCTTCCTCTTTCTGTCTGTCTACTTCAAAAAAGGACTCCAGTAATCAGCACCCTGGTGTGAGAGGGCCATTGCCATGACAGGACTAACTTTAAAGCACCTGTTCCAAGGAGACTTACCTGAGGGGCGCGGTGCCCTGTAGGAAGGTGTAAAATTTTGTCAGGGGAATAAAAAAAAGGTGGCTTCTTGGACAGGGTCCCACATGGCTGCTGTGGGTAGACGCAGGCCAGAACGCTAAGTCTCACCAAGCCCTCTGACGACTGAATCACCTCACTAAGCTGACATCCAAATGTTTGTTGCTTTATGATTGTGTAAGCTCAATAGCCACTGTGTCATAACTATACATAACTTGTTTTTAGAGCTCAACATGCCACCAAGTGGCTGGAGTACACCATTATCATGTGATGAACCAGAGGTGCAGGTGATTAAAAAGCCACCTTTGCATGTTGGAACTTTGTGCTCCAGCAGAGGTTGTGACCTTTGAGTCTGCCACTGGCAGCAGGGCACTTGACTGAGATGCCAGGAGACAGTCACAGCAAAGGTACACGAGTGCACTGTGTTTTTGACATGGAACCTTATGAAAGGGGGTGTCTGAGTAGCAGGCCTCCCTTTTAGAAACAGAATAAATTGTATCATTTTATTGCTAAATATGACAAAAACATGGGTTATTTACGCTACAGAGATGGCATGCCAACAAACCTTGATAACCATGTTCTGCGGCTGTATCTTCCCTGGTAACCGCCACAGCCTATTCCCACCTGGTGCATCTGGTCATGCCGCCTTGCATATTGATGCACTGGTATCTGGTGCTTCTTCCATGAAGCAGAACAATGCAGCCAATCTTTTAGGAACATCCAGCCCCCTCTTTCTTTATCTTACTTTGGGGAGCATACCAGCACACATGGAGGAACAAGAGGTGCCTTAGCCTGATGCATTTAAAACGTGGCATGATTGATACATTTTTTCACAAAAGCAATGGGTTCAAAACCAGTATAACATTGGAATGTAATTGTACGCAAAAATGACCGTTCAGCAATTAATGGCAACGATGCCCTCCATTTGAATTGCAGTTTATAAAAATAGATTTTTCTATCATCTAAGAATACATACCTGTCACCATTGATGCAATCTCTACTTTGGGTTACATGGATAAGATTTGTTTTTTATGTAGAGCTTCATGCCAGACTCCTGCCTTTAAGCACTGAAATAATTGTTCTTTCTACTACCCAATATAATGCAATGCAATTAATGGACCTCAGTTGGATGAAAGGTTGATTCAGCTTGACCAGGACTCAAATCCTGCTCTGCAAGTTGCAGACAGGCATGCTATGTTATGTTTTATGCTTTTATACTGCACCCAATCAGCACCCTGAGAAGAGCACTCAACACTCTGAGCCATCTCACCCTCTTTACTTCCAAACAATAGGACCTTGTGGCTTATTCCCATATCCTGCAAAGGGATGACTGGACCATGATGCAGTGTTGCCATTATGGATTCAAGGTCAGGCACCCTGTGGCTCTGCAGAAGTCTTGACTTACGAATCCCATGATCCCTCACCATTGACTATGCCGGCTGTGGTTGATGTGCATGTGGGGTCAAACATATGCAGAGCCGCATGCTTCTACCCATGATACGCCACTCTATGACACTATGCAACATCTGAGCTTAATGAGATGACGTCATTTCCTGATCCCTGCTCTGCCTCTCCTCTCCCCTCCTAGATTGGCCGCCCCCCTTACGTCCGGGAGAGCACAAACCTAGTGCGCCGTGGAGGACAGCTGCTACAGGAGTCGGAGAGCAGCCTGAACGTGGACGGAGCCCGAGCTGTGGATGAGGGGACGTATACCTGCCGTGCCCAGAACCTCCAAGGCACCACCACTGTATCCACCCGTGTCAGCGTATTGCCCCCCGCTGATGCCACACCACCCCGCAGGCCTGCCCGCGCTGGGTAACGGGTCAGGCCTAGGGTAATGTGGATCATGGGCAAACTGCTGTAGCAACAAGAAACCAGGGCAAGCAAAGGAGTTTATGGTCCTACAGGCGAAGTGCCATAGGGTGGCTCAAGTAGTGATAAGAGGCCCCAGTAACTCTTTGGGGAATCTGGGGGTGCTTTTCCTGGAACTGCCTTGCTGTAAAACTGCCCTACAAAGAACTCTTGCCCCTTTTCTCGTAGGAATTGCGCCCCACTGTCCACTCATGATAGACCCATGTGGTAATTTGTCCAAAATACACAAACTGAGAAGAATACCAACTTCCCACTCTCCTCACCAACACAAAAAGGAATAAAAATACCTGCGGAGAAAATGCTGGCTCTGGTGTCATAGCAGGTTAATATAAGTTCCATAAACCTCCGCCATACCATTACAGTACGTGGCCACAAGCATGCAGGACAGGAAACAGTTGCTACCTCTCGACTAAACCCTCCTCCCCCTTTCTGGCAACATAGGCAACTCTGCTACCACAAGGTTCGTACCCTAAGATTTCTGCAGGTCTTATCCTATTTGTGATTCGCTGGCAGAGGGATACTTTTACATTTGTTGCCATTTACACTGTCCACATATATGCTTAGGTGGCCCGGCATCTCTCCTATAAACCGTACGTAAAAAGAAGTAGTTGATCAAAATATGCAAATGATCAATGTCCCTTCGGCTACAGTTGGACTGATCAGACCAGTTCAGCGGATTAATGCACCTGCTGTAGAGCTATGACAGTTGTAGGCGTTTACTTTGAATCCCACAGAAAGTGACAGCCTCGCATCCTTTTGAGCACAACGAAAGGACTGCAGTTGATGTGGGCAGCAGCATACTTGGCATTCATGGAACTACAGAGCCAGGTGTCTGTCATCAGACACCATGCAACACATTGTTCATTCACACATTTACGGTGTGAACTCAATGTTCTGCATTTATAGATCTGAGGCTGCATGTCATTATTTCAGTTTTAAAAATGCCTTTTTGAAATTGTACTTGAGAAACAATAAAAAAAAGTATGAATAAACAATGATAACATTTTCCATTGGCTGTGGTTTGTTGGTTATTTGTGTTGCTTCTTTGAGGGCTGAGATGGGGTGGGGGCCATGACATTCATGTAATAAAGGCTTATGGAGGAGTTAATGCAGAGGCCCCATGTTTTAATAAAATGAATGGGGGTACTAAGTAGCATAAGATATCAGATGAGTGATGTTAGAGGAAGGGACCTCACAGCAAGGCAAAGCATGTTTTCAGCCCATGGTAGTGATTGGTTTCCACCTGCTAAATGTTTGCAAAAAACTATTTCTCAGTTCCATAATTCTTAAAACTATGAATGATTCTGAGGCAAAATCCCCAAGAGTAGTGCCTGAGGAATGGACTCATTCAAACTTTGAATCACGCGAATTTCAGGTGGTTTGAACTAAGGTGGAACTTATGAAAAGTTTGAAACACACGTTTGAAACGTTGGTGTGGGGGGCTATCTAAAGAGCCAAGTGGTTGGCCTTCTTGCATTCTTGTGCATCATTCACAGAGGTAGGCTCTGAACGTTTGGGAACGTAAACATACAGTAGTTAAGTGGGTGCAACGGCTGGGAGAGGTGCTGACAGTGTGGAGGTTTGGAATTACAGTTTTTAAAAAGGATACTAGCATATTTGTTGATACCGTTTGATTCTGCTGCATGTCACATTCATTTAACTACACAAGTTGCATCAGTGTAAGCGCGCCACCATGCCTGGGGGGGCGCGTGATGCCTTCCAAAAGAAAAGAAAACGAGTAACGCTTTTTTTTTTTTTTTTTTTTTTTTTGGCCGCACTGAACTGAGCATGTGCAATGGGGAGCCACTGGCTCCCATGCACATGCTCAGCCAGTGCGATGTGGTGGGGGCGTGGCCATGGAAACAGGAAATAAACGCAGCCTGGACGCGCGCTTTCCTGCATTTGGATTGCGCGTCCAGGCTGCGTTGTGGTGTCCTGTGTTCCCTGTTGTTGTTGTTGCTGCTGCCGCCGCCGCCGACGAGTCCGAGGTAAGTGACTCGTTCCGCTTTATGTTTAACACGGCTCCCCCGTGGCAATCTGCCATGGGGGAGCCGCGTTATTAATGCAGCACCGGTCCCCCTGCGCCCCTCTCTCCCTGCATCCCCCACATTGGGGGGCATGCATGGGGGAGAGGAGGCGAGCGGGGGACCGGAACTGCTCTGTTGGTGTTTTTTTTTTACAACGCTGCTCCCCCATGGCAGATTGCTGGAGCCCAGCAATCTGCCATGGGGGAGCCGCGTTGTTAATGCAGCACCGTTCCTCTGCGCCCCTCTCTCCCTGCATCCCCCACATTGGGGGGCATGCATGGAGGAGAGGAGGCGAGCGGGGGACCGGAACTGCTCTGCTGGTGTTTTTTTTTACAACGCGGCTCCCCCATGGCAGATTGCTGGAGCCCAGCAATCTGCCATGGGGGAGCCGCGTTGTTAATGCAGCACCGGTCCTGCTTCATTTGCCATGGTTGTGTTTCCAGTCATCCATTGGATCCCTAGCTTGCGCAATGCTCCTCGTTCTGGAAAAAATGTGTTGGTTAAACCAGGGCTCTCAACCTTCACCCGCCAATAGCGAGTGATCATGGAGAGTATATATATGGTGTGCATTTGGCGAATTGAAGTGGTGAGTGACTTCTCATGCCTGGTAGTAACTTGCAGCTTGAAATTTATTTCTCTGGATATGAAGTCAGGTTCGTTTTCAGTGTTGGTCCTGTTTGACAGATGATTTACTGACTTTTGGAGAATGTTTTTCAACTTTTGGTGGTACCTTTTTTCTTTCCCAATTCTGAGGTTGATACTCCTTTCGGCAAAGCCTCTCCTACAAACTGATGGCACTTGGCCATAACTAAGGTTCTTGGCTCTAGGGAAAATCCCCAAATGGTATGTAATACCACATCTGTCACTACTGCAAATTCAACTACTACACTAAGCTCATTTCCTTTCTCCTCCCCTAAACGCAAGCTATCTATGGACCCCTAGTCAATGCTTGCCCTCCTCGTTCCTGCTCAGATTGCGCTACCGTTCCATTTTTCCCAAAACTGAGAGCTCCGCCATCCACCACCACCACCCCTTGCCGGTATGGATTTCACAAGGCCCCATTTTCTTCATGCCGTATGCCACCTCTCACTGCAAACCCATCTCCTTTGGATTCTCATATCCTGTATTTGTGGGTAAAGCTCCAATCTGCTTTTAGTTGCCTGACCTCCCCACAAAGCTGTCCTCTTGCACTACTAACTGCCCATCTGATTTCTATCACTGTATGGCGCTGCATTGCTTGATGCCACATCACGGGTGACCGGGGGGACGGGACATACGCATCATCATACGCATCATCAAGGGCAAGCCTTTCCTAGCTGACGTAGGAGCCCATCTCCCAATACAACTCCAGGAGGAACTAATGGAGCTCCAAAGTGACCGCCTAGTAGAGAGCCAATTCAGAAAATTGTCTTTGGGTGCATTTTGGCAACATGTGTCTGCAGAGTATCCAACTTTATCGAAATGTGCAGTCAATGTACTTTTACCTTTCAGCACCTCATACCTGTGCGAAATTGGGTTCTCTGCACTTGCAGCCCTAAAGACAAAATATCGGTCAAAGCTGGAGGTGGAAGAAAGCCTGCGGTTGGCTATTGGAAAAATTGAACCCAATATTGACAGGCTGGCTGGTGAAAGGCAGGCCCACCCTTCACACTAGTTCTCCAGTATGCCACTGTCCAACTTGCAAGTGACAGCATTGACAGTACGTTGTTGTACTTCAGAAACAAATTGTTACAGCACTTGCATAGCAAATGTTACTACAGGACAGCAATATTGGGTGTGTTCGTTTGTGTGAAATAAATACCCAACACTATTTTTAGTCGAGTCCTCTGTATTATAGCAAAATAATCGGAATGCTTTGTTCACAAATATTTGTCCTCATCTGATTTGAATCATTGCAAGCAATGATTTTGAAACAACGTGGTGTGTGGCATGCACTCCTTCGTTGGGGGCACCATTATACTCCAGCGCGCGATAACCGTTCGCAACCGAGTAACATTTTGGAGTACATGTGTATAGGGGGGGCCTGGGCCGGAGAAATTTTTCTTAGGGGGGGCTCGGGGTCAAAAAGTTTGAAGACCACTGGTGTAGGCTGAGATTGAAATCAGCTGGGGGGCCTGAACTGTGGGATACACACACAAGACTTTAGATTTTGTGTGAGACTTATTGGGGTCTGGAGAAAATCACACCGACACCTGGCAGGATAACGTGACATACTTTCTAAGAGTGAAGACATATACGTCATCTAGAAGTGAGTGAACGCAAGGCGCCCATGCCCTAGGGTGCCACTCTGGTTCAGGGAGGGGCGGAGAATCTCTTAGCGCAGTTTGTGCAATTGTGTTGACACAATGACGTGACACTTGTGGTGGGGGAAAGTTCTAGACATTCCTCCACCTCATTGAGGTATCAGACCACTATCAGTTGCCATCTCTTGAATTGAGTGAACTGCACAGATGCCCCTGAGTGACAACCGGGTACAGGGAGGAGCAGAAAATCCCTCGGCGCCCCTTGAGCTATTGTTGCTATGCTCACGTGACACTTGTGAGGAAGTTACAAACTTTCAGGGAGGCAGAAGATGACAAGCTGCCACTGTCCATCTTGAAGTGAATGAAGGGCGCACATGCCCTTTCGTTGCACTCTGGTGCAGGGAGGAGGAGAGAATTCCTGAGTGCAGCTTGGGCTATTGTTTGGACATCCTGGCTTGACAGTTGTTGTGGGTGAACGCTACAGATGTTCACAGAGGCAGGGGATACATATCCGTGTCCATCTCTTCAACTGAAAGAACTTCAGAAGTATCCTTGGGTTAAACTCTGGTGTGGGGGGATCAGTGACTACCTCAGTGTACGTTGTGCTATCATTGATGTGCTCGCCGCATACCTGTGGTGGGAGGAAATTACAGACATCTAGGGAGGTAGGAGTTGTCCATCAGTGTATGTCTGTTGAAGTGAGTGAATGGCACATGTGCCAACACTATGAATGGGGTTCTGAAACAATCTAGAGGCAGGGGCAGACGTGCTGCTCGTAGTCTCTTTGCACAGTCTGCAGTTGTAGAATATCACAAGGACATATGGAGGTCTCATAAACCCAACATTCCATCCCCACATTCGAACCGATTCGAGATTCTTCAATCCCATAGGCGACTACGGGCTTGAGGCATGTCGAATCGGCTGCAGCAATTAACGCTACTTAAAATTTCAGGATAGCAGTGACTTTAATAGGTCACCCTGAATCAAGTAGAGACCTATGAGTTTGAAGATTCTTAAATCCGACACAGCCACATCACTAAACAAAGTGTACTACCCACAGTGTAAATGCTGAAGCGGGTTCGAAATGCTCCAAACCAATTTATGGTTTGTAATGTTCTCTTTGTCATGAGTACCAATTTCGATTGGGTAATAATAATGTATGTAAATATGTGCTATGTAAACCGCTGTGGATTAAAGCCCTATATAAAAATTTAATTATCATGAACTTTCCGGTCTCTCAAGTAAGTTGCAGGCAAGTTATTTTTTTTTAGTTTAACAGATCAAGTTGCAGTAACTATATACATCGACCCACCAGTGCCCACCACCCAGGTAACTGATCCCAACGGTCGTGGGTGGAACACTCAAGGGACACGTTCCAGATGCCCTTACAAACACTATGACAACAATACAGTCAGGCACACATGCATAGGTACAGGCAGCTAGGGTGGCACGTAGTGCTATTGAATTGAGGAGTTTCTAGTCGGGTCGAAATTCGAGCTATATGACTCGATTCCACAGAACAACCTGCGGTACATCGGAGAGACACTTTGAATCATTGAAAACCCACAAAATGTTATACAAAAAGTTTGCCCTGCACTACCTAAGAGTAGACATTCACTCCCACAAAGGGTGTTTCCTTGTCAAACACTGCTGTTCCCAGGTCAAATGAAAAGCAAATCCTGGAAAACAAACAATGTATTGAACCAATCATTACAGGCAACCTCCAGAATAGCACAAGAGCTTCTTGTTAGAATCTCACAGGCTCATCATGCCCATTATGTTAATGTTAATGTTAAAGGTCATTTGTACCGCGCACTATCACCACCGGAGTGGTCCCCTGGCGCTATGGCGGCTCTGAAAGAGGGGGGGAGGGTGGGTTAGTGGGTGGAGGCTGGAAAAGTGCAAGATTGCAGTGATGTGCTGTTGGCAGCCTCAGCCCGGTGGTTCCGTCGGCTGGGCCTGGGGTGTGTATGCGGCCGGTAGTCGTCGTGTGCTGATGTGCGAGTCTATGTGTTTTTTTGTTTTGTTGTTGCAGTGTAGGGAAGTTTGTGCGGTTTGCTGCGCTAGAGGTTTGTGGTTGTGTTTGGTTTGAAGTTTGAGAGGTGTATGCAGAGAAGGAATTTGTTAATGGTATTCGTTAGTCATCTCTATCCTGGACTGAACCGGTTGGGCTCGTGTAATCTTACCCGACGGGATGCTTGTACACCCTGAGCCTCAGGAGGTACGTGCCCGTTTTTTCCATTCGAGGCCGTTTGAGGATCTAGCTGTCCCCTCCGCCCGCTCCCTTAATAACCTTGCATGCTCCTCACCCCCTCCACATGACTAGCGCCATTGCTAGTGTCCATACACCCGGTTGTGTGGTGATTGGTGGTATCTTGTCCGTTCCACAGCCTCGTGGAACCTAGTTGTGGCTGTACGGGCGGTGGGGGATGGTAAGGGTTGGCTGGAGTAGTTGTATCCGTTTCTCTGGGTCTCGCGGGTGGACCCCTGTGTCCAGCGTCAGCTCTACTGGTGCCCAGGGTACTTCTGTCGGTTCTAGGGGTTTGTCAATGTCCTTTTTTGATGAGTCGTTTGTCTTATTGTTGTTTCGGTTTTAGTCTCCGGTGTTGAAGAGGCAGGTTTTTAGTAATTTTCTGAATTTAAGGTGGTCTTTGGTGTTCCTTATTACTTTTGGGATGTTGTTCCAGGTTTTCGCGGCTAAGTGGTAGAAAGCGGTGCCTCCGAGTTTCTTCTTGATGTAAGGTTTTTGTTCCAGTCGGATTTCGTTGGTTGACCTGAGCGGTCTCGTTGGCTTGTAGATTGTTATTTTTTTTTGTAGGAATTCTGCTCCTTGTCCGCTGATTGCCCTGTGCGTTATGCACATTGTCTTGAAGATGATACACTGTTTTACTGGGAGCCAGTGTAGTGTTTTTAGGGCCGGGGTGATGTGGTCTCTTCTGGATAGTTTGAGGAGTAGTCTGGCTGCAGTGTTTTGGATCCGTTGTAGCTTCTTCAGTAGGTATTCCGGTATACCGAGGTAGAGGCTGTTTGCATAGTCGATACTTGACATGATGAGGCCGACGATGGTGAGTGTTTTGTGTATGAAGGAGAGGAAAGGTAGTATTTTTCTTGCCGTGTGGAGGAGGAAGAAGCATTTCTTGACTGTTGCGTTTATTTGCGGTTCTAAGGTTAGGGTGTTGTCCATCAGGACTCCCAGATTTTTTACTACCTTAGATGGTGATGGTGTAGATCCCATTTCCGTTGGCCACGGGATGGCGGTTTCCTTCTCTTGGTCTTTGGATATGATCATGATTTCGGTTTTTCCTGGGTTGATTTTCAGGTTGTTGGCATTCATCCAGTTGAAGACTTCTTTTAGACAGTCGGTTAAGTTTGAATGATCGGCTTGGGTGTCTTCGATCTTGTAGATGATTTGAGTGTCGTCTGCATAGTTGTAGCATTTGATGTTGTGTTTCTTGAAGATTCTGATTACTGGGGTTTGGTAGATGTTGAAGTACAGTGGAGATAGTGAGGATCCTTGTGGTACTCCACAGTCGTTGACTCGTGGGGTGGATTTGAAGGGTTTGATCCAGACGGTTTCAGTTCTGTCTGCTAGGAATGATTTAGTCCAGCGTAGCGCTGTGTCTGTTATGCCTATGTCTTCTAGTCTTTTGGTTAGGGTGTCATGGCTAACTGTGTCGAAGGCTGCAGAGAGGTCGAGCAGGATAAGGGCAGATGTTGTGTTGGAGTCTGCGTTTGTTTTTAGGTCATCCCAGATGGATAGTAGTGCTGTTTCTGTACCTCTTGTGGGTCTGAAGCCGACTTGAGCTTGGTCTAGCAGGTGGTGTTCTTCAACGTATTCTTGGGTTAGTTTGTATACCTAGGTTTCGAGGAGTTTGGCTGGGTAGGGGATGTTGGAGATTGGTCTGTAGTTGGAGAGGTCATCTACGTCCCCGCTTGTGTTTTTCAGAAGTGGTTTGATGTAAGCCGATTTTAAGATCCTTGGTACTGTTCCTGTTGCCAGTGATAGATTTAGAAGGTTTCTGAAGTATTCTGCTGGTGTTCCTTGTCTGAGGATTGATTTGTAGATGTCCGGGGGGCAGGGATCCATCGGTGAGCCCGCTTTCTTGCTGTGTTTTATCAGCATTGCGAATGCCTCTGCTGATATTTGAGGGTAGTTATTGAGTTTGTGCTGCGGTTCTGATTTAGGTTCGTTTGGTTGTAAGTCACTGCTGGTTGGTCTCTGTTGGATGGTTTGTCGGATGTCATTGATTTTCTTTTTGAAGTGGTCTGCAAGGTTGTTGCATAGTTTCTCCGAGGGGGTTGGGGTGTTGTCACAGCCTGGTGGGTTTCTCATTTCTTTAATGATACAGAACATTTCTTTTTGTGTGTTGGTGGCATTTGTGATTCTGTCATCATAATGCCTTCTCTTTGCCTTTTGAATTTCCTTCTTGTATGCGCGAATGTGCTTCTGGAACATTGTTTTTTTGTCTGGATTGTAATCTTTCCTCCATTCCGTTTCCATTTTTTTGTTTTCTTTTTTCATGGTGCTTAGTAGTGGGGTAAACCATTTTGCCATTGCTCTTTTTTTTGATGGTGTGAATGGTTTTTCTGGGGCCATCTTGTCGATTGTATCTGTAATCCATTTGTGTAGTATCTCCGCTTTCCCGTCTAGGTCAGCTAGGTCTAGTTCTGTTGTTGAGCGCTTGGTTAACGCCAGTTGTTCGAATAGGTTGCCTTTTTTGACGTCTTTCCAGTTTCTTTTTGTGGTGGCTGTGAGTTTGGGAGGTTGGATGTAGACTTGAGTAGGCAGAGTGATTACGAATGGGATGATGAGATGGTCACTCCACAGTATTTGTATCGGCGGTGCCATGGTGATGAGTTTTTCCTCTGCGAATATTGCGTCCAAGGTGTGTCCTGCCGAGTGAGTTGCCCCTTTTACTAGTTGTCGTAGTTTCATGGTGGCGAGTTGTTCAATCAGTGAGTTTTGGGAGTTGGCATGACTGTCTTCGAACCAGATGTTGAAATCCCCCAGTATGATTAGGTGTTCGTGGTTGATGGCTATGTTGGTTATGGCTTCTATGAAGTTGTCGACGAAGGATGCATCATAAGTTGGGGGTCTGTACACCAGGATGAATGTGATGTTGGTTTTTGGGCTAGTTGTTAGGTGTATGACCATGGACTCGCAGTTGGGGATGTTGAGTGGTTCGTCTGTTCTTATTTTCAGCTGCTCTTTAAATGCTATTGCGATGCCTCCTTCTTTTTTGTTTTTCCTGTTTATTTGAAGGCATTTAATGTTTGCTGGAAGGCAGCTTTGGAGTGTGATTTTGTAGTTGTCCAGCCAAGTTTCTGTGATGAAGAGGATGTCGATGCCGTTTTCGTCGAGTAGGTCGAAGATCTCTGTAGAGTGTTTTGACATGGATCTTGCATTTATTAGATTGCAGTGGAGTTTAGAGGTGTAGCTTGGTTTGCCTTTTTTTGTTAGGGTCGTTTTCTGATCTTGTTCAGGAGCAGGTTTCAGGTTGTCGGCGTTCTCGAGTAGTACTTCTAGGTTTAGCCCAGGGTTTTTGTTTTCATCTGGTTCGTCTTCCAGGGGACATGGTTGTGGGTTGGGGGTTCTTCTTGCTTTGGTGATGTATGGTGTTATTGCTTCAGTTGTGTGCTTGTTGTATCTGGTGGGGTTTGTCCTTCTACGTGATGTTGGTAGGTTGTTCAGTGTAGTTGGTTTTGGCGTCGCGTTGGTTCGATCTGGTGAGTAGGTCTCAGTGAGGTATGGAGTTAGGTGAAGGGATTTGTCTCTTCTTTCAGTGTTGGTCCGATCTTTGAACCTGTCTGTGGGGGTGTGTTCTGTTGTTGCGGTTCTTAGTTGAAGTTTCAGGGTGTTTGTTCTTTCTTCTCTTCTTTCCCTCTGGGTGGGTCGTTTGCGCGGCATTGTACGATTCCGAGTTGTTTTAGTCTAGTTGTTGTCTTGGTCGGGGTGTAAGGGTGGAGTTAAGGGTTGTATAGTTATATAGTTGGGTTCTAACAGTGGCTCTCTTTAGTCTCCGTCTCCCTTAGCGACAATGCAAATTTGGGCACGGCGGCCCTGCTAGGTTTGAGACACCTGTATAGTGTGGGAGTGGCCTATCAGTGCAGTTTGGAGAACAGAAAATACACTTTGGGCACGGCGGCCCAGCTAAATTTGAGACAACTGTATAGAGGGAGAGAGGCCTATCAATGCAGTTTGGGGGACAGACAATGCAATTTGGGCACGGTGGCCCTGCTAAGTTTGAGACACCTGTATAGTGGGAGAAAAGCCTATCAGTGCAGTTTGGAGAACAGACAATGCAATTTGGGCACGGCGGCCCTGCTAGGTTTGAGACACCTGTATAGTGTGGGGGTGGCCTATCAGTGCAGTTTGGAGAACAGACAATACACTTTGGGCACGGCGGCCCTGCTAAGTTTGAGACACCTGTACGGTGTGGGAGAGGCCTATCAGTGCAGTTTGGAGAACAGACAATACACTTTGGGCACGGCGGCCCAGCTAAATTTGAGACAACTGTATAGAGAGAGAGAGGCCTATCAATGCAGTTTGGAGAACAAACAATGCAATTTGGGCACGGTGGCCCTGCTAAGTTTGCGACACCTGTATAGTGGGAGAAAAGCCTATCAGTGCAGTTTGGAGAACAGGCAATGCAATTTGGGCACGGCGGCCCTTCTATCTGCCAAGTTTGAGAGACACCTGTATAGTGGGAGAGAGGCCCATCAATGCAGCTTGGAGAACAGACAATGCAATTTGGGCAAGGCGGCCTTCTATCTGCTACGTTTGAGAGACACCTGTATAGTGTGGGAGTGGCCTATCAGTGCAGTTTGGAGAACAGACAATGCAATTTGGGCACGGCGGCCCTTCTATCTGCTACGTTTGAGAGACACCTGTATAGTTGGAGAGAGGCCTATCAATGCAGTTTGGAGAACAGACAATGCAATTTGGGCACGGCGGCCCTGCTAGGTTTGAGACACCTGTACAGTGTGGGAGTGGCCTATCAGTGCAGTTTGGAGAACAGACAATACACTTTGGGCACGGCGGCCCTGCTAAGTTTGACACACCTGTATAGTGGGAGAAAAGCCTATCAGTGCAGTTTGGAGAACAGACAAAGCAGTTTGGGCACGGCGGCCCTGCTAGGTTTGAGACACCTGTACAGTGGGAGAAAAGCCTATCAGTGCAGTTTGGAGAACAGACAATGCAATTTGGACGCGGCGGCCCTGCTAGGTTTGAGACACCTGTATAGTGTGGGAGTGGCCTATCAGTGCAGTTTGGAGTACAGACAATGCAATTTGGGCACGGCGGCCCTTCTATCAGTGCAGTTTGGAGAACAGACAATGCAATTTGGGCACGGCGGCCCTTCTATCAATGCAGTTTGGAGAACAGACAATACAATTTGGGTGCGGTGGCCCTGCTAAGTTTGAGACACCTGTATAGTGGGAGAAAAGCCTATCAGTGCAGTTTGGAGAAAAGACAATGCAATTTGGGCACGGCGGCCCTTCTATCAATGCAGTTTGGAGAACAGACAATGCAATTTGGGCATGGTGGCCCTGCTAACTTTGAGACACCTGTATAGTGGGAGAAAAGCCTATCGGTGCAGTTTGGAGAACAGATAAAGCAATTTGGGCACTGCGGCCCTTCTATCAATGCAGTTTGGAGAACAGACAATGCAATATGGGCACGGCGGCCCTTCTATCAATGCAGTTTGGAGAACAGACAATGCAATTTGGGCATGGTGGCCCTGCTAACTTTGAGACACCTGTATAGTGGGAGAAGAGCCTATCAGTGCAGTTTGGAGAACAGACAATGCAATATGGGCACGGCGGCCCTTCTATCAATGCAGTTTGGAGAACAGACAATGCAATATGGGCACGGCGGCCCTTCTATCAAATGCAGTTTGGGGCAACGAGGTTAGGTATCTGGTGTAAAGCTGTACCTCTCCCAACCCCGGCCCTCCTACCTTACTGGTCCTTGTAGTCGCTGCTTGACGGCTGGCCACTGGGGTGGCTTCCCCTGCAGACACCTGCTGACACTTCCTGGAGTCGCCTCTGTTGGAGTCGCCCTTGGCCTCGGGGCCCTTAGCCGCTGGGGGCTGCCAGGCAGAGGGCTGCCCTGGGGGGACCGGTGATAAAGGCTGCAGGGACCAATGAGAACGGTGCTGGGAGAGGAAGAGAGGCGGGCTTTGGTTGGTGAAAGGCAGTGGGCGCCTGCAGCGCGGGTCGCTAGACCCTGGACCCGGAAGCCCAGTAACCAATCACGGGCAGTGGGCGGGTTGGGAGGCGGGAGGGAGCAGGGACACGCTCGGGGAGGGATGCGGGATGCGGTGGGAAGGGGGGTCTGCAGGCCAAAATGGAGGTCGGGGGCCGCAAGCACTCACCTGCCGATGATTTTTTAGGAGGCAGTGGGCGCCTGCAGCGCGGGTCGCTAGACCCTGGGCCTGGAAGCCCAGTAACCAATCACGGGCGGTGGGCGGGTTGGGAGGCGGGAGGGAGCAGGGACACGCTCGGGGAGGGATGCGGTGGGAAGGGGGGTCTGCAGGCCAAAATGGAGGTCGGGGGCCGCAAGCACTCACCTGCCGATGATTTTTTAGGAGGCAGTGGGCGCCTGCAGCGCGGGTCGCTAGACCCTGGGCCCGGAAGCCCAGTAACCAATCACGGGCGGTGGGCGGGTTGGGAGGCGGGAGGGAGCAGGGACACGCTCGGGGAGGGATGCGGGATGCGGTGGGAAGGGGGGGTCTGCAGGCCAAAATGGAGGTCGGGGTTGCAAGCACTCACCTGCCGATGATTATTTTAGGAGGCAGTGGGCGCCTGCAGCGCGGGTCGCAAGACCCTGGGCCCGGAAGCCCAGTAACCAATCACGGGCAGTGGGCGGGTTGGGAGGCGGGAGGGAGCAGGGACACGCTCGGGGAGGGATGCGGGATGCGGTGGGAAGGGGGGTCTGCAGGCCAAAATGGAGGTCGGGGGCCGCAAGCACTCACCTGCCGATGATTTTTTAGGAGGCAGTGGGCGCCTGCAGCGCGGGTCGCTAGACCCTGGGCCTGGAAGCCCAGTAACCAATCACGGGCGGTGGGCGGGTTGGGAGGCGGGAGGGAGCAGGGACACGCTCGGGGAGGGATGCGGTGGGAAGGGGGGTCTGCAGGCCAAAATGGAGGTCGGGGGCCGCAAGCACTCACCTGCCGATGATTTTTTAGGAGGCAGTGGGCGCCTGCAGCGCGGGTCGCTAGACCCTGGGCCCGGAAGCCCAGTAACCAATCACGGGGGGTGGGCGGGTTGGGAGGCGGGAGGGAGCAGGGACACGCTCGGGGAGGGATGCGGGATGCGGTGGGAAGGGGGGGTCTGCAGGCCAAAATGGAGGTCGGGGCCGCAAGCACTCACCTGCCGATGATTTTTTAGGAGGCCTGCCGATGATTTTTTAATTATCAATATATATATAATAGTACTCATGCGGCAATGACGGCACGGACACAGAGCTAGTGTCGGGTGATCTTTATTAAGTGACCAGTCATGCTCTGGCTTTAGCACGACCCCACATGTGGCACAGCCCACGTTATAGACCGGGGAGACATATACATGGGAAAGGGGACATAGAAACAAGACATTACATTTCCCAATAAATGCGTCATAATTAAAGGCCTCCATGAAGTGCAATACAGAACGGAATGCAACTATGCTGGTGGGCTGCGGGCACCTACAGTTCGGTAAATGGTGGCAATTGGCAAAGCCAGTGATTGGAGCCTGGTAGATGCCTTCTGAGACCTGTTGCGTGTAAGCTCTGAACTTTGAATCTGCACGCAGGTGGACTCTGGTGTGGAGATGCACAGAGCTGGCCGGCGGTGGCCATTTAGATTCTGGTGACTTAGAGCTTCCAAAAGGGTTTCCCAGCCATTAGAGTAGAAAGTACAAGGCATCTGCAAATACAGTAGGACAGGTGGCCATGGTGTCTCACCTCTCTCCCTCACTGTGAGGTACGAGCATGCTAAGACACATAGCCAAGAAACCTCTCTAGAACACACCACACTGGCTGCCATTTAAAGGAACAGAGCTTTTTCATATTTGTGCAGGCCTGGGGAGAATTGTATTTGCTGGACTGGGCTGCCTCCTAGTCAGGAGAGGGGGAGGCACCACCACACCCATATTGACAGATCACCACTGGGTAAAACAAGACATGAAATGGTGCTTCATACCGCTGTCTTGGGGCCAGAAGGGGGAGGCAAATTTCAGATGAGCAAGGTGTGAGAAAAGAAGTGCAAGTTGTGGGATGTTCCTCAACTACTCCATCACCACCCACATCCACCTATGATGAGTCTGAAGATAATGATGATGCGGCGATGACCAAGATGAAGGTGGTGATCCATCCAAGTCCAGGCTGCAACACATGATTTTGGAAACGAGCAATAAAAAAGAGGCAAACCTCCCTCAAGGGGATTTTGATAGGGTTTGTCTTTATTTGGATTGTTTACAAGTAAGGGGGTTCTCCAACTATTATCAATTGGATCAAATCCCACTCTGACACCATATATAAGGCACTCATGGTGGCAACAGTAAAGACAGACACAAGTGATAACAGTTCAGGGATGTTTATTAAACTGTATGCAGGATGGAAAAACACCTAATCTAAACCTAAAATCTAAGATGGGAACAAGCGTTGACCACCAAATGAAAAATAAGGCAGCCCTAGTGGTGTTGTGTCAAATAAAAAGGGCCTATACTAAGAAGAACCTATTGCCAGTCCTTACAACTAATACAACAACGGTGTGGGATAGTTTTCAAGAAAAGAAAGAAGTGTTCACAAATAATGTGTCAGGAAGCGGTAGCCTGGGTTTCCCTTCACCACGTTTTTTAGCACATGACAAGGTGGGACTTTGGAGCACAGCACATGTTAATGTTAATGTTAAAGGACATTTGTACTGCACACTATCACCACCGGAGTGGTCCCCTGGTGCTCTGGCGGCTCTGAAAGAGGAGGGGAGGTTGAGTTAGTGGGAGGAAGCAGGAAAAGTGCAAGAGAGCAGTGATGTGCTGTTGGCGGCCTCAGCCCGGTGGGTCCGTTGGCTGGGCCTGGGGTGTTTGCGGCCGGTAGTCGTCATGTAATGTTGTGTAAGACTATGTGTGTTTTTGTTTTGTTGTTGAAATGTAGTGAAGTTTGTGCAGTTTGTTGTGCTGTAGATTTTGGTTGTGTTTGGTTTGGAGTTTGAGAGGTGTATGCAGGAAGGGAAATTGTTAGTAGGGTTGGTTTGTTTGCGTCTCTATCCTGAATTCAGGCGCTCGGCTTGCGCAGTCTCCCCTGGTGCGGCTGTGTCCTGATCTGGGTCCGACTGGCATACAAGGTTCCTTACTCCTCTGGCCCCCACCTCTAACATGCTCTCTCATAGCTCCCCTTATCCTCCCTTCATACTCCTGTGGCCAGTGCACCTGTCAATGTTAACCTCTCAGGTAGAGTGGTGATTGCCAATATCTCGACAATTCCACACCACTGTGGTACCTGCAAAGGGACCGGCAAAAGTGTTGGTGGGATTGTCTGGGGGAGTTGGCTCAGTCTTCGTGCGTGCCACCTGTGTTCCAGTCTATCCGGTGTCACCCGTCCAGGTGCCGCGGGAGCTACCTTCTCGGGTCGGGGATGTCCGTGTCCTTTCCGGATTAGTCATCCTTTTTCCGGTTTTGGTTTCCAGATTTAGTCTGTGGTGTTGAAGAGCCAGGTTTTTAGTGATTTCCTGAATTTTAGGTGATCTTCAGTGTTTCTCATTTCTTTTGGGATGTTGTTCCAGGTTTTTGCGGCTAAGTGGTAGAAGGAGGTGCCTCCAAGTATTTTCTTAAGGTATGGTTTGAGTTCCAGGCGGATTTTGTTGCTTGATCGGAGGGGTCTCATTGGTTTGTAGACTGTTATTTTCTTTTGTAGGAATTCTGCTCCTTGTCCGCTGATTGCACTGTGCGTTATGCACATTGTTTTGAAGGTGATGTGACATTTTACTGGGAGCCAGTGTAGTGCTGGAGTGATGTGGTCTCTTCTGAATAGTTTGAGGGGTAGAAGGAATGGAATGTTTAAAGGTAACACATAAATGGGTTTTAAAGGGTTGGGTTGAAAGGAAAAATATTGACGATAGAGACACTTATTTTTCAAAGGAAACTCATTCAGTTTTATATTACAGGCGGGGAGAAAGAGAACTCTATATATACCCGGAGAATTGGCGGCACTCGAACCTATGAGCAGAGAGAAGGGTCAAGCGACCTAACCAGATGCCCATACACAAATGTGTCTGCTGTGCAGTTTTGACAGTGGACAAACTCCTGTGAAAACTCCCATATCGTTGAATGGACTAAGTGGCCTATGCAGTGAAAGTCCCAGGAACTTGCTGCAAAGCATGCCTAAAAATAGGACAAATACGACCGGACAGACGATCTACGGAGTCCAAACCAAGATGATTTGGGTAGAAGAAATACACAATGAATAAAGAAGAGAGGGAAAATCAACGTGTAAAAATACAAATGGGGAACCAGGAAATGTTATGGGATGGGAGCAATGGAACAAATGTGGAGTATAAGCCACACGTGAATAAAGTGTGACAAACGGGCTGGTGGGTTACCTCAAAGCGTGACCTTCTTTCAAATTCTCATAGTGGCCGTAAAATTATCTGAGGCATATAGTTAGTTTAAAGTTAACTGGGTAATAGAGGTGGGATTTAGATAAAAGTAAACAAAGGTATTCTTTAGGGACACATACATGTTTGACTAGGAGAATATAATGTGTTAGTACTGACATTGTAGAAATGTTGTAGCATACCTCCCATATTAAAATAAATTATATCACAGAAAAGGGTGATTAGGTGATTATATTTTTATAATATAAAAAAGATAAAAAACAAAACATAACATGTGTACGTTCAATTACAAATTACAAATGCATATGTCATCCATCATAAAAGTAAGAAAAATGACACCTAACAACAAAATACAGTGATTCCAATGCATTTGTGTTTGATATCTGAACACCATGATTACAAGCTATTTCCTTAAACTGTATAAAGTATAAGACAGAGCACATAATTTCCCACCTGCAGCAGATCATGACATTTTTCGCAAGTTCAAAATTTCTAACAAAACATACTGATAGTTGGTTGGATCAATGCCACTGGGAGCCCATGGTTTCGACTTAGTGGATTTTGCACATGTATAGGGAAAATGCAAATTATATCTACTTCAGTTCTAGTTCATTGGTGTTCTCCAAGGCCAGAGCCATCAAGAAGTTTGCAGTTGCAATTCTAATGCTGGTGGAAGGTGAGGCACGCCTCAAGTGGAGGAAGCCTGAATGGTGTTGTCTTTTCCAAGACACAAGTAAATTGGGTGTTGCATGAATCGAGAGTCTATGGGTCACTTTGTAGGAAAGATGGGCATTTCAGGAAATCACTCGATCTCCCAATATCTTTTCTTTGTATGATACAAAGCAAAGCAAGGCTGTAAGCTATAGGCAGAGGGCTGGCTTTGAAGGGCATTGGGGACAGTACACCCGAGTATCCCTCCTCCTTCCTTGTTTTGTACACACCTTACATCTTCTGCATGGTTGTGTCTTCCTGGGGGTGGCAGGCACATAATCAGCAAAGTGTCGTTCTTGCAATCTGGCTACATACTCTACTTATGCAAAGTTGGGAGTTGGTACATGCACAACGGTCAGCGAAGTTAAAACTGCTAATTCAAACTTCAAAAATGTCAGTTTGTTTTCTAGAGCGGCTGCACGATATACATATGCATTGTATGTAGCTAGATGCATAAGGTAAACTGCCAACTTCTTGTACCACGTGCAAGTCTTACGCTCTACAAGTAATTGGTCTATTTTGTCTACTCCTCCCATGTACCTGTTGTAGTCCAGAATACACTTGGGTTTTAGCACTTGCTGAGCCTGCCCGTGTACAGTGACAAGGGAAGTACTTTCATCATGAATAGTACTCAGCATGTGCACATCCCTTCGGTGGCAGAATTTTAGTGCCAACAGTTCATCATGCCGCAATGCTATACATGCTCCCTTGTCCAGCTTGTCTGGGGAAGCCTTTGCGGTTACTGAGGATTCTACCGCATGCCAGTGTGCCCACGTTGTACAATTCCTTGAACAGTGGTATTGCAGTGTAGAAATTTTCCACATACAATTGGTGACCCTTGTGGAACAATGATGTGGCAAGATCCCACACAATCCTCTCACTGGTCCCTAAATGGGCTGGGCAGCCGGGAGGGTTTATGCTCAAGTCTTTTCCAGTGTAGACTTTCATGTTGTAGACATACCCAGTGGTACTTTCGCACAACATATAAACCTTGATTCCATATTGTGCTCTCTTGCTTGAAATATACTGCTATAGGTTTATCAATGAACATGTTCTGGCTAGGAACATACACCTCAGAAAATCGCTGTGCAAAGTGCTTCAGTAATGGCTGAATTTTGAATAACCTATCACAATTTGGGTCAGTTCTTGGTAATGCTGCAGAGTTGTCATTGAAATGCAGCATATGTTCTAGTGCTCGGAAGCGATCTTTACTCATTGTTGCTGGAAAAAAAGGGCTTCCAAATACAGGTTCAGTAGACCAGTACAGAGAAATAAATTGCATACTTGTTTGTCCCAAGAGCAGAGTGAGACCCCAAAATGTTCTCATCTCAACACTCGTAGTTGGAACCCAAAGGTGTGCTCGGGAATGGGGTTTCAGATTGGCACCTCTTTCCCTCAAGAACTGTTCAGCATACAGATTGGGTTGCTCAACCATATCTGAAATGAACCCATCATCCACAAAAAGGTTGAAAAAGTCAATAGGCTCAAAACTATCTGTATTTTCTGTGCATCCTGATACTCCAGTGAAAGGTGGCACAACAGGCTGAGCCATTGCTGGAGGCACCCACTCAGACTCATCAGCCATGTGATGAACTGGTATATTCCTTGCATGTCCCCTCAACCTTGCAGGTGAACTTTGTGTGGGAAGTGCCACACGAGGTGCATGTACCCCTCCGTTCCCTTCCTCATCAGATGAGGAGGTTGAACTAGCCTCAAAAGAAAACTCACTTCCCGAATCTACTTCATGCTCACCCTCAGAAGAAGATTCTGTTTCAGATTCTGCTTCTGTGCCTTGTTCCGTGTCAGACTACATCAGTAAGTCGAGAGCCTCCTCACCAGACATCTGACGTGAAGCCATGACAAAATGTTTACTGCCCAAAGAAGAGATAAAGACTGAAACACCAAACCAATGAACTTTGCTTTTCAAAGGGAACGTGTGTAGTAATTGGTCGTCAATGAAATAGACCAAGACCACACAATTATGCCAAATACTCCCAAATCTTCTTACAAAATCTATCAGCGCTTTAAAATATAATCTACTCTCAACAGGCCAAATAAAGAGGAGTACTACTTGGCTGGCACTCACATGAAAAACAAAAACATGGCTCACTGCTTACTTACAAGTGGTAAGCCTTCCTAGTACGAGCGGACAGTTCCTTTCCAACTGGCAGAGCAGACGCTTGAGCCTTCTCAGCACAAACTAACAGTTCAGTTTTCAGCTATCAGGGCAGTTGATGGCCAAGTCTTGTTTCTCTTGAAAGTCTATTGCCTTTGAGGGCCTGACATATTCAAATAACCAAAGAAAAGTTCCTTCTACAAAATGAAAGTTTGCTTCTTGGTTTTACTCAGGGCGAGTATTCTTCACCTCTGGGTTCCCACTCTTCTGGGCGCTGACCCCTGTTCCTCATGTTTTTGGGGGATATCTTTTCACCCCCTGCATCTCCCTCTTCCGGGCCTGGATCCTAAAACAGTTCCCATCGATTTCAAGGCCATCAATGGTTGTCGTGGTGTCCTGGTCCTGAGGGCCTGATAGGCTAACAAAAAAACAACTAACAAACACAAAGTTCTGTTCTAAGTAATTCTTGGGTGATGGCTTCACCCCTGCATCCCCCTCTTCCGGGCGCAGACCCCTCTCGCTGCTTTCAGCCTCCCTCCACTGGGTTCACTATTGCTTTCCCAGTATTGAACAATCTTAATGTCTTTTAAACAGTTCCAGTGCACAGTCCTTGGCCGGGTTCACTTTTGTCAATACACTGTTTCTTGGGACTTTAGACTTTGCCCCCTCCTTGTCAGCATCCCCCAATCAGGTGCACTCTTGCCAACTTCACATTCACATTTACTTTCATTGTTCACTGGATTCCCTTCCCTTGCTTTCTCAGATGGCATGATTCACTTCCCTTGCTTTCGTTATAGTTCTTAGGTCAAAGGCTTTCGACTGTACAGGATTTTGCTTTACCTCCTGTATGACCACTTTGACCTATTTTGTCGGCTCTCCTACGGCCTTCTGGTATGTGTAATTTCACTCAAACAGGGATCAACCAGAGTTTCTTGGAGCAGCACCAATGTGGTGCTAGTCCCCTTCTGCAGCTGGTCTCCCCTTTACAATTTTACAGTTCTTTGACCTTCTCTCACTTTGCCATTTTGTGACTTTCATTCAACACAGCCTGGTTCCTATCGATTCTCCCTTCGACTCATCGGCTGTGATGGACCACTTGGCTTTCCTTGGATTTGGAGTCAAGGCTGGTACCACAGTAGCAGGAGTTTCCCTCGTTCCGGCTTATCAGCGTAGACACGCTCCGTGCACTGTTGACATCTGCTGCAGGACACTTGGGCTATTGTCCTCGGCCTTCTGCTGAGGGCTTGTGGGGTTTTGTCAAGAAGGGCAAGGTTGTATCTCTCCCCATCGGCCTCTCGATGTATACTGCCTTTCTCCTCCACTTGAACTGCTGGGCCTGTGGTGTATTTAGTCTCCCTTGCTTGTTCAGTGCTCTCTTGCTCCACCTTTTATCCCTGTGGAGAAAGTAAAGAGCCATCAGGTGTGTGTGTGATTCTAGTTAATTGCCTGACTCTGCCTGACCCTTGTGTCGGGACATGTCAGGTAAACAGCTCTAGGGGTCTGTTGTCTTTCGTGGAGCAAAAAGGTGTTCAGGTCGGAAAGGGGGGGGAGTTAAAGTGTCAGATTGTTCGACAGGGTAGGATGGGGCAACAGTTCTATATGGAAATACAACCTTCGAATTAGAGGGGTTTTGAAATGAGTAGGAGGGTTTTTGAGACAAACAGGAATAGCTAGGATCGTGAAATGAACAGAGAGGTTTGTGGGAACGGTAGTGTTTTATTTGAGCGGGTTGGAAGTGAGGAAAATAAAAATCAGAGGGATGGGAAAAGAATGGTTGGGAGTATTCGGGTAGAGAGTGGGAAAGCAGGGTTTCTCAAAGATATGGTTTTTGAGACTAATGGGGTTCGTGCTCCTAGCGTATTTACCAGATATGGAGGGGATGTTGGGTTGGGACAGGAGAGACCTAATGGAAGGAAGGGAGGCAAATGTAATACAGCCTAGGAAGGTTTCAAGGATCTCGTCCTCCTCTCCTTCTCCAGTACAATACTGTGTCCCCCTTGGGTTATTCCCTTGAGTACAAACTCTGGCTTGCCCATCTCGGTGAGCCTTTCTCGCTCTTCCACCTTTAGAGTTGGGATCTGAGCAGGTCAACCCTTCGTTGGCCACCTGGATAAGGGCTTTTTTAGGTTTGCTATGTGAATGCCCTCAGGAATTTCACAGCAGTCACCATGCCACCCCCAGTCTGTGAGGTGACCACAGAAAATGTCGATGTTGTTGTGCCAGAGGTCTAGTAACTGCAGTGGTGCTGACTGACTAGTTAGAGATGTCATGAATGTTTGTGCTGCTTCTGTTCTGTTCTTCATTCCTGCTCCCATTTTGAAAATACAGGTATGCATAGAAAGCCACCTTCCAAAAAGGCACAAAGTATTGTCATGGTTTTTTAGTTCACCCTTGGAAACAAGCTCTGCATAAATTAGCATTATTTAGCTACTCATACCCTGCTTGTCACAATAGCGCAGCAGTTGGAAATATGTGACACAAGTTTAACTAGAATAGTTGATTTGGTGCATTTTCTAAAACTGCAAACATCTTAACAGTTACTGTACAAAATCCACCATTATACCTAGGGTGCCCATTACAACAAAACGGCAAATTCACAGACACAACCAAGTATGATTTTCAAGAAGAATGTGTGTTTTGTAATATCACCTCACATCATATTCAAGGTCTTACATTTTTGGCTTCTATTTTATTAAACCACAATACTCTAGACATTGAATTGAGCGGTGGCTTGATGCATTTATGTCTCCACCATGTCACAGTCAAATACACAATGTTATTTCCGTAATACATAACACGAGATTGAAAAACACAAATGGGCACATCCCAAACATTGATTAAAAAAATCTGACCATTATAAATATGTATTGTAAGAAGAGGAAAAAGAAGATCAATTCGATTTTTGCAATCTGTGTATTGTAGACCAGTGTTTCAACAAATTAAGTTCATATATTGCAACAATGTGGGACAATGCATGATCCATTAACTTGATTCCAGTTCACATTAGCTCCTTTAGGTTCACCTAACTTGTTTCTCAGATTTCTTCCCTCTTCAATTCTTCAGACATTGGTGCAACTACAATACAAGGCTTCTGCAAACAATTGAGACCCTCTTGCACACTTAGAGAACCACTCCCACACTATGGGGGTGCTATCCTTCTCTCATCTCTGTCTGACTGCTACACAGGAGTGGTGTGCCACCAATGATCTCTGCCTTAATGCCAGTAAGAGATTCTCCTCATTCGCACACCTGCTCCCTCCTTTCCTGTCACTCTCTGGCTGGCCTCCCTTGGCCCGCTTCCTGCTCCGACCTGTGAGGCTACAAACCTCGGTGTCATCTTTGACTCCATACTCTCCTTACATCTCTGACGTCTCTAAGAAGTCACACTACCAGCTGCACCTCCTCAGAGCTATTCTTCCTTTCCACTCCTTCCCCCAGAATCTCACCGTCTCGAGAGCTCTGGTTCTTTCTAGGCTGGACTACTGGAACAGCCTCTTTCTATATCTGCCTGATTTTACCCTCCGTCCTCTGCAACTCATCCAGAACAGGACTGCAAGACTTTTCCCTGGCCTCAAACCCAGGGATTGTATCTCTACACGACTGAAATCTCAGGCACTGGCTCCCATGGCTGCGAGGATTAAGTTATAAACACTCTGCATTGTCCACAAGGCCTTCTGGGGCCTCAATACCTTCAACTCTCTCTCTTCCTAAATATCTTCCTTCTTGAGCTATTTGCTCATCCGCTGCCAACTCCCTCAGGGTCAGCCGCTTCTCCAAGCAACGAGTTGGTGGTAGATCTCTTTCTTCGGCTGGGGCCTCTCTCTGGAACAGCTTCCATCTCCAGTTCCGTAAGCACCTCAATACCTTCCTCTTTGCTTCTGCTTTCTCTCCTCTTCTCCCCTGCTGATCACCTGGTTTGAAACTGAATCTGCACTGGTTACCTGGCTACCCTCTGATCTGTGGCCCAGGTCCCCTCCCAGCCAGTTGCACACCTGCACTGCCCCCTTGGGAATCCTTGCACTCAGGGGCTGTTTCTTTATCCCTACAGCCCCCTGTCAGCACTTGACACCTGATGTCTGCACTTACCCTGGAACTTGCCACCAGCTGGCTGCACTTTTTATTTATTGTTTATTTATTCATTACTGTTATCCTATGTACTACACTGCCTCCTCCTGCTTGCCCCCTGCACTTTACCCTCCCCACTTCCCTGCACTTGCACAATCTCAATGTCACCTGGCCTAGTAAGATCGTTGTCTCTGTCCCCCTTCTGTTCCCCCTCCCTTGCCTCGTCGCGCCTTGAAACACTTGTGTATAAGCGGTTATATATGCATATCACATCATATCCTTCAGACTCATAGTCCATCGACAGTCATTCCATCTGCCTTTTCCTACTCTTTTACCCAATGCCCATCAGTCACCTACAGCAGAAAAGGATGGTGCTGAGCATTACCCCCCCCCCCCCACCCTCCACAGCATACTCCACTGGGGTGTGATTTAGCTCTACCAACAACAAATACAGGTAGTGTGTGCCAACCTGTTACACCATTTGGTCCCTCCTCACTTGCCCAAATAGTGCCACTCCCACATGGCTTCTACCACCACAAAAAAGAAAATGGTAGTGGGGAAGTTTCTGGTGGTGGGGACAGGGCCCTTATAGGGATGATGCCACTGATCCAGTATTCAGGGAGGATAGCCATGTATGTGCAGGCTAAGAGGGTAGGGAGACTAAGGGTTACATGTGTCAGTGAATCTGGGACTGGTAGCAGGTAGGTGTTCCTCCTTGCTCCTGAGAGCACACTCCCTCATTGTTGTCCCCACCACTGGAGTGTGTTATGGGATCTGGCATGCACATAGTAGTCAGACCATGTTTCAGTTTCATGTTCAAAATTATTGCTGTGGTTCCCAAGAAGTAACCCTGCTTTGCTGTCCCTTGCCTCAACGGTATATGCCATATTTTGCATGTCGCTGTTCCTTCCTGTTCCCTCACTTTCTTCCACTCTAGCAAGTTGAACTGCTTTCAGGACCATAAAAAGATGGGCAATCCCCTGGCCAAGGGTTGGTTTCCCCTGTAGTGCCTGAACCTTGACAAGGAATTCCTGTCCAGCAGCAATAGGTCTCCACCTCCTCCTGAGCCATCTGCTGAGGGTCCAATTACCTTTTCCTGTATTATGTCAAGTATTACATGCCTGTTCTCCCTAGTCATAGCCACCACTCTGACCCATCCCACTCCCCTGCCAATTTCTCCTCCTGTGGCAAACCCTCTGTCAGCCTGGCTTCATCCCCCTGTGGCAGCGGCAAACTCTCCATTGTCAGCCCTGCCTTCTCTCCTTTTCCCGAGCTAATCACTAATGATACTCCCACTTCAGGTGAATTTTCTCTGGCTGCGGGCCTCTAGCACCTCAAGCACCACGTCCACAAGAGGAACATCCTCCTTCTCCAAGGCCTCCATCTTGCAATAAAAGCTATTGTCCAACATGAAATCAAACTCTCTCTCCTCCAATACCTGTCCTGCTTCATGATTTTAATTCCCTTCTTAGGTAACGCTAACACTAGACAACAAAAACAGATGACTGACTAACTGAGGTAAATGAATAAATTCACACAAAAAGGAAGGTGTAAAAATGGATTTTGTTTTGCTGTTTTTATCTTTTTTTAAAATGTTAATCTTTATTGGTTGAATACCTACGGGAATTTTCTGCGCACCACTCAGCCTAGGTCATTCCTTTATCATACAGCAAGATTTGATTTGGCACAAGTAGCAATTAAATATTGCTCTCAGTTTTTCCTTTTAGAATCAAAAAGCACTCAAATCTAATGCACAGGCAGAAAGATCACCAAATACCACCAAACTACACATTGGGCCTCATTACGAGGTGGGCGGTAAGGGGTTAACCATGCCGGTAAAGGCGCCGGAGCCGTTAACCCCATATCGCCCTATTACGAGGTCCCCTTGAGGGACCCGCTCTGGACGTCTGGTTTTACCAGGCGTCCTTAGTGGGTCCCGCGAGGGGGCCAGCATGCTTACAACGAGCCCCTCATTAACGGGCCTGTTTTTAGCATGCTCCCCATTCCCATGGAGCCCTATGGGGACTCAAATGGGAATGGGGATGGTCCAGATTCCCTGAATGGGGAAATACCGGGCCCTCCAAGGTCGGAATGGCCCGGTATTTCCCCATTCAGGGAACTCGCACCCGAACCGAGTTTGGAGGCAGCCATGCCCTTATTAAGCCATGCCCTTGTTAAGGGCATGGCTACCTCCACACTCGTAATGAGGCCCATTGTGTTTTTCCTGTACACAACTGCTCATTCAACCCAAAAAAACACACAAAGAGAAAGTGAAGGTCATCTGATCTTTTCGTATATGATATGATATTATATGATGAGTCACTTATAACGCGCCTGCACACAAGTGTTTCGAGGAGCGACAAGACAAGGTAGGGAAGGCAGAGGGAGGACAAACAAACGATCTTACTGGGCCTTGTGTCATACATATCGTGCAAGTGGGGAGAGAGGGAGGAGAAGTGCTAGGGGGAGGGAAGTAAGTGAAGCAAGGGCAGCGTGGCTCTGGGTAAGTGCAAAGAGGCATGGGACTGTAGGGTTACAGATACATCCCCTAAGTGCACAGTAGGCCCGAACACAGTGCAGGGGATATTGGTCACAGAGGAGCTTAATGCCCATTGAGATTCTGAGGGTAGCCAGGCAACCAGTCAGCGCAGCAGACTGGTGGGTCACCAGGGGAGAGAGAGAGAAAGCGGAAGTAAAAAGGAAGGTCTTGAGCTGCTTCTGGAACCCTCAGGTGGTTTGGCTCAAGATTGAGGGGGCAGGGAAGCCAATGCTGAGGGAGGCACCTGCAGAGGAGAGAGATCTACCACCCACTCTCTACCTGGAGAAGGGTCTGACCCTCAGAGAGTTGGAGGTGGCTGAGTGAAGGCCTCCAGAAGGAAGGTGTTTAGGAAGAGAGAGTTGGAGGTAGTGCAAGCACCGGCCCAAGAATGCCTTGTGGACAATGCAAAGAGTCTTGAACTTGATCCTCTCAGCCACCGGGAGCCAATGGAGAGATTTCAGGGCTGGAGAGATACGATCCCTGGGCTTGAGGCCAGGACAAGTCTCGTAGTCCTGTTCTGGATTAGTTGCAGAGGGCGGAGAGTAGAAGAAGGCATATTGAGAAAGAGGCTGTTGCAGTAGTCCGGCATAGAGACAACAAGGCTCTGGAGAGAGTGAGCTTCTCCTCTGACCCTGCTTCATCCACCTCTCCCACCCTAAATACCTCCCTGCTAGAGCCCTTCGTTCTTCTAGCTCCAACTCTCTGCAGACCAGATGCTTTTCCAAGCAGATAGTCTCCCTCTGGAATGGTCTCCCTGACCTTCTCAGGCTTGAGCCAGACCTCCTTAAATTCCAGAAGGTTCTCAAGACCCCCTCCCTTTCTCTGCTTCCTTCCCTCTCCCCCTCCCCTGATAATGCCCCCCTCTGCTGCATTGCCTTGCTGCCTGGTCCCTTTTGAGTCCTACAGGGCACCAGGCACTCCTCGCCCAGTCTACCCCAGCACCCCAGTCGACCTGACCCCCACCCAATCTGCATTTGGCCTTCCTGCCCCCTTCCCCTGGCTAGCCTGGCAGGGTGTGCATCCCTACCGAGCCTGGTCCACACCCGTCCTCGCACTTAGCATGTGGTCCTCAGTCCCTGCACCCCCTGGCACTTGCCCACCTGGCCTCCCCTTAGCACTTGCCTACCCCCTGGGACCCTCTTTGTCCCCCCTGCACTTGTATGCCTTCCCTCCCACCCTTGTATTATCCCTTCTGCCCCTGCCAGCACACACCCCCCTCAGTAACCCCCATTTCTTGTTACTGCACTTGCATGATCTGAATGACACAAAGCCTAGTAGGAATGTTATTGTTGTTTTCTTCCCTAGCCCCCCTTTTTTGTCTTGCGGCACCTTGAAACACCATTTGCTGTATTGGTGTTTTATAAATACCCAATAAATAAAACAATACTGACCCTAAGTGTTCCAGAGACCCCTCCAAGGAAGTGTGAGCTGACGTAGCAAGTCCCCATTTAGTTGCTGCTCACGCCGGCGGAATCCTAGGAAATAAAAAAGGGAAAGGTATTAAAGTATAAGTGGATTAATAAATAAAGAGTGGTCCCTGTTGAGATCCCTCTGAAATTCACTCTGGTGCCTGTGTCCATTCGTAATCTAATAACCCAGGGTGTAGCCCATCTCCTGCAGCAGCGCCCCTCCCTACCCAATGGGCCTGGAGGGTGAGGGGGGGAGGGGTATCCATGGAGACTGTCCCTGACCTAGGTCAGGAATGAGCGCTCCCTGGCTTGGGTTAGGGCCAGAAAATCAGGTGCTATACTTTTCCACTTTTCCAAATGCATACCCTTGTGGTAAGCTTTTTCCTTTTTAAATGTCTAGCCTCTTTCAGCAGTATGTAAACTCTAACATTTCAGTAGCCAAGACGTAATGTTCCTGTATATGGAATCTATTTTGTAGGGATACCATGTTTCGTTTTTCTATGTGGTAACCAGACCTGGGAACGGTTTCCCTCTTTGATGAAGCAGGGGCAATCAATCACAAAGGACTGACACGCATTTATGATTGTGTAGAGGAGGTCCCAAATATGACCTACACTCCAGCCACCCATGTCGAAATGCCAGAAGCATGCTCGCCAAGATATGTGACATATTAGGAGCAAATGAACCGACAGAGAGCCACGGCGGAGCTCTGTCCAGTACCCGTCAGAGGGACATGTATACCTATTGAAGCGCCAATAACCAGACAACCGTAGGCTGCAAGGTACCCACTGAGACAACCATACCAGCAGCTGATACGAAATGGAGATTACTTGCAAACAGTCCCTGAAGAGTCCCAGAGAGCCTTAATGGAGGGCAGATGGTGACAACAAGTGAACACAAACGACAAACGAAAAACTGACACACAAGGACCAAAACAAAGAGTAACAATGTAATGGACCCATAAGAAGAAACGATGTTAGCAAACAGAAACGTAACCATGAAGTAAGATGAAAATATGCGACTATCTGAATGCATGTAAATAGGCTTGGAACGCAAGAAGCTAAGAAAACGGTACTGCTTGCAATGCTTAGTAGAAGAATAGAGCGGCATGCGCCAAGTATATATCTACCTCAATGAAGCACGCTATACAAGTGCGACTCCATTTTGTAAAGGCAGAATTAAGCCCAGGCTGCAAGGTATTAACAAGGCCAAGATTCCTATTCCAGCCAAACCCGAAGGAAAGAGCGGAATCAAAACTCAGTAAGAAGCAGCTCAATGCCTGGGAATTCGAGGTCAACTCCAGGAAGGGAGGAGAGCGGCAACGCTGGAGAAACGAAACTTCAGAGCATACCAGCCAGCCAGTGAAAGTCGTGATAAGGAGGCCCCAGGCAGGTGGCAAGGCTATGCAAGAATCAAATACGAATAATGAATAAGAGGGAAAATTAAGCAGATTCACGGTGAACAGACATGTGACCAGCCAAGGGCAGAGAGGTACCAACGTCTGATGTCACCCAGAACCCGAGGATGCCATAATTTTTCCTGATAAGAACTACAGTTTCGAGGCCATCCTCAGCCAACTAATTAACACATAGCCCTAAAGGTACTTATTGATGGAAGGGAGGCAGGGTGAATCGTGGGGCACTCCGCATCTGGGTGTCCATTCTGCATGCTGCTAATTAAAGTGGAGATTTATGCCTAGGGTTGTAACCCACCCAATCACAATGGACCGAATAATCTAGGGTCTTATAGCTGGTAGAACCAATAAGACGTCGTAGTTGTAGTGACGTCTATCACGAGTGATGTAGTGGGATGGGCATAGACGCCCACCCGATAAGAGCTTACCAATCCGCATGCTCTGTTACCATATACAGATATAGCACCTATACTGAACTTACCTTTCCGACCAATAAAATAGCATGACAAACTTATGAGTTTTGCACGTCAAATGATGACGAATTTTGCCCATAAAAGTTGCTGTCTGAATGAAGAATTTGGGAGTTGAAGCGAGACAGGCGATCGCATCATTGATGATTACCATTTGTTTCCCCGTATTTTGTACTTGTCATTAAATGGACTTCCCTTTGCCAAACTATTGAGTCCTCATTATTGAGTTGGGTCGGAGTAAGTGAATCCTGCACCCCCATTCCTCACATGGTGCAGCTATCTTGTCTTACAGGTATTAGAGGGTGAGCTCTGACCTATGGGCCCGTCAGAGGATGCTCCGCCCTCCTGTACACTTGGTAGCGTGAGGATGGTTTCGGCCATCGATTATTGATTATATAATTCTAAGACAGCTATAGACCGACGGCACAAAGTAACTCTAGGCCTTCTGCAAGATCACAAGTCCTTTCGCCATTCCGGCTGAGTAGACTGAGAAGCTTCCTGTGGACAATGATAAAATAACTTCGAAAAATCTGCAGTGGGTCTGAAGGAACCTGCCTTTCCAAGCATAACCCTTCTCATTCCCACGGGCAGCCAATCGGACGAAAAGACCGCAAGGGGCTGAAGAGGAAGGAGCGGTGATCCTGAGGTTCCAGAGAGGAAAGGATGCGAGCGGTGAGTGAAAGAATAAACTCTTAACTTTGGCAAATGTCTTGTAGGCATTTGAACAAGTAAGGGAAAGGTAATGGAGGGTGGCGGAGAAAAAAAAATAGTCAGAAGTAGAGAAGACTGTATATAAGGGGTTAATGACTCAAGAGATAAAAAGTGGTTACCGGGATAGACACCCGAGATGAAAAGTGGTCACCGGGATAGACGCCCGAGATATAAAAGTAGTTACCGGGGGGACACCCGAGAGAAAACTAATAGTTACCGGGGGGGGCACCCGAGAGAAAATGAGAGGTTACCGGGAGGACACCCGAGAGAAAAAAGTAGAGGATACTGAGAGGGCACCCGAGAGAAAAAAGTAAGAGCATACGCCTTGTTCCTGTGCTTTAATACAGCGGTCAGAAGAAACGTGAACCCCGAGCTCACATAATGGGGGGACAATTAGACTACAGTGATGTTTAAAGACAGCATCAAAGGGGTTCGTTTAGACCCCATGTCGGGGTATTGATTAGAAGCCAGGTATATGTGTGTCCAGCTGGTGTCCGTCTAGTCCGTCTAGTCTGTTAAAAGTATGTCCTGTGTGTCCTGTTATATGTCAAATATAAAAAGAACTGTATCATTGATTGTTTGAAATGAAATTTGGTTTTACGCAATTCTGTAACTGAGAGGGAATCGCCAATGAATTGATGTTCTTGAGTAAATTTATAGTATAACATTTTGGCAGGAAAAGATCGGATTGGAGCTTGCATACTTGGTGCTCGCTCAGGCTGGTGAACATGGTGACACTGCATAAGTATTGTTGGTAACGAAATTGAGAATGGAGGAGGTTACCCCACTTGCACATCTGTGTAAGCAGTTACCCCAGCATGCACCTAAGCTTAAAAAGTACAGGAAGGAGTGGGTTTAAGGGTACTGCCCACAAAATGTTTATGCCGTGGCCACAGAACGGGTCTTTATCTAAAGCCGTCTTACAGCATATGACAACTTATCTGCATGCCACATACACAGGCAAGACACTAGAGAAACGTCTTGCTGTTCTAGAACTGTGGAAAATGTTTGAACAGCCAAAGGAGGAAGAGCCTCCTGCAGATTGGATACTAAACGTATGCAAGGAGGGGGGTGAGACACCTACTGCGCCACCAGCCCCGCCTGAGCCAGTCATCGAGGGAAGTAAGTCAGAGGGACTCTACCCGCTAAGATAACTCAAGGCAGCCACGGGGTATAGCAGCCCCGCATATAAGTCACCTACGTACAGTAGTGACGAAATTAAAGAGAAGGAGGAGGAAACTAATCTTACCTCCGCGGTCCCGAGGGACAAGGAGAGACGTGATGATGAAAGGAAGGGCCAGGCACAGAGTTGTGCACCTCTCGTTAAGGAGAGAGAAGGAAAGAAATGAAAAGGAAGTGAAGACAGAACAGATGAGATACCATTCACAAAAGACAAATGGATGGGAGGACAGATATTATTGAAACTCGATGGAAAAGGAAGTGATGATGTGAGACCGAGAGAGAAGTCTGATGAGATGCAAAGAAGGGAGAGAGAAAAGGAGAAGTAAATGAGGGACGAAAGGATAAGAAAGAAGGATAGGCTGAAGCAAGAACAGCTATATTGCGAAGAGCAAGAGAAACAGTTCGATCGCAAACAGAAGGCAGCCTATGACCAGTACGGACAGAATAAGCAATGGTTGGAAGAAGAGCAGAGGGTACATGAGAAGAGAGTGAAGAGACGAGAAGAGGAAGAAATTAGAAGGGCAAAGGAACGTAGAAACGAAAGGATGAGGGAAGTAGATAAGATTAGAGAAGAAGCGAGGAAGCACAACGAAACAGATGAGGAAATAGAACGTAAACGTAGACAGAGGGCACGGGATCTTGAATATTTGGAGCGGGAAGTTAAAAAACCCAATCTTGTTGTAGAATGGGAAGACATCGAAGAATTCTTCCCTGCAAATGAGTCAATATCAGGCACGAATGGGACGAATATTGAAGATTACTTCGACACCAGAAACATCGGAGAAACGATCGATAAAATATATGATGAGATAGGGCTGGAACAGATATCTCAAGGGGGAAGAGAAGACGAGTGCTTGGAGAGCACTCAGCTATATGACACTGAAGAGGTCACCAGAAGTAGTGGGAGCAGGGGACTGTCCCTAGACAGGCTGGAGATTGGTCAGAACGAAGAAGATGCAAGGAGTTGCGTAAATTGGGAACAATCGGAATCTGACTCCGGTGCACAGAGGATGAGGCACACGAAGAAGGGAGACGGCACGAAAAACAGCTCCCAAGGGACCAAGGGGTACGATGGTCAGATGCTATCGAGTCTGCAACTAGGACACTGAAGACTGCCGTGCAGTCCGGCCGACATGAGGGAACTCCCCACAGTCAGAGGGGGGTGTCAGCACCTGCCTATGTAGACAGATTGAGGACGCTTGCAGATAGACGGCGATGCGGGAATGCTACCCCAGCGATAGACAGAAGAGCTATGGGGAAAGAGAAGGAAGACTGCACATACCAAATCCCACTGCTAGAAAAGGGGGGAGCAAGACCACAATATATTCCATGGCCACATATGGACCGAGAGAACCTTAAAAATAAGCTTCCAATGCGGACATCGGGAGCCGGGAAGTGGATACATGAGTTAGAGAAAATGACATCGGGTGTCACCTTAGCTATAGTGGACATTAAGGGCCTCCTGATCTCCATACTTGGTGAAAGGGCAGACGATGTATGGAAATGAGCCGGGTACCCTAGGGTAACCATAATTAACACTTCCCATGACAGCGCGCCATTTAATAACTGTAGAGCAGCAGTGTGGAAAGCGCTACGAATGCTGTACCCAGACACTTCCGATATGGGAGCTATAATGACTCGGAAAATCAAAGAGTCAGAGGATCCGTTGATTTATATCCAGAATTTCCAAGACTCGTGGGTGCTCGAAACGCATGAGTCTTGGATGAAATCTATCCCTGTATTCTACCATATATTGTGCCAAGGGTTGCCTGAACCGGTGCAAAAACAGCTCAAGAAATTGGTAGGAATAGAAGCCAAGCCATTGGCCGAGATACAGTTGACAATTGCACACTACTGTAGATTGTTGCAAGAAAAGAACCGAAAAAAGGAGGCAACTCGTTAGGGTGAGGAAGCGAGGCTGGTGTAACAGAAACTCTCAAAGTATGCTCTCGAGGGAGCCATGCTGACAAACCCAGCTGAGCCAAGCGCGCAACAAGTGACTAACCCATTGCAGAATAACCAGGGTAGCGCAGGATTTTACCCAAGGGGTAGGGGATTCAGAGGAAGAGGATGGCAGAGTAACCAGGGAGGGTTTCAAGGTAATCAGGGAGGTTTTCAGAACAACCAAGATGGATTTCAAAATGTGCAGATGGTCAGTCTAGCTATGCCAGATGGACAGATGACCACTGCCAGTATGTTGGCTGTGTGGAATGACAGGACATGTGGCGCGCGTGTGCAGAAGCCAAGGCATGTGTCAAAATGCCCAAGGGATGGGAGCAGGCATGGTGAATCAGCCTGCCATCCCACAACAAGGTGGTGCACAGAATCACACAGTACAGCAGCAGGCGCCAGGCTTGCAGCAAGGTACTCCGCAAGGGGCTCAATCCTCGATTATGGGGAATTCGCCACAGGGGCAATCCCAACAGGCACCGCCGCAAATGTTGCAGGACACTAACTCCAGAGGGGGAGTCAACCTAGTAATGGGGGAAGTCCACAAGTATACAGTGGACCAAACCTATATATACAATAGGACAGCTCACGGGAAACTCTGATGTGCTCTGTCCTATCAGTGACACCAGACCCTAACAGGGAACCTAGGGTAAATGTCATCGTAGGGGGGAAAGAATATCCCTTCTTAGTTGACACGGGTGCAACACGTACGTACATACCAGAAGGTAAGTTTTCCTTGTCCGGCCAGGCCATAGACACTCAGAGTTTTACAGGAGCCCACAGTAGAGTTCCCTTTACGGACAATCTCCCAGTCTCTCTGGGGGAATGTGAGATGAATGTACCCTTGTTATATTCACGCCAGACCCCAGTAAACATTTTGGGTCGAGATTTAATGACAAAGTTGAATATGACTATATCGTTCACAGAGGAGGGCATAGTATGCTCCACTCCAGGAATACATTATTCTAATGTGTGCGAAATGGTCAGAGCGTACTCAGGACGCATAGCCATGAGAGCTATACCATTAGAACAGGAAGTCTTCGCATATGGCGTGCGTGTGCTTATGGCAGGATTGCCAGGCCTCGCAGATAGAACTATGAGAACCCCTGATGAGTTTCTATTCAGACCAAGAATTCCTATGCATGAAGAAGAGGGACAAGTATTTCCCTTATCGATACATATTGCAGCAGTACAAGGGAAGGTAGTAATGGTCGAAGGGTACGATGATGAAGGCAGACAATAGTCGACAATAGTCGACAAGTATCGCCATAGAAGAAGGGTACCGAGTGACTGACGTCACTGATGATCATCTGTTTGAAGAACACCCTGACTCAGAAGAAACAAGGGTGGAAGTAAGTCTCATATTTTGGGTCAAAATGATCAAACGAGAAGTGCCACAGAGAATGATGTTGACACTTATCCGCCCCACATACCTTGATGACGATATGGCCCAAGTGCCTGTCTCAGTATGGACTACAGGACCTTATGACGTAGGCCTCCTGAAAGGAGCAGGAGAAGTGAAAATTAAATTGAAACCAGGAGCAATTTTACCAAGGGCATGACAATATCCCATGTCCAGAGAAGTGGATGAAGGGATTGCGAAGACAATTTCCGCCATGATGAAGCAGGGCATCCTTGTGACGTCAGAATCACCCTGCAATACGGTGATTTACCCCGTCAAGAAATCAAAGGGAGGGTCGTGGTGTTTAATCCAAGATTTAACAGCATTAAACGACATTGTTGAAGCTGAGTTCCCTATAGTCCCTAATCCATCTACGATCTTGTGCAACAAACCGATCGAGGCGAAATACTTCACGGTGATTGATTTGAAATATGCTTTTTTTCTCAATCCCGCTGCACCGTGACTCACAAGATCTGACGTCCTTCACGTTCAGACAAATGCACCTAAAAAGTACGAGGTTGCTGCAGGGGTACTGTGAGTCCCAATACATTTTCAAAAGAGTCTTGCAAATGGGCCTAGGCAACATTACAGTAGACAGTGTTGTTTTGCAGTATGCGGATGACATTCTGATCTGCAGCACCACAGAAGAACAAAGCAGGCACGATTCTATCCAGGTCCTGACTATATTGGCTGAGAAAGGATATAAGGTTGACAAAGAAAAGTTACAATATTGTCAACAAGAGGTGCTGTACATAGGCCAGCTAATCTCCCATAAGGGGAAAAAGGTAACCCCGGAAAGGGCTGAAGCTATCATGAACACGGCTAAGCCGCTCACGATAATAAAATGCAGAGCTTCTTAGGCCTGTGCAACTATGTTAGGGCATGGGTCTTCGATTACAGCTCATATACCAAGCCCTTGCTCCAGGCCCTGAAGAAGGCCTGAGCGACAGAAGGAAAAATTGAATGGACTGAAGCGATGGAAGAGGGGTTCACAGAACTAAAGAGAGCAATTTGCGCAGCTCCTGTTATCGGGATTCCTAATTATGCAGAGGAATTCTACCTGTTCTTGCACACAAATGGCAATGTTAGGACGCCAGTACTCGTTCAAAAAACCTCGTTGGTGTACAAGCCCCTGGCGTATTACAGTGGGAATCTGGATCCAGTAATGAGAGGCCAGTTCCCATGCGAACAAAGTTTAGCTGCCGCTGCGTTCACCATAGAGAAGGCGACAACCATTGTAACGGGATGCTCCATGACGTTATACGTCGAGCACTCATTATTTGCCATATTGGAGAACCCAAAAGGTACACTGACATCTCAAAGGGCCTCTGCCTATGAGGTGATCATATCAAATCCATCGATCAAAATAGTTCGATGTAAAACAGTGAACCAAGCCACGTTCATAGCTAAACCAGTCACTGAAGGCGAGCCGATACATGACTGTGCAAACTACGAAGAATTCTATGATGAAATCCCCAGGGTGAAGGAAAATGCCCTGGTGGGAGGTGAGATCGTTTTCATTGACGGTTCTTCAAGAATCGACCAAGAAGATGGACAAAGATATACAGGCGTTGCCGTAATAAAACACATGACAAACAGAGAATTTCAAGTACTCGTTAGTGCACGAATACCATCTCATTATTCAGCACAGGCTGCAGAATTATTGGTGTTGATACTCGACATTGAGAATCATGCAGACCAGGAAGTAACGGTGGACAGTGACTCCGCCTATGTGACATCCACAGTGCATGCAGGACTATTGCACTGGAAAAGGAGGGGCTACCTCCGAGCGGACGGCACACCAGTTCAGCATGCAGCCTTATTGGACAGGCTGATCAAGGGACTACATCTCCCAGTGGGCATAGCGGTCGTGAAATGCGCCGCCCATACTCATGGGACAGATTTCATGTCACGTGGAAATCACGCAACAGACACGGAAGCCAAGCGTATGGCATCCAAAAATGAGACAATCATGGAAGTAGTAGTGGCATGCACCCATGAGCGCATGATGATAGCTCGAGCCACACCAGAGGCTTATAGTAATATGGGGCAAACTCAATTGATGGAGCTTCAAGGGGAGGCACCACAGGATGAAAAGGACCTGTGGAAACATCAAGGGTGTTCTTTAAACCCCTTGGACGGATTGTGGAGGCAAGACAGCACTGGTAAACCAGTAATGCCTGTAGCCCTACTAAAGATATCACTAGAACAATTACACTACCCGTTCCACATGACAAAAGAAAATCTAGCCGCAACGCTCGCAGAAGACTGGTTCATACCGAATTTAGCAGAGCAGGTTGCATTTTTTATAGTGAACTGCATAATTTGCCAGCAGCTCACCGCTGGGCACACATTAAAAGTAGTGAGAGGAGTCATCCCCCGTCCAAATGGACCATTTCAGCACTTGCACGTCGATTATGTCGACATGATTCAAGTATGAAACGTACTTAATTGTAGTGGTGTGACCATTCTCTAGATGGAGAGAAGCAGGTCCCTGTACACACCCAGAGTCAACCTGTGCTGCCAAATTCCTGGTAAGGGAAGTATTCCCTAGAGGGAGGGTGTGTGAGGTGATGAGATCAGATAATGGGGCTCATTTTGTAAATACAGTTTTTGAACAGATTAGCTTGTTGCTTGGTATAAAGCACAAGTTCTCGTCAGCATATCATCCAGAGGGAAATGGTGTATGCGAGAGGCTCAACGGCTTATTAAAGGAAAGGATAGCCAAGTTGAAGCGTACTCTAAAAAAGGGATGGCGGCACTGTCTACCACTGGCATTGTATGCACTTCGGAGCCAACCAGGCTCTGACCATCATCTCACGCTGCACGAGGAAGAAGAATGAGGACCCCCCTTGCCCCTAGAGATAGAGCTAGATGTGATGCCCAGTCTACCCGAGAGGTCCTGGGAACTGAGTTGTCGGAATATCTGAACTGCATGACATCAAGCCTCGCTGTCATTTCAGACCAACTGCAGCGACGACGAAAAGGGTGCAGCACAACACTAGACCCAGAGGGAGATGCTGAAACAGACACAGCTCAAGGGCTACGTACGCCAATCAGCTTCCCTGGTGATACAGTGCTGGTGAGAAATCAAACAAAGAAAAGGTGGGACGAGCCGAGATTCAGCGGCAGGTTCATCGTAGAGGACTGCACCCCCTCAGCCGTGAAACTACAAGGCAGGAGAGCTTGGATTTTTCTAAATGACATTAAACCTTATATCGGTGAGAGCCCTTTAGCTGCACCCCACCGTGAAGAACCTAGAGACAACGGGGAAGAACCTCAGCACGTGCAGACAAGAGCTATGACGAGGAAGAAGGACGTATGAGCAGGAAAACCAAGACAAAGAACCAGGATACAAGTTGTGGCTTAAAACTGGACAGTTCGTCCAAACAAACAAACAAAGGGCGATAAGGACATAATGAACACTCTGTGCATTCTAGTTGCAGGGTGAAGAAGAGAATTGCACATCTAAGCCACAACACACTGATGATACGAACTTTTGAATCAAGCCATATCCAAGCATTATTAGCAAACGAGACTTTGATGAACTA
This sequence comes from Ambystoma mexicanum, assembly GCF_040938575.1. Lineage (NCBI taxonomy): Eukaryota > Metazoa > Chordata > Amphibia > Caudata > Ambystomatidae > Ambystoma > Ambystoma mexicanum. Next base: position 375,202,531 of record NC_090926.1, on the reverse strand, counting down.
AGAGCAAAAGTTAAGAACATCACACAGTCACCTGAATCAACCAACACCCAGTCTTTACTTTACAGAACGTATGGCATCCCCCAACAGAAATATCACAAGCGATGTGCTGATGAGACATATCCATCGCTTGTAGGGAGAGTTACCAGCATCACAGACTTTGTCCAAAATCCTGCCAACAAGAAGGTGATCTGGCAACTACTGACTGTCATCGCGGAAGCCTTTATTGTACTGCCTGAATATGGTAATATAGGCACAGGTGATAATAGATGAACTCACTTATACGCTTTTCTTTTGCATCATAGAGGAGTGCCCAGGACTCATCGGGAGAACCACAGATACCCTAACATTCATCAGATATCCAAGAAACAATGAATACCTGAACCAAGTGTGGATCAAGCTAAATTACGTGATTGAAATCCGCGCAGCAGGAAAGTGCAGATACTGTTCTCGTTAAAAGAAAGGCCTGTGATCTAGAACCCAGCCAAGCAGGACAAATGTCCCTGTCACCCGATGACAGCTGCCTGGCGCATAATGTCCTGTTTCGTCTAGTCACTGACTATCCAGAAATGGTAGGGAGGCCCGCAGATGTTGACATCATCACCTTCCTCAGAGACCCAGCTAATGTCGCACATATGGGCACACTCCTCCACGGTATCATGCTCCAGGTGGAGCTGTCCAACGTTCAGCAAGAATACCTGAGGAGATTCCAGTGAAACTTTCCGCCATGGAACAGATCGAGGGAACAGAGGCACAGTTCTTCATCTTACCGCCGTGGGACAGATCGAGAAGAGCAGGGAAGAGAACTACACCACTTGTTTTGTTTTTATTTTTTATTTGTTTCTATTTTTATTTTTTATTTTTTCATTTTTATGGTTATTTGACTCCCATTTTTGATTTGATTTTGACCGGTACCTTTTTTCCAGTTTTTCCATCTTTTACCATTTTTCCATTTATTTCTATTGATTCCAATTCTTTCCATCTTTTTCGCATTTAAACAAGATTCCAGCATGTCTTCCAGACTAAAGCAAATTCGGGGGGTGGACTGGGAATTGACTTATTGTGAATATGATCAATGAATATGACTCAGCAAAGAAGCTAGTACAATCTTTTCCATAGTCTAGCAAGGAAACTACATCCCGCAACCAGAGACAATCGTCACCCTCGAGAGGGAGGACTCTTATGAAGCACAAGACACTTTACGTCCAAGACCCCCTGAAAGACCATAATGGAGTAAATGAGAAAAAAATAAAAAAATAGAAATCTTTATAAAACTTTAACTATTGATATGATTGAATTGGGGACCCAGAAAAGTAACCTAGTCCTCCCACAAGCGGAAGGGCGCCCCCACTTCCCTGGAAGAAAATGCTGCAAATTGTCTTTTCGAACGATAATGTGCATATGTATAGTGATTATTATTGTTTTTCTGTCATTAACAATCAGAACTGCATTCTTTATTGGTGCACGAAGCGCTCCAATTTCAGTGCATCCACCAGATAATGTACGTACGAATCCCACAAAAGCACCCAGACCCTATATAGTTATTCCAGTTCCAAGAAAAGCTGATGGTAAAGCAAACAAGCTGAAACTAAATGTAATTAAGAATGATTCATAGACATTTGAGGTAACAAATGAAGAGATAAGCTGGAGACAGTGTCAGCACAGAATAAATGAAAATATAGCACTGACCACTGCACGCACACACACACACAGGATGCACACAAACCAGGGCAAGTGTCAATGGCTACATACCTCAAATGATGGCAACAGAAAGTAAGACTGCCTACCGAACAACCAGTTCCAGAAAATAGGGGAAGTGACCAAGAGGAAGCAAGCGAAAGGCCAACTGAAAAAGATATAACCAAAACACTCAAGACAGAGACTGCTACAAAGGAATTCACTGCAAAGACACAAATGCTGATAGACCATGTGTTCCTGTTTATAGCTAGAGCGAAGAAACTGCACAAGGAACTGAAAATTGAACCACAGTGACTATCGCAGCAAGCATATCCGTTCCTACGAGCACCAGGCCCATGATGAGGCCACACGTAGGACAGACGATACACAGATGGTCATTAAAGGAGCCCTACAGAGAACAGAGGAGAGGAGACACACAAAATCTTCTCCTATCACAGCGATACAGGTAATGAAGCCTGCTCCACCAACAAACATGCCCGAGAATCCTCCAGCAAGAAAAAGTCACACAGGCGCATTTAGAGACATAGTTATAGCAAACTACAAAAGGACATTAAGAATCAAGAGAAACCCACATGAAGACAAAATTGAACTAAACGATTACCTAGACAGCACAGCACATCTAGGAAATAACATTTGGTACCAACACATGGAAGAGGTCGGAAGAAGAAAACTGAAGGAGAATGTTACGTCTGCAGACTCCTACCGTACAGCATGGGAAAGTCCAAGATCTTTGTGGCTGTAGCAATTGATGTCCCAACAGCACACTGTCTGTCACACGTAGCAATGTATAACATCAGAGGACAGTTCATGGGAAAGGATGCCTCACTAATATGGGCAACAGAAACAGCATATCCCGATGAAGATGACTATATCCAGGACATTAAGACAAGAAACAGAGCCCATACCAGGAATCACATAATCAGGTATGCAAGGCCAGAAGCAAAAGGAGCAGGAATTAAATGGGAGGTTAACCTGAGACCGAACGTCCAAGGAAAAACTCCAGAAGAAGCCAAAATCTGGAAGGATAGAGGCCAAATGCAGATCTGGGGAACAATGCTATCCCCAGACAGATGGGAAGCAGGAGTAGTGAAATGCCGAGCATGGATGATCCTTGGAGCCTGCAAGGAAGCAGTAGAAAACTCACAAAAATTGTGTAAACCTCTATGACCAAAATTGGTAAAATTACTTACATGGGTCGATGACAGAGGAGGACCCCTGCAGATAGTACCACTGGAGAGCCCAAAATTATGCTTCAGAAACAATGGTATGAGGAAGATGGGGGAGAATCAGAACTGTGGACGGATATTCGAGGCTCCAGGAATGACGCAAGTAACCTCAGTAATTATGGATCATTACTGGGCGTGTGGATCCAAAGCATACATAAGACTGCCGAAAAACTGGGGAGGCATATACACAATAGTGAACATCCACGTTCCTGCACTAGTGATCCCGAAAAGTGACCTGAACATTGACAGCTTCCCGAAAGCAGATCCTCACCTAAGGAAGAGGAGGTCTGTGGAACTGATATCCCGGATGAAAAGAGAGAGTTACTTTTCTGCCAAATCAGAAGAAGCATTCCATGCAATCCCATTCGAGCACAGGCTGTTTAGCCTCACCTCAACAGTATTCGCAACAATGCTCTTGCTGCACATCCAAATAGGAGTGAATGCTAAATGGTTGCAGATAATCAGATGGGAGTTATTGCAGACCATCAACACTACCATGAAAGGATTCAACGCAATCAAAGAAGAACTGAGAGCAATCCGATTGATGACCCTCAAGAACAGATATGTACTTGACATGATTACTGCAATGGATGGAGGTGTTTGCACAAAAATCAGAGAATCATGTTGCACGTTTATACCTTCACATGATGGAGAAAATGGAACCTTAACGGAAGCCATAAGTATACTGGCAGATCTGCAGAATCAGATGAGCAAGGAAACTGACAAAGTCGATGATGACAGCTGGTTTGGAACACTGTTTCTATGGGTCCCACAATGGATGGCAGACATATTCAAAATTCTGGGAGCCCTGTTAGTAATGATACTACTAGAATTTTGTGTTATCAAGATAATCGTAACACAATGCCGGAAAACCGCAAAGAAAGCCATTGGGATGAAAATGATGGTCAATGTCGAACCAGAATGGAAGCCCAGAGACCTAACAGAAGAAATAATAAACTTTGTGAAGGCCAGCGAGGTTGCGCCAGAAGGGACAAAGTTTGCATACCCCAGAAAACGAAGAAGGTATGAAGGGAAATGGATCTACTGCAGCCCAAATGGGCAATGCCAGCTAATGACCTGGAACAAAGACAAACACGTAAAAACAACAGGAAGTTTGAAAGGAGTGATACAAATATGGACCCCAAAGATGCACACGTTCACACCATCATGTACAAACCCAGATGACGAAGAATTGGATATGGAAAAACCAAGCAAGAATAATCTAAAGGAAAAAGAAAAAGTGGTTGATAAACCAACCAGAGGGGGTTGTGTAGAGGAGGTCCCAAATATGACCTACACTCCAGCTACCCATGTCGAAATGCCAGAAGCATACTCGCCAAGATATGCGACATATAAGGAGCAAATGAACCGACAGAGAGCCACGGCGTGGGCTGCAAGGTACCCACTGAGACAACCATAACAGCAGCTGATACGAAATGAAGATTACTTGCAAACAGTCCCTGAAGAGTCCCAGAGAGCCTTAATGGAGGGCAGATGGTGACAACAAGTGAACACAAACGACGAACGTAAAACCAGTGCCTTAAGTGGCACTACAAATCGAGCCGGGGCTCATCGAGGAGGCGTGGCCTAACAGCGGGGGGCCTCGATGGCCCGTTAGGCCACGCCCCCTTGACGAGCCCTGGCTCAATGGGCTACTGGCACCCCTGCCAGGCAGCCTTTTGTAGAGATTAGCACCCTCTCCCCTATGGGGGAGAGGATGCTGATCTCTGCATTTATTTTGTATAGGCTTGCCTGGCAGGGGACAGCGCCTGCCTATTCAGCCTTTAATGGTGGTGCTGCCCCTCGCCAGCTGGGGAGGGGCAGCGTCACCATTAAGGCTGGAAGGGTGAGGCCACTGGAAGCAGAGGCCTTTTTCCTAAATACTGAAGCTCAGCTCCAGTATTTAGAAAGCAAGGCCTCTGCTTCCAGCGGCCTCATGTTTCTCCATAATGGTGGCGCCGGCCGACGGGAATCTCTTTATTAAAGGGATGCCTCGCAGGTGCGGCGCCACCATTATGGCTGAAAGGCATTTTTTTCTGTAGCCTGAAGCTCTCGCACACCAGCGAAAAGAAAAAAATGCCTTTTCGTGTAGTGGCCGGGGCTGTTGGGGGAGATTACTGGGCCCCGGCAGGGCCCCGCCTCAAAACGAAATTACGGAGCCTGCCGGGGCTCAGCCCCGGCAGGCCCCGGCCCACTTAAAGCCCTGCGTAAAACTGACACACAAGGACAAAAAACAAAGAGTAACTATGTAATGGACCAATAAGAATAAAGGATGTTAGCAAACAGAAACGTAACCATGAAGTAAGAAGAAAATATGCGACTATCTGAATGCATGTAAATAGGCTTGGAACGCAAGAAGCTAAGAAAACGGTACTGCTTGCAATGCTTAGTAGAAGAATGGAGCGGCATGCGCCAAGTATATATCTACCCCAATGAAGCACGCTATACAAGTGCGACTCCATTTTTTAAAGGCAGAATTAAGCCCAGGCTGCAAGGTATTAACAAGGCCAAGATTCATATTCAAGCCAAACCCGAAGGAAAGAGCAGAATTGAAACTCAGTAAGAAGCAGCTCAATGCCTGGGAATTCGAGGTCAACTCCAGGAAGGGAGGAGAGCGGCAACGCTGGAGAAACGAAACTTCAGACCATACCAGCCAGCCAGTGAAGGTCGTGATAAGGAGGCCCCAGGCAGGTGGCGAGGCTATGGAAGAATCAAATACACGAATAAGAGGGAAAATGAAGCAGATTCACGGTGAACAGACACGTGACCAGCCAAGGGCAGAGAGGTACCAACATCTGATGTCACCCAGAACCCAAGGATGCCATAACTTTTCCTCAGCCAACTATTTGACACATAGCCCTAAAGGTACTGATTGATGGAAGGGAGGCAGGGTGAATCGTGCATGCCGCATCTGGGTGTCCATTCTGCATGCTGCTAATTAAAGTGGAGATTTATGCCTAGGGGTGTAACCCACCCAATCACAATGGACCAAATAATCTAGGGTCTTATAGCTGGTAGAACCAATAAGACGCCGTAGTTGTAGTGACGTCTATCACAAGTGATGTAGTGGGATGGGCGTAGACTCCCACCCGATAAGAGCTATCCAATCCGCATACTCTGTTACCATATACAGATGTAGCACCTATACTTAAGTTATATTTCCGACCAATAAAATTGCATGACACACTTATGAGTTTTGCACATCAAATGATGACGAATTTTGCCCATAAAAGTTGCTGTCTGAATGAAGAATTTGGAAGTTGAAGCGAGACAGGCAATTGATGATTACCGTTTGTTTCCCCATTTTTTGTACTTGTCATTAAACAGACTGCCCTTTGCCAAACTATTGAGTCCTCATTATTGAGTTGTGTCGGAGTAAGTGAATCCTGCACCCCCATTCCTCACATGGTGCAGCTATCTTGTCTTACAGGTACTAGAGGGTGAGCTCTGACCTATGGGCCCGTCAGAGGATGCTCCGCCCTCCTGTACACTTGAAAAGCCAACCACATGGACAATTTGAGAGCCAACATGCTGCTTGCCTGTTGGTGAAACACATGTAACGGTGGATTTGCCATCTGGGATGTTTATATGACGTTAAACATTCAGGAGATAGCAGGTGACATGGAATTTCCGTCGGGTTTAGGTGAGCAACCTACCCATCATAGAAGCATGTGTTCCTGCGGCCATTCCAGTTAATAGATCTATGGAGCTTCTTGACTTCAGGTTTTGGTAGTTCCATGATTGTAATGCTCTCTCCATCATCTCACAACCACTTGATCATCACAACACCATATCAGTTAGTTTATTGAGTCACTAATGCACTATAATTTTTAAAATGTGCATTTTAGCCTGGAGGTCCTTGAACAGCCTAGCGCCACTAGTTGCTAATCCGACTCCTCATCTCTTAGTGAAGATTGGAAGTGTGGGCGGTAATATCATGATACCTGGCTCCATGCTGATGGCTAGAGACATTCTGTTGTACCGTTGACACGTGAGTCCCCCAGTTGCCAACATACTGCTGTTTCTGCTCCAACCTGGTTGCCTGGACTTCCTCAATAAAACTCGAAATCTTTCTCCAAGATTTGGAGCCACTTGTTTTACACCACTCCTGGGAAAGAAACCCTGAATGTGGGAGTAGAACACTCACACTCGCAAGCATTGATTCTATGACATCTTACCATAGCGTCCTGCTTGGGTGGGAGGGGGCCACAGGGGTCCAGAATTCAATGGAGTAAGGACAATCTTTCCCCTGTGCAATCTTGAGAGGTGAAGGCTTACGCTTTTTGGCGTGTACTTTTTTGTTGTGTTTATAAAAATTATAAGAATTTACTCCATGTGCATAAAGGTTTGAATTGTATATTGTTTTATGTTGTATGTACAAAGTGTGTCAGTTATGTATTTTTCCTAGTTCATGTCCCTTTCCCAGGTTTCTGTATCACATTGCTTGCCCTCCTCACCACCGTTTTCTCATTCTCACATAACCTCAAGATTTTGTAAAAGCCTTCCATCCCGGGTCTGCCTCGTTCTCGTGTATTTTTACCTATGTACTTCATTTCTGATTGAAATGACACCCTAACCTTCAACAAATCCATATCCAAATACACTTCATTACCAATGTCTGGATCATGTCGCCCAAATCATTCTTTTGGGCGATATCAATTTACTTTTGGGCGATCCCTGGTCTATAGCTGCTGGCTTACACAGTGATTTTCTGCTTCCCCGTGACTTCATACAGCCTTTTCATTTTCTTATCCATACAATGGGCAGCATGTATAATGTAACGTCTTGCCCTTCCAAATATTCCACAAGTCAAGATGCTGAATGGTTCAGCTATTCATTGATCTTATTTGAATATTCCTTGGACTTCTGTTGCCCCGGAAGGCCCAGCCAAAGTATGGCCCTATCATGTGCAAACCAATTAATTCTATTTCTTCTGATTCTTGGTGTTCATCTTTGTGTTCAGCATTTACTAACTGTCCCATTAGACTGGGCAATCCATGCACCATGAGGATTTTAATCCTACACTTGCTCATTTGCAACAAGACATATGTAAACTTGAACATACATGGTGAAGAGGTATACTCTGGAAGATCTCTTAGCATTAAAATACAGAAAATCATCTTTTCAGACTAACACTGATTCCTTGTCTCGAATATGGACCCATTTAAGAAACGTAAAGCCTATCCCCATTCTGTTGCCAACTGGAATAGATTTGTTGGATATTTTTCACAAAAAATATTGTCTATTAGGTATAATATTCTTGATACAATAAGGACTTTTCTCCTAATCCTACCTGTACCTGATCCGCTTCTGACCCACATTGTTCCTTAAATCTCCAATCTTTGGTCTCCAACATCCTATTCTGCAGGTGAGCATCTTTGTTTTGCTTTCAAAACCCAACTTTCTATTCAGCTATGCTTTTTCTCAAGTTCTCTTCACTGATTCACAAAAAACAGAGTGAGCAACACCTGCTCACGAAACCTTCCCTGGATCGGAACTGTCCTGCCAACTACCAACCTATTATGCCTTTCATTGCGTTGCCTGGGCAAGTTGAAGTGTGTTGTCTTAAACCCTCTCAACATCTTATAGTATAGTACATTAGTATACTTTTATACTGCACTAAAGCACTACCATAGTAGTTTCAGTGCACCTAGGCTTGTCCGTGGAGTGGCTAACTGTGCACCATCAGGGCCCAACTGTGCTGGGGGAAAGGAAATGAGTGAGGGCAAGATAAGAGGGTGGGAAAACAGGAAGTGGAAGCTACAAACTTAGTGAAGGATGCAGCGTGGTAAGACATTTTTATCATCCTATGGGTGCATGTCATTCCTGTTAGGTGGACCACAGTTCTGCATGAGAGGAGGTGGATATGTACTTAAATGGTGTTGGAGAATTTTTTAAGTGTTCAGCAATAAGATCTTGCTCACCTATCATTGTAGTTTTGGATCTGGCTGCAGGTCATGTAAGATGTCAACTGAAAGCTGTTGACATTGGCAACGGTCTTCTTTTCCTATTCCATATCTCATCAGCATTTGACTCAAAGATTTGAGGGTAGCCTATGGCTGTGGTATTCAAATTCCTTATACTGAGCCTACCCATACACCTTCCCCCATGTGTAAAAATATTGTCCCCCCCCAAACTATCTCTGCTTTTTTTCTATTAAAGCAGTTGCCGTAATCCCTTTTTAAAGATTCTCATGCCCCAGCAGGACATCTTTCAGGCCCCCCTAGGGGAGCAAGTCCCACAGTTTGAAGACCATTGGCCCGGGTCCATGGCTGGGTGTTAACCTGGTTTACCTACTTTCTATGCTTGCAAATAGCACACAAGGAAGATTGTGAGTAAGCCCACATCCTCATGCCTTATAGCCGTATGGCATGCCCCAGGGGTCAGTACTGTCACCAAGGCTTTTCAGTCTGCACCTAGATCCATAAGATTGACTGAGTGTGTGGGAGTAGCAGGCCATTCGGGCCCCCCCTCACCCATTCAGTTCAAGATGCATCACTTGCTTGACCAACAGTGGGGGCACTTCCTTCGCCCCTGTGTGCATAACCAGCCAATGTGTTGACGATGACATAGGTGGGGCTGTTGCAGAGACACTTGGCATTCATTTTGGGCACCCTCGACTCCATCGTTGGACTAGGCCTCACTGCGATACTACGAAAAGGCTTCTCTCCCCTCTGCAGCGCCACACACAGCGCGCTGCAAGGCCCCCACCTTTTCTCCCTGAGTCTGAAAGCCTTGCAGCTCCATTCTCACGCCTGACCCAGAGGTAATTTCAACAAAATAGATGTAACCCCTCACCCTTCCTCTGAGATCACTGTCCTGTGCGTGAACCGGCTTGAACCAGGCCTTGCAGCCCATCCATCTCCACAAACCTGCCTGTGCCCTCTTACCCCCGCTGTTGGAAAATTACTGCCAATATAACCCAATGTCCCCGCTAGGTATTCTCTTGATGTGCCAGACGTGTGACCTCATTGTGATGCCCACCCCAGTGTGCCCCCGCTAACAAAGGCCAACCTCTGTCACAGTATATTGCTCCTAGAACTAACACATCTCAGCAATGCCCCCTAGTTCATCTGACCCACCCCATGATCAATGATCCCACCTAGGCAAGACCCCTGAGTCCTGATAAACCTCACCAATCCCCAATGAGTAATGATGCTATCTTAAACCTAGAATTTATAGAGTATAATGATTTGCTCAAAGGAGCCTTAGCAACTGTTATTTAGTGCATGCTCAAAACAATATGTTATGTTAGATTAGCTAGTGTCTGCTCTGCTTCATCGTGACCTGACCCTCACCCGGACACAGGCCACTGGACCTCATGGCATGCGGCCTCCCGCCAACTGAACAAAAGATCCAAAGGGAGCAACGTTATCAACATATATGTGGCCGAAAGTTTTATCCAAACTTGTGTCCATGTAGTCCCTTATAGCATGATGTCAGTTGTGACGCTTTTTACCTTTTTAAGCTGCCACATTTGTAATGTTTGCCAGAGCGCTCTCGGGCAGCAGAGTTCTCTGAATGCCAAGTTCATATAAACGAATAAACTATTGCAGCCTGTTCTCCTGGTCTCATTCCCCGCTGGGGTGTGCCTTATTCTTTTGGATGCATAAATCGGGGAGTGGGCCTACATTTTGGTGACCCACGCGATGTGATCGGGAGAGGTGCCCCAAGGCCTGCGTGCTGTGCAGCGAGATCCGGGACGCCCCCCATCAAAACCATCACCTCCCCGGTTGACTTGTTTGTGCGCACAAAAGGAGTGGGTCCAAGGGTTCCCATTTCCAAATAGCCAACTAAAAACTGCTCCCCAAGGCGGGCCATGGCTTGGTTGGGGTGCAGACCAGATTGTGGATAAACCGTGAATGGTGGCTCTCGGTCCACTCAACTGCACACGTGAGTACTGGCTGCAAGACTTTTCAGAGAAGGAAAAGGGAAGAGGGGAACAAGATAACGGCTTGGGTAAAGATATGGCAGAAAGGGGATAAGGTATAGGGTCTGTGTGAATGTTACTGAGGCTTTTTTCGTATCTATCCTTTATATGGCCATTAGGTTTTTGTGGTAAAAAGAAGTAGAGAAGAAATAAGGAAGCCTAGCCTGAACGGGGTAGAAGGCGGCGCCGCATAGCATTGTCTCATCCAGTGCAGGGAATAAGCGAAGATAAAGTGAAAAAAGTAGGAGCCTTATATTTATTGAATAGACTCAGAGTAGTAATTTAGATTATTCTTTTTCCGTGTGAGCAGTATTCTTGAAAAAAGGTAGCCCAAGGGGGAAAACGAGAAGGTAGTTTATGTTACATGTTCTCTGTGTGTCTGTTACATGTTGGTCTGTCATTAAGTGCCATTTCATCTGTGGGTTGAGAACTATAACTGTTAACAGGAGAAGGTGTGGACAAAGAGTGTGATTTTTGACCAAAAGTGTTTTTGAATAATTGAAGAGCAATTAATGGTAACTGTCGACGAAATTAAATTCCAAGAGTAAGAGGTGTAAGTGAAAAGGGATTGGTTAAATTGTTTCCAGGGGGGAGGTAAAGAAAATTGTGAATGTACATTCATTTTGAGAAAAGAAAGAAAGTGGAGTTAAACACGAGCCAGAGCAATACACACAGCACAGTGGGTAGTAACACACCATTAGCGCACATCTGTCAACATCTCCCTCTATATAGTGAGAAAATCCAAAAATATCATGATCAGTGGGTGACTGAGATAAAAGGAGGCAGTGTACAGCCCATATGGCCAGAGGGAGGCTCAATTGATAAGAGGGTACTGGATCTGGTATCAACACACCTGCTGGCAAAATACCGAGGTAAACAGTTACAGAATAGAAGGGAGGTACTAGATCTGTGGCGGATGTTTGAAGAAGTAGCACCTAGTGGTGAGTTAAGTAAAAATGAAACTATAAAAAAGGAAGAAGTACAGGAGGGGGGAGAGGGGTGTGCAGCACCGCCAAAAGAGAACGAGTGCACAAAAATTTACCCATTGATGACAAAACCTGCGGTAGGGTATAGTGAGCCCCTGTATGTTCCAGCGAGCACCACCCCCACACCCAGGTCAGCAACATCACCAACCACCCCACCTCCCTATGAGACAGGAGGGCTATATGGACCAACCAGTGCCCCTTCAGTAGATATTGCATGACTAACAGGGAACTTAGATAGACAGCTTGCACATGCACAGATGAAGATAACACGGTTGAGAGCATTGTGTGATCAGGGCCAAATGCTGCCGGGGGGAGGAGAAACACCACCATTGATAACGGGTGACATTACACCTTCACCAAGTGTTACCGGAGCCAGTGTTGCAGGGGCAAGTGGTGCAGGGGGATCTACACACTCCCTGCAGCCGCCAGCGCCAATTCCAAGGGGACAAGAGCAAGAGCGGCAGTCGGGAGAGTTCCTATTTCATATGAATGGCAAACCCGTCAGGATAATACGACCTGCAACCCCAGACAGCCAAAGAGGGGAGGGACAAGAGGAAAGGGAGTCAGAGGAGGAAGTGGAAGAAGTATGGAGTGACTTAGATGAATATGAAGAAGGAGTGGCGGCAGCCGGAATACAGCTGCCATTCCACTTTGATCAGGCGGATGCTAGGTCACCACCCAGGTGGCAAGGGAGGTTGAGACAGAGAGTAGGAAACATACTGGTAAGTAAAATGAAGAAAGGAAAGGTAAGTAAGAGAGGGGGAAAAACAAAGTTACAGATGACTCTGATACACAAGGGGGCAGGGAGGCCCAGCTACATACCATGGGCACAAATGGACAAGAATGAATTGTTTAAACTACTCCCCCCACTTTCAGGTGGGGCGGGGAAGTGGATACACGCATTTGAAAAACACACGGCAGGGGTCCCTCTAGCTATAGGAGACGTGAAGAGCTTGTTGGTGTCGGCTGTGGGGCATCAATCAGACACAGTGTGGGTAAAGGTGGGGTTTCCAGGAGTGACTATGAATTGCGACCGCCACGACGGGTCAACGTTTAATAACGTCAGGGCCCAAGTATGGGATGCATTGCGAAGGACATTTCCAGATTTACACTTAGTGATGCAATGCACTATGGGAGAGGAGGAGGCGCCTACGCAATTCATCCTCCGGGTGCAAGACCTGTGGAGAAGTGAAACCGGTACGCTGTGGGACGAATCAACTGCCTTTTTCTATTTCATAATAAAAAAAAGGGCTCCCAAAGGAGGTACAGACGGCCTTGGATAAAATAGCTGGGATAGAAGCCAAGGGCTGGCCAGAGATTCAAAGTATAATTGTACACCATTGTAGGAGGATCAAAGAAAGGGAGAAGGAGATAGTGCAACGAAGGCTGGCAGACGAAGCGAAGTTGGTACAGAATAAATTAGTGAAGGTCGCAGCTATGAATGCTACAACATCAACAGCCAGACAGGAGGAAGGAGAAGAAGGGGGAGGAAGCAGCCCAGTAAGGATGGCAGCAACATGGACGGGAAATGGGCAGGAGCAGTGGGACGGAGAGGAGAAGTACAGAGGGCCACAATGGCAGGGGAGGCCTACGAGAGGACGAGGTGGGTACAGAGGACCAAGAGGTGGGTTTGGAGGAATCGGAAATAGAGGATTTGGGGGGGCCTGGGCCAAGGGGAGGGCCACAAGGATCATGTTGGACCTGCGTAAGGTGGGGGCATTACTCACGGGAATGCAGAATGAGACCTGTGGGATATTACCCAGGGCAACCCCCATGGGAAATGAGCAGCAATACGGTCACCCACACCCAAGCAGTCCTTATGGGTTACCTATGGGAGGGAATGGACAACAGGAACAATGCTATAACAAACAACAAATGCAGCAGAGACAGCCGCCGCAACAACATGCACAACAGAGAGGTATGCCGCAGCAAATGGCATGACAAAACACTATGGCAAACGCAAACACTAATATTTTTGCAACATCTGCAAATGGTGCACCAGCACCTTTCTGTGGTGTGGCAGTAGTGGGGGGACAATGTATTCTCTGTTCCAGGAACAGAGACATATGCAGATTAGGACAGCCCACAGAAAGCACTTGCGTGTCCAGTCCTATCCACCACCCTACGTACAGAAGAGAAACCACTAGTGGGGGTGGAGATAGGCAACAAACAGTTCATCTTTATGGTGGACTCAGGAGCTGAAAAATTGTGCCTCATGGAAGGCCGGTTTCCGCTCTCGGGCAGAAATTTGGAGATGCAGGGGTTCTCTGGGGCTATTATAAAAGTTCCTTACACAAAAGACCTTGAAATTACCGTGGGGGGGTGACAGTGCGAGCACCCCTATTGTATCATGAACACTCGCCGATCAATTTGTTAGGAAGAGATTTTCTGAGCAAGTTGAACATGACCATATCCTTTACGGAGAGGAGAATAGTTTGTTCCACCCTAGGAGTGTGTCCCGTGTGGGCAATGCTGATGATTAGCACAATGACAAATGGAGTTGCGGTAAGAGGGGTGCCTATTGATATGGACAGGTTTATTTATGGCATCAGAGTACTGGCAAGGGTGGTGCCAGAGATAATAAGAAAAGAATGGAAGGTGCCTTCAGATTTTGTTTTCTGCCCAATTGTAAACACAGATGTTGTCCCAGGGACGATTTTGTCTATTGGTTTGGAAGGGGTACAAGTGTCAAGCAAGCGTAATGCGGTGATAGGACTGGACACACATGGATGCGAATGGAGGACGGTGTTGTGCATAGATCCAAACATAATGTTGCGCAATTTAACTAATGAGGAGCTATTTACTGATAATGAGTGTGATGGGGAGATAATAATGGAAATAAGTGTGCCATGTGACATCATGATTCAACACAGAGAGGTACACAACCCCCTCATGGCCAGTGTCAACATACCACCCACTACATTTGAAGAAGACATGGAGAATGCATTGCCAGAAATATAGACAACAGGCCCACATGATGTAGGGTTGTTGCAAGAGGTCACGCCAATCAGGATCAAATTAAAGCCAGGTGCCCTACCACCTAGAGTAAAACAGTACCCCCTATCAAGGGAAGCAGAAGAAGGGATATCAGAAACAATAAATGCATTACTGGAACAAGGGATAATAGTGCCATCAAATTCACCATGCAACACAGAGATTTTCCCAATCAAAAAAGCAAAAGGAGGGGCTTGGAGGATGATCCAAGACCTACGCCCACTTAATGACGTAATACAGAAAGAGTTCCCATTAGTTCCCAATCCAGCATAAATATTGTGCAGCAACCAAAAGATGCTACGTGCTTTACAGTGGTAGACTTGAAAAACGCTTTTTTCTCGATCCCACTTGATCCAAGCTCCCGATACCTCACAGCGTTTACACTGGGGAGAAACAGATACGAACATTGCAGATTAGCTGAAGGGTTTTGTGAGTGCCCCAGCATTTTTAAAAGAATATTGCATGAAGATCTTGGCAATATTGATGTAGAGAGCACAATAATACAATAACTAGACGATTTTCTCGTCTGCAGTGACATTGAGAAGTGCAGGGCTGATTCGATAGCACTGCTAAAGGTATTGGTCACGAAAGGATACAAGGTGGACAAAGGGAAGCCGTAATATTGCCTAGCAGAGGTGCTTTACCTAGGACAGTTGATTTCAAAAGATGGTAAGAGAATTTTACCAGACAGAGCAGCAGCAATACGTCACATGATCATACCAAAAACAGTTAAGGACATGCAGAAACTTCTTGGCATATGTAACTATTGCCGTGCATAGATACTGGACTACGCAGCTTACACGTGCCCACTGTTACAGGCCCTAAAAGAAGCACAGAAGAATAATGCCCCAATAAAATGGTCAAATGAAATGATGACCCAATACTTTAAGTTGCAGGACGTCATCAAACACGCTCCAGTTTTAGCGAACCCAGACTATGAACAGGAGTTTTACCTCTTTTCAAACAGGAATGGCATCTTTATGATGGCTGAGCTGACTCAAAAAACTTCATTAGGGCACAAACCATTGGCCTATTATAACAGCACACTTGATTCTGTAATGCAAGGTCACTTTGCATGCGAACAAGCTCTCGCTGCAGTGGCCTTCGCAATAGAAAAGAGTGCCACGATTGTTATGGGATGCTCAGTAACTCTGTATGCTGAACACTCATTATTTGCAATATTGGGAAGATCAAAATCAACATTGACAACTCAGAGAGCCACAGCGTATGAAATAATAATATCAAGCCCCAATGTCTATGTCGTCAGGTGCAAATCAGCCACGTTCATCGGGGAGCCCTGCACAGTGGAGGACATTAAAATACACGATTGCGCTACATATGGAGGTGAAGGGAATGACATTACTAAAGCAAGTGAGAACGCACTACAAGAGGGAGAGATTTATTTTGTTGACGGAACAGCATCGATAGACTGTGAAACGGGAGAAAAACATGTAGGGGCAGCAGTTGTAAGAATGGAAGAGGAAGAATATGAAATAATTGTGCCGAAACGCCTACCCTCTCATTACTCAGCTAAGGCAGCAGAATTGACAGCACTAATTGAAGTGCTACGCAGTGCTAAAGGTTGTGCACTAACAATATATTCTGACTCAGCATATGCTACAACCACGGTTCACTCAGGGCTCTCACAATGGAGACGTAGGGGGTTTCACAGGGCAGATGGGTCAGCAGTGCAGCATGCTGCACAGTTAAATGAATTGATTGACGCGTTAGCAGAACCATCAGTAGTAGCTTTGGTAAAATGCCAGGCCCACACAGCAAATACAGACTTCATCTCATTGGGAAATGCGACAGCAGACGCAGCAGCGAAGGATGCTGTGTATTTCAATATGCCACCTACAACAGAATGCGTTATAAAAACACCAACAAAAGAAATACAGGGAGAAGGATATAACAATACACCGATTGCCCAAGTGATAGAACTTCAAAAGCGTGCACCCAGTGAGGAGAAGGAGTTATGGGCTAAAAGAGGGTGCAAAAAATCAGCGACTGATTTAATATGGAGGCAAGAGCTAACAGGGAAGGTAGTGATGCCCGTAGATCTACTAGAAATTGCATTTCAGCAGCTGCACTTCCCGACACATGTGACAAAACAACACATTGCCGCAGACATACAAGAACATTGGTTCGTCCCGAACCTGCAAGAACAGCCGTCCAAATTTACAATATAATGTACTATGTGTCAAGCATACAGTTCAGGAATGACACTAAGAACATTAATAAGAACATTGCCACGACCAATAGGACCATTTAGAGAGCTCCATATCGATTAAGCGGATATGGGAGAAAGGTGCAATGGAGTGAGGTAATTCATTGTGATTGTGTGCCCATTTTCAAGATGGGTTGAGGCTGGACCATGCCCCCACCCTGACGCCAAGTGCGCTGCGAAGTTTCTGGTACAGGAAGTCTTTTCAAGGTGGGGCATTTGTGATGTGATAAAATCAGACAATGGCACACACTTCGTAAATGACCTCTTCAAAGAAGTGACAATGTTGCTGGGGGTCAAGCACAAACTGTGTTCCATTTATCATCCGATGGCTAACGGAATACTGGGGGAAGATCAATGGCCTACTGAAAAGCAAACTTTCTAAACTGTGCAACACATTAAAGAAATACTGGGTATATTGCTTACCCCTAGCACTGTTCCAACTCAGAACACAACCAAGCAAGGACCACCATTTAAGCTCCCATTAAATAGTGACAGGCAGGCACATTCATACACCGCTATCCCCGATAAGAGGAGCCTCAGATGCTCACAGAGCTGCTACAGTGCTGGGGGATGAGTTGAAGGAATTCTTCACCAATCTGACCCACGCAAAACGTAGCATAGCAAGACAAATTGCACCACCATTTACAGAGAATGGTGCGACAGATACTGCCATGCAAGCACATGACAGCCCAAAGGGCCAATTAATGCCAGGTGAGAATGTGTATGTCCGGAGTTTTGTACGGAGATGGCATTCTCCACGGTTTCATGGCCCTTATAAAGTTATATACTGCACACCCACGGCAGTAAAAGTGAAGGGATTGAAGTATTTGGTGCATTTGTCAGATGTGAGAAAGGCGAGTGCAATCCCTCAAAATGACCAAGGTAAAAGCAGCAAAGTCGCAAGTGGGTAAAAACGTATATGAACAAGGTTTTAAAAGAGCAAATGAAAATGATACTCAGGATGATTAAGAATGAAATGGAGCTTTGTATTGATCGAGTGGTACCTCTTAATGTTTCTCTCTCTCTCTCTTTCTCTCTCTCTCCTCCTACTTCTTTTCATCCTGTAATGTATTTTTCTTTGCCTTCTTTCCTCTCCCTCGGCTTCTCCTCATCTCTAACTATGTTCTTCTTTCTCTCCTTCTACCTCCCTCTGCCTCTCGTCCGTTTAAAAGGCAAATTGCCCACCTAAATATGATATTGTTGCTTAAAGTGGTCTAAATGATTAAAAAATTGAAAAACAATATTTTTTGATGACAGAGCAAGAAGAAAAAGATATGAGTGAGAATGCTATGTCCAAGATACTAGGAAGAAGAGATAAGAGAAAGATGTGCACATCCAGGGAAAAAGAATAATAAAAATAAGTAGCAGAGTAGGAAAAAGTAAAAAAATGTAAAAATAAAAATGCTTTTTTTATGCATGTTACTTAACAAATTTATATTGTCCCTTCAGGTGACATAATGGCAGAAAAGACTGCACTCACCGACGACAACACAGTTTTAGTTAGTGATAGGGTGGTGGTCAGAGATAATTAATGGTATAACTATGAGTGCAGAATAAAGTACTCAATTATTTTATTTTCTGTAATGTTGTTTTTTATGGCGTGGTATTACACTGTGTCTTTTATCGTAGAGGACATAAAAGAGGGGTGAGTGGGGTAAACCTGATTCGAGAAGGATCAACGCTAATATGGGCCGTGGTAAAAACAATGTGGAGACACAGTCCCGCGGATAATACAAATCTCACCACGCTGCATAAGAATCGCACATATCCCGTGCCTCCCTTTCCACTGCCAATGACTGTAAATGAGACCAATCAGTATGATGGGGATTATTTTTGGGAAAATTAACCTGATACTAATGTACAAACAACCGCAGAACCTACCTCACAAAGCACTATAACGCACTTTAACATTGTTACTACTAATGAGCCAGAAAGTCCAGACCCACAGGCCTGGGACGCTGCTAATGAACCCAATAACACAGCATGGTTGGGGGGTATTTCCCATACACTACCAAAATCACAGTTAAAATCGAGTGCAAAGCAGAAGGACTAAGAGGACTCGCTGTAGAAAATTTCCAATGGGTCAAAGAAACGTGCACCCCCGTCTGGTCCCAACATATTGCAAAACTCACCTGGGTTACTGCTCTTGAAAAACCCATCAAAACACAAGAAGAGATTCCACATGAACTTTGCTTCCATGGAGAAGGGAGAGTGCCAATGGGCACCAACAGAGAATGCAACAAAACCATCATTATCCCGGACATGATAAAAGGTACAGCTGTGCTCATGGACATGTATTGGGTGTGCGTAAAGAAGCTTACCTGCACCTTCCGGCGTCATGGAGGGGCACTTGCACCCTGGCAACCCTGCACTCCGCGCTTATGGTGATCCCGGAAAGCAACATCCATGGGGGAAAGGTTCAGCTGGCAAATCGGCAGCAGGAAAATCAGCTGGCTTATCGGCAGCAGGGCAATCGGCTAGCACGTCTGCAGCGTCCCAACCCACGCATACAGAATCGTACCCATACGATATACTCTCTGAAAATGACCTGAAAGAAAGACTGTCCTGCAGAAAGAGGTCAAACTGCATATCCACAGAATCCTCCAACCTTCTAGCTGAGATTCCTGCAAAATACAAGCTTTTCTTACTCGGCAGAGACATTCTTTGCATCCCTCCTAACACCAGGGCCCCAGGCGCGGACCAACGCCAAATGGTTACAGATCGCCCGCTGGGAGCGGATCCAAACTGCCAACGACACTGAAGAGAAGTTCAATGTCATCAAGGTAGAACTCCGTGCCTTGCGACTAATGACAATGCAGAACCGGTACGTCCTGGACCTTATCACAGCAATGGACGGCGGTGTTTGCCGAAAAATCGGGAGCATGTGCTGTACATTCACACCTTCTGAGGATGCAGATAATGGGACCCTCTCCCATGTTATTTCAGTGGTGCACAGCATGGGGAAACAAATGCGGGAAGAAGGAGGAGTAGAACCAAGCAGCTGGTTTGACAACATGTTCAGTTGGGTACCATCCTGGTTCAGCATCATGATGAACATTTTTGTTCCAGTCATCGTCTTTATCTTACTATTTTTCTGTGTGTGCCAATTAGGGATCCGATGTTGTGCAAAATCTATGCCAATTCAACAATGATGATGGTAACAATGGGCCGACAAGCAACGGCATCAACCATGATAGATTTCCAAATGCAAACTGGAGAGCCAAACCCCCCAAAATACCACATGACGGCTGTCTACCGTCAACATGAGGACAGGGTAGATAACTTGTATAATACTACAATCAAAGAGCAAAGAGAGCTGCAATGGTATAGGAAAGTGTGGGTGGACATGGATGGAGATGGAGGAATTTACATGACTTGCACACCTGATGAGTACGCCAGGAAGGGCCATAGTTTGGGAAGTGTATGTAGGGCATGGATGCCTATAAAGGATACACCTGCATGGGATGAAGCACTGGCTGAAGAAGAGTATTATCGCAATGAGAGTTAAAACAAAATGTAATTTGTTACTTTAGATGTAACGAAAGGGGGGAATGTGTGGGAGTGGCGGGCCATTCGGGCCCCCCCTCACCCATTCAGTTCAAGATGCATCACTTGCTTGACCAACAGTGGGGGATGCTTCCTTCGCCCCTGTGTGCATAACCAGTCCCCGTGCTGACAACGACATAGGTGGGGCTGTTGCAGAGACACTTGGCATCCATTTTGGGCACCCTCGACTCCATCTTTGGACTAGGCCTCACTGGGATAATATGAAAAGGCTCCTCTCCCCTCTGCAGCGCCGCACACAGCGCGCGCCAAGGCCCCCACCTTTTCTCCCTGAGTCTGAAAGCCTAGCAGCTCCATTCTCACGCCTGAGCAGAAGGTAATTGCAAGAAAATAGATGTAACGCCTCACCCTTCCTCTGAGATCACTGTCCTGTGCGTGAACCGGCTCGAACCAGGCCTTGCAGCCCATCCATCTCCACAAACCTGCCTGTGCCCTCTTACCCCCGCTGTTGGAAAATTACTGCCAATATAACCCAATGTCCCCGCTAGGTATTCTCTTGATGTGCCAGACGTGTGACCTCAGTGTGATGCCCACCCCAGTGGGCCCCCGCTAACAAAGGCCAACCTCTGTCACAGTATATTGCACCTAGAACTAACACATCTCAGCAATGCCCCCTAGTTCATCTGACCCACCCCATGATCAATGATCCCACCTAGGCAAGACCCCCGAGTCCTGATAAACCTCACAAATCCCCAATGAGTAATGATGCTATCTTAAACCTAGAATTTATAGAGTATAATGATTTGCTCAAAGGAGCCTTAGCAACTGTTATTTAGTGCATGCTCAAAACAATATGTTATGTTAGATTAGCTAGTGTCTGCTCTGCTTCATCGTGACCTGACCCTCACCCGGACACAGGCCACTGGACCTCATGGCATGCGCCCTCCCGCCAACTGAACAAAAGATCCAGCGGGAGCAACGTTATCGACATATATGTGGCCGAAAGTTTTATCCAAACTTGTGTCCATGTAGTCCCTTATAGCATGATGTCCGTTGTGACGCTTTTTGCCTTTTTAAGCTGCCACATTTGTAATGTTTGCCAGAGCGCTCTCGGGCAGCAGAGTTCTCTGGATGCCAAGTTCATATAAACGTCTAAACTCTTGCAGCCTGTTCTCCTGGTCTCATTCCCCGCTGAGGTGTGCCTTATTCTTTTGGATTTTTGGACGTATAAATCGGGGAGTGGGCCTACATGAGGGCTCCCTGCCTCTCTTCCTTTCTCAAAGTGTCTCTCAGTGGAAGCACTGCTTTCTGAGGATCAAGTTATGGATCGCTTATAACTTTCTCAAACTCAACACCTCTAAAAAAGAATGTTTTTATTATTCTTTTAACTTACCTCCTAATTTCCCGGCTACACAATCTATCTTCCTCTAAATATGACCTTACATTATCGTGTTCGATCTGTTGATTTTCATGTTATTTCTAGTAAAACGTTGGCAGCTGTGTTCTGTGCATTTTGCCCAAACCCGCCCATAGTGTGTGGAGGCTGTAATTCTTTCTGAAGATCACACCTATTCTGGGACAGCACCTCTGACTTCCAATGGATCACAGGATCTATTTTACAGCCTTCTCTCTTGCTCACTGGGCACCCTAAGCCGCATCCCTCCGCTGGCTGAGCGTTCGTGATCTCCTTCATCATGAGGTTCCGAGAAGCGGTAGTTCTTCTAACCTGGCATGCTCACCGCAGGGAGCGGGAACCAATTTACCGCCGAACATTTACACCAAATCTCAGGCCCCTTGGCTTTCAGGAATTAGATTAAAACATGGCCTTCGTGTTTGACATAGGGGGAGGGCATACATGGTAAGCTTGCTGAAAAAATAGGTTTTTGCACTAGCTCTTCACGCACAGCCTTGTCTGTGTTGGTGTGTTCAGGTGTATTTAATAGCACTTCACTCAGTTACATTTTGATGTTACTATTGCGAGTGATACAGATGTGTAATAAATATACATTCATTATTGATGCCCTCTTCTTCCATGAAACATGTATCAGAAAAAACATTATGTAGGACCGGCTACATTTCCCATTCCTGTCCTGAATCAAGAAACACTTCCATGAATCTGCCTGGACATTTCAGCGAGGTGCATTAGACAGCACAATTCAGATTTCCTTTCAGATGTCCTCTTACTGTAGAAGCAACAGCCTCTTTTCATTTCATTTACTAACATATACAAATACACAGAATGTTTGTTTTGACACATTACCAAATATTACACAGCATTTCAGACACAGACATGTGCAGGCTACAAAAAACAGATCAGTTGCTTAAAATTCAGAGATCAGAATAAAAACATGACACATATGCTTTTTCATAGCATCCCAGGTCTAATCTGTGTTGTAGTACCTATATGCATTCTATATACATGTATGCCGCTCACTGAGCTTCTTATTAGTAATAAAATCAGACTTCGCCAATTAAAAACGCCTACATTCTGCGTTTCGGCCTATTGAACAGGCCCTCCTTCTTCAATATCTACCAAGAACCCTCCCGTCCAGGGATTGAGATATCAACTAAAGTGCAATCGTTCTTAGAAAAAATATGATATCCTTCGCGGCTATCGACGCAATCAATCTTTTAACGTTTTTTCTGTTCCTAAGAATTTGATGAACAGGTTGGAAATCAGACATGATTTTTTAAAAATTCTTACACAACCCCTAGAAACACTGACTGGGATTTCTTGTGCATTTGTATATCTTTGTATGGTTCAACTAGGGAATTACGCCCTGTAAAGTCGTCATTGTGAACCTTTACATCGCAATATGTTATTTAGGGTGCTAGATATAATATTGCTTGTAAAGAATCATCCTTTTGGGTTTAGAGCCAAGGAGTGAATTCCATGTCCTTCTATTTCTTAAAGAGGAAATGTTCACTCTTGCCCCCATTGCCATCCCCATTTTTCACCATTACCTTCTCTTCCAATAGTTGAAGTAAGTCATCCTTGTTCTTCTGGAGTCTTTGCTTTGGTGTTTAATGGATTGGTTTGCTCTTGAATAATCCTATCAGGTGTTTGTATTATCCAGCAGTCTGAAGTAATTGATATCCATAATCAATGGTGTGAGAAATGCCTGTCTTGTCCCGGCCAGGTTAGCCATGCCAGGGGAAATGTCACATGATGCTTTGGAGGTAGTTCATCCTCCTGAGAACTTACCGACTTCCCCTGTATCCCTTTGTAGTAGATCCCTGCCTGAATGGAACCAGCCTCCTTCTTGAGACCTTCTTCAGGCCTTGCATCTCTGTAAATGTTGAATAATGCTGAAGAGCCTCCTACATGTAGCATTACACATTTCATTTGTATGTGTTTCCAAGGTTTTAAAAACCCTCTTCCCAAACAAAGTTTGTCCCTCAAAGAGTTTATTTCCTGATTGTGGTTCAGCCCCTGAGCTAGAATCTTGCGGATAGCAGGATCTGAATAATCACACCCTTAGCCGGTTTTTGTCTTCTGTTACCATAGAATCTAGTGACACCTTAAAGCCAGCATGTGCAATGTCTTCAAATGTTTGCACTATTTCTCTCCACTTTTATTACATCATCCTCATTGCCACTCTTCTCTCCATCCACAGCCTTCTGTATAGAATCACCCCTACCAATAGACGATCAACAATGCTGATTAGGAAATATAGATCCAATGCCAAAGGCCTGGAAAGTATACAAGTTGCGCCTGCACTGATAATGGAAAGGTTGCGCGAGCCAAATTAAGAATATAGTCAAACCAAGTTAATCGAAAGCTCAGTGGCCCTATGAAGGCCATCAAGGAGTCAGGAATAGTGAGCCACAAAGACTCACATTTCAAGTGGTGGCAACCTGTTTCACAGGTTGTCGGGACAAAGGTAATGTACTGAGTGATTCAAAGATGGCTGACATAGATATTGAGTCCACCGCCAGCTGAGCTGCTGGGGGACACACCAGCACGATACAGATCAGCTAGGGAAACTGTTATTAAGCTTGCTTTTCACACTCAGGCAATCATACGCTCAGGCCCCAGTAGAGCAAAACTACCAAAGGGAGTAGCTGAGATTCAGAGTAGAGCATCACAGTGCAGTATGGAGGAAAGGCAGAGGGAGAGAATTAGAGGAGGGGGAGAGGAGGTCGAGAGGAGCCATAAGTGCAAGGGAGGCTAAGGGAGAGATAGAATGGCAAACTAGGAGAGGAGACAAAACAGAGTGGAGCAGGTGGGAAAGGGAAAAACAGTTGTGGAGGAAATAGAAAAGGGAGCAAGAAGAATGGAGGAACGGGAAAGAAGAGAGGGCAGAACAGAACAGAAGTGAAGGGAACTGAACAGGGCCAGTTTATAGTATGGTGGAGCAGCAGAGAGGCAGCAAAGAGAAAATGGGAAGCAAAGAGGTGGAGAAAGAAGAGAAAAGAGGAGGAAACAAATACCAGGGATGGGGAGAAAGACAAAGAAGAGAAGGGACATAGAAAAGAAGGCCACACTAAAAGCCAGAGCCCTAACTAAAACTCCTTAACAAGTGGAGTACTTCGGGGCAATCATTTCTTTTATTGTATTTGTTTATTCAGGAACACAGTGTTTCAACCAGAAACATTTACAGAAATAGACACGTCAATGGTTCAATCTTGAGTCAGGTGCTGTACGGAAATGGGAGAGTACTATTGGAGGGAAGTGATTGTAGTCAGTGCTCTTTTTGGGGGGTTGTCTCTACCCGAACTCCCTCGACCTTCACCCATGTAAGAACTTGGTTTAAAAGGACCTCTTATTGGTCCCTCGCAGTTCTTGTCAGGGCAACCAGGGAAGGGAGTACTACAGAACAGCCAAGAAACTGCAAGTGAGATGAGAACCAGTCAGCAGCCAGGGAGCAGCGGGCAAAAGTAGGACCTTGGAGGTGCAAAGAAACTGCAAGTGAGATGAGAACCAGTCATACGCCAGGGAGAAGTCGGCAAAAGAAGGACCTAGCAAGAGCCAGAAAGGAGCAACAGTAAAGAGGATTAGGTAGAAAGGAGAACTTGTTAAAGAAGGGCAAGCAGTGGGAATATTGGATACAGGATCAACTGGAGCGAAGAACCCAACGGTTCAATGGAACTACCCTGAAGTGATGCATTGCACCAGAAGTGGTTGAAAGATCGAGCCATGCCCCAGTTTGGGTAGGTCTGTGAAAGCATAAGGTACGGAGGGCCAATTTTCTTAGAACAAGGAGAGTGCAACAGATTCTAAGATACAGCAAGAGGGCCCCACTAAGGCTGCCACAGATGCCAGGCACCCCTATACTAGGAGTGCAATGACATAGCACTCGACCTATGTGGTAAGCAGTGCACTGGAGAATCAGTGGGGCCAGAATGGAATAGGGTTAGTTCCCAAATAGTACATTGACCCCAAATTACAGGTTTATAATTTGTGCTTGAACCTCTGGTCTAAAAGTAGGTATGCAGAGCAGCGTATATAAGCAGCCAGAGCCGAGTGAAATCTGGCGGAGCCGAGTGTAAGCTGCAAGAAACAGGAGACTATCGATTTGAGATTGAGTAGATTGATGTGTGTAATTGAAACAGATCAACAGCAGAATTTTTTCGAACATTCTGGTTTATGGGGAAGTGGGTGCTTTTAGCACACTAGATGCAAGAACACCTTTAACTTTTTGGTTGTTAGACTACCCAGGTATATATGACCAAGCAAGGAACCTATGCGCTAGTCTTAGACATACACTCTTAAGGAACCTACCATCTGAGTATGTCCCTTTGATATTCTCGATTTAAGATATTAAGCTAACACTGCAGGCTTAGGGGGGAACGAAGGCTCCTGGCCCAGACAAGGGGCCCAATGATCTCTTGAAGTCAGAGCCATATATTACAGTGCCTTTTATTGCACAAAGGTTTCATTATATTATTGGAACACTAGCGTTCTCAACATCATGCCACATCGCAGAGATTGGTAGACCTTTAAAAAGGGAGATACAAGGAAACTGTAAACTATCACTGTTAGGGAGAATTCTCCCAAATGGGTAATTTCCCTTAACTACTGAGTCCCTCAGCAGCTTTGCTGGATTTCTAGGATGTATTTTTTCACCTGGTAAGAGTGTGAGCCTTTTATTTCCCACTCTTACATATGTTTTGCTGTGTGTTTTACATTTTTGTGTTCATAGACTGTGGAGTCTCACCTACTTCATAGGCATCATCTTTTTACTGTGTGTCACACAGAACCTTTAGAGCAGTGACACAGGGTTGTCTTGTTCAGGCTTCCCACTTTAAACTCCATTTGGAGACTGGCTACTGTCTACCAGAACAGGTAAAGTTGCCATTGACTTTATTAGTCTTTTTAAATTCACAGACCCAGTACAAACTATCTTCCATAGAGTACTGGAAAGGGTTAATAGTTATCCCTTTTTGTCTGTCTCTCATGGGACATTACATTGTTCCCCTTTCTTTAAGATTTGGCTGGTGGCAGTGATATCTACCATTTTTTCCCTACCGCGGACTATGAAAATAGCCTTGGTACTGTTTTAGGCTATGTTAGTAGCCTCGAACTTTAATCTGCTGGACCCCTTTTAATTTTATTTGGTTCCGGCTGGGTTTATTCACCATTTCTTTTTGTAAAGGTCTTTCTCGTGTTTTACTCTGCGCGCCAAACCAGGTTTGGTTCCTTTGTTCGCCATCCTTTGGCGGGCTTCTGCACAGAAGCCCTCCTTAGGCGCCCGAGTGTCTGGATGGACAGGATGTGAGGGATGGGTTTTAGGCCAACTGCACAGGGTCTCCTTGGAGACCCAAGTCACACTCTTGTATGATTGGCTAGGTGACTGTCCTGCCAGGACAGCTACCCTGCTGTGTGATTGAGAGCCAGGCTGTGTGAATAGGGGAAAACTGCATAAAAAGCAGGTCTCTTGGACTTGAAAGGCAGAGTCGCCACTGGATCGAGAGAACCGAAGAGAAGCAGAAGGAAGAGGATGACTGAAACTACTGAACATGCCGGTGAAGTCCTGCTGCGGGACCGAATCTCCTAAATTTCGACAACAGAGAAGATCTGCAGGGAATCTTCTTCCCTGGAGCTGGTGGGACCAACCCGTTCGCCAAACACCAAGCAAGGCCTCCCTCCCCTGGTCAAATTTGCTGCAGTGAACCGGATATCCAGGAGCACCGGACCCTGTTTGGATTTTAAGGAGCGCACCTTTTAATCATTGCTTTGCTCTGCTGCTGGTTTCTTCTCTGGGTAGTGCAGGACCCTCCAGTCTTCCTCCTTCTTGTCAGTCCAACAGTTGCTTCAGGAACTGTGAGCCTGCAGGACCTGCCAGGAACTTCTGCCTCAGCTACAGCATTCTTCTTCTACTAAGGTACTGTTCAAATCCGGTCATTCGTTCCGTCTGACCGCAGTGAAAGTGTTTGAAATCTTTTGCTAATCCAAGGGCTTGTCTTTCTCTACTCTTTTAAATAACTTTTCTTCCGACCAACTTCGTTTCGAACTCTTGGCAAAAACTTAACCGCAAACTACTCTGAACTGTGTGATCCTCTGCAAAGACTCTGAACCATGAACATTGGCCCAGGCCTACTGATTTGAATCCTAGTTGTAGTAAGCCTTTTCTAGATTTCCCTGCCTACTTACTTGTTGGTGCTGCTTGATTTTGCATAACCTTGTCTTTCCCTCCCTTTTTAAATTGATGGAGTGCCATTTTGCTCACACTTCATTTTGAGCTTAACTTGTCCAGAATTCATTGGGTGGTGTGTAGTGTATTACCACTGTGATTTTCTGCTGCTTTATATTAGTGAACTGTTTTACAACTGATGGTGTAAATAAATGTATATTCTTTTACTCAGAAACCTTGAGTCAGTGTTTGTTTGAACCATAGTAATTGCTGTCCTTTGTGTAACTTCTGATACTGCTCACTTTACTCTTGAGATAAGTCTGGCTGCTCAGCCATCACAACCACTTCACTGTGTAATACAGGCTTGTACCAAAGGTGAATTTGTACTTACACTTGTAGTCTTAATTGTGTGTGGTGTTCCCAAAGGGTACTGCATATGATTCTGCCTAACAATCACCCTATATGTGTGTTGGATTAGTTAGCTGAGATATAAGGGAAAACCTGTTAAAATCAACAAGAGGATTGGTGTGAGAAAAACATTATAATTTCACATTCACACTATAGGTCACGTGTTCTCTCTGAGCCTTTTGATGCAAACTTTTTTTTTTTTTTAGAAAGTAGAGTGTTTATATCTCTTTGGTGGGCCTGAAAATACCAGTATCACTAGACACCTTCTTTGGGAACAAAGGGTGAGTTAGCAGCTATAACACTGCCAAAGTTCATTCGGTTCTTGGAGGGGAAATGGCAAGGCCCTATCACGTTACTAGGGGAGTGCTCTGCCACGAGGTTAGTTGGTATGACCCGCTTCTTTTCCCTCTCTGCATCAGTACCCTTGCAGAATACATACTGAACACTGAAGCCAATTCCCTATCCCTTAATGGGGTCACCCAAGAATGCCTTTCATTTAAGGACAATGCAGATTGGATTTCCAAAATTTCAGAAATATTGCAAACACTTCCAAAGGTATTGGAGAACTTCTCTCCCCATAAAGGATTGAGGATTGAATAAAGCAGACCATAAGTCATGCCAGGCTCGGAGGCCCACCAAGTTGTGTTTGATGTCAAGGGTCCAGACTATTAAACAGACCCTTTTTTTACTACTTGGACGCGCAGTCCAGGGTATGTGGGAAGATCAGATCGATAGCGTCACTATCATTTTTCATGCAGCTGTGTCTCTTCCCTTGGTTTCACGATTGCTAAGGGTGTGCACCACCATTATTTACTTAGATACCAACTACCATGGAGATCTTCAGTAGGGAGCACTTCAGAGAAAAAGTCCTGGTCTAAGGACCCCTAAAAGTCTATAACGATACCCCGAGACACTCCCTGGGTACTGCATGCTCACGGTCATCTGATCAGCCAGACCGACCTTGCCTTGTGAATATACATCAAATATTCAACATGCAAGTCATATAAATATGTGAAGCGTAAAATGCGGCATACTACGTGCTGATGATGCAAGCGTTTACTACATACCAGTATAGGAAAAGCGAGGAGAACAGATCTTTAGAGAAGCCAATGCATTTCGGACATCGTCCATCGTCAGTGCTCAATCTGCATCTGCAAAAACCAAACTCAACAGAAATGAATCAATACCCAAGGTGTTCCTACCAGTAATGAACATAATGAAACAATGGAAAACAGTGTATCCATCATAAGCAGTCCTTACATGTATCAGCTCTCACTGGGAACAAAACAGTATCATCAATCCAAACAGGATCCTGTGGGTAAAAACCCTGGAAGTTCCAAATATGGTATAAAAAAAAGTCCAGACAAAAGCAAAATGAAGACGAATACAAAATAAAAAGTAACTGCACTGCCGCACTGACCTCTGCACCTGACCTTGTATGTTACCCCTTACCTACTATACCTTCCTGTCACACTGACCATTGCACCTGACTATAGGCCTCATCACGACTTCGGTATTAGCCCTACCGCCGAACTCCCCGGCGCTAATAGCGCCGGATCACGAGTTCGGCGGTAATGTAATTCCCCATTGAGCCCATTCGGGAATGCGCCATTCCCCATTGGGCTCAATGGGGAAAATTTGCGCTCTTACGGATTTCCCGCCAGCTGTAATAGCGCAAATTTTCGGCAGATTTCCCCCCAGCAAAGAGCTGGGGCGAAATCCGCCGAAGTCCTGATTTGGCGGATCCTTAAATCTGGCGGTAATAGCGCGACCGCCGGATTTAAGGGTTACCGCCAAAGTCGTGATGAGGCACATGTTATTCTTTACCTATTGTACCCTCCTACAGGACCCTCCTGTAGTTTTTACTACATCTACTGTACCTTTTTACATGCTGTAACCAAACTTCAAGTATCCTTGTATCTGCTGCGCCCAGTTACCTAAGGGTTTGGTGTGCATTACCAAATCAATAAACAAACAAACAAACAAACAAAAACTAACATCAACAAAGAGCTTGTCAAAAAGTGACCAAAACGAGCCTATGCTGGCCCGGTACCTGTTTTCTAGCCCTAGTTCGATTTGAGGTTGTGGTCATGGGATTACTCAGTGCCTTACCTCTTATTCATGTTTCCTTCTTGTTTATAGTTTCATGCAGCAGTGGGAATGTAATAACTGCTGAGGTCATCAACAGGCATACGATTGTTGGAGGTACTTTTTTCCGTTTTGGCCCCTTTTTGACTGGGTACTTGGGAAGATGCCCCGATCAAGACTGCATTGACTATTTAGATGAGTGGTAAGGATGGATCCTGAGAACCCATCACAATGAAAAATGGAAGAATGTTATCCTTGCATGAGGTAGGATTTTAGTGACCAAAGAGGAGCAATAGCTTATGAGTGGGGTGTGTGAAGGTTGTCTATTTTTGTGCTGCATGAAGCAGGGCGGCGGGGCTCTGATTTTAATGCATCAGTATGTTGTCTAATTGTATGTGTGTTTCGGTGGAGAAGTTAATTGTGTTACTTTTTCTATTGACTCTGGGATTGCTGAGTCTGGTAACAGGTAGAGGTAGTATTTGACTGCCACAAAGAAGGCTTTACTCCAGTTAGCGGCTGCCACAATAGTTCTATTTATAGAGCTCTATTTTATTTGTAGGTGATATTATTAAATAGTGTAGTCCAAATATAAACGTTTTTATTATAATGCACTGGGACGAAGTTGCATAGCAACAAATCAAAATGCCTTGGACATAGAGGCTCTCCAAAGCAAACGGCCAGTGATCTTTTTTGAAACAGAGGGGGAAAATGTTTAAAAAAAATAAAATGAAAATCCTCAAACAAAAGGAAGCTTAGCTCTCGGGACAAATTTTCAACATTCATAATTAAAGCACAAAGGGGGCATAGTGACCATCTGTCAATCATGCATTCAAGGCTGGAGTGGAAACATGCTGAGACAATCCTAAAACCTGCTTTCCTGTTTTCTTTTAAAAGAAATTGATTGCCATCTGCATTCATCTGCATTTATGTTTACAACTATATAAAACAGAAAGCCCAAACCTTATACAAAAAGTCATCCATGTGGTCGCCTTGGCTTCAATTACATTTGCATTTATTAGAATCGAGTAGAAATGACATACAGAAGGTGCATTGCTGAAGGTGGAGGCATTCCCTTGACAGGGCTGCTTCGGTGCCAGTGCAGTGGGGCAGGTAGTGACAAGTAGTGGCAGCGGGAGGTGGCACAGGAGTGACAGCTAGGTTGCTGGGAGAAGAGGAGCGCAGCATCTGAGAAGGAGAGTTGCGGTCAGTAAGGGATCAGGGATACATTCAAAGGCAACATACATGTACTTTAAGATGGAGAACCATTCTACACGGAAAAAACTGGCGGATAATCAGGATAGATTGAAGGGGTGCATTTAGCAAAATGAAGAACTTTGCTTGAGTGGCCCTAAGGGGCAGAGGGGACGGCCAATAACCAGGCGTGTGCTGTAGCCCAGTTTGCTAAGCACCAGGGTAGAGATCAGTCTTTTTACTGAGTGGCTGCATTGAAAGTGTCCATGGTGAATTGAAAGAATCGAAGGTCCCTATGGAAGAAGACCCCAAGGTTTCGAGATGAGAGAAGGCGGGGTTGAGGTTAGCATTGGTGGTTTGGAAAAACTGGACTTTAACATAAGACGCCATCCAGTTTCAGGTGGCAGTCATGTGTTCTAAGGTAGCGGGGTGGGGGTGGTAGAAAAGAAAAGGCATTAGCAGTGAAGAGGTGGTAGCGAAAGCCAAAGGAAGAAATGTGTTTACCCAGGGAGGAGGTAAGAAGGGGAAGAGGAGTGTGACCAGGACTGATACTATTGGAATGCCCACTGGAAGCGGCGTGGGGAGGAGGTGTTCAGAGTTCCAAAAAATTGAAAAGGTGCAGTGGGAGTGATAGGAGGTGTGGTAAGTCGGAGACAGGAGGTGGACAGAGGACATGGTTCAACACTTTTATTAGAGAAATTAAAGAAACCTTATTTCTATGAAAGGGGTGCCTACGCTTCTGCTCATCACAAATACATTCTATGCTTCATCCACATGTATTCTAACCTACCATATGTCCTACCACTATACTAAGAACGAAAGAAAAGGAAAGCCCAAGCTTGAGCTCAGTTTTGGATAACTTTTGCTTTTTCGGCTAATATGCGATGGCTGGTTTTCTGTCCTGCAACAAAGAGTTCTTCCGATACCTTCCAGTTCTTGGTTAAATGTGAAAGTTCAAAGAATTCTGCACATCATGCCGGTTACAGGCATGGTCATCACTGGTTGTTGTGTCCTTTCACTCAAACCCCCGTGGCATAACTGGTTTCTCAGACCTGGATGGGTTACGGGTTGGCTATAGGCGTGCTCATCCCGATTGTAGTAGTTGCTTCACCTGCCCCCTTCTGGGATACTCCAACTTCCAGTCCACTGTGAACTTCGGGCCAGTTCATTCCAGATTGGTGTTTTGTTTCTTGCACACCCTTCTGGGTATTCAGGTACTCTGGCAGCTCTGCGCCTCAATCATGGTGTCGGTCTGCATGGTTTTCTTCTTCTCAGCGGTTTCTATGCTTTGGGGCAGGCCAGCTCCAGATCTCGCTTCAGCTGGACATCTCCCCGATGTTCCTGGCCCGGCATTGTAGTCTACCGCGGTCTCAGGCTCTCCGGGATCTCTGCGTTACACCAAGCGGTAGCATTACACATGCTTTGCAGACTCTACGCCCACCACATTAGCGATGTGGTTCTTCTCTCTGGTGCTTCCTCTGAGGGAAGGCTTCCCTCCTCTGCGTGGATGCACAAACTGGAATTTCTCGCTTTCCGGCAGTCTCTCTTGTGCTGCTGGTGTTCATGGGTATTTGGGTTCCTCATTGGGAGGAAAGGGATGCCCCATTGGTCCTGGTGCTTACAAGAAGGAAGTAACAAATACCAAGCCATCCACTTTAAAAGGGCCATGTACATTCTTATTCTGTTCAACCCACGTGTAACCAACGAACATTGAAGTTTTATAAGTAAAGGGAGATCAAATGGAATCTTCACTTGGGCATTCCTTGTCCCCAGAGGGTAATGAGATGGTCACTGCCAGTGGGAGCCCTTTAGCCCTACCTTATATCGACATTGTTTACCAGTCCCTCCTCCCTAGTTCCAAATGCCGTGGCTCCCCCTTGGGGAGAAGGGACGAATTCTCTGGATTTATCACAGAGGCTACCCGTCAAATAAAGTTTTCTTAAAGTCATGCGACAAAAGTGATAGGTGGAGGGTGGGAAGATCCACAGTGGTAAATGCTGCACAGCAATCGGGTAGACTGAGAAAAAGGAGAGGTGAGCGTGGTGTGTAGTCATTAAAACAATAGACACGTGGCAGCAAGCAGGAGAGCTCCTCTCCTCTAGTAGTAGAACATGGACCAAAATCCAGAATAAAGAGGGTCACAGAGTGTGTCTACCATGCGGTAGATGACGATTTATTTGAAGAAAACTCTCTAGAGGATTTTATGTTATTGCTTATAGCGCAAACCTAGCTCAAGAGCAGCCGAGCACGTTGTAACAGGACTGTGCACGAATTTGGCTATACAATAACGCAGTACTGTTGATGGAGGGAGAGAGGGATTTGTAGTCCTCCGGCAGGTATTGTTTAAAGAGCCTCGTTTTTAGTGTTTTGCTGAACTGGAGGATGGTTGGGGCATTTCGAGCCTCTACCAGGACTGAGTACCAGATGCTTGGGGCGTGAAAGCAGAAGGATTGCTTGCGAGTGTTCTCTTTGCGGGCTAGCTTTGATTCTAACCTTTTGATAGTTTGCTGCGTGAGGTGTGAGAGCCACCAGTGGTGTGGAGTTTAACTGCCAGTGCCAGGTAAATTGGTGTTCCATTTTGAGACTGGTTTGTAGGTGATACATTCAGTTTTAATATGATCCTGGTGCGGAGATCCAGTGAAGTGTGCAGTGTTAGAGAGATGTGGTCAAAGAATTTGCAGGCACCTGTAATGAGGTGGGCTATGGCGTTGTGTGCTGTTTTGAGGGTGTGGCATATGTGCAGCTGGAAGCCCAGTAAGGCGGGCATATCGCTGATCAAAGTGTGAGATCACAGGGCTTGGAACACCATACCGAATTCACTCAGGGGAATGAGGGTTTTGATTTTGCAGAGCGCGTGGATCTGTAGCCATGCAGTTTGTGTCTTTTTGGCTATGGGATTTTGGAACGAAAGGCTACTATCAACAAAGAAGCCCAGGTATTTGGCTGAGTTTGACAGCTATGAGGTGAATCCTTCCAGGCACATGTCATCCAGCCATTGTTGCACGAGTTCTTGTTTGGTGGGGGGAACGATGAGGACAAATTTGGTCTTGGTCGGGTTCAGTTTAAGGTAAGTGTTTCACATCCATGTTTGGATAGTAGGATGTTTGCTGAGGCGAGCAATGTCCTGGAGGCCACTGACCTTACGGTACAGCGGACTGTCATCAGTGCACTAATGGATGCTATATTGGGATCATTTAGGAGAGTATCCAAGGGTTCCATGTATAGGCTGAATAGGATTGGTGAGAGGATGGAACCTTGGGGGACCCCACACGTGACTGAGAATCGGTTGGATCTGAATGAGCCCATCTGTATAACCAGGTGCCTACTGGATAAGTTGGATGCAAACCATTTTAGGACTTCCAGAGGAGCTCATACCGTTGGTGAGGAGGGAGAGGAGTATTTGGTGGTCCACTAAGTCAAAGGCAGCTAAGAGGTCTAAGAGGACTAGGAGACACGAGTCCCCAGTGTCAGTGATTCTGAGCGTATTGTCCACCACTTGGACGGTTGTAGTCTCAGTGCTGCATTTGGGGTGAAACTCAGACTGGTAATCACAGAGGAGGTCAGGCTGGTCAATTTGGCCAAGTAGTCAAAACTACTTTCTCAGAAAGCTTCCCGATGAACAGGAAGCTTGTGATGTGTCTGTGTTTGGCTAGGTCCTCTGGGACAAGCAAGAGTTTAAGAAGGGGTTGTATGAGACCTGTCCTCGACATGTTTGGGAATGCATCTTCACTGAGGGCGGCATTCACAAACCACCCATTAGTGCGCTAAGTGCTGTGCCTGTCAGTTTTTTCATGATGGAGGTTGAGAAGTCATCTTTGCAAGTAGTGGGTTTGAGTGAAGAGAGTGTGCCAGAGATCCTTAGGAGAAAGGTGAAGTCTGTCGAAGAGGGCAGTGCCTTGCAGGGAGATGGATAGCAGGGCTCGCTCTGGTTTGGAGGCATTGATGTGACCTCTGATTAGATCAATTTTGTTAATGAAGCAGGTGTTCATTCCATTGCATTTCTCTTATGAAGCCGGCACCTCAGGGACAGATGTGGGCTTGGAGCAGTCTTTGACTACTTCGAATAAGGCTTTGCTCCCGTTAGAGGCTGCCTCAATGGTGGACGTGCAGTAAGCAGACTTGGCCTCAGAGATCAGGTCTGTGTTGGGTAGCGCAGGGATATGAGGGATGAGAGATTGTTTTCGGCGAGCTTTGGTGTGTACCAGGGTGCAGATGCTTTGACTTTGGTACGACTAGACTTTAGAGGTGCGTGGGCATCCACAAGTTCTTTTGCAAGGTGGTAAAATGAATCCAGAAGGACTGAGGCATTCCCTGTAGTGGGGCATTTTGTGAACACTGCCTCTAGTGTGTCTAGCAGGAAATTATTGAGGGACCAGGGCTCAATAACAGATTTAGAATGATGCTGGTCTGTAGAATGAGGGATTGTTGGGGCCAGCAGTGGATTAGTGTTGTACAGGCATAACAAGCTGGAATGATACCCGTAAGGAGCTTGAACAGGCAGATGAGGCGAGAGGAGGTGACACGTGCCAAGTATGGCCATGAGTTCGGTAGAGGAGTGAGAAAAAGCAGGATAATGAGGAAAGTTTCGGGGTGATGGGAAGTGAAGAGGAGAAAGGGTAAAGAGAGATAGAAGGGTGGAGAAGGTGCCACACATTTTTATGATTTCCAAGAAGTAGGAGGGGGGTCATCTGCAGATAGAGGAGAATATGCAATGGGTTGTGGGGGAGCATGGACTAGAGGTTCATGGATACGTTGTGAGGGATTAAGTAGAGAGATGTTACAAGATCATTGTAGTAAGGTAATATTGCAGTCAAGAACTTTCATGAGGGTAAGAAATAAAAGAAGAGTCTTTGTAGGATGTAAAAAGAGTGAGAGAGCAATCTCTGTGCCAGCAACGTAAGCAGACATGTGGCTAACCAAGCCGCTCTGTTGGAAAGTTGTAGATTTAAATCAGGTAATGTCCCAGGGACAAACTGCAGAGCCAAGCAACCCACTATCAACACAGTAGGCTGAAGGGGAAAAACAAGATCACAGAAACTATTTGTTTGTGTTCAGCTTCCCAGTTTCTTCTTTTGACCTTGATGATCATCACTTCCACGTCTGCTGAATTTCAAGGGTTTTGTTTCATTAAATCTAATCACCTTAAGTGTGCCGTAACTAATGTTTTTTCACTGAATTTCAAATGTTTTGTTATACCATAGTTTATTCAAAGTCACTGACACTAGCCTTCGGGCAGCCACCACTGTGCATGTTCCACCTACAGGTTTCTTTAAGGCCACTAGCCATGGACCTCGGCCATGGCCACTGTACATGTTCCATCTATAGGTTACCTTAGTGCCCACTAGCCACAGACGTTGGCCGTGGTTACTGTACCTATTCCATGTATGTTTCCTTAGGGCCCTCTAGCCATGGCCTTGTCATGGCAAGGGCCACGGCCACTTATTTATTTTTTAAAAATTATTTCCCCATTCCTGCAGTACCTGTAAAATGTCCTTTTTTAAACTCTTCTCTGATGCCCGCGGTTATGCCATTGAAATACCCATAACCTGAGTTATCCCTGGGAACAACCGCAGTTATACGAGAATGCTCAAAAATCCAAAGCTCTTCCCCAACCTCACAGGAACTCACCAAGTGCACCCCTCCTCTTCACTGCCCTCCCCCCAACTCTCGTCAGATGCTTTTTTCCATCTCTGGCCCTCTTAACTATAGTACGGCGACCGCCACAGTATAAATCAGGCCGTGGGATGTTCAAACATACGTTAGCCCAATTGCTGCCAGGTCCTCTATTTGTCAAATCTAAATATAAACATATCTGTGAGCACACTAACAAGGTGCATGCCAAGCCCATGGGATCTGGTTTTTCTAAACTGGCAAGAGCCACGTGAAGGTACTGGACTTGTCATTTAGGGCCCCCAAGGTGCATTAGGTCATTACAGCATGCCTATGTCGCTTCCTATCTGTTCTAAGACATCAGAAAAACAGTGAGTATTGCAGACAAATGACTGCATCGTAGTATATACAGATCACGTGGGTTTAGACTGCATCCATGCTGCAAAAATATGCCTAGCCATCCCTGCCTGCACTTTGTGATATATACCTTATTTTGTGACATTTTATCGAGCTGTTTCATTACTTCCCACCTCTCCCATCCCCCTGCCCCATCTCCAAGAAGGTAAACACCCGGTATTGCAGTGATGACATCAGTTTATTTATCTACATCTCTTGGCATGAATAGATCAACACACATTGTGAGTTGTCGCAAGTGAGTCTGTCACACATATTCCAATATTATTTCTTTGCATGGTAAAATAAAGTTTTAAAATATTTTTTTTAAAATAAAAGGAGTGGAATAAAATATATTTGGGATTAAAATCACAAGAAAACTCCTTCAAGCACCTTCCACTACTTTAGTGGGCAACCA
The DNA here is from genome assembly GCF_040938575.1 of Ambystoma mexicanum. NCBI lineage: Eukaryota > Metazoa > Chordata > Amphibia > Caudata > Ambystomatidae > Ambystoma > Ambystoma mexicanum. The sequence continues at coordinate 375,164,284 of NC_090926.1, read as the reverse complement.
GAGCTGTTGGAAGTGGTCACAATGATACAGATTTGGTGTGGACGGTCTCTGTGACGTGGGGTCATACTTTAGCTTTCCCGCCGAGTTGTGTAGTTGTTCTTAGAGAATCAGGTCATGCCCCTAAGAGGGGCTCAGGAGTCACTGGCCTGTGTGGCCTCCTCTACTCTACCCCCCTGAAGGACCCGTTAGTCAATAATGACAGTATAGCATTGGTCACCATTGCTTGTACTCCTGCCATCTCCGGCATCACTGTCATAGCCAAGAGCACCACGTCAGAAGTAAGGCCTGTCTGGTTGCCCTGCAGTACTAGGATACTTGCAGCCTTCTTAGGAGTGACATTCTGGCGTTGGTAAGAGTAATCAACATGAGATAAAATACCATTTCAGTAAAAAACAGATCATATGGGAAAAACACCCATTTGTAGTCTTTGCACGAAGGCAAGTCTTCAAGATGGTTTCACCCATGCAGCCGACAGTGTTCAGGTACGGGGGGGGGGGTTGTATGGGTTGCTCACAGTGTCTTCCGAGGTTCCAGGCTCATCGACCCTTCATATTGTCCTTCTGGTTGTGCCATTGGCATTTACGTGGCAATGAGTGGAACCTCAGCCACCCCGGCTGAGAGCTGGAAGGCAGGCAGAGACTTATCATTCAACACCCGGTAAAGCAGCTCCTCCTTCTCGTGGTGAAGCTGCTGCCTGGTTTGTGTCTCCCTCTCTAGAGCTTCTTGCATGGCTTGCAGCTCCTCAGACAACTGCCTGCAAAAGAAAGGAGAAGGGGAAGCAGAGTCAGAATGGCTACACTTACTGAATCATAGAGACTGCTTCACTGGCACCAGACGACCCTCTGTCTTCGCCAAACCTTATGAATGCCATAGATCAAAATACAGCAGAGAGCCAGACAAAGTGTAAACCTAATTGTTAAACCTGTCGGGGCCAAATAGAAGCAGGCAGGATCGGCTAGGGTACCAAACAATATAAACAATATGACAGGACCAGTCCGAGTAACAAACAATATGGCCGATCCGGTCCAGATACAAACCAATAGAACAGGACCAATGTAGGAAAAAAAGCAAAAGGATGACTGCTTAAGGCAAGCAAGCATATCACATGAGTAGTAAGAGTAGTTACAGGTCTTTACTGCACTGACATTTACTGCACAGGCCTTTCCTGCACAGTAAATGCCAAGGAGCACTTTCCCTAGCAACCTGCCTGACCTACTTCAGAAGGAGAGTCCCCCTTTCACACCCCAATCCCACCTCGTCCTGCACAGGAGGCAGGTTCCCCTCCCTTCACGCTTAGCCCAGCTACCCCCGCCTACAGCAGCACTTACACCTGTTTTGGGACTTTCTAGTCCCACGCCATGCAGACATCGGCTGTCCTGTGTGCACCATTGCGCTCTCTCTCTCTCTCTCTCTCTCTCTCTCTCTCTCTCTCTCTCTCTCTCTCTCTCTCTCATGGTACCATCCTTGTGGGGACTTGACGTGTGTTACTATCCTTGTGGGCTCTTACTTAATTATTCCTATTTGAAACAGAATGTTTTCATATAGACGCGGTGCGATGTTTGATTGACAGTACGCTTCAAAATATGCAACTCTCTTTCTATATATACGTGCCTTCCCACATCCTAGGGATAAACAACAAACGGATATTAATGGTCTATTAGTTCCCATTAGATGTTTCATTTGCATGTTCACATCAAGTGCCCACAGTGAAATCAAGTCCCCACAGCGTGTGTGTGTTATCATGCCCGAGTCGCCACAAAGGTAGAAAAACACACACACACACACATACACACAGCGTGGCCACTCTTCTTTACTATGGTAAAGACCTACGCCATAATGGCTGCACAGTAAAGAGATGTCACCATCTGGGCAACAACCACAAGGCATGACGAGTCAGGATCCCTCCGTCAAAAGAATGCCCAGGCCCCTTGTAAGTCCATTTTCACACTATGCTCACATGAGGTCTGTGGGGGGTGTCTTACCTTGTGATTGATATGTGGTTCTGGATCTGGACATGGAGGTCTTCATTTTCCTGCTGAAGTGCTGTCACCTTCTCCTCAAGGGATCGGTTTCTCTCCATCTGTGGTGCCACAAAGAAGACAATTCTTCAGTATGTGCTGAGAGCCACAAGGTCCAAGACCGAGTGTGATGATGCACCTGGAGGAATAACATTTCTGGGGATGCATTTTCATCGCCAATGCCTTGCAGTGGTTAGAGAAGATGCCAAGTGTGAGCAGATAAACTATCATTACTTTTACACAAGTAATCAAAATAGAAACTGTTATGCATAAACAGTATCAGTTATGTTTGTTACATGTTGATTAATGATAATATAACAGATTGCTTTCCCATCATAGCAATGTTGGAGAACATAAGAACAACGTGGCAGGTAAAGCCCCGCACTACCCCTTCCCAGAAAGCAGGTCTGCATTGATTCCACTGTGTCTCCAGATCACATTCTAAAGAAATGCTCAATTGTCTGCATTAGTTCTTTTTGGCAAGCAAAGACGGCATCGGAATATCTATTGGACGGGTTGGCAGAAAACACGACTTTGACCATGTCTTAACTTTGACACTTTTGTCTTTTTATTTTGTTACTTGGTTATTGTTCTTTTTCTCATTTGTTTTTCACTTCCATTGCTTTTTTCCTCTCTGGTTTTCTTTCCCATTCTGTAAAGATGGAGGCTGTTCTTGCAAATGTTATGCTCAACGTATTTCTAACTGTCGCACCAGTCCCGCAAGCACCATTCTTAATATCAGAAAGGTGTCACAAAGGGACAAACATTGCCATATTGGGCTTAGTGCTCATTCTCTCACTGGGAAATACCAAGAGAATCAAACCGACACCTTGTCCTGTCCACAACACAGACAGGTGCTTAGAAGTGGCCGCAAGTTGACGCAAGTTGACGTGTAGTGCTCTACAACATACACAAACACATTACTATAAATTCTATGCAATCTTCAAATGTCCTCTATCTTCTTAGACCCACATATCAAAGTGACCAGTGGAGGTGGTAGGGCTATCTTTCTGCTGTGCACAATCAAAACTGCCAACCTGCCACAACAATTCAAGGAAAACCACTACCTCCTCAGTGGAGGAGCACAGAGGAGGAGTATGGGGCAAGGCAGGGAGTACAGGAGAGTTTAGAAAACGAGAGCGAGCCCCTTAGGGATAAGTGCCATGCGAGCCATTGAGGAGCAAGCTGTGACAGGACCCTGAGGCAGGAAGGTGGTGAGTGTACAGTGATAGAGCCCCTGGCCTCACTCAGACTGCCAGCCCCTTGGTGGAAGCATTGGGGGTTTCCCCAGTCATCCACCTAATCCCCTTGCTCCACCCAGGCTTCCCAATCAGGTCCAAATGGTGATATAATAAAAAAGGGCTCCCAGAAGGGGATGAGAACCAAGGGAAAAGGTGAATACAGAGACAAGAAAGAAGTGTGAAGGACACTTGAAACTATCAGTACACTAATCTTCTACACCAGACCAGAACTCAGCATGAGGCTCCCACTTAAGGACTCTTAATGAGAAGCTATCCTGTTATTGCCGCTGATTCTTTAGGTTATATTTTGAGATCCCACCCCTGCAACAAGCCGTAATAAACCTTTGGTTGAAGTGTAATTGGTGTCTGCCTCATATCGATGCTCCTTTGTTTCGTGAAAAACCCTAGTTTTGAGGAAATAGGCACGGTCCAGCTTTTTGGACAAGGAGGACAGCCTTTGGCACACATCATGAGGCACACACACATTGAGGCACACACATTGCGCCTTTCATATCTAAGGTGGTGGAGATGGCCTATTTCTTCTAATGATAAGCATAAACAATGTCAACCATTTGAGCTTTTCATATATTGTAGGATCATCTGCCTACTGGATGCCCACTCAGCAAACTGTATCGCCATCCAGAGTTTATTGTCTCTCGTAAGCTTGATATTGTAGTAATAAAGAGTCCTGGCTCAGAGAAAAATCCATCCCAATATTCACAGATCTATTAGCAAAAAACATAAAATGATCACTATCAATAGGCCACAGGGGCACAGAAGAGGTAAGGTAGATACAAAGCCCCCGCCCCCAATTTTCTGCTCCACTCTTTTTATGTAATCCCATTTCAGGAGCTGAGGTACCATTATAGTCCTGCAGCCTTTCGCCAATGATTTAAAAAAAAAATGTTTTGTAAGTTTACGGGCCAGATGTGCTCATACAATTGTGCTGTAAACAAGGCAATGCACAATTAGATTAAATTATTTGCCATGGATCACACACTTTGGTTAAGCAGTGTATCTGGGATTCTTTCACATAAACCTCCAGTTTGTTGTTATGCATTGTGTCAAGATAATTAGACTTTCTTTTTTGCCTATCAAAGCAGTAGACATCACAGCTGTAAATTAAACTTCAAAAGCGGTCATTTTACTATTGCTTGCTTTCAATGTCTAATAATACGGAATGTGGGAGGTCCCTGAAGCAGTGTCTCGGTCTCCAGTCCAAAATGTTACCTTAAATCACAACTCAAATTACACACTGCTAATAACAAAGAAACATGTTAAAAAGGTAACTGCCCGGGATTTCCAAATCAATCTGTGATCCATATGATGCATAACAGGTGAAGTCCAGTTAGGGAAATGGTGTTCTGCACCTGGTGTGCAGAGAGCTCAGAAGCTGCAGGTCTGTCTCGCCTTTTGTTCTGCAGCGTGAGACATTATGGGCATTGCGGGGGGTGAGGGTGCTGATTACCCAAAAAAAGGCTACAGGAGCTTAGTCCTTCATTGCGATACATTTTAATGAAATGCTTTCATTTTCACCTCTCTACATAGTTGAGTACTGGTACTGTCTTTCAGGCTTTGAGAATTGCAGGTAATTAAATGCTCAAAAATTAAAAGTGCCTGTACTTAGGCCGGGTAGGACCGGCCCATTTAAAGCACTGCTCTCACTGCAGGTTTAGGGTGCATAGTGGTGTGTGGGCTGGTGGTGTTTTTACCATCTTTAATGTAGGCATTCTTTAATGCATATATTCCACAGCAGGAGCAAACCTGACTCACTAAAACTATTCCAGCAAGAATCAATACTCAAGGTGTCGCCTTTGAGGAAACTAAAATACTCCAGATCATTGATAAACATGCCAAAAATCCTTCCCCCAAAAAAGTAATCATACTCCAACACAGCCTCCAAACCTTAGATTGCTAAAGCCGGACATATTCCCAGAAATATCCATTTTAATCCAGTTAAAAATAAATTCACTTTAAATAAAGACGAAGAGGCTAAGAAAGTTTGTATGGTGGGCTATTTAAGTAAGCCAATGAAACTCGAGACAAAGGTGATGCTACAGTAAACAAATATATGTATTGGCTATGGCACCGGAAGAGCAGTATCATCCTAGAGGATATTCTGGCTGCAGGCCAATTGTCTGATAAGAGGACCGGGTCTGGTGATTTGGTTAACGTCACATGAACATGGGACATTCCCCCTATAGGATCTGAGATTCAATGACGACCCTAGGAGTATGCAAAAAGGAGGGGAACATCTAAAGACTCCACGAGATACCCTGTTTCTGAGATAATAGGGCATTAATGGTGCCTGAAGAAGTGGGAATCAAGCAACAAGTTGATTTAATCCATTTATATTGAAAATATGTTGTCCACACAACCAGACAAACCCCCAAAATCAGTCCGGGTATACCTGTTTGTAACTGTACCGAAATGGTGCTTACCAGGATAGCTCAGGGGTAACTCGCTCACCCTGGAAGCAAGACAACGCAGAGCAACACAGGTTCGATCCCTGGGTTCACGCTTAGAAACCTCTGGGTATTAAGCGTGTTATAAATAACCAATTATAAATTATACATTATAAATAATAAAATAGGGATATTAAATCGGTTGTCTTGGAATAGTGAAGGGTTGGCCAGTAAATTGCCTGACCCTGATTAGATACATTTCATCAACAACACAAATCCTGGTCACTGGAGTGAACCTTTATAGAAGGACAGTCCGGCCATTCCATACCAGCAACAAAAGGAGATAGGGGATGTCCTAGTGGAGGGGCTCTTACTCTTTGGATCTATGTGTGGCAAATGTACAAACAGTACTTGGAACAAGTGACATTTTAAGACTGAAAATTGAATTTAAAATAATTCTGTTTTAAGGATTGAAAACTGTGGTGAATTGTGGGATCACGTCACTTCTCCCCATGGGGGAGTCCTTTCCTGCAAGGCTAGGGAGGTGACGCTGCTACCCAGTAGTCCCCCTAGGGGTGGTAAAATGTGGGAGGACGTCACAGGGAGGAACTTCTCTCATAGGGATGGAGACTCATGTTCCATGGTTGAACTCCCTAACCCTCTTACCTTTGAGTCACTGAAATCCCTAAAACCTGTAAGAAAAGACCCTGACAGTGCCACTGTAGGCTATTGTAAGACCCCTCTTCTTCCTATAAAACCTAATTCAGTGTCTTATGGAAATATTGTGAGGAAGAGGATTACAGGAGTTATACAAACAACTTTTTCATGTGACTCTCAAAGTACTGAGAAGAGGTGACCTTGAGGAGGCCTGAACAGTGCATCATTGATACAGACAAGGGACTGGGAGGACCCAGCTACCGACCATAATAACAGACAAAGGACTGCCTGAAAGTGAACCAGGGAAACCAGACAGAAGACAGAGTGGAGACGCACCAGCCCGGGAAGTTCAAACCTGGCAACAAAGATGTGAGATGGAGAAGCAAGTCCTCAGGAATTAAGAGGAGGCCCAACCAATGCAGAAGAGAGCATCAGGCGTGACCTCAGTGAGGTGGACTAGCTGGCCCCTTAATAACGCAGATACGGTGAACCCGAGGACCCTGCAGAACCAAAGAGGAGTAGAGAGAAAAGAGGAAAGAGCGGTGACTAACAACGAACGCAGAGGAGCGACCCCAACATCACAGGAAGTACTGGTGATGTGGTCCTAGGAGGAAAGAGGTAACAGGAACCATGGTAGAACCGGCAGGGGTTTGGGGGAGAATGCTAAAAGCATCCAGAGTGATCTCCCTCGTCACAGTGGTTGGTGGAGAAGTGCCAAGAGTGACATTGTCAATGAGAAGTGCATCAGGAGTGATCTCCCTCATCTCAGTAATTGTGGTAAAGCTAATTAAAGCATCCAGAGTGATCTCCCTCATCCCAGTAATTCTTGCAAAGCTGATCTAAGCATTGGGAGTGATTCCCCCTCATCTCAGTAGTTGTAGTAAATTTAACCAAAGCCTTCAGGAGTAATCTCCCTCATCTCAGTAACTGTTGTGAAGATAACCAAAATCTCAGGAGTAATCTCATTTGTTGCATGGAATGTGGCAAAGCCAACCAAAGTGAAGTAAACCTTTGGCGTGATGTCCCTCATCCCAGAACCTGTCACAAAGCTTGCCAAAGTGTTATTGAACCACAGAAACTAGAAGGATCTGGAACGTTTAAACTAAATGTGGGAGAAGGCTGAAGAGAAGCGGAAGGCTTAATAAGAACGGTATAAACATCCAACTGAATCAGAAGGGGAGGCATTCTCCTCGTTATATTATACTTTGTCTAAACCTGGTTTCCTTGCGCTATTACATAAAATGATTAATATCTCCACAAAAAGTTTTGACTTTGGTGTGGTTTTAATTAGTGTTTACAAGTAGTCAGCTGACACGTATTTCAACCCGACAGGGTCCTTATCAAGGCTGGTGCATATACATAAGTGACCATTGTTGTATGAAGTGATCGTGTTAAAGGTGAGCATCAAAATACAACATTCATATGATAAATCATGTTTCAAAATAATGGCTATATTACACAGTTTATTAACTCAGAAACCAGAACAGAAGTCTGTAAAGAAGTATGAGCTTTAATAAGCAAGGAGGTGTCAGAACAGAAGCCTGTAAAAAAGTACAAGGCTTAATAAGAAGTTGATTCAGATACTAGGGCAAAAAAGCGTTCAAACTACAACACCCCTTTGTCCGACTCCTTCCTCCAGCATGCCGCAAAACAAGTTTGCTCGACTGCATACCAATTGCATTGAGTTAGTTACTTAGACAGTTTACACTCTGGAGCATTATGTTTCTAGTACTGAAGAAGCTACCATCATAATAGTGGGAGACCTTGACCCATTATCAGAAGTAGAAGGTTTAAATGTAGACGAGTATGAGGCTTGGGAGATGCCACCAGCAATTTGTGCATGACCAGCCAACCATTATAAAAATGCACTCTATATAGATGGCAGCTTTCCAGTTGCAAACTTTCATGAATGTAATGGGAGATTGCCTAGAGATACCTCTGCTCATCCTACCTATCACACAGATTTGAGACAAAGCAACATCGACTATGCATCGATCAATTTTAGCAGCTTGCTGTTGACTAGAGATCTGCAGGTTGTTACCCAGCTCGAGGATGACCATGTCCTTTGGATTTAAAACCTTTCTTTCGTAGTGAACTATGTGTTTGAGTGGTGATCCAACAGTGTTGTCAGTCACGGTTTCAAACAATGATTGTAGTGCATTGGTCAAGATTAAATAAGGAAACTACGCCTCACAGACTATATTCGGAAAATTCCTGCACTCATTGATGAGCTTTTGCAGGTACTATTACTTTTCTGCTATTCAAATACACGATCCTTTAACATGAATTCGATGTCCATTTGTCACAAAAATGAGCCAGGTAATACAATCTGTACATCGAACCAAAAACTCATGGTTTGATAAAAAGTGTCAGTGGCAAAGCCTGAGCTCTTATTGGTCCTTAAATGTGGGACTCATTCTAACAAGATTATTATTAGCAAATCTATGCTAAAATATAAAAAATTATTGTATAGGAAAAAGGAGGACCAACAGAGATTTTAAAGACAGCAGAGGTCACTAAAAACGTAAGCGTTTGTCATCCGGCGGCACCCATGGAAACTTTGGAGCAGGTGGAGGCTCCTCAATTAATGCCCCTTTATGTTTCCTTTGAACATGCTTTAGCGTTCTAGTCTCCTGGGCCTCCCGCCTCCTCGCTCGCATAATTGTTTGCTCTTCCCACTTCACCCTGCGTTGCATCCAGATTGCTCTGTTGCTGTTTCTTTTGATGTGCACGCTAGTTTTCTCTGTCTCTCCCTCCTCGCATTCTGGTGTCCCGCAGCTTCCTATGCTCCTGCTGCTCTCCTGCTGTCCCTCATTGTTTTGTGGCGACTTCCCGGTTCACTGCTTCCATTGCGTCTAAGACACTTTCCCTCTCCTGGCTTCTCCTCAGTTCAGATCTTCCTCTCTCTCTACGCTTCAGCATGTCCTTCTGCTGTTGTGGAGATCACACCGCATCATCCTCCGGACTCCTACCTTGTCATGCTTGGATCCTTAAAACTTCTCTGGAAAGATTTTTTTTTTTTTTGCCACAGGCTTTTTCCCTTCACTACCAGCTTCTTCTGGAAGGCTGTTCTCTAGCCTTAGCTGTAGTCAAAGCGGGCATAGTGGCTACCTCCCAGGGGACGGCCATTTCTCTACAAAGAACGTAAAACTACCAAGAAGAAAAGCTCTTCTGCGCAGTCTGACAAGGAAATAGTATTTTCATCAGAAGATGATTCAGGTGAGGACGTTGTTTCACTTGGTGACAGCAATCTCTCGCCCAGGGTTGCCAGGGGTAAAGTGATTGATCATGTGGTACATGACTAACATTGCTGATGAGGTATGGACGTTTAAAGCCCCTTTATCATTGAAAGGAGCTGAGTACTCATGATGAGGATACCAGTATAGTCAAAACTTTATATTTGGCCAATGATCCTTTAGTTTTCACCTTCAGAAAAGTTTTGAGAGGAGTTGATGCCCAGAAAAAAAAGGCAAACCAGCGGCTACTGATCACATTTCTGTACATCTTTTCAGCAAGGATCCAATTTCATGGGCTCCCTTTGTTACTAAAACCTGTAATAGCTTGAATGAACATCATGAGATAGCTGGAGTGAGATTATTTCGTTTTTTTTAAGACAGGGAATCAAGCAGAATGATTGCTCTATTTCTTTATTGGATAGTTTAGCTAAAATATATGCCAAAATTAGATTGAACCATTTTGAAGATTGGGTCCATGAAGGACATATATTACCTGATCTGCAGGTGGGCTTTCGCAATGGGATGGGCCAACTGGATTATATATTTTGTTTGTTTTCATTATTCGAGAAATTGTTCGTGCTGAGAGGAAGGGCACTACAGTTTCCATTTATGGATTTAGAAACTGCGGGCTGTATTAATAGAATTAGGTATCCTTGTGGTATTACTGCATGCACTATGAGGCCTTTATAGTTACAATTTAGCAAAAATGTGATATGTGCCACGGGTGGGGTTAGACTACAAAGAGTTATTTGGTACATAATGCCCCCTCTCTTGTTTCCATTATATATTAACTATATTATTTTATAAGTCAACAAATTAGATTTGGAAGCCCGGAGTCTTGTGTGAAGGCTAGGGTGTATCAGGGGAAGAAGGGGGAGAAGGACTGTAAATTTTACTTTTTGCAGATGAGACAATTCCGATTTCTAAATCTCTCTCTTGGCCTTCAGAAACAATCACATTAGTTTCGGAGGATATGTCAAACCAAGGATCTGACTATCAATAGCGTAAAAACTAAATAAAAGTCTAGCCATTAGAGGAAGAAACTTAATTTGGATATTTAACATTCAGCAGAGATGCTCCCGATTGTGGACAGTGATGGACTGGCCCCGCGAGCATTCAGCCATTGGCCTAATGCAATTCACTTTGACGTGGGCCGGTCTTAGATGCTATAAAGATGGGACGATTTTTAATCTGTCTCTATAACAGATACACAATTTTACGTTTATGATGTTGTACATGTTTAAATTTCAACTTCTTTTTCCCTGGTGGTGTGTGGCCTGCTGGTTGCTGCGCTGATCTGCTCTCTCTTTCTCTCTTTCCCGACTACCGGGCTGAGCCCAACTTGTTACATTTAACACTACTAGATTTGAATTAATGAATTTACCTTAAAGGTTCGAAACAACAGCAACATTAGCCAGGCCCTGCCCTGTGCGCTCTCTATGCTGACTGCTGCGTCACTGTGGCACCATCATCAGCAGCGCAGCCAGCCCTGCTCGACATTTGCAAGTGCATGTTAATTGAAAGTAAATTTCACACACCCTCCACTACACAAGTCAAGACATGTGACATATGACATTAATTAATTAATCTTTTATAACACGGTTATGGAGCCCAGTCTCTAATCGCAGGACCGGGATTCAAACCTGTGTTACTTTGCATTGTCTTGCTTCCAAGATAAACACTTTGCCCCTGAGCTATCTTCCTTTCCCCACTGCCTGGTCCTCCTCTGGAGGCTGTTATTTGTAGGGAAGGCATGGTATCACAACTATAAGCCTGGCACAATGGATACAATTTGTAAACCCTTTATTGAAAATGTTGGGGTCAGAGAAACACCTATGTTGCTCTATACCTAAGATGGGAGTAGTCTCGACCATCAGACAATAAACAAAACAGTTGTAGTGTAGTCTGTCAAATCAAAATGGTCTATGCTAACAAAAAACTAACAAAAACCTAATGCCTGCCCTATCTCTTGTTCAAAAAGTGTAAAAAGGAGAAATGTATGCTAAGGAAAAATCAGTGTACAAAGGAATAAATGCTGTTGAACCAGTTCTCCCCACCACGTTTAACCTCACTGAGTAAGGCTGTCCCTGTAGGCAGGATGACACACTTTGGCTCAGTTTACAACACTATAAGCAGTTCCAAAACGTGTATTGAGGCCCACCTAGCCTTTCACATTAAAGTCTCTTTCTTGACTTTTCAAAATTGTATTTCAGTGTAAAGTTCACAAAGGTCCTCCTCTGCCGGGCACATATCTTACATTACACAGTTCACATACGTACCCCTTTGTCGGGCTCAGACCTCTCACATCACAGTTCAACACAAATCCTGCCAGGGGGCTCCCGTCCCCAAGCTTACTGTACTTTGGGTCTCCCTCAATTGGGCTCAGATCCCTTTCGGATGTCGAAGACTTTCGAATGTGCATGGCTCTCTTTACAGACCACTGCAGGATCACTCTGACTCAATGTTCACGTTTACTCTCGCTTAATTCACTTTTACTGTTTGTTCGCTTTATAACTTCAAACAATGTACCTTCCACAGAGACTTTTGAATGGGCTACTTCCTTCACCAGACCACTCCATTAATATTGCTGATCTCACAGCTGCCTTTTACTTCTAAGTTCATTCACAGGTCTGCATTTCTTCGCCTCTCATCCACACGCATGCAGCCATCACTTGTGATATAATGATGATACTTCAGTCGCTTTAACACACACTGGTCTCACAGATCGCTTGCCAACTCGCCGGCTGTATGTGCTTCTTTCTTGTTTTGCTATTTCGAATTCACAAGTCAAGGTAAGAACCACAGGCTTGGCCTGGCGTCTCCAACTCTGCCGTTCAACCAGGAGGGTCGCTGGCGTCCTTGAAACACAATGTAATCTTAACTTGTGGCATCTGGACTTCTCCATGTGTCTTTCGCGGTCTATCGGAGAAAACAGCCTTCATTAGGAAACCCTTGGGGTTTTCGACTTGCTGCTCTTGTCCCTTAGTCAGTTGCTCTGCTGCAGTAGGTGTGCCGGAAGTTTGCACTGGTAAACCCCCAGGGTCTGGATAAAAAAGCGATGGCTGTGCCCTGGCCACCTCCTGAGAGAGAGATCCCTGGGGACTAGCGGGTGAGACACCCTCTGGTTTTTCACATACTATGCTAAATTAAGCTGCTGCAGTGCTCATGCACATGCTGCTCCTTGGTGTGCCAGATGCAGCAGGCAGATAGGAGGCACACAGCCAGCAGCAGATCTAAATTTGTGACCCGAGGTGCAAGAAGGTGAGCACAACGAGCAAGGGAGGTAATGAGGCCTACTTTATCTCGAGGAAAAATGTCTGCAAGGGGGTGGCGTGCTCTTGACTCAGCAAAATCAAAGTGCCATTGTTCCCAGTAAGATAGGTCAGCGGGTTAAGCGCTCAATGCTGGAATCTGTGTGTCGTCTAAAGGCTGCAGGTTCCAATCCCTGCAAGGCCAACTCCGCCTTTCATAAATGAGTACTAAGTGTGGTTGGGTGATAGTAATAGTATGTTAATGTTCCGTGTACAGCGCTGTAGTGAAAGGGTTATAAATAACAAATCATTTTCATTATACTCTGCAATTTGGGCTTGGCTGGGGAATTAATAGCATTTCCATTAGACCTGACCAATATTCAGTCGCAGTAAACTGTGAAAATGAATCCCAACTCCAGCTCTAGAGCCCAACACTCTGCCTCGGTGTACGCCAAAGAACAAGGTACATGGAGCACAGCACTGCGCGGAGTCCATCTTATCCATTGCTCATCCTGTGTCATGACTCACACCAGGAATTTAACACAACACATGATTGTCCCCTGCGGCACTGAGTGTTCCAGTTTTGCTTCCATCTCTGGCGACAGAACATCTGGAACACACCACAATGCAGTTTACACCAAAGGGACATGCAACATCCTATGAAAGCCTCATCCCCATAGTGGTCCTGATTTTAGTTGAAACAATCCACCCTTGTGCTCCCCACAAGACCTTCTCAGTGCAGCAGGTCATTGCTTGCCTTCCCCTCAATTCGCCACACAGCTGAGAATCTGGATGAGTAAAGTTAAGTGCATGGTGATCACCACTTGTGGGTGATTTTAGGATAATGTTTACGGTTTATTAATTGGGCTGTTTTGCATCTGCCTTCTTTTGTTTTATAACAGCTTATAGGATATTGTTTGCGGGTATTGAGTGCATAGCAAATGAAATCGAAAACCACACCATGCTAGACATAGAACCACACGCAGAGGTACCGACAGTATAACAGGGGGCCTCCTTCTGAGGCCACATTGCACACATCCAATCAATGTCCCTTAACTTATAGCAGCCTTTCTGAGAGATAGATAGAGGCTGCATGTTTCCAGGTCCCTCAAGACGGAGGCCTGTGGGGTGATGCGTGATTAGCGCAAAGAAATGGGCTATTTTTAAACATTTTTATGTGTTATGGTTTGAAATGCATACAAGAAGTCTAAGCCTTTCACAATAGTACGTCCACATATATAAAAACAAGAGGAAAAACGAAAAATACTGATAACTACAGAAATGAGTTATAAGGTATTTTTTTTAATTGTCTATCGTCAAAAGACCTTTACACCAAAACAACACATCAAATAAGAAACATTATAATTGTGATTCATCAACACATTAAGAGAAACAATTTGTTTAAAATACAACTACGTTGAAACCGTTAAGAATCATACAATTAGTTTACAAATAAAATAAAAAGAAATTCAAACGATTTGCCTGAAGACCATCGTTCCGAGCACTATGCCATGAGTCTAACAGAATAAAAATGCTTGGGTTTTGCAAGAAGGGAGGGTCTCACAAGGTAGCCAGAGTTTTTCCACTATTTGCCAAATGTGAAAGGCAGCAGCGGTTGTTCCCATAGATCTTGCACCATAGATGGCACTCCAGAACCGATCAAATGTGTGATCCCTACATTCTGGATATCCCTTTTCGTACAAGAGATGGAGCCTATTACATTACGTAAGCAGGTGCCGTGCTGATTCCACAGCTATCCTGCAGAGGCGACATGAATGCTAATTTATGGCCAGGCCAGCCAGGCCCCTGTGTTCTCATAGACAGGAAGCGTAGCTAAACGTTGGGACAGAGTGCAGTGAACCAATTGAGGGGAATAGGTGTTGACCAAATAGTCACAAGGAGTGTTTAAATGTAATCCCGGGTTGGAATATAGAAGGTATTTGCTCTTACTAGCGAGGCAATCAAAGGACTAAGAGTGGTCATAGTCCCTAGATTTTCTGTCGAAGTTCTTAGAGTGAATTTCTCCCAGCGAGCCGGGCAAGGCTTTCATGCCTATATCCTGCAATGTTCTAAGACAAGTTTTTGCAATTGCTACGCCCACAATAACGTAAGTGCGCGTTAGCACAGTGTAGTCTACCGTTTTCGCTAAAGCTAATGGTGCCCCACAATTTACAAACAGACATTATCCAAAGTAAATGCAGAGAAGGCAGTCCCAGTTCTAAACGCAGGGCTTTGACTGGTACAGACTTGGGAAGGCCAAGCAAGGATCTAAGACGCTTGGCCTACAGTTTCTTAAGCCCAGTTACTGATCCCAGTGGCAATGTTTCCAACGCAAATAAGATGCCAGGGACAATTGATAGCCTATATGCAGACAACTTTGCCTACATAGATCACCCTCTCTCCCTGTCTATCACATTTTTAAGAGTTAACCATTTTGTCCAGGCCATGGAGGAAACCGCAGCTTCATGGCAGGAGCCATTCAAATTGTGTGAGATATGCATACCAAGATATTTGTAGGTCTCAACTTGTTCCAAGCTGCAACTGCCCAATTTCCAAGTAAACCTCTTCCCCCGATAGGCACCCTTGCAAATGGTCATGATTTTCGTTTTACCTATGTTAACACAGAGACCATTAAGATCGGCATATTCCGCGAACGCATTCAATGAACGTTTCAGGCCCAGTGGGGTGCGGTCAAATGTAACAGTATCGTCTGCATAGGTCAGACAGCGTAACTTCTCTCACCCATAACTAGGAGGAAAACTTTGTGCAGCCTCTAGGGCTGAAAGAAAGTCTGTCACATGAAGATTATATAGTGAAGGGGCAAGACCACAACTCTGTTTGTGGCCAACAGTTGTAGAAATGGGTCTTGTAAGCGCACCATCATGTGTCAGCCTCACCCTCACAATGGTATCCTCACGCAACAGCCTAATGAAGTGTAACAGCGAGGGATCTATGCCCCACACAGATAGTTTCTCCCACAATCTAACCCTATCTACGGTATCAAAGGCGGAACTGTAGTCCACGAAGCACGGACAAAGATTGGTACCTGGATCATGTACAGTGTCCGAAATGAGTGCAAGGAGTAACCATATGGCATGGCTATTGCCATGCCCTTTTCTAAAACCCATCTGCGTGCAGTTTAAAATTACCTTTGTTTGGAACCAAGTGGAGAGAACCTCCAACAGGATTCTAGAAAATATCTTTGAACTGCTGTCCAACATGGCCAGTAACCGATAGTTGGAGGGGTCTGCTCGGAGCCCTTTCTTATGGATAGGGATCAATATTGATTCGAATCATGTTGGAGGATAGACGCAAGTCTCACATACCCGCGGGAACAAGGCCCGCAACAGACCAGCCCAATAACATGGATCATTCTTAAGGACCTCATTGCATAGGCCGTCTTGACCCAAGGCCCTTCATGATTTTAACTTCGCGAGTAATGAAACAATGGGGCTCATTACGGGTCCGGCGGTAACCGTGCCAGTGCTACCGGTTGCCGCCGGACTTGTAAATATTTACTGACGCCTGATTTCCCAGTGCCCCCGGGAGATTACAACCCTGGCGGCCCAGAATGTCAGGCGGCGGTAAATTGTAAGTCCACATTCCCATAGAGTCCTGTATGGGAATGTGGACACGGAAGCACTGGCACTGTTGCTAATGGTGCCGGTGCTTTCGTGACTGGTCTGCCTACCATGGCCCCGGTGGCTGGCAGGCTCAGACCTGTCAGGCATGGCAGCTCCGGCAGGCAGACCTGTAATATGCCGTGCCGGAAACAACGGTGCCGGTAAGCTTACCAGCACCCTCGTATTCCAGACCGGCAGGGTCATAATGAGGCCAAATATCTGCCTCATTGAAGTGGTGCCAAACATTTGTGCCTTTCTTGGTAGTTCTTACCACAGGATGTTTAAGCACAGAGGTCGGACAACAATTTTTAGTAAGATGCGTGGCCCAAATCTTTTCGAAAATGCCACACACAAGACGGTCTGAATTTCCAGAACTAAGGTTTCTTAGTAGGAACCAACATTTTTTGGTATCGTGAGTCTTAAGTATTCAATCAATAGCTTTCCAGTTACGTGCATTTTCATTGTACTTACATGCTCTTAACCAATTTTTATAGATGGCTCCAGCATTCCCTTTGAGGTATTTTTTCTCGCTAATAGGAATTAAGTGATTTTTTACTATATCTCAGAGAGTAGAATTCAATAGTTTTTTCCATTTAGCTATTGCAACATCAAAAAGATGCCAATCCCTCTTACTTGTTTGTGCCCGGTTACAAGTTTCTTTGCATCTAAATTGTATCTGTCAAACAAACATTTCATATCCCAATCATGACAACTAAGGAGATCTTCTTGAGTCTTCCTACAGGATCTGAGATTTGAATTAAAATGACTGATGTTGGTGGTGGACCAAAAAAGTCTATTACCCCTGCAATTAACTGTAGGATTTACACTCAGAAATATACTATGCTTCTTAGCTGTTGCCTGACATTCCAAGCTAAGAACTGCATGAGCACTCAAGTCAATGGGACCCACTAGCAAGGTTGGAGAGAACTTGCGAATTACGGTGTTGGCAAAAATAAAGCCTATGCAACTTTTGTATGTCCCATTTGACCAGGTCACCACTGGAGCCCCTGAACCTGCAACCACCATTTCATGATCAAATTCCAAAAGTGGTGAATGCCAAGCCTAGGCCTTTGACCTGGCCTCCAGACCGTGTCACCCCCTTGCTTGCACCACAGATGCTTCCATAAATCTACGTTAAAATCCTCTGTGAGTATTACACCCCGAGAAGGATGCCTATCACACCATGTCCTCAAGGTTTCCACAACTGCACACATAAGTGATTTAGTTGAGTCACCTCCCGCAGGGTCCTACATAGTTAGCAAAAGTGGCTCTGGGCCCCATGGGGATTTGGACAGGGTTACAGCCAGAAGATTATGATGTGTCGGCTTGCCACGAAACTCTGTTAAGTTGTAACCAACTTTTGCTCTAATGCAAAGTCCCCCTTTTGGGCGACCCTTTGTGATTGGGGCCGCCAGATTATGCACCTAGTATACCCATCTAAATCAAATGAAAAAAAAACATCCAGGTTTCCTGCGGGGCAAAAACATCAGCCCCTGTCAAACAGGCTAAGCCTCTCTGGGTACTAACAAAAGAGTTGAACCTTCTGGTATTCCAAGAGACAAGGCTTAGTAGGGCATTAGAAGGTGAGGGAAAAATTCAGTGTGTAGGATGCACATATGACCAATGACCATCGAGCCTTGTAGCCATTATTCTATGGCCAGAAGACACATGCTCGGTGATTTGATAGGCGCGTGTCTGTCTCCATAGTTGCTGTCTCAGGGCCGATGGGCAGAAAGCAAAGTTCGAAGCCCAAGTTTGCAAAGGCATGAGCAAACTTGCAGATTCGTTCAATGGCAATAGATGAGTGAAACGAGGCAACCGCCCAATTAGACACGCTATGCCTTTGCTTGTGATAAGTGTAAGTAGTCTTAAAAGCCATTTTCTGTTTAAAAAGGACTATTGGATGTCGGCGATGTTGCAACCAGTTTGATGTTTCGTATACCGGCGTAACATGAAAGATCCTTATTGTTGGCAGGATTTGAATTAGAGTCTTTGGGCGACTCCGAGACCAGGTTATATCAAGGAATAGGGGCAGTGCCTGTATCAACACCACCTTGTACTACTCCTCTCTCGGCCACAGAAGTCCTCCTAGTATGGTCTGTCACAGGTACTTGTAGTACAGACAAAGCAGTTTAAGAGTCGCTGGGGCGTGTGTCATATTTACTCGATGAACAGGAGCTGTGGATGGAACAGGTTGGGCGACTCTAGAAGTCACCCAATTGGCCAGCAGCCCTTGTAGCGTGACCCTCCTTGGTAGTTCATTCATGACAAAATATGATCCTGGAGGAGCAGAAGCCGAATGGGTTTGAATTTAATTTAGGTGCGGTCAGTGTCAAGCCCACTGTGTCGGCATATTTAACTTCGAGGCACTGGATTTAATTTGCACCGATTTCACCTTGGCCTCTAGTTGATCGATGAACTCCTGAGATGGTGGTGAGTTCATCATTGACTGCTCCGTGCACAGGGCCGAAAAGGCATGTTCTTCAGAGTCAGCACATACTGTAAGAAAATCTGTCTGCACTTGAACCTGGTCCACATTATTTGATAACTTTGCCTTCTAAACCAATTATTTCGATTCTGGACTAGTGGAGCCCACCTCCCTTGACGGAATGATGATGAACTCGGCCAATGAGGTTACAGATTTCAAGTTCACTTGATGAAATTTGGCCGTGTTCACTGGGTGTTTGTCTCTTGCCAACTTTGACTGATACATTTTGGTTGCATTTCCCACCCCCAGTGGGGCTTGTAGAGCCTCAAGGACTTTTCCCAAAAGTGATGCAACATTCCCTTGATCTTTGGCTATTCTAGCACAAAGTTGAAATAAGGCCTGTAAAGTTTGCTGTACTTTATCAAAGTAGCATCTTTCACAGTAGTCCGAGTCCTCTTCACTCAAAGAAAAGTCGGAAGTAGAAAGCAAATCCTCCAAGTCCGGAGTATTAGAAAGCAGGAGCCAATCGCGTTATTGTAATCCAGTTGTTCAGTGCCCTGGGATTTACGACAGATATTCAAACAGTGATTTAATAAAGACCTGTTGTTGTCTATGTTAGAAAAATCGGGTGAAAGATCTATCACTGTTGTGGCAGGATCCAATGTATGCCCTACCCTCGGTAGCTGGCCTCTCTGTTTGGACCTCACTGGTCTCAGTATGGGACGCTCCCATAAAGATGGTCATTTTTGGTTGAGTTGAGCAGTGTACGGTAGGGTCCTTTTTATCTTTTTTAGGCCAGGGAGGACCGCCCAACTCGCACTTGCCCGCAACCAAATTTCTAGGGCGTTTCCCCTTACGCTGCACTGCGTAGACCATAGGTGTGGGGATTACATTTTGGCATAGTATCTGGGGGGCGGAGGGCACAGAACTGCCAGTTGTGGCACTCCCAGATGTATCGCTGCAAGGCTGCGTCCACCGGCCCTTGCTGTCTTCACCTACTGCCAATTGCGTTTCCAGAGCAAAGGCAGGTCAAGTTCATCGAGCTAATGGGAGGGAGTAAGAGGACCCGGTGTTGACTAACTTTCACCTGGCAACTACCTGGACAAGCTTGTACTCCTCCTAGGGACCTGGACACCGGGCTGCCCACTCCCAATAGCTCCAAACTCTGGAAATCCTCCTACCTCCTCTCGTCAACTCCAAATGGAGCACACAGTGCAGCAGGTCACGGCCAGCTCTCTCTGCCACTGCTGCTAACCACTCAAAGGAGGTAGGGGAAAGCACCCAGTAAGGTCCGGAGCCGACAAGCCGCACCACTGAGCATACAGCAGGCCACTACGAATGCGTAGTTATGTATGCGTAGTTGTGTAAGGAGCGCAGCATAGTGCTTCCCCCATTAGGGCTTTTTTAAGCTATTGTTAGGTCAATTGTAAAAAAAACAGGCACCCCACTTACTGGCCAAGGAGCGGTATCTACCTCGCTCAGCAAGTAGCTGAGATCAGCGGATCCTCCGACAGCAGACCCCAGGACTCCCCTCCCAAAACTCTTTTCTGCGAACCTCTGGCTTCGGATTGCCAGGGTTCACCAGCTACCAAGGGAGCTTCCCTGGGAGCTACGCGTAGCGCTAGACAGGCAGCCTGCAGACTTTCTTCCTTTCTCCTTAATCCTTCCAAGAGGAAAGGACCTTTCTTCAACGGACCTACCACAGAGCTTCAATGGAGCGTGTCAAGCTGCACTGTCGCACTGGGTCACACAATCACACTCTCACTGTCTGCAGCCTACCGACACCAAGTACATTCTGTGGTATAGGATAATGGTGGGTGTTGCCAGGAGAGCCAATGAAGCTGCAGGATGACTGCCTCTTACTTAGATGTCTTTTGTAGTTTGGGTAAGTTTGCTAGGCCGATCTGACAGTAGAGACTGAAGCGGCATACTTTATCGGGGATTGCTACAGTGACTAGTGGGACAACACCTGTGACCTGAATTGCCACAGGCTAGTGTGTGCAAACCTCGCAGCAGTGAAAGGCTGAGAGACAACACCCTGTACATACCTTCTACATGGGGAGGAAAACATGCATGAAAAGCCAAACACACAAATCTTTGCCCTGAATCTGCATAAGACGCCAAATAGGCCATCAGACGCCAAGTGCAATTAGTGACCATGAGACTCCTGGCTCAGGAAATATATGATCGACCCTAAAAAAAAAAGAACAATTATAATAATTATAACCTGTATGTGTTTTCTTGTTCCTCGGTTTTTCCCTAAAATGCAAAGTGACTGAATGTTCAAAGCGTTTTTGCTGTTGCTCAATATGTCTGTAATAAAGCAGACCTATCACCTTGAAGCTGGAATCCTCCACCCTTTTTATTTTTTTAAAGTAAGTCGAGGTCTCACCAGTTAGTTGGAATGATTGCCCAACCCCTGCGTTTGAGGTAAGGCAGTCCAATCTTTAGTGGGGGCGTTGCTTTACTACCGCACACCAGAATGCTGGACATGGTCTTAGTGTTGCTGACTTTGCCAAGCCCATGTAATCAGAACCCCAGTCTTAAAAACTATGCCACAGAAGGGGAATGCGGGTGTGCAACAGTTGTTGTACCCACGCTCAGGTCTTTGCAAGATGCAGAATCTAGTGCCATTGCGGTATGTGCATCTCTCTCCTTCTGCCCCCCTAATAGGACCCGTCATCACTAGTGAATCGAAATGTTTGTGATTTGGACATTCACTGTTAATGATTAAACTGAGAGACGCTGGAACCCACAGTTGAAGCTTGCAGTCTATGTACAATTCATTGTGCCGAGGACGAACCATTGAGAAAAATATAAAAATACACAGACTTGATGTCCTGTGGTATGTCTCAAGGTACCTTAAGAGCTTGTTTAACCCCTGGAGAAAATAGCTTGCAATCCCTTCATTCTTGGGATGCTTGTCCTTCCTGCCTTCAGTCAAACCTGAACCTCCATTACAGCACAGATTGCTATGTGTGAGAAGGGTCTCGCAGTGTCCTTAGAATCAACATAGAAGATTAACTGAGTGTGCCTCCCCTCCCCCCCCGCTGCCCCCTTCTCTTCTCTGGCAGCGCTGCTAACCCATAGCAACACATAATGGCTACATATGCTGCAGTGTATCACTTGCCCATATCAGCCAGACTCTTGAAGTGTTGTTGACATTGAATTGCAATCCTGACTTTTTCAAATAATTACCCAAAGCATTGCTTTCAGTAAGCACACATGCGTGCCGCGCTACCAATCCATCATCTTTCCACATGGTGTTAAATAGTCACACATTGCTGAAATTCACGATGGTGGGCCACTTTTGGGGGTGAGCAATGAGCCACTTCTCTTTAGCTGCCCGGGGCTATTTGTTGTCCCAGTCCGACCCTGATGGTGGATGAATTATTACCTAGGCGTCCGATTTTGCAGAACTGGTTATTATTACCTGGGGGGTCCTCTCAGGTCCTCAACAGCTCACTCATGCTCTCCAGGCCCGATGTGCTCTGCATAGTTTTAGTAGAAACTATCGGGGTCAAGCGATCCTGCCAGCTATAGAGATATACGGAGCGCAAGCTTCCAGCGTTACTCCATACGGCACAGAGCTACGGGGTGTCAAATTATCATATTGCAAGTGGCAAAAACTCAGCTAATAAAGATATCTTATCTCTCCCCAAAAGTACCCCAACTAACTCAATAAGATTGGCACTGGGCATTTGCAAAGTTACATTTGTATCTATTTCCTATATTGGCTCAAGATCTACCCCCTATAGCTTTAGAAAGCGGCACAAATTGTTTTTTTTAAATTATATTTCACCAGGTACCCGGGATACAACATGGCTGAATTATTATAGAAGAAAGATGTCTGCTGAGTTGAGAGTCAATTTCTATGGGACGATCTACATTCAATTTCACCCGCAACTAAACTGATGATGAAATGAGTGTACACAGAGTGGCTCTTTGCACCAGTGGTCAGTACTCAGTCAGTCGTGTAGTATGCTGCGCTGTTCTTTAAACTTCAATGGTGACAGAGGCTGAGCACTATATGGATTGGGTTGTACCTTTTTCTTCAAAGGTATTACATACCAAAATGTGACTTGGGGGGTTTATCACAAGTTGGGCGGTATCCTGGCAGTAAATGAGCCGGGATACCCCCCAACACAATTTGAGTTACTGCTACTCGGGGTCCAGCTCAGAGCTGGAGGTGAAAGCGTCCTGGCAGGGCCAAACTCATGATTGGGGGGATGGGGTAAATGCAGCAGTAATAGCGTTACCACCACATTTTCCCACTCCGCCCAACTCATGATGAGGCCCTTGGTATTTTACCACTTGCCAACTATATGTTCAAAAGATCCAAAGGTTTTCAGACGGGTAATCACTGTGCGTCTCGTATGGGAAACTCTAAAGACTTATTGCATTATCCTCGAATTTGTCCTAATTATATGAAAATTAGAAAAGCAACCAATTTTATTTATCAAGGAATATTAGAACAACTTCTGTAGCACTTTTTTGTGTGTGACCCAGACAAGTTGCTGCTATTACTTTTGGGGTGTCCAATTATCTGGCACGAGCATGGAGACATAGAAATAGATATAGTAGAGCGCTTGAAATAACATAACCATTGCCTCTTAAAATGGGATTAGATCTGCAGTGCTTTGCACAATTATGGTGGCAGCTGTGCGCTGGTGCAGGATTAGGAAAGGGAGTTTTCATGATGGTTTTCATGTTTTTCTTTTTTTTGTTCTGAGTTGTTATGCTTAGCTGGCAAATATTTTTAGCGAGTAGTTTTGTATTTGAATGTATTTTGCGGGGAGGTAATTCTCTGACATTTATTAGTTGTTGTTATAATGTTACATATGACTTGCTTAAAGCAATTAATTCTGACTGATGCCTCAGGTTAACTAAAAGGCGCTCTTCTTTACATAGGTATTGTGTCAAAGATGGCCTGTTTCTGCATTGTACACAGTGTCTGATTTACGTGTGGCATGCCTGGTCTTGTTTGTAATTAGTTTCATTTTATTCCAGGTAAACATTATGGAGTTTGCAGCACCTTAGTTCTTTTTTCCATGCTTCCAAACTCTGATTTCATTTCATGGTAATGGAACCAACAGGTCCATGATTATATCTGCATTCATATGTTTCTACTTTACTAACACACAAGGTTGTCTAGTATGCATTATTTGTTTTTGTTTTTAAGTGGCATGAAAGCGCCACCTATAAGGCAAAACTAAGGCATTTGAATACAGCTAGGAGGAAGATGCAATGCGAGGAGGGACACTTGGCTTGTGGAAGTTGTTTGGTTATTCGCCTACCCATGGATTGACATGGCCATTCTAATTCCTACTACTGCCCCACCCGCTACCTGTCCCTTGCTAACCAAAACCCATCCTCCAGGGGGTCTCTATGAGCTAGCTCTTTCAAGCAGCAACACCAATCTGTGTGCTGTAATTGCTTACCATTGCTATTTCAAAGCAGTCATACGCTACGGGTATGATAAAAATGACTTAACCAGGTGTGCCTTCAGCCACTTGATTTATAAGCAGCATGCATGTCCTTACATTGAAGTCCTGTTAAAGACAAGCATTGGCAAAGTCAACAGAGTTGGGTTGTGCAGGCCTTAACTAGGCCTTTGCCAGGCACTGCTAACATATGCCCAGGTACTCGCACCATTTTGCAGCTGCTATCTCATGGCAAGGTAGTACCACTATTGCAGCACCTGGCAAATGCCTATCCCATGCGTACACAAAACTGAAAACAGTTTGCTTTGTCCATGCTTGTTTATCAGTTTCTGCTGGATTGCCCCACATAATCACAGCTGTTATTTTCGCTGCAGTGGTTTCCCTCTCGATTCCAGTGTTTGTTGTGTACTTTTGAAGTGCTTATATACAGAGATCTCAAGCTGTACAGCCTCAGGTCTGAATAACTACCCAAGTTATTTTTTCTTCACTCTAATTTGAAGTAGAGAACTTCCTCTTTAGAAATCTAGCAGTGCAAATGTCAGAATGCAAAAATAACTAACCATGACGTGCCTGGCAATTACATGTCTGAGCAGTATGGGGGTCTGTGCACTGTATAAGACCTATGTATACCTTCCCCTTTCTCAGTCACCAGGCAAGATTGCATTACATGCACTGCAGATTGTACTGGAACTGGAAAATGTATTGACCTAGAAATCCCTGTATGATTGAGGTGCTGCAAAGATTAAGAATACATGCCTATGAGATTAAAGAGATACTGGTTGAGTATTTAATAGAAGGCTGCCAACAGTGCAATGTATTTGTATTTATTGTGTTTATATGTATATAATTATATTTATATTATATGTATATAATGTCTTTGCTTTCGCCTTCACATTTTTGCCTCTTGCAGTAAAGAAGATAGAGTAATCTTATGTATTAGTATATATTTCACTTATACAATTCTCCAAGTATCTGTGATTTAGGGGCTGGGCATGCACACAAATATTTGACCTGCAGCCCCAGTGAAGCTCTTCTAAATGGAATAACGGACGCCATTGTATCCTCAGATTCCAATACCGAGTCTGTCAGAATATTATTTATGGTCACAAAAAATGTAGGGTGAGTGTTGAGAAAAATTAAATGAGCATTACTCCTAATTTGCATAATGTAGTTAAGGATTCCAAAATAGAACCATTTTCCCTCAGACATATTTGTCAATAATTAACATCTGTGGTCATTCCTATGTACCCAAAATGCCATTTGATTTATGCAAAGCAGCCAAGAACAATAATTGGTGCTATTTTTGCCTTTACCCTACAAGTATACAATTGTGAATTTTGAAAGCGTAAAATAGGAGTGTGCCACGCTGTCAATATTAGACTGATAAACCATCAGAAAATATGTATTACAGGTTTTGATAATGTACTTTTCTCAGTAAGACAAATATAACATTATTATAACTACAACATATACTGGAAGTGAGCATTAGAAATTCACCTTGTAAACTGCCGCTTCTTAAAATGTTACAATGTTAGTACAACTAAATAATTTCCTTTTAGTAGTTTCTTTTGCCAAGAATAGACACCATTTTGGCTCTCAAAAAGTCCTTCTTGGAAAGGGTTGTGCTCAGATTAAAACCAAATGATTTCTAAATTCAACTGTAGACCATGAGGTGTGTTCCTCCGGTCCCTTACACAGCCTGTCAGAAGCAATGCACCCCAAGGAGGGCCTATATGTGACCCCCTGAGCCCCCATACGGACAATTTACCCTCATTGTGATGGCAACATTCCTGCAGGATACATGCAATGACAATGTATGTCTCCAAATGCCAGGTTGCTCCCCACCTTGGGGATGCGCTGTCGCTGTAGCTCATGTTCTACTTTTAACCATAAAAACCAGCAGCCCCTCGTTCAAGATAACTGCATTTTGTCACTGGTCGTGGTGCCTTCGACAGAGGGAGACAGAGCGCATGGCCGCTAGATTGGCATATTATACTTCATGTCCAGCAAATAGGTTTGGTCTTGCCCAGTCACTGTACTCATCCTGGTGGATGTACCCTCCACACACCTATAGACCATTGATAGTGCCATAAAATACAAACTCTGCCAATAAAAGTATAGAGTATGGCAATATGCCCAATCTTTACTGATTAGGAGGCTGGGTTTCAGGTCCGGAGACTTTCCCTGGACCGTGATGACAGGCCCTGAAAGACATTATTTATGCACATTTCTCTCCAGGGCAGTCTCTGGGCAGGTACAAATCCACTGACCCTCGACCCACTGGTTGCAAAGAGAAGGACCCTTTCCTACCACAATGTGCAGGTTCAGCAGCTTCTTGTTCATCTCATGGAGGCGTTCGTTCTTCATCTCGATAACAAAGTGCAGGCTCTGCAGCTCCTGCTCCCAAAACTCACCCGGGCTCCCATACTCCTAGAGAAAATAAGGCACAAATATTTCAAATATATCCTTCCACATCAGTAGGGCATCTGCACGAACCACTTTGTTTACACAGCTCTGTAAAATGAGATTCCTTGAGTAGCAAAGGAGCAAGGTACATATTAAGACCAAGATAATGGGGCAAAGCTCTTAAACAGCCATGGAAATAAGGGGTGTGCAGGTTAGAATTGAGGCGCACACACAGAACCCTTTGGAAAACTGTACTGGAATAGTATGGGTGCAGAAGGTGAAGGGCGAGTTGCATTGGGAAATCTGAGGCATGGCCCAAGGGCTGGAACTACAGGGTGTTGCAGGTCTGGCTTGAGGTGCACTGGCAGAAATGTGACATGTTACCCATTAATAAATCGAAGAGAGCGTGAAAGGGAAGGGCGGAGATACCTGGACAAAGAGGTGTATGGACACAGGAGTCATAGAGATTGCTGTAGGCCGGCTTTGAGGTTTGAACTATGACAGAATAAGACTGTGTTGCATTAGTCAGCTCATGCGGGTCTGATCAATGGAATAGCAGGAGCTGTTGTACAGGACTGGGGTGCATCAGCTGTGTGCATCCCAGTGCTGGAATAGCTGCAGGGCTGTAGATCAAGATGCAGGTGATTTGGCACATCATGCTAGGGTACCAGTATTGGAATAGCGGGTGGTGCTGCAGACAAGGAGTTGGGATCACTGCATAGAAGGGGTGCAGTAGGCCAGGACTGAGGTTTATCAGCGGTGAAACATGTGACATCTTCCCCAGCAATAGCAGAGGGTACTGCAGAGTAGGTTGGGACACATTGGTAGAGAGATGTGGTCAAAGTGCTGCAATCGCAGGCAAGAGGTGCTGCAGATCAGGGGTGAGATGCAGCGGCAAAGCGGTGTGTCCCCTAGGGAACAGCAAAGCGGTGTGTGTCCTAGGGAACATTAAATCAGTGTGTCCGCTAGGGAACAGCAAAGCGGTTTGTGTCCTAGGGAACAGCAAAGCGGTGTGTGTCCTAGGGAACAGCAAAGCAGTGTGTGTCCTAGGGAACAAATAAGTCAAAGTTACTCACCATAGAAAATCCTTAACTGATAGTTCGTTATTTCTTATGCCACAGTGATGGGAGGCCCTATGTGACTAATCCAGGTAAAATTCAACCCTTCTCACTGAGAAGCCACCCCCTTTCGGGACTAGGGACGTGAGTCTGCTACGCTTGACACACTCCAAGGGGCAGGGCATGCAGATCCCATTGTGAGTGACTCCCCCTTAGAGGACAAGGAATACCAAGTAGGATTTTTACTCATCCTCCCTCAAGTACAAAATCCCATTTGTATGTTGGCAATATAAGGATTGAGCAGGGCAATGAGGTGCAAGGCCCCTTTGAAATGGGCAGTGTGGTTTCTGAGTTTTTAAGAATCCCAGCGTTATGTGAACCATCAACAGGCTGTCCAATCTCGGCTCAGCCTGAATCACAAAAAGGCAAGATGAGCAACACTGAGGAGAGAGAAAATCCTCCAGAGCCAGCCACGGAGGGAGGAAGTCCTGTAGAGTCAATCGCAGGTGAAGGAAGTCCACCTGGGAGGTGGAGACCCGAGGCAGCCCAACGCAGGAGGTGTGTTCCACTGCTGATCCATGAATCCTGCAGAATGCTTCTCTGTCCGATGTGGTGTAGCCCAGGAGACACTCGGCTGTAGGTGAGGTGAAGCCCCGACCATGCCAGACATGGGAAGCCAGCGCTGATGAGCCGTCAAAGACCAGCAGATAGACGCTGAACCAATGTAGAGAACTGAGTGGGAGATATGCCCTCCCAAGGACTTCAGATACAGCAAATGAGGTATGCAGTTGTGATAGGAAACAGGGAAGAGGGCAAGGAGATCCCCTCTTAGAACTAGGGCCAGGCAGGGTTTTCTCTTTTATTTTACTACCAATAAAAGTCTATAGCCAGAAACATGCCTCCTGTGTGCTGATCTCCTCCTTCCAGACCCTTACAGCATGAACAATTTGTACTCCCCCGGGATCGTCTGTGCAGTTGGCCAGGGAAAAGCCATCACTTTTGGATCCTGCCCCTCGGGGTGGACAAGCGGGGGAGGACCACCTGGGTAGATGGTCTTTGGGATTGGAGGTGGGATATCCTTAGGTAAGACACAGTTCCACATCCTCCTTTCAGGAGGGAACATCTATCCCAGAAGTAGTCATGGGATTTTGTACGCTATGTCCTCTTATCCCTGAAAAGAGCCGGAAAACCAATCATACCCGAAGTGTTAGACAGAGAGGGAGTTGGACTAGGATAAGGTATTGTGGCCCCAAACACAGTATCTCCCTCGTCCTTATGACAATCAATATAAACCCCTTTTTAGGTCACTATAAGGTAGTCAATGTACATAAGGTCATATGATCAATGGTATACATCTGCAGCCCATTAATGGACCACAGGTGTATAAAAGGTGGAAGGCTGAACCACAAAGGAAGAGCAGAGAAAGAGCAAGAAGCGGAACAAGGAGCCGTGCGGAAGCTGAAGAAGCCGAGAAGCAGAGAAGCCATAGAAAACCCCGGGAATCCTGCTGGCATGATCATACAGAACAGAGATCTCACTGAATGGGAGGCTGGCAGCAAGCGCTGCCGAGAGGCAAAGGCGAACCTTTGCATGGGAGCCAGAGAGTGCAGAGCGAAGCACCTGGTGAGCAGACTTCCCCGCTCAGAGAAAACCCGGTGACAGGAGCAGAGCTGCTAAGCCCAGGTAAGTGTCTGGGACACTGGAACAACCGGAGCACAAGGAAGGACCGTGAAAGTAGTAGCGGTTCACGGCAACAGGCAAAGATACCTTCTTTTGAATACTGAATTGAATGAAAAACATAACGTTACCTAAATTGAATGTTTAACTGAATGGAAAAAGTATTGTTGCTATTATTGAATACCAAACTAAATGAAACAGACAAAGTGGCCTTTACAGAATTCTAAATTGAACGAAATCACGCAAAGTTGACTTTCTCAAACAACAGCACTGAATGAAGATGTTGATTAACAAGGTGAATGAACCCAACAAAGCAGCACTTTTGGAATACCAAATTGAATGAAGAAAACAAAATTACATTTACTGAAGACTCAATTGAATGAAACATACAAGGCTGCACTTTTTGAGTATAAAAATGAATGAAATAAGAAAAATCTGCATTTGGTAAAACCTTGAATGAAAAGGAGAAGAACAAACTTGTTGAATAATGAACTGAAAGTAATTTTGCTAGCCAAGTTAAATGAAAGACTCTGAGAGCAAAGTGGGTACCAAGGTTGAGAAACCACTTATATGTTAAAGTTGTGGAGGTACATTATAGAAATTACTTGTATGGCTGAATATTGAACTACTCAAGGAGACCTGGAAGTTCCTGGTTGCGTGACATGTAATGGGTGGACCATGTGGTCTAAAACTAGGTCAAGACCAGAGACCCATTAAATGTCAACAAGGAGGTTTACTGTGGCAGATGAAGGAAACCAAACCTCAGTGTGTATGAAACCTGGGGAAGGAAACCCTAAATTGTAAAGAATTGTTGAAATACGAAACCAAAGCTCCAAAAGACTTCTTTTGTGTCACCTTTCATATTTAACTTGGGGACGGGTATTCTGACCTTTACAAATGAGTCGAACGTTATCACTTATTGAACATTGGGGAAGAGCATCCTGACCTTCACAAAAGTATGTAACTTTACTACTTCAAGTCTGAGAGAAGGTAAAATGAACATTGTAATATACTTATTGACATTTGGAGGAAAAGAAGCTGAAGAATAAGCTGGAGCTGGAAATAGCGCTGAACCGTTACTTTTGGAACACTGTGTAGTTTGTGGTTGACATCCCAGCACATTGTTGTGTATTAGTTGTGAGGGCAAGAACAGGTTTTGGACCCAGATAGACTTTTCAGTTGAACACATTGACATAGTCTTTCCATAGTTTCTTTAGGTAATCCCACCTTAGCATAGGGCAGGTTAGGCCTTACTCCATCCTGACATTCTCATCAATAAAAGCTGTTGTTATACTTTGAATCTGTTGTCTGCGCCTCCTTCCATGATGCCAATCTCACATACCCCATAAGGTAGTAGAGGGATCCCTCTACTGTCAACTGATGGAGGACAGGACCAGAAAAAACATCCAAAGAGAAGATGCGCATTTGTTCAGCCATAACAGTTCATCATGGCCTCTGACATTTCATGAGAGCCCTCTATCCCATTGATATTCTCCTCAGCAGCTCCTCTTGACAGCAGTACAAGGGCCTCCACAACCTTCATGGGCCCTTTCTTATATTCGGGGGCCCTGGTGAGCTTCCTTCACCTGCCCCAATGGTGAACCAGTCTGTCCAGATGTCACCTTTCAAACTGCCCATCTTTCTTTTGGGTTTTGGACTACCTTGCCCATTTACATCATGGAGAAGGCATAGACCTGGGCTCCTGTATGGACTTTACACTCCCACTGTCCACTGGTCTTGCTCTCCTGGCATAGCACTGGGTGACTGGACTCGTGTTCCATCAATTACTCTTCATCTTGATCCAGTATTCTTTGGTCGTTTTTGTTTTTATGCCCGTTTTGTCATCCAAGCTTTTCTCAGGCCTTATGTTTCTTGGGCCCAATTACATCAACCTTCTTGGCCAACAGGATGTTTCCTTTGAATAACTTAATCTCCAAGGGGTAGAATAGCAAGAGGATTCAATGCAACCCTCTAGAACATATGAGCTGGTTTAAAAAATATAGTTAATACTTTTGATTACAATAACGAAAGGTCCACACAATAGATTTGCAAAAATATGTTCTTTATAATAAAGTAGTGGATGGGAAATAACTACTAAATGTTAGCGGAAGTAAATTAATAACTACCCGAATACAGCAACAATTCAGAAAGTGTTCTCACATAACCAAGCTGTTTATTCAAGTCTGCAAAGTCCAAATGGACTTCTTGAGATGCCCAGGGGCCTGCAAAGACATAATTACCCACAAGACTCAATGTTAATTCTATTGGCCCAAAGGAACTAATGGACCAATGCTAAGGGGGCAAGTGGGAGATCCACACATAGGGTCCCTGAAAGCAGCTAGGACCCAAAGAAGACATTAGGCAGGGGTATTATAGCTCAGAAGCAAGACGACGCAGAGCAACATACATTCGAATCCTGGGTCCGCGCACAGAAACCTCTTCGGTATTATAATTATAATCCAGAAGCATAGGAGAACCCACCAGAAGAGGCCCAAGGAAGAAAGATCTCTGCCCCTCACACTCCAGAACATGAAACTGCAGAAGTGTGCAATGAAGTCACCAGTCGGGACGGGTATGGTTCAATTCTGGATGGGCTAGCTGAGCACGGGAGCCCCATAGCCAGAGAAGAGCAGTAAAACATAGAGAGGTAAGAGTAAGGGGACTCCCAACAGGAGATCCCAATGAAGACTTAGTTATTCCAGTGAAGAGCTTGCAGAGTGGGGTCCTAGTTGTCGGTCAGATGGGCAAAGCCAGCAAACAGAGACATTAGCCCTAGTGGAATTAACAACCAGTGAGCCCCTAAAGATGTAGATGTGGCAGAATGGTGTCTCAATGAATTAACAGCAATGGTAACCCTATTCCACGGTCTGAGGTGGATTTGCAACAAAAGCCAATCAGGACCATCCACTGGAAGTCTCCATGCTGGGATAACAGCACCAACATCCAACTATATTGATACAGTTCCAAACAAAGGGGCCTACAGAGGCAATCGCCATACCAGAGGGCCAGTTCCAAAGGTCAAGCAGTTCAGCCAAACTCTAGGAAAAGACGAGACACAAAAACGCCATCACTACTGATCCAGCTGTCCCCAAGGGCGTCGGGCCATCGGGCTTGCATGAAAAGATCTAATCTAAAAGGCTGAATGCACGTTTAGTGTGCATTCGGCATGGTAGATAAGATCGAAGCCCATAATATCGAACAGGGGAGCAGGGGTTGCAAGGGTGCCCCCCGTATACATTAAAGGCAGTGCGGGGGACAAACAGCAAAATCCCAAAGGATCGAATTACAAAAAGCAGGCAAGTGGGCTCCGTAATTTTTTTTATTCGAACTTTTGGGATACGGTATTTTAAAGTACATCTGGGGCCATCAAGGGAAAGGGGCATAGACGAGGCTTCTTCCAATCCAGAAAGAGGCAGAGCTTCATCACCAGGTTTTGCAGAGATACAAAAATACTGGAGCAAAGCTTCTGTCATCATCCTCATCTCAGTCATCTCTCTTGGATGATTCAGGGTTGAATTCCAGCAACAAAATTCCCAGTGCGGAATTTCAACTTTTACGCCGAATCAGATAGAGAATCCTAACCACCAGTCATACACACACACATGCACAATGCAAGCATATGATGGCCAGCACATCAGTGCCGGCTCCCACACCCAAACGTTTGGAGGCAAAGTTAGGAGATTCTGGATTCCAGAAGAATCTTGCACAGCATATCTCCCCTTTCATGCACCCACAGGAACACCATCCCATTCCTTTTTAGCTCCTGGCCAAAGCTCACATCAGAAAACGACCACATCCAATAACATGCAAGGGCAACAAAGTATAGTTGTCTGGATAATGGATTTCAAAACACGAGATAATCCATTTCGTGAGTTCCGAGGAAAAAATCCTTCCAGCGAGTCAAAATAGTGACTTCTCCTGCAGCCATTGTATATCACACTGTAAGGCCACAAACGCGAAAGAATACACATGATTGGGTCAGAGTGCTGACCCAGAGAGTTTAGGTGGCATCGCAGTGGTAATGGGTGGCATAGCGTGGTTATTGACTAATGCATTTGCAGATCAGCAGACGTACATCAGGCAGCAGCACTTGCTTTCCTACGGGCGCTCAGTGGCCTGCTCCTCAGAAGCAGGTACGTGGCCGAGTGTGAGCCTTGTCAGGATTCATTTTCTCTAGGGAAGGGTATTTTCCTGCATGACCTGTTCTAGTTACACTAAAGGGGTTTGGCCCATTCAGGCACAAGCAGGTTTTTTCCATGTTCATGGTGCATTTCGTTTTTATACATAACGGTCTCGATACACTCAAATATTTACCTATTATGTTACTCTTCTCTACTGGGTTGGTCTACCCATGTTTATGACTGTTGCTATGCTGGGTCGCACATGTTTTAATTGTTCCATGACTTATTGCTCAGTGAACTTATTACAATAGTCCAATTTTTCATGGATTATTGTTATTTGCCCTGATGCAAACTTGGCTGATGCTGGACTCTGGGCCTGGGGTCTGAATGTTCATTGTGTTACATAGCCATTGTTACTGTTAAGAATTTGCCCTGATGAAGGACTTTATTGTCCGAAACGCATTAGCATATTGGCCATTGCCTCCAATATTGGTTGATTACGAATGAGTTGTGACTAACTCAGTGAATTTTGTTTAAAAAGCACCAAGTATTAAGGAATGTTCTCTAGCTTTCTACGCCAGACAAAGGGAGTTCAAACCTCACCGCCGGCTTTTGAGCCTAGGTCCTGTTCCTGTATATATGTTAGTGCGCAGTGTAGAGAGTGTGCCCCCCATATGTTATCGAATTTATCAAAACCGAAGAAATTAATTGTTTGTTATTAAATTGAAGGGGTGCCCGCTCACTCTTTCGCTTTTGTATCGCAGTGGTAGCTCCCACTATTGAAGGCCACAAGGGTTCACAAAGTGCCACAAACATAAGAGTCTGCTCCCCAGTGAGATCTAAATGGAACTCACTCTCAGAAAATTGTCAGATCATCACAAAGAACAAGCAAAATGTGAAAGGGACTCGCAAAAGAGAACTTTCTTCCTTAAAATGCCTTTGTCTGATTGAATATTCTTTTCTGTTTTAAAGCACTGGGGCATCCCTTTGCAAGCTGTTTGTCCAATGTGCCCTCTGAAAACATAAATGGAATGTAAGGGAAAGGGAGTCATCATTTTCTTTAGCACCATCTTTGCTTTGCTTTTAATCTTTAGCCAGAAAAACTGGATAGTCTGTGCCTTATATTCGAGGAGGGTTTGCTGTGGTGCTACTAGCAGTGGTGTAGTTTGCAACAAAATGACTACTGCTATAGTCTGTAGGGGTGCCAGGATGAGTAGTGATTGAAACATCTACTCAGCCCCACACTACTACTAAACCAGAAGTGTCCTCAGTCATAAAGGTGAAACAGGCACACCATGAATGGTACACCTGCTTTGCCTCTTCAAGGCAATATGGCCAGAGTGGGAGCTATTCTTCAAGCTGGAGTTGGTAAATAAGCTTCCATATGTCAATAATACTAGGGTACCAAAATAAAAATGGACATCCAAGTTTGCATAAAAATGGACATCCAAGTTTGCATAACAGTAATTAAATGAAAAATACAAACACACTAATAAAAACAAAAGCACTATACCCCACTCCTGTAAGAGAATACACAGAATATTCAGACTTCAAGATGAAGGAGTCACTCCGGGTCTGAAGATGGTTTAAACAAACAATATTTTCAACAGCAAATGTTCAATGAAGCTGCTTTTTAAAAGATAAGGCGTGGGGTCTTAAATTACTACTGCCCTTTAATACGGGCTAGGGGGATGGAACCACCACCAACACTTTTTGGAAGCTCAACAGCAATGAGACATGCTTCTAGGCACTTTAGAGCAGTTCAAGACGGGGTGAGCCGGCCTTGCCAATAGGTCGATGAGATGGGTGAGACGATTGCTTCCATGGAGTCTAGTTGGCTTGGGATGGCCCCGCCATGCAGTCCTGCAACAATGATTGGCTCGAATCGGGCAAAGATGGTCGAGTCGGTATCTCAGAGAGGTTGAGTCGATATGACGAGGTCCCACGGTTAGATGGTCGAGTCAGCTACTCGACATCCCACGTCAGATTCAAAACACAGTTAGTGTCAAAGGCAGCTCCGGGTGCTTGCAGCAGCTCGGAAATCAGCTCAAAAGCAGTTGAGTCCGCCCGGAAATCAGAAAGATTCTTTAAAATGGTGTCCAGAACCGTTCCTTGACTTCTGGTTGTTGGGGGAAACTGTGCAGTGATTCCAGGGGCAAGAGAAGTCCTTGGTCTGCACTTTCCAGCCAAGAACCTTGCCAGAGAGCACTTGGGACATCCTGTGAACAGTATCCTGGGTAAAGGTGGTCTCAGCTGCAGGCATGCTTTGCCCTGTCTGCAGGTCACAGCACATGGTCTTCTGGAATGTATATGGGAAAGGGATTGCTCCTTTCTTGAAGGTTTTTATCTTCACCTCTAAGAAAGAGAACTTTGGAGCAAACTGTATTGCCAATACAGTTCCAGGTGACATCCTTATTCTACTGAATCCAAAGATTACTCAATTAAGAAGGTGGGGTCACCCCGTTAAATAGGCAATCTTCCATAGTGGATGTGTCCCCTTCTAGCCTTCCAAAGGGTCCCAATCCTGGATACTGTGTGCAGAGTCGTTTGCCTGGTGTTGCTTTACCCAGAGTGTTTTGTCTGCTGGAAGTCAGGAAGAGGCACTAGAAATGTGAGGGACCTAAGAAATACCAAGATGGTGGACCCCTTCTTTTGCTGGTCACTTCTCTCCTGAGCCACTCTAATCCTGCCCTCTCCTTGCCTGGTCTACATCAAAGGCTCTTCCGTAATTAGCACATTGGTGGCAGCTCTACGTTGTCCTGGCAGGACGTGCCTTTAAAGTACTGATTCCAGCCAACCCCTGTAAAGATTTCCTGTTTTCTGTTTAAGGTGACAAGTCTTCCCAGAGAGATGAGAAGGGGGTTTCTTGTGCTTGGCCCAAATGGTTTGTTTTGGGTGAAACCTGGTCTCATACAGCTGATACATAACATGAGTCACTAGTAAGCAAGCGGACAATAAAATGACACCAAATGGTTTTGGCCAGTCAAATGCGTATATTTCCGGAGGCCCCATGTCAAAACTACACATGAAATATATTTGGATATGAATTTGCCACCAGGCTCTGGGAGCACGCCCTTATCTGATATGGTTCAATGCTGCCCACATCAAAGGCAGTCCTTGGCTGTGGGATCTTTAGGTTCTATAAGGCTGTTGGCAGAAATGCACATGTCATTTTGCAACGGCCATTTCACGAAATGACTCCCCCCCCCAGAGAGATTAAATTGCTGGCTCCTCACCACCCAATATTACCAACAAATTAGATCATCTTAAATCCCATATTGGTGCGGTTTACAGCAACCAATCAGGGGTACAGCAAACAATTGTTTGAAATGAAAAGAATGTGCCATTAACATCTCAGCCCATGGCGCATATCTGTCATTTTTGCAGGTTGAGTTGTTGGCTTCCATTAGAGACGGAGCTACTACAAATCCTTCAAGAGAGCAAAAAGGCAGATATTGCAACAGATTGTAATGAGGCTTCAGGCCGTTGAGAGGCACATAGACCTGCTGGAAAACTAAATACCTACTTACCCGACGATGAAGGGTATCTACCTGTCCGGATACCTCCCAACCTCTCGGCAGCCCACGACTGAGTGGCCAATACCATTTTTTTAAAAGAACAAAAGAATGGGCAGGAGCATCTGGGTCAGGGATGGAATTGTCTCCCAAAAGCAGCCAAAAAGTACACATTTGGCCTCATTACGAGTGTGCTGGTCTGGTAACAATGGCACTCGCTCGCAGATATTGACAGAAGCACCGGCACTGTTGCACACGGTGCCGGTGCTTCCGTCCTCCCCAATCCCATTCAGTCCAATGGGACTCGATTTGGAATGGGCAGTTACTTTTTCCAGCGCCTGGCTTTGGGGAATTACCGGGACCACCGGGGCTGTAATGCCCCGGTAATTCCCCAAAACCAGGTGCTGGAAAAAAACCTGTTTTTACCGGCACAGCTACCGCCGGGGTCGTAATGAGGCCCATTGTTTTGCTGGCATCTTCTAACTAGAAAGTTACATGCACTGTTCCTCAGGGGTACGCCGCCTCGCCACTTCTGCAAATATTTACATGTGTCCACTGGCCACGGTTTGAGAACACCACTAGGTATACTTTCAAACGTATGCGGATGATATTCAGATTCAAATAAATCAAGAGAATGATTCGGAAAGACAGATCAGCATTGCAGAACACCTTTCACTGGATGAAAGAAAGGCGGCTTTCCTGCAACAGATCCAGGCTATGACATTCCAGGGAATAGATCAATTTTCACTCCCACTTGACGCGCCAAACCGGCTGGGTGTCCCCACTGTCATATTGCAAAACATAAGAAATCTTGGTATCAACTTGCGCAACAACCTCACGTGTCCCCAAGTCAGCGCAGTGATCATGCACACGAACCTAATGCCTTTCTGTACCAGCTATCTGAACCCCCACATTCCCTGTTGTAACTAGCCTATGTACACATACATATACTTCTGTGTACCTTGCCCTTGTATATACTCCTGATGTATAGTTTGTATATTGCACGGATGTATAGTCCTTTAGCTCTTACTTGCTGAACTTGTACTGTTTGTATGTATCCCTTCTCATTATGTAACTAAGCTTAAAGTAACCTTGTATGCTGTGGCGCCCAGTTACCCAAGGGTCCGGTGCGCATTACAAATTAATAAACAAGCAAACAAACAATGCTAACCAAGCCATGGAGAATCCTCGTCCTACTGCGACCAAATCACTGCATGGAGCAGACCAGAGATTCAGTCATGGCGAGACTGAACTATACTTTGGCCTTGCAAAAAAGACCTTAGACTGTCTACAGAGACTATAAATTCAAGCAGCCAGAATGGGCCTCGATGTCCATAAGCAAGATCATGTGTAGAGCCGTAGAGCCGTAGCTTGTCACCTAATAGCCAACAGCCCCTGCCTCTGATATACAGATATGTCTACTCCTCATTACTGGCTACATTGCCCACAGAAATGTACTCTTCAGTTAGCCTGCTATATCCTCAATCAGCACATGAGTAATACTGAATAGGGGACGCCCCCAACCCCCAGTACCTGGCTGGATACAAACTGCTCAAATTCATATTTCTGCCACTTTTCTTTTTACCTCTGAGCACCCTGAAGTGCCTTCGAGAATTCATAGCGCTTTACAAAACTCCTGCATCAATACATATCATTGGAGCACATCCCCATAGGTTTCACTAAGAAGTGATATCCCTTGCCTAAGCCCTGCTTGTACTGAACTGCAGACCTGTTTGTATTTTCTTGAACTGTGTTAGTACCTTCCTGGGCTGTGCCTCTACCTACCTGGGCTGTGCCTCTGCCTTCCTGAACTCTGCCATGTTGTGCCTGCACTGTGCCTCTGCCTTCCGGAGCGCTCACACTGCGTGCCTGAGCTGTGCCACTCCTGTCCGAGTTATTCTATTGTCTGCCTGAGCGTATCCGCTGCCTGTCTGAGCCATGATGGTGCCCGACTGAACACTTGCCCCTGAACACACATGCACTCAGTAGCCTGCTCACACAAAGGCGAGTACCTGCTCACCTCAATATGCCTTTTGTAGTCTCGATTCAGGACGGACTC
This sequence comes from Ambystoma mexicanum, assembly GCF_040938575.1. NCBI lineage: Eukaryota > Metazoa > Chordata > Amphibia > Caudata > Ambystomatidae > Ambystoma > Ambystoma mexicanum. The sequence goes on along the minus strand of NC_090926.1, from coordinate 375,125,145 downwards.
TTCCACCAGTTTCATCTTGTCCTGAAAGGATTGCACCTGGGAGGATAGCTCGTCCAGTTGTGACTTGAGGAAAGAGAAGACCAATATTAATGCAAGATCATGCCTTACCAGAGAGGCATTTAGAAGAGCATGTCAACAAGACCCCAATGATCCCCTTTTAGGGTTGGACAACGTGCAACCAATGCGCTCACTATCTTCACATGTAGAGGGCATGAATAGACGTGTGTGTGCTCTGCGGTGCAGCATGTTACAATGTTTTCCTAAGTTGTTGCTCTGGAAATGCAATAGTAATTTAAATTATTCTTGGGACACTGGGGCGAACGTGGCCATGGAAGCAGTGAGGGGTCAGAGGGAGGAATGGGGGCACTTACAAAGTGCTAAACGGGCTGGTTTGTGCCCCCAAACGTGACCTGCAAGCAATTGCAGCTCACATTTGGTGAAGACCATCCAGACCTGGTAGATTTATCCCCACTCAGCATCAGGCTGATGGAGTGATGGGTGGGATCCATGATTGTGCTCTGGGAAGCATGCTGAAGAACCTTCTTCCATTGGTCCCAGCATGTACCACCGCACTGTGCGACATGCGGTGTGCCTGAGCTCTTTATGCTTCAGATGTCAAAACATTGAGTATGTTCAAGTTGGGTAGTAATAACACTGAGCGTTAGTGTTTCAATGTCAAATAAATCCACCAGGATGATAAAAACGTGATGATATAATGATATATTTATTTTTTGGATCACCTGTAAAAGTCATGCACAATACATTGCAGAAGGGATCCAATAAAGTTGTCCCGGTTGAAGGTCGGTGAATGGCTTTGGAGTGCCGTGGGTGAGCATTTTTCAGAAGCTAATCATACCCTTAATGATCTCAAGAGTGCTGTATTCCGGGGTAATTTTGGGACTGGAAAAGCCAGAAAGACCTATGAATTAAAATGCATGCACATTTTCAATAGAGCGATATCGCGGTTTCATGAGTCACTATTCCAACTAACAGACTTTCACTTTTTCCACTCATAGAGATACAGGGATCACAACATCCATACTCGACACCTTCCATCATTTTTCCCAAAGCCATTCACAGACATTCAACCGGCAGACTCCCTCCAACCCAGCCCCATCTTCCAAAAGCTTCCCAGAAACGTGTCAGCGCCCTTGTCCCTAGTCAAATCCTACCCTTTCCTCTTGATTGAGATTTAACACAATCCCGATATGGTATTTGACCCAAAGTTTCCACACTGGGCTCCACGGGTCACAGGCCTAACGCCTAAACTGGTCCCCTCTTTCAGATCTCTAGAGGCACACACCTGATATGCTGATGATTCTGCTCCCACTGATTTTGTAAAGGGACAGGCCCGACATACCAGGCTTCAACTGGACTGCACATTCAATGACTGACACCTAACCAACCCCTCCTGGCTTCCTTAGAGCACACTAACAGGGTGGGCTGTTTTTTTCATGTCTTTTCCCTGTTCTTCACTCACTGACCCCTGCCCTACTTAACACAGTGTACCATTTAGGCCTTGAAGATTGCAATGTGTGGGGGAGTTGAACATCCACGTGCCTTTTTGAGGCAAACTACAAATCAGGTACAGACGGGCACAGATAACGGGGTATCTACAGGAGTTGCTATCTAAGCTGTAATGCTGTGATGTTTTTCAAATGCTTCATTTCCTCTCTGCCTCAGAAAGTGGAGACATTCCACGAAAACGAGCAAATATGCAAAATAAATGGCATTGCTTGCCTAATCAAGGTATCGACTAGGGTTCTTCTGGATCAACATTCGCTATATATATTCAATGAAAAAACGTTGTTAAAGGGATGTTATGGTTACAGTAAATCCGAAAACCCCCAGAAATGTGCCAGTTAAGATAGGCTAAGCAACCATAACTCGTGCCACCACCGTGCACTGCTAAGACTAACACCCAGGACATAAAAGATGACATTACAAATGTCATTGATGTCTAATTTTGCCCCCTCTTGACAAAATCCCACAAATTATTGCAAAAAGATTCATATCTAGGTCTAAAATAGTTTTGCAAACTTGTGTGCAAATTCGTCAAATGGCACCACTTTTATAAGCCATTAAAATATTTTGGGACCCCCCCTCTAATTGTGTTACCTCTTGACAAATGCAGCACCACAATTTCACCCATTCAGTCATGTCTAGAATAACATTCCAGAATTTCATGCAGTTTCATTGAGTGACGCGAAAGTTATAAGCCATCCAAAAACTGCTTTTCACCAACCATCCAAAAACTTCTTTTCACCAACCATGTAGTGCAGGAATAGGCACAGATGCCCCAGAACATCTGAGATGTTTGCGAACATCACAGGACTGTCCGGACATCTGGACTGTTTGCAGATATTGGAGTTGAAAAAAAGCCACCCGTTTTTTTCTGTTTTTTTAAGGCCATATCCCATCCCACCTTCATCACCCCTCACCTCCCCAGACATTGTTTCATTAGTTTGACAAGTGCAACATTGTGTTTTTTAACATGATTTCACAGCGATGTTAGCGGACAATGGGCGCTGCCTTCAAATCCAACCTGGTGGGCGTTTCCAAAAATCTGACGCACCTCACGCTTTTCAACATCCAATCAGTGGGCACGTCCGATGTCCGCAGACACCACGCCGTCCTCTAGACCAATCGAAGGCCCATCTGCGGACCGAACAGGGAAGTGAGTACGCAGACCGAACCCAGATATCACAAATTCTTTACCTACTTTTTGGTAGTTTAAAAAATAATGACTGGACGGATTTACACCAAATTTACAAAAGCACACTTTCAGGACCAAGCAGCTGCTGCTGCAGCAAATTTGATGAAAATCCATCCAGCGGTTTGGGCTGTAAGCATGAGCAATTTTATTTTTCATTGCATCTGTAGAAAAAAACACACATTTTGGGACCACCCTATAACTTTGCCCTTGAGCACCCGCTCGAAACCTCACCAAACTTTGCAGAATCTATCTGACGGGGCCATATACTTTTTTTTGCAATGTTTCACGAGGATTCTTCTGGGGGAGGGGGTGACAAAGTTATAAGTTGCCCAAAAGTTGTACTTCCTATGAATTTAGCAACTTAACTATAACTACAGGGTCACTACCGCAGGCCCTATAATAAATATAGATATAAACATACCCACATCTAGGGCAGAATTGGTACTTTATCCGGATAAAGGTCTCTGTGGGCCAAAGTAGAGGCTCCACCCAACTCCAAAGTCTTTATGGAGGGCGGTAAACAGAAATGTCTTACACCAGAGTATTGAGTTGCAGCAAAGTGAAAGGCCAAAATCTAAACTGCACATGGGATGGAACAGATGTTGTCCGATATATGTGTGGGGGTGGGGCTGGTGATCAGATAAGACCCCCTCCCCATCTCCTGTTGCTGGTGTGAGCATTAAGAGCTCAGGAATGCAGCCATCATAAAACATGGTGGGGGAGAGAGACCCGAATGAGGAAGCATGTTTTTCTGCAAAATTGCAGCCAGTTCCACTTCAAGGGAAAAGGGACTGAGAAAATGCTATGCCACGTGTTAAAATGGGGAGAGTCACCTAAGGCGATGAGGAGAAAAGGAGTGAACATTGAGTAGTGCAAAGGACTGCAGTGGGAAGGTGCCCTTTCAGGTTTAACCATAAAAGAAATAAAGTGGATAATGCAAAAATAAAATCTCAATATCTCTCTCTCTCTCTCTCTCTCTCTCTCTCTTTCTCTCTCTCTCTCGTCAAAAAGGAGAGGGACAACTCTGTGTATCGCCTTCAACTCTCAGTGGTCCCTCCTTTTATGTCCACATTTGCAGGAGTGTTTTCTAGCCAGCTTTGTTGAAAGAACAGTGACCCCAATCAGAGAGGTATTTAATAGTCACTTTATTCGAAAAATTCTGTTAAACTCCAGAACAATACATGTAAAATGTATCAAATCCCCAGTGTCAATGACAGACAGAAATGAGGACTCTGTGGAGTCATCCAACGTGTTTCGTCATCAATGCTTCGTCAGAGTTGACTGTGTGGGCGTGCACCATGCGTATGTACTGTCTCTATGGTATGTGTTGAGACTAGTTCCTCTTCAGTTCTTCTTGTGTGGTACTCGCTGTGTCTAGTACAGTTGTAGTGCTTAGCTAGACACCATCTTGCAATGCTTTCCTTTAGTGGCATAGCTGCAAAGGGCCAGGCAACTCCACCTGGATTGCTATGAAGTGTTCTTCACTCACACTAGTAGAGTCAGGGTCGCCTTAAAGATTATTACAAGGTAAAGCAGAACCCTTTTTAACTTCTTACAGTTATTGCAGCAAATGCATGCGTTTGTGGCACAGTCCTTTTCCCAAGCAATGTCCAGGCTACATGCCCAGCCTGGAAGCGGGATATTTCAACCAGTACACACATACATGCATTTAGGGTTGGGGATTTGTTTCGGAAGCACTAATGGGGATGCAGGGTCGAAACTGGTCTTGTAAGGATTGCTCCCAAACCTGAGACCCTCAAACACTTCTCAGGGTACCAGAATTTACACAGCTAGGAGCCAAGGGGTAATTTCGGGATTGCTTACTCCAAAGCCTATTCCACAGCACCACACCAAAATCATAGGATCTAGGACCATGTGAGATGGTGGAATACCTGCACATGGTGTGTATTCTGATGTATAAGGGCTCTCGACTCTGCCCTTGAATTTTAAAAGAGGCCATGGGATACTTAGGACAAGCATTCATAGTTCAAGCCAAACCTCAGGCAGTAGCCCGCTGCTTTAGAGAACTGGCCAAAATGTTTCAGGGCTGAGACGTGTGACACTGGGTTCAAGACAGAGCAAGGAATGCTTCCTGGTGCAAAGAAATGACAGAAGTGAGGCAGGCCTTGTCGAATAAGGATCATGGATACTTCTAAGATCCCACCTACTCAAACCCCCAGATGTGCTGACTTTAAGTCTAGCGCCTATAGTGATGACTTTCTAGGTAGCATTTTGGGGTGGATAGAGCTATCCTTCACCCCTCCTGGCGTTCTTTATGGGGTATTAGGTTTAGATCACCCATCATGGTGCTATGCCAGCTAATTCCCTCCAAACAGAGACAGCAGTGGGACACCATCCACAGACCTGGAGCGCCGCCTGGGATGTCTGGAATTCTTCTGTCATGGAGGCCTTCTCCTCTGCATGGGATCGCTGAAGCTCTGCAAGGACAAAAGAATGGAGACATGGGAAGGTTAGGATCACATGAATAACGAAACGTCACAGTCCCCCCCCCCCCAAACATTCCCAGCAAGTCGTGAATCAGAAATGAGAACTGGGTTTAGATGTCACAAGAACACTGTCAGAATTCATGAGTAGAGCCTTTCTATCTGAGTTATTTCCATGTCTGGTTCTCTGACATGTGCTGTCCCACTTGCATTGTCCACCCTCTATCTATTTTATTGACTTGCAATGGAGAAATGCCCATAGTCCATCACTGTAGAGAGTGGTGTTAGCTTCAAACATGTTTAGTGAAGTTGAAGTATCAGATAATCCCAACCTGGCCCCTTGGAGGCATTGTGGATGTGAGTCAGTAGTCTCAGGCTTTACCATCCACAAATGACGTGTGATTTCTGTCTTTATTTTGGGAACCAGTTCAGAGTGGCATTTCAATGTGCCAGCTTCATCAATCATCCATTTGAAGGGCTCATATAAATCCCTGACAATTTACTGACCACCCACCCCCACCCTGATAGGTTGCTTCACCTACTCGCGGGGCACTCCCACCATGCTTGTGCACTTGTCCTATGTTATGTTGTGCTAATGGGCATTTGTATAGCACCTTTCACCATTGGTATGGTCTCAATGCACCGTAGGTTGAACGCCCACGGGGACTGCAGTCCAAGTAAGTAGAAAAGGTCAGATAAATAGTGTGTGTGTGCGCACTTGGTAAGTGTGCAGCTAGACCACATTTATCGTGGGGGATAGCTGCATTCCAACGCTGGCGGTGGTGTGCAGAGTGTGTGCTACAGATAGTGTGTGTACAGTTACTATGCATAACAAAACACAAAGAGAATCGTTGCTGTGGTTTTAGAACTGGAAATGACGCCTCCTCGGGACGTCAGTTTTGTGACTGGTTAATCTGCTTGTTTGGGCGGAATCTTCTTTACAGCGATCACACTGCAGAGGTGTTTGCAACACCTTCCATGTGCCCTCGAGGGGACAGAGGTCACTTCCACAGCCATCATGCACCCAATGCAAGTCAGCTCTTCTCCATCCTCGGAGGGAATCAGTTGGAAACTGGTGGGGGAGAGGTTCTCTTGACCGGGATGGTGGTCAGTGAGTTGGAGTCACAATGACTGGGGCAGAGAGACAGTCTAGCACCCCTATGAGGACTCCTTCATCTCTCTCTTTAGGCCCAAATCAGACAGCTGCGTGGTAAAAAATCTACTACTTCCCGCTATGGTGGAGCCGAAAGGTACTAAAACTATCCAGGGCAAACAAGAACTCCCACTTGTGCAGCGTTTGTTCTCAACTTACGTTTTACCCACAAATCTACAAAGACCTGGTGCAGACTCGGGAAAGTCTGTCTCTCACCTGTGTGGGAGTTGTTGCATGGCACCCCTGTAAGGGGGCATGGTATCTCCCAGAGTGTTTGATGTGGTCACATGGTTACCCATGTGACCAAGTTAATAAAATAGACGAGCTGCTTCCGGCTCGTCAGTCAAGACTGAAACTGACTCCAGTGTCATTCCTGTGCCGCGCCCCCCTGGCGCCATACCGTGTGCTGTAGGCCCGAGGACGGGGCCCAGCACAAGGACGGTGCCCCTGCTAGGCAATGCCATCCCAAGGAGTGTGGAGGCCATGTGACCATGGCTGTAGTGGCGACCCCGGCCTTGGTGCCCCCAGAGCCGTGGCCGTCGTGTGCTGGGTGCCCCCAGCCACGTGTGGGCTCCAGTGACCTGGAGCGCAGTGGGGTGATCCCCACTGCCTTACCCGCGGCGTGATGGCTGCCCTGAGTAACCGTCGGGTGATCCCGACATGTGTATGAGGCTGCCTGGTGATCTGGAGCAGCCCCCCCAACAGGAGTGAAGAAACTATTAAAACCCCAAAGCTGATGCATGCTGCCAACGGAAGAACGTGTGCACCAATAGTCTAAGAAAGCGCGAACCAGAACGTCGCAAAGCGCTTCTAGCAGCCCAGAAGCTGGCACGCTGGTCACGCCTTCTGCTGTAACCTCTCCGAGGCAAAGTCTGTACTCCTTACTTCTGCCTCGAGTGTTTTCCGAGCCGCGTGGCCCATTGTGGCTGAAGCAAACCCCCCGTGAGAAGGCTACATTTAAAACGATTTAACCTTCCAGTACAAAATGGCGATAGTTAGCACAAATAAAGGTGAGCTGCCTGCAACACGCACCACGACAGCGATTGACACCTCCTTGCACAAAAAATGGGGTTGGGAAAGAATGAGTGTTACCCCTTTGAATAAAGAGCATGAGTGGTAGGCAGTGGGGTATTGCATTGGAGTGCTAGCATGGCAGATGTGTGAGGGAGGTGGGAGTGGGGCTCTCTGCAGAGGCAGGCCAGCGTTCCTCACATTACTGGCTTGAAAGGCCCATTGGGAGTAAACAGCGCAAAAATTGAAAGATTCATTAAATCTCACATAGACCTCACCTCACCTCACATCAGAATTCCATTTACTTCACACCATCTGGCTAATTTGGGTATGGGCGTAATATACAAATACATATGGAAGAATATGTGTAGTGTATCCACGCACGTGCTTACATCTGCATAATGAGGGTTTGCACTATAAAATGAGGACCATTGGACTATGATCAGAGTTCAATTACATATTTGGGGTGTATATTTACCCACTCCCCACCTACGGCAACACAAACAATGTCAGTGATTACAATGGTCATGTACAAAAGTACACAATGGTTAAACGTGTGTGAGCTGCGACACCACTGACAAGTCTTAACCATTCTTCCAGCTGACGTTCTCTTATATACACTGCCTTTAATAAAGTTGCTTAGCAACTCCTGGACATTGCTCGCGGTTAGGAATATGAGAATATGATAAACACAGGTATATATACTTTTAAAGGCCATTGCTTTTCTCTGCCTGGTGCTGAGCTAAGCCACTTTTGGCATTTAGAGTTGATCAAATATTCAAAAAATTTAACTGCGAGGTCTGGGTTAATTTATTGAAATCTAGTGTATTATTCAATTGCACTACCCAGGCACTTCGACGAGGGCTAATACAAAAAAATAAAGCGAGTGCTCAACTCGCCGAGCTACCTTACATCCAGATTGATGAATTTAATCTTTATTATTCATATTCTAAAGTACAATTCTGAAATGATGCCTGGAATTCCATTTGGCCATCTGGAATTGGTAAAAGGGAATGAAAAGAGCTATAGCGATTGGTCGTTTTATTCAGGAGGTCTTGCTAAGCCTCTGGGATGGAACCAGTGCACCCTCTGGATGCTGCAGCAGCATGGCACTGGCAGTAGGATAAGGATATGATTTGCATTCTCAGATTTCCAAAATGTAGGTGAAGGATTTGACTGGTTTCCGAGTCGCGTGAGTATAGTGACAGTGTTGCAGCACATGCATGTAACGTATGCGACTATGCGACAATTTCGCTTTATATACCCGATCTCCTAATCTAGGACACCTGCACACATATGGGCCCACATCTCTTCCTCACTGCTGCAGAACTTTTTGCTTTAGTTTGCTCGTTTTGATAAACCCCGTACAAAGCCAAGCCTTGCTCTCGATTCAAAGTCTTTTTGCTCTGCTTGGTATGTTTTGTACACATGACTAACGCATGTGCCAGCACATGTGCAAAGCTCCAGGAGAACATGTGCAAAGCTCCTGGAGATCATGTGCAAAGCACCAGGAGAACATGCGCAAAGCTCCAGGAGAAGATACGCAAAGCTTCAGGAGTACATGCAAAAGCACCAGGAGGACATGTGCAAAACTCCACAATGCTCCAGGAGAACATACACAAAGCTTCAGGAGAACATGCGCAAAGCTCCAGGGGAAGATGCGCAAAACTCCAGGGGAACATGCTCAAAGCTTCAAGATTACATGAGCAAAGCTCCAGAACATGTGCAAAGCTCCACAAAGCTCCAGAAGAACATGCACAAAGCTCCAGGAGAACATGCGCAAAGCTCCAGAAGGACAAGCGCAAAGCTCCAGGAGGCCATTTGCAAAGCTCCAGGAGAACATGTGCAAAGCTCTAGGAGGACATGTACAAAGCATCAGGAGAACATGTGCAAAGCTTCACAAAGCTCAAGGAGAAAATGCAGAAAGCTCCATTAGGCCATGAGCAAAGTTCCAGGAGGACATTCGCAATGGTCCAGGAGAACGTGTTCAAAGCTCCACAAAGCTCCAGGAGGACATGCGCAATGGTCCATGAGAACATGTGAAAAGCTCCACAAAGCTCCAGGAGAACATGCACAAAGCTCCAGGAGAACATATGCAAAAGCTCCAGGAGAACATGCAAAAACTCCAGGAGAACATGCGCAAAGCTCCAGGAGAACATGCCCAAAGCTCCAGGAGAACATGCCCAAAGCTCCTGCCCAAAGCTCCAGGAGGACATGCCCAAAGCTCCAGGAGAACATGTGCAAAGCTCCAGGAGGACATGCGCAAAGCTGCATGAGAACATGTCCAAAGCTCCACAAAGCTTTAGGAGGACATGCACAAAGCTCCTTGAGAACATGTGCAAAGCTTCACAAAGCTCTAGGAGAACATGCAGAAAGCTCCATTAGGACATGAGCAAAGTTCCAGGAGGAGATTCGCAATGGTCCAGGAGAACATGTGCAAAGCTCCACAAAGCCCCAGGAGAGCATGCACAAAGCTCCAGGAGAGCATGCACAAAGCTCCAGGAGAACATGAAAAAGCTCCAGGAGAAAATGAAAAAGCTGCAGGAGAACATGCCCAAGGCTCCAGGAGAACATGCCCAAAGCTCCAGGAGAACTATGCCCAAAGCACCAGGAGAAAATGTGCAAAGCTTCAGGAGGACATGAGCAAAGCTCCAGGAGGACATGCGCAATGGTCCATGAAAACATGTGAAAAGCTCCACAAAGCTCCAGGAGAACATGCCCAAAGCTCCAGGAGAACATGCACAAAGCTCCAGGAGAACATGCCCAAAGCTCCAGGAGAACATGACCAAAGCTCCTGCCCAAAGCTCCAGGAGGACATGCGCAAAGCTCCACACAGCTCCAGCGGAACATGCACAAAGCTCCAGGAGGACATGAGCCAAACTCCAGGAGAACATGCAAAAGCTCCAAGAGAACATGTGCAAAGCTCCAGGAGAACATACGCAAAACTCCAGGAGAACATGCGCAAAGCTCCAGGAGAACATGAGCAAAGCTCCAGGAGAACATGCGCAAAGCTCCAGGAGAACATGCGCAAAGCTCCAGGAGAACATGCAAAAAGCTCCAGGAGAACATTCACAAAGCTCCAGGAGAACATTCACAAAGCTCCAGGAGAACACGCCCAAAGCTCCAGGAGGGCATGCCCAAAGCTCCAGGAGGACATGCCCAAAGTTCCAGGAGGACATGTGCAAAGCTCCAGGAGAACATGCGCAAAGCTCCAGGAGAACATGCGCAAAAGCTCCAGGAGATCATGCACAAAACTCCGGGAGAACATGCCAAAAGCTCCAGGAGGACATGCGCATAGCTCCAGGATAACATGAGCAAAGCTCCAGGAGGACATGCGCAAAGCTCCAAAAAGCTCCAGGAGGACATGCGCAAAGCTCCAGGAGGACATGCGCAAAGCTCCACAAAGCTCCAGGAGAACATGCACAAAGCACCAGGAGAACATGCGCAAATCTTCAGGAGGACATACACAAAACTCCAGGAGGACATGCACAAAATTCCAGGAGGACATGCACTTGCTGATATTTTACTTCATGTTTCCCTTCAAGACACACATAGCGAGCCAGCAGAGCATAGAGATGGGTTAATTGCCTTCATCCTTACATTGCCTTGTTTCCAATCGAGAGAGTAATAGCATGAGCAATTAAGATGCTAACTCTGGCCTGTGCTTGAAAATTCAACAATTCTGCATAATGGCATCCTTTATTTCAAGCTTTTAGCCAATTCCCTACTCTGGTTTCTCTTTCATCACCAGTGGACCACATCAAGTTATTGTTATCAGTCTTACTGGCTCCTTATATTGGTTCCATGTCAATGCATCATGGGATGTTTTTTCACAGGTTTTTTTACCGTGATTTGTTTTAACAAAAAAACCATCACATTTTTTTTAATTCTTTTTGTGGGTTCTCCCCAAAAGCCGCCTATTCCCTTTAATGTTTTATGTATTCCTAAACACCCACGCTCCATATATATAATTTTCTAGCCCCCTCAAAAAAATTGGATGGGTTTTTTCATAAAATAAATTTGCGGTAAAAAACCCTGCAAAAAAACATGCTGCGACGAAAGAACGTCGTACCCTTATATTAGTCTCCTTGGGGGATCTGAAGTCAGCAGACAGACTGAGATGGTCTCATTGATGCCAGAGGTCCTTTGGGCAAGACCCAGTGGGTTAGGCGCTCACCTCAGACATCTGAAAGAGTAAACGCAGCCTTTCATTCTTCTGAGGTCCATATAGTCAGTAGTATTGAAGTTAACAGCCGCACCTATAACAGAATAGGACTTGGAATCTGGAATGTTGTTTATATATCCATAACAATAGTTTTGCAGCTCGTCATCCGTTAAAAAACTTGAGTAATCCGCCATCTAGTAGTTGGATTCAGAAATGTCATCTCATTTTTTTTTAGACTTCTTTGTGAGCAGCAAGCTTGAGTGAATCAACGTTGTCGACCCATCCCTTGAGATCTCGTTACTTAGCATTTCAGATTGAGTCCAGCTATGGGGAAATGTGTCTTTTTAAAGAAAGGAAGTTCGTTAAGAACAACTGACAGTTGTTCCAACTGAAAGCAAAAAATGTACACTTCAATGGACAACACCCGAGATAAGAGAACACATCCGCTTGATCATAAATTAGCAGGGAACCATTGAGGGGATATTCATTTACATCTATTAAGGAGGAAGGACTGAGGCGCAGTTAATCCCACAGGAAATGTTTTTTTCTTGACAATGCAAATAATAATGGTATGGAATAAACCTGTACAAAGGTTTTGGAGGACATTCTAGCTGTGAAGAGCACCATAAGCAGTTTGTGATGCACGTGGACCATACAGTGTCACTTGTGCCACTCTTTCCACAAGATCCACGTTTATTCTAACATTAGTGATGTTGGGGTGGTCAGGAAAGGTCCCAATGATGAAGAGGTGTTCATGTTGCACAAGCCATATTTGTGACTGGGGGTGCGGCGAAATGGGCGCGATGTTGCAGTTATATATGTTTCCAGTGTAGATAAATGTAAATGGGATGTGTTATTTTAAGTGTTACTTTGTGTTCAAGATGGATACTTATTAGATTTGCACGTACATAGGAAGATAAATGACAAAATCGCCAAATAAAATATAAACACGATCCAGATACGGTGTGCTATGAAGTGCCTAGAAGCTTAGTAACAAGGAATTTCATAATGTGCATGCAAGGAAGGGTACTGGTCATAGAGAACCCACTGTGAAGAAAACCTGACAGTTATTAAACATGCATGCACACTGATATACATACACAGGGAATGTATACATCTACATGTAGTGGGCTTTTTTTTTCTAAATGGATTACACCCTGCAGTCAGGGTTTCATGAGGTGAATTTTAAGTGACTTCTAGAGACTGGTTTTGCAGAGTTTCAGAGGCCGGAAGAAGCGTAAATGACTAACTATGACCTTAGCAGATGGTCAGCTCATCTAACAAACCAGCCAGGGTTTTTATCGCCTGGTTGTATCGCAAAGGCAGATTTAATCTTTTTAAGTGCATGGGGGCTTGAAGAGGGATCCAAACTACTGCTTTTGACCAACAATAAACGTGGAGTGAAGGATGCCTGAGGCCAGGGTTGGCGGATACTCCCTGTTTCGATTATTTTCAGGATGTGCCATGCGTGCTGAATTGCTAGTCGTTAGATTAGAAGTTTCCAATGACACCAGTAAGAAGGATTGGTTGAGATGATTATCAGCAGTTCAAAGACAACCTGTTTATTCTGCTGTCTTATATGTTGTTTGAAGTATCCTTGCAAACCATATTCCAATTACATTTAGGATTAAGATGTCTCAGAACAGCTGGGACTTGTAAAGAATTATGTTTGTATGTGAATGTATAACTGTATGGTGATGTCATGACCTACTGGGGATGAATCCTAAAAAGAGGTGTGTTCTACACATGAGCTAAAGATGGTAGTTAAGATAACGGCCACCAAAGAGAATTGGGGAATTGGAAAAAGATGGAATTTCTGTGTACACGTTTTAACCAATCATGTGAGGGGTGAGGTTTCTAATAAAATATATATAAGTGTTTTATCTGTTGCAATAAATGTATATCATTTGTCAACTTGTGTGGTCTAGGGAGACTTGGGTTAGTTTGACTCCATATGGTAATCTAGCCCCTCCTGGCTGTTTTGTACTATAAACTTGCTTTATGGAAAAAACATGCACTTGCTTCTAAAGGGTAAACCTAGCCTAGGTTAAGGTGATTGGAGGCCTGCGCCTACATTTTTGGCGACCATGAAGGTACTCCAGGCTTTCTGAGATGGTGGGGGTCTCCTATCCGCACAACTCGGCTTTGGCGCTTCTCTGCAGGGACCAGTCTTCCATGCACAGTGAAAAAGAGAGGTCTACGGTTTCTGTATTGGTTAAAGGCCGTCTGTTCCCTGGAGGTGTGTGTCCGTGGTCCAGCTGTGGAGGACAAATTAAGAGAGCACCACATTGGAGCACTTCAGGCTCACGTGAGTGCACTTTTGGGGGGTAAAGCAAGATGGGAAATAGGGGAAATTTGTTTTTTTCTTTGATTCAAGGGATCTGGTAAGGGTAGAATCAGAGTGCGTGTGTAGAGTTAGCCGAGGTTACAGGGATTGAAAGGGTGGATGCTTTGAAGGAGTGAGTGAACTGTTTTATGTTGAAGTCCTTTGTATATATTTTTACTTAGTTTGTTATTTTAGAGGTGTGAGGTGGTATCTTGCACCAGCATGCCTATTTTGAGGTTTGTCCTGATATCCTTCAGTTTGCCCGTCTGGTTGGCTGGAGCCCTCACCTATAGATGAGGTGGCATCTTATGGTAAATCCACCCATAGATACATTCCTGGAGTATATCCTTGGCATCCTTCATTCTGTATCGACTGTGCGGTCTGAGCCCTCTCCTCGCATTTCTTGGTTAGTCGAAGTAGTGAAGGCGTATCTTCTGGTAGTCCAGAAAAGACAGTATTATGGAAGAGAATACCCTACTAGTGATGAAGAGAGCGAGAGCACCAGTGTTCTAGTGGAAAACATTTTGCTCCTTCTATGCAAGAGTGAAGGAGATATCGCAGAGATATTGGCCGGTGTATGTTTTTTTTAGATAAGATGCTGTCTTTTGTGTAAGAGTCAGAAGTATAACTAAAGTAAATAGCTAAGTGAGATGGTTGCAGTGTAAGCAAGTAAGGTGAGTGATTGTGGGGGGAAGACTAAGAAACCAGGAAGGAGCAAAAAGGTGGTTCATTGGGTGTATAATGTGTACTGCAGGTTCGGCTTTGGTGTTATTTTTTTAAAAAATTATTTTGGGTAGATTGGGTTGGAGTATGGAGACTCTGGTAAATCATTTGTGCCAGGTACTTCATGGCTATTAGATGAAGATTTTAAAAATACCATTGGGAATGGCCAAAGGAAAGCAAGGGTAAAATGCTTATTTCTTGGCCTACTGAGGGGACCTATGGTACGGGATATTGAAAAACATGCATACTTTTTTTAACTACAGAACACAAGGGTTTGAAGTTAGAGAAGCAGTTAAACATTTTAGAGCTATGGAAGATTTATGAAAAAGGTAGGAAGGCACATAATGTTAAAGTCTCAGAAGAAGGGCCAAAAAAGGAGGGTGCAGGAATTCCTTCTGCACTGCCCCTATATGAGTGCTATCCTTTATTGCCCAAAGAAAGGGTATACAGACCCTGAGTTCGAACCTCCATTTTCCCCAGCAGCCACTTCAGTGGTTTCGAGACTGACACAGGTAATGCCTCAACCAGCTACAATTCCTAGAAAATGGGATATTGAGGAAAGTGAAAGGATAACTCCTTCAATGGTTAGGGCTGAAGAAAGGTTGAGAATGGAGAGGGGAAAGGAAATAACTCCCCTGACTGCTAGGTTAGCAGAGATATTAAGGGTGGAGGAATGAGAGAGAGAGAGACCAGCAGTCAAAAGAGTAGATGAAGGGTTGGTAATGAGGGAGAAAGGGTAGACTATGCCTTTTTCTGATAGTATAGAGGATAGGCTGCGAATGGCAGTAGAGGCAATGGAGCAGGAACAATTGAAAGAAGCACTGTTGCAAGCGGAGGAATAGACAGGCAAAGCTTGTAGAGGAAGGAATGTGGAGGCATAAGCAAGTTCTTGTTAGGTTGGATAAATCGATTATCAAAGAGGTTAATGTGGACCTGGAGAACAGTAATATTGCCATGGGTACAGTTGGATTTCAGCAGAAGTACGGGAGCCAGCACCCTATGATGGTGCGGAGTAAGCTTCCATGCCTGTAGAAGAGTTGGGGAAGTAGTAACAGGACTAGGAGACGAAGAGGAATGGGAATCGGATGTTGAGCAGGGAGAGCAGGGTGCAACAGCCCCACCTCCCGCTCCAGTAGCAGCGACAGAGTACACCATGGGGTCTTAGGACATGCTGTGGTACTCGCATTGGCCACACTAAGTAGCAGTGGAGAGATGGGGGGAAACCCCAGTAAAAGCGGGTGCAACTCAGTTTCCATTGCTCCAGAAGGGTCTGGAAAAGGCGTATTATTTCCCGTGGTCACACATGGACCAGAATAATTTGATGAATACTCTCCCCTCGCTCACTACAGGGGACAGATGTGGATTTATGCATTAGAGAAACACTGCTGGTGTCATATTGGCCATAGTGGACATGAAAAGAGTATTCATGGCTCTAATGGGGGAAGGGTCAGATGAGCTTTGGAAGAGAGCACGGTATTCGGGAGTTCAGTGGCATTCAAATGCTCATGATGGAGCAGTATTTAATAACTGCAGTGTGCAGTTATGGGGAGCCCTGTGGATTATGTATCCCAATATGCTGGATATACATTCTATTTTAGCTAAAACTATGACGTTGCATCATTATCCTGCTGTACACATCTAGTTAATTCAGGAAATGTGGAGGGCAGAAACGAGAGTAGCAGGACTCCCCAAGGAAGTACATCATGATCTAGATAAAGCAGAAGGGATAGAGTCCAAGAGTTGGCTGGTAATTCAGGCACATATTGTGCATTTTTGTAAAAGAAGGCAAAAAAAGTAAAGTATAGAGCATGCACAAAATGCCAAGCTTGTTCATAAAAAGCTAGGGAAAATCTTTTTGGCTGGGGCAGTGATTACAAACTCCATTGAGGGACAGCATGGACAATTGGGACAACAGGGACATGGTGAATCAGGAATGACACATTGTTGGATGAACAGGTATGCCCCGGGTACAAGGCAAATAAGAGGGTTTCCAAAGGGCAGGGGAGGATTTTCACGAGGAAGGGAGTCATTTGATGGGATTGGAGGAATGGGTTGAACAGAACCGAGCAACTAGGGCTGCACAGACCTACGGGGTCCCACCAACCATGCCAGCACAGACATTGGAGAAAAACCTTTTACCCCAAGGAACGGTAACTCATTACACTGGAGGGAATCTTTTTTTGCACCCGGTGCTAATATGTACCAGGAGCAGGACAGCCCACAGGAATCTCTGATGTGCCCAGTCTAGTCCATTACCACTGATGTATAAGAGGAATCCTGGATAGGTGTTCAGGTAGCTGACTGAACGTTTATGATCATGGTTGATACAGGGGCTACAAAATCTTGCATCAAGAAAGTTGAGTTCTCCTTGTCAGGCAAAATTAGGGACACACAGGGATTCTCTGGGGCTATCCAGTCGGTTACACTTACTGAAGATCTACGTATGAGACAGGCATGGTATCAAGAGATGACACAGACAACAATTGTAAAATTCAATGCCAAAAGCTTTATTAGTAATCAGGATGGTGTAATGCCTAACTTGACCTATAAATGTGGTGGGGATTTCCCACCCTAAATAAAACTAAGGGCAGTCTATGTCTGTAAATCCAAATCAGAAGTCTGTCTGTGTCAAAACCTATGCTTGCCCTCACATCTAGAAATAAACATGGTGTGGGATTTATTTCTTAGCCAACAGAATAGTGTTCAAAAGGTATCTGCTGCATTCAGCATACGTTCTTTCACAAGTTCAAAACATTCCAATAGCTGTTTGTCTTACCAATGTTCTGCCAGATCTTGAGGTTCCCTTCCCCAAGTTCAATCTAGTTAAGTGCACACAAAAGGGGTTGAGGATCCCTTCCCCAAAACAGTGTTTATCAGTTCTTTGAGTTCTCAGGATTCCCTTCCCTAAGATTGTACTTAGTGCTCATACGACTTGCATTTTCTTAATTTTCCTTGCAAGAAAATAATAGGTTGACTTGGCCTGCCTTCCAGCTTGCTTTAGCATTCAATTTCCACTACTCTTTGGTTCCTTCACAAAATATCTTGCTTGTCACCATTTAGGGCTCCGGGGGCTAGGATCAGTTGTCAAACCATCAGGTCCACCCTTCTCAGGTCAAGCAACCAGGAACCATTGGCTCTTGGCCAAGCTTTCTTAACGTTTCCAGATACAGTCTATAGAGTTCTCCTTCCCTATAATTCCACAACAAGCAGGGGGTGTGTCCCAGCCGATCTTGTTTGATTCAGTGTTCGTAAACTAAGTTCCTCGGTTTCATAACATTCATCAAAATCAAAAGCTCTTCTCTTAACATCTACCACTTTTGGAACACTAGGTTTTTTTGCCCGTCACCTTTTCAGGACTCTCTGATCTAGGCACACTTGTCAGACCACATGGTCCACTCTCACAGGTCATGCAACCATGAGTTCCCCCTTGGCCTTGGAGAACTCCTTCACTTCCTTATCTGCTTCAGGCCTTTGACTTTCCACATTTATATTTTTTTTGAATGCTGCAACACTTTTGTACATCAGTCTTTAGCTTTTCCCATAAACTTACAAATCTTCTCCACATTGGTTTATCAACCTATTTTCTTTTCTTATGTTCATAGGGTTACTTTCACCCAGACTGACATTCCTTTTCAGTTTGTTTTCCAATGTTCGCTCAGTATTTCATATGCCTTGGTTTTAATTCAAACAGAATTTTCTATTCCGTTCGGCATACAATATTGTGTACTTTAATTCAAACAGCACTTCTCATTCAGTTCGGGTTTCAATACTGCAAATTTCATTCAAGCAGTACTTTTAGTTCAGTTTGGTATTTATTTATTTATTGTTAGCTTGTTGGGTGCTTTTGCAGGAAATATATTCTGTTTCAAAGCGGCCACAGAGCAGCAGGAAGGGAACATGGGATAGTAGTTCAACTAAATACAAGAAATACAAATACCTACTATGCCTTGTGTGTATGGAACAGCCGAACCTACTATGCCTCGTGTGTATTCAGGATGTGCAAGTGCAAGAAGGAAGAGGGCAGTGGGCTAGGTGCTGTGGTGTCTGTGGTCGAGGTGAGCCACAGATGAAGTGCAAGATTTGGTAAGTGCGATGCGGCCAGGTGCCGCATTTGGTGGAAAGTGCGAATCTCCAGTGTGCAGGGTGTGCTGAGGCAAGTGCTGAGGAAGACAGATGCCGGGGAGATTGGGCTAAATGGTCAGAGGCCCAGAGGATGCATAAGGGGCCAAGACACCAATCACAGCAACTATGGGATTACCAGAGGAAGGAAGAAGGGAAGGAGAAGGAAAAGGAGAAGAGTCTTGAGGTGCTTCCAGACCTTCAGAAGGTCTTGCTCAAGATGCAGAGGGAGGAGGAGGCTGTTCCAGAGGAGGGATTCAGCTGAGGAAAGTGAGAGGCCTCCTGCTCTCTGTTTAACTTTCCACACAGGTCTATAAGGACAGTATTTGGTACGAGAGTTGGAGATTGTGTGGTCCCCGGCCCCAGACAGCATTGTGGATGATGCAGAGGGATTTGAATTTGATCTGTGCAGCAACCAGGAGCCAGTGGAGGCTTTTTAGGGCAGGAGAGATACATTCTCTGGGCTTAAGGCCAAGGATAGGTCTCACTGCTCTATTCTGGATTAGTTGAAGGGGTCGCAGAGTGGAAGAAGGTAGATTGAGGAGGAGGCAGTTACAATAGTCAAGCCTAGAGAGAACCAGAGCTCGGCAAGCATTGAGATTCTGGGGGAAGGTGAGAAAAGGGAGAATTCCTTTGAGAAGGAAGAGTTGGAAGGGGGACTTCTTGGCAATGTCCTCAGTGTGAGGGAGGGAGGAGAGAGGGGAGTCAAAGATGACACCAAGGTTTCTGGCTTCAGAGGACGGAGCAGGGGAAGAGCCCAAGGTGGAAGGCCAGAGAGAAGGGAAGTAGGAGGGAGCAGGGGTCCCAATCGGAAGGATCTCAGTTTTGCTGGCATTGAGGCAGAGATCATTGGAAGATTACCAATTGTGGATGGCAGAAGAAGTCTGAAAAAGAGTTGGGCGTTGTCTGCATAACACTGGAAGTTGGGGGAGGAGGAGGAGATGAGGCATGCCAGCTGAGCAAGGTAGATATTAAAGAGCCAGGGGGATAGGATAGGTCCTTGTGGGACATCACAGAAAGAGAAGGAAGTAGAAGAGGAGAAGGTGCCCAGGATTAGATGGGAAGAGCGGTTAGCTAGGAAGGAGGTCAACCATTCCAGAGCCTGTTCCGAGATACCAAGGGTATCATGGAGCCTTTTTAGGAGGATGCAATGGTTGACAGTGTCAAAGGCAGAAGGGAGATCAAGTAGAATGATGACAGCTGGGGAGTTGGAGTGCAGGGATGCAAGCAGTTATTCATGGGTGTTCATAAAAGCAGTTTCCGTGCCTCTGGATACTCTGATTCCAAATTGATGATCATGGCGACCACCGACAAGTTCAGTGTGAGAGGTGAGTTGGGGCAAAACCAGCTTCTCCAGTAGTTTCCCCAGGAAAGGGGTGATTGAAATAGGGCGGTAGTTGGATGGACAGGCAGGGTCTGCTGAAGACCTTTTCAGTAGTGGGTGCACAAGGGAGTGCTTGCGGGAGGAGGAGAAAGAGCCAGTGGCGAAAGAGTGGTTGCAGAAATCAGTGAGTGCAGGGGCAAGAGAGCCAATGTTGTCCTTGCAAGTTCTGGATGAGCAAGGGGGGTGGGGGGAACCTGTTTGGAAGAAGCCTTCATAGAGCTGACAAATCTGGTGACTTCTTCAGGTGTGACAGGGTTGAAGGAGGAGGAGGGTGGAGGGGGAGTGACCAGGATAGGCAAGGGGGAGTGGGATGGGTTGGATGGGTGATTAACAAGGGTGTTCAGGATGTCCTGAGTTTTGGTGGCAAAGTGTGTGGCCAGTGCATTGGCCTGGGCGTGGGGAGGAAGAGACTGTAAAAGGCTTGGCTAGTTCCCTGCAGATTTTGAACTGTTCAGCCGTGTTATTGGATGCACCTGATACCCGTGCTTGAACGTCGGCCCTTTTTTTGGCAGGGATGGGGAGTCTGTATTGCCTTTGGAGCAGGCCGGCAGGCCAGTTTGTCAGAGGGTGAACCTGAGGTTTGCCACTTCCGTTCCGCTGCTGTGCACTTTTGTTTCAGGGCTGCAAGTTCAGAGTCATACCAGGTGTTACGCTTAGAGGCAGATCCTCATGTCAAGGGTATTGGTAATTGCTGAGTGAAGATTGCTGAGAGCAGAGTCTGTAGTGGAGTCTGAGGTGGGGGTAGTGGGATGAAGGTAGAGGCAAAGGCAGCGCTGACACTCGTTTCATCGGGCGAATGTTCGGGAACGAGGTTGGCAGGGCTTTAGTGGGTGCAGAAGGGTGGCCGAAGGGACCCAAGTGGGAGGAGAGGAGAGGAGATCATGGTCTGACCAGGAGAGAGGGGTGACCAGAGGGGGAGTGAGCAAGAGGTTGGAGTGGATGATGTCGTCCAGGGTGTGTCCAGATGAGTGGGTTGGACCGGAGGGGAGGATGGAGAGGGAAGCACAGGGATCAATGAACAGAGTGGATGCTGAGGCAGAGGCGACCAATTGGATGTTGAAGTCCCCCAAGAGGAGATGAAAGTAAGGAGTAGCAGAAATCAGCCCATTCCGAGAGAAACCGGGTGGTAGCGCCAGGAGGCCAGTAGATGGTAGCAATGGTCAGAGTGGAGGAGGGAGAGATGACCAACTTGCAGACCAGGCTCTGAAAGGAAGATTAGAGTTGGGTGGGTACGATGGAAGAAGGAACTCACTCAGGATAGATTAAGGCGACCCCACCGCCAGCACAGTGAGATTGAGGCTTGGAAATTATCTTGAACCCGACAGGGAGGAGAGAGTCAAAAGCAGTGACTGAGCTGACATTGAACCAAGTCTCGTGAGAGCGAGCAAGTTGGGTCAGTGTTTTCAAGAAAGAGGCAGATGTCAGGGACAGTGAGAGTGGCGAGGGGAGAGGCAGCAGACGGAAGGAAGTTAATGAGGGAAGGCAGGATCCAATCAGAGAGTGGGAGGTTGGGTTGAGGACCCTGGACTAGGATAGTGCCAGTGTGGTAGACATTAACGATGCAGCGTGAGGATGAGAAGCCAGCCAAGAGGACTTCCCACTTGGTTCCACCTTTAATGGGAGAGGAAGTGAAAGGGAACAGAGTAGAGATGAGATGAGATGAGGAGTCCAAAGATCTGGAGAGGGGACATAGAAGAGGATGTCAGTGAAGACCTCTCTGGAGGTAGCCCTAACCTAAGTGTCTGCGATGTGAAGGCCACGTTTTGCACACAGGATGACTTTTTTGTGCTTTTTCATTTCGGACATAGTGAGAGCAGGGAATAGGAGATAGAGTTGCAGATAAAGAAGATAGGAGAGATGGTGAGTGCCATTAGGGAGAATGAGGAAAGGAGAAAGGGTGACTGTGCTGTTCAGTTCTGACCTAATCTCACAGGTGGCCTAGCAGTAGCACGAAACACAATGCAATGAAGTTAGAGTGTAGAATGTAAGTACACACAGCTCAAATCGAATTACAATGAAAGGCTACAAAATGCAGTGAATCAGGGCGCAGGATGATACCCATAGCCCAAAAACGATGTTCATGAAAGGCTACAGATGCAGTGAATCAGGGTGCAGGATGACAATACACAGCTAAAATCAATTTACAATGAAAGGCCACCACAGATGCAGTGAATCAGGGTGCAGGATGACAATACACACAGCCCAAAAAATGATGTTCATGAAAGGCCACAGATGCAGTGAATCAGGGTGCAGAATGACAATACACACAGCCCAAAATCGGATTACAATGAAAGGCCAAAAATGTAGTGAATCGGAGTGCAGGATGACAATACACAAAGCCCAAAAACGATTTTCATGAAAGGCCACAGATGCAGTGAATCAGGGTGCATCATGACAATACACACAGCTAAAATTGAATTACAATGAAAGGCCACAGATGTAGTGAATCAGGGTACAGAATGACAATACGCCAGAGAAGCCAAGCAGTTGTTTTCCGTCTACCCGGGCTCCTCCTCCGCCACTGCTGGAAAGCCTGCGTTAGGCCGGTGCTTCCATGGCTTCCCGGGTCATTATGCACCATGTCTACATGCTACTGGATCCGACTGATATCAGGAGGAGGCACTCACCAGTGTTTGTTATGAGGGTGTCTCAGATAGCCACCAACCCTTGTAGTGCGGTAGATGTCAGTCTTTCTTATTTTTTGTATTGTACTAGGGGGAGGGCAGCTCCACCACTACATGAGAGCATGGCTCTCCGACACGGCAGGTGCCGCAACAGATGTTTGCTAGTCGGGCATCGTCACTCATCCCCGCCTCTACTACCCCCAAAGGCTATCTGGAGTCTTCACCCCGCCGGGGCTCACCTGCATGTCTCGACTGCTGTTTGTGTCTATGTTGCGGCAGGGAGCCACCACTTACCACCACGGCACAGCAGCTCCGGCACTGTCTTCGGGCCAGGGCGTCCCAGGGCTCAGCTCGGCAGACAGCCACCAGTCCGGAGGGGCAGCAGAACCCTGCAGTCAAGGATTCCCTCTCAGCAGCTCGGGATGCAGTCATGGGCGCTCTCCTCCAGACCCTCACCAGGCCAGGGACCGCTCACCCCCAGGTAGGGAGAGGGAGTCCCGTTTGCTCTTCGCCCCGCATACAACTCATTCCCCACGGTCTTGGTGGGAGAGGTGGCCCATTAGTGCTGGTGCAGCCCGCTGACAGTTGATGCACTAAAGGAGATGTTCCACAGTATTAGGCCAGCTCAGGAGGTGCCCGCTGCGCTCGGCACTCCAGTCCTCTGTTCAGCATCGACCCGTAGGTGCACGGAAGCAACAAGATTTTAAAGGATTTTGTGGTGGCTGGTCAGAGCCTTTTCAGGCAGCGGCCATTTTGTAGCCAATGCTACAATTGCATAATTTCATTCAAACAGTACTTTTCGTTCAGTTCGGTATTCAATATTGCTTCGTTTCATTCAGTTTCGTGAACCACTACTTGGCTACGTTTCCCTGGGAGTGCTCTGGTAGATCTGTGACCCCTGACCCTAACCGGCTCCTTGCAGCTCCACCGTGGGGGCTCCTGTTGCTCCCGCTCACCTTCTTGCCAGCCGGGACGTAGACCGCCTTTCCTCTGCTTCCTCGATGGGCACTTCTCTGCACACGCCAGAGATCAGATCGGCTGCGGCATGCAGCCGTGCTTGTTTTCAGTTGTTCGGCAGATCCAGCTGTTCTTTATCGCAGGCGCCCGGTCCTGCACCCACCACGTGACTCGCTCACTCCGGATCCTGCAGGTCCTCCGGGATCATTGCCAGTCTCTCAACCTCCTGGCCTCGTTCCACCAAGGTAGATCTCTCTCCCCACATTGATTTGGGCTCCAACTTTTATACACCTGAGCCTTGTTAAGGAGCCTCAGGTTGTGTTGTTGGCTGGAATTGCCTGACCATAATAACACCAATTACTGGGACATGCCTGAAATTCAGTAGTGAATACCTAGATACCCCTCTTCTTCATCCCAGTACTAGAGTAGTGTGGTGTTTCACATAGAAGTGTGCATTACTCCTAGTCTCTTCTTTGTCTCAGTACTAGGTAGGGTTGAATGGGTAGGTATGGGTTGGGATTGCATAAAACCCATAAAGGCTGAGGAAGGGTAGGTTACGTCAGTGTTAGGAATGGGGGATAACATATCTCACCCTCAGGTACTCTATCGCCAATTCCCAAGGATCCTCCACCCAGGTTATCCTCCCTCGCTTGTCTGCCCCCAGGATCAGGATCCAAAAGCAATGGCCCTTCCCTGGCCACCTGAGCAGAAGATCCCTGGGGAATAAATGTGAGAGCACCTTCAGGTTTCTCACAGTACACAAAATGTATCTGCTCCTTTGTTGTATTGAACAGATACACCAGCAAATTTCTTGGGCAAAGATCTCTTGAGCAAGCTTCGAATGTCGTTACTTGTAAGGAAGAAGGTATAGTATGCTCTATTCCAGGTTTATATCAGGTAAGAGAAGCAGCTTGTTTGCATGCATACTGTAGTGACAGCCCGATAAGGGGGGTGCCTGTACATTCAACTTTGTTTCTTTATGGGGTAATGGTTTTGTTGAGTTGGGTCCTGGGAATTAGAGAACAGACATAGTGGGTACAGGTTGAGTTTTTGTTTCAGCCTGTTTTGCCATAGGAGGTAACAACATGGCACCATTGTTATGATTCTTCTAGAGGCAGTAGTGATCAAGAAGAAGAGGGTGGATCTCTTAAACACTGATGAGGAAGAAGGAGAGTGGTGCACAGATAGTGATAGAGCAAAGGGAAGTACCGGAGATCATGCTCATCATTAGAAATACATCGCCACATTAGAAGGAAGATTTGGAAAAGGTGCCAGACCATTTATAGATCAGCAATCCTCATGAAGTGGGACTGCTAGAAAGTGTTGGAGCAGTGCAAATAAAAATGAAACTGGGTGTGCTATTACCATGGGTTAAGCAGTACCCCATGTCTAGAGAGGCAGACATGGGAATGTATTAGACTCTTGTGGTGTTTTTAAAGCAAGGCATAATCCAACCCTCTCTGTCCCCATGTAATATGGCCATCTACCCTGTGAAGAAAGAAGGGGTCCAGTTGGAGGATGGTCCAGGATTTGTGCCCCCTCAATAATACTGTTGATGTGGAATTTCCGGTGGTACTGAATCCTGAAACCATTCTCCATTATATCCATACTAGGTCGACACACTTCACAGGGATTGATTTGAAAAATACATTCTTCCCGGTCCCCTTAGACCCAGATTCTCAGTACCTCACAGCATTTAAGTATCATGGTCAGAGATTCAAGCACATTAGGTTGCCCCAGGGGTACTGTGAATCTCTGAGTGTTTTCAACAGGGTGTTCAATTGAAATGTACTTCTGTCCAGTACAGTAATCCAGTATGTAGACGATTTGCTAGTCTGTAGCACTTCAGAAGAGCAGTGTGGAAGACATTCAATAAAGGTTCTCACTTAGTGTACAGAGAAGGTGTGCAAAGTGGACAAAGAAAAATTGCATTACTGACAGACAGAGGTAGTATATTTGGGGCAAGTGATATCACCCACAGGATATATGGTAATGCCAGAGACAGCCAGCTCAGTTCAGAATACGTCTCGGCCAGTCACAGTGAAACAAATGCAGCAGTTTATAGGGCTCTGTAAGTATTGTAGATATTGGATCTTTGACTACTCTATTTACGTGAGGCTCTTACTGCATGGCCTTAAGAAAGTGCAAATGGTGAAAGGTCGATAGAATGGTCTGAAAAAATGGTAACTTGCTTTCGGGAACTCAAGGTGGTGATCAGCAATGCTCCAGCCTTGGTGACCCCGAATTACAAGATACTATTTTATTTGTTTTCTCACTCTAATGGGCAGGTGATAATAGCAGGCCTGACCCAGCAAACATTGATAGGCCTTCAACCTTTATGCATACTATAGTGGACTCCTAGACCCAGTGATGCAGGGACATTTTCCTTGTGAGCAAGCTATAGCGGCAGCAGCTTTTGCAATTCAAAAGTCTTCAACCATTACACGGGTTGCCAAGTGACATTGTACGCGGATCATGCAGTCTTTGTGATCTTGGAAAAATCCAAGTTGACTTTGATGACCCAAAGAGTTTGGGGTATGAGGGTATTTTATCAAATGCATCAATGCATCCCAAACTGTCTCACCTAGTCAATCCTGAGACAATTGTAGCCGAGCCAGAGAGACCTGATTATATTGTCCACGATTGTTCAACATATGAGGGAGAAGAGGATGAGTCTTAAGGAGGATGCTTCAGATGGAGACAAGGTACTTTGTGGTGATGGGTCCTCGATCATCAATCGGGACACTGGTGAGAGGCATACAGGAGCAGTCGTTGTGGGCCTTGTGGATGGGGAATACCAGGTCAGACTTGAGAAACACTTGTATTCACATTACTCCATGCAAGCAGCAGAACTAGTGGCACTTATAGAGGTGCTAGAAATGAGTAAGGGGACGGCAGTCACTATTTATTCTGACTGTGCGTATGTAACCTCCACTGTGCATGGTTATCAAGGTGGCAGATAAGAGGGTTTAGGAGATATGACAGGACCCCAGTCTTGCATGCTGTGCTGCTAACCAGACTAATCAAAGCAGTAACACTGTCCACAGAGGTAGGTATTGTAAAATGCAGAGCACATACTGATCCTACTAACTCCATAGCACTTTGATATGATGCCGCAGACATGGCGGCGAAGGAGGCAGCATATATGCCATTTACAGATTCCCCGAAAATAGAAACCCTGCTGGACTTAGAGACTCAAGCTACTCCTCACTGATGAGGCCCAATGGGGCCAAAACATGTTTGGGGATGCTTGTGGTCTCGTTCAGAAGGGATGTGACCAAGCAGTTCGGGCTGGGATCAAACCTGATATGGTCTTTCCCCTTGGGTAATGGCGTGGCAGGTGAAGAATGATGGTCTGGAGGGTTGTTCAGAGCAATGACAGAGGTTAAGATTAATTATAAGCCTTCCAGCCATCACCTGTTTTGTTTTCCAGCAGGTACAACTGCCAGCTCCCTATACTGCTGTCCCGGGTGATACAAATCATAGAAATGCAAGGAAGAGCACCTAAAGAGGAACAGGAGCTTTGTGCAACGTGAGGATGTGCCCTCTCACCCAGGTATTTGCTGTAGAGACAGGAGCTGATGGGCAAAGTAGTAATGCCTGTAGAACTGCATCTTATGGCTCTAGAGCAACTACATTTCCCATTGCACACTTCTCGACGACAAATTGCAGCAGAGCTCCAGGAGGAATTGTTTATACCAAACCTCTAGGAACAGGTAAGTAGATGTGAAGGAAACTGTAATGTGTAAGGAATTCAATCCTGCAAACACCATGAGGTCAGTAAGGGGAGTTTTGCAGAGGCCCTCTGGGCCATTTCGAGAGCTGCATATAGATTTTGTTGACAGGTTTAGGAAATGTAATAACTACCGGTATCTTATTGTGATAGTTTATCCATTCTCCAGGTGGCTCGAGGTTGGTCCATGCGCACACTGTGATGATAAGTTTGCAGCAAAATTTCCGGTGAGGGAGGTTTTGCCACGGTGGGGAATTTGGGAGGTTTTGAAGTCTGACAAGAGGCATACCCGTGAGCCCATGCTCCGGGTTGGCGACATGGTACGGTTATCCTCAAAGAACCTACCAGTATGCAATTTGCCTACTAAACTGGCACCCTGTTATTTTGAACCCTTTAAGATCACCAATCGCTTGTCTGCAGTGCCATTCCGCCTACATTTGCCCCTCTCTTGGCGCATTCACCCTCTATTCAACATTTCACTCCTGAAACCATGTGTGCAGGAAACTATGGTCACTCTTGCCCTCGCCCTGCCTCAATTAGCATACAGCTGGTCCCAGAATTCGAAGTACAGGAGATCTGCAATTTGCAGATCTGACGTGGGGTACTCCAGTTTTTGGTCGATTGGAAGGGCTACCCGGCATGTGGTCGCACCGCCACTCACCGGGTGAGGGAGGCGGGGTCGTCGGCTCCAGGGTGCCCCGTCGTGGAGGCTTTACCCTTGAAGGCCCCTTAGACTAACTCATCCAGTCCGGGTCCCCGGCTCCTTGGGTGCCGCCATGATCGCGGGTCAGCGCATGCGTGGATGTCCGTGCCCGACTCTCCGCAGTCAGCATGGATAACAAAGCTTGCGCTCCAAGCCTCGCTTAGGACCAAGACCTATATCCGGTCCCACTGGCAGGGAATCACTGCGTCTCAATGTGGTCAGTTCCCTGATCGTGTCCCTCGTTCCTAGCTACCCTTTTTTCTGCTCCTTGCCTTGCCCTTCCTTGTTCGGCTCCTTGCTGGTTGGTTCTTGTTCCTTGCGTCAGACTGTCCTTTCCTGGGTCTGGGTTGGGTTTTGGCCCCTTGGTTCTGAGGGTCTGGGTTGGGCCCCAGTCCCTGGTTCTCAACTTTCTCTTGGGGGTTTCCTGCTTTCTCTTCCCGGCTTCCCAAATTCCCTCTCCTGGCAACTTGGCCATGCCATGGCAGTCTCTGGGCTGTCTCCTGACTGTCAGTCTCTTGTTATTGCCGTGCCTCGTGCCTTGCTTGGTACCCTGCCTCCTGGAACCTGTGGAACTCGTCTCTGGAAATCCCTGTTTACATTTGGACGTTTTGGGGCCTTCTCTGCCAGTGCTTGCACTGTCCTGATGTCGCGCTAATCTGAGAATTGCCGTCCCATGGCGTTGGGCGCCAGTCCGGTTTGAGTCAACCAGGAGGGTGTTGGGTTGGTGCCCTGCATTGCTTGTTCTACAACTCAAGTATGCGTCGACAGACTGGCTGCCTCACCACCCCACTCTCCAGGAAGAGCAGGTACCCGGCATACATGAGACACCCCGTTTAATACTACTTAATACTGCCAACAGCAGAAGGGGGTCTAATGAAATGCGCCATAAGCTGGGAGACTTATTGCCCATACTTTTTATTATTATTATGGTATTTATTGAGAGTGGACCTAGCTTCGAGAAGCAATGGAGCGCTTTTCAGAGGTATACACTAATACAGATACATAACGGAGCGCTTTACAGAGGTGTACAACATTACAGATGCGTACCGGAGTGGCTTTTCAGTGGTAACAACAGAACAGGTATACAGCGGCCGGTAGGATACAGAGGGGCACAGAGGAGGGGTAAAGCTGTACCGGGTGGCCGAGAGGAGAGGGGCAGGCGGCGACTAGTGAGTCAGGTGGCGCGAGGGGCAACGTGATGGCCTAAGTGTTGAGGAGGAGAAACGCCTTGAAGAGGTGGGTATTGAGTTCTTTTCTGAATTGTAGGAGCGTGGGTGGAAGTCTGATACCAATTGGGAGGAGGTTCCATAGTCTTGGGGTGTAGAAGTAGAAGGCTTGTTTTCTGGCCCTTTCCTTTTTACAGCAGAAGATTTCAAGTCTGCATGTGCCCTGACTTCCGGGGGTGTGCTGTCTACCGGAGATGCTGAGTTTCTCAAGGAAGTAGCTGGCTGACTTGAAGGCGACTGCCTTATAGATGATGCAGCATGACTTGAGGGAGGTTTGTGCGGGAGGTGGGAGACTGTGAAGGTTGATAAGGACCTGGGTGATGATGTTGTATCTGCGAAAACCCATGATGAGGCGTGTAGCTGCATGTAGGACACTTCTCAGAAGCACAAGAGAGGATGACAGGAGGCCTTCGAGGAGTGCATTGCCCCATCCAGGTGGAATAGGACCAGTGCTTGAACAGTGGTTCTAAAGCTGTCCGAGAGGTAGGAAGGGCTTGACCTTTGGCAGGAGTGGGAGCTGATACCAAGCTGTGTGTGTTTTGTTTGCTATGTGTGTCTTGAAGGAGAGGTTTGTTGATGTGGAACTCAAAGGACTTGCTGCAGGAAGTGACCTCGAGTGGGAAACCCTCAGAGGTCATAGATGATATACAGGTCTGTATGTTTGGGTGTTCGGTGTTGTTGGTGAGGAGTAGGAATTCGGTCTTGGAGGGGTTGAGCTTCAAGTATGCACTGGACACCCATGATTGGATCAGCGAGAGGCAGGTTTTGAGCCTATGGATGTCCATGATGGTGTCGATCTTGAGTTATAGCTGTGTGTCGTCGGCGTCTTGGTAAATGTGGATGATGTGTGAGGCTAGGAGGGCTTCCAACGGCTCCTTGTATAGATTGAAATTCACTGGGGAGAGAATGAACCCTGAGGGACCCCACATGTGACGGGTAGCATTGGCGATCAAGAGGAGTCCATCTGAAGATACTGCTTGCGGTTGGCGAGGTACGACTTGAACCAGCTTAGGACAAGATTGTTGATCTTCATGTACCGATGTAGGGTGTCCATAAGCACCTGGTGGTCTACTGTATCGAAAGCTGAAGTGAGGTTGAGTAGAACCAGGAGGCAGAGGTGGCTGTCGCCGAGGATGTTGAGGGTGTCATAACCACCTGTATGGTTGCTGTCTCCGTGTTGCATCTGGATCTGAATCCAGATTGGTAAGTTTGGAGGAGATTGCTGGTGTCGATGTGTTGCTGTACTTGTGCGTCTACTGCTTTCTCGATCGTACCTCGGAAGGGAAGATGGGTGATGGGGCGATAGTTACCTAGGTTGTTGGGATTCATAGTGGATTTCTTAAGTAGAGGGAGGATTTGTCCTGTTTTTAGGGTCGATGGGAAGGTGCCTTGAGTTAGGGAGCTGTTGATGATCTCCAGGTAGGGAAGTAGAGCTTCTGCAGGGAGGGTCTTGATGTTGGATGCTGGGAGGATGTCACCTGTATACGATGTGGCTTTGAGCGCGGGCAGGGTTTCAACCAGATCCTCTGTTGAAAGTGCCTAGAATGATGTTGTCGAGGGTGTGATTTTGTGAGGTTGGTTTGTAGATGCAGATCTGGTGTCTATGTGTTGGCAAATCTTGCTGATTTTATCTATGAAGAAAGTGTTGATGGCAATGGATTTTTTGATGGAGTGTGGTATGGCTTGGTTGGGTAGCGGGTTGAAGCATTGCTTGACCACTTTGAAGAGGGCTCTGCTTTTGTTCTTGGCTTCTTCTATGGTATTCTGATAGGAGACCTTCGCTGTGTTAATTAGTTGTTGGTGGGATCCTCAGAGTTCCTTGAGGAGCGCCAGGTCGGATGCAGTCCTCGAGCGGTGCCAGGTTTTCTCTTGTTTCCTGATGACTCTTGCTGAGGTTGAGTTCTTGCATGTACCAGGGTGCTGACGGTTTCAGTTTGCAGGTGCGTTGTTTCAAAGACGCATGTTGGTCGATGGAGGCTGAGATGTTGGCATTGAGTGCTTCCAGTAGAGAGTCGCAGTTCCATTGGCGGTGTTCAGTCCATGTAAGGTGTAGGCTGGTAAGGTCTTCTGTGAGGACTTCCGCTGGGAAGTTCTTGAAGGACATGAAGGTTTGTCTGCTGGGATTGCTTGCCACGGGTGGTATGCAGGATGTTGTAAGGCAAAGCTAGGTGGTCCGACCACTCAAGCGGGAGAGGAGAGCAGTGGTGGAGGGAAGACAGTGTGGTGATGATTAGGTTGAGGATGTTACCTTTCTCGTGTGTTGGGTCTTTTTTGTGCTGTGAGAGGCTGAGGGTGTCAAGAAGGCTGAGGAGAACTTCCTTCATCGGTTTGGTGGCCTTGTTGCCTGGGAGGTGGAAGTCTTCTAGGAAGATGTTGGTTGCACGCGTGAGGCACATGGTGGTGACCAGGTCGGTAAAGTCTCAGATGAAGGTGGTGTTGGGTTTGAGTGGTCTGTAGATGAGATGGAAGGCGATTGTGTCCATTGGGGAGAGTGCGAAGTGGCAGTAGAGGACTTCAAAGGAGCCAATGTTATTGACATCAAGGCTGATGCAGGGCCACAAGGTCTTGTTTATGACTGCATGGCCTCCGCCTGCTTCTGTGTTCGATTCTGTAGCCATCAGGGACAAGGACGTCTAGGATGGGGGTGGATGTGGGTGTCAGCCAGGTCTCAGTGATGAAGATGGCATCAAGGTTGTGTGTAGTGATGAGGTCAGCGATGTCTGCCCCATGGGTGATAGCTGAGTAGACATGGCGAGCATCACCTTCCGTGTTGTGGACCGTCATGGGGTGTTGATGGACTTGAGGATGATGTGGGTAAGGTTGCTGCATTGCAGAGTCCATGCCTTAGAGGAGGGGCGATGTCGTTGACATTGGTGTTTCCAGGTGATGGTGGGGATGGCCCGTGGGTATGGAGGGAGAAAACACATGCTTACCTGTTGTCTGAGCAGGGGTTTGGGTCCTGGGTCCTGCCGGTCCGAACAGGTCCAAATAGGAATTGCCCTTTTCTCTGTCTGCCCTTCACTTCAAATGCCCGGGCAAGAAACGCCCTTGATCTAAGCGTTAAGAGCAGAAAAGAAGAGACAGGGCTAGGGAAGTGTGTGGGCTTAGGTCTGGTGGCCTAGATCCACTTGCACCATATTATGAAGTGACCTTCAGCCTTCTTAGGTTAACTTGTAAGGTTTATTACCAGCTTCTCAGGAAACCTTTACAAGCAGTTACATAGGAAACAAGTAGGTTACATTTTCCGAATACAAAACCCCTACAATTATTACAAGGTCAAGCAAAAACATTGCTGTTCTTACAAATGAAAAGGATACACTGAAATATGCCATATTTCCAGAAAGTCTGCAACATGCTAAATTCAGACGACACCATATCCCATATGGACGGCACCTCCCTTTGCTTGCATTCCGAACCAATACTTTTGGCTAGGATGAAGCAGCTTCTTAGTCTTTCGTGCTCCACCATCGCTCTTTCCATAATGACATTAACAAGTCTCCAAGACCACATCTGAGCACCTTGCCAAGACTCGCGTACGCTGACTCGAACCTCCTGCTCATGCTCATACCTTCCACAGCACCTCAGAAACATGACTTGACCAATGGAAGTGCGCAATATACAGGAGGGCACTGGGACTCCTAGGTGGATAATTCACTGTTTCTGAAATCAGAACTTCATGCCGATGAAATTTCCTGAGCACGCTGAATGACGCCTTTGGATTCCTTACTCGAACGTCTTTCATTCCGCTGCATTTCATATGTATGCTAGCTCTGTTTAGATCTTCTAAACCAACAGCTCGTAGAATTCTTGGGCATTCCGCCCATCCACCAACTCCCTTCACAACCTCATGACGTCACCATAGCCTTTCTGGACGCACAAGCAGTACAAAGTTCTCTGTGCCCAACCGTCACCCACTACTCTGCAGCCTTGAGAATTCACTTTTTTCAGCTCCTCTCAATGACGTTACACTGTAACAAGCGGCAGTTACATGCGACCAGCTCGGACATAATACTTTTACATGCAGGTCTTTTAAACTCCACACCAATGCAAACTGGTGCTATATGCCATGTATGAGCACCGTAGTCTCCCACGCTTTATGTCCATCCAAGTAATTCCTGCTAGCATTAATAGAAGTTCATCCCGCCTTTAGTCACTGATTAAAGTTTCCCCTTACTCTTCTAAATGCGAGAGACGTCCGTTTATACAGGGCTTTCCATTAACTTTCAGGATACTGAAACTCCTGCCCTTTCTCCTTTTCCAGTGCCTGGAACCAATTCCTTATCCAGCTTAAACCTGGGCAACCTAATCCTGAAATTCCTGAAGCAGCCCCTTCCCCCGCCATGCCCTGGGTGATGGGTCTTACTTGTGTCTTTGGGGGCAGTGTGTCCTCTTACTTTTCCTTCTGCACCCCCTGCAGCAGAGTCCAGCTTAGTTGCTTCCTCCTGCACATAGGTTCCTTCTCTCCAAACACAGCTTGTCGTCAATATAATGAAGTGACCTTCAGCCTTCTTAGGTTAACTTGTAAAGTTTATTACCAGCTTCTCAGGATACCTTTACAAGCAGTTACATAGGTTACAAGTAAGTTAC
Organism: Ambystoma mexicanum; assembly: GCF_040938575.1. NCBI lineage: Eukaryota > Metazoa > Chordata > Amphibia > Caudata > Ambystomatidae > Ambystoma > Ambystoma mexicanum. Next base: position 375,091,274 of record NC_090926.1, on the reverse strand, counting down.
ATAGATAGGTAGGACAAAGTACTGGCTCCATCACCCAGGCAGAGGGCATCCTAACTTCCTTGGCTAGAACCCTCACCCACACATTCTGTCATTCAGGCATCAACACTCTACATGCCATCACAACATTCCTTCTTGCCTAAGCAGGCAATACACAACACACCTACTCACCAAATGCACAGGAAAAGAGGCTGAAGGGCTACTTAAGTATGGAAGAAGCGAAGGAAAACAGGAAGGAGTCAACAGTTTAAGGTGATTGACAGGTGGGTGGGGCTTAGGCCAGGTGACCTAGATCCACTTGCATCTGCTCACCAACTGCAAAGGAAAAGAGACTGGAGGGCTGCTTAAGTAGGGAAAACCTGCAGGATAACAGGAAGGCACCAACAGTTTACAGTGATTGACAGGTGGGCAGGGCTTAGGCCAGGGGACCTAGATCCACTTGCACCTGCTCACCAACTGCGAAGGAAAAGAGGTTGGAAGGCTGCTTAAGTAGGGAAAAGGTGCAGGATAACAGGTAGGCGGGGCTTAGTCCAGGTGATCTAGATCCTCATGCGCCTGCTCACCAACTGCCAGCATATGGTGAAAGCTGGCGTAAACTCACATTGCCAAAGCCAAGGAAGAAGCAGAAAGAAACCTTATCCTTGGCAGTCCTTGGTTACTGGTTTAGTGGGAAAACAAGATTGACAAAAAGGCTGCCCTTCTGGGAAAGGGATATCCAGAAGGAGAGAAGCATCATTTGTAGAATAGTATTAAAGAGATCCAATGTGAATCTTGTTTTCACTGAAGAGTTTAAAGTGCTGAAGCTACACATTTTGTGAATACTGTGAAGTTGTTGTGAACCTCTGGTCAGTTGATCTAAACCACAAAAGCACTGTTGTTGTGAAATGTTGTTCAGGCAGGGGACGTATACCTGCATTACAAACCTTTGGAGAAGTAGGCCAGGCATTGGAGTAAACCAGGCAGAAGTTGAAAAGGTTCTACAAGGTGGTTCTGACAGAGACAATGTATGTTGTTTGTGGTGCTAAAAGAAAAGCCAAGTATAGCTGTTGCAAAGGAGATATATTTCTTTGGAATGTATTGGTTGTGGCAAATCATCCTGACCAAGACAATTATTGTTTCTGTTGGTGAACTGAGAAAGTGTTCAAGGAGGAAAAGAAGCCATCTACTTTCTGAGTTGGGACTTTCTGCTGACAAGTTGAAGTGGCGTAAGATGGTGTCGGAACTTTTGTTGAAGACCAGGGTTTCCTTATGATCTTTTCTTGAACTGTGGAACAGAATCCTGTTTGAACTTGGGGAAGGGGATTTCACCCAGGTTATAATAAGAGACTCTGGTTACATTACAAATGAAATCATTATTGTTTTGAACTACCATCTATTTCCTTGTATATTCATTATATGTATAAGCGTGAGGGACAGATATCCCATGTTAGAGTGTTTCCTTTAGTTTATGTTAAGCAGGGAAATCCTCAGCAGTGTAGGCATAGTGAGACGTTCATCCAACCTTCTAGTATGATAAAATGGCATTTGTTGAGAAAGCTTCACAGAGTTGTCTGCCTCACATTTCGGACCAGTCACAGAATCCACTGTGAAGAAAACATGACAGTTATCAAACAATCATGCACACAGATTTACATACACAGGGAGTTTATAAATCTACATGTAGTGGGCTTTTATATGAATGGATTAAACTCAGCAGTCAGGGCTTGGTGAGGTGAATTTTAAGTGACTTGGAGAAACTGGTTTTGCAGAGTTTCAGAGGCCAGAGGAAGAGTAAATGAATAACTATGTTGTTAGCAGAAGGCCAGCTCAGCTAACATACCGGATGGCGTTTTTATGGCCTGGTAGTATCGCAAAGGCTGATGTCATCTTTAAGTGCATGGGGGCTTGCAGAGGGATCTGAACATTTGCTTTTGCCCAAAAATAAACGTGGAGTGAAGGACGCCTGAGGCCAGGGTTGACTGATACTCTGTGTTTTGATTGTTTTCAGGATGTGCCATGCGTGCTGAATTGCTAGTCGTTAGATTAGAAGTTTCCAATGACACCAGAAAGCAGGGGTGGGTGAGATGATTATCAGCAGTTCAAAGGCAACCTGTTTATTCTGTTCTCCCACATGTCATTTGAAGTATCTGTGCAAACCATATTCAAATTACATTAGGATTAAGAAGTCTCAGAACAGCTGGGATCTGTAATGAATTATGTGTGTATGTGAATGTATAACTGTATGATGATGTCATGGCCTACCAGGATGAATCCTAAAAAGAGGTGTGTTGTATACATGAGCTGAAGACGGTAGTTAAAATAACGATCACCAACGAGAATGGGGGAATTGGAGAGAGATGGAATTTCTTTGTAAACGTATCAACCAATCACGTGGAAGGGTTGTAATAAAATCTATGGGAGTGTTTTAACTGTTGTAAACATGTATATAATGTGTCAACTTGTGTGGTCCAGGGAGACTTGGCTTAGTCTGACTCCATAGGGTCATCTAGCCCCTCCCGGCCATTTGCAGAATAAACTTGCTTTATGGACAAAACGTACACTCGCTTCTTAAGAGGTGGGCCTACTCTGGGTTAAGGTGATTGTAGGCCCGCCTCTACAGTGACAAAGGCATTTTAACACACCACACAATAAAACTAACAAGCTTGAAGCGCTGTTATGCACACATGACAAAAACGTGCTTGCTATTTCTCCAGGACCTGTACTGGGATTTCTAAGGCTGTGTGCAGCCAAAGCCATGCATACCCCCTAATTTGCATATGTATTGACATCATCAGAAGTGACATCACAAAAATAACATTACAAGGCGTGTCATCAGACTCTGGTAGCGCATGATTGGTAGCAAAATAAAAAGAGGTTTCCTGTGTAAGCAAAGAGCTAAATAACTTTGTGGTGTGCAATGAATGGTCACTATTATTGTACCTGTAGAAATGCTATATATAGTTTAGCAAACCATGAGTATAGAGTTGATTTCATAGACAAAAATGCAAATCGATTACCAGAGTCACCCAATTTCAGCAGATAAGACCCAGTGAGATTAAACATTGTCCCAGATCACACAGTTTGATGAAGTCACAAAACTGGAATTTGAGTTCAGTGTGCGATGTAAGATTCAGTTCATATACGCATTTGTTAAAGTTTGGATTCAGAAGCTTAAATAATAACTAAGCAATAGCCGCAAGCAGGGGGGCATTACCACTTCAGGTAATGACCCGGGGCCCATAGTTACATGCCCTTGCAAAGCGATGGCCTTAACCCAGGCTGTGGGGCATTTCCTGAAGCAGTAAGGCCTCCTCTGCAAGGGGCTTATCGCTATTAGTACTCCAGCCAGTAAGACCGGAGTACTAATAGTCTTTTTCTCTTTTTTGAGACCCCGCCAGTGTTTCGCAGCAGAAAAAAAAGAAAAGAAATGGCCACTACGGAACGGGGAGAATGGACTACATGTAATCTCTTCTCCTTTTCCATGACACCCATTGAAAAAAGAAAAGAATGATCAAAACAAAGAAAATGGCTGCCATGGGGTGCCCACTCACGGAAGGAACCCTGGGCCATGGCAGTGAGCGGAGCCTAGTTGGGCAGCTAAGGACCCGGCGAGGGCCAATCAGATTGTTTGAAACAATCTGATTGTCCCTTGCCAGGTACTAATAATACAAAGGGAGACCTCAGTAAGGGTGGCTACGCTTCCATGCAGTTTGAACTATCATGTGAGAAGTGTGAAATCCGAGCTGGTAATTCTTTGGACAGCTTCCTCTGCTGTAGAGGAGCAGAGTCTGACCTTTTAGCCATCCTGGGCGTGTGGTGTGCAAAATGTCGGACACAGCCCCTGAAATATGGACTGTCCCACAAAATAGGGGTCAGTTGGCCACCCTGGACACAGTCCTTGCAGGCACAGCCCGTGTTTGTAAAGTATATTGTTGAAGTTCATGAAAGAGCAGGGGATCAGTGGAGCCAGAAGGATTTTGGCAAAGGTTTGAGTAGCACTTGTTTAATTGCTGTATTTGTGGCCGGAAGGACATTTGGTTTGCCTTCCTTTTGACCAGCTTTCCTGAGCTGACCATTCTCTTGCCTCACTTTGCTCCAATTCTGGAAAATAAATCGAGAGCTGATTCCAAAAACTGCTACCTAGTAAAAGAGAGCGAATCATTACAACTTCCCATGCCACTTCTAGAAAATGCCATATACCTTTGAATTGAGCTTCATGGTCAGTCTTCAGTGTTTCAGCCTGCTCCGACAGGCGCCTTGCAATCTCTGCTTCCCGCTCCTTTGCTAACTGAAACAAATGCATATGACAAAATGTCAGAACCAATGGAATGTTGAAAAAAGGATGAAAAGAAAAATTCAACACTCTGTACATTCTAAAAAGCATCAATCCTATATAATTCAGCAACTGGGCATGCACAAAATAAAATTCTGGGTCTTCCAAACCCAGCGAGGCGTTCCTCAATGGGACAACAGGTGTCAGACATTTTAAAGTCACCTCCAAATTCTGATGTTATCCAAATAAGGATACATGGTTTCAAACACTTCAATGTTAGCAAGTGTTTTGAAAAATTAAATGAGCACCAATTCCAGTGTGCCTTAGGCACTTATTGATTTCAGCATGCAACTCTTAGCAGACATATTTGTAAAGTATAAAAATCGCAGTTATTCCTATGGTCCCAAAATGCTCTTTCATGTTATGCGAAGCAGCCAGAAACCCTAATTATTGCTATTTGTTCCCGTCCTATAGGAGAATATGAGTGTACCAGTCTCTCCATCTCCGAATGATAACTTATCAGAAAATGATTATTTTAGCTTTTGATGATGTTCTTTGCTCATGTCTGAGTCAGAAAGAACACCCTAGAAAATCGGACAGCCCCTGAAAAGGACAAGGACATGAGAGTTGCACAAGTCTGAGGAGGGATGGTGAATTAAAGGAGGGCCCCGGAGTCAATGGAAGTCAGAGCAGGAAATGGCACGATGCTGACAGAGAGACTAAGATGGAGGTTGTAAGCGTGTAGGGCCCACAGTGCTTTGTTGACTAGCCAACCGACGCAAGGTAACCTGCTAGCAGAAGCGGAACCATGATAGGAGGGTCACCATTAGAGAAAACGCAGCTGCAGCATGCCTGTGATTACAGAGACATAAGAGCCCCGGCAGTCCAAGGAGGAGAAGAGCAGCAAGAGATGGACCTGGAATCGCCGGCGATCAGAAATGTGCAGCTGGAAAGGAGACCGAGGGTTAGGTCAGTGAACGAGGAGCCCTGTGATGAATCATAAGCAATCTAGTCAAAGTAAGGGTCCCTGGCGACAGAGGCAGACCATTGTAGTGGTGTGACCTACAGCGAAGACGAAGGTTATGGTGGGCCGGTGATTAATGCCAACAGCAGGAAAACTGCAAGACGTGGCTAGGGGGATTGTGGTCTATTGGAGTGGCCTTGCGCATGAAGGGGGGGGGGCGAGAGAACGCAATCCTGGTCAAAGAGGCGGTGGAGAGCTGTGTACTGTGCAGAATAATACCCCTACTGGGGTGACTGGTCATAAGGCCCCTTCGAACATGGAAATTGAGGAGTGTATGGTGATGTACTGTGTAAAGGGTGGCAGCATAGAGGTATTACAGTGCCCTGAAGAGCAACCCATCTCCCCTTGAAGCAGCATTTAGCAAAAGCACAGCACAGAAGATACTGACTTATAAGTCTGGGTCTCGTGTGAGACGTTTAGTCTGAGTATAACAAATTGCTCATGGATGGAAAGAAGGAACCTCAGTCGACAGGTCTGGCCTCACTACAGAATCTTCGTAGGATTGCAGAGCTGGTCATAATGGAGACACAAGGAGACAAATGTACCAGCATCCACAACACAGACAGAGCGAGTGACCAAATTGGATATTAAAGCTATATTGGAAGAAATCAAGACCCTGAGGGCATCCACACACGGTTCCATGTCTGAATTGATAAGTATGCAGGATAATGTTAAGGACAAGTAGGAGGCACTGGAGAATCAGTTATATCCTGACATTCTTGACTTACAATATGTTGTCATACTCAAAGGAAAAGCTATTCTCCAGATGAAGAACGATGATGCTGAAAATCATGAATGGAGATGAAACTATTGAGTGCTGGGAGCACTGGAAAAGGAAAGTGAGATGAACAAGGAAGTTGAGTGCAAGTTAAGGGATATAATTGGTAGCCTGTAGTAACCTGTACAGGGGCACTGTAGGTAAAGAATTTGTGTTGTACAGACCACATACGGGTGGAGGGGATACTGGAAGACCACACTCCGTTGTGGACAGATGCCACTATTACTCAGAGGCAAATGAGCTCCTGACAAAGGAGAGCTTTGGGGTCGATTCAACATGAAGGTGCCACAATACAAGCCAGGAGGCGAAGCCGCCCTGTTATCAAGGCCTGTGTTTAAAGCCTCAGCTCTTTGTCTCTTCCGATCTCAGCCGGTGAGGCGCTGATTCTATTGTCACCTTACCAATCCTATATCCACCCCTATAGATGCAGCAGCACCTATCGGGTAAGCCAAGTACGACTAGCCCTGTATGTGCAGCTGTCATACCCCACTCATGCTCTACAACATGGGCAATGCTTCCTCAGCCTCTCAAGGCTGCAACATCATCCTCACCTGTTATGCAATCCCCTGCCATGATATAATTTCCACTGAAGCAGTACCACCAACTTGCCTAAAGGACACACAGTCCAGTAATCCCAAGGCTTTGGTAGCCCAACCGCAACTCCTACAAGCATCCGCAATGTCACAGGTCTGTTTAACTCACTCCCCGAAAGATCAGCTCCTGCAGGGCTGGTTTCTATTAGGCACTACTACTTCACCCACTATAAGACAGATTGCCACGCACCTACGAGGGCCGGTACAACGCCCTTACATGACTGCCACTCTACGACCGTTGCCCTTTCCGTCTGCCCACCAGGTTCATAGTCAGACCTGTGCCACACAACTTGCTGTGCTACAGACCCGTTACTACAATCTGCTGTCTCCGACGCGGCCAGCAGAGCACCCTGCATGCCCGCGCTCAACAAGTCCTAGGAATCTTCTCCTGAGAATGCGGACTCTCTTCACTCAAGCAGCCTTGGTCTTTACTCACCCGCCCTCAACTTTCTTCAATTAATCAATCTCACACAATTCAAAATACCCCTGCAAACATGCTGTGTACAAACTTCCAAACGTTCTGCAGTTCCGTATGCAGGTGGATGCTGTGAGAAACCTAGGGGTACTTTCCCATGTAGACCACGAGAATCCTCTATTCAGGAGGCAAAGGGAAGGCCATCACTTTTGGATCCCAACCCTAGGGGTGGACAAGTGAGGGAGGATCACCTGGGTTGGGGAGGCCGGGGTTGCCCTCAGGAGAATACCCTAGGAGAGACACAGTGTTCTAATGGGACGATAGTTGAAGAGATCCAAGAAGCCTTCATGGGTTATGCAGGTCCCACTACCCCTAACCCAAGAGAAAGACAAACCGATTATCTCAGAGCAACCCCGGGGAAAGAGGGAAGCAACGTAAGATAAAAATACATCATCTCAGATCTTGGGAAGGGTTATACAAGCCCAGGGTTGCATGACTGGGTGTGTAAAAAAGGGAGTGAGTTAATACAAAGACAATCACCTTTTGTCTACCAACCCAGTCTGTAAATGTCAATTCCCATCTCGCCCCATCTGCCACTCCCCATTTCCAACAAATACTGAGACGAGGAGGACGAGGAGGAGGCGACTAAGATCAGTAAAGATTACCCATAGGAATAACATGGGGAAAATGAGGGGAACCTACCCTAGAAAGAACTCGAGTTGTCCCCCTAGTAGAGTCAGGCAGGGTCAGGCATTTAATAGTAACCATTTACAACAGACTCCACTTGACAGTTGTTTCACTATAAAAAGGTGTGGTCTTTCACCAATGGATGAGTGAGCTGGAGAGGCATTTTGGACCAGAGAAGCCATGAAGCTGGGAGCTGCATGAAGGAGGATCCGGAGGAGAGCGGCATGCTGTGACGTTGCCTTGGTGTGTGAGTAGGGCTGCAGCGTGGCAGGGGAGCCGTGTTTCCCGAGAGCTGCAGCGAGGCAGCTGGGACACTACTGGCGGAGTCCTTGCAGTTGCTCATTCCCTTGGGCCATATGCCGGACCCAAGCATGCCTCAGGGGCAAGTGGTGGGACCCTGATCTCGACCCAAAAGCATCCCTGAGAGACCGCTCGCCAGTGTTATGCTACCCAATGAGTCTCGCATGAGAGAAAGAAACTCAGGAGCGTGTGGGTGGCTGGAACAGGAAAGGGAGGGAAAAGCAAGATTTGTAAAACGGCACAAAGTGGAAAGCAAGAAGGACAGTTTTAAGAAGTTGAAAGAGAGAAACTGAGTGAAAGAAAGTAACAGAAGAGAAATGGCGCATGTGAGCGGTGCAGAAATAAAAGACAGAAAGCAAAACAGAGAGATTGGAAAGAAAGAGCAAGTGGCCTGAATGCAAAGTTAAAACGAAAAGAAGCAAAGCAAGAGGAAAGTGCAAGGGTGCACGATAAAGTCAAGAGAGAACAAACGGTCCGAAAGTAGAGTAAGGAAAAGGTGCGAGTATCCACAGAGAAGGAAAGTGACAGTTTAAAGGTGCAAGAACGCAATGCAAAGGAAACAAAGTGCGAGGGTGCATAACCAAAGACAGAAGTGAGTGAAACAGAAGGCTGCAAGAAGCACAATAAAGCAGGAAGGTGCAAGAGGCATAGAAGAAGTATTGAGTTCAAAAGAACAGCGCAAGTGAGCACAATAAAGTGAAAGATATAAAAGACAGTGCAAGTGATATGATCCAAGTCATTTATAACGCGCCTGTACACATATGTTTCAAGTGTCCACAACAAGCACCTGAAGATAAAAAGCACAAAGGAAAGCGCAAGTAAGAAATACAGAGAGGGCAAAGGATCAGAGTGGTCGCGCTTAGGAAAAGCAAAGATCCTGGCATTTTCAAAAGCCTCTGTATCTACCCCATGAGAGGATTGCATGTAAGAAAAGCTATAAATAAGGAAAAGGCATATCCTGACCAGCTAAATTTGTGTTTGGAACTAGAGGGGCCCGAGCTTTGGGAAGGGCACCCTGAGAAACCTAAAAGGAACTGTGATATATTTTACTTTTGTGTTGAAAGTTGGGAGGGGCCTGAGCTTGGGGAAGGGAACCCTAAGAGGCCCAACCAAGTTGGAGACTTATTGGTTTTCTTTATAGTATTGAAAGGACTGAAGCATGGGGAAGGGGACCCCGAGAAGCTTCAAAAGGAAGGGATTTAAATTCACTGCAAGGACCCTCTCGCAAAGGTCTTGCAGGCAGCCCTATTTGATTGAACTCATATTTGGGTGCTTAAAACCAAGCCTGGCAAGAAGGCCACCAGAAACCAACCCTGGTTGCCTATTTTTCCATTGAACCACTACTTTTAATTTTTGACAAAAGACCCCTTGCACATTTTTGCATAGAGTGAGGGCAAGCATAGGTTTAGACTCAGACGGACTGTTTATTTGGACTTTCCGACATCGACGGCCCCTACAAGCATTATTTCAGGGAAACATCCCTTTAGAGTTAGGGCCAGTTAGATATTACACCAACCCTGAAAATGTAAATAAAGGTTTTGAAAACATATTTACGAGTCTGTGTCTCTCTTGATACCATGCCTTTCTCACAATGTATGTATTAAAACTCGCACAAGCAGCGTCGCCCGAAAAGAGCCTTGTGTCTTCAAGTCTTTAATTTATACTCCGTTTCAAGTGCCACATCTAATAGCCACTTCGCCTCATAGCAATCTCACCACTTCCAACACCACCTGCTCGATTGTACGTTCTGCTACAAATGTGTTTCTGTATAAATGTATCTGTGTTGCATCATGTACTGATTCTGCTGTACTGAATATGAGATTGCTAAAATCCACACCAGAAAATGCTAGTGCCGATATAAGCACTCGCATCCACCTCAATGTGACCTCCTCATTCGACATCCTGCCCTTAAACATGACCCCATGCAACTGCCTGCCATGTTGAAATTGCCTCCTCTGTGCTTGGTATGTTTAGTTCTCGTAGCAATTTGCCTATTACGGCCTACCTTGTTAATACCACCATTACTGTGCCTGTGAATACCTGCCTTGTTGACATACCGCCACCACTGTGCCTGTGAATGCCTGCCTTGCTGAAACCGCCACCACTGTGCCTGTAACTGGTAGCCGTTTTGATACAGCCACCACTGTGCCTGTAACTGGTAGCCGTTTTGATACAGCCACCACTGTGCCTGTAATTGGTAGCCTTGTTGATACAGCCACCACTGTGCCGATGGATGCTAGCCCAGCGGAAATCACTCATAGCACTATCTATTTTTTGCCAACGTAGCAGTGAATACCAGTTCATATGAAATTGCACCTGCCATGACTTGCTACTCTGAAATCGATGCCACCACAACCATTGACACTACTTATTCCAACACTAACCCCTCTATAAATGATCCTGCAAACAACAGCCCTCCCCACACCGCCCAGCTAGACAACCAATTTCCCTCAAACAGGGTATCCCTAGCCCCGACCAACCGAACCAGGCCCAAAGAGTCAGGCTTGACTCCCACTGGCAAGGGCTATTTTATGAACTGGGCTCTAATCAAAGCTTGCTCCTTACATGCCCACGCCCTTGACATCAACGACCTACTCAACTCACGCAATCTTGATGCCCTGGCCATTTCAGAAACATGGCTTCATGAAGCAATAGGAGCTCCCCTCTCCCTTGCCATTTCATCTGACTATACGATCTACTGGAAAGACTGGCCGAAGGCCAGAGGTGGTGGGATTGCCCTTGTGGTCATAGACTCCCTTCCCATTAGGCAGGTCAACACCTCCCTAGAAGGAAAAAAAGACATTCTTGCCCTCAAACTATCTGCCTCATCTATATGCATCATCTCCATCTACATTATATACCGCCCGCCTGGCCCTGTCTTGAACTTTGAAGAAAATCTCCATATCCTGGGAGACAACATCAAAACCACTTCCAAAACCATACTCCTGGGCGACCTAAACCTGGGCCTCAATTACCCCGAGGACCCTGAAGCCTCCTCATTATGTAACGCTCTTGAAACCTTAGGCTTTAGGCACTCCATCAATAACCCCACCATTTCTCACCACTGATAATTGCCTAACCATTGCTCGAGCAGTCATTGTCTCTAGGCTTCACTACTGCAACATCCTCTTTGCTGGTACCTCATCCAAAAACCTCCAGAAGTTGCAGGTTATACAAAATAATGTTCTCCGCTCAGCCCTCAACATCCCTAAAAAGGATCCCATCTCTGCAGCCAAGAGAGACGCGCACTGGCTGCTGATCCGACAATGCATCATCTTCAAAACCTTGTCAATTACACATAAGTGCCTCTCTAATACTGCCCCCCCATTACCTTTCGTCAGAGCCCACTCTTCCAGATCAACAAGAACCCGTTATGCTCATCGCCACCGCCAACCAAAAGTCAGTCGTACTAAAGCTGGAGGGTCAAGCTTCCCCTATGTTGCAGCCAAACAGTGGAATGCCCCCTTTCCCCCTACCCTGAGAGATGAACCATCATATTGGGTGTTTCCAAAGAGCCCTGAAAACCTGGTTGTTTGACTGGCCTGATCGCACTCTCTCTCTGCTTTGTACCTGTGTTCAAATTGTCTGCCTAATGCATCTACCTAACTCATGTAACTGGATTCCTGTAACAATGCCTCAATGCCTCTGGGATGTTTGTGTGCTTTATAAATTAAATAAATAAAATAAATAAATAAAACGTCTTTTCAGGATTTACCTGCTTTTACTTTAACTAAACAATGAGAGTGTAGGCCCATGACAGGTTGGATGTTGGAGAAAGGGACGAGATACCGCTGGGGGTGTCCGTTTACCCTGACATTTGAATACCAAGGAACAAAATAATAATTGGTGCAGTGGAAAAACCTCAGAGTATACGAGATTTTCAGGAGGGAGGGAAGAAGGAAGGAGGGTGTATGACCTCCAACACGCCTGGAAGTTTGTCTTCGAGGCACGTGAAGAAGGGTAAGAAGGAAGTTGTTTGAAATCCAAATGTTTCCGAAGTCAAACACCCCCCCACCCCAACATAAAACCTTCCTGTGAATAGGAAGGAGTCACGTTATAATAAGATTTGTATAGGGGACAGAGACATTATATTGAATCATTATAGTCATGGGTGTGGGGGTCTGGGAAGCTTGTAATGCTAATTTTGAAAAGGGTGTTGGGGGCATGCTTGTTTTTCATGGTGTGCCAGTATTTGAGCGTCTTATTTTAATTGAAATGTGTTTTGAAAGTGGGTTGGAAGGAGAAAGTGGAATATTGAGGCTATCGCTAAAAAACGGATTCAGTACGGTTTCGGGATTGGCAGGAAAACATACCCTTTCTATAAAAAGGGGAGACAACACGTGATATTAAAACTAGCTTACAATTATAATATGGCTGAGGAAATGCAGGGGTTATTGGTTGCCATTATAAATGTGAAAGATTTCAACTCTCGGGGCAAACGCTCTCTGCTAGCAGGAGAATTTAGAACATAACGGTGGACTATTGTGTATGCAGGAGAAATCCTTTTGCAGAGGGAAAGAATACAGTCTTTTTGGAAGAAGTATTGGACAAACATATAGGGCCTCATTACGAGGTGGGCGGTAAGGGGTTAACTGCGCCGGTAAAGGTGCCGGAGCCGTTAACCCCTTACCGCCCTATTACAAGGTCCGCTCGCGGCACCCGCTCTGGACGCTTGGTTTTACCAGACGTCCTTAGCGGGTCCTGTGAGCGGCCCAGCATGCTAACAACGGGCCCGTCATTAATGGGCCCTTTGTTAGCATACTCCCCATTCCCACTGAGCCCTATGGGGGCTCGAATGGGAATGGGGATGGTCGAGGTCGGGGTTCCCTGAATGGTCGGAATGGCCCGGTATTTCCCCATTCAGGGAACCCGGACCCGAGTTTGGAGCATGGCTGCCTCCAAACTCGTAATGAGGCCCATAGGCCCTTATTACTAGTATGCTGGTCCGGAAAAAAGGGCCGGTAACAATGGTAACCACCACCTTTTCCAGACTGTCATACTCAGAGACTGCTGGTGGGGCAGTGAACTACCGGCATGTATGACCTGTCGATAGCTCAGGCCCCTACCTACAGCTAATTCACTGAAGCAGAGGCACTGTTAACAACGGCGCCGGTTCTTCAGTGGTTCCCATCCCCATGGAGTCCTATGGGACTCCATGGGGATGGGAACTTACTGTTCTGCCACCGCCCATAATATCCTGGTATTACTGGGTTATCGGGCGGCGGAAATGGTAAGCCGAGGTTGCCAGTAGGTACCGGCAACCTCATAATGAGTCCCATCGATTCTCAGGGCCTAATAATAAGCTGGGATAGTATTATTTAGGCATTATGACCGAGGAGGTAATGCCCCTGGCCATAATTAGAAGCTTGAGCAAAGAGAGGGCTTTAACGGAGCCCTGGGGGCATTACCTAACTGGTATTGCCCCCCATCCAAGGGTAATATTGCCATTAGTACCCTGGCACTTCGTGCCGGGGTCCTAATTGCACTTTTTCTCTAGTCGAGAATCGGGGATCAGGAGAAGGGACATAGTCCCTTCTCCCTTTCCATGGAGGCCAGTGGCAAAGTAACCCAGAGCTGCGGCGGTGATTGCGACCGTTGTCGTTCTGTTAAGGCCCGGGTGAGGGCCAATGAGCTTGCTTTTTTCAAACTCATGTCCCTCGCCGAGTACTAATATACAAGTCTCCCTGTGTTTAAAAGTCACATAAGTGAAAAGCACCTTCAAAGGGGGTCTGCTCCTGTTGAAGAATAGATGGGGTGGAGGCCAATTAGGGTGGGTACATTTTACACCCAGAGTCAGAGCCAGGCAGAAGTGTAAGAGAAAGACTTTAAAGTAGTAGGCAGTTTCACTGGGGGACTGACAGTGCTGGAGGGAGACTTCAATGTTATTTTGGAACCTGAATTAGACTGGCATTCCAGTAGAAGAGGGTGGGGGGTGGCACTAATAAAAGGAACAGAGGACTCCAAATTCAAACAGCACAGTCACTGCTTTTAATGGGCAGATATCTAGAGGGCTTTCCGTCCTAGGGAAAGGAGTTTTACATATTCCTCTCCTCCTCAGCCTACTAGCATACTTAACAGGTTGATGGAATTTGAGAGGTAATACATTGTTTCGTTGCATGATATAAAAGTGGGAGGTCGGTCTGATCGTGGCATGAAAGTGATTCACTTGGATCTTGACTGTTTTCCCAAGTGATGGGGACCGTGGCAATGTAACGACCCACCATTTCTAGATGGACCCTTCTAAAACTAGGAGAGAAGCAATAAAGCAACATAGAGATTTTTTTTTCTTTTTTTAGGGTTCAGACACTTTTTTTTATTTGAAAATAATGTTTTGTAACCAAACTAAGCTCAACCTTGGCGACATAAATTGTTTAGTTGAAGTGGTTGATTTTTATCAAAGGAAAAATCTTGAAGTCGTCAGCATGGGTGCCTCGCATATATTTGTGTGGCCACTTCACAAGTTAATTTCATTAATTGGTTAATATGCGAGAGATTATCACTCTAATGCGCCAACTCATTCGTCTGTTAAATAAAACACTTGTTTACTCTTTATGGTGAGTCAAATCGAGTTTATTTCCATAATGTTATCTTCACACTGGTCAAGATTTGACTTGCTTGTCTTCAAATTCTATTTTCAGAGTACAATATAATTTCAAAGTGCAATTCTATTCATTTTATCACTTTCTCGACACGTGTTTGCCCATTGTCAATCCCAATGGTTCCTTGGGAGAAAAAAGAAAAAAAAGCTTTGCTCTGTAGACAAAAAAGAAAAGTAGAAAACAAGGGGGGGAAAAGCAAAGGAATCAATTGTAATTTTAATTTCCCCTTATGTTTTTGAAAATGCTTTGTTTAATTCATGAAAGTGTAACTGACTCACCCTTTTAGCTTGACTGATAATTCTTAAATTTCTTTTTCCACTATACTGATTCAACAAATTGTTGTTTTGTCTAATCTCTTCTCAAAGAAAAGAATCCTCAATTATGCTGTTAGAAAGTAAAAAAGAAAAAGAAAACAAAAGGGAAGAGAAAAAGAAAAAGGAAAAGTTTGTTTAGGAAAAATTGCCTTCCTCTTTGGGTTGGAGAACAAATTAGTGGGTTATTACAAATAGTACTAATGATGGCATTGGTTTTAGCCTTACCTTTGTTTAATACTACTTTCTGTTAAAAAACGAAGTTTCTAGGCTTTGGTAAGCCTCTCCCTTGTCCTCAGCTGCTTTCGCAATGAAAACCTGCCGAAATACGCTATTTATAGCGTGTGATGACGTCATCACGCCGCGCGTGCCGTTCAAATAGCGTGACGCGATGACGTCATCACGTCTGCACGTACCCAATCGGGCTCAAAAAACTTGGGCTAATCAAATTCCTGATTGTTGGTGCCCTTGGAAACAAATGCTTGGTGAGATATCCAAGTTCTTTTGAGCCCGATCCCCAATACCAAAAAAGCATTCTTCCAAACCTCAATTAGGGAAACTTACAAATGTGGGCACTGTAAGTTATGTCCTCTAATTCAACAAGGTAAGAAAGAAGTTAATCTACCAAATGGTAAAACGAAGAAAATAAACCAATTGATCAATTGTAATTCAACCTTTGTGATATATGGAATTGAATGCATTTGTAAAAAAAATCTACATAGGGAGCACAATAAGAAAATTGAAAGTGAGAATCTTTGAACACATTAGAGCAATCAAACATAAAGACCTTAGATCTCCCCTATCAGTTCACATCATCAACGAGCATCCAGAATTTGAAATTGCATCGCTAAAAATCTTTGGCTTGGAGAAAATATCCTCCCCAGCAAGAGGAGGAGACAAAGAGGAACTATTAAGGAAACAAGAAAGTAAATGGATTTGTATAATGGATGTTTGTATCTCAGGATTAAATTGTGATTCAGAAATGTATAATTGGCTGTAAATTTTGGCTGTAAATTTTGTTTGTTTAAAAATATGCAGAGAAATATGCAAAATAATACATTTGATCGAATATGTAATATATATTGAGATATTATTTGCCCTTATTTCTGCTTTCTTCGTAAACTTCATAATTTTATTCAATCCTGTTAATTTAGGCCAATCATCTTATTTCAGGGATCATTTTGAATTATAGTTACGTGATCCCTAGTTTTTCAAACCAACTAATCACCACCAAAAGAATGAAACAGATTATATTATCTGGGGTGCTTTTGCTCCCACGGCATCCTACTCGCTCCAAAATGGCCGCCGGGAGCGTTGGGTACGTGCAGACATGATGACGTCATCGCGTCACGCTATATTAACGGCATGCGCGGCGTGATGATGTCATTGCACGCTATAAATAGCGTATTTCGGCAGGTTTTCATTGCGAAAGCAGCCGAGGACAAGGGAGAGGCTTACCAAGGCCTAGAAACTTCGTTTTTTAACAGAAAGCAGTACTAAAAAAAGGTAAGGCTAAAACCAATGCCATAACTAGTACTATTTGTAATAACCCACTAATTTGTTCTCCAACCCAAAGAGGAAGGCAATTTTTCCTAAACAAACTTTTCCTTTTCTTTTTCTCTTCCCTTTTGTTTTCTTTTTCTTCTTTTTTACTTTCTAACAGCATAATTGAGGATTCTTTTCTTTGAGAAGAGATTAGACAAAACAATTTGTCGAATCAGTATAATGGAAAAAGAAATTTAAGAATTATCAGTCAAACTAAAAGGGTGAGTCAGTTACACTTTCATGAATTAAACAAACCATTTTCAAAAACATAAGGGGAAATTAAATTTACAATTGATTCCTTTGCTTTTCCCCCCCCTTCTTTTCTACTTTTCTTTTTTGTCTACAGAGCAAAACTATTTTTTCTTTTTCCTCCTGAGGAACCATTGGGATTGACAATGGGGAAACACGTGTCGAGAAAGTGATAAAATGAATAGAATTGCACTTTGAAATTATATTGTACTCTGAAAATAGAATTTGAAGACAAACAAGTCAAATCTTGACCAGTGTGAAGATAACATTATGGAAATAAACTCGATTTGACTCACCATAAAGAGTAAACAAGTGTTTTATTTAACAGACTAATGAGTTGGCGCATTAGAGTGATAATCTCTCACATATTAACCAATTAATGAAATTAACTTTTTTTTTTTTACAATTGTTGGTCTTAATTGGAGAGAAAAAAAAAACATTCACATTCCACATAAACAATGCAATTAGACAGAAGGAATCGGGAAAAGGGAAAACAGAGGTCCTCATTACGACCTGGGCGGTAAGGATACCGGTACCGGTCATCCCTTACTGCCAAATTACGAGGTCCCTTTGCGGGTCCCAACCATAACGGCTGGTTTTACCAGCCATTCAGGAAGGGACCTGCAAAGGGACCTTGGAGGTAATTACGGTACTGCAATTTGCGCAACCGTAATTACTGCCTTCCCCATTCCCATTGAGCCCTATGGGCAAAAATGGGGAAGGGCCAATGGTGAATGGGGAATTACCACCCCGCCAACCTTGGAATGGGGCGGTAATTCCGCCATTCACCATGGCGGATTCCGGCGTTAACCATGGCTCTAATAGCGCCATGGTTAACGCCTGGGTCGTAATGAACCCCAGAGTGTAATGACATGGGGGAGACGACTCCAAATATACTTTGAGAAACAGCAAAAAACTCTTTTCATGGGCTTCTGATAGCAGAAGCTCTAGGCGGAAAAGGGAGAGGGGGTCAGGAGGAACCAGAGATTTGTTTGGAAATCAAGCGCCTGGAAGAGAAAGCGCTCCTAAAGCAGAGAAACAGCTAGCCAGATAGAAAAGGCAGGGGAAAAGAGGTAATAACTAAGAGAGCTGTTATCGGAGAAACTATATGATGTAATTCGGTTTATAGGGACTTCATCCATTTTGGAAACAAGACTTGATTTAGGAGGCAGGGTGACGCGATTGATCTCCACAGTGTATATACAGAGTCCGGGAGGGAAGACACAGAGAAAATAATATGGTTATACGCTAATTCGGGGAAGCGGTTTTGCGTTGGGACAGTCTGGACGAGCTGTGGTCCAAAATATGTGGCAAGGCATTTCGGTATTCTCTCTCATCGCAGTATAGTTTACACGGGATAAAGTTATTACAGAGGTGAGAATATTTACCACAGAAGGTGTCCAAAATGTTCGCCATTGTCAGCCCACTCTGTTGGAGAGGGTGTAGTCAAATTGGGGCAACCTGGCATGCATTGTGGGAGTGTAGACGTGGGAGAGTTTTCTGCAGCGAGATGTTGGTGTGGATTAAGAGCTAGAGGGAATAACCAGATCATTAGAGCCACTACGCAATCTCTCTGCTTTCCCTGAGGGGGAAGACCAAGCAAGCCTGCTCCCACATATCACTCAACATCTCCTACTTGCAGCTGGAGCGTGCCTGGGGTGTGCCCGGAAGAGACCCCACCTCCCACTCAACATCTCCTACTTGCAGCTGGAGCGTGCCTGGTGTGTGCCCGGAAGAGACCCCACCTCCCACATATCACTCAACATCTACTACTTGCAGCTGGAGCATGCCTGGGGTGTACCCGGAAGAGACCCCACCTCCCACATATCACTCAACATCTCCTTCTTGCAGCTGGAGCGTGCCTGGTGTGTGCCCAGAAGAAACCCCACCTCCCGCATATCACTCAACATCTACTTGCAACTGGAGCGTGCCTGGTGTGTGCCCAGAAGAAACCCCACCTCCCGCATATCACTCAACATCTACTTGCAGCTGGAGCATGCCTGGGGTGTGCCTGGAAGAAACCCCACCTCCCACATATCACTCAACATCTCCATCTTGCAGATGGAGCGTGCCTGGGGTGTGCCTGGAAGAGACCCCACCTCCCACATATCACTCAACATCTCCTACTTGCAGCTGGAGCAGTCATGGGATGTGCCCAAAAGAGACCCCACCTCCCACTCAACATCTCCTACTTGCAGCTGGAGCATGCCTGGGGTGTACCCGGAAGAGACCCCACCTCCCACATATCACTCAACATCTCCTACTTGCAGCTGGAGCGTACCTGGGATGTGCCCGGAAGAAACCCCACCTCCCGCATATCACTCTACATCTACTTGCAGCTGGAGCATGCCTGCGGTGTGCCCGGAAGAGACCCCACCTCCCACATATCACTCAACATCTCCTACTTGCAGCTGGAGCGTGCCTGGGGTGTACCCGGAAGAGACCCCACCTCCCACATATCACTCAACATCTCCTACTTGCAGCTGCAGCGTGCCTGGGGTGTACCCGGAAGAGACCCCTCCTCCCGCATATCACTCAACATCTCCTTGTTGCAGCTGGAGCGTACCTGGGGTGTACCCGGAAGAGACCCCACCACCCACATATCATTCAACATCTCCTACTTGCAGCTGCAGCATGCCTGGGGTGTACCCGGAAGAGACCCCACCTCCCGCATATCACTCAACATCTACTTGCAGCTGGAGCGTACCTGCGGTGTGCCCGGAAGAGACCCCACCTCCCACATATCACTCAACATCTCCTTGTTGCAGCTGGAGCGTGCCTGGGGTGTTCCCGGTAGAGACCCCACCTCCCACATATCACTCAACATCTCCTACTTGCAGCTGGAGCGTGCCTGGGGTGTGCCCGGAAGAAACCCCACCTCCCACATATCACTCAACATCTCCTACCTGCAGCTGGAGCGTGCCTGGGGTGTGCCCGGAAGAAACCCCACCTCCCGCATATCACTCTACATCTACTTGCAGCTGGAGCATGCCTGCGGTGTGCCCGGAAGAAACCCCACCTCCCGCATATCACTCTACATCTACTTGCAGCTGGAGCATGCCTGCGGTGTGCCCGGAAGAGACCCCACCTCCCACATATCACTCAACATCTCCTACTTGCAGCTGGAGCATGCCTGGGGTGTGCCCGGTAGAGACCCCACCTCCCACATATCACTCAACATCTCCTTCTTGCAGCTGGAGCGTGCCTGGGGTGTACCCGGAAGAGACCTCACCTCCCACATATCACTCAACATCTCCTACTTGCAGCTGGAGCATGCCTGGGGTGTGCCCGGTAGAGACCCCACCTCCCACATATCACTCAACATCTCCTACTTGCAGCTGCAGCGTGCTTGGGGTGTGCCAGGAAGAAACCCCACCTCCCGCATATCACTCTACATCTACTTGCAGCTGGAGCATGCCTGCGGTGTGCCCGGAAGAAACCCCACCTCCCGCATATCACTCAACATCTCCTTCTTGCAGCTGGAGCATGCCTGGGGTGTGCCCGGTAGAGACCCCACCTCCCACATATCACTCAACATCTCCTTCTTGCAGCTGGAGCATGCCTGGGGTGTGCCCGGTAGAGACCCCACCTCCCACATATCACTCAACATCTCCTACCTGCAGCTGGAGCGTGCCTGGGGTGTGCCCGGAAGAAACCCCACCTCCCGCATATCACTCTACATCTACTTGCAGCTGGAGCATGCCTGCGGTGTGCCCGGAAGAAACCCCACCTCCCGCATATCACTCTACATCTACTTGCAGCTGGAGCATGCCTGCGGTGTGCCCGGAAGAAACCCCACCTCCCACATATCACTCAACATCTCCTACTTGCAGCTGGAGCGTGCTTGGGGTGTGCCCGGAAGAAACCCCACCTCCCGCATATCACTCTACATCTACTTGCAGCTGGAGCATGCCTGGGGTGTGCCCGGAAGAGACCCCTCCCACATATCACTCAACATCTCCTTCTTGCAGCTGGAGCATGCCTGGGGTGTGCCCGGTAGAGACCCCACCTCCCACATATCACTCAACATCGCCTACCTGCAGCTGGAGCGTGCCTGGGGTGTGCCCGGAAGAAACCCCACCTCCCGCATATCACTCTACATCTACTTGCAGCTGGAGCATGCCTGCGGTGTGCCCGGAAGAAACCCCACCTCCCGCATATCACTCTACATCTACTTGCAGCTGGAGCATGCCTGCGGTGTGCCCGGAAGAAACCCCACCTCCCACATATCACTTAACATCTCCTACTTGCAGCTGGAGCGTGCTTGGGGTGTGCCCGGAAGAAACCCCACCTCCCGCATATCACTCTACATCTACTTGCAGCTGGAGCATGCCTGCGGTGTGCCCGGAAGAAACCCCACCTCCCGCATATCACTCTACATCTACTTGCAGCTGGAGCATGCCTGCGGTGTGCCCGGAAGAAACCCCACCTCCCACATATCACTCAACATCTCCTTCTTGCAGCTGGAGCATGCCTGGGGTGTGCCCGGTAGAGACCCCACCTCCCACATATCACTCAACATCTCCTTCTTGCAGCTGGAGCATGCCTGGGGTGTACCCGGAAGAGACCCCACCTCCCACATATCACTCAACATCTCCTACTTGCAGCTGCAGCGTGCCTGGGGTGTACCCGGAAGAGAGCCCACCTCCCACATATCACTCAACATCTCCTTCTTGCAGCTGGAGCGTGCCTGGGGTGTACCCGGAAGAGACCCCACCTCCCACATATCACTCAACATCTCCTACTTGCAGCTGCAGCGTGCCTGGCGTGTACCCGGAAGAGACCCCACCTCCCACATATCACTCAACATCTACTACTTGCAGCTGGAGCGTGCCTGGGGTGTGCCCGGAAGAGACCCCACCTCCCACATATCATTCAACATCTCCTTCTTGCAGCTGGAGCGTGCCTGGGGTGTGCCCGGAAGAGACCCCACCTCCCACATATCATTCAACATCTACTACTTGCAGCTGGAGCGTGCCTGGGGTGTGCCCGGAAGAGACCCCACCTCCCACATATCATTCAACATCTACTACTTGCAGCTGGAGCGTGCCTGGGGTGTGCCCGGAAGAGACCACACCTCCCACATATCATTCAACATCTCCTACTTGCAGCTGGAGCGTGCCTGGGGTGTGCCCGGAAGAGACCCCACCTCCCACATATCACTCAACATCTCCTACTTGCAGCTGCAGCGTGCCTGGCGTGTACCCGGAAGAGACCCCACCTCCCACATATCACTCAACATCTACTTGCAGCTGGAGCGTGCCTGCGGTGTGCCCGGAAGAGACCCCACCTCCCACATATCACTCAACATCTCCTACTTGCAGCTGGAGCGTACCTGCGGTGTGCCCGGAAGAAACCCCACCTCCCGCATATCACTCAACATCTCCTTCTTGCAGCTGGAGCGTGCCTGGGGTGTGTCTGGAAGAAACCCCACCTCCCACATATCACTCAACATCTCCTACTTGCAGCTGGAGCGTGCCTGGTGTGTGCCCAGAAGAAATCCCACCTCCCGCATATCACTCAACATCTACTTGCAGCTGGAGCGTGCCTGCGGTGTGCCCGGAAGAGACCCCACCTCCCACATATCACTCAACATCTCCTACTTGCAGCTGCAGCGTGCCTGGCGTGTACCCGGAAGAGACCCCACCTCCCACATATCACTCAACATCTACTTGCAGCTGGAGCGTGCCTGCGGTGTGCCCGGAAGAGACCCCACCTCCCACATATCACTCAACATCTCCTACTTGCAGCTGGAGCATACCTGCGGTGTGCCCGGAAGAAACCCCACCTCCCGCATATCACTCAACATCTCCTACTTGCAGCTGGAGCGTGCCTGGGGTGTGCCCGGAAGAGACCCCACCTCCCACATATCACTCAACATCTCCTACTTGCAGCTGCAGCGTGCCTGGCGTGTACCCGGAAGAGACCCCACCTCCCACATATCACTCAACATCTACTTGCAGCTGGAGCGTGCCTGCGGTGTGCCCGGAAGAGACCACACCTCCCACATATCACTCAACATCTCCTACTTGCAGCTGGAGCGTACCTGCGGTGTGCCCGGAAGAAACCCCACCTCCCGCATATCACTCAACATCTCCTTTTTGCAGCTGGAGCGTGCCTGGGGTGTGCCTGGAAGAAACCCCACCTCCCACATATCACTCAACATCTCCTACTTGCAGCTGGAGCGTGCCTGGTGTGTGCCCAGAAGAAATCCCACCTCCCGCATATCACTCAACATCTACTTGCAGCTGGAGCGTACCTGCGGTGTGCCCGGAAGAAACCCCACCTCCCGCATATCACTCAACATCTCCTTCTTGCAGCTGGAGCGTGCCTGGGGTGTGCCTGGAAGAAACCCCACCTCCCACATATCACTCAACATCTCCTACTTGCAGCTGGAGCGTGCCTGGTGTGTGCCCAGAAGAAATCCCACCTCCCGCATATCACTCAACATCTACTTGCAGCTGGAGCGTGCCTGCGGTGTGCCCGGAAGAGACCCCACCTCCCACATATCACTCAACATCTCCTACTTGCAGCTGCAGCGTGCCTGGCGTGTACCCGGAAGAGACCCCACCTCCCACATATCACTCAACATCTACTTGCAGCTGGAGCGTGCCTGCGGTGTGCCCGGAAGAGACCCCACCTCCCACATATCACTCAACATCTCCTACTTGCAGCTGGAGCATACCTGCGGTGTGCCCGGAAGAAACCCCACCTCCCACATATCACTCAACATCTCCTACTTGCAGCTGCAGCGTGCCTGGCGTGTACCCGGAAGAGACCCCACCTCCCACATATCACTCAACATCTACTTGCAGCTGGAGCGTGCCTGCGGTGTGCCCGGAAGAGACCACACCTCCCACATATCACTCAACATCTCCTTTTTGCAGCTGGAGCGTGCCTGGGGTGTGCCTGGAAGAAACCCCACCTCCCACATATCACTCAACATCTCCTACTTGCAGCTGGAGCGTGCCTGGTGTGTGCCCAGAAGAAATCCCACCTCCCGCATATCACTCAACATCTACTTGCAGCTGGAGCGTGCCTGCGGTGTGCCCGGAAGAGACCCCACCTCCCACATATCACTCAACATCTCCTACTTGCAGCTGCAGCGTGCCTGGCGTGTACCCGGAAGAGACCCCACCTCCCACATATCACTCAACATCTCCTACTTGCAGCTGCAGCGTGCCTGGCGTGTACCCGGAAGAGACCCCACCTCCCACATATCACTCAACATCTACTTGCAGCTGGAGCGTGCCTGCGGTGTGCCCGGAAGAGACCCCACCTCCCACATATCACTCAACATCTCCTACTTGCAGCTGGAGCGTACCTGCGGTGTGCCCGGAAGAAACCCCACCTCCCGCATATCACTCAACATCTCCTCCTTGCAGCTGGAGCGTGCCTGGGGTGTGCCTGGAAGAAACCCCACCTCCAGTGGCGTAACACAAAATGTGGGGGCCCCCCTGCGAGCCATGCTGAGGGGGCCCCCCAACTCGGCAACAAATCACGGGTTGCGCCACACTCTGGGCCGGCCTAGACTGTCACGCTTGCACAATACGCATGAACGTGCTGCTTAAGGGGTATGCCGCACACTGCACTAGGAAAAAGATATAAATATGTGTTTTAATGCAATATACAGCACACTTTCTGAGATAAATTGGCTATAAAGCCAGAGTGTTTGCAATTGTTTTGTAGGGTAACACAATCCAATACATGCAAGTCACCAACAGTGCACAGGAACATTAATGCTTCCAACTGGCTGCACAATGTAGACCAGTGTAAACACGTAATAACATTATAGTACAGAATGCCAGGCCACATTTAGACATACCTAGACTGTTTTCAGCAAAATGCCAGTCAAAGCAATAACACTCATCAAGAAGAGAGCACACAATAAAGCATGTGTCTCCATGGCCTCGAACAACACGGCCAAACTCTTTAAAATCTGCAAGGAACTGGTCAATCCTGTTGTGGTCTATACCTCTTCTGTTCCCTCCCATGCCCTCTGTACAGCTCTGGCCTCTCATTTCTCTGCTAAATCTCAGGACATCATGTCCTCTATGTCCTCTTCCTCTCTCGGCCCATTTTGGCCATCTCTTCTCTCCTCCTCCTTTTTCCTCTTTCTCCCTGACAACACCTGACGAGGTTTCTAGACAAGTCCGATCTATGAAAGTGTCGTCCAAACAGGTGCTCCGCTGCTCCTCCAGAACCATCAAAGCCCATATTGACACCCTCACTCCAGCCTTGGCCGATTTCTGTAATCACTCTTTCGCCACTGCAATGTTCCCCTCTCCCTTTGAGCACTCCCTTGTGCACCCACTCCTCAAGAAGCAGTCTGCTGATCCTACCTGCTGGAAAACTATCGCTCAATCTCCACCTTTCCTGAGCAAACTCTTGGAAAAGCTTGCCATCTCCCAGCTTACTCTCCACACTGAATCTGTTGGTTGTCTCCATGACCATCAGTCTGGCTTCAGAGCTGCCAGAGGCATGGAAACTGCTCTCCTTAACACCTGCGCTGCTCTCTAACCTTGATTCCAGCATTCCTTCTATTCTCATCCTTCATCTTTCCTCTGCTTTCGACAGGGTCAACATCGCCATCCTGATCAATCGACTCTGTGAGAACCTGGGCATCACAGATCAGACCCTAGAGTGACTGACCTACTTCCACTTGGACCGCCACTCCGCTCCCAGGTCGATCGTGGTCCCATTCCCTCCGCCACCTCTCTCTACCTGTGGCATTCCCCAGGGCTCTATCCTCTCACGCTGGTTTTTCAACCTCTACTTGGCCACTTTGGCCTCCCTGATCTCTACCTTATCCTCTAACTTTCAGTGTTGTGCGGATGACTCAGCTTTCCTTCAGGCTCCCCTCATCCTCCTCTCCTCTCTTGCTCATTCCTGACTGTCTATTCAGGATTGGTGCGCCTCCAACAATCTCTGCCTTAATGCCAGTAAGACAGAGATCCTTCTCATTGGGACCCTTACCACTGTGTTTCCTCTCTCACTATAGCAGACCACCTTGGGCCCTCTTCCTTTGCCTTCCTGCGAGGCAAAAAACCTTGGTGTCATCTTCAACGCCACACTCTCTTTCTCTCCTAACATCTCGGACATCACCAAGAAGTCCCACTACCAGCTGCTCCTCCTCAAAGGGACTCTTCCCTTTCTCACTCTCCACCAGAAGCTCACTGTCTCTAAGCTGGACTACTGCAACAGCCACTTTCTCAATCTGTCTTCCTCTAGTCTCCGTCATCTGCAAATAATCCAGAACAGGACTGCAAGACTTAGCCTTGGCCTCAAGCCCTGGGATTGTATTTCTCCAGCCCTGAAATCTCTCCACTGGCTGCAAGGATCAAGTTCAAGAACCTTTGCATTGCCCACAAGGCTTTCTGGGGCCAGTGCCAACACTAAATCCAATGCTCTCTTCCAAAATACCTTCTTTCTCTAACCCTTCACTCAGCTACCTCCAACTCTCTAAGGCTTAGACATTTCTCCAGGCAGAGAGTGGGGGTAGACCTCTCTCCTCTGCTGGTGCCTCCAACTGGAATGGCCTCCCTGCCCCTCTCAAACTTGAGGCGGACAACCTGAAGTTTCGGAAGCAGCTAAAAGCTTTCCTCTTCTCTGCTGCTTTCGCTCTCTCTCCCCCCCTGCTGACCTACCTGACCTACCTGTCTGCTGTACTGACTGGCTGCTTGGCTACCCTCAGAGTCTCTCTGAGTCCAGGCTCTTTCTTGATTAGTCACCCTTGCACTGCCTCCGGGCCTACCATGCACTTAGGGGCTGTAACTGTAACCCTGCAGTCCATTGTTCTCCTTGCACAACCAATAGCTGCTCTGCCCTGGCTGCACTTACTGAGAGCATTGCTGCCCTGTTTTCCCCTCCCCTCTCACTTGCACTTCCCTGCTCCCTTTTCCCTTGCACTTCTCGTTCTCACAATGACACAAGACCTAGTGAGATTGTTTGTCTTGTCCTCCCTCTATCATCCCTCCCTTGTGTACACTTGTGTACAGGCGCATTATAAATGACTTGAATCACATCATATCATTTTATCACAGATGCCCCAAAAAATATACAATGCCGCAGTAAGAAATGGCTAGACTGGCAGCACCCAAATGCCAATCTAGCCAGGTAATTAAAGTTAGCAGGACTACTTTATCAGAAATGTCCAGTTAAAAGAAAGTCATACCAAACTGAGGAATGACTAGACTGGCTAAATCAAAATGCCTCTCTAGCCACTAATACCAAATATCATGCCTGCTTAGCCTGGACATGGACAACCATTATGATTTATCACACAATCCTGCCCCCCCACACATCCACTCTCCCTCCCACCCACCACCCCAACCTCCACAATCAGCTCCTTGGCCCAGAATTACCTCTGCGTCCCTCTTCCTTGTCCCAGAGCTTTCGTATGAGGCTCCTTGCCTCATAGGTAAGTACTGGGATGAGGGACAGTGGGACTAGGAGTGATGAAGATTACAGGTAGCTAAATCAGGCATTACCTCCATGTACCTCTACCTCTTCCCAGTACTTTTGTATGAGGCAGAGTGCCTCAAACACACGTACTGCCTCGTATATAAGTACTGGGACGAGGAAGAATAGGGCTAGGAGTAAGCAAGGCATTAAACACAAGTAGTAGCGCAACACCATTGAGTTGACTGGGCTTCAGCACTACCCCCCTGACATTTTGGGCTATATTGACTCAACTTGGCTAACCTTTAGAGCAGTTGCCAGACCGAACAGGACACAGATTTTAAACGGCACCTGGTTTTTGCTGTTAACAAGAACCCAGCAATTACCAACGTAAAGCATTTCACTGTTAGTACCTGCATTCAAATGCCACATTGTTATGCGATTGAAATCGTGATGTGGGTTTAGTACTTGCATGCCAGGGGAGTGATTGGAAGGGTAGAGAGGGAACAGGAGACTTATAGGAGAGAGTTAACTGCTTGTAACATTGAATCTGCACTAGAATAGTCTCATTAAAATGCGTAAATAATTTGGATGCGCCCACACAAATAAGTTTCCCCCTCCCCATCGCATGTGAAGTTAGCGCCTCTCCCAACATTTGAAGGGTTAGCCCCCCGAAATGAAGGTTTTCTTGTGCCCCTGTACACAAGCACACACACCATTCACCTTATACACACCCAGTCATCCACACATTTAAGTGCGCACCCTTTCACCATACACTCACACAGGTAGCCACCTATACATTTATGTGTGCACCCTTTCACCATGCAGGCACACCCCCAAATCCACCCATACATTTAAGTGTGCACCCTTTCACCATACACACACAGGCAGCCGGCTATACATTTGAGTGTGCACCCTTTCACCATAGACACATACACGCACACCTCATGGAGTTGAGGGGGGGCCCTATTACTTAAAAAAGAAATTGGGGCTCATTACGGGTTCAGCGGTAACCGTGCCGGTGCTACCGGCGGGTTGCCGCCAGACCCATAAAAAATTACTATGGCCTGACTTCCCGGTGCCACCGTGCTATTTCAAGTCCGGCGGCTGGGAAATCAGGTGCCGGTAATTTCGTTAAACCCCAGACTCCACGGGAATGGGGACACAGAAGCACCTGCACCATTGTTAACGGTGCCGGTGCTTCCGTGACAGGTCTGCCTACCGTGGCTGCTGTGCCTGGCAGGGTCAGACCTGTCGGGCACGGCAGCCCCACCAGGCAGACCTGTAATATGCCGGAAACAACAGTGCCTGTAAGCTTACCAGCACCGTTGTTTCCGGACCGGCATGGTCAGAATGAGCCCCATTGTTTCTTTTTTAAGTCACTATAACTTCATTAAGAAATTATTTCAGTTAAGGACCGAACCATAATCAAAATAATTTCTTTATGATGGCTGAGTGGCTTCAAAAACAAACAATTTCTTCTTGAAGGCATAGGGTTCCCCACCCCCCCCCCCCCACCCCATGACATGGAGGCCTCCAGCCTAGGGTCTTCCATGTCATGGGGTACGGGGGCCCTCAGACTTCAAAAAGAAAGTTTCTTTTTGTAGTCACTCTGCCTTCATAAAGAAATTATTTCTGTTACAGAAATGTTCTTTATGAATGCAGAGGGAATTTCAAAAGAAACTTTTTTTTTTTTTAGAAAAAAACTTTTTTTTTTTTTTTTTACTGGGGCCCCCTCCCAGCCATGTGCTGGTGGGGCCCCCCACACCGCGGGCCCCCCCGCACCGCGGGGGCCCCTGTTACGCCAGTGCCCACCTCCCACATATCACTCAACATCTCCTACTTGCAGCTGGAGCGTGCCTGGTGTGTGCCCAGAAGAAATCCCACCTCCCGCATATCACTCAACATCTACTTGCAGCTGGAGCGTGCCTGCGGTGTGCCCGGAAGAGACCCCACCTCCCACATATCACTCAAAATCTCCTACTTGCAGCTGCAGCGTGCCTGGCGTGTACCCGGAAGAGACACCACCTCCCACATATCACTCAACATCTACTTGCAGCTGGAGCATGCCTGCGGTGTGCCCGGAAGAGACCCCACCTCCCACATATCACTCAACATCTCCTACTTGCAGCTGGAGCGTACCTGCGGTGTGCCCGGAAGAAACCCCACCTCCCGCATATCACTCAACATCTCCTACTTGCAGCTGGAGCGTACCTGCGGTGTGCCCGGAAGAAACCCCACCTCCCGCATATCACTCAACATCTCCTACTTGCAGCTGGAGCATGCCTGCGGTGTGCCCGGAAGAGACCCCACCTCCCACATATCACTCAACATCTCCTACTTGCAGCTGGAGCGTACCTGCGGTGTGCCCGGAAGAAACCCCACCTCCCGCATATCACTCAACATCTCCTACTTGCAGCTGGAGCGTACCTGCGGTGTGCCCGGAAGAAACCCCACCTCCCGCATATCACTCAACATCTCCTACTTGCAGCTGGAGCGTGCCTGCGGTGTGCCCGGAAGAGACCCCACCTCCCACATATCACTCAACATCTCCTACTTGCAGCTGCAGCGTGCCTGGCGTGTACCCGGAAGAGACACCACCTCCCACATATCACTCAACATCTACTTGCAGCTGGAGCATGCCTGCGGTGTGCCCGGAAGAGACCCCACCTCCCACATATCACTCAACATCTCCTACTTGCAGCTGGAGCGTACCTGCGGTGTGCCCGGAAGAAACCCCACCTCCCGCATATCACTCAACATCTCCTACTTGCAGCTGGAGCATGCCTGCGGTGTGCCCGGAAGAGACCCCACCTCCCACATATCACTCAACATCTCCTACTTGCAGCTGGAGCGTACCTGCGGTGTGCCCGGAAGAAACCCCACCTCCCGCATATCACTCAACATCTACTTGCAGCTGGAGCATGCCTGCGGTGTGCCCGGAAGAGACCCCACCTCCCACATATCACTCAACATCTCCTACTTGCAGCTGGAGCGTACCTGCGGTGTGCCCGGAAGAAACCCCACCTCCCGCATATCACTCAACATCTCCTACTTGTAGCTGGAGCGTACCTGCGGTGTGCCCGGAAGAAACCCCACCTCCCGCATATCACTCAACATCTCCTACTTGCAGCTGGAGCATGCCTGCGGTGTGCCCGGAAGAGACCCCACCTCCCACATATCACTCAACATCTCCTACTTGCAGCTGGAGCGTACCTGCGGTGTGCCCGGAAGAAACCCCACCTCCCGCATATCACTCAACATCTCCTACTTGCAGCTGGAGCGTACCTGCGGTGTGCCCGGAAGAAACCCCACCTCCCGCATATCACTCAACATCTCCTACTTGCAGCTGGAGCATGCCTGCGGTGGGCCCGGAAGAGACCCCACCTCCCACATATCACTCAACATCTCCTACTTGCAGCTGGAGCGTACCTGCGGTGTGCCCGGAAGAAACCCCACCTCCCGCATCTCACTCAACATCTCCTACTTGCAGCTGGAGCGTACCTGCGGTGTGCCCGGAAGAAACCCCACCTCCCGCATATCACTCAACATCTCCTACTTGCAGCTGGAGCATGCCTGCGGTGTGCCCGAAGAGGCCCCACCTCCCATCTAAAAGAGAACGGCTGATGAGGGCAAAAGATTTGTTTGAAAGCATGAAACTGACACACCAGCTGCACGAGTGTATGCGTTATGTGGAAGCAGAATGAGACTCTTAAATGTGTTTCAGAAAAGGGAGCCAAAGTAAAACACGAACGGAAAAGTGGCAACCAGATGCGAACATTTCGAAGAGATTTCTGAGGTGACGTATTATAAAGTTACCGTGAAGAGTTGGGCTTTTCTGTGGTGGGATTTGATTGCAGACAAGGTAGGGGAGGGGGAATAATGGATCCAGGGTATACATAATATGCCCCGAGTGGGGGCCAAGTTGATATAGTGATGTGCGATTATGTTTTCTTGAAGCAAAACAAGATGAAGGGGTGTAATACAAAATGTAAACATTTTTTTGTTGTGGTTTAGTTTTCGGATTTTACAAATCACCAACTTTTTCGATTTTTGAATGTTATGACATACTTATGAAAATAAAAATGGGTCTCTCTGGAGTTTCACAGACTCCTGTTCTTGGGACACGAGTCTCCCACATTTCCGTTCGAGCCTCTCCTCACCTTTACACGAGTCGCTGAATATCTACTGCTTTAAACCCGTAATGTTTTAACTACCTCAATGCTGGCGTTTTCTTTCCACGGTTTTCTGGCTCCGGTCTTGTCGGGGCTGACCTGAGCGGCGGCAACAAAACAGACATGTGGCACCCCCCCATACCTCACGTGCCCCGCTCATGCAGCGGGGGACGTCACATTGTTCAATAGAGCGAAATAGAGCAGGGCGCATCACATTTGAAAAGGGCGCCTACTCATCTGCTTTTTAGTAGATCAAAATAACTCTTTCTTGAGTGGTCCCGTGGAATATCATCTAGTTAAGTAATTATTTTGTGATGAGAAAACACAAATACTATCAGTTTTGGTGGAGAAAAATGAAAATAATACGCTCTCCTATAAATCAGTAACAAAAGAGGCCAATCAAAACCAGATATGCTTGAGCTATACAAACTTTGTCCACTAAGGGGCAACCGTCTACAACGAATACACAGAGTGTTCAATTTTTTTTAAAAGTTGGCTCAATTCTTTGAAGCAATGGAGTCGAGGGTAGGGCGACGGGCTCCGACCCCCCCTACAAAATCCCGTGCCCCCTTTCGATTCCCCCATGGGTGGCAGTGACTACAGCAGCCTGGGGAAGTTGCCAAGAACAACCCAACAGCAGGGAATCCGGCAGCCCAACAATAGCATTTTGATCTAAAGGCTGGCAAGTATTTTTTGTTGTTGTAAACTTCTCCCCTACCGTCAACTTGAGCCCTGCTGATAACAACCGAGTGTAACGTTGCAATGTGCTATCTCGCAGGTGCTGGGTTAGTGAGGTTTGGGAATTGGGAATTTTACATCCTAATTCCCGTGCAGTCTATTGACATAAAAGCGACCAATCCAGTGCCGGCGAGATAGCACAGTGAGAACTGGCTCGGGAATTCGTAGCCGTCAGACGGCCCAGGTCAGAGGTGATCTGCGTATGAATGCAGGCATGCCAACCCGATTTTATTAATAAAAATGTTTTGCCGTTTTTACTTTATGCCGACTAAAAGAAAATGTGTAACCCAATGCAATTCTAATGGGAGAATTAAATTTCTGTAGCAGGATCTCCCACCCAGGTGCTGCAAAATGTTAGCACGTATGTAAATGGCTGCAAACAAAGCGGTATTTGCAGGTAATGTGTGTGCGTGGCTATAGTCATGGGCATGTCCCTTAGGAGGTGGCAATGGTGGTAGATTGAAAAGGAAGGCGCAGCATAAATCTGTGGGGGGACAATGACATGGTCATTTAAATGCAGTTTCTTTCATTGTGTTTCTTCATTCTTGATAGTACAGTGGAGTAGAGGAAAAGAAGGATGCAGGTATGGAGTTTGAATTGGGGGAGGGGTGCAGAAAAGGGGCGGGCAGAGAGAACTTTTTTTTACACTTCGCCCACTGTGCTCCGTTAGGTTCAACGGACCATAAGTCTGCCCACGGTCGCCGCTGCCACCGCGCATATACCAGCATCAATATCTGCTCCAGTCCAGAGTCCTCGTCACTGCTTCCAGGTTCCAGACACCCACACCACACAGCACCACCTCGAAGAATGGGACCATTGTGGTAAGGTAATTGGCTTGTTTGAGGGGGAGAGCAGTGGAAGGTGTAGGATGGAATGGGGGTTTCTGTTTTGGGAGTGGGAGGCAGAAGTCAGGTTCAGGGCCTGGCCTTTTCTGGTGGGGGGGCAGGGTGCTAGGTATGGGGCCTGGGCTTTGCTGGTGGGGGGCAAGGTGGCAGGTACAGGATTTGTGCTCTGGGTGGTGGGGAAGGCAGGGTGCTAGGAATGGGACTTGCACTCTGGGTGGTGGGGAGGCAGGGTGGCAGGTCCAGGGCTTGGTCTCCGCTGGTGGGGAGGCAGGGTGCCAGGTATTGGATCTCGTATCTGGTGCTGGGGTAGGATTGACTGTATAAAACGTCATGCCCAATTAGGACCGCCTCCTGTTGTAAATCGCTCTGCTGATCTTGAGCTGGGTTTGCACTATATTCAATCAAATATATGCCAGGTATGGGGCTGGACTTTTCTGGTAGGGAGGCACATTGTCAGCTATGTGGCCTGGGCTTTGGTGGTGGGGAGGCAGGTTGCCAGGTATGGGGCTCACGCTCTGGTAGTGGGCGGGAGACTTGATTGTATAAAATGCCACGCCCAATTCTGACACCATTCTATTGTAAGGCACTCCGCTGCTCTTGAGCTAGGTTTGCGCTATATGCAATAAAATAAATGCAAGGCATGGGACCTCAGCTCGGGTGGAGGGGAAGCAGAATGCCAGGTCTGGGGCTCACACTCTGGTGATGGGGAGCAGGATTCCAGGTATGGAGCCTGGGTCCTGGTTGTGTGGTGGCAAGTAGCGAGGCATAGGGCTCACGCTTCGGTGGTGGGTATGGGGCTTCAGTCTGGTTGTGACGGAGGGGAATGCCAGCGATGGGGCTTGTGCTGTTGGGCTGGGGGGTGAAGGCGGGATGTTAGACCTACCTTGGCTTAAAAATGTATTAAAATACTTAATGTAGGAGACCACCAGGGGGCGCGCAGCATGCAGGACGTGTAAGTACTGCGCTCCTGATAGCACCGCAGGGCCTAGTGGACTTCTCCAGTCCCCGGCCTGGAGTACGGAACTGAGCCGGAGAAGACCTGTCCCCTGATCAGCTGGCCCCACCCGGAGAGTACCTGGGGACCCGCCGTTGGGACCCGCCGCAGCGTGGCCCGGGGTCCTGACCACAGAGGAACCCAGAGGAGTTCACACAAGCAGTGGGTACTGGCGCAGGCCCACAACACCGGACGCTGCCGTTCCCGCGGCTCTGCGAAGAGGCCCGTGGAGCCGGGTGCCCCTCCCCCCCAGTTGCGGAAGCAAGTCTGGCGGAGGCGTGCTGGGGGGCACACCGTACTGGTGGGGGCTCGGAGTGGGGCTCACACGAACGTGGCCCCCACGGACACAGTGAACCATACGAGAGCCGCAGGCCGAAGAGGACGCGGCCCAGGCTCCCCGCCTTGTAAAAGTGCATCGGAACGGGGGCAGCCCCAAAGAGACTCCCTCCCAGCTGGGGCCCAGAGCCCGCTCCCGGCCATCACCCAGCACACGGAGGCCCGGTTCGGGGCCGGCATACTGTGGCCCCGTGACAGACAACGCCCGGACGGAAGCATCGGCCCCGTGGACACCACGGAAGCGCCTCGGCCTACCCGGCGGGGCCAAGCACAGTGACGGGGAGCAGTTAGGGAGAAGTCGGAGGTGAGGAGAACGTGGAGGTGAAGGGACAATTGAGTGGACGAGCCATCTAGGGGCAGCCCCCCCCCCAGGGCCCTCTCCTTGGTAATACACTGGAACGTCTCCCGGTCGGGGCGCGACGAAGGGAGGTCTGTGCTGCCCGAAACCCACAGATTCATCTTGGGCCAGTACCTCGGAGGCCCTACTCAGATCAGTGGGTCCCGACTAGGGCACGGCGCCACTCACAGAGCCACGTGCCCACATCGCACGAGTTCCCAGTAGTCTGACCACTGAAAGGGCCTTGGACCATTGACCCTGACACCGTCCCTCGCAAGGGGAATCCTGTTAGCAGCACCACCCTGAGGTGCGCCGGCGATCTTGGATCCTGGAGCAATCCTCAGTGCCCAGGGCGATCTCATCCCTCCAGTGCTTCCGCCGGCCTCCCACGGCCACGAGTGCGGCCCCCGGGAACACCATAACTACCATGCCAGTGGGCAGTGAACCCCCTTCCGCGGCACTCACCAAAGAGGATCTCAAGGACATTCTCCAGGAGATTAAGGCGATTCGTACAGGCATTCAAGCCTCCATAGTGGACCTCAAGGGAAGGGTGGACACCTTGGAGGATAAAATGGAAGGGATGGAAAATAATCACCTCTAGGCAGACCTGCTCGACATGAAATATGAGGCAAGGCTTACGGACTTGGAAATGAGAGAGGAGGACATGATCTTGAAGATGGATGATTTGGAAAACAGAGAGCGCCGAAATAACCTGCGCATTATGGGCGTTACTCAAGAGAGAGGGGAAACTGCGGCGGATGTGGGGAGGAAGGTCCAGGGGCTGATAAACCAGCTCTTTACACTGGAGGGCGGCAAGGAGGTCCAGCTGGAGAGAGCGCATCGAGGTGGAGGGGGTGCGGGCGGTGGCCCGAGGTCCATCGTAGTGCGGTTCCTCCGCTATAGAGAGAAAATGAAAGTCCTGGAGAAGGCAAAAAGACTGGGGAGCTTTGTATTTGAAGGCGATACTATCAAGATATTTCAGGACCTATCATCCCTCATGCTCACCCACAGAAGAGAATGTCGTCCACTCACCCAGTGGCTCACAAGCCAAGATATCAGATATAGATGGTCCTTCCCCTTCGCCCTTTCCTTTGAACGGGCTGGGGTAGACTACAGAGTGATTAGTGGCAAAGAAGCCTCGCAAGTATTACAAGTGCTTAAGGGGGACGCCCCGGAAGGGAGTAATTTGATGGAGACTCAAGAACCAGGCGACACCGTGAGAGAACCGGTGGGTCCCTGGTCCACGAAGAAGACGAAGGGCAGGAGAAAATTCAGAAAACCTAACACTCCGACGTCCGAAGCTGAAGGGGACTAGGAGTGTAAAGATAGATTAACGAGAAGATTAAGTTTGGCTCGCAGGCGACCCCGGCCGGGGACACGGATTTCACCGAGAGAACTGCGGTGCAGGAACATGCACACACCCTGATGGCTTGCCTGTTGGCAGGCGTCTTGGGCAAGGAAGGGAAGAGGGAGGGGGGAGGGGTGGGAGTTGACGGTAAGGGGCTCGGGACACAATATCCACCACACTTCAAATGGGCACGGGGCAGCTCCAACATGATCAGGAGGACAAGACACTCGAGAAGGAAAAGCAATGGTAGACAATGAAAAAAGAGGCCGGGTCGAGTCACTCAAGGTGGGTTCACTCAACGTCAAGGGGCTCAACTCCCCGACAAAGCGCTCCCTTCTTGGGAGGGAAATGAAAAATGGTAAGATAGATATCTTGTTTGTGCAAGAAACCAGAACAATGAGAGGGGAGGAGAGGTCCATCCCAGGATCTCACGTTGGCCAGACCTTTTGGGCATCGAGCCACGTAAAGAGAGGTGGAGTTGGCATCCTACTCCAAAGAAACCATAAATTGACAGAGGTGTCCTGGTGGGAGAGGGAGGATGGAAGAGCCCTGGTAGTGTCCGGCAATCTAAATAATTCTAGAGTCAGCCTAGCAGTGATATACTGCCCTAACGTGGGTCAGAGAGAATTCGCTCAAGTGGCCTTGGGGGAGGTGATGGCCAAAGCGGAAGGGCTCCTGCTCCTGGGTGGGGATTTTAATATGTGGGCAGATCGAGGGCTGGACCATAGTGGGAGTTCAGCCACATCAGGTGATAGGGGAGCCGAACATTGTGGTGGGCTACGGGAATTAATGTGGGAACAGGGATTGGTGGACATATGGAGGGAGCTGCACCCTGGGCGAAGGGGATACACCTTCTACTCTGCAGTCCATTGTACCAGAACTAGGATTGATGACCTTTTCATGGGGATCCAGCATATGAGCAGAATAGAGGCCTGTGACATCCGCCCGGTCAGCTGGACAGACCATGACATGGTCTGGTCGGACGTCAGTATAGCGGGCCTGAAACCCAGGGAGTCCCTCTGGAAGTGCAATGATTTCCTGCTGAGGGACGCAGTCTTTAAGGAAGAAATGACCGTTGCAATCAAAGAATTCTTTGAGCTAAACGACACGGGAGAAGTGAGCCTGGAGATGGTGTGGGAGGCGGCTAAGGCGACTTGGAGGGGTAGGTTGATCAGCGAAGGGGCATCCAAAAAAAGAATTAGGACTCTCCTGACCCACAGGTTGAGATCCGAAATAATCCTTCTAGAAAATTCGGAGGGGAAGGTGGAGACAGAGAAAGAGAGGGATCTGGGCATAGCGAGGGATAAGAGACAAGAATTGAGAGAAATGGAGATGGTAAAAATTGTAGCGGGGCTCCAACATCTACGTCAAAAATACTATGAGAAAGGGGATAAGGCCGATGCTATGCTGGCAGCAAAGCTCCGAGGCCAAAGGGCAGATAGATGTGTGGCAAGAGTAGTTCGCGCTGATAAGGGGGAAAGATCAGACCCGGAGGGGATCGTTGAGAGTTTTGCTTCATTCTATGAGAAGCTCTACGGGAGGGAAGGGGAGATAGAAAAGGAAGCAAGTGAGGCATATCTCAATGGGGTCACCCTCCCTGTCCTTGGTTCCTTAGAAGCATCGGCCCTAGATGCCCCCATAACAGGGGAGGAGGTGCTTAGAGCCATATCGGGATTGAAACTGGGCAGGGCCCCGGGGGAGGACGGGTTCACAGCAGGCTTCTACAAGGCCTTCTCGGGCCAACTAGTGGGGTTCCTGGCGGACCTCTTCTCGAATATTATGAGGACGGGGAGGGCACCCCCATCCTTTGGCAAAGCTCTGATCACGGTGATCCCGAAGGAGGGGAAGGACCCAATGGACTGCCGCTCCTATAGACCTCTCTCCCTCCTGAATGTAGATGCTAAGCTATTTACCAGGATCATTGTCTCGAGGTTAGACAGCTACATGCCGAGGCTAATTCACCCGGATCAGGTGGGTTTTATACAGGGAAGGCAGGGTGCGGATACACTGCGCAAGACTTTGCGCCAGAAGAGAGAGGCAGCACCGAAGGGTGGGAACCCCGTCCTGGTGTCCATTGACGCCAAGAAAGCGTTTGATCGGGTCGACTGGGGGTTTCTTCAGGGGGTACTCGAGAAGATGGGATTCGGTACAGGAATTAAACAAGCCATCAAGGCCCTATGCGCGTCACCAACTGCCAGAGTCACAGTTTTTTTTTTTTTTTTAAATTTCTTTATTGGTTTTACAACATCAGAACAATCAATCATTAATCAGTGCAATATTCGTAGGCCTGAACAGCAGGTCTTAACTATCCCAACTATCCCGTCCCTCCCCCCCCCCACCGAGACCCCATTGGAACTCTCAAGAGGAAAGCGTCTCAGGCTCATATCTCGTCAGGGCCACTTGGACTGTTCGGGGTGCTATCCAGTGACACTGGGTGGAGTAATGGCATCGTTAAAGCCACCCATCGGTTCAAATCTGCGCTAGAGTCCAGTCTCTGTGTTTGGATTGCCGTTTCCCAAGCCGCCGTCTCAGCAGCTATCCATTTTTTGAGGTCATTCCACCAGAGGGCCCTGTTCGGTCCCCTTGCACTCTTCCAGCTCATGGCGATACGTCTTTTCGCTGTTATATATGCCAAGTCCTTGAGTTTATTTAGGGGCTTGTTCTTGCTGGTCCGTCGGTAGCTTCCCAATATGCAGGCTGCCGGCTCATCGGTCACCAGCTCGATCTCAGCG
The DNA here is from genome assembly GCF_040938575.1 of Ambystoma mexicanum. NCBI lineage: Eukaryota > Metazoa > Chordata > Amphibia > Caudata > Ambystomatidae > Ambystoma > Ambystoma mexicanum. The sequence goes on along the minus strand of NC_090926.1, from coordinate 375,052,618 downwards.
GTCCCCATTTTTTCCCTTACGCCGCTCCAGAACTGCTGAACTATCGGGCAGCTCCAGAACATGTGGGTCATTCCCGCCCTAGGCTCATGGCATTTGGGGCATGTTTGAATTGTGGCTCCCTTGAAGTTCGATATAACTTCGGGCGTGAGGTAGGCTCTGTTGGTGACATATAGTTGTATGAGTTGGAGGCGGGCATTCCTAGAGATTGCCTTGTGGTAGTGTGTTATTTTCCCCCATGATTTGTCCTCAAATTCGATCCCCAATTCGCTCTCCCATCTACTCTTGCTTTTCAATACGTCATTTGTCGTGCTCTGCAGGAGAGTTTCGTATATTCTGGAGGTTTCATGGCCTCCTTCAGCAGCGTTTAGCAACAGTTCGATAGCCTCGTTTTCCTGAAACCGATTGGCGGCCTCCGGCCATCTTTCCTTCAGGGCTGTCATTACTGCTCCATATAGCAGGAACTGGCCCGGTGGCAGGCCAGTGGATTCGCAGAGGTCGCCGAAAGCCACAAATTCTTGCTCTTGGATGAGGTCCCCAAGCACTGCTACACCATATGGTTCCCACAGCGTGCGTGTGTCCACGTGACCCCATGAGGATTTCGCCATGACAGCTGCGATGGGGATCTGTGGGGAATACGGGTCCGCTGCCCCTATTGCCTTGCAGGCCCTTCTCCAAAGCTGAGTCCCAAGTTTGATCAGGTAAGGGAGGCGTTGCGTGTTTCCCCATCTAACCCAGAGTAGGTCCCTGAGTAGCAGTCTCGGCAGGGCTGGCTGGAGGAGTCTAGTGTCAGCAGTGGTCTCATCTGCCATCCAGTGCATTACGTGCCTTAGTTGGCTAGCCAGGAAGTACAGCTCAAAGTTGGGGATTTTTAGTCCCCCCTTCTCGTAAGGCCTCTGGAGAATGTCTAGTGCCACCCTGTGCCTGCCGCCCTGCCACAGAAATCCCCTGCAGAGCTTGGACAGATCTCTAAAGAAGGTAGAGGGGATGTTAAAGGGTACATTGGTAAAGCAGTGCAGTAGGCGTGGGAGCGCCACCATCTTGAGGAGGCCCGCTCGCCCGGCCATTGAAAGTGGGAGCTTCCCCCAGAACCCCATGGATTTCTCTAGCGCGTCCTTTGCCCTAACCGTATTAAGAATGTGTTCAGTGTTTGGGTGGCGATGGATGGTGATCCCCAGGTATCTAAAGGACGTGGCTTGCCATTGGAGGGCTAGCGGAGGCAGGGAGCCGTACCCCTCACTGTGGAGAGCAGCTAGGGGGTAGAGACAGGACTTGTCTTTATTTATCTGTATGCCCGTAAGTGTGTGGAAGCAGTCTAGTGTCTCTAGGATGTAGGGCAGGCGGAGCTCGGGATCATGCAGGTAGAGCAGCATATCATCTGCGTACATAGAAATAAGGTGTGATACCCCATCTAGCTTGATGCCTCCGTCCCCGTACTCCTGGCGGAGGTACGCGGCCACCGGTTCTGCGGCTATGATGTAGAGCATGGGGGACAGGGGGCATCCTTGCCGTGTACCTCTGTGAAGGGGCCATTTACCGGAGTAGGTCCTGTTAGTACGGACCCTGGCAGTGGGGCGAGTGTAGAGCAATTGGGTCCATTTAAGGAAGGCAGGTCCAACCCCCATCTTGACCATGGTGGCGTACAACCAATCCCATCTGATCGAATCAAAGGCCTTAGTGGCGTCGAGTGATGCCACAGCGTACTTCTGGGGCTTCCCTTCGGTGCCATGTATGATGTGGTGCAATCTACGTAAATTTTCGGTGATGGAGCGTCCTGGCACGTATCCCGTCTGGTCCTGGTGGATCAGGAGGGGGAGTGCTCTGCGCAATCTGCTTGCTAATAGTGCCGCGAGTATTTTGCTATCGACATTTAGCATAGAGAGCGGTCTATACGCTCCACACTCCGTCCCATCTTTGCCAGGCTTTAGTATAGGAATTATTATTGCCTCGCTCATAGAATCCGGGAGGGAGCCCCGCTCAAAGGCCTCGTTGTATACCTGTGCGAGCAAGGGGGCGATGGTCTCCTCGTATGTCTTATAAAATTCCCCGGGAAGGCCGTCCATACCCGGCGTTTTACCCGAGGGTAGTGTTCTGATTATAGCCTTCACCTCGTCAGGTGTAATGGGGTCGTCTAGGGCTTCCGTCATCTGTGGATCTAATCTGGGCAATTGTATGCAGTCTAGGGCGTCTTCGATTCCGGTGGCCGACGAAAGGGGGGTCTGGGAGTAGAGGTCACGATAAAACTCGGAGAAAACCTCATTGATCTCTACCTGTGTGTGCGCAGTGCCGCCATCAGGTTTCCGCACGTGACAGATAGGGGCGCTGGGGGTCTCTCTTTTATATAGCCAGGCAAGGAGTTTGCCAGGTTTGTCTCCTAGGGCGTGTGACCTTTCAACGTGCTTAGTGTAGCTCAGTTTCCCGAGTGTCTCCCAGTGGGTCAGACAGGCCTGTCGCAGTTGAATCATTTCTCGCAGGCTCTCGGGGGTTACGTCCGCTTTGCTTTCTAGCTCGCCCAGTTTCCCCTCTGCCTCCGCCAGGGAGTTCGCGACAGTTCTCTGGGCTCCCCCCACTGCCATCAGCATGTCCCCTCTCATGACCACCTTATATGCCTCCCACGCGGTACCAATGCTGTCTACGCTACCCAGGTTAACCCGCCAGTATTCATCTGTGCTGTTCTGTATATGGTCCCGGAAGGCTACATCTAGCAGGGCCTCAGCTCGTAGTCTCCACGTGGGAACCGGGGGTCTAGGCGGGTGCATCTCCCATGTGACCATTAAGGGGGAGTGGTCCGACAGGACCCTAGGCAGGTACTGTGCATCGCTGAAAGTGGCCTGCCACTCGCAACTTACCATCATGTAGTCCAGCCTAGTGTAGACTTTGTGTGGTGGGGAGTAGAAAGAGTACTCACGCTTCTCCGGGCCCAGCTCCCTCCACAGGTCGCAGAGCGAGAGTTGAGTCATTAGCTTAAGCAACACTTTGGCTGGGGGGGACGGGCGGGAGTGTTTGGCATCAGATCTGTCCCTGAGCGGGTCGAGGGTGCAGTTGTGGTCCCCACCCCAGATCACCGTGGAGTTTGCATGAGGGCCTAGTCTGGTGTATAGGGAGTGGAAGAAGGGGGTGGCATCATGGTTTGGGGCATAGGTGCTAACCAGGCACAGCTCCCTCCCCTCCACCGTACCCCGCACCAGGGCCATCCTACCTTCATCATCCGTCTTGGTGTCCGTTATCCTGAAGGGGACGGTCGGGTCTATCCATATCAAAACCCCCCTTGCGTATGAAGAGTAGGAGGATCCAATCAGGGTCCCTCGCCATGTCTTGGCCAGGGCTTTTAGTTTCTCCTCTGTTAAATGTGTTTCCTGGATCATGGCAATCCTGACTTTACAGCGCCTTAAGTATGTGTGTATTCTGCGTTGTTTCACGTAACTGTTCATGCCTCTGACGTTCCACGTCATTATTTTAATCGTTCCGGCCATGAGCATGGTTGGGTCCAATGTTCCCCCACTGTCTCGGGCGGGGGGTTTAGTTGGCAATGTATCTGTGATAAGGATGTCCTGGGGTCTCGGCGTTTCCCTTTCAAAGTCCCAACGTGGGTGCAACTCCTCCGCAATTCCCTCCCCCCCAATAAACTTCCCAAACAAAAAACTGGTCTAACGGAGGGAACCCCGTCATGACTGTCCCGTTTCCGCTCCTTAGGACCAAACATGGTCGTCGGGTGCCCTACGGGCGGGTAAACGTACCCTAAAAGAGGAATAGAACTCCAGGGGGTTGAGGGAGCTGGTGCTTCGGTGTTCCGCGTGGTATGATCCGTTCAGTTGCTTGTAGGGCGCGATTCCGTGTCGTTGTGCATCTGTGGAAGAGCTCTTTTCGTTATAGTTACGATGGGTGGTTCAGTTCTGCTTACGTCTCTTATCTTCGATGTCTGGCAGTTGTTGCTCGTCCATCCAGTCACGAGCGAGTGCCGGGGTGTCGAACAGGAGGGCCCTGTTGTTGTGTAGTACCTTTAGCCTGGAGGGGTACAGGAGCATGTATTTCACCCCGGCCGCTTTCAATCTAGCCTTAGTGTATATGAACTGGGCCCTGTTCATCTGTACTTGGAACGTGTAATCCGGGTAGATCGCAATCTTGGCCGAGTTCCTCTGGATCTGTCCTCCCGAGCGCGAGAAGGCCAGGATGACCTCGCGGTCTCTGTAATTTAGCACCTTCGCTATCATGGGCCTGGGTGGGGCGCCCGGTGGCGGTTTCTTAGCGAGTGATCTGTGGGCCCTCTCTATGGTGAATCCCTGTGAAAGTTTCCCCGCTCCGATCTCTTGTAGCAGGAGATTTTCTACGTAGTCGGTGGGGTCTGAGCCCTCTATGCCTTCAGGTAGGCCTAGCAGCCGGATGTTATTTCGGCGGGCCCTCCCTTCGGCCTCCTCCGCTCTGTCTTCCAGATTCTTAACTCTCTGCCGTAGGCCGTCTACATCGTGTAGGAGTTGGGCCTTTGCTTCAGTATTTTCTCGTACCTGGGTCTCCAACGTCTCGGTCCTGTCCGCTAGCGCACGGACGTCTTGGCGCAGGAGCCCCAGGTCGATGGCCACGGCATCTATCTTGTTCACTATCGTTGCTTGGAATGAAGCGATGGCCTCCATGAGTTGGGTATTGCTGGGTTCGGTCGGCGCCGCGGCGGGGCCCGGGTCCTTATTAGCCGTTGTTGCTTCGGGGCACCCAGGGGCTGGGTGGTCGTTAGCCGCATACACATCCAGGGTGGTCTGTCGCTGTTTAGATTTGGCTCCCCTGCCCGTAGATCTGTCCAGGCTGGCCATGTTTACAGGTCCCCGGCGGGAGGGCCGCGCGCCTGTGTTTTTCCCTCGTCTCAGCGGGCGGGCCCGGTTCACTCTCCAGTCCCCGTCGGACCCCACCGCGGGGCCACTATATATGCCCTCGCAGGGACCGTCTCGAACCCGGTGAGGCCTCCTTCGATCTTCCTCCGGAGCCTCTTCTCTCTCACTTGCGATGGGGGCGCGGATCTCCAGGCCAGCGCGGGGCTCCACGGGCTTAGTAGGATGCGGCCGCCATCTTGGTCTCAGATTACGCCGTTGTTCGCAAGCCGCGTTTAGGTCTTTTAGGGCCGCGATTTCCTTGTATGAGAAGTCCAAGGGCCTCCTGCAGGCTTCCACCACTCCTTCGATGTTTCTGCGGGCTCAAGTGTTGCTTAAGTGTCCCGTAAAGCAGCTTATCGATGTCCTTCGAGCGGAGCTCACCAGAGACGCGTCCACTCTACATGGCGGTTAGCCACGCCCCTCCTGCCAGAGTCACAGTTAACGGGCGTTTGTCACGAGTCTTTCACCTCCAGAGAGGGACGAGGCAGGGTTGCCCCTTTTCCCCTCTCCTCTTCGCCATGACAATGGAAATCCTGGCAGAGTACCTCAGGGGCTCATCGACGGTGAGAGGAATTGAGGTGGGCGAACGTACCTTTAAATTAGGCCTCTATGCAGATGACATCTTGCTCCACCTGCGGGAGCCCGCAAGGTCAGTCCCAGCTGCTCTGCAGGTGATTCACCAGTTTGGTCACTTCTCCGGATTTAAGGTAAACGTAGGCAAGTCAATGATCTTTCCCTTCGCACCCGATGCGGATAGAGACTTGGTGGAACTTGTCCCACTGGGCCTCCGAATTTGTACGGAGGAGATAAAATATCTGGGGATTAACATAGTTCGTCCTGACGGGGATTTAGGCCAGGCAAACTACCCCCCGCTCTTTGATAGACTATTCAGGGACATGGAGGGTTGGGGGAAGGGGTAGATCTCCTGGATGGGAAGAATAAATGCCATAAAAATGAATCTGCTCCCTAGGGTGCTGTACGTATTCCAGATGCTCCCCTTGGAGGCTCCTGAACCATACCTCAAAGAAGCCAAGAGGCGTATACTGAGGTTTATATGGCAGGGCCAGAGACATAGAATTGGATACGCGACTCTCACTCTCCCCAAGGATAGAGGGGTTGCTCTGCCGGACCTGAAAGCCTACCATAGAGCAGCCCAATTTAGGGCGTTGGCTCCCCACCTTAGAGAGGACCCCAATAATCAATGGGTATACATCGAAAACATTTACCTACACCCAGTTACCATAGGGGAATGGCTATGGGTCCCACTGAAAAAGCTCCCCAAAAGAATCAGGGACCACCCAATTCTGGGTACAATGTGGAAAGCATTAGCGGGGAAAGGCCCTAGTGAAAAAGTCACCACATGGCCCTCCCCCCTGAGCCATATCTGGTCTACTCCTGTCCTGGAAGAAATCCCGGGCCATGAACACTACCAGTCATGGTTCGACGCGGGCCTGTGTAGGGTAGGCCAATTGGTAAGAGAGGACACATTTATAAGCATCCAGGAGCTGGAAGCAGCTCTGGGAATCTGCAGGCTTTCCCCACTTCTATAACAAATTAGGCAAAACACAAATGTATAAAAGCTACTAGCAACAACCTGAAAACCCAAGGATAGGTCCAGATCGTAAAACCAAACCCTAAAAACCAGGGTTTTATTTATTTTACTTATTTAACTCTGGGGTAGACTCAAATTTATTCAAAGAAGAATAGAACAAGGTTGTGACTGAAGACAGGAGGATAGAGCGAAAAGAGGGTGCTATCCCTACCTAACGTGCGCTCTTAGCTAGGTTGCGGTGTTACAACGCCTATCTATTAGTGACAGAATAAGAGTAAAATTGCCACTTCTACAGTAAGTAATACGTTCAACCTTGAGAGTCTCAGCCCACTCTCTTCTCGATTGGCTTAAATCGGAAGAGACTAGCAACAAAACCAGGGAAAGGAAAAGAGAGTCAGCCCAGGAAAGTGAAGAGAGTCAATTTTTCTCTTCAAACTAGACCGTGTGGCATCTAATGGGATTGACAATTTTTAATAGCCCATTGATTGTCACACCGCTCCTGGGGTACTCGATTATAAAAATGACACAACTTCGGGAAATGGGATAAGTTCCCAATCCCATAAACACACACAAAGACAATACAATCACCTCTTCCCATGTGGAGTCAACTTTTTGCTCATGGAAAGTGGGACAATGTAAACAAGTTTGCTCAAGACTAAAATGGGAGCAAATTGGAGTCCTTTTAGATGATACAAACACCGTCGACCGGTTTCAGTGGCTTAGGTTTAGTAACGCCACATTCTTCAGGACAGTCTAAGCTCCTCGCAAGTTGGTGCATTTTGTTATGCAACAACTAGTTTAATGAGGACAATGGTTAAAAACAATAGATGGCATGGTACATTACCACCCTGCAGTAGGTGTCATGGAACTGGAACAGTCTGGGAAGGAACCCTTGGTATTCACTCCCTTTTGTTCTGGCGTGTTCCAGTTCCATGACACCTACTGCAGGGTGGTAATGTACCATGCCATCTATTGTTTTTAACCATTGTCCTCATTAAACTAGTTGTTGCATAACAAAATGCACCAACTCGCGAGGAGCTTAGACTGTCCTGAAGAATGTGGCGTTACTAAACCTAAGCCACTGAAACCGGTCGACGGTGTTTGTATCATCTAAAAGGACTCCAATTTACCCCCATTTTAGTCTTGAGCAAACTTGTTTACATTGTCCCACTTTCCATGAGCAAAAAGTTGACTCCACATGGGAAGTGGTGATTGTATTGTCTTTGTGTGTGTTTATGGGATTGGGAACTTATCTCATTTCCCGAAGTTGTGTCATTTTTATAATTGAGTACCCCAGGAGCGGTGTGACAATCAATGGGCTATTAAAAATTGTCAATCCCATTAGATGCCACACGGTCTAGTTTGAAGAGAAAAATTGACTCTCTTCACTTTCCTGGGCTGACTCTCTTTTCCTTTCCCTGGTTTTATTGCTAGTCTCTTCCGATTTAAGCCAATCGAGAAGAGAGTGGGCTGAGACTCTCAAGGTTGAACGTATTACTTACTGTAGAAGTGGCAATTTTACTCTTATTCTGTCACTAATAGATAGGCGTTGTAACACCGCAACCTAGCTAAGAGCGCACGTTAGGTAGGGATAGCACCCTCTTTTCGCTCTATCCTCCTGTCTTCAGTCACAACCTTGTTCTATTCTTCTTTGCATAGATTTGAGTCTACCCCACAGTTAAATAAGTAAAATAAATAAAACCCTGGTTTTTAGGGTTTGGTTTTACGATCTGGACCTATCCTTGGGTTTTCAGGTAGTTGCTAGTAGCTTTTATACAGTTGTGTTTTGCCTAATTTGTTGTGTTAATAATATCTATCTAAGGGCAATACCCTGTCAACTTATAGAAACTGCCTCATTGTTTGCTAATATTTCCCCGCTTCTATACCTTCACCTCAAGGGCATCCTAATGAAGCCGAAACTAAAACCTTGCTTACAAAGAGGGCTTACCCCAGTTGAGAAAATTCTAGACACCCACACAGAAATGAAAGGCCTCATCTCCCTCTTGTACGGAGCATTGCTAACCTTCCGGGAGGGAACGACTAAAAGCCTCAGAGGGAAATGGGAAAGGGACCTGGGTTGTGCCATTGGAGATGGGCTCTGAGGGAAATTATGTAGCAGGGCTTTTAAGACATCCATCTTATGCCAGTACAAGTCCCACGCCATCAAGCTCCTCTCCATAGGTGGCAGTATGACCCGATCTCCCTCTCTAGGATGTTCCCAGGTACCGTCCCGCTGTGTTGGCATGGATGTGGAGAAAGAGCCGACTACTGGCATATGCGGTGGTCCTGCAAGAAAGTGCAAGCCTACTGGTCAGAAGTGCTCAGCTGGCTTAAGGAGGCGGGAGAGGGGGTTTACTCACTAGAGCCATTTCCACTAATATTCGTACTCCGCCACAGGGACGACCACTGGGAGAAACTCCCGGACCTGACACACTTCCTGCTGTTGGCAGCCAGAGATGCATGGGCCAGGACCTGGAAGAAACCATCGCTCCCCTCAAGGAGGGAATGGGTGATAGTGGCCAAGGATATTTATTTTATGGAGAGACTAACAGCAGCAACGGCTCCAGCACGCAGGTTGAGACTGACTGGCTGCAATTCATGGAGGCGTTCTCTAACGTAGAGGATGAGGCAGGAGTTTAACAGGAGTACTCCACCCGGCCCGAAACTGCTTGTGGCATAAGACTCATTGTACTTTTCCAAGTACAGTTTACTAATTTTTGTTCCTTGCATGCCCGGTTGGAACTGCCCGAAAAGGATAATCATGGTGATGTGGTTTGTGTGCCCTATTATGAGGGGTCTTGTGCGGGAGGGGGGAGGGAGGGTGTATACAGCGGAGTGTTATGGTTCTCTAATGGAAGTTGACACAGGCCAGTGCCCCAATGTCATTGTTTGTACTTACGCTTTGTTGCCATGAGAAACCAAAAAAATTGAATTAAAAAAAAATAATATTTAATGTACTTGTTTTACTGTGTACCCAACAATAATTTGTTGACAAAATGGAGGTCCTTGGCTGAGGTGTAGAATGTTTCTGTATGCTTTGTAGGTGTGTAGAATGAAGGTGGCACTGTGCTTCTTGGCAAAATACTTGTCTAAGCCATTTGATCATGCATAGGTATTCACAACAATGACTGATCTAAATAACCACTCACTGAACATTTAATCTGCCACGGCTTTCAGCATCATTAAAAACCATTTTTGTATTTCTCCTGAACATAGCAGATAAGAAAACTGCGTATTAAGGAAGTTGAACAAATGGCCAATTTTCTACTGTGATGTGATTTAGACGTTCTATTTGATATAAAAACAATTGTTGCAAAAATTGGTTCTCAAGAGTCGCAAGTAGCTATTTCACTGGTCCATATCAATATTTCTGTGGCATGAAGTGCAGTTAATTTGTGTTCACTGACTGCTCCTATAGTGAGAAAATAATCCAGGAGGGAGGCAAGAAAAGGTGTGCGGGAGGTGGTTTGCCGTCCGTGCTTTAGAATGCGATTGCTTGTGAGTGAGCCACACATGCTGGCTGCCTTGAACAAATAGAACATATCTATTGCGTTTACTTGATAGTGAGACAATCGCCCCAGAAATGGATATCCGGTTGTACTATTCCCCTGCGACAGTAACGCGTCAAACAGATAAAGCTATAAACAAGCAGCAGCAAGACAAAAGGCAGCAGAATGAGTCTTCTGTGTATGAGGTTCAAGTGTTTGAGAGGGAAGATGTGGAATACACTAACCGTATGAGCGCGGACACTCGCTCAGAAGGTGCTGAACCATAATCACAGTTTCATGGTTTAAGCATGTCTCCACTGTGAGAAACCAGAAGGTGTCTCTTCCACTAGTCCCTGCAGATCTCTCAGGTGGCCAGGCCACAGCCATCGCCTTTGGATCCAGACCCAGGGGTTGGTCAGTGTGGGAGGATCACCTGGTTTAGGGGTCTTCGGGGAGTGGGACACCGGATGATAAGGCGCAGCATCCCTCCCCTGCAACACTATTTTCCCATCCTACTAGGTAGGATATGTGGGAACCTTACCCACCCCCCTCTTTGCCATATCCAGCTCATTCACACGGAAAGCCCGCTCTGGAGAAACCAGGCTCACACCAGAACAGTGTACCTGACATGTCCCGCTACTATGGTCAGGCGAAGTCAGGCAATTACTGACAATCACTCACACCTGACTTCCATTAAACTTCCCTACACAGATAAAAGGCGGAGCATGAGAGTGCACTCTGGGCGAGGCAAAGCCCACGAAGGAACAGCAGTTTCGAGTCAGCAGCTAAACTAGGGGAGAAAGGCGGCAAACCCAGAAGGGTTCATAAGAAGGGAAATACCCATGACCTTTTCGGCAAGATGACATTACTTTCAAGAAACCTTCTAGGCAGAAAGCATAAGTCCTGGAAACCAGACTGAAGAATCCTGCATTGTGAGTCAAAGATACTGATGGCCCTCCCGCGTAACCAAGGCAGAGAGGAGGAGCAGTAGCCGCCATGGTACCGTCCTTTCCTTCAAGAACAAAGAAGCGCCAGAGAGATCAACACAGCCAGTGAGTTGGGGAGACCGATGCAAGACCGGTCTGTGTTAAAGTCAAGGTTGCAAGCAGCAACATTGTATAAAGAGCGAGGAATGAACATAGTTAAACTCGTGTGATGAAAGACGCGAATAAAGCTTAACTGCTGATGAATGTTTGTCAACGGTATCATATCTTGCCTTCTTAAGTTCAGATTGATCCGGCACCTTGAATGTGCTCAATCGAAGCTCTTATAAGGTATCCTGCCAAAAAAAATGAAAGTAGACAATTAATGAAAACAATTGAGTGAAGTGATTCGAAGTGGTCCTGCAACGGTTTAAGCAAAACCCATCGCATGTGGGTTTTTGAAAAGAGGATCCGACTCCACACGAGGGAGGTCCATGGTCCGAGACCGAAACGAGGGAGACTAAATGTAAACATTGAGATATCAAGAGGATCCCGAGCCTGAACGAGGGAGATCCCTGGTCCAAGCCCCAACGAGGGAGTGAATATTGTGATAGAATGGGGTCTCAGCCAGAAGAGGGAGACCCAGGATGAACATTGAAAGCCTCTGGAACAGCGATCCGGCCCTTCGCTTCTAGAAGATAAGTACAACGCTGCTCAAACAGTCCCTGGGATTCATGGGGAAAGCGCAGGGGGCACTTCCCAACCCCTACAGAGCCCCTGCGCCACCACGTAGAAAAATAAGTGGGCGGGTTCTCGGGGGAGAATCAAACTAATGGTCACAACTTCAGTGAATGCGTGAACATCGAGGAAGATTCTTAGTTGTTTAATGTTTCATGTGTTTGTGGTTTCACGGAGCGTGACGCCGGGAAGGCGCTTGAGATATAACTGCATTATTCATACGCTCGGTCAGAAAAAAGACCGTGTTTGGGGCCAGCGCAGACCCTTGGGGATGGAAGCCACGTGCGACAGCGCACCCAGTCGGAACCCAAGACCTTCAAACACTTAGAGTGTAGAATGTGTGAGGAAGGAGTAGCGTGTATGAGCGACTGACCAATCAGAAAGCATACTCTAATGCTTGTTCTTTGTTTTCTTCTAGTTGGCATCTGATCCTCAGACTTCAAGGATGTGGCACAGGACTCGACAGCCTTTGCTGGATAGGACTTAAGGACAGAAGCAAAAGCTAAGTGTGCTAGTGCATGTGTGTGACTATTCTCATGAGAATGAAATGGGTCTATGTCAGTAACTGTTTTCTCACCAGTACAAGTGTGGTTTAACTTGGTGTTCAAAGAAACACGTGCATGTTTCATTAGAAGTGAAGTGTGAATGATAACACCTTTACATGTAAAGCTGTTTAGGCAATTACAACAGCCAGTTTCAAGGAAAAATGTGCAATCATCGTTTATCCTAATATTCCCCAGTCCCATCCATAACCTCTCCCTTACCCTCAATCCGGTTACCCTAAAATCCCCCTACCTATCCAAACATCGCAACCCTAAACCTCCTTCCCCGCTCTGGTCAAAGAGGTCTGTGTAAGCTTTTGACTTGCAGACACTGAGACCGCAGAGTGGGTGGTTGGTTCAGCATCACTCCTGCGCCTTGGTCCGGAGCATCCTCTGACCGATGCAGCATACCGTTTGCCATGCCGATTTCTCTCTAGGCCCAAATCTCTTCATGGGTAACTTTAAAAAGTAACTTATCAGTGTAGGCGTCAGCAACTGTAAAAATGCATTGTAAAATGACAAAGGAAAATTGCAGCATGAGAAGTCTGCTTGTCACAAGGAAGGCTATGTGATATGGCAGGATTTCAAAAGAAACATAAAAGACGATACATCAATCATGAAAGGCCTCAGTGAGGCATACACCAGAGATGTAACTGAAAATCAGCATTACATTAAAACAAGTGCTCAAGCTTTATTGTTAACTGATAAAACTAAAAATGCCCAAAGGGAGCATCGCTGCAACTCTGATGACATCAGTCACAAAAATGTGAGGGAAATATTGTATTTACTTGCTGATAAAGACAATATTGTAAAACAAAGAAACTTAATGGTCCAAAAATGCACGCTATTTACATCCATCCAATCAAAAAGAGCTTCTGTCAAATATGGCTGCTCTGGTCAGAGAGGGCATTGCTGAAAACCTTAAAGGAAGCCCATTTTCTATTCTTGCTGATCAGACTAAAGCTCTCCGCAAAACCAAAAAGCTGTCTGTTGTGGAATACTTACAAAATAATTCTGTCCATGAAGGATTCCTGAAATTCTATAAACGGCATTCAGCAGTTCATTAACTTCAGCTTCATTCTTGCACTTGTGCTTTTTGAAAACATATTGAAAAGGACCCAGACTCTATAAGAATATGTTACAGCAAGCAGATCTTGATCTGGTCTCAGCTGTCGTCCTTGTACGGACAGCCATACAAGAACTTGAGGAAATGCCTAATCAAGAGTTATGCAACAATACAAAATGTCTGGGACGAAGCAGTCCACCTGAGCAGTACGTGGTGGTATAAAAGCACCTCCAAATGATGAGGCGGAATTGGCCTCACAAAAAGTGTGATTTTCGACTGCCTTGCCACTTAAGAAATAGTGCCAGAATGGAGACTGTGGGGCAGCGACCAAAAACTGGACATAAAAGACGATTTCACTTAACATGTTGTGTATATAGTTCTTGACCGAATAATCTCAGAACTAAAATCCTGCTTTTCAAAAGATACTTAGCTGGTCATGGAAGGTATACAGGCAATAAATATCCCAGATCTGATTCTTTTCCCAGTTTTGAGAAATTGTCACCTATTGCCACATTCTATTACTGTAACCTGGAGAACTTGCAAACAGAACTAAAGCAGGCACTGGTAACCCTGGCAAGGAAGAAGGCATCTGATGCCATTAAGGTGTACACAATTCTGGAGTTCACAATCTTTCTAGAGCCCTGTGCTGTCCAGTCTTCAAACTGTATGACTGTATAACATTGCTTGTGTTTTTCCAGTGAGCAGCACTTCGTCTGAAAGAAGCTTTTCTGCACCAAAGACAAAGCCTTATCTGCACACAACAACGACAGAGGAAAGGCTATCAGATCTTGCCACACTGGCAACTGAATCCAGACTTGCTGCCCAAATACAAATATGCATGGATATTGTAATCAACAGGTTTGCATCGATCCATAGAAATTCACGTTTGAATCTTTAGTAACGTAAATTGTTTTCTGTAATTTGTGACCACAAACACCATGTTTAGTTTCAGTCTTACGTTAAACAGTTCTGGCTTTCAAGTCAAGTTACATGTTGCAAATTGAGTGAGGAAAAACAGTGGACAATACATTGATTTGTAAAACAATCTAGTCTTGTAAATCAGGCCAGGTCTGCGTTTGTATGTCCTCAGGAGAAGTACTTTCTGCAGTGATGCTAAAGCTTACACATTGGTTACTTAGCAGGTCTGTGAAGGCACTATTGGAGGGCATTTGTATATGATAGCAGCATTTGCTGCAAGGCGGTGCCTTTTACATGATGACTTACCATACAGTTAGGGGGCATTTGAATGTGCACGTACAATATGATGGCAGCACCTGGACATGGCCTGTGAGGCTATACCTTTCATATCGTGATGTTCAGCCTGTGTTGGGACATTTGCGTTGGGACTCGTGGGGCTCTACCTTACATATGGAGAATCTACCAGCAATATAATACTATTAGTGGGGCTTTTGAAGTTGTACTCATTGTGGCCCTTGCAAGGGTATACATTACATATGGTTCCTGCTCATGCCTGTGATGTCATTATTTTTGGATTTACAGGCTGCATTTACATCAGAACATGTCATACAGGGGAAGGCCTGGGCAAGGCTGCAATGCCACTGTTGAAACTGGCATTATATTTACTATGACTAAGTCATTCAGAGCGCACTTGAGCGATCTGAATGATACAAGGCCTATTAAGATCGTTGTATCTTTCCCTCCTTTTGTCTCCCCTTCCATGTCTTGTTGCACCTAGAAACACTTGTGTACAGGTGCGTTATAAATGACTTATCATATCATATATCATATATTATGCTCAACTGGTAGGCTGGCACAGTGCACTGAACATTGCTCTATTTAAGAGAACCATGGCACTTTTATGAGCATCTCCCCGTAGCTGAGCAACAGAGGTCGCTGTGCATTTACAGCACCCTTCAGCATTTGATCAACACTAGGGTGTACTTTGGAGTAACATGGCATTTGGTGCTAACACCTTTCAACTAATTCAGTTTTTTTATATTCTGGCACGTCCAAACCCAATGCTGTGCACTGCACGTTCTCCTGGCTGAATAATAAAACTGGTGTCATTCCTACTGACCTGTGAGTCATGGCATTCTGCTTGGGGTTGATGCCCTGGCATCAGAAGTATTAGACATCTTAATGCGTTTCCAACAGAATTGCTTGCTGTATAAATGAATGATTTTTACCTCCTGTGGCCCACTTTGGACTACTTTGTCCGTGTCAATTTAGGAAAAGCGTACACATTGCCCTTTTATAGATGCCCCCCCCCCTTACTTTTGTATGTGGTCCCTTCTCTGCGCTCCCTAAATTTGATTCCTGGAGACGCCACTGCTGTGAAGGAATGAGTGTGTCGTGAGAGGAGGGCGAGCAGAGGCAGGGTTCGTACCCTTACAGGTAGGCTAAAGGGGCGTCCAAAGCCAGTATGTGTCCGGGTCATAGAGCAATTGACACCGCAGGTCCCACCCCCCATGTCAGCCAGCTCAGGGTAGTGATTGATTAGCGGTAGTACGAGAGTGGGAAATAGAGGCCAAGCATAGCACTTGTCTACAAAATATTATAGCAGATACCTTTAGTATGTACACAGCTGAGCCATCAATGGCGCTCTTGGCGGCTACTCTGTATTGACTTGCAGTGGTTCTAGTATCTCAACACTGACACATTCACAGTGCATTAGAAAACATATAGGCTCACCACATTTTAGTTTGAGTTGAAGCACATCCCTTTTACCTGTACGATATGCATTTGCTGCTGAGACGGTGCAAGTGCACGCACACATGTTCTAATCCAGAATGCACCAACTTTGCCTTTTACCCCCACAAGCCCCATGCTCCCTCTAACATCCTCAAGGGAATTCGGTTTAATGCACTATGAACTTTATGTCTAATTCTTCTTCATACCTCAGTGTTCATACATAGCCCTGTAAATAATGTGGGTAAAAAGAAGACTCCCAGTACTACCACAAGATGGAGGGATATGCATGCTGATATCTTAAACCTCCTCATATATTATATTCCCATTTACCTGGGTCAAACACACCATCCTCAATTACACAAACACCAAACTGAGTTTAACACAACCTCATGCATTACACAGACCCAATAGTAGAGGAAGATTGAACATTAAGGCCCTGATTCACAGAACGTTTTCCAATGGGGTTTTGCCATTATAAAACGTGTCTGTGAATTAGCTCCCACGTATATCGTCCCGGAATGCCACGTTTATACAATAGATATAGATGTGTAAAGATAATGGAATAGAGGAGGATATATTTGGTGAGATCCCCAATAATACATATATATATTTTTTTTAGAGTATTATGTAACAACAAATCGCAAATAAGGAAGCTATTATTTGGGGACAATTGTGTTCATATTCAATGGGTGGAAGTTGGATGACATTCCAAGACAATATACTTGTTGTAATGGTTACATGTGATGACAACGAATCGTCAAAAAATAGCGAATTAAATAATACCGACTTTTTTTGTTAAATATTGGGGGGCCGTCCCTCAAAACCACCAGTTTACCCATGCTTTTAATTCCACCCCAAACCACCCCCACACTTTATAACCCCTTACCCCTAACCCTCATATATTTATTGTTCGTTATATTTTCGGTATTATTTCATTCGTCTTTTTCTTTCGATATACTGACTACATACCGTCTTAATGTTCAATCGTACTCTACTATTGATTATTTATTGGCATTTGTGGTCATCTTCCATGTATTTTCTAAAACCCCATGTTTTAAAAAAAATTAGTGATCATGCCCATCTTTCCATAGCTATTGATATGAAACCCGAAAAGGTGGATTAATTTAAAGAATTATAAAGTGTCTGTTAGACATAGTTCATTATTTGTGTAAGAGAGGGGGATATGTTAGACCCTGGGATGCTTGTGTAAGAAATGCGGGACTGCAAGACGCCAAAAGAAATCTGTGCAAGCATGTCATAGACCCTGGCCGGAGGGTGTGTTATGTAGGAGGGTGTGTTGAACCCGGGGGTAATTGAGGATGGTGCATATGACCCATGGAATGGAAAGGGATAAGGGCGCGTTAGACCTCATTAAGAGTCTGGAAACACGAGGAGGGCTCGCTAGACCCAGTGTTTTATGAGTCAGTGTAGGAGGATCTGGCAGAACCTATAGTCCACAAAGGAGGAGACTGTGTTACACCCCATTACGAGAATTAAGGATGGGGTGATGCTAGGATGAAGTGTTTAAGGAAAAAGCAGAGGCTGCTTTATTCCATATTAGGAATGTGCGATACTTGTACTTTTGTTTTTTTAAAGATTATAAAAATCTATTGCAGAGCACTCTAGTTAGATGAGCTCGATGAATTAAATTAAATGCTTATATTTTCCCCATCTTCCTTGTACTTCTTTCGATGAAAAGTAATCTGTAAACAGGAGGGTGATGTAAAGGTGCACAGACTGTGCAGGTGGTGAGGGAGTCATGGACCCTATTGGGGTCTGGGAAGTGGGACACTGTTAGATCAACTAAGAGTTGGTGTAAAGGCCAAGTGTTAGAAACAGATAGAATTGTTCAGCTATGTTACACCCTGTTTGACTCGTAAGTGTGTGTTACACCTTTTCATTACTCATTATAATGGTTGAGGGAGTGTTAGACTCTGTTAAGCAGCCAAAGGAAAGGTGAGGGTACGATTGGCCAAGTTTGAATTCTCTGCAATTTAAGAAACAAGGATGTGTTGGTCTGTATTATAAGCCTACGGAAGAGAGGAAGGAGTGATGAACCTGTAAGAGTCCAGGAAACATATGATGGTTTCAGGAATCAAGAGGTCAAGGCATCCAATTGAGGAATTTGTGTATGGGATGAAAACGTGCTCCAGTTTATCAGAGACACGGTGCGCGGGACCCTCAAGAGGATTCTATGTAAGATAGGAAGACATTTAAGGAGTACGAGTGTGGAAAACTCAATGGAGTCTGAAAGATTGTCACTCTTGTAGAGATAGATAGAGAGAGAGAGAGAGAGAGAGAGCGAGAGCGAGAGAAAGAGAGCGAGAGAGAGAGTGTATGTGTGCGTGTGAGTGTGCGCGCGCGCGTGTCTGTGTGTGTTTTTTTGGACTCGGATTGTGAAATGATGGTCAACCCATGTTAGGAGCCTGTGTAAATGATGAGGGTTACCTTAAACCCCTTCAGTGCCTTCTGCATGAGACGACGGTGCAATAGTTCAACTTGATTGAGGAAGAGATAAAGGAGTGAAAGACCCCTCAAAAATGTGTGTGCACCAAAGTACTGCTCATTAGACCCTGTTCAGGTTTGAGAAAGACAGGAGGGTTTGGTTCTAACTCCTCGGGTAATAAGTAAAGTAGTAATACTTCTTGTCCCCATTACAGGGAGAATTAGGGCATTGCAGGCGCTACTATTGATAAACAAGCTAATTCTTATTGGTCCGGAGGCAAGCGCACCTGGATCCCACCTGCTGGGAATGCTCTTTTGCGGTTCCTACCTCCTCCTGTTCCAGCTTACGTTTCCCGGGGGAGCCGGCGTGGTTCTTCTCGGAGCCCACTGGAACGGAGGATGGTCCATCTGTAAAAGAGACAATCGTGAGAAATGGGGGATAATGCAGCACTCACCACCTCGGGTATCTCTTGAGGCAGCTTTCCACAGCCTGGTTCTCGACAACCTCTCGCACAAGCAGTCATTAATTCACACAGATAGTTGCCCACTGGCCTGCCAACTCCCACCCAAAGAAAACCCAAATCTCCCATGCTATAATAATGGCTTCAGAGTAAAGGGACTGCCAGTGGCCGCCAAATACCCTCAACTTCAGAATAGCAATTGGGAAGGGCAGAATGATGCATGAGTTGTCCATCTGACCGCTGTGCACTGTATGCTATGGTTAGGGTTGAGCATAGTGGTAGGGAAAACAAGGACCGTATGTTTTCAAGTACCAGCCGAGAGTCGATTTAATAAATTATAATATCTAAAGGATTTCCTATTCCTAATAAAAATTTGGAATACTGGCGAGATTTAAATACCAAAGTTTCTGGTTCGTGCATTCGTTCGTTCGTTCTCTCTCTCTCTTTTTCTTCTCCCTCTCTTTCTCTCTCTCATATATCCCACATCTTCTCACTGTTAGAGTGAAAGAATTACTGTCTGCTTTTGTACCTTTAAAAATACCTGGACAGGTAATGCCAAGTGCAAACATTTTCTTTCATAGTCGTTACTGGGACAGACCGGGGTTTCCTCTCTTTCAGGCACAGCCCAGTTGGAGCACCAAACTCCGGCAATACGTTTGGGACTATTTTGGATTACCCAAGTAGGGTCGTGCAGAGGGGGCTGAGGGTGGTGAGGGGAGTACCTGTCAGAGTAGCAAGTACTCCCCAGAACCCATAGCCACTGGATGAGGTGGGGCAGGAGGAACAAAACAGTAATGACATGAGATACGACAGATACCAAAAATGAGTTCATGCCACATGCTGCCAGGCACTATCAAGTCATTGAGTACCTAGCATGGTTGGTCTGACCTTTAGGCAGTGGAATAGTGGTGCCACCCGCAGTCCCTGCAGAGGGGGGGCAGCTCACTGCCCCATGCCCAGGGGGGCCCGCCTCAGCCCTCACTAAAGTCAGGGTGAGGGGTGAGAGACTGCGAATGTCTGGAAACATCGGAAAGGAGTACTCGGGAGGATAGCTCAGGGGCAACATGCTCACCTTGCAAGCAAGACGACACGGAGCACCACAGGTTCGAACCCAGAGTCCATGCTTAGAAACCTCTGGGTATTAAGCGTGTTATAAATAACCTATCATATCATATCACTCTGCTTCTGGCTCCCCAGGGCAAGTAAGACTGACATGTCCAAGGGAAACGGAGCAACCTCCGGTCCTCTGTACATGTCAGATTGCTGACATGCGTATCGGAACCAGAGGCAGAGCAGCCCAGTATCCAGGCCTCTGGTTCTTACCCTCCATGCAGACAGAGCTTTCTGTTCCTGTCTGTGTAGAGCGGGAGTCTGAATACAGAGCATTGTGGCAGACCCAACACAGAAAACAGTAAAAAAGTGTTTTTTGTCTATATGTGTAATTTTTGATTGTGTGTATGATACATGTGTGCGTGTCGGATGTGTATGTATATATGCGTTTGTGCATGTGAATGGTATGCATGTATGTATGTATATGAATGTGTGTGTCATCATTTGAATACGAATGCAGTGTGCGTGAATGGCCTTGGTGGGTGTGCAGTGTGAATGTTCCGTGAGTGTGTGTGAGTGAATATGAGAGAAGGTGCATGGGTGAATGACTAGTGGCTGAATGGGTATGAATGTGATTATGTGTGCATGTGAGGTGCTGGGGGCCCAGGAAGCAATGAAGCACTGCTGACATTTCCTTGATGGGACATGCCATGTTTTACTGGCATTTATGGGCAATGCCAAGTTGATGAGTATTAAAGCATGGCTAGACTGGCATTTTGGTGGAGTCATTCAAGCCATTGCTTACTGTGGCGTGATATCTTTACTGGGCATTTATGATAAAGCAAGTATAATAAGTGTTATTACATAGCTAGACTGCCATTTTGGTGCACCCAGTCTAACCATTTCTTACTCTGCCATGACATTTTGTACCAGGCATCTACGATAAAGAAAGCAAGCATGATAAATGTTATTACATGACTAGATTGGCATTTTGGTACAGCCAGTCTAGCCATTTCTTGCAGTGCCATGACATTTTGTACTGAGAATTTATGATAAAGCAAGCTTGATCAGTGTTATTACATGGCTAGACTTGCATCTTTGTGCAGCGCAGTCTAACTATTTCTTACTCTGGCATGATGTTTTTTACTGGGCATCTATGATAAAACAAGCCTTACAAGCGTTCTTACATGTCTATACTGGTCTGCATTGGAGCCAGTTTGGACATGCTTTCTTACTGTGGCATGGCATTTGCAAAGCCACAGGTGTATGTTCCTACATGGGGGTACTGGCATATATTGTCAGAGCCAGCTTGGATATGTTTTCTTATAGTATCATTACTGACATTATGTGCAAATAAAACTATGTTCCTTGATGGGAATACTGTCATATATTAGTGCAGTCAGAATGCTAATGTATGGGTGCAGCCAGCGTGAAAATGTTTTTTTATACTGGCATATATTGTGGGGAATATTGTGGGGAAAGGCATGAAAATGCATTGGCAAATGCTCCAGTCACCGGTGGTGACTTACATCTGCTGGATTTTTCCCTTACACAACCGATTACAAATAGTCTGTATTTTTAACCTATTTTTCACAGACCGTGTGATGTATGATGCACAATTTTAACCCATTGTACAAATAAAGTTCTTGGGGTGCAATAAAGGGGCCCAACACAGTTTTTAGTTTCGGGCTGCCTCACAGGCCTGACACGCTACTTCTGTAAGCCACTTTTTTTGGTCAATGTGGGCTAGTGTTTTTGGCCAAAACGAGACCGTTTTAGTTACTGCATTGTGCAGGTTATTGTACGGATCATATATGCTTTAAAGTACACCTTTAGCAACACACTGAACCAAACCCCCACCCCCCTCATATAGTACTTAGCCTGTTATAAATAATTAATTGGCTTTTACGGTTGTTGGACACTTTCTCTGTGGTGACCAGGTGGATTTTATGTCCCAGCTGGACCCTTAAGTGCAAATGCATGGCAGAGGAGAGTGCTATTTAGCTTCAACTAAGGCTAAGGCTACCATATTTCTATCATACCATTCCAGGTGACTCTGAGTCTATGTGCCACTGTGCAGGTTGGTCCGGCATGCAAGTTTTTCCCCATCAAAGGAGATTGGAGGCGGTAGGATCTCTCACCAGAATAATATTGTGGCAATAAGACCCGAGGTGGCGGGCCAATAACACCCCAGGTAATGCCTGGGGCCGTAGTTATAGGCCCGAGCATAGCGAGGGCCTTAACGAAGCCCCCGGGCATTACCTGCGGCGGTATTGGTCCGCCGCCGAGGGTCTTATTGCCATTAGCACCCCAGCCCCATTGGATCGGGGTGCTAATGGCATTTTTTTTCTGTTTCGGCACGTTTCGAAACAGAAAAAAATAAAAATAATAAAGATAAAAAATGGCCGCCGGGAAAGGAAAAACGGAGCCCGTTTTCCCTTTCCATGGCAGCCATCAGGAGTGTTCGCAGCGCGTCCGCTCCCGAAAAAAAAAAAAAAGAGAAAAAAGAAGCAGAAGGTAAGTGGGGTTGGGAGGGTGCAAGGGAGGGGAAGAATAAAAAAAAAATACATACCTGCATCCCCGCTGGGGGACGATGGAAGCCTCCAGCTGTGTGGAGGCGCGAAGCAGGGATGGCCCGCTCCGAGTCTCCACACTGCTGGAGCCTGCTATCGTTGCCCAGCGGGGGCGCAGGAGCAAAAAGGTAAGTGGGGTAGGGAGGAGGGAGGTAGGGAGGGAAGGAAAAAGAAAAAGCTTACCCGAGTCCCCGGCGGGGGGCGAAGGCAGCTTCTCAGTCGTGGGGAGGCTCGGAGCAGGGATGGCCCCGCTTCAAGCCTCCTCATTGGCTGAGGGGCTGCCACGCCCCCGCCGAGGACAAGGCGGCTGGAATCCCAGCCGAGAATCGAAGGATTCTCGACCGGGTAATGACCCGGCAAGATCCAATCAGAATGCTTGTTGCATTCTGATTTTCTCTCGCCGGGTACTAATGTTTAAACTGGCCTCAATGATCACATTTTTCCATATTTTCTAGATTTTCATAGGGCGAGCCTCAGTTAATTACAAACATCTTAATACATAGCTCGCCCAGTCCTGCTTTTTCTATGCATTCTGGGACTTGTAGTTTTCCTTTTTTCATTATAAACTCAGAACTCGCAGATTACTAAGGTGAATATCTGGACTGGATGGGCTACGAATATGTTGTCCTTAGAACACTAAATATCTATCTTGCTTTCTTTGCAGCCCTAGAAAACTTTTTCAGCAATTGCAAATAATGTGTCAGAAAAGTTAGCACTAGTTTTAAAGAGACTCTAAGAGGTAAACATCCTATCAGTTGTTTCTCCCCCAAAGACCCAAAGAGATCGCATACATCCTGTGCAAGCAACCAAAATAAAATCAGTCTAACTGGCATCATATTTCAGGGTGAGCCCAGAAAATAAATCTGGCTGCTGCTCGGATATTTTAGTGTCCCGCCACTATTGGGGGTTAGTCAGTATGCCTGCACTTAGCAAGCAGGAGAATATACTGGATAATGCCAGTGGTAATCAAGCGGTGGTAACGAGTATGTCAGGGTTCATTCAGTTACATCAAGATGCTATAACATTCATGATAGAGAGGGGCTGACAGTGGTGCGGCCATTCACCATCTACACAACCACAGTATGGTAGAGACAGATGTCTCAAAATGCATCATGCCTAGCGTGAGTAAGCAATTAAGTACCAAAATGCACCATGCCTAGCGTGAGTAAGCAATTAAGTACCAAAATGCACCAGGCGTGAGTAGCCCACTAAGTCTCAAGTTGCACCATGCCTGGCGTGAGTAGCCCACTAAGTCGCAAGTTGCACCATGCCTGGCGTGAGTAGCCCACCAAGTCTCAAGTTGCACCATGCCTGGAGTGAATAGCCCATCGAGTCTACGTTTTTCACATTATGACCATTATGAACACAAGGCTGCAATTCCAGGATGCAAACAACACACACCTCATCACCATGAGCACCAGAACTCTTGGCTTTCCAATTGATTTCAACGTGTGATTCAAAGATCACAGGTTGAAATCAATCACGCTGAAAAAAGATAATATATATCTATATATTTGACAAGGCCTGCAGTAGCAGCCCTGTAGTTATTTTTAAGTTGCTCAACTCATAGAAAGAGCACTTTTTGGGTAGCGTATAACTTTGCCCACCCCTGAACGAACACTCACCAAACTTTGTAAAAATAGTATATTGCCCCCTCGAAATGTTTCTTCAAAGTATCGTGCTGTTTTGTCTGGGGTGGAGGGTGGGGGGGAGTTACAGGGGGCGTCCCAACATTTGTGGAAACCCTCATAGACGCAATGGAAAGAAAAATGTTGTTGACGCCTACAGCCCAAACTACTGAATGGATTTTCACCAAATTTACGGCAGGAGCAGCGGCTTGATCCCAAAAGCGTGCATTTGTAAATGTGGTGTAAATCCGTCCAGTATATATTTTTTAAACATCCAAAAAGTAGGTGAAATAAAATTAGTGATAACTGGGTCCGGTCCGCAGATTAATTTCCTGATTCGGGGTCCGCGCATGACTCTGGAGCAATTAGGGGGCGGTGTGATGACTGCGGACATCATACATGCCTGCTGATTGGGCGGTGAAAAGCGTGATGTGCGTCATATTTTTTTAAACAGTCGCCATGTTAGATCCGCAGACAGCCGCTGGTGTCCGTGGATAGCGTGGTGGGGAAAAAGTCTGTAAAACACATTTGGGGTTATTTGATGGCTGAAAGAGAGCATGGAAAGGGTAGGAGAGTGGAATAAAGATGATATGGAGCTGTTTTTATAGGTGATAAAAGGGTTTGCAGATGCCGCTGAGTCCGCGGTCAATTCTTACTGTCCGCGGCCATCATATGGATGGCAGGGGGCTCTGGGTGAGTTTTATAATTTGAAGGTGTATTGCAACATACATGTTATATGTTTTAATTCTATTGTGGTGGTTGTGGCCATAGGCCAGGCCCCCAAGAATCTGGCCATGCACACTATAGTAATGTGTATAGTAATTAAAGGTAATGTAGTGGGAGTATACAGTATTTGTAATATGGTGTAATGATATCATTAAAGTGTATATGGTATTTATGATTGTAGTACAATTGAGGACAGTGCTTCTTGATGTCTCCTCCACCTTTCACACGGTGAACAATTGTATTTTCGTTAAACATCGGTTACAGGATACCATTAGCATCATGGACGGGGCACGGGACGGGGTGACTTGTTTTCCTCACTAATCACCCTTACCAGCCTCAACTGGGCTGTTTGTACTCCACCATCTCACTGTATACCTGCAGAGTACCCCAGGGCTTTATCCTATAATTGTGGCTCTTCCATATCTATTTTGTCCCTCTGGCATACCTAATGTCTTCCTTCTTTTCTCATTTCCAGTGTTATGGTAATGACGCACAGGGTTCCTTAAATTTCCCTGAACTAATTTGTTGTTCTCATGTTTTATCTCTAACTGTCTGACCGCCATTGAGGCATTGTGTGTGGCTAACAATCTGTGTCTAAATGCCAGTAAAACAGAGATCTTTCTTCCTGTGACCCTTGTGCTCTCTCTCCTACCCTCTGGCCGCTGTCTTTGGGCCCTCTACTGTCACCATCCTGTGAGGTCAAAAACCTTGGGGTTATCTTTAAGTGCTCTCTCTCTTTTACTTCTTACATTTTGGAGCTTGTAAAGAAAGGCCATGCTTTCAGCTTGACCTCCTTACAGGCAGTTTACCATTCCTCACCTTCCGCCAGAAGCTCAACGTCTGTAAAGCCCTGGTCT
This sequence comes from Ambystoma mexicanum, assembly GCF_040938575.1. Lineage (NCBI taxonomy): Eukaryota > Metazoa > Chordata > Amphibia > Caudata > Ambystomatidae > Ambystoma > Ambystoma mexicanum. Next base: position 375,027,061 of record NC_090926.1, on the reverse strand, counting down.
TGTGTAGGCTAGACTACTGAAACAGCCTCTTCCTTAACCCCCCCCTTTGTTGTCTATCTCCACTTTGGCTACTCTAGAATAGGGCTGCAAGATTTATCCTTGGCCTCAAGCCCAAGGATCGTATTGCTGCAGCCCTAAAATGTGTACATGGCTCCTGCTAATTGCAAGGACTACAATATTTCCATTCCATATTTCTATATCTAATCGGCACCAGTACACCGCCCCCTTCAGCACTGCCGTTGCGTGTCTACCATGTGGCGGATGTGTACCACACCCTTGGGCCACCTCTGCCCCAGCAGGTAGCTAGTGGCCTCCCAGTTTGGCATGTCTTGGCACTTTCCTTCTGGGCTTGTATGAGCACTTGGTAATCCCTACTCCTCTTTCCATTCATGCACTCCTTTTACTGCACAATGTGTATGTGCATTTATAGCGGCAGTGTGTACAATTTCTTTGGATAAGCAAGTGAAATGCATATGCAAAAGATCTGTAGAACATTTGTACGTGGCAGTTGGTGTGATATGATATGGCATTTATAAAACACCTATACACAAGTGTTTCAAGTGTGTAATCTTAATATGTTGATAGGGTTGTTTTTTTTTAAAGTTTATTTTTATTTTCAAAACCAAACAAAAACACCACACAATACAACTGTTCCAATACATAATAAAGCATTGTTAGACCATCACATTTTGCAGTGTGGTAGTGTAGTTCCCCGACCTACCCCTCCCCTCCCCCAAACTAGAGCCAGCTCACTCGTGTCATCTGTAGGAGCATCATCGGGTAGCGCAGTACCTATGCACTCATCATCTGGGTTCTCTGATTCATTGTTACCCTGGTGAGGGGTTGCCATAGAGGCCACCAATTGCCGCCAGGCCAGCAGGGGGCCTACTTCCTCCTCACCCCCCCTAGTGACCGCTTCAAACCAAACTACGGATTCCGCTTCCGCCCATTGCAGGAGGTCCGCCCACCATAGCTCCACCCTGGGTCTGTGGGCCGTCTTCCAGCCCATGGCAATCCTGCGCTTGGCCAGGACACAAGCTAAATCCTTCATTTTGCTTATGTGCTTTAAGTCCCGGGGTCTGGGAAAAATCCCGAGCATGCATGCCTGGGCTGATCCCACGTCCGACACCACTCCCCCACCAGCCAGATTCGTTTTAATCTCATCCCAAAATCTATGTACCTCCGGACAAGCCCAGAACATGTGTAGCAGCCCCGCTTCCACCTCCCCACACCTGGGGCACTTCTGTGTAACCGAGCCTGCAAACCTTGCAATTTTCCCAGGGGTCAGATAAGCCCTATGGGTAACATACAGTTGAAGTTGTTGGAGTCTCGCGTTCCGGGACATCTTTTTATGGTACCTCTTGACTCTCTCCCATTGCCAGTCTGTCATGGGTCCTCCCACCTCTTCCTCTCAGTCCTGTCTCAATTGGAGCAACTCTTTCCCTGCCCTTGCTCTCAGGAGCTCGTATATCCTCGATATTTCGTGCCCGCCCTCCGAGACATCATACATAGTTTCCAGGGAGGCATCAGGTTCATCAGCTAGCACTGTCTCCGGCCATCTCTCTCTAACCCGTTTCAGTAGCCTAGCATAGGTTATAAATTGACCTCGATGCACCCCTGTCTCTTCTTGCAACCTCTGAAAGTCCACTGTCTCCCCTTCCTGCCATATATACCCAAGGGTGGCCAAGCCTACCGGTTCCCAGTATCTACGGACTGACTCAAATAATTGGGAGTCGTTCCCGCACAGCGCCACCAGTGGGGCCTGCTGGGAGTGCGGCTCCGACTCACCCATCATTCTCCATGTTCTGCGCCAGACTTCCCAGCCCAGCCTCAATAACCGCCCCCTTCCCACCAGTTTGTCCTTTCATAACCACGCCACTTCCCTCAAAAGTATGGGGCTGAGTCTCCCCGCAAAAGTCTGGCTTCCGCCGAATCTTCAACCGAAAGCCACCTGGCCACATACAGCAGCTGCCACGCCAGATAATAGAGTTCAAAATTTGGCAGGCCTATACCCCCCTAATCGCACGGGTTCTGGAGTTTCCACAGGGCCACCCTGTTTCTGGAGTTACCCCACACGAAACCCCTACACACACTATGAAGTCTCACAAATAGGCTCCTGGGAATCAAAAACTGAACATTCACAAAAAAAAATGCAAGAGTCTAGGCAGGACCACCATCTTGAGCAAGGCCGCTCTCCCCATCATAGACAGGGGCAATCTAGACCAAAACACCATGCTGTTCCTGAACCCCTCTATTGCTTTCTCTGTATTATGTTGGTGCTCTGCCTCGATCCTGTGGTAAACATTTACTCCCAAATACCTAAATGTCTCAATCTGCCATGGTATCGGCAGGATAGGCAGCCTCTGCAACGGGACATTCCTATATCTGCCCAAGGGAAACAGGCTAGACTTCCTAGGGTTCACCGATATGCCCGAGAGAGTGGCATAATGGTCCATCACATCCAGCACATACTGCAGGTTCTCTTCCGGATAACGCAGATAAAGGAGCATGTCGTCCGCATACAGTGATACCAGGTGGCTACCACTTACTGTGCTAATGCCCACCTACCCATATTGTTGCCGCAGGCATATTGCCAACGGCTCTAGTGCTAGTATGTATAGCATGGGTGACCAGGGGCATCCCTGTCTGGTCCCGCTGCTGAGTTGCCAAATATCTGAGATTATGGACCCTGTTTTGACTCTGGCCATCAGGGTGCTGTACAACAACTAGACCCACCTGATGTATCCAGGTCCCATACCGTAACCCCTCAGGGCCGCTTTCAGCTAAGGCCACCGTACCGAATCAAAGGCTTTGACCGCGTCCAGCGACACGATAGCCAGCTCGCCCGTATCTTCCTCAGTTTGGTCAATAATGTGGTGTAGCCTTCTATGGTTATCAGTGATGTTTCTGCCTGGGACGTAGCTCGTCTGATCTGGGTGTATCAGCTTACCGATCACCCTCTTCAGCCTATTAGCCAGCATGGCAGTAAGTATTTTGCTGTCCTGGTTGAGCATGGACAAAGGTCTGTAGGACCCGCACTCCATGGCCGGCTTGCCTGGTTTCAGGAGTGGGATGATCACAGCCTCGCGAAGGGACAATGGAAGCTCCCCCTGCTCATAGGCCTCGTTAAGCATGGCAAGCAGTGGCTGAATCATCTCCTGCTTGTATGTCTTGTAAAACTCACTAGGCAACCCATCCCATCGGGCGCCTTACACGTGGGCAAATTCTGAATCACCACCTCCAGCTCATCCGGGGTGACAGGAGCATCCAACTCTGCACGCTCTAGGTCGTCCAGGGTGGGAAGCTCCATGTCTTCTAATGTGTCCAGAATGTCCTGACGCACATCCTCCCCTGTGTCCTCATACAAGTGTCTATAAAACTTCAGAAACTCCTCGTTTACTCCTTCTTGGGTGTTGCAGATGCGACCTCCCTCATCTCTAATCTCACTGATCACTGAACGGGGGTCTCACTTTTATACAGCCAGGCCAGCAGTTTGCCCGGCTTGTCGCCTCCTGCGTGTAGCCTCACCATGTATTTCTTGTAATTTAGTCTACACAGCCTATCCCAGAGTGCACTGCAGGTTAACTGAAGATCCTTTATCTTGGTTCTATTATCAAGGACGGTATCCTCCTGTCGTGTGAGGCCCTCCAGCTCCCTTTCCGTTTCCTGAAGTTCCCTTTCAATACCCCCCTGGAGCCCTTTAGACTTGAAAATGGCTACTCCACGCACCACCACCTTAAACGCTTCCCACAATGTCCCCACAGAGCGTACACTGCCCATCTTTATATCAAAATATTCCTCAATGGCATCCCTCAGATCCTCCCGGAACCCCTCATCCTGTAGTGCCTCTGTCCTAAGTCTCCACGTTGGAATCCGCGATCTGGGGGGTTGATGTCGCCACTCTACCACCAAAGGCAAGTGGTCAGATAATACCTGGGCCTTGTATTCCGCTCCTACCATTTCACCCGCTATCTCAGCCGCTACAAACACATAATCAAGCCTCGTGTGCAAGTCATGTGGTGCTGCGTAGTGTGAATATTGCCTATCCGTAGGATGTAGCCTTCTCCACACATCCTCCAGGCCCAGGTCTTCCAACAATGTCCCCTGGCTCTGGCCGCCAGCGCCATTTTCCCCGCCTTGTCAACTGACCTATCTATTTTGGCATTCAGGGTGCAATTAAAGACCCCTCCCCACACCACCGCGCCCCCAGCCAGTGGGCCAGTGGGCCAAGTTTTCCATAAAGGGACCTAAAATAAGCCACTGTGTCGTGGATGGGGGCGTACAGATTTATGATATGCACTTCCCTGTTTTCCAGGAGCCCTGTTAACGCCACCATTCTGCCCTCCGGGTCCACCGTTGAGCTAAGCACCTGAAGCGGCACGTGCGGCGCCACCGAAGTGATAACCGCTCTAGCGTACGCCGAGTACGCAGCCCTCACAACATTACCCCTCCATTTTCTCCTGACCACCTCCAGCTTCTCCCTAGTGAGATGAGTCTCCTGCAGCAGGGCTATGTCAATGCGCATCCTCTTTAAGTACAGCATCACTTGGTTTCATTCCAGGTCACAATTCGGAGATTACCTGATGCCATCTACTCGGTTTGTTCCCAACCCACCACTCCCTTTAATGCTCCCCTTAATAGTTCATTTTCCAGCTCTACCCCTTCCCTCTTGCAACAATTCCCTCCCTCCCTGTTCCCCAACTCCACACCACAGCACACAATCCAACCCCTCCCCCCACTCTACCCTACCCCAACAAATGCCCAGCTCCATCCCTGGATCTCAGGCCCACCCGCGTCTGGTCCTGTCTCGAATCCGAGGACTAGGACCCCACAGGGCGTCACCAATCTAACAGTGACCTAACTAAATATACAACTATTGGGATCAAGGGGTGCCTCTCAGGAGCTCCCTATCATCTATGTTAGGAAAAGTGCGTTCAACGGGTCCAGCCAGCTGTTACCACGGCTCACTCCCCACAAGCAGAATACAACTCTATATTCAAGTCCCAATGTCTGGGCTATGTCACCCCCGGTGCCACAGCAACCCGCTACTTATCTTCCGCAGCTTCCATCTGGACATCCGATTCCTGAGGTCGGCCCTGCATGTCCAGCCAGTCCATCGCCTCAGTCGGCGTCTCAAAGAAGAGGGATCTGTTCTTATAAAACACTTTCAACTTGGCTGGGTAGAGCAACATGTAGCGATGGCCTGTTTATTTCAGCCTTCTTTTGACCGACCCAAAGTTCATTCTACTACGCTGTACAAGCAGCGTATAGTCCGAGTACGCCGTGATCTTTGCTGACCCCTTCTCAATCGTTCCTCCCCTCCGAAAAAATTCGAGAATCTTCTCTCGATCCTGATAATTCAGGATCTTTCTGATCAGCGGCCGCGGGGTCAGCACCCCACCTGTTATCTCCTGTAAGAGCAAGGTTTCCACGTATTCAGTGGGGTTTGGCCCTTCCATTCCTTCCGGTAGACCCACTATATGGATGTTATTGCGCCTGGCGCTCCCCTCTGCCTGCTCAGCTCTGTCATCCAGATTGCCCACCCGTTGCACAAGGGCATGGAGCTCCTTTGCATGCGCGGCGCACGCCTCCGTAGTCGGGGCCATCTCCTTTTCCAAGGCTCCAGTGCGCTCCGCAATCATCCGCACATCCTGTCTCAGCAGGTTCACCTCCTTCTGGACCGCTCCGATCTTGAGGTCTAGGCCCACCTGCAGCTCTTTCATAGCCAGGCCCAACTTCGTCTCCCAGGCCACTTTTAGATCAGCAATCACTGCCAGCACCTCCTGGATCGTACCCGGTGTTTCCGCCGCTGCCGCGGGGGTCTCCTTATTTTTGCCCCCCTCCGCACCCGGGGGCGACTTGGCATAGGCCTCCATCATAGGCTACTTGATCCTGGGTCTAACCACTTTGGAGGACATCCTGCTATGTCAACTGGGTAGAGGCCCATCATGCTTCCCCCCCCACACAAATGTCCGCGTGGTCAATCACCACCCTCAGCAGTCCATAGGTGCGCTTGTATCTCCACTCGCACCCAGAATGGGCTGTGTCCTCTCATGTGCTCGTACACCCTCGGTGTCGTGGCGCCGATCTCTGCCGTGCTCTTTCTGTGGCCTGTGCTCAGGTGCGCTCACCCATCCCCCGCACTCTCTATGTGCCTCTTCTTCCGCAATCACAAGGCCATCCGGGGCACAAAACAGTCTCAGATGTGGTGCTCCCGCACCCAGGTCCAGGGGGGGCCCCTCTAAGCATCAAGGGACCAGTCACAAGTGGGTTATGTTCTCCCACATCCTACGCCACTGCTATTTCTTATTGTCCTTATGCCCTTGCTCCTGCTGGGTTGTGACACTGTCTGCACACCCAAGGGCTTGTGGGCCTGTTTTGGTGCTGTCATGGATCCTGCAGTTCCCAACAGTGATCACAGTTTACGGCTTTGTGCGGTGTCCCAGCCCTCCGTGACTGCCGGTGGGTATTCCATGTGTCACTTAGGGTCTCATTGCACTGAAAAGCCCAGCTTCGTGTGGCCTGCTGTACAGTGTCCCCTGGGCCACCCCACCACTCTGTGTCAGATCACTCACTTGTCTTTAGCATAGTAGAAATGCTAATGGGAATGTTGGAGAATCTTATTGAGTGTAACTACTTTACTGAAAAATGTAGATGGAGTCTATAAGCTTATTTTACGTCTATTTTTTAACTCTGAAAGGTGGTTCCTAAAGGAACCTTTTTCTGGTGTTTTTTATTTTAATGTTTCTTTTTTATTTTAATTTGCAGGAGAGGCCAGGGAGTAAGGTGGGGGGGGCAGTAAGGGAAGGGGCAGCAAGCACAGCAATGGAGGGGCAGTTGAACAGGGGAAATGTTGGGCGTCCATTACATATAAGGTAGGGGGCAGTGTTTCTCATGCTCCTTGATTACATCCTCGAAAGCAATTCGAAACTGCTCCCCCATACAGAGTGGTGTGTTGCAGTATATAGAGAGTGCTGTTGTCTCTATTTATCAACAGCCTCTTTTATAGCTTGCAAGGTAGCTGGTGGGATTGTGTGCCCCACAGAAGTAGCCTGTGTGGTTGCAGTATTGGTTGAGGAAGACGAGGTAGAGGAAGACAGCCGAATACTTCCTGAGAAAGGAACAGCCTTTCTGAGAGCATCCCGGTGGTTGGATTTGGTGAGGCGGTGCATGGTGTGGAGGCTGCCTGCTCCCCAGACAGCTGGGGAGCAGGTGTAAGTGGATCTAGGTCACCTGGCCTAAGCCCCGCCCACCTGCTACCTTCCTGGTTGCCGCTTTTTCACCACTTAGCAAGCCCGCTCACCTGGTGCCTTCCTGCTTGCCTCTCCTTTTCACCACTTAGCAAGCCCCGCTCACCTGCTGCGTACCTGCTTGCTGCTCTTCTCCCTACTTAAGGAGCCCTCCAGCCTATTTTCCTTTGCAGCTGGGAGCAGGTGTAAGTGGATCTAGGTCACCTGGACTAAGCCCTGCCCACCTGGTGCCTTCTTGGTTGCCGTTCCTTTTCACCTCTTAGCATGCCTCACCCACCTGGTGGCTTCTGGTTGCTGTTCTTTTTCACCACTTAGCAAGCCCCGCCCAACTGGTGCCTTCCTGGTTGCCGCCCCTGAGCAGTCAAAGAAAAGGGCAATTCCTGTTTGGACCTGCTCAGACCAGGAGGATCCAGGGTCCGACCCCCTGCTAAAACAGCAGGTAAGTATGCACCAACATGTCTTTACACCCTCTGTCCCCACAGGCCATCCCCACCCTCTCTGGTCCCCCCGTGTTGTTCCCTTGTGCCCCCCACTTCCTGCACACAGGAGTCTGTCCTGATATATTCTGGGTGCTACAGGTAGGCATTTCCTCAACCTCATCTTCCCAGTCCTCTTCATTGTTTTCTGAATTATTGCAATTCTTCCGTTGTCTAGGCCCTCCAGCTGGTGGTGGTGGCTCCTGAGGGGAGGGTTGGCAATAGCCAATGCCATTTTTGAAGATATATAGCAGTTTTGCTAATATTCTTCCATGCATATGCTGTGTTCTAGATTGTTAATAGATAATGAGTAAGAAAAGATGTAGTAGGAGCTGTGCAACGGTACATTTGCAGCTTAAAATGACCTAGATCAGCTGAAATTGCTGTTTCAAACTGTTCGCAAAGCACAGACCCATTCACAAAGTGCATTCACGTTTGCGAACACATCATCATGCCGCGCCCATGAGCGTGGTCACATGACACTGTCCGGAAAGTCCACGATGAAGGCAAACGTCTGTGAACACAAAAATAGTGAAAAAAGTTACAAAAAGTTTATAGAAGTGTTAAAAATGTTGCTAGGAGGTGAGGAATGGCACAGTTAAGTAAAAAATGTCTACATTGGCCGATAATGCTGCTATAATGGGGGTGAGCATGATATTAGGAAGTTGTAGCAATTTAGGGTGCACTGGTAAAAACCCATGAAGTTCAGTGAAAAAACATTGTTAAAAGGGACGTTATGGTTACAAGTAAAACCGAAAAACCCAAGGAATTCGCCAGGTATGGTAAGCTAAGCAACCATAACTCACGCCACCAAGGTGCACTGCTAACACTAACACCCAGAACATCAAAGATAACATCTACAAGCGGTTGTGTTTACAATGTTGGTAGCAAAATGTCAGGAATGATTAGGAAACCTACTATTAAGCAGTTCATGAATTAAATAGTACATGCATTAAATAATGTACTCATTATATTGGAGTGTTGTTAATACAGGAACCTAATGATATATACACATAAGTAACTTCTTTGGTAATTTGCAAATGCCGAAGGTTCTAGATAAGGATCGGGATCTACTTGGTGTTGAGATTACGGTGGATGAGATCAAAGGGGCGATTTCTGCGTTGAATACTGGGAAATCGCCGGGTCCTGATGGCCTCCCTTGTGAGTTTTATAGGATTCTTCCAAACTCAGCCTTGGAGCTCTTGAGAGATGTGTTTGTTTCTAGCAAACAGACTGGGACGCTGCCTAAAAGTACTAATTATGCGTCTATTTCGGTATTTTTGAAAAAGGGTAGAGATTGTAATCTCCCGGCCAGTTATCGGCCGATAAGTCTGATCAATACTGATAATAAGATTCTTGCTAAGGTCCTAGCTATGCGTCTAGTGCATTTATTGCCTACTTTGATTGGAGAGGAACAATCAGGTTTCATGAAAAATAGGCGTACATCTAGTAACATCAGGAGGCTATTGCTTACTATGGAAATGGCGGATAGAACGAACTGTGATGCTGCTGTCTTGTCGCTTGATGCGGAAAAAGCGTTCGACAGGGTGAGTTGGGATTATTTATATTCAGTTCTGAGGAGGATGAATTTGGGTGAGGAGTTCATCTCTTGGGTTGCTCTTCTATATTCCAGACCGACTGCTGCCGTTAGGACTAATGGAGTAATTTCAGAAGCTTTCAGATTGGAGCGCGGCACGCGTCAAGGTTGTCCTTTCTCGCCTCTGTTGTTTATTCTGGCAATTGAGCCTCTGGCTGTTAGCATCAAACATGACCCTGAATTGAGCGGCGTAAGTTGTTGGGGTGTAACTCAAAAGGCTTGGCTTTATGCGGACGACCTGTTATTGGTACTGGAGAATTTGCATGTGTCCATACCCAGTTTGATGAGGCTTTTGTCTGTATTTCATGATTGTTCAGGATATAAAATTAACCGTTTGAAATCTGAAGTGTTGCCTCTGACGAACAGATGTGATAAGACCCTGGTTACGGGACAGGGGTTTAAGTGGTGTGAGGGTCGCTTGCGTTATTTGGGGGTATGGCTGACGTATCCTCTTTCCAAGATGGTTGATGAGAATATGAGTGTGGTTATTCGAGAATGTAAATCAGAATTACATAGGTGGTCTTTGCTTAATCTTTCTTTGTGGGGTAAAGTTAATGCCCTGAAGATGAATACAACTCCTAAGATCAACTTTATATCTAGTATGCTTCCTCTGAAAATTAAGTGCTGTTACTGGGATGTTTTGGACCGCCTAGTTCAGGAATTTTTGTGGGACAAAAAGCCACCAAGACTTAGTCTATGGAAGTTGCAGCTTCCAGTTCATTTAGGTGGACTGGGGGTACCGAATTTTCGGGCCTACCATTTGGCCTTTTCCGCAAATTCTTTTGGTCCATTTTTAACTGGTGAATTGGACAACTGGGCGGTGGCAGAATCGAGTGCCTATGGGCCGCTAGGACCGACAGCCTTGTTGACCACTAATACTAAGATTCAAGGTGGTGATTTGTTGGCAACGTCATTTTTACGCAAGTCTTGGATTGCAGTTTTATCGTGGCTTGGTCGGGATGCATTCAAATGTAAGAGTGCCTCTATTTGGTTGAATCCTAAGATTAGGGACAATTTGAGGACAGTTTTTTGGCCTGAATGGTTTTTGATGGATATCAAACGGGTTTCTGATTTGGGGAATGATGATCGATGGTTGACTGCAGCGGAGCTGAGAGAGAGATGGAGCTTTGAGGGTTTATCGGACTCTGCATATAGACGGCTTAAGCGGGCGGTTGGTGAGGTAGACTGGTCCGACTCTTTGGATGTGCGCGCTTTGCTGACAGATTCTAGTGGGAAGTGTGGCGGTCTGGCCAGTCGGCTTTACAAGCTAATGGTATCAAATTTTCAGAGCAATGACAATTTGCGACGAGTATGGAGTGAGAAAATAGGATCAGAGATTGATTCGGATGATTGGCGGAATATGTGTAGCAATGTATCTTTGTGCTCTCTGAATCTTGGTGAACGGTCTCGACAGATCAAGATCCTGAATCGGGTAAATTGGTGCCCAGAAACATTGCATAAAAGAGGCATGTCTGACAATTCTAACTGTTGGGGGTGCGTACAGGCAGTCGGGTCATTGGAGCACATGTGGTGGGATTGTGTGAGAGTCAGAGATTTTTGGAGTGAAGTTTGTAATGTGTGTGACAGGATTGCAGGAGGTGGGCTGGTCCTTGATTTTAGGACGGTAATCCTAGGAGATGTTTCCGGGTTGGGTGATGTCAGCTCAGCTCACAAGAAGTTGATTTTCCGTGCATTCATTGTGGCCAAGAGGCTGATTCTCCGTGGGTGGAAAGCGCGGGTCTCACCTTCCTATGAGGAGTGGATACAGGAAATGCATAACCTGTCACGGACGGAGAAATTGATTTACAAATTGAAATGTAAATGTTCCACATATGAGAAGATCTGGAATGTGTTTAATGATTTCTTTTAGATTATTTCTGGATTGTTTGTATTTGTATTAACTCTTTGTGGACTTCCTGTTTTTTTTTTTTTTTTACATATTGCTGATATGTTGATATGTTGTATATATTATATATAATATAAATAAATAATAATAAAAAAAAAAAACTAAATGGCATGACGCCATGCGTCCATTTGCCTGCATTTGTATTGGTGAGGGATGTGTGATTTATGGAAATGAAACCATGTGAGAGAACGCCTGGATCCGGGATGCAGGGCTTTGCTGTTCTTCCTCAGGCCGCCGCCGGAAGTGGCTGACGATGGGTGAGAACAGAGCGAAGGATTCCGGCGGGGATCCTTGATGTAAAACAGCGGCTCGCGAAGCTTCCAGACCGCGAGGCAGATGAAGAAGCACGTAGGAACTCAGCTTTCTGGAGGGTCAAAGCGGGGCTTCTGTGTAGCCGTGGTTAACCTCACAGGAACTCGTGGTCTAGGTGTATGTACTTCTGCCGGCAACATCAATGTACCTATTTGGTTATGTCCCTGAGTGGAGCTTCGACCGACCTATACACGCCCCAGCACTTGTATTGATGCCAATGGCGCTTCCTTGAGGGATTTATTGTGCATAGCCTTTTCAAATTAAATGCACCATGAACAAAATAATTGGTCTCATACCTAATTTTTACCACGCTCGACTGCGTGAAGTTTGTACCTAATTATTAAATGCCAATAAAGATATTGTTTAAAAAAAAAAAAAAAAAAAACATAAGTAACAGCTGCAGCATGCACCATAGAAGTACAGTATATTTAATATGGCAATTTTCGCTACTAAAATAATGAATGCTACTTCAGCAACGTTTTTAGTAATATTCAACATGGAATAAAAAGTCATAATTCAAACCTTACTACATCATTGTGTTAGTACAAACAATACATATAAATATGCACAATACATACAAATTAGAGGCACATACAGGGAAAGTAAATTAAGCAAAAAAGAAACATCACCATGAAAAGACAATACTATTAAAGTTCATCATTAAGTTATACAAAGTTATACAAGTGAAGTGTGTGTTTGAAGCCTGCTTATTGCTGAATGTATGTTCACTATGAGCTGAAACCAAAAACCCTCAGGAACGTACTTTAAAAACATAAAAATAGGTTCATGTCTACATATATACCACCTTTTGAATTTTCATATTTTCACTGTCAGTACACAAAACTGCCTGGCCTACATATGTCAATGAACAAAAGCAAGTGGCCCAAATATGTGATGTCATCAGTGATGTGAGCAATGATATTTGTGATGTCATCTTTGATGCTCTGGGTGTTAGTGTTAGCAGTGCACACTGGTGGCGCGAATTACGGTTGTTTAGCTTACCATAACTGACGAATTTCTAGGGGTTTTCGTTTTTACTTGTAACCATAACTTGTAACCATAACGTCCCTTTAACAATGTTTTTTCATTGAATTTCATAGGTTTTTATTAGTGCAACTTACCCACAACATCCCTTTAACAAAGTTTATCACTATATATAGTAGATTAAGCATAGCCGCACCACTGGCATGGAACAGGCCTCCACTGGATATAAGAGAAACTAAATCGACCAACATCTTATAGATGAAACTGAAATATTCCTATTCTGTTAATCCTCGAAAAGCCTGCTCCTCAAATGTCATGTCTCACTGATAAAACCTGTCCTCAATGTTGATCTATTTTGTTTGACTTCTTATATGTGTGCTCTTAAGCCCACGGCAAACCGGTTGCAAGGTACAAATGCGAAAGTAAAGTAATATTACAGGGCCTGCAGTATCAGCCCCTGTAGTTAAGTTTAAGTTGATCAACTCATAGAAAGAGCACTTTCTGGGCAGCTTGTACATTTGCCCTCCCCCCACCCCCCTAGATGAATCCTCACTAAACTTTGCTTTAGAATTATATGACCCCCTCAGAATGATTTTGCAAACTTTGGTGCAATTTTGTTCATGGGGGGCAAAGTTATAGGGGGTTCACAATTTGTGGAAATCCTCAATGACACAATGGAAAAAAATGTTTGCTTGCGCGGTGCACCTACAGCCCAAACCGGATCGATTTTTACCAAATGTGCGCCAGGAGCAGAGGATTGGTCCGGAAAGCATTCTCTGTAAATTTGGTGTAAATACGTCCAGCAGTTTAAAAAAAAATGACCAAAAAGTAGGTAAAATAAATATGTGGTATCTGGGTCCAGTCCGTAGACTTTTCCTGATTTGGAGTCCCTGCACTCCTCTGGACCAATCAGAGAGCAGCGTGATGTTCGCAGACATTATACATGCTTGCTGATTGTTCAATTAAAAAAGTGAGGTGCGTCAAAACCTTTGAAATGGACGCTATGTTGGATTCACAAACAACGCCCGTAGTCAGCGGACATTGCAGTAAAAACATATTAAAAAACACAACATTGCACATGTCAAACAAATGAAACAATCTCTGGGGAGGTGAGGAGTGAGGAGGATGGGATGGGATATGGCCGAAGCCCAAGATCCGAAAAGCAAGGACTACTTGAGTCTGACCACTCCAGAATAAAAGCCACAGGCCTAGTTAGAGCGTTTCCCACCAAGGCTATTTCCCTTTGGAATGAGTTACCTTGTAATCTTAGGCTTGAAAGCAACATCCAATCATTTAGAAAGCAGTTGAAAACCACGCTCTTTAAATAATTGACACACTCGCCACCCTGAGCTCACGTTGAGCCTACTTCACTTTTCTACTTTTACTGTCCTGTGATTTCTCAGTCTCCACGTCTCTGTCGCGCCCTGATGCTTGCGAGCTTCGACGTGTTACAAATAAATAAATAAATAAATAAAAATAAAAAAATCAGGTGTTTTTTCACCTACGTAGTCCGCAAACATTTCATATGTTCCGGGGCATTCCTGTGATGTTCGCGAACATCTCCGATGTCCGGGGACATCCATGCTTATTTCTGCATTACAGAGTCAGTGAAAAGCAGTTTTTGGATGGCTTATAACTTTGGCACCTCTCAATGATACTGCATGAAAATGTGCAGTATCATTTTAGACCTGACCCTGAATGGGTCTGCAAAGTCTGGTGCTGTTTCGCCAAGAGGGTGCAAAATTAGAGGGTGGGAGTCCTAAACATTTAGTGCCGTTTAACGGACCTGCACAAAGGTTTTCAAGACGATTCTGGACACAGATTTGAATGTTTTGCAAGGTTTGGTGGGATATTGTCAAGTGGGAGCAAAATTAGAGGGAGGTCTCATTTTGCCAAGTGGGGGCTATGTTATATCACTATTTGTTGTACATACATTTTGTCACTTCAAAAAATAAAACATGGACAGATTTGCAGAAAACCTGTGCAAGGAGTATTGGCCAGCATTGTTTTGCAGTGTGTTTTATTTTTTGAATAGTGTCATAATGTAGGTACAAAAAATAGTGATATACCTTTGGTGACTGAGGTATAGCCTGTGGCCATGGGCAGTGGCCAGATGATGAACTGGACAATCTGGCTACTGGCCATGACCACGAGGGACCGGCGATGGGGTTAAAGTGGGCATGGCCACCAGGGACCAGGTATGTGGTAAGATTTTTTTCGAAAATCGGGATAGGTTTGAATGGGGGAAAAAATTCAGCTTGTGGCTACAGCCCGAAGTGCTGGAGAGGATTGCAGCAAATATTCGCTAAGAGCATCAGCAAGGACCTCAAAATCATGTTTTTGAAAATGTGTCTTGTGTTTTACTTTTTTCAAAGCGTCAAAATGTCAGTACAGAAAATTGTGATATAACTTTGGTGCATGGGCAATGGGCCAGGCCCTGAGCAAGGACAAATGTGTACCCGCTTATTGGGGTGTGCAGTATTACCAAAGCCCTAGGTTTAAATGGGGAAAAATTCTGCTTGCGGCTGCAGCCCGAAGTGCTGGACGGGATTAAAGCAAACTTGCACAAGGAGCATCAGCAAGTACCCGAAAGCTTAGTTTTGCAAATCTTTCCTGTGTTTTACTTTTTTCAAAGAGTCAAAAAGTAAGTACAGAAAATAGTGCAATATCTTTGCTGTCTAGGCAGTGGGCCTGGCACTTGACAAGGACAAATGTCTACTCTGATTTGCCTATTGGGGAATGCGGCATGGCCGAAGCCCATGCTGCATGGATTGTGAAGACTGGCCATGGCTGCAAGCCATGAGCAATGGCCATTAGTCACATTATGAGGGTATAGTGGACACTGAACTAGGATGCAGGTAAGTGCAGTGGATAACGGCAGTGGTTTGGTGGGGCTGGGGTCATGGTCGAGCCTCATGCCCTAAGCAATTCAACCATGACTTGCATCCCCAGCATGCACTGCTGATAACGACACATCAGTATGCATTCCAAGAAATATGTTCGTTAATGGAGGTTTACATTTCTTATGTTAAAAGAGGAATTATTAATAACTTATATACAGTGATGCAACATCGTGAAACATTTTCACTCATAAAAACCTTTGAAATTCACAGAAAAAACATGGTTAAATCGACGTTATGGTTAAGTTGCCCTAATAAAAACCTATTAAATGCAGTGAAAAAACGTTATTAAAAGGGACGTTATGGTTACAAGTAAAACCAAAAAAAAACAGACATTTGCCAGTTATAAAGAGCTAAGCAACCATAACTCATGACACCACTGTGTGCTGCTAAGACTAACACCCAGGATATCAAAGATCATCAGATTTAATGCAAAAATAAAAACTGAAATTTGGCAATCACATTTCGAGCAAGTCCACCTTAACTATGCGCTCCCTGTTGACCTCACTGATTACATCATACATGACATCACAGATAAGATAAATAATTACATCAAATGTGACATTAGTGATTACAGAAGTTAGACTATTTTTGTTGATCTCTTCATACATATCATATTTTATCACACTTAACAATAATAACAAGAGACCAACAGCGACGTGCGGCCTGCGCACACCAACTAAATGCTGGGTGGAGTGGGAGCAATGAGTGCCGACGCCGCGAGATTCCCGCCGCGTGAAGAGTACACAATAGTGGAGGCGGACTGCAGCTCTGGGGACCGGAGCTGGTTGCTGGATTGCCGGACAAAGCGGGAAGAGGCGGGGAAGCGGCGGCGCGTGGCTGGGTCCGTCTGAGACACGGCCACGAGGATGCCCTGAATCTGCCTCTCGAGCAGCATCCTACGCCGGGGACCCGACCAAGAAGAAGCAAGGCACGCCGGGAACAGGAGTGAACCATCCGGCTGGAAAAGAGAAAAACAACCCGCACAAGGTGAGCCGGGGAAAGCTGGGGGGGCGAAGACCCAGACAGCGCGTACCTCAGCGCGCTGCTCCTGGGGACACATCAAAGCCCTCCAGGGTGAGGCAGAGTGGCCAAGACAACTGCACATCAGGCCCGCCACCCACTACCTGCAAAACACTCAATAAGGCGAGGGTCTACTCGATAAGGGCAACGCGAGTGGAGTGACTCCCTCAACGGCAGCTGTGGCAATGGCGGATAAACACAAAGGCGTTACCCCGCATAAAGAACAACAGACACCAGGCACATCTCATTATCTCTGCGCCACCACACAAGAGCTGAGGTAACATTACATGCTGGGGCACCAACAAGTCCAAACACGATTCCTTAAGCACGATTCCTTAAGCAAAGTGCGAATGCTAGACCGCATAACATTATAACCCCAAGACCCAGCAGGAACTGGTGGCCAGCTTTCACCTGACAGGAACACACCTGCACCAAGCAACCTGGGGCACGCTCGCACTGCCCAGCCCCAAAGTAGAGTGAGTTGCACCATTAACAGGGGGATCACACGGCCCCACCAGAGCAGGCCACCACTCGGCGAGACCAACAGGGAGGCACGCCAGACCAGATGCCACTGTGCTGCATGAGGAGCTCCACTAAGTGCTGAAGGGAACAGCAACTTGAGCACATAATGCCATACAGCCACCCTCGGTCTGAGCAGGAGCTCGTCCCGCATCCCACGCTGCAGGAGCAGCCCCCCCTCCAGCCCTCCGGATCACATAACGAATCTGAGTAAACCCGACCCGACTGATGCTGTACATTTCCATACAGATCGAGTAGCTGCTTGCAACATTCTATCAATTCTTGCATCCAGCATAGCGAAGTGCAACTTAGCTTATTTGCACCATATTTTGCCCAATTCACGGGGCAGGCGCCAATAGTAACCACGAGGGCTACTAAACTGGAAAATGGCACTCTATTTTGAATCTGTCCACACTTCCGCACTACGGCGAATGCCAGTAGCTGATTGGCTGCCCGGAAGCATTTCTGCCAATCGGATCTTGCCCGTAGGCGAAGCCGGCCTCGTCACCTAAGGCCAAGGATCTAAGGCTGCTGACTGAGCTGACCGAGCGTAACGAGCTAAGAGCGTGCCATCCTCTTTCAGCTCTGCTCAGTCAGTCCTTACCCATGCCCTCCATTATAGCCCTGTACTACAGGTACTGGTACTGGTGGCACTAGAAGATCCACCAAGATTACTCGATACGAGCGCGCTGCCAGCAAACTACTGAGGCTCTACGTTCCCAGCAATGTTGCTTAAGCACGGTGAGACACTCTGAGTAACCCTCTACCTGCCCTGCATCTCGCTATGCCACTGAACTTAACATCTGACTCTTATGCTGCACGCTACTAATGCACACATTGTACTCTTGTTTTATGGCTAATTACCCTCTGCCTACCTCACTCGGCGCCATACTCAACCCTGCTAGTGCATCAGCATCTCATCTGTCTGTTAAGATTATATCTCGCATCAACATTTGCCCCAAAAATCAAGCTGCACGCCTCACTACATGTGCTCTTGACATCTTTGTACTGTACACAACAATCATTTTTGGTTTGTGATTGACTCCTCTTACAGGGTTCTTTGTGGTCTACTCCGTGCATACTGGACCCCCACACTGGGTACCTAAGTCACTAAACCGTATTACTAAAATAACTAAGTTAATGCCCTTTATGACAATTGCATTGTTGCTGTCGTTCACGCCTGCCTACTGCATTCTCAACTTACTTCACTTCTGCACAAGTAATGCACGTTGTGTGTCGCCACTTTGTATAAGCCCTGCCCTTGTGGTCTTCAACACTGTATTTTACTAGCCGTGCACTATAACTGCTTGCCCTACAGCCTCTTGTCACTGCACTGTACTAGCCTGGCCCTATAGTCGTTTGTCACTGCACTGTACTAGCCCGGCCTTATGGTCGTTTGTCACTGCACTGTACTAGCTTGGCCCTATGGTCGTTTGTCACTGCACTGTACTAGTCCGGCCCTATGGTTGTTTGTCACTGCACTGTACTAGCCTTGAGTAATTGATTGCCTTTTGCACATCTACCTACCTAGTCGGCCTTATTTGAGCAACTGCCTTGAGTAATTGACTGCCTTTTGCAAATGCACCTACCTTAGCCGCCCATATTTGAGCAATAGCCTTGAGTAATTGATTGCCTTTCCACATGTACCTACCTAGCTAGTCACTTCAGAGACACTCCGATCACGACATGCGGCCACCTATCAGCCACCTTATCTACGCTATCATCGTAGTGTACCTAACTATTACCTCCGTCTGCACCCCCACTACTAGTATTGCCAAGATCGACCACTATTACTCTACCCCACATCATCCCATCATGCTACACAGCACCAACATCCCAGGCAACCCACACCTCAACGACCCGGCCCTGTGGCTCCAACATTATGCTACTAAGCCCACACCTAATCAACCAAGTACTCTACTTGCTAGGAATCTCAGACTTAGATCCAGACTGCCCCGTGTCCCATGCACTCAGCGTATCCACACCATGATCACGCAATCTACTACACAGAATACACCACCTCACCTCCCTGACAGCTCCATCACCATCAAAGAACTCAAGGGCACCCTCATCAACGCCAGATCCCTCACGGCCCACGCTCTGGACATCTCTAACCTCATCACCGCCCAAAACCTTGACTTCATTGCCATTACCGAAAGTTGGCTACATGCAGCTTCCGGTCCACTTCTTGCCCTCGCCATCCCGAATGGATACTCTATCAACAGAGTCGACCGACAGTCTACATCCAAAGGAGGCGGAGTCGCGTTCATCCATAGAGACAATATCACTCTGAGAACCATCCCTAACATTGAATTTAGCTCTGCAGAATCTCTCTCCGTGAAACTCACCCTCTCTCCGACTAATACCGCAACTATACACCTCATCTATAGACCTCCAGGACCACTCGGTGCCTTCACAGATGATATTACGGCCATCCTGACCGACAATACGAAGCCTAACTCTCAGGTATTGCTACTAGGTGACCTCAACCTTGGTTTATCCGACCTTAAGGACCACATGGCCACTGAGGTCGCTACCACCCTAGCTAACCTAGGATTCCAGCAACGTATTGGCGAACCTACCCACATCAAGGGCTGAACACTTGACTGGATCACTGATCTTAACTGTAACACTACTATAAACTCCAACTATGCCTGTGCTTGGTCCGACCACCACATCATCTTCAACTTACCAGCCACCAACCTTCACACCTCACCTACCATAGCTCCTGCCATTCCCACAAGGAACAAAAAAGACATTACTAGGGACAAACTACTCCCTCTCATCCTTCCTATCCTGAACAAATGCACATCTCAACACAATGACCCCACCGTTTTAGTAGATACCTTTAATCAAACTTTACTTAAAGCCATTGATACTATAGCACCGCTCAAACTGCGGAAAGCCAAGCAACAAGCCCATCTGAACTCTTGGTTCCCTCCGCAGTTAAGAGTTCTGCGCAAAAAAAAGCGCAACGCTGAAGCACTCTGGAAAAGTCATCCCTGTGATTCTAATGGAAGACCGCCTCCTCATCACCAACCACAACTACAAGGAAGCGATCCTACAAGCCAAAAAGGAAACCTACAACCAGCGTATTTACCAAGCAGAATCCAACACGAAGGAGTTATTTAAAATTCTTAAAGAATTAGAATCCCCTTACCCTGCACCGGACGCCTGCATTAAAGACAGTGCGTGGTGCAACAACATCCAAAACGCACTCCTCAACAAAATAACCACCCTGCAATCGAAAATTAATGCCAAACAAACTACACTACTCACCTCCCCCTTAACTAAACCCTTCACGACCACCTCAGCCTCCTTCTCTCACACCCCTTTCAGCTTCACCCCGCTCACCATCCCTGAGATTGAAAACATTATTCGCAACTTAAAACCATCAAACTTCCAAGGTGACTCCTGCCCGCCACCTATCATCAAGGAATCGGCACATGACCTGACTCCTTTTATAACCACCTTCATCAATTCCTCATTCCTAACCGGCATAGTTCCCAACAACCTGAAGGACGCATGGGTCATCCCTCTCCTAAAAAAAACGACCTTAGACCCTGAGACACCAACTAACTACAGACCCATCACCACTGTCCCTTTCCTCCTAAAAAATATTAGATAGAGCAGCATATCTACAGATACAGAATTACCTGGAAATAAATAACCTTCTCGGCACAAGACAATCTGGTTTTAGACCCAAGCACGGGACAGAAACCGCTCTCTTAGACCTCAAAACTCAAATCGAGGACCTAAAAGACAATGGCAAATTGGCCCTTCTACTCCTACTGGACTTATCTGCTGCCTTCGATTTGGTCAATCACCAAATTCTTTGTCAGCATCTGAAATCCGCTGCCCACTTCTCCGACAATGCCACTAATTGGATTAGATAATTCCTTTACAACAGGCACATGAGAGTGTTCTCACCCACCTCTTCTGCAGAACCCACACCAGTCCCCTGCGGAGTCCCACAAGGGTCCTGTGTTTCCCCCACACTCTACAATGTATTCACCAAACCACTGTTTGATGTGCTCGACTATCTAGGTGTCACCTACACCAATTATGCGGATGACACCCAGATACTCATCCCCATCACTGGTGACTACATTGTTGATTCCAAAGCCCTTAATGACATTTACCAAGTCATCCAAGCATGGATGGCCCAACACGAGTTGTGCCTTAACAATGACAATACAGAGCTTCTCATCTTGGGTACGCAACAGAGACTTAGCTCCTTCAATATTGATGGCAACTCCATTAAAGTATCCAAAGATACCAAAACCCTAGGAATTTACCTAGATTCCACACTCACTCTCACTCGACAAACCAATGCAGTAGTCGCCGCCTCGTCTTACACCTGCAAGCTGATCACAGCTGGTCGCCCATTCCCCACCACCCAGAACTGCATCACCCTGGCTAGGACCCTGGTTATGTCCAAAGTGGACTATTGTAATGCAATGTATCAAGGCACTAACCAATGTAACCTCAATAAACTTCAGATTACCCACAACAATGCCATTAGAGCTACCCTTAACATCCTAGGATCAGCTCACATCTCTGAAACCAGGAAGAGCCTTCACTGGCTCTCAGTCGCCCAAAGGATTTCTTTGAAAGCATTGACCCTCACCTACAAATGCGTAATCAGGGCCCCATATATCTAGCCTCTCGCTTCACCCATCACATCCCATCGCGGGCACTCAGATCCGCACAAACCCAAGGTCTGGTGATCCCTAGATACAAGCTCCAAACAGCTGGAGGCATTAGCTTCCCAGTCCTTGCTGCCAAGCTTTGGAACACCCTACCACTCACCATTAGAAATCTACCTTCATTTAACCTATTCAAACACAAAGCCAAGCTCTGGCTAGCTTCCTCACAATAACAACCAGCTTCTGGATTATGTATAACTTGACTCCTTACTTGCCTGCTGGGATACTGTATAGCTCCCGCACATTACTTCTCTCGTTGATGCATATGATATTTGTAATGCTAATTGTAACTTTGCCACAATTGTTTTTACCACTGTGATTATATGTCATTGCTATGTAATGTACTGTTAAGATATGCGCCCGGTTGCCCTCGGGCCTGGCTGCGCTATATAAATAAAACAAATACAAATACAAAAGCAAATACAAATACAAATAACTACAGGGGGCCCATGCGCCACGGACTCCTGGTGCAAACACTGATCATCGCATCGAACAAAAGCAACTGTCCACTCTCGACAACACACTGCCTGGAAGACACCGCCTCACAGAGCAGCCGACAACAACACAGAGGAACAAGAAGCGCCTGAACCAGGCACACACTAGTGGCAATCACAGAAGCACACGCACACGCTGGCATGAAACACAAGAGGACTGGCGCAGCCTGGTGACCTGTCACAGCAATAAACCCCCAAGGCAAAGCAATGTCCCCTCCCAAAAAAAAGAGTAAAACTAACATTATGGAATCCTTTGCAGCAGCCCGCCTAAAGGAACAAAGACAGGAGGCCAAAGGGACGGAACCAACCCAGCAAACTCCCGAAGAGCACACCAAAGACGAGCAGATACTTGAAGCGATATCAGGGCTCCGCTCCTTCATTAACATCAAGATAGAGGAAGTGAAATCAGACATGCAACTAATGCGCCAAGACATGCGCAACCTTGCAGAACGCATAACAACCACGGAATCAGAGCAACAAGTGATGTCCACAATACTGAAAGACGTCCAAGTCAGAGTGGAGGAGCTGGAAAGACGCAATAAAATACTGGAAGAAAGGGCCGAGGACGCCGAAGGAAGATCCAGACGCAACAACGTTCGCCTACTTGCTGTTCTGGAGGGTCTTGAGGGACACAACCCTAAGAACCTTGTAGAGACCCTGCTACAACAGGAAATAGGTGCCAGTAGACTCTCCCAAGGGTTTGCTGTTGAAAGAGCGCACAGGGCCCTCCAGAAAAAAACACCACTCGGCTCACAACCTCGCCAGATCATAGCCAGGATCATAAAATTCCAAGACAGAGAGTTTATACTACGTCACTTATATGAGGAAGGTGCAATAAGCAGGGACAACGCAAAGATCACAATATACCCGGACTACACCCCGGCCGTCCAGAGAGCAAGAAACTCCTTCGTACCAGTTGAAGCCAGGTTGGGACAGTTGAATCTTAAATACATGTTACTCTACCCGTCCAGGCTCAAGATCAGACATAAAGGACGGGCCATCTTCCAAGAGAACCCAGCAGTGGCAAACATGTGGCTTGAACACAACAACATGGCTGATGACGGGGAGATGGCTGCACGACCACAACACTGACCTAACAGGACCCTACTGGAGCGTTTCGCCCACGACAAGCAATCACCTTTGCCAATGCCTTCGCCAACAGATACGGGAGGCCTGTCACACCGCCTGACCCAAGCAAGACGACACGACCCCACGAAAGGACTGATGCAGGCCTGTTCCCGTTGCATCACAACCCGCCAAAGACGGCTTCGAGAGGCCAAGCAGTGGCATGGGCACCCGAGCATCGCCCATGAGGCGCAACTGCTGGGTGCAGTTGGTTGAGTTCACCAAGTTACCCTTTAAAACATTCTTTATTCTTCACCATGACACATACACGGAAACAATAGACATCGGAAACACTAACCCGGACAATGCAACACAATGATGGTGGCTAACATTAAGGTGATGACATGGAATGTCAGAGGGATGGGTTCCTATATGCGTAGGAATAGGATCAAATCCTACCTGAAGAGGAAACACGTCTCCATTGCACTCATGCATGAAATACACCTAACAGCTGAAGACACTGCCAAAGTGTCCGAATGGTGGGGGCTGGGGGGAGGGCTTTGCCAAGTCTTATTCCAAATATGCACGTGGAGTTTACACCTGGATTGATGGCACAATACCATTCAAGCTACAGTCAAAAGAGGTAGACACGGAAGGGAGGTACTTGATACTGAAAAGCAGCATTGAACAGCAGGAAATATGCATCGTCAACACTTACCTCCCCAACAATGACATCCTGGCCTACTTGTTGAAGATAAGTGCCAAATTAACACCTTACTGAGATGTTCTCTTCATATGGGGGGGGGTTAACAGCATACGAGACCACACACTAGACAGATCTAACCCCCCAACACTACCAACTGACCCTGCCCAATCCCCACTGAATACGGTAATAGAGAACCTGGACCTGACTGAGGTATGCAGGAAACTCCACCCGAACGATAGAGCATACTCATACTTCTCATCTCCCCACATGCTGTACACCAGAATTGACTACCTGCTTATAGACAAACAACACCTGCCCCAAGTGGAGTCAATAGCTTACCTGGGAAGATCAATATCAGACCACTCCCCACTCCTTATGGAATGGAAAACACGAGAGCCTAAACCACACATACCATTGTAGCGAATGCCAACAGAAGCCCTCACTGACAGGGCCTTCAGGGAAGGCCTCCGAGACAAAATACAGAAATACCTAGACATCAATGTAGGCACCATAAAGGGATGGGACACAATATGGGAAGCGCTAAAAGTAGTGATCAGGGGGGAGGTCATCGCCAGTGCCGGAGGTATAAGGAAAACCTTACGGAAAGAATTAGAGGCTGGGGAAGAGAGGATCACCCAACTTGAAACCGCAGCGCCTAAAACAAGCGAAGCAGAGGATGAACTTTCCGTAATCAGAAATGACTGCCAAAACGCATGGGCAAGACTAGCCAAATTTGATTACATAACCAAGACCACTAGAGCTCATGCAGAAGGCGATAAACCAAGTGGACTCTTGTCGTGGCTGTGCAAAAAGGAACACCCGAAACACCTGATCACTGAAATTAACGCCCCCACCGGTGAGATTTACAAGTCACAGCCAGAAATCAATGAGGCATTTGGGCAATTCTACTCCCAGCTGTACAGCCACACAACAGCGATACACATCTTAGACAACCTGGAAGAAATAGGCCTGCCAACACTAAACGAAGCCCAAAGAGCTACCCTGAATGAGGATCTATCGGTAGAGGACATAACCAAGGTGATTAAATCGCTGTCCACGAGTAAGACCCCGGGCAGTGATGGATCACCCCCCCCCCCCACCGAGTTCTATAAAACATATGACACAACACTGGCCCCCACTCTCTTGGAAGTCTTTAAGGAATCATACGAGAAAGGGACGCTGCCTAAAAGCATGAGAGAGACGCTGATAATACCGATCCCCAAACCTGGGAAACCCAGAGAAGAATGCCGCTCATACAGGCCACTAGCCATGCTCAATTACGATATAAAAATACTAACTACTATCCTAGCCCAAAAACTCTCAAAGGTGATAGACACGTTAATATATGAAGATCAGAACGGGTTCATACCAGGCCGGAACAGGGCAGCAAACCTACGTCGACCACAACACATAGTGGCACAAACTAAAGACCTACATGAACCATAAGCAGTGGTCTCCTTAGACACCACAAAAGCCTTTGACTCCATATACTGGTAGTAGTTGCTGGAGGTCCTGAGACAGTTCGGGCTGGGGGCATCCTTCATTAGATGGATATAAATACTATATCAATCACCGGTGGCTAGAGTGAAGACTGGGAAGACAGTGTCAGGACTATGGGACATCCAAAGGGGCACCAGGCAGGGCTGCCCACTATCACCGATGCTATATATTCTGGGACTGGAACCGCTAGCTATATATATATATAAGGAAGCAGTTCTTCGACGCCGGCATCAGAATAAGGGGTGAACATCACATAGTTTCACTATATGCAGATGATGTCCTGTTATATCTGAGAGACCCCCACCTTAACCTACCAACAAGACCCCACCTTAACCTACCAACAATCCTACAAGTCCTAGAGAACTTTGCCTGGGTGCCAGGGATTTCCTTCAACAAATAGAAGTCCAGTAGATTCCCCTGGTCTTGCCTAGCTGCACGAACTGAAACTGATCTCCCAACGGTAGGAATCCAATGGAAACTGCACTCCTTTAGATACCTGGGAATCAACATCTGGCACACACCCGAAAAAATGCATGGGGATAACACTCAGGGTGCGGTACATGGGCTTAGAAAATCAATGAAATTCTGGTCAAATTTACCATTATCGATGATGGGAAGGGCTGCAGTGATTAAAATGATAGTACTCCCAAGGTTCCTATACTTCTTCCACAATATACATTATCTCATCCCCGTCTCCTTTTTTCGGGTACTAGAAAAACTACTGAGGGAGCTACTGTGGACTAACACCAGACACAAGATATCCATCGATGTACTAACACTACCATACACAGCAGGCGGAATCCAATGCACAGCTAAGCCATATGGCCAAATGGATGGCGGATGAGTATACCCCCGAAACCAGATTACTCCGGCAACCCATAGCTCCAGCGAACCTGAAGGAAATACTATGGGGGAAACCCAGATGCTAGTAGAGCTGGGCAGGAAAGTTTTGGGCCAGGACCCAGAGACACATAAGAGGGGCACACCCCTACTCCGCAGACATACCGATTGCAGCGGAGGTATGTAAGGGGAAAGCAGATCTAGCCCTGATGAGACAATGGGAGAGGCACAGCATCTACACCTGGGGAGACACATATGAAGACGAGACTTTCATGGAATTTGAGACCATGGTGGCAAAAGAGGGTCTACCCAACAGCCAATTCCTATGGTACGGAAGAATCAGAGAGGGTGCCAAATCGCAATGGAAAGGGTGGCCATGTGAACCAGAGCTAGACCCACTGATGACACTTTTTATACAACCTAGGGGATGGATGGAAACCAGTGTCTAGGCTCTATGCCCAACTATCGGACAGACCCAACCCCAAAAGTGAGGCTTTGAAATTGAAGTGGGAGGCAAACCTGGGAGAAGACATCACTGAAAAGGAATGGGAAAGAATCCTAATATATCCCCAGAGGTGTCGAGAAATGCCCGTTCAGACTAATCCAACTACAGGTCTTACACAGAACATACATGACACCAGAGATGATAGCCAGAATCAACAAGACCAACACCCCGCTATGTCCCTGATGCAACTCAGAAGGAGCGGGGATGATGCACATGTTCTGGGGATGTCTGAAGATCCAAAACTTCTGGTCCAAAATAGAGCAGACCTGAAGAAGAGCAGGAGTGGCACGATTTAAATGATCCCCAAAAGAATGCCTTTTGGGCACATACCCAAGAATAAGTAAGCTGCGACATATAGTGAAACTTATGGACATGGTGTTTGTGCTAGCCAAAAAATCTATAGCCATGGAATGAAATCTCCCAGTGGCTCGTCCTTCGACAGATGGCACAGAGAACTAGAGCACTGGTCAGGGGCTGAAACAACAGTATGGGGAGAAGGAGTGGACAGAGCGGGAGGAGAGGCAAGCCCAGCATACAAGGGCTACCCATCGGACGACAAACCCCCCTGAACTACCCCCTGCCCACCGGGACACCATTAAATCAGACTCAAAACCAAACACCCAGCAAAAGAATCCACAGAACTATTCGACTTAGCATCTTTGAGTAACCCGCCATCTGGAAGTTTCCGATGTCCAAAAGACCAAACAAACAGGGACACGAGCCCCAGCATACTTATGTGGCAAGAAGACCAGTTGTTCAGTTAGTTTGTTTATTGTTTGTTTTCTGTTTCCCCTATCTCCCTCCCCTTTTATGGAAACAAAGTTTGTTAATTGATTGTTATGTAACTATTGACAAAGGATAAATGCCAATAAAATATTTAAAAAATAAATTAAATCTATTTCAGGTATTTCAAACTTAATATAATAATTATATGTAGTGGTTAAAAAAAAGAAAAATAGATAGAAGTAGAAACAGGTTTAAAAGTAAGTGTTATGAAAATAGTCAATCTTCACATTTAAATGTACAATTCTCCTCACTGTAAAAACATTACATGAAGATAATATTATTTTCTAAACGACATCTGTAATGAAAAGAAATCACATACAAAAAAAGTATGTGCCCCTCTGCATTGTGATAATATATAATCTACTTAGGCTACATAATTACATTCATAGAAAATAAATGAGAATTAATTAAATGTTTAATTATAGAGATAACAATGGTATTACTCATATTTTTTGTCATTTCATTTGGATATAAATTATGAATTTGTATTCAAATATATCAGATTATCTTCTAAAGTACATAAATGCTTATAAACTACTCCTCTTTGTGATAATGTCTGTATGTACTGTGAAGGCATTAGGAAGTAGAAACAGAAAAGTGAGGAGAGTGTGGGCTACAAACCTTTATTAAAATCACCATAGGTTTTGGAAAAGGCCTAACTTTCCCTATGCTAAGGTTGGATTTCCCTACCTAACTGAAACTAATGGTAGTCTGTGTCAGAAGGTCCAAAATAAATGTCTGTCTGTTTCCAAAACCTATACTTGCCCTCACATATATTTGTTCAAAACATGTAGGGATGTCAGTGTCAAATGAAAAGTGTTCAAACAAAAGTTCAGAGCTTTTTCCAGCTCTTGGTCGGAAAAGGGGTTCTCCCTTCCCCAGGATTCAAGACAGTTCACTTTCAATCCAAAGGGGTTCCCTACATCAAGCTTTCAAGTCTCTCACTGTTTTCAAAACAACGCAATACTTCCCAGCTTTCAGGCTTCTGTGTCTTTCACAAATCATATCACAAAGTTCAGTTCTTTAAGTTCACAATATACAGGATTTTCTTGATATTCAATCACAAACTTATAGATGAGTTGAGTGGCTTCTTTTCAGTTCGGTGTATTCGGTCTATGCGCAGTTGTCAGACCCCACGGTCCACCCATAACAGGTCACACAACCCTTATTGGCTTCTCTTTCACAGTTACACTGCCACTGCTTCAGTTCAACATTGGTATTGGATGTATACTCTTGCAGCTTTTTCAATACTTGTCTTGCCACCATTCACTTGTTGGATTATCATGTCTTCTCTTAGCTTTGTCACAGCTTCTACTTTCAATTTACACAGTTCCTCTTTTCCTTCTCACTTTTGCCAATGTTTGTTTTTCTCAGATTCTACATCTCACAGTTCCTTATATTCTTTGCCAATGCTTTCTTTTTTTTGGTTTACATGATTGACAGTTCATTTGGATCAGGGAACGCTTTTCACTGTTTTCTATTCAAGTGGCATTCAATCATTATTATTTTCCTTTGGTTCGGTATTCAAAACTTCAGATTAGTCATATTAAATAAAGTAACCACAAATTCCCAGTTCACTCTTGTGCTTGGAATTTGAACCCAGTTCACAGGCTTCTCATTCACTTTCAAAATGTACTGCTTTTCTGGCCCTTCCCTGGCCTGGTCAATTTCATTACAGTTCGGTATTCACAAACCGCTACATTGATTACTTTTAGCATTCACGTTATCGTAGTTGTCAATCATCTGTACTTTAAGTTACACGGGCATTCCCATTGCCTATCACTTGTGAGCGCTCCGACCCGCATTCAACACACGGCTCGCACCACAGCATCCCAGAGTCATTCAGCTTGCTTTGACTCGCCCGCTATGCTGCTTCTGTCTGCTGTCCTTTGCTTTGGTCAGCTCTGTGGCTTTCGCTGCTCCCGGCTCAGCACACCTCTCTTCCAGGACCTCCAACACAGTGGGTTACCAGCGAGGGAGTCCTCCTGACTCCAGGAGGTAGGCAGGCCAACCCTGCCACCAGACACCTTCCGAAAGCGCCCGCCACAATCTGCTTCCACTGCGACTCTGCAGCTGCTCTGTGCTTCAGACACACATCTCCCTGTCTTCACCTCCACCTTCTCCTTCTTCAAGCGTTCCACAGACTATGCCCCTAGCTTCACCTGAGCGGGCCACTTATACTGCCCCTTTGGCCTCATCTTCAGGCAATCATCTTCAATTGCACAAGGGTCTTGGTATTGGGCATTCCTCTTCCTCGTCCCAGTACCAAAGTGGTGTGTGTGTGTGTGTATGGGTGAGTTAATAGAGGATGGATGTATGTTTCTATGCGGTCTCTTCCTCGTCTCAGTACCATTGTGGTATGTGTTGGGAGATGGTTTTCTGACAAAATAGTTAAGGGATTGGTAATACCCCATAAAAGCCTGGGGAACATGTGATTCCTTATGAAAGGGAAATGGGGGATAATGTGTCTCATCCAAGGGTGCCTCAACCCCATTCCCCAAGTCTACTCCTCCCAGGTGATCCTCCCTGGCATATCCACCCCCAGGGTCAGGATCTGAATGCAACGGCCTTTCCCTTGGGGAAAGAAGGGAGGATGCCCTCAGATTCCTCACAGTACAATTGTATATTGCGTGTTACATTTAAAGAAACGAGGGCAGAATACATTGTACTGTGCAAGTATGAAATATATGTATGTATGTATATATATATATATATATATATATATATAGATATGTTATGCTAAAAAACAGGGTTGTCATATTTCAAAATGTAATTAATCAAACCAGTGACATCAGTGATGTCATGCATGATGTAATCTGTGACATCAGTGATGTCATGTATGGTGTAATTAGTGATGTCACCAGTGATGTCATCTGTGATGTCATCAATGTGGCCATACGCTGCACAACAGGGGGCCCATAGTTTAGGTGGGCTTGCTCATAGTTTAATTGCTGAATTTCATAGGGTTTTTTTACACTGAATTTCAAAGGTTTTATTTCTATGTATTTTTCACATTAAATCTGATCATCTTAATTCTCTCCCAACTAAAGTTTTTAACTGAATTTCAGGTGTTCTTTCATCCTATAGTTTATTCAGGCTCCACTAGCCATGCCCTTTGGCCACGGCCACTGTACATGTTGCACCAAAAGGTTTCTTTGGGCCCATTTCAGGACAGAGACCCAATACCCCCTGCCTAGGGGATGTGATCACTGCAGGTGTAAAATTACTTTAGTATTTTCACCCTCTCCCCATTACAACACGATTCCCTCGACAATGGCAACAAACTACAACATACAGCAGCATTGAACTACCCATTTCCCGTGTGATTCCCCCATATTTCCCCCAATGTGCTTGAAAATCCTGTCCCACCCTATTCTTTCTATGCCTCCTCCGGCTCCCCTCAATTTCTTTGTTCCTCCCTGGACCTCTTATGGCCATTACCCCTATCACTGTTTGGCTTGTGTGAATCATTTTCTAAGTTGAGGTGTACTTGATTGAAATGCGAGTGCTGAAAAGGGTTTAAAAAGGTTTGAAAAAACACCTGAAATGTGAAAGTAGGAAAGCCCATTTGAGCCAAGTCCAACATTCCACAACGCCATCTAGTAGCCATCGCTGGAAGTTCACCTCCAGTTCTGAGCCACAACAGCAAAGCATTGTGGGTATGCAAATTAGCTCAAATGCAAACCTTTTTCTCCAGGAAATTGTCTTTGTCTAAAATGGCAGTGCTACCTTATACATAGCTTAATAAACCCAAGACAGACAGTTTTGCAAGGCTGTCAGGACAACTACATTGTGAGTGCAAGTATTGGTTTTGTACACAGACAGATTCCTAAGTTGAACTGTTTGACTCAGCCTTTCCTTAGTTTTATTTAAGTAGGCAAATCCCACCTTAGTACAGGGCAAGTTAGGCCTTTTTCCATCCTGACTTTAAGTTTATAAAATATTTGGTTTTGAATTCTGAATCTGTTGTTTGTGTATTGCTTTATGATGCCTTAACAGTACTTTTTAAGTTATCGTCATAACGCAGAGTATTGCAGCCTTGTGGAATGTGTGACTTGGCTCAAATGAGCTTTACTACTATATGGGATACATTACTCACCGTAATCGTATTTCTCATGCTTGTATCTGCTTAGATTTACATGCTCTGCACAGTCCGACATCTAGTGGTAGTCACAGAGAATTACAACATTTGTTATTGAAACTCGACAACAGACATCAACAGGGCGTGTTAGTAATACTATCCCTAGTGTCGTGTGTACTGTACCCATGGTCCTTCACGCGTCGATGTCCCTCTGATTTTTTGTTTCTGATACGAGGTTGCATGAAGTGTAGCATGAGTACACATGTGATAAAGCAAAACAGTGATAAACCAGAAAACATCTATGCGCCCTCGACTCCAGTAGGGGAGGAAAGGTGGGCCCATGGGAATCTAAGCAGATACAAGCATCAGAAATATGATTACTGTGAGTAATGTATCCCTTCTGAGGCTTTTGGATTTGCTTAGATCACATGCTCTGCATAGATTTGTGAGCAGTATCTGGAGAAGGAGGTGGGATGTGAGAAGGTACAGCAGCAAATAGATGTTTTAGAACTGCTTGTCCCACCTGTGAATCTGATTTAGAGTGAGTGTCAATGCAATAATGGTGTGTGAAAGTATATAAAACTCTTTTGGATAGGGAATAGCAGAACTGTAGGCACTTGACTATCCATTTGCACATGGCGTTTTTTGATATCTGATCGCCTTCTCTCCCAGGTGCTATGGAATCAAAGAGATGGTCCATTTCCCTTAGGGGTTTAGTTTTGTTCACATAGTACAAGACCACCCTCAATACATCAAGTGTATGGAGGCTTCTTTCAGCTGAGTTGGATGGATTTTGAAAGAAGGTAGGATGTTCTATGGATTGATTAACATGGAACTTTGAAATGAACTTAGGTGAAAACCTGGGATGTGTTCTGAGGACAACCTTGTCTTTGTGGATTATGAAGAAAGGGTCTTGTGCGGGCAAAGCTTGTAGCACATTGACTTGTCTTATATAGGTGATGGCTACTAGGAATGGAGTACTGTAAATCAAATATTTTAGGCTGGCTTTGTGCATAGGCTCAAAGAGCGGACCCATGAGTTTGGAGAGCACGACATTAAGATCCCAACCCGGTGGAGAGTTAGAGATGGGAGGGTATAGCCTCTTTACCCCATCCATGAATGCTTTAATGGAAGGAACTTTCCACCAGGACACTTTGTTCTGTGAAGTGGTGTAAACTGACAGAGCCGCCAGGAGTTCTTTAATAGAGTTGAATACTAGGCCGGAGTCTAGTAGGTGAAGCATGTAATGTAGAATGTTAGCTAGTGAACATTCGATTGGGTTTAAGGTTTGCGACCTGCACCATATCACAAATCTATTCCACTTGTTAAAATAGCAGTGTCTGGTGTTGGGTTTCTTTGCCTCCTTTAGGATATCAATACACCTTTGTGGAATATTTAAGTGGCCGAATTCTGTGACTTCAGGAGCCAGGCTGCCAAAGTTCATAGATTGAGGCAGAGAGTGGAGGATGCTCCCTTGTGTGTGTTAGCATGTTGTATGGGCACGGGAGCTTGACTGTGTCATGCATCGCCAGTTTGAGCAGATGTGGAAACCAAGGTTGTCACGCCCATATTGGAGCAACCAGGTTTAGAGTCACTTGTTCCTGGTGCATCTTGTGCACAATCCTGCTGAGGAGTGGCATTGGAGGAAAAGCGTAAGCAGATTTCCCTGACCAGATCATCCATAGAGCGTTTCCCTAGGGCCCTGGTTGGGGAAACATGGACGCGAAGTCTGGGCACTGCGCGTTTAGGCTTGTGGTGAACAAATCTAACGGGGGATGACCCCCTTTGGAGAATATTCTGTCTAGGATATCTTTATCGAGTTGCCACTCATGTTCTTCTGATAGAGGGTATCTGCTTAGAGGGTCTGCCAGTGCATTGAGTTTCCCTGGAACGTGTTGAGAGGTTAGGAACATGTTCCGCTTGAGTGCCCACTTCCATATTTTTTGGGATATCTTGATCAGACTTTGAGAGTGTGTGCCTCCCTGCTTGTTTATGTAGAACTTGGGAGTGGTGCTGTCTGTAAGGACTTGCACTGTTTGACCTGTAAGATGTTGCAGAAAGGCTTGAAGAACCTTGAGAACTGGTAGAACAAATGGGGCGGGGGTGCCTTCTTTTTTGTTAAAAGGGGGCTTGACTCAGGAAGGTGGTTTATGCATAGGGACAGAAAGAGTCGGAAGCTACCCCAGGTCAACCGTATATAGTAGGTAGGTCTGGGTTAGCAGCAAACTAGTGTTTAATAACTAGTTAGTCAGGGTCACTTGTAGTCGTAAAAAACAAATTCAATTTTATTTTACAAAAGAAAACACAAGAAAAATTAAACAAATTTAGAAATGTCGCATATAAGCTTCATGTAGCTTATAATGGACCTAGACCTACCTACTATATACGGTTGACCTGGGGTAGCTTCCGACTCTCTTTCTGTCCCTATGAGCCTTGAGAACTGCCAAAAGTTCGAGGAAGTTGGTGTGTCTTTGGGATGTAGCACGTGTCCACTGGCCTTGGGCTGGGTGGTAGAGGAAGTGAGCCCCCCATCCGGCGAGTGAGGCATCTGTAGTTAGGATCGCTTGTGCTGGTGGAATGCGGAAGGGCTTTCCTTTTAGCAGGTTGAACCTGGACCACCAGCAAAGAGCCTGTACCAGGGTTAGCGAAACAACAACTAGATCGTCCCACTGACCGCTTGCCTGAGACCATTGTTTCGCTAACCATTCCTGCATTGGGCACAGGCACGCGTGTGGAACCAAGTGAATGCACGAGGCCATCATCCTGAGCAAGCGCATTGCTTTGTGTACAGTTATTTGGGAACCGGCCTTGTAGTGAGTTACATGCAACAGTATGTTTTGTAGTCTCTCGTCTGAAGGGAAAGCCAGCTCCTCTTTTGTCTTTAGAATTGCTCCCAGAAATTGGTTCACTTGGCTGGGGACTAGACTTGATTTCTTTTCGTTGAGGGAGAAGCCCAAATTGAAAAGAAGGTCTATTATCTTTTGTGTGTTTTGTTTGCAAATTTGAGGAGATTCCCCGGAGATCAGCCAGTCATCCAGATAAGGGTATACAGGGATTGACTATTTGCACAGGTGTGCTGCCACTACCGCGAGCACCTTTGTGAATACTCTTGGTGCTGAGGCGATGCAGAAGGGGAGTACCTTGAACTGGTAATGAACTCCCGCTATCCTGAACCGCAGATATTCCTGTACGCAGGGAGCATTGAAATATGAAAGTATGCATCTTTCATATTCAATGTTGCCATGTAGTCCCCCCGTTTTAAGAGGGGGGCTCACCCCTTGAAGCGTGATCATGCAAAACATTTGAGGCTTGACCTATTTGTTTGCAGGGCGCAGATCTAGTACTGGGCACATGGAAAGGTCTTTCTTCGGCAATAGGATGTACGTTCAATAAATACCCTTGTTTACCTGGTTTGTTTGAACAATCTCTATGGCATCCTTTTCCAGCAGTGGCATTACTTCTTCTAACAGTATGCGCCACTCTTCTGGCGTCATCTTTCTGTGTTTTAGTGGGCGGTTGGGTGGATTTTATAACAGTTCGATTTAATACCCACCTGCGTCGGTGGACAACACCCACTTGTCTGACGTTATCCCCTCCCATGCGTGGTTGAAGTGTGAAATTCTACCTCTTACTGGGTTGGCATGGCAGGGGACTGGCAGCTGTGCATCATTATTTGGGAGGGGTGGAGCATCTGTGAGGTGAGGTTCTGCCTTTTATTTCATCTTTGAAAGACAGAAGAAGATTGTCCTTGCGATGGGCCCCAAGTTGAAGACTGTCCACCCTGAGTGTATCCGGAAGAACGTTGTGAACCCTGACCCCAAAAACCTTCTGGCGTTTGAGGAGCCCCATGGTACTTATGGTTTGTTTGTTAATTCGCCGAGGCATTTAAGTGTGTCATACTCCTTTGTGCTCTTAATGGCATCTTCGACAGCCTTACTGAAAAGTACATTAGGTTCCACCGGCATGTTTAGGGGGGCAGTCTGAGTCTCTAACCTAACACTAGACTGCCTGAGCCAGGCGTGGCGATTGATGAGTGTGCCTTCTGCGATGATGCAGCCTGCATGGTCTGCTGTATCAAGATTATTTTTGAGGATGCAGTTTGATACCTGCTTGCCCTCTGCGATGGTGCCTAATAATTGTGATCTTCGGGGTTCTGCAACTACTTCAACCTGGTGTTCCAAGTCATCCCACTTGTGGCAGCCATAACTAGGTAGGAGTGCAGGGATATTTTCAATTCTAGCTTGATATGGCGCTGAGGAGGCAACCTTCCTTCTGAAAGTGTAGATTGTTTCACTTTGTTTGTCTGGCAGGGCTTCAGCCAATGCCAGAGGAGTGCCAGACCTCTTTCTGGTAGTGGTGACGACCAGTGAATCAGGTTTTAGCTGACCGCTAATATACAGGGGGTCTGTGGGTGCTGGCCTGAATAATGTTTTCATTCTTGGGTTAACCACCCTTGTGAGGTTAGGTGCAAGTAAGGGGGGCTGTATACGTCTTTGTATAGACTGTAACAGTGCGATAAACTGAGTGGCAGACTTCTCGTCACCAAGAATGTCCTCCACAAAGTCTTTGTCTTCTTGTGCCTCTTGGGTGTCAATACTAAAGTGTTGGGCAGCCTTCAGCAGCAGTTCATTGTATTGGAGTTGATTGTCTACAGGTGAGTCTGCTACAGGCTGGTCTTGATGGTCAGGAGTCTGGATGACATAGATGTCATTATCATCGTCATTGTAGTATTGGTCCCGACTGTATAGGTCCCCTTGAGAGCCGGGGTCTTGTGACCCTCAGGGATCCACACCATACATGTCCTAAGAGGGGTCTTGGTAGGTGGAGGCCAGGGGGCCTAGGGTGGAAGTGCTTGGCTGTGGGTCAAGACACATTTTTTTTTACTTCATGAATGTCAGTCATGTCAGTCATGAAAGCCAAACTTTTTTTTTTCG
The DNA here is from genome assembly GCF_040938575.1 of Ambystoma mexicanum. Lineage (NCBI taxonomy): Eukaryota > Metazoa > Chordata > Amphibia > Caudata > Ambystomatidae > Ambystoma > Ambystoma mexicanum. The sequence continues at coordinate 374,990,474 of NC_090926.1, read as the reverse complement.
GCTTCCCTTGGTTTGGGGATTTCGGCTGGCATCCCGTCCTCGGGTCCCACCACGGTTGCCTCTGGATTTACTGAGTGTTATGCTGATCTCTGCCCAAGTTTCCCAGGTCTCTCTCTCACTCCTTCAAGACTTTGCCTTTTATACACCTGTAGTCCTTCAATGGGCTGCAGGTGTAATCCATTATTCAATTCTGCCTGTTTAAGAGGACATGCCTGACCTCAATACGTGGCATGCATCTTCTTCGTCCCAGTACATAAGTGGTGAAAGTGAATGGTGTTCATCATTCTCAGTTGTCTCTTCCTCGCCTCAGTTCTAGAGTGGTGAGAGTGAGTGGTGTTCATTACTGTCCGCTGTCTCTTCCTCATCTCAGTACTGTCAGGTGTCCATAAAGAGGAAAGAAGGGAAGTTGACCTACATTAATATATAAAGGTTGGGGGAGGCTAAGGTTGATTATCATTAGGATAAGGGGGATACCATGTCTCGTCTGAAGGCATCCCGCTCTCAGTGCCCAAGGTCCCTCCACCCAGGTGATCCTACTTAGCTTGTCCACCCACAAGGTCAGGATCCAAAAGAGATGGCCTTTCCCTGGTCACCTGCATAGAGGATCCATCCCAGGGAAGTAAGAGTGAGTATACCCTCAGGCTTCTCACACAAGTCATACAAGACCTACTGCATGAGGAAGAGCCCCAGAAAGTGAACCAAGGACCGACAGTTCAATCATCAAGCAGTCAAGCCATGCATATGGGCCATAGACAAGACTGAACATTCCAGTGGTTAGGGAGGAAAGAAAGGTCAGAAGATTAAACGTCTTCATAAAATGATGAACCAAAGGATGGTGTTACACCTGAAAGATTTAGGGTGTGGGGGAGGTCTAGCATTTATCAGGAAGCTTGAGCAGTTCATAGATCAAGTAGAGGTCAAAATATTATTCATAGACAATGTAATAGGGCGGGAGTGAAAATGTATAAAGTAATCATATTAAGGGGGGTGGAGAGGGCGAGTGAGTGAGACGACTGGTGACCCTTCTCTTAGAGAACTTACAGGGGTGTCTCCTAAGGGTGGAGACCTCGGTCTGAACAAGTTACATGAGGGAACTAATAGAAGCCTGAGTGCAATTAAGTGACAGATGGTTCTCGCCGCCAAGAACAGCTTTTGGTTTGTATACTTTGTGGGGGTAAAGTGTGGGAGGGAGGGCTAGTCATGTTGTGCTGAGAAAAAGGAGACAATCACCTGTAAATTATTATTTGCCTGGTTTAGCTCAATGATGAAATATCCAGTAACGCCCAGGGGCCAGAGGCAAACAATAGTAAACAATGATGGCTTGGATCGCAAGTGATAATGAGTGATGGTCAGGAAGAACAAAGATGGTGAGTAGCCGCAATCAATGTTAAAGGCCTTAATCTGCCATGCAAATGCTCACTATTTGGCAGAGAATTTAGAAAGGGGAGCCTACACATAGTGAGGATACAGGAGAATCACTATAAAAAAAAGTGAGGAGAGGCCCCTCTATTGGGAAGTGGTGAACCAGGCCTTTTGGGCCTCACAGGGGACGAAGAAAGCAGGGGCTGAGAAAAAGTAAAAGTCCTTAATCGTATCAAATTCAAATTGGATTGTTATGCCCCAAATATGTGACAGTCCAGTTATATGGCTAGAGTGATGGTAGAGGTGCAAATATGGGCCACGGGTATCCTCATATTGGGAGGGCTCTCAATATGGTATTTCACTTGAGTATCTTCAAAAATGTAGTAGATGCCTGAAGATGGGCCAACCCACAAGACAGAAATGTTCAGGCCCCACATAGGCAAGAGACGGTGCTGCCCCCTGTCTCCTCTTTTATTTACCCATTACCCTGGTTATCGAAACACTTTGGGAAGTCCTTAGGCAAAGGGTGGGAAATGGAGAGGTGATGAGATCCCCCTGTTTATTACACAGCCTATGAGATCATTAGAAGTGTCAGACAAGATTATATAGGAGTATGGGAAGCTCTCAGTATACAGGGTAAATGAAGAGGTGTACCAGAGATTACCATTAGGCTGAAGAGCGGTGGAAACAGACAGGCTAGTTGGAGAGTTTCTAATTCAGTTCTGCGACACAAAACAGAAATATCTAGCGGTATTCTTCGCGAATGACCTAAAACCCCTCTAACAAATAAACTTCCCACCATTATGAGGCTCCGCACTAACAGATTTAGAGATATTGGGGAGCCATCCCCATGGGGTGCATGGGTAAACAAAACGCAAATAAAATGAATGAACTACCCATGATATTGTTTCTATTCACCATGGTCTCAGTAGACGTTCCTAACCATTTTCTAGTCGAAATGAGACTTGCCGTCTTCCGATTCTTATGGAGAGCCAAGCATCCTAGAATCCCCTGTAGCATACTGGTCTTGCTAAAGGAACTAGGGGAGTCGGCTTCCCGGATACAAAAGGATATTTCCTAGCAGCACAAATCCAGGTTGTGTGTGATCACCGGAGACCCAGGGAAGGTAAACAATGGGTAACTCTGGAGAACAACTGGTTGAGGCCAGTTACTGTGGGGGGAGAAGGGTTGTGGGTTCCACAGGCAGTGAACTCTAATAAAGTGAAGGAACACTCAGCACTGAAGGTTTTATGGGAAACATGGGGTAGCAGCAATCACAACATGGCTGTTGTCGATGAGCCCCTCCCCCGCATTTATCAAAAAGGTTCCTAATCCCCAGGAGTTCCAACCATCGTTTCAGGGAGGGACTTGAAAGGTTATGGCAATTGTGGGTGAGAGGTAGATTTATCGATCTTTTAACCTTAGAGTATATCTTGAGCTTGAGGGAACTCATCTTTCGTTATGTACAACTGAAAGCTCTCTTTACGGTGGGGTGGGGGGTGGATCCAGCTAATCTCCAGACCACTCACACCCTTTGAGAGAATTCTGGATGTCTACCAAGGCAGGAAGGGATTCATTTCAGCAATATACAAATGTTGCATGGGATCCGGGGCCCAATGGGGGAGGGAATACAAATAATGCTGGGAGAGAGACCTGGAACACCCCATTTCAGATAAGTTCTGTAGGAGGAGCTGCCTAAATGTACACAAAACATCACAGGAACCTTAATTTAAGCTCCACTGAATCAAGCCGCTTCATAGATGTCAACTTGCTCCCGGAAGACTGAGCAGAACGTGCGCAGGGGTGAGAGTGGTCTGTTGGAGAGGATGTTGGTCCGAGTATACTGGACAGAGATTCTTGGGTCAGAGAGGGATAGACAAGGCAGAACTACCTAGGGACTCCCTTTACAGTTCTGCTCAGTATTAGTGGGGAGATCAACACAGGGAGGAACGTAACACATACGACGCAGAACTTGCAGCTCACAGCGAGAACCTGGCTGGTCCAAAAATGGACAAGTGCAACCTCCCATCTAAAACCAACGCGTAAGGAAGGCCAGAGTGCTATAGGTAATGAAGAAGTTAGCGTGGTTGCATGGAGATGCTGGGGTTGTTGAAATGGAATGGTATCCATTCTGGTCCTGGTATGGTGAGCAAAGAGTTGTGAGGGAAGGCAGGATAGGATTTAAGGCCCCCCATCCATCAGAAACCCCAGAAGTAGGAAAGAAATTGTTAAGCCAGGTTAAACGCAAAGCGAGGACTAGGCGTGGAATGGATATATGGGAATTTAACTCGACAACAGGAGGAAAAGTGGGGGTAAGAGGGAGTAGGGGTCAAGGCACAGGAATATTGTAGAATAATGGGTTTAAAGCATACTTATTGTAATCGTACAACAATTGGAGTTAATGTTAGCAGAAGATACGGTCGTTTATATTAGTCAAAATATACCACTCATTCAATCACTTTTTGTACCCGGTTTCTGAATAATGAAAAGTGAAAACATTTGATATTGTTTGGTCTCTTTGAAAATGCCAATAAAAATGTATTTGAAGGAACAGAAATAGAATTATGTAACTGGGACACAAGATTACCTAAAATGAGTGACTTACACCTACCTTTCAGAGTTGTCAGCTCCTGGGCATTGAGTGCACTGTGATCTCCTTTCGTCTTCCTCTTCTGTGGAGGTAAAAATGTTATGTTTAAATGCTGAACAGGATAAATTAAGACACTTTGCACGATAATGTCACTTTCTACATTAAATGTACAATGACCATTTACAAAAACACTCAACACTCAACAAACCCTACATTGTCTCTGGGTGCTTGAATCACAGATTGTACGGTGGACTGCTTGACACGTGGGGCCTGAGACAGGCTTTGTGTGTCAAGTGGTCGGCTGGATGGGGTGGGCGAGGTTGAGCACCTATTAGGTAGCATTGCGATGCAGCACTGACTTGTCGCTTGCGGGGCTCGGGTTCAGGTCCCAAGCACAGAACAATAACAATAAGCTCGACAGTGAGGAAAGACTTTTTTTTTTGTCCCGTGCTGGGGACAGCTTAGACCACACCCATCGTTTAGGCTCTGCTGTCTAAGCCTGTTAGATATTTCTCATATGAGGGATGTAAGGCAGACACTCTCAAATCTCTATAACCTCTTAATGTTCTATCCTATCGCTTAGAAGGAGCGTGTCTGAGTTATATTTTGTGGTGGATACTGCTCTTGGAATTGGGAGGCGGAGAAAATGGAAGCAGTGTGAGGAAAGAATGGGGCGTGAGCGGTCATGTGAAATTGAATCATGCTTCTAAGACCTGTGGGTTTTTAGCCGATTGGTTGGGTAGATTGGGCAGAATAATGCACTTCAGGTTACCTCGGCTGGTCCAGGTTCGCTTAACCTTCCCTTTCTAGAACATTTCACCAGTGGTCCTTCAGAGCTGCTTGTAAAGCCTGATCCTTTTGGACAATATATTTAAACAATGGTGATGTAAAATGTACAATTTGGCTAATTTCTAAATTTGCCCAATGAAAATTCCCCTCAAAATCCTGTATAAAAAAGGAACAAGTTAAACTTAGGTTTATGTATGTGAGTCAATTATATATCCCACTTGATACGTTTGGCTTTTTCAAGCCCTTACTCACTTGAGCCATTTGTGGCTGGTATTTATGTCCCCCATGTATGAAAGTAATCTGTGATTGGGTACTTCCCTATTTTTGTTATCAGCGGACCAGTAAAATTGTGGGAAGGCTACAAACCATAGACAAGAAAAGTGGACTGGTTACTCCTCCCTACGTCCACTTGATTGGTTTTGGCCACCACTATTTATACTTGGCGAATTTACAATTTTCCACTGTATATCAATGTTAGGGAGAATTCTCATAAATGGCCGATTTCCCTTACCTAATGAGTCCCTCAGCAGCTTTGCTGGATTTCTAGGCTTTATTTTTTTCACCTGGTAAGAGTGTGAGCCTTTTTCCCACTCTTACATGTGTTTTGCTGTGTGTGTTTTCACTTTTTGTGTGATCTTGGGCACTGGAGCCTCACCTACTCCATGGCCCCATATTGTTCATGTGTGTTACACAGCACCTTCATTGCAGTGACACAGGGTTTTCTTTGAGACTTCCCCCTGACTCCATTTTCTGGGTTGCCATTAACTTTATTTTAGTCACTTTAAACCACAGACCCCAATACACCCCATTTTACATGGAGTATTGGAAAGGGTTAATTCTTATCCCTTTTTGTCTGTGTCTCTTGGAGCCTTGTTTCACTCCCTTTACACTAAGACTTGGCTGGTGGCAGTGGTAACTACCCTTTTTTTTATACTGTGGTTATCTTAAATAACCATGGTATTGTTTTAGGCTATTATATTGGCCTCAAACATAAACCCGCTTGACCATATATATTTTATTACGGTTCTGGCTGGGTTTATTCTCCATTTCTTTTTGTACATGTCTTTCACGTGTTATACTCTGTGCGCCAAACCAGGTGAGGTCCCTTTGTTCGCCATCTTTTCACTGGCTTCTGCACAGAAGCTCTCCTTAAGGCATCTGAAAGTCTTAGTAGGCACGATGTGAGGGAGGGGTCTTAGGATCCCTGCCATGGGTTCCCTTGGTAACCCAAGTCACTCTCCTGTTTGATTGGCTGTGCGACTATCCTTGCCAGGACAGCCACCCTGCTGTGTGATTGACAGCCAGGCTGTATGAATGGAGGTAAACTGCATAAAAAGCAGGTCTCTGGGACTGGAAAGGCTGAGTCGCCACTGGAACGAAAGAACCAATGAGGAGATGATGGAAGAGGACCCCTACAATGACTGAACTGCCCGGTGAAGCCCTGCTGCAGGTCTGAATCTTCAGAATCCGACAACAGAGAAGATCCTCCAGGAAACGTCTTCCCTTGAGCTGGTGGGACCAACCAGTTCACCCAGACTGCAAGCCAGGACCCCTCCTCTGGTCGAATTCGGTGTACAGAGCTACAGTGGGCCGGATAGCCAGGAAGCTCGGACCCTGCTTGGGTTTTAAGGAGCGCACCTTTTATTTGTTGCTTTGCTCTGCTGCTGGTTCCTTCCCTGTGTAGTACAGAACCCTCCAGTCTTCCTACTTCTTGTCGGTCCGACAGTCGCTTCAGGAACCGTGAGCCTGCAGGAACTACCAGGAACGTCCACCTCAACTACAGCTTCCTCTCCGTTTTAAGGTACTGTGCAAATCCGGTTGTTCATTTCGTTCAGCCACGGTGAAATTGGTTGAAATCTTTCTCCAAACCGAGGGCTTGTCCTTCTCTTCTCTTTGAACTAACTTTTCTGCCAACCAACCTCGTCCGGAATCCATGGCACGAACTTTACCGCAAACTACCCTGAACTGTGTGATCTTGAGCAAAAGACTTTTCACCCATTGACTTTGGCCCCATGCCTTTTTTTACCTGATTCTATCACTGTCGTTTCTATTGCTCAATTGCCCTGAGTACTTCCCTGTTGGTGTGGTTCAATTTCTATTAACTTTGTTTTTCCCCACTATTTTATATTGCTAGAGTGCCATTTTGCTCCAACTTCATTTTGTGAGCTTAACTTGTCTGGAAACTATTGGCAGTGGTGTGGTGTATTAAGAGTGTGTATTTTTTCTCTCTCTCTATCTCTATCTCCCTCTCTCTCTCTCCCTCTTTCTCTCCCTCTCTGTCTCTCTCTCTCTCTCTCTCTCTCCCTCTCTCTCTCCCTCCCTCTCTCCCTCCCTCTCCCCCACTCTCTCCCTCTTCTTCTCCTCCTCCTCCCCCAACTCAAAATTGTTCCTAGCAAGCCCAGGTGTTCCCCCTCCCTCTCTCTCTATCATCTTTTCTCACTACTCTCCTTAGACCAACTCACCAAACTTCTTTCCTTCTACTGCCTACATCCCTACATCTTCCTCCCCTTGTCCCTCTGATGTCTCTCTCTCTCCCGCCTGCATCCACCCTTCGATGTTACAACTCCCTCCCCCGCGCTATGACACCTTCCTCCATACTACTCCTCCCTGCTCACCACTCTTACTCACCCACCCTCCGTTCACTCGTTCAAGCAATTTTCACTCAAACTCTAGATTCCCTCTCACACTCACCCACCTTGCATGCAGACTCACCTCACTGTGCCACTTGCTCTCACCAATCAACACCTCACCTTTTTTGTTAATTCGCATCCACACTCTAGTCTAAAATCCTACCTCGTGCTGGTCTCTTGTTTGCCACCTTCTCCTCCTCTGACCTTACCCGAACAAATCAAAATGTCTTGTGGCTTGGTACTCCTCTTATCCTCCTCCTTCCCCCCATTAGAGCACAGGCCCTGACCAATCCGGTCCTTTCTTCCCCAGGAACCCAGGAGGAGTTACAATCAGAGGAGGGTACAAGGAGCCACAAAGCTCTACCCCCCCCAGACCCTCCCGACAGGCCACTGTGAGGCAGCAATGGTGGCCCACATTGTAAAGTGTCTAAATTCTTGTTAAGGGGGCTTGCCATGGAGGCTCCCATGGTAAGTAAAGTTGTGTTAAGCAGTTAATCCCCCCTGCCACCGTGCCCCCAGTATGTGTCCCTGGTGGTCTATCTTGTTTGCAGCTGCTGCAGGTGGTTTCTCTGGACTGACACTGCCTCACTCATGGTTTGAGGAAAGAAAAAGAAAACTTGTCAAGTAATTTCTTCCAGAGGTATGCGTGGCTGCAAGCTGGTACTGCACATATATAAACCAGCACTTGAGGGGGCAGCCGTAATTGGGGATCTCTGAACTGCCACCTTCCCCATCTGGGGTAGGACTGACTCTGGCTCCCACCCTGGTATGCCTCCCAACTTAAACTGAGAGAGTGTCCTATCCCCTCGTGACAAGATCAGGTTTGTGACCTTGTCACAACCACCCTAACATTAATATGTTTGTAACACTTAACTGTATATGCTCATTTGGACAGCCTCTGGATTTCCATACGGAGAGAGAATAGATTTGACAGCAGGTGCTTCATTGGGAGTCCCAGGCCGGTTTCCACTGTTCCACACAGACTTTTAGCTGGGTCTAAGGGTAAGGATGGTTGCGCACAGGCTTAGTTCCCATGGCACAGACGACCTAAGAGTGCATGATCTTGATACTTAACCAAACCATGACTACACACAACAAAACAAAGGCAGGGGCTGTCCCAAGTTCAATGCATCTTCAAGTGGAGTCGGGCACGTGAGAGTCCTCTAGCCTAGCTTCCAACTGGGCCTGTGCCACCGCGTGTGGCACTGTCAGCGAGGCCTGGGTTTTTAGCCAGCAGCGCTTTGCATGGTGAGCCTTGTAGGACCATATTTCTGTTTCATAAAAAGCAAGGACTCGTTCAAATTTTCACAGAGGCCATTGGGGGTACTTACTAAGTACCCAAAATTTAAAAGGCAAGGTCTACTGTTTTGATTCTCTATTTCATTAAAGAAAAAATGTATTGGAGTGCGGCTTTACTTTAAGCCCCCAACACAAGAACATTGCAAACCAACTACATTAAAGCTTTCACAATCTCTGTTTAGAGTAGACTGCCTAAAAGCACCACCGATAGTCTACATGCTCAGCTCACTGATGTGTTTCCTTCACGTACACGTCTTTTCCTGGGTTTATATTACAATATTATTCGAAATTTATCTTAGTGTAGGTGTTAAATAAATCCCTTCCCTGGTCCGTGGTACTTTCAGTCCTCTCCTCCCCTCACAGGCCCATCTCATGAGAAGCAACATCAAGCAGTATTTGCTTGTTAGCTAAGCACACTTTAGATGTGGAGGCTCATAGTTTCACTGTTCTCATCGTAAATATAGGCCCACAGGCCCCAAAACGCCAATCACTGCTGCTTTGTAAACCAGAGCTGACTTAAACATGCATGCGACTGCTTGGAGTCTCAAAACAAAAAATATTAATTACGCAGGAGAGATACCTCAGCAGGTTACTACGCCTGCTGCAGAGATCTATGCAAGGTCAATCGCAGTTCATAGTGGTGTTAAAAAAAGGTATGAGAACTTGTTGCAAACATGCATAGATTGAATCAGTGGTGGAAACGGAAAAAATGTGGTGGTGGATCCCACAACACAGGGGCAGGGTGTGGGTGGAGTTGGGGGACGGTGCCCAGGAGGGCGTGGTTCGTAGTGTGCTTCCAGCAATGCTGGAATTCTAAAACAAAAATACAAAAAAACGCCCGCGACGGCAGCATTGCCATTTACCGCGGCTTTGGCCCTGGTGTGTAATGCACAATGCTCGCTACAAGTACAACTGAAAGGAATCAGTTGTACATGTAGTGAGCATTGTGCATTACACACCAATGCCAAAGCCGTAGAAAATGGCAATGCTGCCGTCGCGGGCGGTTTTTTTATTTATTTATTTATTTTTTAAGTCTCCGAGCGTTGTTCATGCTCTTTGGCGGCTGAGTCTGGCCGGATCCCGAGATCCGGCTCCATTTCTGGTGCCGGATCTCAGACCCGCCGAGAGCCGGCCCAATGACCAGCACTGGATTGAATATAGAAAATCACAAGCTTTGTGTTTCATTTGGAGCAACCCAGTCAACTCCTGACTAACAAGTAACGGCACGCCAGTCAGGCAAGGGCACTCTTTACTAATAACATCTGTGCAACGCGCCCGAAATAGCTGTTGAAAATGGTTTGCCTGTGCACTCTGCTCACAGACCCCATGACCCACACTTTGGTGCTACTCACACGTGCTTAAATGGATAACTGCCAGGAAATAGATATTGGAATTCTCATGGCACTCTGGATTTTAGTTCCTTTAGTGTACGCCTTATGATGAAGTCCCATGTGGCAAGAGTGAGAAGAGGGTTCGGGAGGCTCTTGGGAGTTGGGGAAAAGCCAGCCGCTATGTATTGCTAACCCCAGATGTGATATGCGGGGTGGGGAGGGACAGGGAATCCCCAGAGTCTGTACCCAGGACTATACCCAGAAGAGAACACATCACACCCGCGCTAAAAATACTACACTGGCTACCATTAAAACAGCGAATAAAGTTCAAGTCCATGTGCATCACACACAGAGCAATACACAAACAAGGTGCAGAATTCCTAAGCGATAAACTACGCCTACATCAACCAACAAGAACACTGAGATCAAGCACCAACATCTGCCTGGAACCAAAACCATATAACAGCTCGGAGGAACCTCTTTCTCTCACCAGGCACCGAAAACCTGGAATGACCTACCTAAGAATATACGAAACACAACAAACCACCTAGCATTCAGGGAACTCCTCAAATCATGGCTCTTCACAGCGTAACTACAACAGTGACGCACTAGAATGCCCACCCCGTTAAACAACAATGAAAATAACATCAACTTCGGTCACCCGCAAAATGGACATACACAGAACCCAAACAACGGACCCCACGACAGACCGTAAGTTATTATGGGAAATAGCCACAAAAAAAAGGGGGGGGGACCATAAACTGATCACATACTCAGACCGAGACGAAAGCCCTTAAACGACTCATCCACTGCCTCCCGGCCATACCATAACCAAAAAACCCCAGCAGACACATTTAGATAGAAAGTTTGTGAGAGGAGACCACAACACCAGCTCCAGCACCCAAGAAGGAGATTAGACACCCAACGCACACTTATCAATCCATCAGCATTAGAACTCCTACAGAGCTCTCTTGAATAGAACGGCGAGGAGGAATCAGAACACTTAAAGAGCGTGTTAGAACAGCACAGGGAGCGCCTCACACAAACTTAAAACCCTGCCAGGCGTAACCCCTTCGCCCACCCTGATGAGATTGGGAGGATTGGATAGCGCCACAATCGGACAGAGTTCTGAATGTGAGCATGCTAAACTTCATATAACCCACTAACAAAAAACTCAGCATTTCTGCAGACTTATCTCACTCAAAAATCTCACACAACCATCTCTCGCACAACAACCCGCACACACTTCACAACACCGCAACAACACATAAGCCGCACCAACAGCACACAAGGACTGACACCAATCCGATAGTCGCACCAAAGCTCAGCACCCGGTGTATACCGAGTTGAAGCTGCCAACAGAACACCACTCCTCTCACTATCTTACTCCAGCTTCACCTACTAACCCATCCCACCTTCTCGTTTGCAGATTCGCCAGAGCGCATGGGGACCAACTCCGTTGGTGACGGTGCGCGGTACAAATATCTTTAACATTTAACTTCCCATGCCACCAACAACCCCGGGGAATCACTGCTAACACCAGACGGGAATGCTGTGGTCCGTGAACAGGCCTTAGAAATCAAGAATGCCTGAATCTTTGATCTTGTGTTTGCAAGAATGATCATAGACCATGGGCGTGCCCCAACTAGAGAGGAGACTGTCTTACAAACAGAAAGAAGGGGTGCCCATATCCAGCGAACTATAGACATGATTTGCAGGCACCATTGCAGAGTCAGGCTGCCACCATGACAGAGCAGCCTGACACCAAGATGGCCATTGACGCTCTTCTGGTTTTGACCAGGTTAGGAGGGACACCAGGTCAGAGGGCGAACTCGGGAGCTATACAGGCCAAGTTACCCTGCGTTATGTGAGACACCTCAAGTTAGTCTTGGTTTTTCCCATTGCATGCCTGGACTTATTGTTAAGAATGATGGCAAGGCGCACACGTTTCCCAGTCACCTGCAATTGAATAAAGTGTGAGAATACAAATACCAGAAGCCTTAGAGACATCAATGTGAATTAACCTGAAACACCTAAAAAGGAACTAGACACGCCTGAAAAGGAAAAGAAACACAGCCTCCCTGATGATTGATGGAGTCAAGAAAACGTTTGGAGGAGAAGACAATTTGTTGCTACAGCAGGAAAACTTGACTGGGAACCAGAGTGCGTGCCTTGCCATCTTTCTTAACACTATGGGCCTCATTAAGACCCAGGCGCTAATGGGTTAACGGCGCCGTAAAAGGCTGCGGCGCCGTTAACCTATTAGCGCCTAATTACGAGGTCCCTTTGCGGGACCCGACCTTAACGGCTGGTTTTACCAGCCGTTAAAGTAGGGACCCGCAAAGGGACCTTGGTGCTAAGTACGGTGCCGCAATTTGCGGCACTGTACTTAGCGCCTTCCCCATTCCCATTGAGCCCTATGGGGCAAAAATGGGAATGGGGAAGGGCCATGGAGGAAGGGGGAATTACCGCCCCGCCAACCTTGTAATGGGGTGGTAATTCCCCCTTTCTCCATGGCGGAGTCGGTAACTTACCGGCATGGACCATAGTGCTAATAGCACCATGGTCTTCGGCCAGGGTCGTAATGAGGCCCTATGCCTGGACTTATAGTTTCATTCTTACCATTTTAAATATGGGCCTTTAAACCTCGGCATGTGATGGGGAAACACAGGATAGTATAAGGTGTCACATATGACATGGAGCAACTTGGCAGCTATGGGAAGCAGGAGACAATCCTGTTAACCCTTTGAAGTGAAGGGAGTGCCACATCAATCACAGGAGGTTTTGGACCCGTTAAAGTTGGCCTCATAGTATAAAAGGGGACCCAGGCAGTTCAAGGTAGAGGGGTTTTGCAAGGCAGTTGGACATGAAGGAGTGCATCCATGTTCATTTTATCTCACCCAGGCAATGGGAGCACTGGACTCATTTAAAAATCCCAAAAACCATGTGGTTTCAAGAAAATGCCCCTTGCACCTCACACAACAGAATAGATATTTACCAATAACATGACAAACAAGCGCAACACTCATCCTATTCTCCACCCAAGGCTATCCTATGGTGCCTTAGCTGGGGGAGTTTCTTCCGTAATTCTCCTTACTGTACCCCTCAGCGCTCATTCTGCACAAAGCCAACCCTTCGGTTGTGACCCTTCGGTCTGCAGGCCAAAATTTACCAGCTCCTCCTGGATTTCATAAGGAAATAATTGAAAAGGACTAGCTGGTTACAGGCCTCCACAATTCACAAGACCATCACATACCCATGCGACCCTAGTTACTCATTATGTGGCCCTTGCCTCACTCTGTATGAAGTTCTCGCTGCCCCCGAGCTGCATGCTTCACATTGCAAAGCCACAATTATCCCAGAATATTACAACAGAGGCCATATGGGACCCTGTTTTCCTCACAGGACCACATATCTCAAAAATGCATTGCTCATCACAGTACAGACATATCCACAAGATTGAATGAACCAGAATGCACCCAGACTGACGAATCAACTTCCGGGGCACCAGTGGTCCAGGGATGAATATCAGTTTCTAAAACATCAATCAGCCCCACACCTCCAGTACATCAGAAAGGGATCTGAACAGATTGGAAATACAAGCAAATTATAAACCTCCTTGTCCAATTTTGTTAACATGAATGGAATGCCAGGCTTATCTCCGAAAGGTCGCGGATCGTTTATTAGTTGCAACACATTGAAATTACAATTATTACACAATGAGAAAAGGGACTGTCCAGGCAAGGTGTTATAAAAATATCTACTTTTATTATTATCACAACAGACAGTTCTAGCACACTACGAAATACAACCCACCCTGTAAAGGCATGCAGAGGACAGACAGGTTCAAAGAAGGAAAGGGGATGCACTCTGGATACTGACAGGAGGGTAGTAGGTATAGTAATTAATCACAATAGTTCAAGGATACTTGGTATCAACACAAAGGGAGCAATGGGTCGTAAAATGTCAGTAGGCGCCTTCTGAGAAGTACCAGGGGGACAGAACCACAATGTACCTTGTGCTGTATGTGTTCTTTGTGCTTGACAGGGTCGAGTCAGTTTCAGGGCAGTTTACAGCTTCTGCAATAGAGTTCAAGATGGGAGACAGCTGCGGTTATCAGGCGGTAGGCAGTTCGTCGAGCGAAGCTGGATGGACAGCTGCAGGCTGGCCTGAATGGTGGCTCGGGGTCAGGAATCGTTGGCTCAGTGCTGGTCCATGGTCCTGAAGCACAAGTCGAGGCATCTTGGAAGTCTAAGTGACTACAGCGTTGCATTGGTTGCAGCTAGAGGGACTCAAATGGCTTGAAAAAATGTATTTTAAGGCTTCCTCTGCTTCTGGTGAAGCCTTCAGATCTGCTAAAAAAAAGGGCTCGCCCCTCTTTTAAAGAAAATTGGGCCACAGGGATTGTTGTAGGTTAAGCCTACCTTAATGAACCAATCCTGGGTCCCCACCAACAATCTCCTGTATACGTGAGGTCATAAACAGAGTGCTTTGCAACAGAAAAGCTAAAGGGGTGAAAACATGTAATACCAAGTCCCACCCATCTTCCTGTCTGTTGTGGATCAAAGAGTACCCTGTGGTTAATGGAGCTCTCTGTGGTTCCTGATTAAAGCGGCAGGTATCCCTTGAAACTGTGGCGAAACCAGACCTTCTGGCTCCATCAAACCACATACTCGTACATTCCGAATGAGGTCCCCCAGCGGGGATGACTACTGTAAACATGCAGTCCCAGACATGGCATTTCACTCTAAATTAATACGGAAGGTGGGAGCTGGCATCAGGTTGACACAGGGCATATGAAACTGTGCTGGGTTTCCTGTCTTCTTAGTTAGCCTCTGCAGCCAGGCCCCATGTGGGCCTCTTTGACTTAAACTCTGATTAGTATGTGAATGCTGCCACCAGGTACAGTATTCAACAAAAGGACAGGGTGGATCCATGGGTCCTTTGTTAGTTAATTAGGCTGCTCATGGCAAATGAAAGGTTTGGCCCTCGCCCTTCTGGAGATGCATTGTGTACTCCACCTGTCAGAGTCCAACCAAATATGACAGGGTGGACTGCGCCTGTAGGTTGTGTCCACCCAGAGTACACAGGTCTATGCGTATGTCGTACAGTGAGCATAGGAAAATGTGTGCGGATTAACCCCACACCTTTCCAGAGGTTGCTCTACCATCATACAAGTTCAATTAAAATTTCAAAAAAGCCCAGGCGAGTGCAGACACACCGTGCGGATAGTCGATTCGAGCATTACTTGCAAACCTGGCCCTTTCTACAGAGTGGCTCACTCTGCTCAGCAGCTTTACCAATACGTGGCATATATGACTGTCACCTCAGGTACTTCCTCGCTATGTCATCTACTCCTCCCACTGCTGCACCTCTAACACTCTGGAACACCACCCTAACACCCATAGGCACAACTCTGCCTCTTTTTATAGATCAGCTTTGCCATCAATTGTTTCATTATGAGCCTGACCATTTACCCATTAGTATAGGGTTTCTGGTTGGTACCTGCCTAATGGATCGACATTTTCGTCCAATGCGTACACCCCTCATTCTCGCCTGTATGCAGGTACATTGGTTGCACCAATCTTCTGATTTGACCCTTGCCCTAGTCCGTATGGTACGAAGCCTCAAAAAGACTTCTGCCATCTTGAGATCAGGTTGCAGTGTGCTGGTGGCTGAGCACTCCGACATATTTATTAATTTTGTATTTATTTATAAAGCGCTAAAAAACCCGTAGGCGTCAGAGCGTTATGACAACAAGGACACAGACAACAATAACAAAAATCGGATTGACAAACATCGAACATATATGAAAGAAACACTGCCCAGAATCCAAGCTATGTCTAAAAAAAGGAACATTTTAAAAATTTCAAACAAAGTTAAAAACAACAAATAATTACCAAAACAGTACAATAAATCGGAATTATCTAGGAGAGCCCAATACTGGTCAGTTAAAGCAATTCTCACATTAGTGAAAAGTATGCAGTTACTCAAGATCTTGCTCCAGCTCAGGAACTGGGAAAGGTTGCTCTACAGTCAGTGTTATTCCCTGTGGACACGGGCTATACAGTCAGTGTTATTCCCTGTGGGCACAGGCTATATAGTCAGCGTTATTCCCTGTGGACACGGGCTATACAGTCATCATTATTTCCTGTGGACACAGGCTATACAGTCAGCGTTATTCCCG
Organism: Ambystoma mexicanum; assembly: GCF_040938575.1. Classification (NCBI taxonomy): domain Eukaryota; kingdom Metazoa; phylum Chordata; class Amphibia; order Caudata; family Ambystomatidae; genus Ambystoma; species Ambystoma mexicanum. Next base: position 374,974,286 of record NC_090926.1, on the reverse strand, counting down.
TGGCCACGGGATATACAGTCAGCGTTATTCCCTGTGGCCACGGGCTATATTATATGATATGATAGGTTATTTATAACACGCTTAATACCCTGAGGTTTCTAAGCGCATACCCGGGGTGGAACCGGTGTTGCTCCGTGTCCTCTTGCTTCCAAGGTGAGCATGTTGCCCCGGAGCTACCATTGCAAGACAGTCAGCGTCATTCCCTGTGGACACAGGCTATACAGTCAGTGTGATTCCCTGTGGACACAGGCTATGCAGTCAGCATTATTCCCTATAGCCACGGGCAATACAGTCAGTGTTATTCCCTGTGGACACGGATTATAGAGTCAGCATTATTCCCTGTGGACACGGGCTATACAGTCAGCGTTATTCCCAGTGGACTAGTCCTCAATTTGCATCCTTCGCAGGAACCTTAGATCTTTCAATCTAATGCAACCAGGACCAACTCTCACGTGCAACCAACACAAAACCTTATTTCTTAAAGGCTCTCCTGTTTCCAATCTCGGGTGTATTGAGTTATCAATAGTGAAGGCGCTGTATGGATTACTGAGTTTACTGAGAATTTCTTTAGGGCCAACTATGAGGATCTCGTTTTGTCTCCGTTGAGACAGAGCCCATTAGCTGCCATCCATGCTTGGATGGTGGAGTAGATCTTTTGGAGAGACTTAGCGTCTGATACGTAGGATCGGGAAAGAGGTTTGAGGACCTGGGTGTCATCAGCATAGTTTGTATAAGCTATGCCGAGGGAGTCCAGTTTGTCGAAGAGTGGTTTCGTGAATAGATTGTACAGGGTTGGGGCCGTGCAGGAGCCCTGCGGGACTCCACAATGGATGGTGCTGCGCAATCCTGGTTGGAGAAGACCTTCATGACTCTCCCTTCTAAGAAGGAAGTGATCCAAGTGGTAGCTTGATGTAAGAATTGAGCTGCGTTGGTGAGATGACTGCTGAGAGTCTTGTGGTCCACAAGATCAAATGCAGCAGATAAATCCAGAAGGAGGAGAAGTGCTGGTTTGCCTACGTCCATGATTCCGGTTATTTGGTTTTTCAGATCGAGCAGCGCCGATTCCGTGCCATGACCTTTTGATTGCCTCTTACCAAGTATGCTTTTGGCTCAAGGAAGTGCTGAATATGAATGTGAGCTGCCTTGTCAAGGATTTTTAGGAGAAGCGGGACCTTAGTAATAGGGCGGTAGTTGTTCGGGGAGCCGGGGTCTAAGGAAGTTTTTTTTAGAAGAGGGCATACCCATGCCTCTTTGAGACAAGACATGACCAGATCGGATGTAAATGAGGCATTGATAAAAGCTGTCAGAAAAGGTGCAAGAGAATCAGCACAGTCTTGAATGATGTTGAATGATGTTAGCTTGGCAGATGTCACCTTTGCAAATGGAGGGTTTTAGGTGCTTGAGGAGGTCAATGACTTCTGTTTCAGTGACATCTCTGAAGGAGAAGAGGCTTGTGTCTGTGAGTGTAGTGTTATTGATAGGCGATAGTGGTGGGTCGTGATTGGGCAAGGCTTTGTAGTGAGGCTGAATTTTATTCTGTAAGAGGTCTACTTTATTGATCAAGGCTGATTGAATACTTGAGCACCATGCTTCATCTTTAACTATGTCATCTGAGCTAGAGGTAGGAGTGACTAGGTCTCTGAAGGTGGCGAACATTTCTTTAGCGTGGGATTTGGCATTTGTTATTCTAGTGTTGAATGAGTTGGCCTTAGCTTGGATGATGGCTTTTTAATAGTGAGCAGACAGTTTATTAAAATGCTTTAGAGGAGTCACTGGGGTTGGATTGCCATTTGGTTAAGGCATTGCATTTGAGGGTGCATAGCGCCTGAAGTTCTGCTGTGTACCAAGAGTTAATGTGCATGGAATTTTTGGCTTTTTTTAGTTCTAGTGGATCGATGGCATCAATAGCTTTTTTGAGGGTGTCGTTGTACAATTCTGCTAATAGAGCAGGATCATTGACGAAAGGGGGTTTGAAAGCTGGAGCCTCAAGAAAGGGTCAGAGATTGTCTTCAGTACGTTTTCGTGCACTTCTAGCAAGTGCAGGTGGTGCAGGAGTGTGTGTACTGGAGGCAGTGGCTCTGGGAATGGTGAATTGAATGCGGTTGTGGTCGGTCCAGGGGCATGGGGTGTGGGTGCTGATGGTTGCAGTGCAGTTGTGGTCAGCTACCTAGTCTAAGGTGCGACCTTTGCAGTGGGTGTGGTTGGTGATTCCTTGCACAAAGCCCAAATCCTTGAGTTCCTTTGCAAGTGCTTTGACTGGTTTATCTTTGATGTCATTAAGGCCCAAGTTTAAGTCGCCAAGTAGAAGGATTTTAGTGGAAGTTTTAAGGTTATCCCCTACGAGATGGCATAGGTTACCCTGAAAGTCTGATGCCGGGCCTGGGGGCCGGTAGACAGTGTGTATGGTAATAGTGCAGTTAGGGGATATGGAGAGTTTGGCAGAGATAATATCAGCGTGTCTGTCACGGCCGCCAGCGACTGGCGTTGTGGCGAAGGTGGACGCGAGGACGCCATTAAAATGTTCCATTACGTTCCTCCTCGTCTATCAGACTCGGTCTAGTTGTTTTCAAGATGGCCGCCGCCGTTTGTATATATTTCACTCGGCTGCCGGCAGTTCGGCGCGTTGCAACTGTGTTTATTTTCCACGCCCTGTTGCTTGCGCTAGTTTTCCCTTCGTATAGTCTACTTGCTATCTTCCTGTTATTTCTCCACCTCCCGTTCCCTACGGGCCCCCCCCTTTCTCTGTATCCTGTTTGCCTTCTCCTGTGTTTCTGTTCCCCTGTTTGAATCTCTGCTGAGTATTTCTTCGCTCTAAGAGATACTGCTCTCGGATTTCTCCGTTCACTCTTGTCCTCCACCCCGAGGGGTACCTACCCGTAAACTGCCATCTCCTATTCCCTCGATTAGCGGAATCGCCGACCTTACCTATTATCTGGGTTTTCGGCGAAGGATCATTCAACCTACGACTGTGCTGACGACTCCCACAATCTTCACGTCTATATTGGATCCAGGGGTTTTTTGCCGTTCCAGTGGCTTTTTCCCCTCTGGCTGTCGCGGAGGGGAGTCACCGTGGGGTTTCTTTGTCTGAGAGTCACGGTGGCTTCTTTCCGAGGTAGACCATATCTTCTAAAAAAGAAGAAGCCGTACACAGGACTTACCCGTCGGAAGAAACTGGACTATTCAGGTGAGGAGGAAGAGACTGGGGAGGGTTATAAATCGAGTGAAGACGAAGATATAGCTGATCACCTAGCAAAACCCGTAGCCAATATTGCCAGTCTTGATAGTGTCCTTCAAATGATGAATTGACTATTCTGAAGGATAGATCTTCTTTGACTATGATAGCCACTCCGCCCCCTTTCATGTGTTGTCTGTCTTGATGGTGGATGTTGTATCCTGGTGGGAGAGCTAGTGCGATAGCTGGACCGGCTGCTTCATGAAGCCAGGACTCTGTGATGGCTAACATGTGAAGGTCAATATTGGTGAGGAGGTCACAGATCTCTGTGGCATCCGCGGGGAGTGAACATGCATTTATGAGGGCGTATTTGAGGGGAGGGAGAGAGGTGCGGTTGTTGGTTAATGGGGTTAAGGGAGGGACTATGGGCGCTGTGGGAGGAGGGTAGGGGGCTCCTGGTGGACCAGGCGTGGTTGGGTGGATGGTAGAAGGTGATGAGCGGACCTTCGGTGTAGCTTTAGCAGAGGGTGGTACGAATCCTGGAATGGGCGAGTTAGTTAACATTTCTGGGTGGGATGTGGGCATTAAGTAGGTTGCATCTGTGCACCTAGATGCAACAGAGCATAATAAGCGAGTGCCCTGCATGCAGTTCCTGATCACTGTTGACCGGGGACAATTTAGATATTGTAGGGGTTTGGTGCGAGACCTAAGCATGTGAAGTCTGCGTGCAGGGTAGTCCGAAAGGCTGGAGAAGGCACCACCAAGCAGGGTAAGTGCATTGTTTGGGAAGTGGAGGGATGGTAGAAAGGGGGTATGAGGGATGACTTCTGAGTTGGGGAGAGAGGTGGCCATTGTATGCAGGAAGGGGCGGGTACAGCAGCTTGCAGAGGTTCTGTATGTTGTAAGTGTACAATGGGGTGTACACTATGGCAAGCTGCACAACTATGGCAGTAGCAGTACCATAGTTTGTAGATAGTTACAGGAGACAGTAATGGGCAGGATGCTCAGCAGCAGCGGCAGTGAGAAAGTGTGGGCCAGTTAATTTATTTTATTTATTATTTAATGTGTGTCAGTTCCATTCGAATTTTCAGATAAAAATGGCATCAAATATCATGCAATACATATTACATTTCAAAGTTAAATAAAATGATGAGATATCAATACAATATATATCAATCAAGACACATAGCATTCACATCTGCACAATCTAGAATGCATTATATTTGTCCCAAATTACAACCGAAATATACATATCTATGAGACTAAATCTCATTTTTAGCCATGCCGAGTTACCAATTATACTCATTATTCGCCTCGGCAGTTACTTAAGTGGGAACTTCCAAGTGTTCTCAGTATCAAGTCCAAGGAAGGGCTCAAGGTAATTGTCGAGCTGCACAAACCGTTCAGAAGCAAATCTCCTTTAGGTTTGGGTGCACTCATTTATTTATCTATTTTTTATTTTAACATATATAAAGCACACCACACCCAAAGGCATCAAGGAGCTCAAAGATATTATTGCTACGCCATGCAACTCCTTTGGTACCCGTAGCACTACCCAGTGGAGTAACTTTGCTGAAAAAGTTGGGGGGATATGACATCTGAAGAAAAGGTGCCCCAGCCAAATGAATGGGGACAAAATGGTGTCATGAAAGTTGGGGGGACAAACACCCCTGCCCCCCCCTAAAAGTACGCCCATGGCACTACCCTTGTAGCCCCTGCATCAGGGAGTGCAGAGAGAGCCCCAATAACAGAAAGTAAAGATGTCGAACAGGCTCGCTTTACTATCATCTGTGCCCTCGCCCCCCTGTCCTCCGTATAGCCCCTCAGCTGCTTCATAAGAGACAAGTGTTGGGAAACGCCTTTTCCAGTCTCAGCGTTTCAGCAGGACACTGATGACAAAGAGCAAGTGAGGCGAAGAACCCCGCAGGAAGGAGCCTGGGTGATGCAGAGCAGCATTGGACAGCATTTCTGAGGCAAGGGAGGCTGTGCTTTGCATATGGAATGCTAGATTAGAAAGATTTAATAGTGCACCAAATCGCCACCATAGTTGTTGTAAAGCGCAGAGGCTTGCCTGGGATTTGTCGTATTGACGCCCCACCCGGAATGTCAGACCGCAGGGTAGGGTGGAAAGGATAAAATGAAAGGGGTGAAGCAGGCAGTGATGAAAAGAGCACAGATAAAACAAACAGGAGGTTCAAACAAAGGTGGGGCAAGTTAAAGGAAGAAGGAACGGGTGTGCATGTTGATCCAGCCAAAGTAGATCTCGCATCAGCAGTGCGGAAAGGGAAGAGTTCAGGGACGTCATTTGGGGGTCACAACTGCGACTCCTGAGGTCTCCCTGGCTACCCCTGCGTTCTCCCTTGCTACACAGGCATTCCTATTTTTTAATGGTAGCTCCTGGGCTGTGGCCAGCACCATGTGGCTCTTTGTTTCTTGAGTGGCTGGCATTCTTGTTCAGGCCTCTTAAAAAACAGGGGGTTCCACAAGTGTAAAACATTTTGCAGTGACCCTAAATAAGAAATAATAGGAATAACAAATAATTTGCCTTTCTGAAATTCTATACAATAATTTCTAGACTCATTAAAGGTTTATTTCCGGCACACTTCAGGGTCTGAGTCACTGGTTTAGTCTGTTCTTAAACACCTCGAATTCACAATGCAGACAAAAAAATTCCAAAAAGCATCTACAGTAGATTAAGCATCCATTTCGGACTATGTAGTTTGCTTTTCGCAAGTTGCGGTTATAGCATGTTTTTTCAGCCATTTTCCCTGTTAAGATCATCACACGACATTCCTTATCGGTGTCCTCTGTCACTTGACAAAATACTTGTACCTAAAAGCTTGTGTACAGTGTAGAAATGTTTCACCATAGAACATCAAGTGGCCCTTGATGTCGTTGTTCCACAATTCATGCTTTGTTGTAATGTGTCTATCTTTCCCATCTCCCTGGCATGCTGTGCAGGATGTTTGTTTTCATGTATGAGGTAACGAGGGCTCAGAGTATGAGATGTCGTGTGAGTGTGCAGCTTTCCCTATTTTGCCAAACTCTGAAGCCTGAAAGTAGATCCACGCAGGCTTGACACGCGGCCAACTTTGCACCAGACCTACAGATGAACTGGTCTGCTGTTAAATCTCAGTTACCATTTTAATGGTATCCACCACAGGGTGTAATTTGCTTTCTGACTTTGAGAACATTCATACATGTAATTGCTCATTTTACTATAGTATGTAAGATAGCTATAGCCGGTAAAATAGCTCAGCGAGTTGAGTGCTCACTGCTGCAATGTGTGTGTAATCTGCAGGTTTGAATCCCGGCAAGACCAACTCAACCTTTAATCCTTCTTAGATCGATAGATAAGTACCAATACACGTTGGGTGATACTGTATATTTGTTCTATATAAAGTGCTTAATATATTATGGCTGTATGGGAGATGACTCTTTGCTGAGCCGGACCATTATCCACTAGAGTAGGTTCAGCAAAAGTATATATGGTTCAAGGATCTGGAGGCACTGGTGAAATCCCATTTTATTTTTTGTTGAAATGTGTGTACATAGCTTCCCGGACTCATGGCTGGAATTCAAATTGGAAAAGTTACAGGAGAAATCCAGAAACCATGATACATACAAGCACTGAAGCATTTGGCCAGAGTGCGTCGGTTTGAGGCCTATTCGCAACAAGGGATCTCCATTGACCGCCTAAAAAGCTTACACTCGGCCGGTCCTAGAAAACACTGGGGCATGGGCAGGTCTGCCATGTGGTGAGCGACTTTGTAGACTTTGTTCTAAACCAGTAGAAAACCCCGCGGCACATATGAACACAATGTGTAGCACTTAACATCGTTTACTCTCAGATTTATAGTCAATTTGCTTGCAGCCCTTCGACCAATTATGGAGTACGATTTTTGGTGCCGAGTCGCTAGTGATTACAGCGGTGGTTTCCCATGTATGGCGGCAGGCAGCCAATAAATTATCCCTCGAGCCGTGACCAATACATTTGGGAAAACCAGCATGCTGTATGTACAATGTGGAAAGTTTAAAAAAAAAATGTATACATATGTAGATGTTTTAATGGCGAACACTTCCAGTGGCCCCCAAAGTAAAGTCCACTCCGGTTTCATCAGAGGTCTTAAACAATGTGCCATCATTCTGTATTCACATCTTTCCTTTGCTCATTTCCGACTACAAGTCCAATCATAATGACAGTGATTACTCGCCTGTACCCAGGGTATCCTTTATACCTACAGACACTAGCATGCTCAGCACACATTGGCTGGACTCTCACTTCTTCCAGCACACTGCCCTCTAGTGTCTCCCCGTCTCCCACTGCCTAAGCTTCATTCCGCGCCAGCCTTGTAGTGCATGGGTCCAATGTCACATGGTCTGATACCTGCCCAAGTACAGCATCGCAAGCATATCCCTCTTGCCAGGACAATCCTTCAGAATGGTGAATTGCGGGACATTATACTCGGTGCAGAGTGCGACTATTTCCTTTTTAATGCACTGTACATCACACCTTCAGCAAAGGCATGACAATCTGGCCTAGTAGTGAACAGTGCAAGACTGAGGCTTTCCAAGAGCCCCCGCCCTTTAGGACCCCCTAAGAGGGTCATATATCTCCTGAACATAAAGCGCCTTCTCTCCGGTCACCCACTGCCCCACGTTTACATCACCCTTATTTTCACAGGTACCTGGGCTGCCACCATGGGGATTACAGATCTCTGAATCAAACTTGGTAGGGTATCCAGTCATTGCATCGAATACAAAGCATTGAATGCCAAAAGCATCAAAATAAATGCATCGAAAAAAAAGCATCGAATGCATTTTTTTCAAAGGTAAATGTTTTATTTTAATTCTAATGGGTTTTAAGGAGTACAAAAACGGGGGTTGGAGAAGACCTTTAAAAAAATGGAGAAAAAAAATGCATTCGATGCTTTTTTTTCATTGCTTTTTTTTACATGCTAAGGCATTCGATGCAATCACTATAAACCCTTGGTATGCATGACCAAGCCTACATCTGTAATGCATGACCAGAGATGTCATCCCAAAGAGGTTCCCCTCCTGCTTGAATGAAGTATTGCCAAAACTAGCAGTCTCCAAGGCAGATGCCCAACACATGAAATGATTCCCCTCCCCCTCGCACTTCCTCCCCCCCATGGGTGTAATTTTAGGGGGGGCAGGGGTGTTTTCCCCCCCAACATTTTCAGCAGCGTTACTCCACTGCCTCCCCCCTCCCATGCACTTGCGCGATCTCAATGTCACCTGGCCTAGTAAGATCGTTGTCTCCGTCTTCCCTCCATTTCCCTCCCTTGCCTCGTCGCGCCTTGAAACACTTCATAGACGCGTTATAAATGCCATAGCCCACATGTCCCAGAAGATATACTCTCTCACTAGAGACAGAGGGGCACAGCACTACATTTCACAGAATGCATTTGGGACATGTGAGCACAAGACCCTGAAATGTATTTTACCTCTGCCAGTAATGCATCAGTTTCAAAAAGAGAAAACTGTAATCACTGCCAGTAATAGATGCAGTTCTGCAGCCCGTACCGATCCTGCATTGCCATTGTATCATGCGCTGTTGGGGTTAAGGGAAGGAATTGCCTGGTTCCTTCAGATTCTTACAGGGCACCAGGCACTCCTCGTCCAGTCTATCCTTGCACTTGGTCTCCCCTGACCCCTTGACCATCCTCAACCTGCACTTGCCCTTCCCGGCCCCCTCCCTCTGTACTAGCTTGGCTGGGCATGCCCCCCTTGAGCCCTTTCTAGCCCCTTACCTCGCCCTTAGCACGTCGACCATCCCTTCCCTGCACGCTCTGCATTCCCCTGGCTCAGTCCATCTTGCTTCCGCTGGCTCTCGCTTATCCCACGGGCCCTTCCGCCCTGACCTGCACTTCCCTCCTCCCCCCAGCACTTCTCGTTACTGCACTTGCAAGATCCGAATGTCACAAGATCTAGTAGGACTGTTTTTGTTCATGTCATTCCCTGTTCCCCCCCACTCTTGTCTTGTTGCACCTTGAAACACGTTGTGTATAGGCGCATTATAAATACCCAGCGTGTACTCTTTGCGGAGGAAGTATACTGGCCCACCAATGAAATGGATTGGGATGCCCAAACGCCAGTGGAAAACAGTGCACTTTTTTCTTTCATCATGTGGATCTCCAAGGCCCCTGACATGTGTCCCTCAGTTCAGTTGCTGCAGCTTCGATTGAAAGCTTTAAGCGAGACCTAAAAAGGATGTACGTTTATCACAATAGCGTTCAGCTCCACTCTGAAGTTTTATAAGTGGGGGAGGTGGGGGTGTGAAGGTTAAAAACACTAAAAGACTGCTACAGGTGTCTGTTAAGGCATCTATCACCCAGAGTTCACCATGCTTATCCAATGAACAGCCACTACCGTAGCTGCAGAGTAGGGAGAGAGGCACTGAAGGGGCCACAGGGGCAGATTGAAAGAAAAATGTGGGGGAGCCTGAGAATTCACTGGTGGGACCAAGCAAGAACTGAGCCAGGAGGTCTGGCCTGGCTCTAGGACCCCAACTTGAGCCGAGCCACAAAAAAAGTCTATTCTCCTCACACCCCACAAAAAAAAGACCCAGGATTGTGGCCTGGACGGCATCGTTTTTTTCGGAGGAGCCATTTGCTGGTGAGGGCGGCCACCCATGGTAGGAACCACCATGGCATGAGCATGGGAAATAATCCCCCCCCCAGTCCTCTGGGCTGCAATATTTACTGCCACATTCTGGGCCAATATTCACGACTCACTGGCCTTCTCATCGTTTCCTCTCTCATCTCCACCTTTGGCTTTCAACAATACTCAAGTACACAAACCATAGTAAAGTACTCACACAAATATATACATCCTAATAGAAATATGCTAGGGAAAAAGTTTACAATTTACAATTATTCGCCTGCCTTTAATGGAAGACTCCTAAAAAAAGGTCATGTGTGAAAGGGTTACCCGCTTGTGTTTCAATGTTTGAATAAGGCATGATTCATATATAATAATGTATGGCAAATGTAACATTCTATCTAAAATAAACGCTTTTTGGTGCGTTGAATATGACCACGTGAAAATAAGGCAGATAGTTTTAAACTGTTTTGCGTGGTGTATGTAGTCATGGAGGAGGGCATAGATTTAGGCAGCAAACTGGTTCTTTGTGTGTGCGCTTAAAATAAAAATGCCTCTTTGCAGATCTTAACAAGGAAACGTTAAGAACGTCTTGTCCAAAACAATGGTCTCTTAAATTGGCCCGTCACTTGTAAATAACTCCCAGTTTGAATGCTCGGATTTAAGAAAGGAAGTGATAAGCAGCGCGCCTGCAGCGTCTAGTGGGATGTTGAGAGGGGTGGCATTGGTCTGGAGAGCTCGAAGCAGCAGGTTAATGGTGATATCTTGCCGCACTAGAACAACAAACATAGGGAGACTCCAACATGGAAGCAGCACAGCCCCTTTTGAAAACATTCATTTAAATGCTGGAGGCAGCCATCTGGTGCCTACGGGGGCTGCGGGGGGTCGGGTTGGGGGGGCCCTATGACCACAAACACACATCATCTTCATTTTTATTCATGCAGATGGTGAAGAGTATTGCAAGCTGCAATGAGGTATGGCAAAAGGCTTCCCCACTGTCACGCTTCCTTGCAGCTTGGAATCCTGTTTTCACGCAGATAAAAAAAGACCAAAATGTGTGCATTAAAATTAAGCCAAGCAGGTGTGTCCAGTCCTACAGATTAGGGGTCTACCGGCCACTTGTAATCCCTAAAAGTATGCAAATACTCCCAAAGAAATAAAAATGGGAAGTAAAATACTCCCAACCAACAATAGGAAACAGACACGTAACACCTTGCCTATTGCTTTCAGCCACACAGCTCTTTGGATTTGTTTGGACGAGCAAGTGCACATAGTACCACAGCAAGAAACTGCTATTATAACTGCCAGATTGGAAGAAGTAAACATGTATCTTTCACTGTGTATGAATAACTAGGTGCAGAGGAATCATTATTACAAAAACATTTCCATTTTACAGTTACAACATTTTGGGAATTGGACTTACATTTTGACTCCCCAAAAAATCATTTGACGCCCAACTTAAAAAAATAGGGAGCAAAATAATCCCACTTCAATATCTTATCTGGAGCATTGGGTGTGGACCAGGAGGGTGTTAGCTCGGTTTCCCAGGGCCAATGGGGTCCTTCCTTGGATCAGGCATAATTGAGAACCCTCAGCCCGGGTCGGCCGGAGCCCCACTTGGCTCCCCCACCTATAGGTTGAAACCAGTCTTGGGCTAATCTTTATGACAATGCCTGAGGTGCCTGGCCATGAATCTAGCAGGGGGCAGTTTTTCTGGCCAGTCCGTGCCAGTTTATTAAGTTACTACACTAGTAACCACTCTCAGGGCCTCATTACACGGTAGGCGGAGAACCATGGCGCTATTAGCGCCATGGTTCATGCCGGTAAAATACCGGCACCGCCTTGGTGGAAAGGGGAATTACCGCCCCATTCCAAGGTTGGCGGGGCGGTAATTCTCCCTTCCACCATTGCCCTTCCCCATTCCCATTTTTGCCCCATAGGGCATAATGGGAATGGGGAAGGCGCTAATTAAGGTACCGCAAATTGCGGTACCGTAATTAGCTCCCTGGGTCCCTTTGCGGGTTGGTTTTTAACGCCTGCAAAAAGCAGGCGTTAAATTCCCCAACCCGCAAAGGGACCTCGTAGTAAGGCGGTAAGGATTTACCGGTACCGGTAAAATACCGGTACCAGTAAACCCTTACCGCCTACCTTGTAATGAGGCCCTTAGTAAGCAAATACGCTTTCAAATGTATTCTTTGCAACACATCTCCCTCTATACTCCATCTGCTCTAAAAAGTTACACACTCTAGTGTCTAATTGTGTGCCACTCTTTCATTGGTGCCTGGACTGATGTTATGTCCCAGTCTGACCCTTGTTACAAATGGCCTAGAGGGCAATAGGGCAATGCACGAAGTGCAGATACAACAGGCTAGTAGCAGGAATGTCATTTGGGGTTTGCCAGGGGTCGCAACTGCGACCCTTCTGGGCCACAGTTGCAACCCATTGCGACCCCAACTTTAAACATAAAAAATAAAATGTTTTTTGTAAAATAAAAATAAAAAGAACAGGTGCTCCTGGTGTAGCGGACCCTTCTTGCCCTGCAGGAAAATGCAGGGCAAGTGAACACATGTGGTTTTCATTTCGTAGGCTCTTACCCAGGGTCACAGGTAAAAAGTACATGTTGTTATCGAACTGAACAGCCTATGAAATGCCAGCCTATCACTGGATGCCCTGCCAGTCAGCCCACCTCCATTTATACTTGAGAATGGCATAGGAGGGGACGACGTAGCGAGATACTCTACCCCCCCCCCATTTACTTATAAGTGATGGCCAATGAAGAGGCACCCTTGTGCTGTCTTGAGTTAAACAAAAATCCTGGCAGGAAATCCATATTTACTGACTCGAGTTGCTGTGAAAACAAAGACATTTGTTTAAAAACATATTTACAGATTGTGCAAGATGCACACAAGCTGCAACTTGGCTGGGTTGCAACTTTGTAAAAGTGCCTTGGTTTGGCGAGTTGAAGTTCTACAAATAAATCTAAAAATATGCTTGCTTCCGTAGGTCTAAAGACGGCAGTACTCAGACCTTTGACAATGGGCCTCATCACGAGTTGTGAGGTAAGCCTTAAAAGTGACCTTAACAGAATTAGCACCGGAAATGCCGCTATGCCGGATCATGAGCCGGCGCAAATACAGCCAACTGCAAAACAACTGGTGAAGTACAGCTGACGCAATTACAGTCAGCACTATTTCAGCTGGCGGAATATGTGCCAATACCATACAACGCAATTACTGTTGCATCACAAGTCCCTGTTTCGGCGGTAGCCTCCAGGTGAAGACAAATGAACACAAGTGGCAGAAATGAAGCCACAGGTGATCCCAATCCACTCCTGAGGGCTACATAAGGCCCAGGCTCATGACACCTGTGCGTGATCCACAAACACCACAGGATATTGCCTACAACCACGCTCAGAGCAGGACCCGTGTATGCATAAAGCGAACATTTGGCCTCCTGAAAGCCCGTTTCCGCCGCTTGGACTGTACAGAAGGAACCCGGATGTACTTACATGAAAAAGTGGGCAAAATAGTGCTTGTGTCTGCCACGTTGCACAATATCTGTCTCCAGCAGAATGGCCCTACCCCCTGATGTGGACATGCCACCCCCAAAGGATGAGGATGCAGTGCCCTCGGCAGAGGCGTCTGCACACATTGCCAGAGACGATGTCAGGGATGGCCGACTGGCTTGCCAGGAACCGATAACCCATTTTTTCCGAGACATTCACATGGCACAGGCCATGCACCACAGTTTGACACTCACGTCAATTAATAAACACAGCCATGACACAGTGAGGAATGTCCTTGCCTTGATGATTTTCAACTATTTTAACGTAATAAAGTGCACTAACTAAGCCCTCTCCCCCTCATACCACCAAGCCTCCGGCACACTATAACCCCTCCCAACACCAACACCACAGCACCTCCACTGTGGGCAAAAGGTGTGTCATGTCACTTCAGTGTCCTCTTCCCCCTCAGGCCCTCCCCTAGTGATTTTAGCCCCAGATGGCGCTGTGACCAGTGCCTGGGTGTGCTGGGCTGTGACCCCTGAGTAAAGGTGGCCAAACTGGACGGTATTGACCCTGGCCCGCAGATGTGCTGCAGAGTTCTGTGCTTTGATGAATCAACTCTGCAGCGCGCAAAATCCCATCCGTCATCTCCCTGACTTGCTGCCCATACCCGATCAGGGCGGCAGTACTAGCAGCCACCTCTGCCCGGTTCCTCTCCATTGCATGCACAATGCTGTGGGTAGGCACTTGTAGGCAATCGCGTATGGCCTGGAGGTGCATTGAATGTGTGTGGCCAATGGCCTCCATCTCCCGTTGTCTCCTCTACATTCCGTCCAACCGCTGGAGGATGGTTTGGCTCGGTGGTGTGTGGTGAATGAGAGGTGGGCTCTGAAGAGGATCAGGGCTGTAGGCCGCTGAGCCGTATGATGGTGTGTCCATGCCCGGCTCGGGTGTCTGGGCACGCTGGCAGTGGGGTGGGCTATCAGGGTTTGTGAGCTTCATCACCCTGTGGCACATGGCTTGTGCTCTCCTGGGTGTCAGTGGAGGCCTTGCCAGCAGGAGTGGTCTCAGTGCCAGCCACTGCTGCTGCCAGAGTGGGTGCAGAGGTTGTCCTGGTGTCACGTGGGATTGGCGCAGGGCCTGCGGGCTTTGCCTTTCCGGGTCCTGGTGTGGCATGGTGATCCTTGCGCCTTGTCGTGGCATTGAGGGGTGGTGGTTGACCTCGATGGCCTGGAGGCGCCACTTCCCAACAGGCCTGCCCCCTCATCCTCCTCAGTTCCATCTAGAGATGAGCGAGTCCCTGTAGGGGACACATGAAATGTTGTCAGGTATGGTTCTTTCACACATATGCTATGGTACAGAGTGGCACCCCACACATTTGGACAGATGGGGATGGTTGCTCAGGAGACAATGCATGTGGGCACAGCATTGTGGGAATGGTTGCAGCCATGTGTGTGAGACACATGGCCAAGTGGCCTTTGGCCTATGTGTGGTGAAGGCAGAATATCCATGCAGGGGCAGCTGGGGTATTACATGCATGCTTGTGGTCATGCTCGCATGGTCAGGTGATAGCATACAGGAGCAGCCTTGGTTATGGCTGCACATGGGAAGGTCATATGTGTTCATGCCCCCAAATCCACGTTCCCTGGCTTCGTCCATGGCAGTGCCATGGCTCCATGGGACGCTCCTGTGCATCCAGCAGTGTTGAGCTGTGGTGTTTTGTATTTGGGTTGATGCGCCCATGTCGGTGTAGGAGCACACTAACTTCCATGGGACTCTTCTGCCATGCCAGCATGGGGCAGGCCATCTGGGCCCGCAACATGTTGGTGCGACTGCTGCGCAGTGTCGTGGGTACTCACACACCACCATCCTGCTGGCAGAGGGTAGACCAGCAGGGATGTGGTGTGCTTTGCCCTTAGATTGGTCACTTGCCACCGCTTCACAGTGCAGTACTGCTCAGGGGTGCACTTGGTGCCCTGCCCCCGCCTGCTGTGGAGGGTGGTTGATATGGCATCCCATCACTTCATCCCCGCAGGCCTGCTGCTAGGCCTGCGGGCATGTGTCCCTGTCCACTACGGTGTCTTGTGGTAGGTTGGCATTTATGCAGGGTCATTTGCTGTGTGGAGGGCAGGGGTTGACTCCCCTCCTGGCTGCAGGCACCCGCCTCTGCTCCACTGACACCCTTGATGCCCTCCATGTTGAGGATGGTACTGCATTTCTCCTCCCATGGCATCAGGACTAGTGGCTCGATGGTACCGCCTCCAGTTGCCATCACCTTCTGCCGGTGTTGTGAGAGGAGTCCGGGCACCCTGGCCCTGAGGATGTTCCACCTCTTGCAGCAGTCCTCGGCAACACAAGGGGCACTGTCCACCGCAGTCACCTTCTGGCTGATGGCATGCCAGAATGCAGTCTTGCACTGGCCTGTTGTCATCCTTTGTCTGCTGCCATACAGCTCCTCACTGTGGGCCACTACCTAATCAGTGAGTACTACCAGTTCTCCCTCACTGAATTTGGGTTTTCTCAGGCGGTGCTCTGGTACCTTGCCTTGGGTCCACTCCTGAGACATTTTGGCAGTGGGTTTCGGCTTCGGATGGCTGTAGGAAGTGGTGGATTCGAGTTGGATTGAGTTTTTAAAGATGGCCGGCGCCATGCTTCCTGCTCCTGCGATGACGCTATTTCTGCTGGTGCTAATTGCGGCGGTAGTGCTATTAGTGCAGATATTTCGGTATAATGGCTTGTTTTGGTGCATTTTCTGCCAGGCGGTATTAGCGTTACTGCCGGAGTGTGGCGCGCGTTCATGCCAGGTCGTGATTCGGGGCAGATACCACCGCTCATTCCAGCTGTAATGCTAATTCCGCTCTGCAGAAATTGTGCCGGAATTCCACCCCAACTTGTGATGAGACCCAATTTATGGTTGGGATGTGTAATGTGTGTTTCTTACCGGTAATATTCATTACTCCTAGTCCTACTCTTCCTTATTCCACTACTTATGAGGACATAGCCTCTCCTGCAGAAACCCATTTACATTTTTTTTGTGCCCTGCCCCTTCATCTTAGTCATAAGTTCCCAGAGCTCTGAGGTTGACGTGGGTGGGAACTAAAAGGTAGGCTTTTCTGTAATTATTGGGAAAATTTGTCATCGTTCTGTTCATTTTTATCAACCACAGCACCATTCCTGGACAACAAGAAAAAAGGGCGCGTTTCTATTTTTCCTTCCCCTGTACCTGGGCCCTGCTGGTAATGCTCTAATGTTACAGCTTGCCGAGCTATCTTGTAGGCTATAGTTTGTGTGAGTTTAGATTCTACTTGGAACATCACGCCATTCCGGAGTCGTCACACCGCAGTGATCAACGTTTGTCTTAACGTGAATTTGCTGCAAGCACAGCAGTGTGTACGTTAATGGGTGGTGGGGACGAGAGGCTCTGGGTTGCTATAGTCCTTTGCATGCCCCTCAGGGGTTGTGAATGGTGGGTGATAAGAAGGAGAGGTGTGCATAATGCAGTTCCCACGGTACGTGATGCTGATGTACTTGCTCCGAGATGCAGATGTACTTGCTCCGAGATGCAGATGTACTTGCTCCAAGAAGCAGATGTACTTGCTCTAAGAAGCAGATGTACTTGCTCCAAGGGTCAGGTGTGGTCCCGCATCATTCCTTTAAGAGCCGAATCCAACTTCTTATGTACCGGGTTCTTTATTGTATGCTCTGGTGCCATCGAGGTTTCGGCCCACCAGTCTCAGTAGCATGGTGTCCACCTGTAGAGACTGTGCAAGACTTGTCCTTCTGCTCTCAGGGGTCTGCGTTTTGACATGAATCCTGGGACCACAATATTCTCTGGATCCCTCCACTTTCTCAAGACTTCAGCTTTCATTTCTAGCAGCGGAGGTATCCCCTCTTTAAACTTGTGTTTAAGCTGAAGAGGAGGACATCTAGAACCCTTGTCCCCTGCAGCCTCTGCCGTGTCAGTGTCTTGGAATCCCATGCATACGGCCTCCTGCCCCAAGACACTTGCAGAAGCTCATCTGTCCAGATGTGTCCCTTTAAATGTGCCTTCTTGCAAAGTCTCAGAGTAGAAGAAAAGAATTGATGAAGAAGAGGTTGATGATGATGCAGAGGAAGAAGTGACATTGCTAGTGTTATTCTTCCCTCATGCTTCCTCCATTTTTAATAGTTAAGTCTATGAAGCATCCTATTACCAGAATGTTACCATCATCTCTCTCCCGCTGCACTCTACTTTTCTTTTCAGTTTGACAGTTTATTCTTCAACAACATAATTAAATCATACTAATTCAGTATAATCAATTGTCTACAAAAAAAAAGAAAAACACAACATAATAAATCATACAAATAATAATCCAAGGTTTCCGATCCGTGCATCAAAGAAGAGGGGGGCTGGCGCGTGAACTTGTATCAGCTATGAGGCAGTTTCTGCTGAGGATACCTTTCTCCAACCCACATAGGGTGACGATTACCATAGAAATATGATAGTAGCCTGTCAGAGAAGTGAAACGTTACAAAGAGATTGGGGGCTTGTAGTACATATGTTCCCTGTCCTGAACATATGTAATGAAAGGTGCCCGTGAGTCTAAATATTTGGCATATTTGTCGGACAGTATTGCCAAGATCTTTTCCATGGCCAATGTGTCCCATATCTTTATCCACCAACACACTATGGGAGGACCTTTCGATGTTTTCTAGAACTGAGCTATCGTCGGGCAGGCAGCATTCAACAACTAACTGATCAAGGCTGCTTTATGTCCCGACAGTGGGTATATACCCTCCTCATCCAGACTGCCCAAGATGAGCACCAAAGGATTCCATGAGAGTTGTATAACACTGTTCTCTTTAATCCTAACCAGGATTTCCTTCCATTAGGTCTGGATTATTGGCCACTGCCACATACGACCCATGTTACCTACCTCACCACACCCTCTCCAGCAGACGTCTGATGTCTCAGGGAATATCTTGTGCAGCTTATGCAGGGTAAAGTACCATCTATAGCACACCTTATACGAGTTACGCGTATGTTTGTGCATCTGGAATTTCTCTGCATCTGTTGCCATGTTCGACCCCATGTCTCGATCGGTACCCCAATTTTATTTCCCATCTTTCCATTTAAGGGCAGATGACAGAGGCATCCTCCGAGTCCAGAAGTTGATAGCATTGTGACACTCTTTTACTGTCAGATTCTTTGGCTGCTAAAAGTTCCAAACCTTTAGGCTTCCTAGCGGCTGTGGTTCCTATCAACCTATTAATTATCCAGTGTCTTAATTGAATGTATCTAAAGCGCTCCTTCTCAGATAGCTGAAACTTTTCTTTGCATTGGTTAATTGTGAGGCCACAGTCTTCCCTATACATTCGCCCCCGATAACAGCTTTCGCTGCATCCCACAATATCGCCTCTCCCATCTCCCCATTATCACTCTCTTCAAAGAATGTCCCCACAGTTTCCTTAAGGTGTAGTGTTCTCACCACATATAGCAGAATCAGTTTGTTAAGATACTGTGGCCTTCTCACCACTGGGGCATGGTCGGATAATACACATTGTTCAATTTCTATCGAAACCGTCCTAGATATCAACTTGGAGGAGACCAACAACAACAACAATTATTCTGGAGAAGCCTCTGTGAACCGCTGAATAGGGCGTGAAGTCCCTCTCTCCCTGATGAAAAAAAGCCATATTTCTAATAAGGAAAAGTCTTTAAGTATCTTGGCTAGCACTAAAATAAAATGTTCATCAGCCTTTGATGGGGCCAGGGTCTCGTCTATTAGTGGGTCACACATACAATTGAAATGCCCTCCCATGACTATCTTCATAGTCACAATATGAGGATATCAAGTCTGCTAAAAAAAATCCCGATTCTCATTTGGTGCATAGAGAGATACCAGTGTGCAAGTGTGACATCATAAAGATCCTTTAATCATCAGAATCCTACCCTCCAGATACCTCATTATCACTAACTTAAGGAACGGGGTTCCCCTCGCTTAGAGAACGACCACCCCCTTTTCTTTAGCCCACTAGGCTTGACTAGGCTAGACTACTGTAACAGCCTCTTTCTAAATCTGCCTGCTTCTACTCTCCGCAACTCATCCAAAACAGGACTACGAGGCTTGTCCTTGGCCTCAAGCCCAGGGATCGTATCTCTCCAGGACTCAAATCTCTGCACTGGCTCCCAGTGGCTGCGAGGATTAAGTTCAAAGCCCTCTGCATTGTCCACAAGGCCTTCTGGAGCCTGGGGCCTCAATACCTCCAGCTCTCTCTTCCAAAATATCTTGCATCTCGAGTTCTTCGCTCATCCGCCTCCAACTCCCTCAGGGTAGGCCGCTTCTCCAAGCAACGAGTTGGTGGTATATCTATTTCTTCGGGTGTGGCCTCCCTCTGTAACAGCCTCCCTGAAACTTGAGGAGAACCATCTCCAGCACCTCAAGACCTCCCTCTTTGCTTATGCTTTCTCTCCTCATCTCCCATGCTGAGTTCCGGACTGAAACTGCACTGGTCACGTGGCTACCCTCAGAGCTCAGACCCAGGTCAACTCCCCACCAGCTGCACACCTGCAATGCCTCCCGGGCAACCCCTGCACTTCAGGGCTGTTTTCTGTATCCCTACAGTCCCCACCAGTTCCTGGCACTTGATGTCTGTACTTACTCCTGCACTTGCCACTAGCTGGCCACACTTTTACCTCTGTTTTATTTATTTCATTTATTCTTTACTGTTGATCCTATGTATTGCACTGCCCCCTCTCTCTTCCCCCATGCACTTACCATCTCCCATCTCCCCTGCACTTGCGCGATCTCAATGTCACCGGGCCTAGTGAGATAGTTGTCTTGGTCTTCCCTCTGTCCCTCCTCCCTTGCCTCGTCGCGCCTTGAAACACTTGTGTATTGGCACGTTATAAATGCCATATCATATCACTCGTAGCAAATAATTGGTCGAGGAAATACCTACTGAGAAGCCTTTTCTCATTTCCCTGAAGCAAGTGTGTTTCTTCAAGAAAGATGATTGACGCTTTTAGTGCTTGGAGCCTCAGAAGCAAGTGTTGCCACTCTCAGGCCCCTGGTTTCATTCCCCATCCTCAAAACCTTTATAGAACGCTAATATTCCATGTGCCCTCCTCTATTGAGCCTCAACTAAGCGCCACAGACCTCAGAAATGACAAATTAAAAGAAAACTCAACTAATAACGTAAAAACTCGACTAAATAAAATAAAGACATAGAAAACAATTCAGAAGTAAGGATTTAAGTATACCATTTCCCCAAACCCACGCCCAGGCCTCTCCGGCATTTTCCTTGACCACCATTCAGGTTTGTAATCACAAACAGCCCTGCACACCCCCCCCCACAACATTTACCCCTGACCCTGAAACATTTCTACATGCGTACTGAACCTAAAACGTGTTCCCTATGATGGTGTTAAATGCGTCCTTATGCTGTATCCCTCGACAGAGGACTACTTTGCTTCAATCAAACACCATCCTCCTTATGTCCCCAGTCAGGTATTGCAAAACAAAAGAGGTGATGGCTGAAAGTTTTAGAATGAATCATATGGTTTTTCCCCTTTTGTAATGGCTTGGTAGGCAAAGTAGGATGGTCTGGAGGGTAGCCCAGAGCAATGCCAGAGGTTAAGATTAATTTGTATTTATTTGTTTATTTATAAACACATTTAATACCCGAGTTTGGCGCAGATCTGGGATTCGAACCTATGTTTCGCTGCAAGTTCTTGCCTCCAAAACCAGCACATTGCCCCTGTGCTATCCTCCGTTCACTCCTAAACTTTCCAGCCATCACCTCTTTTGTTTTGCTGTAGTCACCCCGAGTGGGACGGGTATGCCCAGACGTGGGCCCTGTGCCTGCTGGGCCGAGATATCAAGCTGCCGGTCACTGATGAGGCCCAACGAGGCCGAAACATGTTTGGGGATGCTTGTGGTCTTGTGCAGAAGGGACGTGACCAAGCAGTTTGGGCTAGACTGTCCTCCTTTGGAGTGGGACCCAGCCTGATTTGCATATGGTCTTTCCCCTTTTGTAATGGCTTGGCAGGCAAAGAACGATGGTCCACAGGGTTGCCCAGAGTAATGCCAGAGGTTAAGAATAATTGTAAACCTTCGAGGCATCACCGCTTTTGTTTTGCCCCAGTCATGTATTAATAGCCATAGCAGAGACCATTGCGGACCATTTCCATGGACCCCTCGGTTGATCTTTGCCTCATGGTCCCCTTGTCCATTATGCAGTTGACTACGGGCCTTTCGATCTTTCTCCATCAGTCCTGCAGCTTCCTCTTCCAGAGCTATGCTATGATGTTGACCCTCAAATTTAAAAAGAAGCTTGTAGGGGGACACCAATCTATACCCGATTAGTCTCTTATGTAGCCACGCAGAGACCATATTCAGTTGTCTTCTCTTGGCCAGCGTTGCATAGGAGGGATCCTGAAATAACCTGACCTTGGCCCCCCTGATGATAATAAACTGGTCATCCTTGCTGCTTTCATTATGTCTTCACTGGACATCCTTGCTGCTTTCATTATGTCCTCTTTAGTAGTTTGTAAGAAGCGTTAGCTTGTGCAGGAGTTCTGTCTCCTGTTGACATTGTCCCGGGAAGATAGCTCAGCGGCAGCGTGCGTGTCTTGGAAGCAAGACGACACGAAGCAACAACAGGTTCGATCCTCGGGTCCGCGCTTAGAAACCTCTGTGTGTTTAAGCGCGTTATAAATACGTAACTAAGACAACCAAACAAAAAATACGCAACTAAGAAAAACAAACAATTCCTGTAACAGCGCCTCGATGCCTGCGGGCTGTGTGAGCGCTTTATAAATATAAAATAAAATTGTTTCAGCACATCTTTCAAAAGGGCTCTGGGGATCGGCATAACCGTGCCTGCCCGGAGCTCATGTCTTCATGCTCCGCCGTCTGGCCACGGCCACTCACTCATTTTCTTAAGGAGTGTGCATCAGTTTTCACCCATTTTCTTTTCTCCATTTTCTACCTGAGTTGCAAAACTTGGGAAAGCAACCGGGTTCCAGATATTTCTTATTACATTTGTATACATTTTTTTGCAGATGCTCAAAAACAGCCCAATTCCTTCTCACAGTAACATGGCTGCCCAGAATACGCCAATCCTTGGAAGTTCGAAAGGCTGCTCTGGTAATGAAGAAGTGGGGCCAAAGCGTCTCAACACTGCCCTTAACTGAGCCCATTATCAAATCGGTTCCCTTGTCTGGGCACCACTGACCTAGCCTTTCTGTGGTGTCTGCCAGCGAGGCTGCCTGTGTGCCATTCCTTCTTCTGCAGCAGTTGCCTTGGAGCTGCTATGTGAAGGCCCTGTCAAATGATGCCACTGACACCACAGGGACCCTATGGGGCCTCTGCAGTCTAAGATACCATACCCAGAACTCGGCTATGACCAGTCCGCCGTGGGAGGGATCCACAATGTTGCATCTCACTGCACCACAGCAAAAGCATATCATTAAAGCAGATAGCACAACTACCTGCCTTGTGTATCTGGGTTAAGGCAGGAACTTTTTTTTTAAAACTAAAGCTTGCCAAGAGGTAACGTACGTATGCAGGGTGAAGAGGCTGGTGTTGTGGCTTCACATAGATGAAACATAAGTTGGAGTGATGGGTTTAATACAAGGAACTTCGATAAGTTTATCACATTTAACAGTTAAGTCATTGCCACTAAATGTCCCTTAGGTGCACACCTTAGTTATGTCACTACAGGCAAGGTCAATGGAGTGTTCTGCGGAAGTCTTTGGTTGCTTCTGTATCAATGGGCCCAGGACACTTTACAGGAGGAGCGCCAGGGACCGTCAGGTTCCTCCCTTGGTCGCTCTCGTTAACCGCGCTCTTGGAGCGGAGAGGCACGCACGCGGATTGTGATCTCGCGAGGCTGCATCCAGTGATGTTGTTACTTTGAGTCAGACTTCTCATGTCACGTGATTGTTGGGGGTGTGTCCTGGCCCCCATGCGGTCCCGTAAGCCCCCACCGTGTAAGGACCACACTCGACACACGTCCTTACAGTTCGGGCTTCCCGGTCGCTCTATCGCGGCCGGGAATGCCCCGTTTATTTATACAGCACGCAGTGGCGTGCAACGTCACGCCGCCGCGTGCGTGTCCCGTCACGGGGCAGCGCCACACTCCTCCTTTTTTTCGGGAGGACACACAAATGTTTTTAATATACACCGCAAACCACTAAAACAATTAACTGTTACATTTCACGCCACACTTGCCCAAAACCCCTTTAATGTCAGCCACCCGGATCCCCTCACTCAGGTTGACCAACCAGCTGTCCCAGTACGTATTCACTGAGGTAAGCAGGTTTCCCTTGCCCAGCCCTCTGAGGGTACCTCCCGCTTACCTCCGGCACAGGAAGTCCTTCTGCCGACGTCCCCCGGACAGGGGACCCAGGTGTGCTGGAGGAAACTCCTCTGTCTTCCGGTACCTCCATTAAGTCCGGCTCCCGCGGCGGTTCAGTTCTTGGATCACCCAGTTTCTTAAAGAAGCTGACATTCCGGGTGACGGCAGATCTTCTGTCAGAGGCCGACACCATGGAACCCTTCACAGCCACAACGTCCAATGGCTCCGGCTCATAGAGGAGCGAGAGCTTTCAATGGGGGTGTTGATTACGGATGAGGACTTCGTCCCCCGGCTCGAGCCGCTGGGGTTGGAGACCCCTTCGCAGGTTCTCCTGTTCAATCCTCACCCGCCGGTCTACCTCGACCTGTTGATTGTCAATCACCCCGGGCTCCTTCTCCCCGACCTCGGGTAGTAGGCCCCTGGGGCAGCGCTTGAACAGGGCATCAGCCGGAGCTACCCCCGTGGATGCAAGTGGGGTGGTGCGGTACACCCGCAGGAACTGGTATAGGGCTTGTTGGAGTGGCTGTCCTTGTCCCTGGGTGATCCTGAAGGTCTTATTGAGCGTCCGCATCAGTCTCTCAGCATCTCCATTTGCCCTAGGCCACAACGGGGACACCTTCCTATGCTGGACCACGCAGCTCTCCATGAGTTCCGAGAACCGCTCACTCTGGAACGGCGACCCGTTGTCTGAGCACAAGGTGTGGGGAAACCCATGGGCTGCAAACACTTTTTCCACGGCCACGACCACGTGTTCGAAGGCCACCGATTCGACAAACTCCACCTCTGGATACCGTGAATATTCGTCGACGATTACAAGGAAATGGGTTCCTATGGACGTTGACCCGAAGTCTGCATGGACGACCTCCCAGGGTTGCGTGCCTCGGGGCATTGCTTCGATGGCCGGCTCTCGCTGCAGAGGAGATGCCGCCTGGCACCATACACAGGCCGCCACAAAGTCATCGACTCTCCGCTCCACTCGGGGAACCAGACCTTCAGCCGCAGCCTGGCCTTGGTCTTTGCGGCGCCCTGGTGTCCATGGTGGGCCAGGGTGATCACATCCTTTACTTTGGACTGGGGGACCACTATCCGGTCACCTCGGAGCAGCAGGCCCGACGCCGAGAAGGACAATTCCTCCTTGACCTTCCATAGTTGCTCAAGTCCTGTCTTGGCCTCCTGGGTCCGCCCCGCTAAAGCTTCCAGGACAGACTTCCAGGAGCCCTGCTGCATGGAGTGCTTTAGGATCCGGAAGCACTCGTCCTCGGCAGCTGCCGCCTCCACCACCATTCGGACGTGATCATCGGCCTCCTCCGCACAGGTGTCATACTCATCTCCCCACGCACTCCCGGATGTCTGGAGAGATAGTCCGCTGCATTATTGGCCCCCGGCCGATACACCAGGGTGACCCCATACTCGAGAAGAGCAAGCATCCACCTTTCGATTCTGGCCGGTGGTTTCAAGGATGACCCTGCCAGAATGGGAAGCAGGGGCTTGTGGTCTGTCACCACCGTCACATGACGCCCCAAGACATAAAGCCGAAAATGTCTGCAGCCCCAGAGGACCGCCAGCGCCTCACGCTCGATCTGTGAGTATCTTTGTTCAGTTTCGGAGAGCGCTTTGCTGGCGTAGGCCACTGGTTGGATACTCCCGTCCCGGTCCACCTGGGTCAGCACGGCACCCAGGCCAAACAGACTGGCTTCCACAACGATCTCGGATGTCAGCACCGGGTCGAAGAACGCCATGGTGTCCTCAGCTATCAAGGCGCTCTTGATGTCCTCAAAGGCCGCTTGCTCGAGCGGGCCCCAGTGCCAGGCTGACTCCTTCTTCGTCAGAGCCCTGAGTGGTTCAGACCTAGAGGCGAGAATTTAGATGAAACGCCCACAGTAGGTTACCATGCCAAGGAAGCTCCTCACGTCAGCCACCGACTCGGGGGGCTGTGTCTTCTTAATATCTTGGACTTTCCTCTGGTCCGGCGACACCCCCCTCCTTGAAGACAAAACCGAAGAATTTGATGGAAGGGCGCAGGAACTCGCATTTGTCCCTGTGAAGGGTGAGCCCTATTGATTGCAGTCTCTCAAAGGTCTTCCCCAGCTTTCTCAGATGGTCCACCTCGGTCTTTGCGAACACCAGAATGTCATTGCTGATGTTTAGGACACCCTCCAGATCTGTGAGGGCGCCCCGAATAATATTCTGAAAGACCTCTGCAGCCGATGACACCCCAAAGCTCAGCCTCTTATACTGGTATAGTCCTCGGTGAGTGGTGAATGTGGTGATATACCTGGACTCAGGATGGAGGACGACCTGATGATAGCCTGCTCAGAGGTCTAGTTTGGAAAAGAACTGAGCCCCTTGTACTTCCGCAATAATGTCATCGATAGTGGGGGTGAGATGCCGCTCCCTCCTGATGGCCTTGTTGGGCAGTCTCATTTCTACACAGATCCTGACAGAGTCAGGTTGTTTGGGCTTCCTAGCCACAACAATCGGGGACACCCAGGGGGTCGGGCCCTCCACCTTCTCGATGATGTCGAGATTCACCAGTTTGTCCAGCTCCTCATCAACCTGCTCCTTCAGATGAAACGGTACCCTGCGGTGTTTCAGGGCGATGGGCTGCACAGAGTCATCGATGTGCAACCTTACCGGGTCACCGGTCAACCTTCCAATGCCATTGAAGAGGGCGGCATACTTGTCGAGCAGATCATTGATGTCCTCGAGGTATACTGAGTATGCGAAACTGACAATTCCAAGAGCCTCGGCGGCGGCACAGCTCAGCAGAGTGTTGTTGCTTACGGGCGTCACATAGAACCGGGCTTTAATCTGCGAGCCCTCATGCTCCACCTTCGCCACCAAGGCACCGTCCAGCGGTATTGGTTCCAATCCTCCAATGCAAATATGCGGGCTCTCTGCGTGAGTAGCTTTGGGGGCGAGTCGAGGGCATCATAGTGCCCCCGGGCCATCACATTGACCGAGGCTCCCGTGTCCACCAGCACCGGGACCGGCGAGTGATTGACCTCCACCACACACCTTGGTTGCCTCCTGTTCTTCCCCCTCAGGATCTCCACACTGGAAACAAAGAAAATGTTTTCTTCCTCTTCCTCCTCGGCCTCGTCCACCTGGGCATCCTCCCCGCCCTGGTCCACCTGGGCCACATTTGGTGGGCGGTTTTGGCGCGGGATCCACGTCCGAGCCAGGCCTCTCGGCACCATCACGGGCAGGGCTGCCTTACACACCCTCGAAAAATGGTCAGGCAGGTCACACCTACCACATGTTCTTCCAGCCGCCGGACACCCCGTGGGTGGGGGAGGTCGCACCCACACTTCTGGCACGATTCCCCCCTCTCCCTGCTCTGTCACGGGGACCCACACCAGGCCTTCTCACTCCTCTGCCACCACGCCACGTGGCACACACCTCCTCCGACTTTATTGAGCGGGACCCCGCCTCCATCTTGGCTGTCCGAGCCTCCGCCACCTCATGGCACCGGCCTAGTTCCAGGATGCGGCTTAGAGTGATACCCAGCTCTCTCAGGGCCTGCCTCCTGAGTTTGCCCGAGGAGCATGCCTGAATTAGCATTGTGCACATCATGTCCTCCGCGTCTCCCCACGCACAACCCAGGGAGAGGTGACGTAGGCGACTATAGAAGGTGTCCAGTGTTTCATCCTCCTTTTGCTTAGCCGATAACATGACAAATCTTTCATAGTCCACGTTGGCAAGGGGCAGAAAATGGGCCAGGAGTGCCGCCTTGGCCGCGTCATAAGAGCCATCCCCTGCAGGAAGCGACTCAAAAATCTCCTGGACCGACGGCCCCGCAGAGTACAGCATAGTTGCCACCCTGCTGTCATCATCCGTCACCTGGGCGGCCCTGAAGTACATATCGAGGCGCCCAACCCACCTCCTCCACCTGGGCCCAATGCTGGATGGTGGGCCCGATGCGTCAAATTCGGGGATGGGCTGCAGGGCTGCATGGGCACGTGCTTGGGCCATGATAGGAAGTCCTTGCTGAGCAACTGGCTGTACCACCGGTGGCACCTGAGGCACAGGAGCTTGACCACCTACTTGGACTTGAGGGGGTAGCTGTGGAGCCGCCACTGGGTGTTGCACTGGAAGCACCGGAGCCTGAAAGACCTGCTGTTGAGCTGCCGCCTGACCACCATCCTGGGGAAGCTGTGCTCATGGGCTTGAGCGCACAGGCACCCCCACTTTGGAATCTGGGGGCCGCAACTCAATCACCCACCACCACCTCACAGTCTGGACACCCCACACAGGCAAAGTAACAGTCCAACCTGGGGAGGGGATGGTGTAATCTTGTCCTCAGCACTCCTAAGACTGCCACCAGAACTGAAGAAGCAGAAGAAAACCTGCCAACTTGAGGATCCACCACCCACTGCAGTAATCCACCCTGATGATGAAGAGGGCGAAGAAGAGGCCACAGCAGCCTGATGATGAAGGGGATGAAGAAGCACTGTGCCCCCTCACTGCAGCAAACACCCAGGGGTGTAGGAGTTCCAAAAATTAAGCGAAGAAAAGAACTGGGCTAAGCAGGCCCAGCCATTTTAGCCCTTCTCCTTGCTTTCACTCGACGTAGGAGGCCCAAATCTGGAGGAAAATACAAAAATCAGGCATGGGCGTGCAGGTTGTCCAGAAATTAGACCTGGATCACCTTCACCATCCAAACCGGTGCTTGGTGAAGTTCCACGGCCCTGCTGACAAAATGGCCACCAGCCGCGTGTGCGATCCGCAGCCACGGCATGAAATGAAATGTCCGTTCGTTCCATTTCAGGGAGAAAAAATTATGGAATTCTTTCACCGCTGGGCCCGGGCATCCGCATCCACCCATCGCCACTGTTGGGGGTGTGTCCTGGCACCCATGCGGTCCCGTAAGCCCCCACCCTGTAAGGACCACAACGTCACGCTGCCGCGTGCGCGTCCCGTCACGGGGCAGCGCCACAGTGATGAGGATGTGGGAGTGGGAGCAACGAGAAGGGAGGGGCGGCCGGCGGGGAAGGGCTGTTTCAGGTTTAAAGTTAATGAATAAAGACGTGCTTTATTGCACTGCGGTGTCGTCCTCTTTATTCTGTGCTACGCACGAGAGGGGCTGTGTAGACAACCTGTCAGGCAAGGGAAGCCTGGACAGGACATTGGGCAAAGAAAGGGGCGAAGAACCTGCAGTGCCGACATCCCTCCTCGCAACGCCCCGTGTTGATGAGGGAAAGGAACAGACGTCGTAAGAGCCCAGTGGCATTTGGCCTGCTCCGGAATTACAGTGCACAAGGCGCCCAGAGCTGCAGAGTGCCTGTGGAGCTGACTCTGCTTGTGAGAGGCGAATTAAGGAAGGCGAGTTCCACACAGAAACCCATTCTCCGCAAAGGCATGCGAGTACAGTCTCTGCCCACCGGGATATATTACTATACCAGTGGAACTCCACGTGGCCCTGAAGAGTGATCACAGCAGCCAGTGTCAGGAAGCAGATGGCAACCCTGCTTAGCCCAACCAGAACATTGCAGATGCATACGTGCACAATAATGCTAGCAAGCACGTGGCCCACGAAGAGCGCACAGACTCCACAGCATGTGAGGAAACGAATGCTGTCCACAACACCACGCAACCTGCACTCCCCACCGCCAGTGCCAAAACAGGGCACTAAGAAGGTCAGCCAACTACACAATATTGAACTGAGGAAAGCAACCTTTCAAGATCTCCAGAATATCAGACTAACACTAGCAAAATGTCAGGGGGTGAGACACTCAACGTTCCCCTCACCCCAGGTCTACCATCCAGAATTCAGGACAGCCTCATCACCCAACTGCCCACGCACTTTTGACCTAACAGAATCCAGCAGTCTGGGGCCTCACTAGAAATTAAAGCCATAGGACCTCTTGAAGAAAAGAAATACAGCCATCTAGCTCTGTCCATAGACCCCAGCTTCACCCCACACACAAATGTGGATTATGAAAGGCACATATTTCATACGATGAAGCAGATCAAAGGGGAATCCAGGAATACGTTTGTTATGCGCCAGAGGTTGCAAATGAAGCATTGCAATTTCAATAACTGCTCGAATGAAGTAGCACTACGCTCGCAAATCATTGCCGGGGAGTGAGTGCACCGACTTTAGGAAGAGACTGCTACAAAAACCATGCACATTAGAAGAAATCCTATGCCTTGCGCGCTCTGACGCTGTCCTAGCATCTCAAGTGAAGGGACTAGGTGAGATGAAACTATCACGTGGCAAAGGTGAAAGCATCTACAAGCTGGACCTGACGACCAAAGGAAATGGTGAACCATTTTGTTACAGATGCGGCTACGAATTCCCGCACAAGGGTCCATGTCCCGCAATCGGCCAACAGTGCTCAGCTGGTGGTGGTGACAATCAATTTTAAAGCGATATGCCACATGTACAGGAGTCAGATGAGAGGGGAAGCAATGGGAGGGAGCCTCCCCACCAAGGCAAGGAAAGACAGGCACAAAGTCCCCTCAGGACGTCGAACCATCCACATGAGCCACCTCAGCGAAGAAATATAGATGAAAGAAGGGACAAAAGACCACAGGAGAGAACATCCGGAGACTGAAGAGACAACAAATCAACATCATCGAGAAGAAGACCCAGGAGGTATATAGGCTATCTGGTTGAAAATTCACAGACGGAAAGCCAATCGAGTGAGTCATCGGAAGAGGACTCCAGAAGGAGGGAAGAGCCAAAGAAGCAGGGCTATCTATATGCCTTAGGTAACCAGACGGCGAAAGAACACAGCCCTATCATCCTGATGCAAGTGAACAAATTAGTGGCCAAATTCCTAGTGGACACAGGAGCGACCGTGAATGTCATAAGTGAGGAAATGTACGACAACTTACCGCAAGCTCCTCGCCTTAAGCTGGCAGAAGTCACTATCTACCTGTACGGATCAAACACACCACTGCCGTGCAAAGGGAATTTTATGGTGTCATGCTCATACAAAGGACAGACAAAGAAGATCCCAATGCATGTCCTAAAGGCAGCCTCCGAAAGAAGGTGGATCCTGAGCTACAAAGCTGCCATTGACATGGGCCTTATCGATGTAATATATAAACTCATGGCTCAAAAATACTTCGATCCAGCTGTGAAGATCGAGCAATTATTACTGGCACTATTCAAGGGCCTTGGAAAACTGAAAGGGAGACAAATCGAACTCCACATCGACCCCCAGGTGTCTCCTGTAGCGCAACACTACCGAGGAATACCCATATACATACAGGAGCAGGTAGAGGAAGAACTTCACAAGCTCCTCGAGGCAGACATCATTGAACCTGCAGAAGTGCCCACCCCGTGGGTGTCCCCTATAGACCCAGTGCCAAAAAGGGACTCCACAGACATTTGCATGTGCGTGGACATGCGTCGTCCAAATGAGGCCATACTATGAGAACGCCATCAAGCACTCTGCATCACTGACATGGTACACTTATTGAACAGCCAACATCGGGTTCTCAAAACTGGACCTCAAAAAGGGGTACCACCAGTTAGAACTAAGCAAAAACTCCAGATATATCACCACCTTTGTCTCACATCTAGGATTATTTAGATACAAGCGCCTCAGCTTCGGGGTCTCTTCAGCTGCGGAAATATTTAAATCTGAGATACACATCATCAAGCACATACCCAACTGCTTGAATTACAGCAATGACATTTTAGTTTTCGGATAGGACCAGTAGCAGCACGACATCACACTCACGCGAGTCTGCATGGCCCTAGAAGAAGCTCGACTCACCTTGAACAAAGAGAAGTGCGAGTTCAGAAAGCAAACACTCCGCTTCTTCAGACATCTATTTTCATCAGAGGGCATGGCTCCCCAGCTACTCTACCCGCTACATTAAAGATTTCGGGTCAGTCAGTGAGCCACTCAGGGCATTAACAAAACAAAACACAGATTTCGAGTAGACCTAAGAGTGTCAGCAGGCATTCCAGACAATCAAACAAAGAATATTGGACGCTAAATACATGGCCTATTTTAACTCCAACAGAGAAACAGAGCTCATAGTGGACGCCAGCCCAGTAGGTATGGGTGCCACCCTGACACAAACTGATGCAAAAGACAACCACACAAGACATGTCGTCTCGTACACCAGCAGGAGCCTCTCAAAGACGGAACAGGCTTACTCGCAGGCAGAAAAGGAAGGACTATCGGTGGTGTGGCCTGTCAGCATTTCCATCTTTTCCTTCATGGATAACCGTTCACAGTGGTCACTGACCACCAGGCACTACTGTTCATATATGGAAATCCACAGGCAAAGATGCCACTGAGAATCGCCAGATGGGTGTTAAGATTACAAGACTACAGCTCCAACATAATACAATGGCCGGGGAAGGAGCCTAACCCAGCAGACTTCCTGTCCTGTCCCATCCTCCAAGCAAGGAATCCCAACCCGTTACCTCCATTGCAGATCAGTACATTCACTATATTGTACACGAGAACACGCCAAAATGACTAAACCCACATCAAATTGCGCAAGAGACAGAAAATGACCAAGGCCTACAGGTGATAACCAGATGCCTAGAGAAAGGACACTGGAAACAGGCAAAGCAGACAGGAAAGAGCACCTGTGGGGAAGCAAAGCAAGACATCAGCTGCCTGTTAGCAGTCAAGGAAGAACTTATCAAAATAGAAGGAGGATTACTACTCAAGGGGACAAAAATAGTAATCCATCGAACTCTATGTAGCAAGGTGTTAGACCTAACACATGAGGGCGATAGAGGAATAGTATCCACAAAGAGAATGCTCAGGCAAAAGGTTGAGTTCCCTCACCTAAACTCAGAAGTCAAACAATACCCCACATGTACTGTTATCAAGCCGCACATGCAACCCAAGCCTTTACGCATGACCGACCTCCCAGAGAATGTGTGGGACGAAGTTGCTGTGGATTTCTTTAGACCATTGGAAGGGGGCAAGCACATATTAGTAGCTGTGCACGAATATTCCCGCTTCCCGGACGTATTTATTTATTTAATTTATTTATCACATATGTTACACGCCCAGACCCTGGGGTATCACAGCGTGGTTACAGACAACTTAGGCATTAATATTCAAATACTTACATGTGGCTAGACAGTAATATAAAGACATTACAGTGATATTTACATACATAGGTTAAGACAGTGCGAGAATCATGCTTATTTACATTTTTCTGAATCTGAACATTTTACTAAAATTGGTTGAATAACCAGGTTTTTTGCAGTTTTTTGAAGCCGTGGAAGGATTCCTCCTTTTTGATGTTAAGCGGGAAGGAGTTACAATGTTTGGGGGCCAAGAATTGGAAGCTGCTACCCACAACTCTAGTATTTTTGTAGCGGTGGATCACCATGAACAGATTGTTGTTGGATCTCAGCGATCTGATGGATTCTTTTTTTTATGGCGTTGTTCAAATAGATGTTTTTTTTTTTGGAAAGGCATTTGTAGGTGATGCATAATGTCTTAAAGATGATTCTGGCTTTAACAGGTAGCCAGTGGGAATCCCTCCTATTGTTAGAGATATGGTCGGACTTTTTTATTCCTTAAGCTGCCAGTAATGCTTTATTTTGAATTAGTTGTAATTTACTGAGGTTGGTGTTGGAAGTTGGTGTTGAAAGTCCCTAGTAATACCGCATTACAATAGTCCAACTTTGATAAGATCAGTGCCCTGGCCAAAGTAATGCAGTTGGTGGGTGTGAGAAATTGGCGGCTTAAGGCAATTAATTGTGAAGTATGTGATGTAGCCGATGAGAGTGCACTTATGTGTTTAGCCATCAATGTTGATTGAGGAATAGTCTGAATGGAAGGCACCTATTTAGATTGGGATCCCATGAGAATTGCTATCTTCGCATCGTTAAGGCAGAGGCTATTCAAAGCCATCCAGTTTTGGATTATAGCATACATTGTATTGATGGTCAAAGTGCCCTGGTTGTAGTTCCCTAAAATAGGTATGAGAATCTGGGTGTCATATGCGAAGTTGGTGTAGATGACACCCATGTCGTCTAATGCCGCGAAGAGAAGCTTTGTTTAAGTATTATAGAGGGTTGGTGAGAGACAAGTCCCTTAGTGTACCCCAATGGGGACTGGAATGGGATCAGCAGCTTCTTTCCCTATGGAGACTCTAGACGTGCGTTTGGCTTAGGAAGGATTTCACCCACAGGCATCCTTAGAGAAATTGAAATCATTAGCTAGAGTAGTGCACAAATTGTCGTGATCCACAAGGTCGAACGCTGCAGTATGCAGAGTTTCCCTGAGTCCCTAGTGGTATCCATCTGTATTTTCAGGTCAAGGAGTGCAGTTTCCGTGCTGTGGTTATGCCTAAAACCAGATTGTCTAGCTCCAAGGAGCTGGTTTTGTTCAAGGTGGGCTTGGATTTGTGCATATGCTATTTTGTCTATGATTTTGAGCAAGAACGGGACCGTGGTTATTGGTCGGTAGTTCGTAGGCACAGTTGGGTTGAGGGTTGTTTTTTTTTTTTTTTAGAAGTGGGGTTACCCAAGCTTCTTTGATGCTAGCCGGGACCATGTTGGTATTGAAGGAGGCATTGATAAAATATTGGTTATAATATGGGTGAGGGTGGGTGCACATGATTTAACTAGTTGAGCTGGAATGTTATCCCCTTTTCAGTCAGAGGCTTTTAATTTGGAGATAGTGTCAATCACTAGTTCTGGGGTGACTG
Source organism: Ambystoma mexicanum (assembly GCF_040938575.1). Taxonomy (NCBI): domain Eukaryota; kingdom Metazoa; phylum Chordata; class Amphibia; order Caudata; family Ambystomatidae; genus Ambystoma; species Ambystoma mexicanum. Next base: position 374,939,991 of record NC_090926.1, on the reverse strand, counting down.
GGGTGAAGTGGAATAGCAAGTTGGTATTTTCATTAGAATTTGTGAGGGAGTTGTTGTTAGAGGCATTTTTATCAGCTAATATTTGTCTTTTAGTGATTATTTTGTTTTCTAACAAGGCGATCTTGGACGCTAAGGCATCTTGAATGGTGGTGCACCATTATTTGCTGGAATTTGCAGGGGTCGTGACTGGGGTGGGGTTTTCCAATTCTCCAAGGATAGAGAAGAGCTCTTTAGAGTCCGACGAGGCGTTACTAATGTGAGTGTTATATGCATTAGCTTTGTGGGTAATAATTGCTGCTTTGTAAATTTTGTTTGCAGCCTTAAAAGCATTCACGGAATCAATAGTGGGATGTTTTTTGTAGGAGTGTTCAAGAGATCGTTTAGTTCGCCTTAGCGATACTAGCTCTTCGTTGAACCAGAAGCATGTTCTTTTGTCAGTGCGTCGCATTTTAGATGTTAACGTTGCTACCACGTCAATAGTTGTGGTGAGGCATTTGTGGTAGGAGTCTGCAAGAACGCATGGGTTGTCACTGGTGACCAAATTAGTTTCTAGTGCTTTGCTGAGGATAGGGGCACAATTCTCAGCTGTGAGCTTACAAGTGTTTCTGGCTTCGTAGGTGTCCATTGTTTTAGTTTTAGGAGGGCAAGTTTCATTGCACATAAGGGTGAATTTTATGCGATGGTGGTCCGTCCAGCCAAGGGGTGTCTTTGATTCAATAACTAACGTGGTGTTAAGTGAGAGAATCCAATCCAGTGTTCTGCCCTTAATATGGGTAGGGGCATTCGCCAGTTGAGTGAAATTCATATCCTTAAGTGCTGAGCGTAGTGCTTCTGCTTTGTGGTCTTGGTTGTCATTGAAGTCTAGATTCAAATCACCAAGGATAATGCATTTAGTGTTTGGTTTAATGAGTGGGGCTAGTAGCAAAGGTATATCTACGTCTGGATGAGTGTTGGTATTGGGTGATCTGTAGATCACCACAAGGTTAATCGTGGTTTTCTCATTTGTTGCGAATTTGACTAGTAGGAGTTCATAGCCTGCTATATCTTCGAGGGGGCAGGATCTTAATTGTAAATTGGTCTTAGCTATAATGGCTACACCGCCTCCTTGAGTATGGGATCTATCGGTCCTAAGGATGGTGTATTCTGGTGGGATGGCGAGAGCTAGCAAGGGTCCAGATGCTTGGTGAAACCAGGATTCTGCGACTGCTAGAAGGTCCAGTTGTTGTTCAATAATTAAGTCGTGTATCTCGATGGCGTGTGCTCCTAGAGATCGGGTGTTGATAAGGGTACCTTTAAAGTTAGTTGGTGGCTCAAGTTCAGATTCAGCAGAGGTAGTGGGAATCCGTAAGTGTGGGGCACTGGGAGCTTGTTTGGTGGTAAATGCCATAGGGGTCTTGTACTTTTTGTTGCGCAGGTAAGCTTTAGGCTTGGGCTGTTTAGGTCTCATGAAAGCTGGAGTGTGGCAGTGAGGGAGTATTGTAGTGCGTGATCTCAGGCGATAAAGTCTAGTGTTGCCCTGTATGGGATGAGTATGAAGGTTGTCTGTAGTGTTTAGGATGTAAGTGGGAGTCATCATGTATAAGGTGGAAGTAGGCTCTAGACTAAGAGTGCTACTAGTAGAACTAGAGATATGGCCATAATATTGAGTGGGCGGAAATGGTGGCATAGAGGGTAGGAACGGTGTGGGGCAGGGAATGGGGTGATGCCGGTAACCAGACAGTCTAGCAAGGCCAATTCTATAGTTAAGGAAGGGACTACCTGTACAAGGTAGGCAGTTTTGAACAACACAAAATGCAAACATGGTGATGAATAGCCAGTCTAACATGGCTATGTTCAGCGTGGGAAGTGGCTAAAGTCGTTCTAATACCTAGGGTACTCCTCGCAGCAGGCTCCTTATGATAATAAACCACTATACATTGCTAGGAGCATTGTTTGGAATCGGTCATTCTAACAAAAATTGGCAGACTAACTTAGGAGTTAGCGTCTGTGGTGATCCAAACATAAATAATGCGGCATAGTACAATTCAAATAAACATTTACCTTGCTGCACAATACATTACTAGTTATCAGCAGAGGTAGCCATATGTCTAGTGGGATCAAATTGTTATGCTCTTTTACAACTTTGCAATACGTGAAAGTTGCAACACGTGCAGCTAGTGCCTTCCACGTCAGCGTTTCACACCATACCCGCGCTGGATAGAATGTTTGCCATATATGGTATTCCCATAATATCGAAGTCAGACAATGGACCCCCTTTCACTGGACAAGACTTGAAAATATTCGCAGAATACATAGGGTTCACTCATTGCAGAATCACGCCACTGTGGCCCCAAGCAAATGGCACTGTTGAGCGCTTCTTGAGCAATATAAAAAGGGGGGTACAAATTGCCTGAGTGACTGGGGATCCTGTTGAGAAGGTATTGTGCCAGCTACGGCAGGGCTACCGTAACACCCCTCATAGCACCACAGGAAAGACTCCAGCGGAAGTAATATTTGGCAGAAACATTCGGACGAGACTACCCCACGAGATCATCTCAGAAGAGAGATACCAAGGAGACCATGAAGAAGCGAGCTGATGAAGACAGAAGGGCCAGAGACAATGACCTGGAACCAGGAGACGTTGTCGTAGTGTGTCAGCCACAAAGTAGGAAGAGCATGGCGGCTTTTGATGAGGAGCCCCTAACAGTGACACAGGTAAAAGGCTCCCTCGTCTCAGCAGGAACATAACCCGGAACTCCTCTCACTTCAGGAAAATGCCAGGGATCATCCCATCCAAATCATTCACCTTGGTCTCCATGATATACGTGTGGGAGCCGTCCTATGAAGGTGATGGCGAGGACTCCTGTGAAGAAAGGATTCAGGATGGTTCGGCCAATCAGGCAATCAGTCCGAGAGTGAGCCCCCGACCTGAAAAAATGAACTAGGATGCATCTTCGTGTTCAGTAGGGGGGGGGGTGATGTTGTTACTTTAAGTCAGTCACATTTCAAACATAAAATGACGTGGTTATTCTCGTGAGCTCAAAATGCGCTTTGCTTTTACCACCAGGATTTGGTTCCTTTAGAGATGGGGGCGAGGCTTGACCTCTGCTGGATCTCCACCCACATCTTGCTCCGACCTCCGCACGGGAGAAAGGTGGCGTGGGGTTCCCAGAGTATTTTCTTTCTCCATTTCCCAACATTTGAAGTCCTCCTGCGCCACGGCTGACATGCCGCCCCTTATCATGTAACATCTTTAGCATGTGCACGCTTTTATCACCTGCATGGCTTGCCATTCTGGGACTTGCTTTTTCACTTTTCCCGTTAGTAAAGGCTTCAACATCCTATCATGAAAGTGCTGTTGTGGCTGCGTAGCCCGCACTACCTGAAGGGGTCACAAATGACTGGAGGCCTTGGCAGCTATATATAGGCCTAAAGGCTTCCTTATAGGGGTGTAATGTTGGCGAGGCAGCCTGAATGGTAAATGTTATGACATTTGAGTCTTTGTAATAATAACGTCCCTAAGCGTAAGTTATTTTAGAGAAACGAAAAAAATATTGCAACAGCGTTTGGCACGGCCTTTGTTGTGGAATTCCTTGCGTCACCGCGTGCCGCGCCTCGCTCTTCCTTGTTACTTGGTTTGCTGCAGCAATGTTTACGTTCTGAGTAAACGGCAGCTGCCACGTGGTGTGAGGCGCGGGTGCCATAAAAGAGCCAAAACGCAACTGTGTGACAAAGGTTAGCACAGTGACATACTTGCCAACATTCTGTGGCCAAAAAGATGTAGGATTTTTCAAGTTTGAAAAATAATAATAATTCCCATAACAATGACATCACAGGAAAATACAAAACATACAAACAGCACAACATGGAAAGATGTTGAAATGTAAAAAATGTATAATTCTGAATGCTAACACCAAATTGTCGGCAGATGCTGTGTGATGGTGTTACAGTCTGCCACTTGCTTTCACTGCTGGTTCCCCCAAGGGTTGTACCAGCAAGAGTGGAGGACAGAGTCACGCAGCTGTCAGGTCAGTGGACTGGTCTGAGTGCAATCAAAGTAATCACCTAGCAACCCACTGCACAGACAGACTAATTAATGTGTTGCATGCTCTGTCCTGGAGCCTGCCTTAGAATCACATAAATGACTGGCCACTGTAAAAAGCAGTAGGATCTGTCACTGAAATCTGTAGGCGCTAGGACTGCTTAAAAAGCAGTAGCCTACTGCCTAAATCTGTAGGGTTGGCAAGTATGCAGTGAATGTGCTCGATTGCTCTGTTTACAGTGACATGCTGTTGGATAAGCCAAATAACTTAAGCATTACCAACACCTGCATACCCTCCCCAGTCCTACTCTTCCTCGTTCCAGTCCGTAACAGTTGATGTGAGTCTGTGACATAGGTTTACCAAAGGAAAAGAACGTGTGTCTACTAACTGTGATGCTGCCCCTTTAAGGACTGCCTCACTGTTAAGTTACGTTATCTGAGGAAGGACACTCGTGAGCCTCTGCTGGGTAGGTGACTTCGTACCTGGGTTAGGTAAAAAGGAAACATAAGGATCTTCAAATACACGGTAAGAGAGAGACATCCACCAGTCTCAAACCACTCAGCCAACAGCTCCAACTGCCGCATGTAGAACCCCTGACACAACACCACTCTGGAACTCGCCTCATAGAAAGCATTCTGCATACTAACACAGCGGCTGCAATGTAGTAATAAGTAGACACAGCATAACACTCACCCAATGAAAGGAGGCTCCTCGTCCCAGTGCTGGAAATGGAAATTATTAACTGTGGGATCCCACCAGCGACAGGGGTAGAGAGGGTGGGGGGTGGCATCAGGGTGCTGGTGAACGCAGGAGAATTTTCCATGGTCCCCCATAAGTAAAACAAAAGGAGGTGATGGCTGGAAGGTTTGGAATTAATCTTAACTTTTGGCATTGCTCTGGGAAACCCTCCAGTCCATTGTTCAGTTAACATTTGCGTTTCAGATCATTAATTAGTTATTAACAGCTTGAATAACCCCCAAGAGATGAGTGTTTTCTATGATTAGGGTGACCAGATTTTTAAAATAAAAAACAGGGAGGAGCCACCAACATAGAAGTAGGACTACCGTTTCCACAGATGTAAACATAAAAGAAGGACTAACACACAAGTAGGACTCCAATGACATTGTAGTCCTACTTCTATATAGGCAGCCTGTTCCATGCAAAGTACAAGTATTGCAAGCCATTGGAGGAGAGAAGAAGCCATGGTGGAAGAGGGCAGGTGTGACATGTAAGCATGAAGAGCCGTGCCCAGCCCAATTTCGGGAATTGTTCAAGAGTAACTGGCAAAAACTGGGACAATAGCAGCCATGCCTGAAATCCCGGGACACGGTTTTACTTTTACATTCTAAAAAAGTCTTGGGCGCCGGGAGCAAAGGACAAATACCAGGAAATTTCCAGCAAAAACGGGGTGTCTGGTCAGCCTACCTATGATGCTGCAACAAAGTATAAAAGCTACACACCTTTTAAACCTGCAAGGACTGGATAGATATTGACAAGATGCAAGTGGTCTAGTGGGGAATGCCCTCTGTTTGAATCCCAGCTTCAGCAACAACAAAAAATATGTAAAAACACATTAAAACCCTTGAAGCCATAAATGGCTTCACCGGAACTGGAGAGACATTTTCCCAGGCCTTGGATCTGGGAAAATCAGGCCCAGTGACCAGCACTCCCTAATCGCCCACCGGATAAGAGGAGCTTCCTCTACCATATATCTGCCCATAACCGCCCTTGGAGGAGGATCCCAGCCAGTTCACAGCACACCATGATGGTCAACTTGATCAAACGGCTGAAGTAACCACAAAAGGTGTATTGCCTGCATGGCCCACCACAAATATTTCTAGCAGAGAGTCACATGACCTGAAGGAGGCTGTTCTATGTCCCTATAGAACAGCCCACATCGAGGGGTTTAAGGGTGGGATCCTTATCTAGAGACCTCTCCTCTCAAAGAGAAGGAAGAACAAGATCCTCGTTCATGCAAAAAGACAAGATCATCTTTTGGAGCGCAGATAAGGAGAGACACAAAGCAAAAATCCTAACTCACCCAAGTGTCTGGCGGAGTTGATGGCCAGCAGAATAGCCATCTTAAAAGTCCAAAACTTCAGAGCAACCTCACCCAGATCCAAAATGGAAAGCAAATGGGCTGTGGACTCCTATATAACATCACGTTTGAGGTACTTTCCCAAAGTATCACAGTTCTCTCGATCCCCAGGGTCACCCTGCAAAGGGTGTAGACGCCTTAGGAACTTCAGCACCAAGGGGAGGGATCAGGGGCCCTTGGGAAGCAACAGGAGGAATTCTTATGTCAGTGGCATCCTCTACTATAGCAACTATGTGGATCTTACGTCCTTGACCGACATGCAGACAGGGGCCGGTGGAGAAGGAGCTGCAGGAGATCGTAGCCAGAGCCGATGGCGCTGGGTTGACCTCCCTCCCTGCTGGTTGCAGTAGCAGGAAGACCATGATCTGCTATGACTCCTGCGACAAGAGTGATCACAGCTCGGCGAGTACCTATGCCAAGAGCGCAACAGACAAGGACCTGCACATGAAGTACAGGGGCTGAATCTGACTACCCAGCACACAAAGGAAAACACACAGCACATTACCATTAGACACCAGCCGCTAAAGGTTGCTACAGCGTCCTCATGCTTCAGAAGGACTTCTCAATTTCCTGGTGCAGACACAGAGGTGATGGTCTGGACTAGTACTGTGCCAGCAACAGGGGCATCCAACTCTGCAACCCGCTGTAAGGCAAGGGTCTGCCCTGGGGGCCAAGACCATGGGCAATTCCCAGTATACTTATCTATAGGATACAGGAATAAATTGGGCGTACTGGTGGAGAATGCTGCTTTTATCCAGTTAGGGGTTAAGGAGGAGGAGCCTCCTCCCATTGGGTTGAGTGAGTATTCACACACACTTTCTTTGGTAGACCGGTCTGGGAGGTGGGATCACCTCAGCTGTTATGGATTGGTATGAGGAAGATGGATGAGGGGGTAATGGTGTGGGAAGATAGCACCAGAATGTTCAGAAGGGAAAAAGAAACGACCACAAAAAAGATGGCCACCATTGAGATGACAAAGGATTCCACATGAAGTCCCTTCTCCGTTTCCACTGGCGGCCAATCAGAAGGAAAGCTGCAATGGGCCTTGTGGCCGGCAACTGTGGGCCACGTGAGATGAAAAACTATTTGCATGTTTGAGGAGGCAGCTGGATGCAGTGGGTCTGAGGGTTCGGAATAGAGTTGGACTATGGTTCTGCAAAAGGGAGGAGGCAGATGTGTCCTAAAGTGGCTGCAATAATAGGGTTGTATTTCCAAGGAAGATTTGGAGAATTGTAAGTTAGTTCACAATGTAATGTTTGGTGCATGAGGGGAGAGAGAAGTTGTTAGGCTTATTTGCCTGGGTATCTCTACTTTGTACCTCAGGTCAAATTCCAAAGTGTTAATAGTGTGAGTGGCACAGTCAAGGCCAGATTATGTATAGAGGTGAATGTTGTTGATAAGAGAAGTTAACAGACTCAAGTAGTCAAATTAATAAGGAATGGCACCTTCATGTCAACAGGTTGCGATTAAGAGTTAGTTGCATGTCTTGTGGTGCTTGTTATCATTTTAGTTCAAGATGAGACAGGGTGATGCCTTGCTGGGAAGTGGGCTATCAAATGATATTAATAGGTAGCCTTCTATAATACGAAAATATATTGAGTTCCCTATACAGGATGCCTTCATGAGTCTTTGTGAAAGGCAGGGGTTGATGTGTGACCCAATACGGTAGGTTGGGAGAGAAGCGCCAGATTTCCTGTATACCAATCAATCACAAGACTTTATTGAAGCGGAATTTGTGAAACACGCAATGTGACAACGAACAAACAACACACGCCACTACCTCTGATAATTACAGATGAGTACATTCTTTCACTGACATGGATAAACAGGTGGACCACACAAATAGTGCGGTGTATAGTTCAGGCTGTGGGGTAAATATAAGTGGATGGTACACAAACACCCGCCTAATGACCGGATATGGTCACTATTCATGAACTGATTATTAGCAGTAAAGCAGCACATCTTCTAGAAAGAGACAGAAGTAGCAATACCTTCTGGTCAGAGACGTTTTTATGGGAGGGGAAAAGTGGCACTTGCCCAAGGCCCCCACCTTGGAGGGGGTCCCACAAAGCTGCCTGATCTAAAGAAGTAAGATTCCTTTGTTCACCAGAATTAAATAGCACACATCATGATATTTGATGGCATGGAGCTGAAGCTCTAAACCTATTGCCTGTCTGTTTTGGCAAGTACATTCTGCCTCGATCATTTCACCATGTAATGCTTTCTGTGTTCACTGTGGTAAATATAATTTGTGTGTTCCTTGTGGCACAACTCCTGTAGCATTCTTTCCTTCCTGTGGGAATTATGTTGATCATGTGCCATAGCCACATTTGAAATGCATATTGGTAAATTGAGGGCCCCAATGGTTCAGAAGTTAGCTCAGTGTGTTAAGCACTCATTGCAGAGATATGTGTTCCTATGCATGATTAGAATAACACATTCCTCTAAGGCTGGCTGAGCCTTTCATATGTCTGAAGTTTATGTATATATATATTTTATATGCACAGCTTTTTTTATTATAAAACTAGATCCTTAGTTCATATAGCTGGAGCAGGCAAGATCTAAAGGGATTTGAACATTCTCAATTCAGAGTGGACAGTGTTACGATGTGCCTTAACATAGCTTACTCTGTAGGTCCCCTCTCACTAGCCCTGAAAGGTTTCACACGATGAAGGAACTTTCAAACAAAAGTAGGGCAACCAATGATTTGTTTGTTAGAGAAAAAATTAAAAAGAAATTCTGGTCTCAATATTATAAACCTGCCTGCATATGTACTTGGTCTTGCAGCAATGTACCTGCACCATATAGGGGTTGCAATAAAAACAAAGATGTCATCCTTATGGTGAAGGTCTAGAAATTGGTTTGTTCAGATAGGGTGTTGTAAAAGCTAGGCCATCACCTAAAATAAGGAGCCTAAACTGTTAGTCCAAGAGATGAATAAGTATCCACATTTGGATCCAAAGTATTCATGCTTGTATCCTGGCTTTGCCAGAAGACAATACAGTGATCCTGGTCAAATCAACTAATATCTCATACATTACTGTACTGTCTTCTGTGAAGTTTGCCTTGTCGCATGCTAGTGGCATCGTTTAGCCCATTACTTGATCTTTCTTCTTTCGTAGGCCATTTGAGTGGAAGGGGTGGTAGACAGAAGGGAGCGGACCAGATGGTGCAGGATTCGGGCACGTATATTTTAAAGTCTGCTCGTTTGACACAAAAAAACAATTTGCATTTTTGTAAAAGTCAAAGGTTTTTCTGCACTTTTACAAGCCCGTGTTTTGGAAGTATGTAAAGCTTTAAAATACAAAAGACAAACCCAGATTAAATCTGTTAAATCACACTGATTGGTCTGCTGGTACTTATATACTTCTCTTGATGGAGAGAATGAAGCTAGAATCATTCTGTGTTACACCCTTCTATAATATTTTGTTTTTAAAAATGCTCATGTTTGGTAATGTGATTGGTGTACTTTCCAAGTCAGTTTTATAAAATGAGATTGTTTTAGTTCATGGTAAGAACTGGTAATGAAAGAGTTCAAAGGCAGAAATTGCAGAGTTGGCACACATCCCAGATACACCCCTTAAACAGTGTGTGTAATGCTGGGCATCTAATTTAATCTTGTATTGCCTAGCCTCTATAAATTACCAGTCCCTAAAAATTGTCAGCCCTTCAGAATGATTTCCTTCTCAGGGTATGATCTTCAAAATAGCCTCACTCATGGTGTCACTGGCTATAGTGTTGCTTCTACTATAATATTGAGCATTGATAAATTGCACACCACAGGCACTTATTCTTTTGACCTCTAATGGTAAAACTATTGGAAAACCATGTCCCACTTATAATCTTAGTCTGTCTGGATACAGACACCTTCCTGGTGGCTTTTAATCAGCATCCACTGTCCATGCTATGGTATGTGTAGCTTTCTCCTTCCTCCCAATTGGTCTCCTGTATCCATGTTTGAGCACGTGTGCGTGCTGTGAGGCAGCAAATGTGAGTTCTCGGTCTACTCTGGGTTACATGTACCTTTTACATACAGTCCTGCATTAATACTACAGGCTGCATACCTTACTGGATGCTATTGATAAAAAGTATCCTGTATCTATGCTAGAACAGAAGTAACCTCTTCGTAGACTGATAATGTTGGCCTTCAAATGGTACTTGTTTATCATTCTGATTAGAGGAAGAATGAAGAGGGTAAGGGGACATAAAGGGAGTAAACATTCTTATTTTTAATGCTGTGAGGCAGCATATCAACCTATGGGATGTGATCGCGGGTGGAGGGGGGCAGATATTCTTGATCACATAATTGCTTTGGTATGGTGGACGGGGGGCCCAGAGATGTCTGTGCCCAGGGCCCCAAAAGTGCTCAAGATGGCCTTGCTTCTGGTGAAGACAATACGAAAAGGGCCAAGACCTGACTTTAACAAGCAAGCCTGTGATGGACAAAGTGAACGCAGCGTGTTCCACAGACTAGGGCCCACAATCCATCAGAATGGGTAGGCCCGATGAAGTCCCTTTTCCTTTCTTTGAATTTTGGGGCACGTTGCCCAACATTTGAAAGGATTAAGGCAAACTACAAGTCCCAGAATAAAATAAAAATGTAGACCACTCATGATTAGTATAACAGCACTGGACAGTCACCTGTGCACCTCACTATGGTCTTGCTGCCAGCCCTACTACTCCATTAAAAGGGGCCGATGCCCTTGCACTGCACCATGATAAGCTCTTTCGAGGCTAGCCGGGTGCTGTAAAGAAGGATTGAGATCGATACTCTAAGCTACAGTGACCGGCTATCTTGAATAGCAACACCCCAACTCCTCCAAGGATGGGTTTCACCCACAACTGTGACAATTCAACTCAACCATCAGGTGACCAGATCCAACTTTCTCAGTCCTGGGATTGCACTGTGAAAAGTCAAATCTTGTGTATCTTCGATTGAGCAAACAGTGCTCATCAAGCACCCCTATATCAATTATTTCTGAAATGGAGTCCCAGAATAGGAGCTGTGGTAGGCCAGTGACATGGGTTGTCCGTTCATCCAACTCAATCCCGATAAGACAACCAAACGGGATATTCTAGTGCTTAGAACAAGGCACTGCTCCATCAACTCGCATAAATCCTAAAATGCCGCCCATGGTAGTTCTCCAGCACTGAGGCCCAGTGACCGCTCTGCCAGTGCCCCAGAATCCTGATCATCATCCGCCGTCCAGTTATTCCAGCATTGGGACCAAAACAAAGCTCTTCCAATCCACCACAATCCTTATCTTCTTCCAGTACCCATCTACTCTGGCACGGGGGCCAACACAAAGCTCATTCTCATTACAGATCACCTTAATTCAAATACACCAACTAAGTGATTTGATGCTCGGTTTCTGCTATCGGAGAGCACGATCTGTACTGCTTTTGTGAAGATCAACACGTGATCTTTCAAAGGGAACAGACTCTCTGTAAAGGCAACATTTGCCTATCCAGTCCAACAGTGTGCTCTGAAAGAGCGCTTTGTATACTGGGAGCAAGCATTACTACAACAGAAGACCTTGTGAAACTAAGAGCCCAGCTTTTTTCGTGTACAGAAATAACACTGCCATTGCTCGTCATGACTTGCACAAACGGAACCTCAAAAATAAACAGCTCTGCTCCGCTATGCCCAACAGCAACCCTGGGTGTAGAAAAATGCAATAACAAAAATATCTACCTGTAAAGTGAAAGCAGAATAGGTCATTCACCTAGGAGGCCGCACATGCCACAGCATCAGCTACTAGCCAGCTCTAGATCTTCTGAGTCAAGGAGTAATGCGCTGTGGGTATGCAAATTAATGGAAAAGCGTGCATTTCAGCTTCAGGTGACAGAGCGGTCATTGTGTTATAGGGCCCAGCCATTATGCAAAGCTTTACCAGCCCAAGAACGACATTTCTCAAGGATGAAACAATCACATACGTGTTTCAGCCTCATTAGGGGCTATCAGTGTGGTGCAGCTGCCATCCTAAGTGACACAAAAACATGACAACATCCAGTGCTTAATTTGTGGGGGTGCGTGCCAGGGCTCAGCCCTGGCACTTATTTCTGAGCCCCGGCACTTATTGTCTTATACCCATGTTGATTATGAAGTGATGATAAGCAGAGAATCCATCAACCCCAATGGGCTGGTGGAAGCTGTAGTGTAACCCCAAATATGTCAACAATTTGGGGAGCAGCTGTGGGGTGGTGACAGCAATGGTGCGGTACTGCCCAGCCGCAGTGTCACAGGTGTGCTAGAACAAATTTGGGCCATGGCACTTATTTGTTTCACAAATTAAGTACTGAAAACAGACTTATTTACACAGATGAAGAGAGTGAACGGGTGCTACCTGTACCCTATTCTGTTAAGTTTGACATGAAAGACCTACATATTACCATGGCGGCCTAATCAGTGCAGAGACTATTGACTATAGAAGAAAAAGCGAACCCATCTCCTCCATGATGACGAGTTGCTTTTTATACAAGGAAGGCTACAGATAGAGGATGCTTTTCCCGGAAAGATGCTGCAGCTTATTGCCTTTACTTTAATGACTTATATAGCACGGCCACCGAGCCGGAGGATTAAGGGCGCTAAACAAACAAGACATTACAAAACAGGTGATATATGACAGCAGTGTCAGCGGTGAAAACACAAAAGAAGATCTCGTTAGTTAAACAAGAAGGTCTTCAGTCCCTTCTTGAAGACCGTAAAGGAGGTCTCTTCTCTCAAGCCAGAAGGTGATCCATTCCATATTGCTGGTGCAGCAGAGTAGAAAGCTCCCTGTTTTACCCGAGTCAGCTTACATGCCGGATTTTTGAGTTGGGAACAGTTGTTAGATCTTAGATTGTGATGACTGGTTTTAAGTACCAATTGCTCAAACAAACAAACCTAAAGTCATGATGTTCCCAACTAGCCTGAAATGACAGTAAACGACACACATTCTACCGCAGCAGGAAGATTGTCGTACACATTACGGTGCATACATACCAGGAAAGCATTTTAGTTGCTTGCGGAGCTTCTCACGGGTTATGAATGCATTGCATGAAAGTGGACCACACGTACAGCAGGCCACACAATGCAAACTGCTATGTATCCATTTATAAGAACCGGGCTAACATTGCTGGACTATCAGATGCCAATTCTCCTATAGGGAACAACCTCAAGGAGCGCGATTCACAAGGCCCTATGCCTTGAAAGCAAATAAAGGAAACACTAACCAACACACAGAAGGCTCGAAATTGAGGGGTGCCGGGAGCTATTTAGACCCTCCTGCTTCTAGCATAGTATAGCCTGGTTAGCCTGAAACCAACAGCTACCAGGAGCTACTTCTGGCTCCTAAGGCAAACTGGTGCCTTGCATACATGTAAATGTGTCATTAACTTTGGGTATTCAGGAATGTTAATAAAGAAGAATTATAACACATCTAATGCACATTTAAACAGAATGGTTCATACAAAATGGACAAAAAGTTAAAGGAGCATCTATGGTAGCTCCTGGTTACCCTGCGGTAGCTCCTGCCTACAGGCCCGACACCCAGGAGCTGGATGCAGCTCCTGCTCGTCGAATCTCAATTCCGAACCCTGAAGACAGGCCACAAAGTAAATCTCCACATCCCTGACGAAAGGAAGCTGAAGAGCGTGAAATAATTCAAAGGAAACTCCAATCAGAGACACAAGGCATGAATAAACGCAGCAAACCACTGCTTAAGGTATCACAAGTCATGGAAAAGCCAACAACTTTTACAAACATCAAACACATAAACATTATGACCAGTCGCCAGTCATAGGATGAGCGATCAGACTGGCGAAGGAATTGAACAAGCGCTGGCCCACCCAGATATAACCAGTGCAACATTCACCTCATCCAACACCACCGGTTTGTTCATTGCACCCATTGCGAAGACCCGAGAAGCCACTTCTTTGAAGACTTTAAAATGAAAGGCACAAACTTCCCAAATGGGCTCACCTGAACATGCGCATTCCTTTGCACACAAATTGTGAGACGGGGAGAAAAGGCAGAAAAATAATAATAAAGCCAACGGCGAGGATAATTCGGAGAAGACAGCGCCCATAACTGAATGTAGTGACCATATACAAACAATCAGGTGTGTCCCCTCTTGTCCCACACTGAGCCTACAAAATCAGGACAGCCCAGATTGTCAGTACTTGTATTCTTAATCCTGCCAATGAAGCAACATTGTGTTCTACTTTATGTTCCTGATTCACAGAGGGACTTTCGCAATGAATGGGGTGGAGCATTCTGCGTTTGGGACAGTGTTTCCGTGTGTGCTGCTAAGGATTGCGCCGCCAGCCTTTTAATGATAGGCAACATGTGCTAGTCTCAGATAGAGTGGTGTACCCACGGTTCCTTGACATGGTCGGCCAGCACAATATGCACCCTCAAGGAGATCTAACTATTTTTTAAAGCACTTTCTTTAACAAACCAAGCATAAGTTTGTGCTTTTATAAGTTAATGAAAAAGGTAAGCCATAATTCGTCCAAATACCGTTGATAGTTAGCGTACCAAATCTCCGCTGAGTTTTTACTGCTGTATGTTCAAGACACACAACTAAAGAAACTGTGTGATAAGAACATCTGCTTGTAGTCATTGTTGGGCACCCGCGGATAGCTAGTTGTGCTCTCTGTGACGTGGGAACAGATTTGAAATGCTGCAAAAGCGTACTGTCTTTGTATCTCTGACAAGCAGATATCATGGGCATTAAATGTGGATGTGAGGAAGCTCTTAACTCGATGTACCAATTGCACCTATTGCAGTGCTAATCGCCGACACGTTCATGCTCAATGGAAAGACTCGCACGGGCAGTTGCCACTGTAATGGTCCATTGTACAAACACGGGTGTGTCTCCGGCGGCAGAGTCCCTCGTGAGCATTGGCTTTCGCCATTGGTTCAGTGGGTGAGGGGGGGAACACAATAAAATCTCCCATTTTGAAGTGCACCGTTGCTCTCCCCCTGCATAACCCCCCCCCCCCCCCACCCAGCCCCTCCCGTAGAGCTCCCAAGCCCTTCTCTGACAAAGCCACTACAGTCAAAACACCTGTGCGAGAAATACAACGCACTGCATAAAGTGTGTACCATTAGATTCACAACAGTTTCAATAATACGTGTTAATAATAGCAAACGAAATGGGATCGTTTATTTGAATAGATAACCAGAACCCAAGCATATACGTGCAGGCTGCCCAAAAACCTCGGAATATCTCCCGATTTGTGAACCCACTGAATTTGGCGAAGGAAATGCTTCCTCTTGTGCCACAGATCAATAACCTGCGTGCAATGTCACTGCTGAATCCGCCTGCAGCCTGCGAAAGCTAGTCATGAGGTATCATTCTGATTGGCCATTTAGAATGCCTTAATCCCCAGAGGTTTCTAAGCGCGGACCCAGGGATCGAACCTGTGCTGCTCTAGCGCGTAGCCCCGGAGCTAACCGCCCGAAATTATAAACACGTTCCAATGTTCTTAAACAATATCACTACTTCATACACACTCCCAGTTCTTGAACATTTGCTGACAACGAGCTCTTAAATCATGTTCTAGAAGTCCTGCTGTTTGTAGCCTAGGCCCCTTTGCATTCCTAGCAATATTATAAAAGCAGGACTTGGGCATCAGGATGCAAAGGGGATTTGAGCCTAAAAGCCAGGAATGGCGCATTACTTCACACCTGACATAGCAGAACTTGCGAGCTCTGTAAACTCTGCTATAGGGTCTGCTACTTCCAGGCTTCAGTGGCCCACTGTCATAGTCAGCTGCTTGTAGTCATTAATTGGCACAAGAAAGTATTGAGGCACATCTCATGATGAGCAGAACAGTGGCAGAATTGTAAATAAAGATGTTAAAGGGCCTTTCTGACCAGTTACCTGTTAGAGCCTCCTGCTCGGTTCTAAACTGACAATAGTGATAGTTATCCGGAGAACAGCACAAGTGCAACGCGCTCACCCTGGAAACAGGACAATGCTGTGCAACCTGGGCTGACATCCGGGTCAGGCGGTCGGTCTCTGCCCTTCAGTCTGCCGCAGAGGTCATTACATTTAGTACGCTAAGTGTGTCATGATTGTGACAATGATTAGTACAGCACTTATGGACTGCAAGAATCCAGTATGAAGGGCTGTATAAATCACCACATCATCATCATCATCACCATCTTCTTCTTCATCATCATCTCTGCACGTTTTCGGGAGGAGGTTCAGCTGCAGAGGCTTCCCGCGCTTTCATGTACAGCAGACGCTCCATTTCCAAAAGAGCTCTCGCTATAGATGCAAAGCTCTTCTTTGCACGTATGCACCGTTGAATGACCACCTAACGTCCTGCAGTCATGCAAGGGGCATACTGCACACGCCGACGTGTGTTTAATCATTGGCCAAGGCTCTATTTCCCTCTACGAAGGCACAGAAATAGCTGCAACCATTTCAGTACATCTAGAAGGCGCGGAGCTGAAGGCAGAGGTTTAGTTCTCCCCATATACGGTCTTGCTGTTCTGTCAATTTAGAGCGCGTTCATTTATTCGCACACCTTAAGGAGTCTTCTGGCTTTATCCTATATACAGCTGCCCCTGCCACACGCCTCCTCTCCCCTGGATGAAATCTGGCAGATTAGGACCGGTGAAAAGGGGAGAGTGGGCCTTGCCCCCCAGGCCCCAGTCTGTTTACACTACTGCTGAGATTATCCTGCACTACACAGCTTCCAATGGGCTCCAAGTCATGAACTTGAGCCAGAACATTAGCCAACACAGGATGTTATAGACAATCCTTATGATGGGGAAAGTGTGCTTGACTTAAGCATAGGAATGGATTAATAGGGTCCTGTAACCACTGTGAGCTAACTCTGCAAGCCCCACCTTTGCGAGCTAATCCTGCTACGACTGTCACCTGTTGCTGTTGTAAATAACCAATGTAACTAACTTTCTTAAGCTAAAAGCACCTAGATGCCTTTGGGTTTTGTGCGCTATACAAATGACAAAATAAATCATAAATAAATATTGTAAAGTAATGCATCATTTTTAACCCTTACTTTTCTGGTGGAAAAACCCACATTCTGGCAACGGTTTAAGAAATGCATGTCGGATTTGAACATACAAGTGATTGCTGAACACAGTGTATGTTTGTGTTCATTAGAAAGAACTCCAGTGATAATGGGGAGTTGCACCAATAAAGCCAATGAGATTCTGGCTGTTTTGCATATTAAAGTTCATTTTGAGAACATAAGAATGATAAAAGAGCTTTATTTCTATCAGTGAGAGTTGTAAGGCACCAAACAACTAATGCACCCTGGGTTTGGTACGTATTATCTTTTCTTTTTAAACAAAAGTCACCCCAACAGTAAGGTTTTTGTAAATATCAAGCATATATACTAGTTTGGCCAGGAAACCACTCACGCATTATTGTGGCTCAACCAGGGGAGTTGCTAGGTCTGGAAAAGACCCGGGGCTAAGCTGATGTTGGAACTGTTGGGACTGGGGGCTAGCTAATCTTTTGGCTGTAGCTCCTGAGATTCTATCAGGGGCTACAACCAAAAGATCAGGGGCTATAGCCCCCTTAGCTCCCCCCCCCCTAGCAATGCCCCTGGGCTCAACCAAACTCTGCAAAACAAAGCAAAAGTACATTTAAAAAATGAAACATAGAAAATGAACTGCTTCAAAACACTGCTCCTGTGGCAATCTGCCGCCCCAGGCCAGGGCCTAGTCTGCCTTATTGTAAATAAGTATCTTCTTATAATGCTCTGCAATCTTGCAAAGGTTTCTTACTTAAATCTTAAATATGCTTGTGTTTTTCCAAATATCAATTGCACAATGAATCTTTGCTCCAAGACCCAAGTCAATATAGACTGTAGGAGTGAGAAAAAGAGAGCGAGAGTGTGCGAGTGGCAGTATTCCCGCATTTAGAATGAAAAAAGCGTAAACGCAGGTACTTGAATGCAATGAACAAAACCAGGACTAGATGAGCTAATCATGTATGACCTGGGACAATTTGAGAGCACTTTGTTTTCTGTATATTTGCATGGCTGGTTGTGCTTGCTTTTCTACTACAATTGCTGCTTGTGTTGTTCGTGTTCTGTGTCTTCTATGTTATTTTGATTATTAGCAATGTAGTTGCTGACACCGCGGTCATGCATTGTGTGAGAGAAGCATGTGCTGCTGCCTGTGCAGCACCAGCTCCAGGCGCAAAGCAAGGTTGCATGCATGTTGCAAATGCTGTTCATGCGGGCAGGGGTGCTTGTGTGCATCAGATGCATGCATTGGTTTGGTCTGTACTGCACCTGCTGTGCGTGTACGCAGGGCGGCTGCACGGCTGCACTTGATGTCAAAAGTTAAAGGGAAGCGCGCAAGTTTCAAACAAGCTCTCGGTGAGTTAGTTGATCGGTGGGAGGTGCTTCCGGTGTGCTCGCCTGAATCTAGCGGTTAGGTATTTTCTATCATTTGCACTGGGTGGAAATTGAGACGAAAGAAAGGGCTTTTGTATTTACTGCAAAGTATTTAGGTGGAAACTGAGGCAGGAAGTGACATCATTACCACAGTGTTGGAAAGATGCAAACCCACATGTAATCCTCTAAAAGCAGCAAAGAGTGGAGGGGTGCGGGGGTACCAAACGAACACAATGTTTCCTGTATTCGGCCATCTTCCTAGTGATGGGATGCGTGTGCTGCATAAACCAATAAACATAAGGGAAGGGGGATGTGTGAAAAGATAGCCATATGCCATTTGCAGAGCTCATACGACTTACCAAACTGTCTGTAATAACAGGTGTTATAACAGCATGTTCTTAGATCACCCGGAACAGGCTAAAGCACAACCCAAGAATAACAGAAGTCCTGATCTTCCCCACCAAAGAATGATTCATGGTCATGAATCCTTGGCCAGAAAAGAGGAGACCCTCGGCAGCCCTGCAACACTGCAAGAGATGGGCAAAGAGAAGGCATGGGGATATTAGAGCAGGTCCGCGGGGCACTGAGAGGGGAATGGGCTAGTCGCGTGCAGAGCACCGTGGGAAGGAGGGGTGCAGCAAGAGTGTGATGGGCAAATGCATCGTAGAACCAAAATACCCTGGCTCCAAGTGTGGGGTGCATTTAAAGGCCCCAAACAGAAGTCACTTTCACCTGAACAGCAGCATTTAAACATTGCAACCAAAAACAGCCCTGCTTTGCTTTCCCTGTCACGTGAATGGTGAGAAGTTGTACACTGCTACCAAGAACGGCCTTGCTTTACTTTTATTTCACATGCGTGGCAAGATTTCTACACTGCAATCAAAAACAGCCTCGCTTTACTTTTATTTCCCATGAGTGGCAGCCCTTTAAACACTGCAACCAAAAACGGCCTGGGTTTTCCTTTTGTACTTATGTAATTATTTTCTAAGTAAATCAATACATTTCCCCATTGAAATTCACGGTTCAAGATTGTTGCAATTCAAAATCAACAATCTTGGTCCTGGTGTTTTTATTTAATTGTAAGAGTCATTAAAGTGTTGCTTCCTTGTAACTAAAAAACTAATTTGTCCTTGTACTGTGTGCATTACCAAACAAATTCCTATTTGCATCGGTCCTATTAAACCCAAACCGTTGTCGCCAATGTGAGCAATGCCTTTTGCCTACAAGTCTACCTGTTATGTGCCTCTGCCCTTGTCACTGAAAACTGATTTTCCTATTGTCAGCTAAACCCGTTCCCTGAGCTGCCTGTCATTGTAAACCTCAGTATAAACGAATTTCCATTTGCCACTGTATTTTCCCTTTGCATTTGCTTTGTCCCAAAAACTGATTTTCCTACTCTATTTCTATTTTCCCTGCTATGCTGATTAGTATCCTCCAAAACCTTGCCTTTCTCCTAAGTGTAAGCAATGCAGATTGTCTTTTATTCTGTCCCCCCAGCAGTTGTGAGAAATAATCAAAACCCCATTCTTCCATTTTGCTCCAAAAATGGGTTTTTCCTTTCTTTGCTGGCTTCCCATCTTGTGGTGGTGGGCTTCACCCCAAATCCGATTTCCCCCCTATATTCCTACCCCTTGCCTCTGCCTTCCATTCAAAGGAATCAAGTTTAATTCAGGTTTGGGGTTAGTGTTGTTGCTAGGTCTGGAAAAGACCTGGGGCTATGTTGATGTCAGTACTGTCAGAACGGGGGGCTAGCTAGCCTTTTGGTTGTAGCTGATGAGATTCTATCTGGGGCTACCACCAAAAGACCAGGGGCTATAACACTCTTAGCCCCCCCCTTAGCAACGCCTCTGAGTGTTGCAGGGGGGAGCGTTAAACTGTGATGCTATCACTTTTTATGGAAGTGTTATTTTCTAGTTTTGTCATTAAAACAAAAGTGAGTGTAACAGCCCATTTCCACTTGGTCGCTCTGGATAGGATATTGCATTTGTGTTGCCACAATTTTGGTGGCTGGCTGCTGTATTTTGATTGTTTTTCTTTTTCATTAAATAATTAATTGATACACACCAGCCTGGTTCCTAGTCCATTGTGACACGGGGTGCTGGTGGAGGTTGGGTGCAAGACGGGTTGGAGGCCTACTCAAAAAGAATCCGTAGTACATTAAAGATAAAAAGCGCTTTATTGTGCGCCACATTCATTGTAGGGGAAGGAGTTCCCTAGTTAGCGTGTGCCGTGCAATATACCATGACACAAGACATTGGACTGAAGAAAGACGGACATGTGAATAATGTTTCAGGTTTAACTCGTTTCTGGTTTTGTCCTGGCAAAGCTGAAATGTCGACTGCTTCGATCATGTGAAAGCTCTCAGGATGCAGTTTTAAAACAAGCATTGGCAAAGCCAACAGTGTGGGCTTTTGTGTGGGCATTGGATCGGATGTTCCAGGCAATGCCATAACGGTAGTACTTGGCCATAAAATAGCACGGTAGTACCAAAACTAAAAAAGTGGAGCCAACCACGCAAATGGCTTTTGCAGGCAATTTCATGACGCCCTGTGAATTGCTGGCATGGGTTACTTCCACAGGAGTGACCGACACATCTTGATGTGCATTCTAAATTCTTGGGGGCGTGCATGCCCTCTGGCTTTTTCCCCCCTTTCGCCGGCCAAGTGCAAGCAGAGCTGCTATGCAGATAAGAGCCTTTTGGGGGCAAATAGCGTTTTCCTTATTGTATTTACTTTTCCATTCCACATATATTGGCAGTAGTAACCAGGACTTATCCCCAACCCTCCAACCACATAGGTGCAGGTGTCCAATAGACATGCACGGGATGGACATGTGCCCAACACTTACATATGCCATCAAGCACTCCACTCGTCAGCACGCACAAGCCTGTCATGAAACAAGGGTCTTGCTTACAGCAGATGTAGGAGCAGAGGGGGGGGGTGCTTGGCCACTTCCATTACCCGCCAAGCATCCATTTCATGAACTGGGGACATACCTGGAACACAGACACTATGCACAGCCAAGGCACAAGGGGCTGTGTATGGACTTCTCAGCACTATGCCTGCAGATGAAACCAATCGGGAACACGGCCACCTTTTGATATTGCACCTAGGGCGCCCACGCAAGCTTCCTCACCTTGGTTTCCTTGTTTGCAGGGTTTGGACTGAATGGGATCTACGCGGCTTCTGCTTGTGACATTGAACAGCCCAGTTAGCTGAACACGGACCAGATAGTACCTGGAGTTAGACAACTGGTGCCATATACATATCTGCCTATGGCATTACCCTTGTGTTGGTCATCTGCCAGTCTTATAAACATAGACCTCAGTCAGATTTCTAAATGAGATTTACGAAGTTTTTCAAACTAAGGGAAATTCAGGTGCTGTGCATAGACAGAAGCCTGCCATAGTCTACCTCTCAAACAGAAGCTCATCTCCTGGGATTTGCTTACATGGGCGGTCATTTACAATGCAAAGCACTGTCCTGAGCAGCGGCTGAGGAGTACTGCAGGGATCGGTGCCGCGCACATATGGCCGCTTCCTTTGCTTTAAAGAAGCATCCAAGGCTGTGGTGTGCTGGGCCCAGCGTGGTGCTAGTTTTGGAATGCAGATTAAAATCACCACCCTACTGAAGAATCAATTCCATTACATGTAGGGAGCGAAGCTTGCTTTAAAAACAGGAAGAGTAAATATCAATCACCCTCCTGAAGAAAACAATAGTAACATATTGGGGAAACTCGTGTCGAGGGACATCAAACTCAAACCAAAGAGGGAAATACTAATGTGAAGCAACATTAGGTACTCACAAGGATCCACTTTGCATCAATCAACTCAAGTCAAAAACTAAATGTGAACCCAAACTAGCGGTCAATTACTAATCTACTTTCCTTAATGTGAAGCAATATCAAGGACTAACCATTGAACATTTTCATTGAACTCAATCTTGTGTATATTATTTCAATACCAATGCCTGTCAGAAATATGATGAAGATAATTAAAGTCAATTAATGAAACCAGGGCTACTTGTTTGACATACTGACCACCGCGAATCTGTAGGCGCAATCAATTTATTTATTTTTAAATGTTTTTATTGGCATTTAAGGTCATACATAAAGCAGTTAGGCATAGGTTACGGCTCGGTATATTGACTGCGTGACACATTCGCCAATTGAACAACAAATGACAACAAAACAACAATAACAACAACTTAGACTGTCCTCTCTCCTGCTGTTATAGTGCGGTCCACTCGGCACGTGTTGACTCAGTATCGGGGCCGTCGTTCTCCGTGCCAGTCTTCGGGGGGTGGCGCCAGGGCGTGCGCAGGTTTGGTGATCTCATCAGGATAGCTAAATTGCAGTTCATGTCTTAACGCTCTGCTCAGGGGGGTTTGAAATTCGTCGAGAAGATCATGTCTCTCATGAGGGCCTTCCAGGACTCTAGAGTGGCACTCACATCTTCTCCGCCTTTGCTGTTCCCATCCTCCCAGGCTCTGGTTTCTGCGGCAGTCCATCTCTCCATTTCCTTGATCCAGGGTCCAAATCGCGGGCCTGCAGGCGACTTCCAGGCCATCGCTTATTTTCTCTTCGCGAGTATGCACGCCATGTCCATGAGTTTGACTAGATGCCTGATTTTACTGAGTCTCGGGTAGGTGCCCAAGAGGCATTCCTTGGGAGCCCATTCGTACCTTTCCAGTCCAGCTTTCCAGCAGGTCTGTTCGGCAGCTAGCCAGAGCTTCTGTGATCTGGGACAGGTCCAGAACATGTTAATCATGTCGGCGTGTTCAGAGGAGCACCATGGGCACGTCGAGGGAATGCTGCTGTCTTAGGTGGATATTCTGTGCGGTGTCATATAGGTCCTGTGGAGGACGTTCAGCTGAATCATCCTGAACCTGGCGTTCCGTGAAACCTCCTTCGGTTGCAGCAGGGCCCGTGCCCATTCGCCCTCTGTGATTTCGGTCCCAATGTCAGCTTCCCACTTCTCTTTCAGGTGCGCACTTCTGGGTTTAGATCGGGCGTTTATTTGGGCATATAGTCTCGATGTCGGCTTCCAGCCGTCGCTCAGGTTGTACATTTCCTGTACAAGAGGGTGTGTCTCCGGCTCCTCGGGCCATGTGTTCCATTTTGCCTTGGCTACATGTCTCACCCTCTGGTACCATAGGAACTGGCCTGATGAGAGCCCGTCTTTTAATTGAAGCGAGTCAAAGTCTCTGAATGATCCCTCGTCGAACAGGTCTCCCCATGTGTAGAGACCGCAGGTCTCCCAGCTCCTCATCATTGGTAGTTCAAGGGGGGTCTTGCAAACATCAGCCAGAATGGGGATTTCTGGCATGTAGGGGTGCTGAAGGCCAAGCAGTGATTTAACCTTGTTCCAGACCTGTCTCCCCAGCGTCACTATCATGGGTGGGTCAGGGGGTCCCACCAGTGAACTCCATATTACCTCATTTGGGGTGCATTGGCGTGATCAGCCGGTGCAGGAGGCCAGTCTCAGCCGAGGCTTCATCCGAAAGCCACTTGATGACATGTGTTAGTTGTGCCGACAGATAGTTTCTCTGGAATTCGGGCAGTTGGATGCCGCCCTCAGCATGGGGAAGCGTGAGGATGTGCAGGGCGAGTTTGTGTCTCTTCTGGCCCCATAGGAAGTCTCGAAGCAGGGATTCCAGTTTCCTGAAGAAGGGAGGGGGGATATAGTACGCAATGTTGGTGAAGTAATAGAGGAACCTTGGCAGTATTATCATTTTGGATATTGCGGCTCTGCCCATCACCGAAAGGGGAAGTTTCGACTAGAATCTGATGGACCTGCGTACCCCGCACAATGCAGTTTCAGTATTGCGCTCATGAGTGGAAAGTGGGGAGTGCGTGATCGTGAGGCCCGGGTATCGAAAGGCCTCCACCTGCCATTGAATCCCAATCTCGGGCAAATCTTTGATGCCTTTCCCTCTGAGTCTTTCCTTGCAAGGGGAAAGGAACTTGATTTCTGTCTACTAAACTTTATCCCAGAGTATTTGGCGAAGTTGTCGAGGATGTCCAGCGCGGTGGGTGCGTGCTCTCTGGGGTTCCGTAGATATAGAAGGACATCGTCGGCGTACAAGGAGATGATGTTATCTATTCTGCCGATGCTGATGCCAGAGTCGAATAGCTGCCTCCTGAAATAAATTGCCACTGGTTCCAGGCCCAGGATGTATAGCATCGGCGATAGTGGGCACCCTTGCCTGGTTCCCCTTTGGATGGGCCAAGCCTCTGACACCATACTTCCAGTCTTCACCCTCGCCACCGGATCGTTATAGAGGACCTCTACCCACCGGATGAATTGTTCTCCGAGTCCAAACTCCCTCAGGGTAGCAACGAGCCATTCCCAAAATATTGAATCAAAAGCCTTTATGGCATCTAGTGAGAGCTCCGCTGTTTGTGCCATAACGTGTTGTAGCCTTCTTAGGTTGGCAGTGGTGTTGCGTCCTGGGACAAAGCCGTTCTGGTCCTCATGTATCAGGGACCCTATTACCTTCGAGAGCCTGTTGGATAGTATAGTTGTGAGGATCTTGCCGTCATAGTTCAGCATCGCCAGGGGGCGATACGAGTCGCATTCATCGGCAGGTTTACCTGTTTTAAGCATTGGTATTATGAGGGTCTCTCTCATGCTGCTCGGCAGGGTCCCGGTCTCGTATGCCTCAGCGTACACTCCATGCAGTATCGGGGTTAGGATCCCCTCATAGGCCTTGTAGAATTCCGGGATAAGGCCGTCAGTCCCAGGGCTCTCGTTTGTGGAGAGGGACCGGATCGCCTCCGATATGTCCTCCAGTGTGATGGCTTCTCCCAGCGCATCTCGTTGTTCTTGGCTTAATCTGGGTAGCTCGATCTCATCCAGGGTATCTTTGATATCCGCTTCAGGGATTCGCTCGTTGTGAGCATAGAGTTTGGCATAGAAGTTTGAGAAGACATTGTTAATTGCTTGTTGTGATCTTTGCGTTATACCATCCTCATCTTTGATCTCTCTGAGGGGCTGTCGCAGGTTCTCCTTCCTGCATAACCAGGCAAGTATCCTGCCTGGCTTATCTGCTTCCTTGTGTGCCTTGAGAGTCCGTGCAGAGAAGTCGAACTTGGATAGTCTTTCCCATGCAGTCCTGGAGTCCTCTCTAATCTCCTTCAGCCTGGCCTCACTCGCAATGGTCGGGGGTAGAGTTCCATCTAGGTGCCTAATCTCTTCTTACTTGTGCTCCAACTTCCTTCTCAGTTGCCTCCTGATCCCGCCAGCTTCAGCTATTATCACGCCCCTCATTACCACCTTCATAGCTTCCCACAGCGTGCTCCATTTCTCGACTGATCCCGTGTTGATTTCTATGTACTCTTCCAGTTTTTCTCCCAGCGTCTCCTTAAATGCGGAGTCCGTCAGGGTTTCCGTCGGCATACGCCACATCGGGATGGGGGGCCTAGGGCCCTTCAGGCAGAGCTGCATTAACATGGGGGAATGATCTGAAATCGATCTGCCCTGATAGGACGCCGCCTCAACTTGGGGGATAAGTCCGCTGGCTATGAAGAAGTGGTCAATCCTGGTGTGCAGGCCGTGAGGTGCGGAGTAGAAGGAGTAAGCCCTGTCAGTGGGGTGTAGGTCTCGCCAAATATCGACCAAATGCAGATCTCCCACCGCGTTGGGTAGGGCACAGGAGGCAGGGTTATTGAGTGTGCGTGGGGTTGCAGTCCTGTCTAGCTCCTAATTCATCACGCAATTAAAGTCTCCCCCCCACAGGAAAGCGGCCTCCCTGTGGTTTGTGATTCTGGCATACAGCTGCTTGAGGTGAGCAGGTATGCCATGTTGGGGGAAATATGAATTCACGATACACAATCGAAAGTTCTCCAGCATGCCCCAGACTATGACATACCTGCCCTCTTTGTCGGCCTCCATCCCCATCTGGCGAAATGGTATGTCCGGGCTAACCCATGTGTATACGCCTCTAGCGTACTTCGAGTAGGAGGCACCATTGCCTTGGCCGCCCCAGTAGCCCACTAGTTTGTCGGTGACATCAGTTGTGAGGTGTGTTTCCTGCAGGAGTGCAATGGATACCCGCTTCCTTCTCAAGTATGAATGTATACGGTTCCTACGCAGATAGGATCCCATCCCTCTAACATTCCACGTGATTATCTTGAGTCGTGTCGCCATCGTTCAGCTTTGATTATTGGTGTGGAAGGCTTCTCGCCTGTCTTGTAACTTGATCGTGCATTACCGGGTGTTTTGTCCCGATGCAACTGTATGGAGTGGTAGGCTCCAGCCTCTGGCCAGTGGTCCGCTATAGTCTTATTAGTGGTCTTCATGAGGAGGGCAGTCTTGACATTAACAACAACAACTACTAAACTGGAACTGGTGCGCCCAGCTACTGCATCATTCTTGCGGTGCTCGGGTGCTCTCAGGCCGTTGGAACCCGTCCGGGTGTCAGGCTCGAGCATGGTCGGTCAGGCAACTGGCCAGACCTGATCTATACGTGGGGGTCGGGTCCTGTGCCTGGTGTGAGGGCCAAGCGAGGGCTGCATCAAAGTTGGCTATCAGTAGTGTATGTTACTTTCTTGGTTGCTTGAGGTTGCATGGAAGCTACGTTCATGTTACTTATGTGCTGCGGGTTGGTTTCATTTTCAGCTGTCCTTGGGGTGGGCCTCAGTTCCTTCAGAGAGGTTGTTGTCCTCCATCCACATGTTAGCGGCCGCAGGTGACTCCAGGAAGATTGCACGGCCCTTGAAGATGACTTTAAGCCTCGATGGGTAGAGCAGCATGTATTTTAAGTTTAGTTGCCTGAGCCTAGCCTTAACGGGCACAAACGAGTTCCTTTCCCTCTGTACCTTCGGGGTGTAATCCGGGTAAATGGTTATTTTGGCATTGCCGCGTTCAATGGCGCCCATCTCCCTGGAGTACCGTAGGATGGTTTCCCGATCTTGGAAATTGAGCACTTTCGCAATTATCAGGCGAGGATGCGAGCCCGGAGGGGGCCTTTTCTGGAGGGACCTATGTGCTCTCTCCACGGCGAATCCTTGTGTGAGTTTTCCCGCTCCTATCTCCTGTTGCAGCAGGGATTCAATGTATGCTGTTGGGTTAGGACCCTCGTCGCCTTCCGGGATGCCCAATATTCTGATGTTGCCCCGTCTAGCCCGTCCTTCCGCCTCCTCGGCCCTCGCTTCAAGAATGGTGACTTTTCTCTCAAGGTCCACAACTTTAGCTTTCAGTTCGACATTGCCTTCTGCCGTTTCCTTTATGGTTGTTTCATTGTTGGTCACTCTCTCCGTTAGTTTCCTGGCATCGTGGCGCACCAGCTGGATGTCAGATCGGAACTCGTCTATTTTTGAGTCTATGTGTGTGCGGAGTGACGCTATGGCTTCTAGCACTTGAGATTGGTTCGCTGTGGAGTCCGGTTCTTTTGCTTGTGGGGGATCTGGGACGGCAGAGGACAGAACGGTGGAGTCCTTAGCCTAAGTCGTGACATAAGTGTCCATTGTTGCAGGCCTAGTCTTGTTTCTGGAGCCCATGTTGAAGTCTCCACCCCAGCCCTGACCGTTGGTCTCGGTAGCGGGTTCCCACAATGGTTCTGGTGTTGCCCCAGCGCTGCGGCCCAGTTCTGGGGATGACCAAGCTAGGGAAGCTGGGGTTTATAGTGCTCAGCGTGAGCCAGGGAGGAAGCACTCCCGGCACTCGTCCGTGGCGGGTCAGGGCACAGTGCAGGGTTGTGGCTGCCAGGGACTGCACACCCCCCAGCCCCTCCGGCTGTAAGGTCCGCGGTGCGTCTCCCCACGGGGTTCCGGGGTGTGGTATTTGGGCAAGGCGGGTTGAGGGGGGAAAGAGTCTCAGTGTCCGGGGTAGCCCGCTGGGGTGTGCTGGTGTTGTGCAATGCGCGTGTTGCGCTGGGCACCCCCTCAATGCCACATCCCGGTCCAGATATCATTCATGCAAGTGGGCGCCTTGTTGGGTGCTGGTGGGGCGGGGGACCAGGGTGCACTTCCTCTGGTTACGCTCCCCCCGGGTCTCCTCACCTCAGGCTTGCTGGGTCGCCACTCGGGGCCTGCCGCTGCGATGCGCTCTCGTCTCGTGGGTCCTCCCCGAGGCCCCACGGCCCCTCCGCCGATGCAGACTCCTTCGGGGTCGGGCTGGGGCAGCCGGATTCGTGGCTGCTATCTGGCGTGTTGTCGATGGCTCATCCGGCTCACGTGTCGGTAGGGTGTCGTCGCGCAGGCACCCGCCGTTGGGGCCCGAGCAGCCCGGTGGTCACCGACCCCTCCGGAGGAGGGATCACGAGCTCCTCCGTTCCTCCCTCGCCAGCCGCTATGGAGGTATGGGAGCAGAGGCGGCCTCCTCTCGGGTCTCCGCGGCTTCACGTGGCGGTCGCCATCTTGGGCCCAGGCAGTTGCGGGAGGCAGGGGAAGTGCGGGCGGGCGTATGAGCGGTTCACCGCTCCGATTCCACCAGCGATTCGACACACCTTGTGGCAGGTCGGTTCCCGCACCTACACAGCGGCTTATAGTGTCAGAAGGTGTCTGCTTCGCACCAACACAGGATCGTGATGCGGCGTCTCGGCCGGAGCTCAGCATATCAGCGTCCGTCCGCAATCAGCTCCTGGCCACACCCCCCCGGCGCAATCAAAAGGTAAAAGATCTTTTCCACAATTTCACTCTTCAAGCATTGGGCACCCTCAATGCACTTTTTACCTTGCAGCCACAGAGAATTTCCAAGAACAAATTGTAAGCTTACAACAGGAGCTAGCGTATAAGATTGCAAGTAGGTTGCACTGTCCTTTCCCACTTCTAGTTTTAGGGATAGCAGGGACTGTGTATTGCCATTTCCAACCGGAAAAGGATTCCACTGACTCACAGAGAAACAAATGTGGAGGAACTTAGGCACAGAATGTGCAATACCAGCCTGATGTATGGACCACCTGGGACGGTAAACAGATTGTAGGGCATGGGAAAGGGAAGTAGATAACCTGATAGACTTACCTTACGCTGGTTATTTCTTGACGGTCTACTATAAAGCATTCTCTCTACGTGTGGCCCTCAGGAACAGAAGAAGATAAGGCTGCAAGGTGGGGCGGTCCCGGGATGAAAGCGAGCAAGGATGCTTCTAGGTATAACATTCGGAAGAAGGTGCAATTACAAAAAGGTTTGCTTATAGATCTAAGAGGTTCCGTGTACTTGCCCACCTCCTGCCTCCGCAGACAGCTCTGGTCCGGTTCCAAATGTTACATCTGCTGGGGCCCTCAAGGGGCCAAATAGTTCAATGCCAAATAGTACTTGCAATCTTATACGCTAGCTCCTGTTGTAAGCTTACAATTTGTTCTT
Organism: Ambystoma mexicanum; assembly: GCF_040938575.1. Lineage (NCBI taxonomy): Eukaryota > Metazoa > Chordata > Amphibia > Caudata > Ambystomatidae > Ambystoma > Ambystoma mexicanum. The sequence goes on along the minus strand of NC_090926.1, from coordinate 374,910,195 downwards.
GGATATTCTCTGTGGCTGCAAGGTAAAAAGTGCATTGAGGTTTCCCAATGCTTGAAGAGTGAAATTGTGGAAAAGATGTTTTACCTTTTGATTGCGCCTACAGATTTGCGGTGGTCTGTATGTCAAACAAGTACACTTGGTTTCAGCTACAGTTGCAGAAGCCTTGGGACTCAGCGATGTAAGCAGGTCTACTCTTTGCAACTCACGAAAATAACGCAAAGATTAACGCATAACATTTCCAGAATACCGTTCCATTTTCCAAGGATTGGAAGGAAAGTCAGATCTGTATCCACCTCAATCATCGGCTTATATTGACTGATGCGCGAGGCAGCAAACACAAATAAAGCAATGGTAGTTTCCACTGGCAAACAAAATCACGGTTCCATGTCTTAAAATCGCGGTAAAAATGGCCGTGAATACAAAATATTGCGGCAAAAATGCCATGGTTTTTTGCACCACAATCATGTAAAGGACACCCCCGCAACCCTTCGACCCATTATACCATTTAAGGGGAACGGGGGACACCCCCACAACCCTTCGACCCATTATACCATTTAAGGGTAACGGGGGACGCCCCCACAACCCCCGCTCCCCTTAAATGGTATAATGGGGTACACCTTTCCAGTGTCAAACCACAGCATTTTGCCGCAATTTTTTTTCCTGTGACATTTTTGCCGCTATTTGTTTACCCGATACCCAAAATCACATGATGGCAAAATCTGGCACATGATGGCAATAGCTCAATATGCAAGGCGATCCCTGGACATACGATGGATGTAGGACCACCTCTGCACAATCTCGGGCCCCGTAAAACCACTCTGGTGGAGATTAATGTCCAGTAACCTAACATACGAGGCTGCGTACTTTTTTACCAAAACTATGGCAGGCACCACTTGCCAAGAAACCTTTTTTGCCATGGCGGCAGGAGAGCTTGGTGGTGGGTTGCAGCTGTTGTGCCAGATGTGGCACAAGGAGCTCAGTGTGTGAAACCAAACTCAATACGGGTATATTTTCTGTGTGTCAAAATGATGCATTTTGCAGCTCAATTATGGAATTTAACCACAAGCTTTACACATAATTCTGTAGTTCTATTACTCCCCTTCTTAAATACTTAACCCTTAGACAATGTTGCGCTGCATATTTATATATGATGCAAGCAGAGGAGTGGAGAGTTTGCTGGAGCTTTAAACATTTTTTGGTATTGGTAATTAGAATTAGGGGAAATAATTTACAGGCGAGCAGGTAATTTTTAACTCTAAACTCAAACTTTTTATAGTAGCAATTGCCTCAATTTTAGCTGCTTTTTCTAATACTTGATTGTACCAGAGTAATATTGGTTGGTTACGATTTATTTTGCATTGTTTGATATTTTACTTGCATTTTAAACTCTTTCTTCGATACATTTATTATGAAATAAGTTTTACTTGACTTTGTATGTATTATGTATGTATTTTAAATAAACAGCTTGTACTAGTAACTACACACAGTTCTGTATGGGAACAAATGAAATATTCAGATGCCAGCCTGTCCCATTGCCTCCTGCTAACCCCCATACCAATCTTTCTGTATTCTGTTTTGCCGCATGTCTCTCACTGTGCACCAAAAACTGCACCACGGCCCTCAAATGGTAAAGGGACCAGTCAGAGTAAACATCCTCCCAGTAGATCTATGCCAGTGCTAGGATCCTAAGGCACTTGCAGAGACGTTTTTATGGGAGTGCAAAAGGGGCACTTGCCCAGGGCCCCTACCTTGGAGGGGGCCCCACAGTGCTGCCTGAACCGAAGAAGTAAGATTCCATGGTTCACCAATCTTAAAAAGCACACGCCAGGATATTATATTGGGTGCTGCTGAGGCTCTAAACCCATAGCCTTTCTGTTTTGACAAGTACATTCTGCGTTGATCAATTCATCATGTATTGCTTTCTGTGTTCACTGTGGTATACATAGTTTGTGTGTTCCTTATGGCACAACTCTCTAGCATTCTTTCCGTCCTGTGGGAATTATGTTGACCATGTGCAATAGGCAATGGTGAAATCCATATTGATAAATTGAGTGCCACAATGGTTCAGAAGTTAGCTCAGTGTGTGACGCACCCATTGCAGAGATATGTGTTCATATGCAAAATTAGAATATCACATACCAGCAAGGCTGGCTGAGCCTTTCCTATGTCTGAAGTTTATAAACCTGCCTGCATATGTACTTGGTTTTGCAGAATAACATCTGCTATCATCAGCAATGTACCTGCACCAGATAGGGGATGCCATAAAAACTAACATATCAGCCATTTGGTGAAGGCCTATAAATTGGTTTGTTCAGACGGGGTGTTGTAAAACCTAGACAATCGCCTCCAACGATGGCATAAACTGTTAGTCCAAGAGGTGAATAAGTATCCAAAGTCAAGACTATATAACGAAAGCGTTCATGCTTGTATCCTGGATTTGCCAGCAGACGATACAGTGATCCTGGTCAAATCATCTAATATATCTTACATTACTGTGCTGTCTTATGTGGGGTTTTGCCTTCTTGCATGCTGCTGGTACCGTTTAGTCCATTACTTGATGTTTCTTCTTATGTAGGCCATTTGGGTGGAAGGGCTGGTAGACAGAAGAGAGCGGACCAGATGTTGCAGGCCTCGGGCAAACATATTGTAAGGTCTGTTTGTTTGACACAAAAAACGGTTTCCTTTTTGGTAAAAGTCAAAGGTTTGTATGCACATTTATAAATGAAAATGTCACAAGCTATTGTTTTGGAAGTATTTAAAGCTTTAAAATACAAAAGACAAACCCAGATAAAATTTGCTAAATCACATCAATTGGTATGCTGATACTTATATACTCCCCTTGATGATGGAGAGAATGAAGCTAGAATCATTCCCATTTTGCAGAACACCCTTCTATAATATTTTGTTTAAAAATGGTCCTGTTTGGTAATTTGTTGGTCGTCAAATGCTACTTGTTTATCATTTTGATAAGAGCAAGAATGAAGAGGGTAAGGGGACTTAAAGGGAGTAAACGTGCTGACTATGCTGCGAGACCGCATATCAACCTATAGATTGTGAGCGCAACGGATGGGGGGCTGGAAGCGCGACAAGTATTCTTGATACCTTCATTCCTTTGGTTTGGTGGAGGGGGACCCCAAAGATGTCCGTGCCCAGGTCCCCAAAAGTACTTAAGATGGCCCTGGGCACTTGGGGGGGTAATTGAGATGAAGCCTCACAATGCTGGAGTCCCATAGTACTGACATAGACCACATCACTGCAACATGTCTAGGGTTGCCTGTGTTTCCATGCAGAGGGGACTAAGCCTAGCAAATTGGACTGGACAGCTCCAATTGGTGGTAGTACCAGACTGATTTGCATAGAGCCATCCCCTTTCTGTAATGGTGCAGAGGGCTAAAACAAGGTTTCCTAGAGCACTGCCAGTGGTTTTGATCGATTCATAACCACGCACCAATACATCTTTTGGTTATAGTTTGTCTCCCTATCTGAGAGAGGGTATGACCGAAACATGTCTGTGTGGCTTGTGTTTCCATACCGAGGGGACATGGCATGGCAATTCAGGCTTGACTGCTCCCATTGGTGGCATTCATCGTCCTGCAGTATGTGGCCCAAGCGTGGCCTCTCCCAGCCGATGAGGCCAGCCCATCAACGCCATGGTCTTCCATTTCATCTGGGGTGCAAAGATGGACAGAGTTAAGAGATCGTCCATGTAGAAGGAGCCTCGCAAAGGGGGGAAAGGCATCCCGGACCTCCCTACGATACTGTCGGCCTTCTTCGCCTGCACCTGCGTGAAGGATTTCCCTGGGTAACACCAACAAGACCCACTCAGCCTACCTTCTTTTCCGCTTCTTCCTCACACCAACATGGAGGAGGCTGGGCTGGGACAAGTGGGAAAACTCTGGCCCGTACAACTGGCGATGGAAAAGTTCATAGCGGATTTTGGCCTTCAGGGTGTGGTGCCTGCATTGTGGAACCCGAGGACGATCCACAACCTGATCAGGACACAGGACACCACAGACCCCATTGAGGACCTGCCAGGGGCCACAGTTACCCAGGTGTGGGAAAATGTGGCATCAAACAAACTCCTGAACATTCACAAGGACATTGCCTAGCTTACGGTGAGGGGGGCACTATCTGTACGAGCATTCATGAACAGGAGGGGCCTCTGCCCACACAGGAGCTGCCCAAGGGGGTGCTCGGCAGAGGAAACAGCATACCACCACTTCTGTGCATGCCCCTTTGCAAGGAAACTGCGGAGGGCCCTGAACACTGAACTCAGTGCTCACATCCCGCCCCAGGACATTATGCACCAGTTTGTGCTGTATGGACTCTTTGCACAGACCCACGCAGTAGAGGCAATCCAGGACTGCTGGAAGATCCTCTGCTGCCTTAAAGACATTCTCCTCTACGCAAGGAAACGCATGGTCCTCATTGAGGAGCTACTGACAACAGAGGCCTGCCGCAGGATGGTCCACGGCCTGCTAAGAGACTATGAAATCAAAGACAGCCTGGAAGATGGGGGATCTGAGTAAAACCCCCAGCCCAGGCAATCCTCCAAATAAAGACTCTTAGCCTACTCGGGCAAAAACACGAACATTGTGTAAACCACAGACTCTGAAAAAGAAAATATATATGTACCCACCCAAATGCCCAAAGTAAAACTGAAACCACCCCTTGTGCTTTGAGGGGGGAATGCAATTGCCACAAAAGTCGTATTATTGAATTGAATGTTTTACCCTTGTATCATCTTTAAGCACTTAATAAAGATACTTTTACTAAAAAAATTAAAAATTGGTGGCAGTGCCAGACCAATTTGCATCTGGCTGGTTCACTTGTGGCATAAACAGGCTATAAAATGATGGTGTGCATAGTGAACCACTACCAGTTCTATGGGCAAGATTGATTTTTAACACTCCATGCATCACATGTTGTGGTTGTAGCATATGCAGGTCTAGATGAGAAACACAGTTAAAATGATGGAGACCATGTGCAGTAATTTGACCACCCTAAAGAGCCACTGCGCCCTGTGTAAGGAGCAAGTGGCCAATCTTGTGCAGTGTGTTTCTCTGACTTTCTGTACTTGTAGGTTTGCTTTTCCATTAGAAATCCTAGTAACCTAATGACAGAATGCAAAGAAAGGAGCATGGCCAGGGCTTCAAGTGGGCCAGGGCAAGCTGGGGCCGAGTACTGGCAGGCTCGAAGATTCCGTCTGAGGCGGGGCCGTGCAGGAGCCCCTTAAGTTCTCTGCTAACCCCAGCCCACCAGGCTGCTTACGGCAACGCTTTTTTTTCGCGTTTAAGCAAGCGCTTCAGGCATTAGAAGAAAAAAAACTCACCTTTCGTTGCTCGTGCTGACTCCACTGTCGGACACCCCTTTCATCAGAGATGCAGGGGTGATGATCCCTGCATCTCTAATGAAAGGGGTGACTGGCAAGGGGTCGATGACTCACTGCAAAGGTTTTTTTAACCGCCTGAAGCTCTCGTGGGAGAGTTGCAGCCTTTACAAAAAAAGACTTGCCTTTTGATTGTGTCGCTGACCCCATGCCAGACACCCCTTTCATTAAAGATGCAGGAATCATCACCCTGCACCCCGGGTGACAGGGTGATGATCCCACCATCTGTAGTTAAAGGGATGCCTGGCCAGGGGGTCAGTGCTTCAATAAAAAGCCAAGGCAACACTTACCTGACCCGAATGCTGGCAGTTAGGCCACGGCCCTGGTCCTTTTGCAAAATCGAGCAGGAGCTCCTAGGGGCGGGGGAGGTAAGTGTTGCCTCTTAGCAGGGGCGTTGCTAGGGGGGGGGCTAAGGGGGCTATAGCCCCTGATCTTTTGGTTGTAGCCCTGGATAGCATCTCAGGAGCTACAGCCAAAAGACTAGCTAGCCCCCAGTCCCAACAGTTCTGACATCAGCTTAGCCCCGGGTCTTTTCCAGTCCTAGCAACTCCCCTGCCTCTTAGCGCCTCTTAATTGAGGCGCTAACACCCCCCCCCTACCCATTTCCCACAGTCCCCTGGAGCCCTGGCTCGAGGCTGCAGGCCACTTAGGCACAGGGCTGTATGCACAATGTACGCGTATCATAGGACACTTGAAACTTCCATAAACAATCGTTCATGTTGTATTCCCAAGTCATGCGCTTTTCGTAATGTTTGAAACCAGTATGCAGCCTGTTGCGATGCATTAGGTAAAAAAAAAAAAAGTTCTGCGCCCAAGAAAAGTAAAACGTTTTGCTTTTCAAATCAGCAAACAGCTCTGCCCATTTTGTACAAGTGTTTAGCTTACCTTCCCCCATCCCAAACATCAACCCTCAAGTCATGCAGACACCCGAGTACAGATCTCAAGTCAAGAGTACACGCGGGTTTACGGAGTCCCCCCACTTTTTTCTGAGGGCTTCTTGATATGCTAATTTCTGGTGACGGCACATTCAATTCGTATGCTAAAGAGCCCCCCTCAGGCCCCCACCCTTTTCTTAGGACTTGACCCCGCATGGGTACTTCTGGTCTGCACGTTAAAAAACAAAAGCAAAATTATCATTCATCGATCCTCTAATCCACCCCCCCCCACCACACCGTTAAGCCAAATCGTTCCAGCCCCGCACTAAGCTAACCCTCCCGACCCCCCAGTGCGTGTTGTAAATCCCAGGAGCATAACGTAACATACAATCATTTTAAAAATCCCCTCCAGGCTGCGGTGGGGAGTGGGCTTTATAATTCCGATAGCCTATCACTTTCTTAACAAGGTGAAAATTAACACGTTTTAACGAATATTTTGAACTTTCCCACAAAAAAGGACCTTGCCCTCCAGAACCATTTCCCGCTGCACCCTAGACAGGCCTTGACAGACTGGCACAAAAGCTGAACATTCTGGCACAGACCAACAACAGACAGAATGAGTGGCATTCATGATACAGCTGGAAACTTTGAGGAAGGAACCCCAGTCTTGACCGCTGAGGCCCCGACACACCGTCCAACCCGACAGGACCCTTCTCACTGCACAGCGGGGTAAATAGGGGGGAGGGCAAAAGGATTGCACATGAGCAGTGCACGGATCTCGTTCTCAAAAGCGAATTGCTGCCATGGGGTGGGGCTCCGTCCACCCGCGTGTACTCTCGACTTGAGATCTGTACCCAGGTCCTAGTGCCAAGAACCAAGACTCTCCAACAGGGCAGCAGTAAGGGAGTGGTGCAGGAGTGATGCGAGCAAAGGGCACCTTTTTCAAATTTGAGGGAGCTAGGTACCTCTTATCCAATCTGTGGCTGCCCTTGTGGAGGCATATAATTAAGAATAATGCCCAAAAGGAATGGGGCAGAGGGAAAAGGACAGAGGGTCAGAGGGTGGTAGAGAAGCAGCTAACGAGGGAGGAAAGGGAAATGTAAGAGGAATGAAGGTAGAGAGGAAACATGTAGGCAAAGTGGAGGGGGTAGGGAAAGGAACCAAACAGAAAGTCAAAGGGGAACATAGGGAGTGAGAACAGGTTGGTGGGAGGCAAAAAGGAAAGTAAGGCAGAAAGGGAGGCAGGACTTTAAGTGGACAGGGTTGTGCAGGTTCCCAGACCTGGCAACTCTCCTAAACGCCTCCCCAAGACGGGTCCCTGCTGGGTTTGTTTAGCTGTCCACTTACTGCCAGAGCTTCGAACAATAACACATGGCAGCAGGTGCAATACAAACACCACACAACAGAACATAACTAAACGCTCTATAAAAGATACCAAAGAGGCATTCCGTCCTGCAGGCAATTGTTAGGGATGATTGATCCTGTGATGTTGAAATATGCATTCTTAATCAGAGCAAGATTTGTAACACCAAAACATACATTGCGTGGCCAAGTATTCCAAACATTGCAGTCTGTAAGGTTGCAATTGCTTATATCATGAACATAAACAAAATACTGAGCATACCAAGCATCTCACTGTTTAAAACCATCCCCTGTATATGATGGTTTAGAGATCCACCACCCCCCCCGACTCGCCCAACCATTTCCATCTCACTGAAGGAGGGGAAATCAGCTGAAAAGTGAGGTATAGGGAGAAGGTGACAGAGAGCTGGGTGAAGAGGCAGACAGTGTGGAGCAGTTGCCACGGAGGGAGGGGAGCAAGCAGACAGGGCGTGGTAAAACAGAGAGCAGGTACAGCGGAAACTGCAGCGCAAGCAGCCGCGCCACGATTTAAAACCACAAAAGGCAGAGCAGAGAACAGAGTACCTGGCGTGGGCAGGGACTTGGCGAGACCCATAGAGTAATGTACACACCCGCCACAGCCTTCTTATCTCAGAGGTGAGGATGGGGTGCCAGGGAGCGCAGGAGAGCAGGAAATATGCTTAGAGCAGGGAATGTGGGAGTCAAGGCTGGAGTATGAAAAAAAAAAAACACAATGTGGATCGAAAGGGGTAGAATGAGAAAATAGAAAACCCGAGAAAGAGGACAGGAAGAGGAAAAGAAGGAAAAGGCAAGGCAACTCAAAGTCAAAGAAAATAATGCGCGGAAGAGGGAAAATTAAAGATAAATAGGATTTGGTATTTGTGCAGGGTCCAGTAAAAAATCGGTTTACAGAAACCACGATGTGTAGTAGTTTGGGGACATGTAATTGAGCCATTTCTAGACAGCATACTTTAAATGTATATGTTTTTCCAACAACCAGCCTGACCACTGACTCGGGACAGTTATAGTGGCTCCTGTTCTTTGCAGATTACAATTATGTGATCAATTTTAGCCAGGACGCCAGAATGGGAAGGCAGATGCCTTTTCACAACAGGCTCCGGCAAGTGAGAAGGCAATGTGAGGAGCCAGGAATAAGACATGGGCACAGAAGTCAGAATGGTGGTTTAGACTTTTATTAAATAACAAGGGTTTGGAAAAGGCTTCACTGCCCCTACTTCTAAGAGGTATTTCCCTTAGTGTAGAGGTGCACTTCTAAATTACAAACGTTAACGAAGTAAATAATATGGTAAGTAAAGTAGATTAGAACTGTTTTAGGTGCACCTGAATAGATCTTGGCTACAAGAGCGGAAATATGTAACAAACAGGAGGTCCACCAGGATCGGGGGACAAACTCAGGGCACACTTTGGGCTGACCATGCCTATACAATTTAAATGAAGTAAGCAGAATGTTTCACAAGGTAAGTAAATTAAATTATAAAACAATCTCCCAAAATGTGGATTACACTTAGAAAAATAATTCATTAAGTAAAAAAACATAAGAGTTTGCACGTTTTTAGAACCATTCACATGCTAGTTAATTTGAGTGGCAAATAACCACTAATGATTTGTTCATGTAAGAACAGTAAAGGCGCTCAGTTATGCCAATACATAAATGGCATATCTGGAAGAAACCTACATCTTCCTAACCAAAAATGGAAGAAGCATCTTAAATGCCTAGGTTTCTAGACAATCTCTTTGGTATCTGGGAAGGTACACATGATGAATTATTAGAATTCTTTAAAAACATGGACTCTCTGGCTCCCAGGATTAAGTTTACTTCCAGAAACAGCACGAAATCCATCATATTCCTGGATGTAAGAATTTACACCAAATCAGGTGGCTTACAAACCATGATTTTCACCAAAGCCACGAATAGAAACAGTTTGTTACATGCCACAAGCTTTCACCCTAAGAAGACCATTGAAAGCATCCCACTAAGTCAATTCCTCAGGTACAGACGTATCATTTCTGATAACCAAGACTACATCAACAAGGCTGAACACCATACGGAAGAAATGTCTTAAACAAGGTTATAATCCTGACTCTGTAAGAAGTTGTGCAGAGAAAGTCAAAAATATCACCAGAACCGATGCACTAACACCAAAACAACGCAATACTGCAGAAAACTTTGTATACGTAACCACCTACTCACAACAGAGAGCCCAGATTAAGAAAATCATTATGAAAAACTGGAGCACGCTCTTGCTGGACCCAACATTGTCAGAACTTTTTCTGAATCCTCCACTATTTGCCTACTGCAAAAGTAGATCAATAAATCCTATCCTTGCCTTCACATTCTGAAGTAACTCTAATGTCTAAAGGGGTAATGTCTTTATTCTTGAAAGGTGCACAAATGTTCAAGTTCAAAGGAAGTCTAAAAGGTACTCCAACACAAAATTCCCAATGGATATGGTTCACAGTTCCAGGGGATGGCTCCCTTCCCCAGGTTGATGTTCAGGGTTTCTCACACCTCCAATAGGCACAAAAGCATCCTTTGAGGTTTCTTAGTAAATAATTAAAAAACTGTGTACCCACATAGTTTTAGATATTGGTTCCTTCTATATATAATACCTGGTGTATTGCCCTTCCAGGTTCTTTTCCCCTTCAATCTGTCTTTAATCTCGGTCATGAGTTTTACCTGGCATACTCCTGTGCCAGAACTACTTTGGATGGCTTGTTTTCTACAGTTTGCAAACTTGAGCTTTGGGCTGGTACATTCTCCTGCAAGGGCTTTTAATGTGTTTCACCCCACACACACTTGTCGACTTGGGTTTACCTCCTACACTATCCTGCCAGGGCTTTTAACCTGGATCACTTTATATACACTTGTAGACTTGTTCTTGCCGTGTGTACTCTCCTACCAGGACTTTTAACGTGCACTTGCAGACTTGCGATTACCTAGTATACTTTCCTGCCAGGGCTTTTAAATGTGCTGCACTTTACACACACTTGCAGACTTATGCATTTGCAAAAGTTCACAAGGTGAGGGTTTTTTCTTTCTCTCCCTTTAACCTCTCTCGGGCTTTGCTCCCCTTGGTCACAGGTCCCAGAATTCTAACTGTTACAGCTTTTCAAAAGTTCATGAGGTGAGGGGTTTTTTCCTCCCCCTTTTGCCTCCCTAAGGATTTGCTTCCCAAAAATGATTCTCTTTCATTCAATTCTCAATTAGTGTTCTGCGTTATCATTGCCAAAGTGCCCCAGTGTCCTTCTCTTTCTCTATAGGATTAACCGGCTTTCCGAAGCTCTCCTTAGGTCCCTCACGGTTAACCCGAGGCCGGGTGCTCGGTGCTCCACCTCAAGTTTGCGGGTCCGCTGTCCTCTCTCAGTGGTCTCCATGTCCATCGCTGCAACCGCCTGGTTTTCAAGCCGCTCTCGTGTTCCTGGGGCTGATGCGCTGTTCTCCGGTTCCTGTGACCACTGACCAGACTTGCCTTCGGTCTCTGAAGTGGTCCCAGCGGGGCACACCAGTAATTGTGGTTGGCACAACAGAATTCTCCACAGCGGCTCACCAATCCCTCATTCATCCTTGAGCGAACACAGGTCTTCCAGTTTCCGCCTTTTAAATCTCCCAGCACCTGTTGAGCACTCGTAACTACTAGAAAACATTCTGCAGTTCTCTGCATTGTGGATCTGCATTATTCCCTTCAGCCTCCTTGTCTCAGTATTTTTATATTTAGGGAAATGTACTTGTCTAGGTTTTCTTTCTACATGATTCTGGAAGAGGTCTTTAGCAGGTTTTGTGGATAATGGAAGGGAATTTTTACAATTGGCCATCAAGCCTTGGATAAAGATGGAACATCCGTAAAAGGGAAAGTGGGGTATGGGCCTTCACCTCACGATGCCATGTTATCCCCCTGAGGGTCACCTCCCCCATGTGGTCCTGCCTCATATTGCCACCCCCAGGGTCATATAGGGTTTGCCGTCTCCTGGCCACATGGGGAGAGGCAACCAAAGGAAAGGAGTGATAACACCAGCAGATTCATCACAACACATACAGAGTGTCTAGGTGGAATCATCTCCGAGAACCATTTTGTACAGACATCAAGACAAGTTGTTGGAGGAGACAGTATGAAGAATCGCAGTCGAGAGCATGGGAGCATCAAGATCCTATGTGTCGAGGTGTAAAGGGAGTTCCCAATTACACTACAACCATTTATTTACCTCCTGGAGAGTGGACATTTAAGACTCTGAAGGAACATCACCATTTCCTGCTTTGCAGGCCATCCTGGGTACCGCATGGCATCTGAGTTACTTCAAATTAATGTTAGGTGGTAAAGAATGAATATGGACACGATTAGCGATTTCAGCACCTGAGACACGTGTTCTAGAACAAAGTCAAAGACTGGCAAGACAGGTGTATTACTGCAGCCTTTGCCTGTTCCTCCTATGCCTTGGTATATAATGACAATGTGGACTTTCCTGACAATGGGGGCCAAACCGCGATTTTGGTTATAGTAGATCTAACCAAATTTATTGCTATTAAGGGAAAGGTAGACACTTCCTTCAGGCAATAGTATGTTGCTATGTAAAAATGGGATTCCTATTAATGTAATCTTGGAAAGAGGAGAGCAATTTATTATGATGAAAGGACTACTGATCTGCAGTAGTACAGTAGTACAGGAATGAGGAGTGGCTAACGCACCTACTTCGCCCCACACTTCTACTAAAAAAGTAGTGGTCCTAATCTTAAAGGTGAAGCAGGCACAGCCTGACAGGTATACCTTCTTTGCCATTTTTGGTAAGGTTGGCCGGGGCAGGCAATACTTCTCAGCTGGGGTCTAACCCGATACAGAAGTAATCCAAACAACAATAGTACAGTGGTACCAAAATGGTTCAATAAAATAGGATCTTTAAAATAACAAAAATGCACACACCTAGTAGAAACAGTATTGGCACAACCGTATAAGGAAAAACACAGAGACTTTAGAATAAAGCAGCACTCTGAGTTTGTAGACAGGTGTCCTCAGGCCAATATTTCATCAGCAAAATGTCAAAGTTATTGAAGGTGTCTTTCAGAAAAGGGGGTTTAAAGTCATTAGGGGCTTTAAGGGAGGCTAGGGGCACAGGGCCTCTTCAAATACCATTAGTTTATTGTCATTAGGGCTCAACAGCATCGAGCCAGGCTTCCAGGTACTTTACTGTAGTCGAGCCAATGTGGAGATGACCCAGTCATGCTTTCCCAATGGCGAGTCTGCACGATCGAGAAAATTTGAGGCGTGGCCTCCCAGGTTAATCAGCATTTGAGGCAGGTCAAGTTGATGTCTCCAAGCGGATGAAGTCAGTGGTTGATTAGGCAGAGAGACAATGCTTCTACTGGGCCAAGTCAGTGTTCGAGATAGGCAAGTGGATAGCTTCCAGCTAGACAAGTCAGCGTTTGAGTTGAGGCAATGTTTCCATAGGATCGTGTTGGTGGTCCAAACGTAGCAAGTCCGTTGCTTCCGCAGACTCAAGCAAGCAATTGGGTCGAGTCAGGGTGATCTGCTACAATGGGTCGAGTCGGTGACTGGATGGCTCAGATAAGCCATTCAAAGTTCTTGGCAGCACTGTCTGCTACGGATGAGCCGGCTCAAAAAGCATCTTGAGGCGATAATCAGGATTCGGGCACATTTATGGGCTTCACAGTTGCTGGGAGACCCAGTCCAGTGTCATTGGGACAAGATCAGTCCTTTCTTCTGTTCTTCCCAATTAGGAATTCTTGTCGAGGTGTCTTGGTTGCAGTAGGCATTGGCCAGCTATATCTCTTCCCTTCTATTTCAGAGGACTTTGAAGCAGGTTACCCCAAAGAGAGTTCCAGGTAAATCCTTCTTCAAAAGTGTTTCAAAGATGAATCAACTAAGACCTTCCCCTAATGTAGGCAACATGCTATAGTGAATGTGCCCAGAGCAAGCCTGTTAAGGGTCCAATTCAGACTGCTGTAGAAGTGTGCTTTGCCTGTTCATGTCATACCCAGAATGCCTTGTCTGAAAGAAGTGGAGAGGATGAGACAGGAAGTTGTGAGCCCTAGCAAAATCCATGATGGCATGGCCCCTCTGTGGTCTGAACCCTCCCTCTGGGCTATTCCAATTCTGCCCCTTCTTCTATCTGCCTACATCAATAGGTCTCTAGTAATCAGCATCCTGGCATGAGGTGGCCATGGAGATGACAATGCTGTCTTTGAAGCATCAGTTCTCTGGGGACTTCCCAGGAAGCGCTCCTGTTCTCTGGAGATGGTGTCATTCAGGCCAGATGGCTAATACTCACCAAGCCCTGTCATGAGTGAGTCACGGTTCACTAGGCTGACAACAAATAACATCAAATGCTTAAGGCTCTGTAATTGTGTACTTTCAGCATCCACCATGTCCAAACTAGACATTGCTTATATTTGGATATCAATGCCAGCCACCAGGTTGCAGGGGTACACAATTAAGATGTTTTGAACACGAGGTGCACACTGTTCAAAGCCACCTCTGACACACAAGTGCTGAACTTTGAGTTCTAGCACTTGTGTGTGAGGAATGCACATGTGACGTTGAGCCTGTACTGCTACCACTGCAAGGCAGCTGCTGGGGATGCTGGGAGATGGTCACAGGAAGGTACATGTGTGAATTATGCTTTTTAGCATGGAGCATTATGAGAGTGGGTCTGATTAGCAAATCTCACTTTCAGAAACAGAATAATCTACATCATGTTATTATTAAAAATAAAAAGCTCAGGCTATCCCACCCTCACCAGATGGCATTCCGTCACGTTATCACCCCCATTCAGATGGCCAGAAAGAGAGAGAGGGAAAGAGGGAAACTAAGAATTGGAGAAACAACTGTAGTGTTACCTGAAGGCAGGACGTAATTGGGTAGATCTAAATAGGCTAGTTGAGGGGAATACGTTCTGGTCATCCACCAAACAAATTAAGACTAAGGGTAGTACTAAGTTTAGTCCAACGTACAGCAGAACTTTCACAGCTAAAAAGGTAACCAAACCTGTTGCACTGAAGTTGGCTTTGCCGTGGGGTATGAAAATACACCCAATATTTTAGGCGAGTTTGCTCAATGCTATAAAAATGGGAACTAGGGGATTGAAGGTTCCTTTGGACGTAATTGCGAGTGAGAGGTAGGAAATATGAGGCCTGGGGGTGGATAAATGATGGATGATCACCTGGGAGGAGGAGTCTTGGAGAGTGGGGATGAGGCACCCTTGGGTGAGAAACGGTATCCTGGTTTCCCTTTCATAAGAAATCAAACATCCCCCAGGCTTTTATGGGATATTTCCAATCCCTTCCTTGTTGTGTTAGAAAACCATCTCCCAATGCATACCACTATGCTAGTGAGACGAGGAAGAGACCACATAGGAACATACATACATCCTTTATTAACTCAGACATACACAAACACCACTCTGGTACTGGGACGAGGAAGAGGGATGCTGAGTACCAAGATGTTCTCAAATGAGTATCAGGTAATATTATCCCCATTAATAATGTCACCATACATATAGTTGCCGGGAAACGGCATAGGCGACATTATTTATGGGGATAATATATGCGGTAAATGGGAGCAGGGGTTGCAGGGGTGCCCCCCGCTTCCTTTAAACAAATATAGGGGTTGCGTGCGTGTCCCCCGCAGGTTCCATATAGGAATATTGCTGCAAAAAATGGTGCCATTCTCGTATGGCAACATTTTTGCGGGGTTATTTTCACATGGAACCGTGAAAACAATGTGAATGACCTGCACCTGAAGGCAAAGGGGTGGTATAAATGGCCGCTCAGGTGAGGCTAATGAGTTCTCCTGTGGAATGCTTGCAAACGGAGAAGTCAGAGGTGAAGGCAGGGAGAGGCATGACCGAAACACTGAAGTGCTGCAGCGCCATTGCAGTGGTAACAGATTGTGGCAGGCGCTGTCGGAAGGACTCCCTCTCCGGTAGCCCAAGGTGTTGGAAACCTACGATGAGGGCCTTTCTGAGCCAGGAACAGCAGCAGCCATGAAGGGCCGACCGCAGCGGAGAAGGGCACATGAAGAAAGCGTACCCAGTGAGTCAAGTAGGGCTGAAGGACTCTGGGACGCTGGGGTGCAAGCCGCGCTTTGAATGCAGGTCAGAGCCCTCACGAGAAAGCGGGGTACAGCAAAGGCAATGGGATTGATGGTCCAAATGTAAAACACAGATGTTTGATGACTATGATAATGTGAAGGTTGATGAACTGAGCAGTTTGTGAATACCGAACTGTATTGAAATTGGGAAGCCCGCGGAAGGGCCAGAGAAGAAGTAAACTTTTAATTGAATGAGAAGCCCATGAGCAGGGTGCAAATTCACAGCAGGAGAGAACTGGGAATTTGCAGTTGTGTTGTTTTGATATGAATGAACTAAGGTATTGAATACCGAACCAAAAGAAAGTAATAATGAGTAATTGCCACATGAATGTAAAGCAGAGAACAGCGTTACCTGATACAAAGGAACTGTGAATCATGTAAACTAAAGAAAACAAGCATTGGTAATGAATATAAAGAGCTGTGAATTGTAGAAGCTGAGAAAAAGCAAGCATTGGCAAGAACCATAAGGAAATGGGGAACTGTACAAGTTGCAAGAATATAAGTCCAGTACCATTGTTGAGCTGAAGCAGTGGTGGTGTAACAGTGGAAAATAAGCCAATCAGGTGTGCGGGTTTCATGACATGTAATGGGTGGACCGTGTGGTCCGACAACTGCGCCTAAACTGAATGCACCCCACTAAAGAGAAGCCACTTGACTCATCTTTAAGTTTATGGTTGAATATCCATGGAAGGTGGTACATTGTGAACTTAAAGACTTGAACTTTATGATATTGATAAAAGAGACAAAAAACCTGAAAACTGGGAAGAATCCTGAGGAATTGTGTTGTTGTGAAAACAGTGAGTGACTTGAAAGCTTGGGGAAGGCAACCCCTTGTGATTGAAAGTGTACTATTTGGAGTCCTAGGAAAGGGAGAACCCCTTTTCCAATCAAAGCTTGGAAGAAGCTCTGAAATATTGTTTGAACAGTTTTTCATTGGTCCCGACATCCCTACACAGTTTGAACAAAGAGATGCAAGGACAAGTATAGGTTTTGGACACAGACGGACATTTACTTTGGACTTCATGACACAGACTATCGTTAATTTCAGATAGGTAGGGAAATCCCACCTTAGCATAGGGCAAGATAAGCCTTATCCAAACCTCATTTGTTATTTTAATACACGTTTGTAGCCCAAACTTTCTTCTGTTGTCTGTGTCTATTTCCTGATTCCTTCACAAATGGTATCAGGGGTAGGATGCGGCTCAATCAATACAAGTTGGAGACCCCTAAAGTTTGAGAAGTTGAGTCCCAAAGAATCAGACCCCTCAGTAACCACAGGAGGCTCTATTGGGGTTGACATGTGTAGTAGTAGTCATCCCCCCAGGTAAAAGAAGATGCATACCCACAGACCTGGTTTTGATTCCACAATCACATACATACATCAGACTGGCTCACAAGTCGGGGTTAGCATGGATATTAGTGATTGATGTATTAGCTGGGGGACAGATCCGAACTTCAGGGGAGAAGGTGTTACTACAGAATCACAGGAAGGATCCCTTTCAGACCCATCGAGTGTACAAAATTGCACAAGAAGTGATTGAGAGGGCAATGTTTCCTAGGGTAAAGGATGAGGCCGGAAGGGAGGTGACAGAGCGGGGCACCCGTAGCTTTGGGGAAGCTAACAAACCTTGTGACACCCCACAAAAACCTGAGCCCCGAAGGGTCACAGAGGAAGAACCAGAAACTCTTCCTGACCTAGTCTTTGCCCAAAGAAACGACCCACTGTTAGCAGAAGCCTTCCTACAAATCATTATAGAGAGCAGACTGTGAGAGAGAGGGACCCTTTTTCTTTTTGAATCATGGATTGTTGTGTAGCGGGGACACCACGCCAGATGGCCTGGCTAGAACACCTCTAGGTATACCCTTAATCCATAAGCAGGTGGTCCTGGAGATAGCTCACGCTCACCTAACAGGTGGTCTTTTAGGTCAAACCAAGACACAGGCCCAAATTTTGAATACATTTTATTGGGCCGGGATTCATTCCGATATTAAGACCTTTATACAATTCTGTGACCAGGCCTCCAGATAAGGGGTATACTAGGCTTTTTTACGCATGAAAATCTTTTAAATACGACAGCTTTATTATTTTCCTGTGAACATTTACACACAAGTTTAGAGCAGGGGCTGTGCAAAGGTCAGGTTACTTGATAGAAACCAGAACGCTTCTTTTCATTTTTATCTGCATGGATGTAATTACAAGCCATGGAGAAAAGCCTCAGTAACAGAATGTATTTCTCTCAAGCCTTTCAAAAAAAATAAACTGCACACTGTGATAAAGGAATGGTTTCTTTCCATTCAGCTTCTGCTGTGTTGACGATCATGGAGCAAACAGAAGCACTGTGCATATTTACTTTCCTAGCATTTTAGGATTGTATAATTAATAAGATGGAAAACTAAGTTGCAATTGAGAATTAATCTTCTGTAACAAATTATGCTTTTTCCCCAGTGAAAGCAAACCAGTACTGCACAATTGTATTTTTCAGAGTTCCTGTGCTGTGTGCATAAACATGCGGAGGCAGATCACTTTTATACATATAATTTAATTTACATTCTAATTATGAAAACAGCGTGTAAAGTTATACACAGTCTAGTTTACATCCATTCAACCTTGCAGTCCATGGGTACATTTATATAAATGGACAGTGGCACCAGAGTCTTTGCTCAAGGGTGAGTGATTGTCATTACACCAATCAAAGGTGTTCTAGCCTCTCAAATCTTCAAGACTACAAGTAAAATATTCAAAATGTGACTCTCCAGAAGTGCAAGCGCTGTTCAAAAATGAAAGTTATATTTGCAATTGAAATAGAAACTCAGCAAAACCTGTCCCTGTGATAATTGTGTGAAATCCGGGGGTGTCTCACTTACTGGTCCCCGGGGATCTGTGGTCCAGGTGGCCAGGACACGGCCATCACTGTTGGATCCAGTTCCTGGGGGTGGACCAGTGCGGGAGGATCACCTGGGCGAGGGGTGTTTAAGGGGGTTGAAATAGGAATGCTAGGGTTGAGACGCGATCTCCCTTTCCCTGTAACACCTTTTACCCATGCTAACCTGTAGGATATTTAGAAGCTCTTCCGCCCCCTTTTCCCACACAAACACTTTCTTACATAGTAACAGACAACGGGCTAACACAAGAGCCGTTTACCTGACATGTCCCAACACTCGGGTCAGCAAGAGTCAGGCAACTGACAATAACCATGCACACCTGACGGCCCTTTACCTTTCCCACAGGGATAAAAGGCGGAGCACGAAAGCACACTTCGAACAAGGCCGAACGCACAAGGAGACTGCTACACCAAACTAGCAGTACAAAGGAAGAAGAAAAGCGGGGAGACCTGGAAGGATGATGAAGGGGGAATTGCCTTTGCCCTCTTCAACTCAGACCCGCAAAGCCTCCAGAAGGGAAATCGTAGGACTGGAGTTAGCTGGCTTGCGGAGTAACAGAGGTCAATGGTACACGGGGGCCTCCCGCTTTGATAATGCAGGTGGTGAGGCAAGCTGGCTACTGTGGTACTATCCTTGACTCCAAAGAACAAAGAAGCCAACGGGTTCAGCACAGCCGGTGAGTCGGAGGAAGCTGATATAAAACTGAACTGTGTTAACACTGTACTCCTAGTGTATGTTTTTGGGCACCTGTGTGTGGCCCACAGAGCAGGGTATGAGCTGGTGGCAGCTCCATGCTGGATTTGACAGGTGTTTGGGATACCCAGGCCCTGCCAGTGATAGGAACCAAGATGGCCCCTGTTGCTTTCTATTGCCTTTTACTTTCTCCCGGGAAGCCCTGACTCTGTCTCTTCCCCCTAACTGGCTGTTGGGTGGAAGTTCCACATATGGTAGTGTGGGGGAAGTCGCCTTCCCAATGACGGTATGTTGTGGGTACGCCCGTGGGGTGGGACCTGGGTGAATGGAGTGTGTGATGAATACGCATTTCATATTATGGGTGTCTACTATCTGGTGGTTGACACAATGATTGAGACAGCCCTGCCCGAAACTGGTATGAATGCAGTGTGGAGTGCTGAATGGCAGAGTGCTTGTCCAAATCCACATACCGTGTTGCGAGTGTCTGGATGGAGAAGAATGGCCTGAATGCACTGTGAGCCTGATTGGCTGGCTGACTGCCTAAATGCCCTTCTGAATGATTGGTTGCCTGAGTGTGACCCAGCAGAGTGAAAGGGAGATCAACAGTATATCGGGGAGCCTCTCACTGATGGAAATCATTCAGAAGCTGAAGTTGATACTTGATGCTTAACCTTGAAGCCCACTGGAAGAAGAAGCATTGCTGCTGCTGTCCTTTGCTAAGCTGAAAGCTGCGTGACTGTCAAGGTACTGATCCAAGAGAGGACCTGGTTAGGAGACCTCTTCCCGAGCTACGAGGGCCCATCGTTTACCAGCTGATCTTTGCCAAAGCTCCCTGGACATCAGACCCTCGAAAGGCTGCCAACTGGAGACAGGGACCACCGTGCAATCACAAAGCGAAGCGCCCAGACATTGAAGTCGATCAACATCGACGACCACCGTCGCCGGCCAGAGCCGCAGTGCTCCCTTGCCTAAGAACATTGAAACAAGGACTCCCTTACTCATCATCGTCCACCGCTTTCATCCTGCCAGAGAAAGTCAAGGCCGCTGAAGACCGAGGAGAATCCACCGATGGGTTTCCCGCCACACGAAGACCGCACAGACGCTGACTACTCGATGCCCTTCCTGGGGCAAAGTTCTTCATTGACTCCTTGCGGCAACAAACACTCGTCGTCGAGGTGCACCGCACGCCTCAGCTTGCAGGACGTTTTTGACCGATTGTCAACGAGGACTAAAGGAACCGAAGCTGCTGCCGCAACGAAAATGTTCACCCTTTTTCCTCGTGGGATCTCGACGATCCGTGGCTCCTGCCTTAAAGGGAGCCGCTCAAGAAGGATCTGTCGACGACCCGACGTCGAACTCTGCTAGTCCATGTACATTGGGGTGGTAGAACCTTTCTAGGGGGAAATAAGACTCAGACAAACAATGCATGGACTGGGCTTGTATTAAATCTTTAATAACAGGTTGGCCAGGTGGGGGGATCCTCACACAGAACTGTGTCTAGGTAACGGGGCCAGTATTCTGCCTATTGTTTTAACCAACCTGCTTTCCTCCTATGTCTATTATTGGTTCACTTTATTAACTGATTACGACATTTGAACTGAGTACAGTTGATGCATTTTAATGGAATCAAGAGTAATTGTGATACCACATTGAGACTGTATATATTTACCATTTTAGAATTGTCAAAGCACAAAGTGTGTTATTGTATGTGTACATAATCAAAACATTATTTATAGAAAGACTATGTTTTCACTAACATAGTTTGTGGACATTCCTTTGTGGGTGCTTGGGGACCACACTGTACTTAAGAACCAGCCTGCATCACCTCCTGAGAGCTAGGCCTTGGTAGCTTGACCACAATAACAATAATAGAGAATCTTGGCTGGGGTGCTCTGTGCCTCTCCTCTCCCATATAGAGAGCAGGAGTACAGATGCTCCCCTCCGGTGCTTTACACCCTGGTATCACCGGTGCAGATTTTCTGGCCAGTGGAGCCATCCACACTTCCATATTGGACTAATAAAGTTTGTAGTAACAAAGCCCCGTACGTGTGTTAAACCCCAATGTATGTATGTGCCTAAGTGTACACCAGACCAAAGAAGTATGTTGGTAATACAGTGACACCGCAAAAGTAATATGTGTGTAAAGTAGTCCCGGCAGGCCAGCTTGACATGAATGTTGGCGAGAACTGCACGCGGAAAAAGGAGTTAGCATCACCCTTCACGAGACAATGAACTTAACTGTCCAACCCCTGGTAATGCAGTAGCAGGCCTTACTTAGAATGTGTATATCTGTGCTCCGAAGTCAGCGTGAGCGTTAGCAGTTGTTGTAACACATGCCATCTTAAACGTTAATCATTTATTTGCCTTTACCCTTGGGATGGGATGTTTTAACATGAGCACGAGCGCCGTGGCTCGTGCACAGTCACATGATGGGGCCACATGTGCCACACTAATAGAGGTGCTGAGCCGTTTCCCGCTCGGCAGTTACAGTGAGGCACTAAAGCCATGTATATGTGTTCCTTCACGGCGCTGCGTGCCCGCGCGCCATGGGCCCACCGGGCCGCCCCACACTGAGGGGCACAACCATCCTGACGGGAGCCCCAGCACCCTGTAACACTCACTAGTCAGTCATCTTTCCGTCGGGCCCCAGGAGCTGCGACAGATCCAAACCTCCACACCATCCAAGATGCTTGGTTTAGCCAAAAAAGAAGTCCTCTGACATTCACCGCCGCAGCAGTCTCTGCTCTTTCCCTGCCCAAACGGCCGAAAGTAGGCAGTGCCACACCCCTTCTATCCGCAACAGGATGCCTTCGCCTCAGCACTGATTAGCCTACTGTCTTCAACCTTCCTTCACAGACACCCCAATCTTCCCCATTATGCACACATCAATCAAGGGTTGGCAATATCTTTTCACCATAGCTTAAGGTGAATGCTCGGGGGAGCCCCGGGAAGAACATCTAGACGCTGCCGGGTACCATCTTGGAATCTGTGGCAGAAGGTTTTTAAATAGATGCCATGTCTTTACATAGAGTAGTTATACACATAGGGTATGCACTGATTCATAGCAATCATTCATGAAAAGCCAGATTTTGACAGTTGCTGAATCACCTTTCATCAACAGACCCTCAAATAGAGTGCACAAGGACAGGAGAACCAAACTCCCTCTAGCTCAAAGCGAACGGCGAGGAAGCATGTGTGCTTGTTGCTGTTTTATATGGCACCAACGGGGTTCTCAGAGATTTGAGACAATGCAGCATGAGCTAGCATCAATGCACTGCAGGCTATTTGCTGGGCTTCTGGGTGCTATGGCCCAGAGAAGGACCATTATAAGACCACAACTCCCCAAAGTGCCCGTTCTAGGGTGGATAACTTTCTAAAATTATTTTGTGGGACTTTGTGGGAATTGAAATACTTGTATATAGACCCGTTATAAATGCCATATCATATCATATCACTTGCACACACATGGCGGAAAGGATGTCACCTTTTTCCCATCCCTATTTTTATTTAAACAATTGGTGAATGGCTTTAAATGCTCAAACACTGGGGCAATTGCAATGGTAATGGTTGGTCCTTGGGTGGGTGATGGTCACGTTTTTAACTGTAAACGTGACCATCACAACCCCATGAAAAAGCATTAGCATTGTAATTAAGCCAGTTGTCAGTGCGTTAAGAGCACGATTTGAAGAGTGGCGGCAGCAGCTCGCTCTGCAGGCATACACAGGAGTCTGGGTTGACACTGCTAAGTGAACGGAGGCAGGACTCTCCCGCCTATTGCGGGACAAAGTCCTCCAAAACGGGACAGTCCCACAAAATACGGGACAGTTGGCCACCTTAGGCCTGTTCTGGAGGTGAAATTGCTTGGTGACCCCTTTGCAGGCTCGGACTGGGCGATAGGGCAATGCCCGAACCAAAAACGCAAAATGCTGGCGTGGGCCTGTTTTTTTGGTCAAAGTGGGCCCGTTTTTTGGCCACTGTGGGCCCGTTTGAGGAGTTACTTCACTATGCGGATAGTAGTTTTGACGAGTGTTGCTGAATACACATATTCTTTAAAATGCACGATCTGCATCACAGTTTATCAACAAAAACTCCCCGTTGAGTACTCTTCAAACAGTCTGTCACAAAAGGAATGAATAGCCATTTGCAACCGTGGGCCACTTTTTCACTGGTGCCCGAGACAATTTTATGCCCCAGTCCGACCCTGGCCCCTTCACATTGTCAAGTGAGATTTGACTTAAATTCTTATGGTCCCAACTGAGTTACTAATATTAGCGTATTTATTGAGCACAGACCTAGCGGGATATCAGGTACCACACAGTATGAGGGGGTTACCCTTGGGCAGACAGAAGCCCCACAAATCTTCCTGGCACATGAGATGCAAACTCTACATGCTATCCATTCCACATGTTCCCATTATGCCTTAACCATTCGCTGGATGTGGCCTTGATACACAGCCCCAAACCTGCACAGTTAATATCTGGCACCAGGTCCGAAGTAGCTCCTGGTAGCTCTTAGTATCAAGTTAATCAGAACGTGCTAAGCTAGAAGCAGGAGCCAAACAGTTTCCAGCAGGGGCCAACCCTGCACCACCCTGTGAGCCAGGCGCAACCTGCATGGTTCGGTTAGAGGTCCCACTGGTGTTGTGAAGTCATGACCCCTCTTAAGAAGCCAGTGCTGGGCTCCACTGGGAATCACGTGCATCTCCACCCCTTCCCAGGCTGCCCCTATGTACTGTAGTCACCACACTGCCTCTAAAAGTGGCAGCAGGGCGAACGTTGTACATGTATGTACATGACCTAGAGGCGGCATGTGTGCAATGCACAGGAAGAGGGAAGCGCAGTTGTGCGCCGTGTGTATGTGATTTTCACCTCGAAGAACAAATACACAGAAAAATATGTTTTCTCTTTTCTGCCAACTTCAATTTCTGCGGAGAGAAAACTGCAACTAGAGTTTACATGTACAAGAAAGCAGTATTCCATCTGAAAGAACCGCAGACAAGTGCTTGTCACACACTTTACATTCCATGCATCATGGAAGTGTTGTTTGTTGATTGAACTGCCCGACTCCATTTAAAAGGCCTAGGGTGCATAGTGTGATACTACACGTTTTCCTGCACACACATCTACCATTGAGAGTGTGATGCATCTCACAGTGCCAGTGTAACTCATTAAGCCGGTCTCACTCACTGCGCGGCAGTGGAGTAACTTTGCTGAAAATGTTGGCGGGGACATGACATCTGAAGAAAAGGTGCCCCAGCCAAATGAATGGGGACAAAATAGTGTGCCATGAAAGTTGAGGGGGACAAACACCACTGTCGCCCTCTAAAATTACACCCATGCTGCGCGGTCTCTGACTGCACTAGTTGGTCGCCCACATTTTAACAAAGTTTACTCGTTTGGGCTGAAACCAGTGGTCGAAGTGTACAAAAAGAAGTAATGTATATACGTTCCCTGCTGGCCTGCCCCCGCTGCCTACAAACCCCATCGCCACGCCCCCACCCACGCGTTATACAAACCCCTAAACAAACGCGCCTGCTGTTTACGGGAGCATTCAGTGCAGCAGGGCACAAATTGAGGGTCCACATGGGGGTGATGAGGGGGGGGCGGATCCACCCTGGGTCCACCGAGGGTCCACCCACTTTATTCAGAGTGTGGACTCAGTTCCCTCCCACCCCCACCCCCAAGGCTAAATTGAGAAAGCCTGAATTTCCTCTTTGACTTCATGAATTAAAGATGACCTCAGGGATCAAACCACAGTGGTCAGATTTGTAGGCCGGACACTTCACCACTGCACTATATAACCTGATAAAAAGTAGCAAACAACTAAAGGTGAAATGTGCCATTTGGGTACTGCAAGACCCAGGGAAAACGTTTGTATTGGTTCTTGGAGTTTAAAACATGCACACCTTTTGACGTTTTC
Organism: Ambystoma mexicanum; assembly: GCF_040938575.1. Classification (NCBI taxonomy): domain Eukaryota; kingdom Metazoa; phylum Chordata; class Amphibia; order Caudata; family Ambystomatidae; genus Ambystoma; species Ambystoma mexicanum. Next base: position 374,884,954 of record NC_090926.1, on the reverse strand, counting down.
AAAAACACTATTAGAAGAAAATATCCTCTCTTGGTTTTGTGTGTGTGTTGATTTTGTGAAAGGCAAATGCCATTCGTCCTGTGTAATTTGGGTGGTTATGGAAACCCAATTTAATGAAATGTGCACATTTCACCTTGATATGCTCATTTCTGGCACCGTCGCATCCCATTGCGTTTGCGGAGGAGTACCCCCACTTTAATTTTTAGGACTGGACCCGTGCAGTACACTGAAGTGCAAGTTTCAACTTCTTCCTACACGTTTATTTGAAAAAGAAACCTTTCCAGAACGGTTACTGTTTGAAATAAAAGGAGCAGTAAAACTTAATTTTAAAAAGTGGAGGAGCACCACCCCCACCCACTCCCGTCAACTTCGACCACTGGCTGAAACGCACACCTTGGGGTGGTCTTATCCATCAGGTGTGAGTACCAATCTCACTCATTGAGAAATAGCTTCCATTAATCGGGTACTAAGCTAAAATCCTGAAACGCAAATAAACTAATTGGAGATCAGTCTCACAGCTTGAAACACATGCCCACCCTCCGTCTAGATCAACGGCCCCATTCACTATAACCATCACATTTCTTCTTTAAAAAAAAATGAAGGTTTTGGCCGAAATATCTCCAATTTCCCAGACGCGTACTCTGGGGGCTTGCGATAGCATTCAAGGCCTTGCTTCGGTCACACCACACAAAGCCCCATTATGAAGACAGAGGGAATGCCGTCCATTTTAGCCTGAGCAATACCACGAGGACAGTTGGGCTTACTCTGGGATGTTCTACCCTGGATATGCCCCACACGGATCTACTATGGGGACCCACTGTAGAATTCTGTCAATGCTTGCAGAAAAAAGGATCAGTGGATGCAGGTGGGTAAATACGATGATCATGCCTGGGCCTGGCTGCAATGGCCAGTGCCACTTAAACCCTGACCCAGCTACTCCCTACCACACACCCGAACCCCGAAAATAGCAGGTGCCCAATGCAGTTCTTCAGATGCCCAACCACGCCAGGTTTTCACCACAGGCTGTATAATTAACACCCCTGGTACTGGTGTATACTCCTGGGTTAAGCGCTCGCCTGGGACATGGGGAACAGCTGCACTTGGGGAAGTCCAAAACCTGGCATGGTCAGCTCAGCCTTTCATCTATTCGAGGTCAATTATACATTTAGTCCCATTCAGCAGGTAACAATAACAATAATAGCTATTCTAGCACATGGAAGTGGGAGCATTCCAACAAGAAGCACTTTATAAAATATTAGAAGCCTGGTCATTCCAGCAAGAAGCAGTTAATAAAATATTATGGTAAGTTAAGTCACTATTTCAAATGTACTTTGTGTGGACAGCCCAAAAACAAACATGGAAGCGGATGTAGCTCTTGAGGACCTGACTTTTAACAACCATTGACGAGGCTAATGTTAGGGAGAATACTCATTCTATGGCTCATTTCCCTCACCTAGTGAGTCCCCCAGCAGCTATACTGTATTTCTGGAGTTTATTTTTCCACCTGGTAGGAGTGTGAGCCTTTTTTCCCACTCTTACATGTGTTTTGCCATGTGTATTCCCACTGTTTGTGTGATCTTGGGCTCTGGAGCACACCACTCCATGAGCCCCACTTTGTGTGTGTGTTACAAAGCATCTTCAGTGCAGTGACATAGGGTTATCTTTGAGACTTCCCACTGACTCAATTTGTCTGGGGCTGACTACTATCTCCCAGAAACAGGTAAAGTGTCATTTACTTTATGTAGTCATTTAAAACTGCAGACCCAGTACACCCCATCTTACATGGATTCCTGGAAAGGGTTAAATCCTATCCCTTGTTGTCTGTGCCTCTCTGAGCTTTGTTTTGCTCTTTTGACATTTAGACATGGCTGGTGGCAGTGGTATCTACCCTAATTTTTCTACCGCGATTATTCTATATAAACGTGGTATTGTTCCAGGCTATTATATTAGCCTCGAACATGAACTCGCTTGACCAAATACTCTTTCTTTTGGCTCCGGTCGGGTTTATTCGCCATTTCTTTTTGTTAAAGTCCTTCTTATGTTTTACTTTGTGCAGCAAACCAGGTTTGCCTTCTTTGTTCACTGTCTTTTGTATAAGCCCTCCTCTTGGCACCTGGGTGTATAAATGGGCTGAATGTGAGGAAGGGGTGTAGTCACCCCCTTCACAGGATATCCTTGGAAACCCAAGTTGCACTTTGTCGTGATTGGCCGGGCCGGACAAACCCCTGCTGTGTGATTGACAGCCAGGCTCTGTGAATGGGTGATTTTCGCATAAAAGGCAGGACTCTTGGGCTGAAGTCAGAGTCGCCATTTTAACTGCAAGGAACCGAAGAGAAGCGGAGAAGAAGACGGCTGCTGCAACCCCGAGTCCCGGTGAAGCCCTGCTGCAGTCCTGAGCCATCTACCCTTCAACTACCAGAGAAGATCCAGTCTGGAGTCTTCTTCCCTTGAGCCTGGTGGGGTCACCCAGCTCATCTTCCACAGCCAGAGGATCCTCTTTGTGGTCAAAATCACTGCACACTGTTGTAGTGGTCCGGATAGCCATCTGAAGAGCCTCTCCTGTTTTAAAGGAGTGCACCTTTTATTCACTGTTGCTGCTGCTGGCTTCATCCCTGGGTAGCGCAGATCGCTCCAGACGTTCTCCTTCTCGTCTCCACAACTGAAGCTCCAGGAACCATGAGTCTGCAGGAAACTACCAGGAACAACTTCCGTGGCACCAGCTTCTTTAAAGAATAAGGTACTGTGTCCAACTTCGAGCAACTAGGGTGAACCCTTTACTCCTCACCAAAGGCTTGTCCTTATCTTCCTTCCCCCTCATAACTTTTGCTTCCTCTTTTGACAATATCCAAGTACTCCTGGCAATCTTGAATCGTGAACTGTACTATCCGTGTGATCCTCAGCAACAGGAACCCTGTTCCACTTGACACTGGCGCAGGCCTATTGACTTTTATTCACTTGTAGGAAAGTGCCCTCTGATTCTATCGGCCTTGACAAAAGTATTGCCTATGATTTTTATTTCCAACTCTTTTGTGTTGATTCATGTGCTAAGTGTGTTTTTAACTCCGGTAACATTTCTTCCCGCGGGTACGTGTATTTTTAGTAAGACCGAACTGTCATTACTGTCAAAAAGTGATCGCATCTGTACTCCCGGTAACGCCTTCGTTTCACAACACTGGTCCGTCAAAACCAAAAGGTACTTACCTTGAATTGTACAGCACAAAGTGAATTGGTTGTGTGTAGTGTATTTTACGTGTGGTTTTAAAATTGATAGAAGTGAAGTGTTTTACGAACAGATGGTTTAAAATAAATGTACTTTTACTTTTTAACCAAAAACCTTGAGTCAGTGTTTGCTTGAGTCACAGTAAGTGTAGTCCTTTGTGTAATCTCTACTACTGCTCATTTGCTCTTGAGATAAGTCTGGCTGCTCCGCTACTGCTACCACTCTAACTGTGTAGTACAGGCTTGTACCAAAGGTGAAATTGTACTACCACCTGTAGTCTTAATCTTGTGTAGTGGTCCCTAAGGGCACTGCCCAGGATTCTGCCTAACAGCTAACGATGGTCTCACACCTTGACATTGAATGTGATTGCGCCTGGTATGGTGTGGAAAACGTATACCACAGGAACATGGCAATTCTGGTGTCATCAGAAGAATGTGCGGTTCTTGGCATCTTCACGAAGCGTTCTCCTGCAGGTCCAGGTTCACCGCCACCATGCTGGAATACCACATGACGAACCCTCGCCCCCAAGCTCCACGTACTAAAAAAAAGCAGTAACAACAATGTACTAGCTCAAAGGTCGGCAACATTTGGCTCTATGAAGGTTTTGCACTACAACTACCATCAGCACCACCCAACATAGTCAATGCTGAGGGATCGTGGGATTCGTAGTCAAACATCTGGAGAGCCACAGGTTGCGGAGTCTGGAATAGCCACTGGGCCTCAATGTTCACTATAGTCACACCCTATCGGGGCGAGAGCGCCTGGAAGGAGCCGGAGCCATTTTGGGTGTTGGCATTCTGACCTATGATACAATGGGGTACACTAAACCACATTTGCTCCATTACATATGTACGGTGGATTGTTGAAACACTTGTGCATAGGCGCGTTATAAATGTCTTATCACATGTGTCTGTCCTGCTGCTACACCACACCGAGGAAAGTGAGGCGCTGCCTTCTCTGCAGCTGGGTGAAAATCGGGCTATTTTTACCATTATCTTAAGTGGCTAAAGAGGAAGCGGACTATTGATATGAACTGAAACGGAGCAGCGGACCCCCCAGCTTGTCACCGAGGGGTTCACTCCCGCACCTTTTCACGTGCACTCAAGAGAAGAAATGCACATTGCAGGAACCGCGGTCGCACATTGGGGCGAGTCATGCCCAGCACCGACCATGAGAACGTGGCCCTCCACACAGTAACGTCATACGCTAAGCAGGTTGAATGCAAGGGGTGTTCAACTGCTGTGCACTCGCAGAGGGGCCCCTGCCGCCTATTGTCATCGTGCACCCAGAAGAAAGGAGCCCCTTTACCGTTAGGTGACACCCAGTGACAGACACCACCGTGCTGCTGCTGCGTAGAGCAAGACGGAAGGGCAAGCCAGCTATCACTGTCACGCACAAAAGTGAGCAAGTGAGCACTCCAGTCACCCAGCGGATGTCAATATGCTTCTAGCTATTTTTGCAGTGCACTCAACAGAGGACCGGGGAACGCGGAGAGGGGGTTTCAGGGGGGGCTGCAGCTATTGTTGGCACGCACTCGTACTACCACCAAAAGGGTATGGCAAGGCTGCAAACGGGCAAAGCCGGACGTTTGTATCTGTCTGCGCCCATCCCCTGAACACCTCGACAAATATATTACGCTGAAAATATTTTTAATAGCCAACTCATTTTTCAGTGTCACAATTGGGTCTTACACCCCCCCCCCCCCCCTTCGCAGAGCAGGATGTTCCAGCCGGAACCAGTGGTTCTCCTGCAGCCCCCAACAGAGCCCCCCTGCGCCTCCCCCATCTACCCCCGTCTACCGCCGCAACCATCCCCCCTCCAGGCGGGCTTCCTTATGTTGTGCAAAAAGTAAAACACGGAGAGCGAAACAAATGAAATAACAGCGGATTTCCCGCCCGTTACCTTCCTCCGTGGTCGCAGGCAGCACCCCATTTTGCTGCCCTTACACCCCATGCCGGGCTTCCAGGAGGAGGGGGGTCCGTTATTTACCTGCGCAGCTCCTTCATCTCACCCTCGCAACTGCACCTCATGGACTTCCCAACTCTGTCTGGCTTAAGAGTAACCTCCCCCATCCGAACCTGACAAACTCATGAACTTCTGCGCCGTAAGTATGGGACAAGCGGCGCAAGCGAAACTGGATTTCCTCTTCAGAGAAGGTTGCATCAACTCGTTGCCAAACTGTGGCTCGCAGCGCAGTTAGTAATGTAGTGTATTGTTGTTCAAATAAGCGCACTTCCTCAACCTCGGAGAGATAACAGGTCCCCTAGTCCTGCAAGCCTAACGATGCGTGTGCCTGCTGAGTTTAGTGACAGGGACAGAAGGTCCCCTTACCTACAGAAGATCGCGCACGTTGCGTGGGAAGCTCGCAGGGATGCGCATTTGCACATGGGCAAAAACAACCGCAGAGAAAATATGCGCTTATTAACTGTATTCTTGCAGTCAGACTGTGATCAATGGGGTGCAAAAGGGAACAGGGCCAAGGACAGTGTGAAAGGGGAAGAGTAGAGAAAGGCAGAATGACAAAAATATGCAAACTTATCTCACAACATACAGGCAAATGAAAAAATAAGGGTGACTGAAAGTGGCCGTTGGGATACATGAATAGTGTGTCGTTTCTTAACAGAAGAAAACGCAATCAAAGAGCTTCCATTATTGGCCAGCACATTTTCATAGAGGCACTGACCAATATGGTTGTGAAGTTATATTAAGTCATGATGTGGATGTGTGATGGCTTGAGATGTGCTCAAGTGTTCCAGGGAGTTGTGGAGACTACTAATCAGATAATCAAATAGTGTGCCTGCGACGAATCAACTTCCAGAGCACCAGTGGTCCAGGGCTTAATATCGGTTTCTAATCCATCAATCATCCCCACACCTCTAGTACACCAGAAGGGATCCAAACAGATTGGAAACACAAGCAAATTATAAACCTCCAAGTCCAATTCTGGTTACGTGGACGGAACGGCAGACTTATCTCTGCAAGGGCATGGTTAGTTGCTACACAGCAAAAATACAATTATTACCCAATGGTAAAAGGGACTGTCCCGTAAAGGTTGTACACAAATATCTACTTTATTATTATTACAACAGACAGTTCTAGCACACTACAAAATACAGGCCACCCTGTAAAGGAACACAGAGGACAGACAGTTTCACAAAGCACTCTGGATACTGACAGGAGTGTAGTCGGTAAAGCAATCAGCATTAACTGTTCAAGGTTATTTGGTTTCAGCACCAAGTCAGCAAGGGGTCATAAATGTCACTAGGGCCTTCAGAGAAAGACCAGTTGGTACAGAACCTCAATGAACCAGGTGCTTGAGATGTTCTTGATGCTTGACAGCATCAAGTCTGTTCTAGGATGCTTTGCAGCTACTGTGGCAGAGTTCAAGACAGAAGACAGCTGTGGGTATCAGGCGGCAGGCAGTTGGGCAAATGAGGCTGTACAGACGGCTGCAGGCTGTCCTTCACTGCGACTCAGGGTCAAAAATGGTTGTCTCTGTGCTGGTTGGGGGATCTGGAATGCTGGTTGAGGCGTCTCGGACGGCTTTAGTGACTGCAGTGTGACAGCAGTCAGTGGTGCTACCGGTCGCGGATCGAGGGCTAGACTGTCTCGAAATTGTCCTTAAAAGATGGACGCTGGTTGATGTTTATGTAGCACTCCTTCTAGCTTCTTCGCAGGTCTTGTGTCATCCTTTAAGGCGGACGGCCCAAAGCTGAGGAGAGTGCTTTCAGTCAACGACCATGTCCTTTGTTCAGAGACTCTCTGGCACTCTACCTAGGAAGCTTGCTGGCATAACCTAGCAGGTTATGCTATGTGCTGGCTGGGTACCGGTTCTGGAGCTGCTGGACGGGTCCTCTGAGTCTGGTATCTCCCTCTGTTCCCTGGGAGATGTTTAGGGGAGGGATCTTTCGTCCCTCTTGGAAATTCTGGCCTTCCTTCACTGGTGGAAGCTGTAAGGCAGACTGTACCTTCAGCCAGGGTCCAAATGAGTCATTCTTCTTACTCCTTTCGAAGTCGTAGGATGATCTGGTAAGTGAGAGCTCAGCCTACCATAAGGAACCAATCCGGGTTCCCCACCAACAATCTTCGGTTATGCGTGAGGTCAGTACCAGAGTGCTTTGCAACAGGAAAGATAAGAGGTGACAACATGTACTCCTAAGTCCCACCCATCTCCCTGTCTGTTGCAGATCAAAGTGTCTCTCTGGTTAACTGAGCCCTCTATCGCTCTTGATCAAAGCGCAGTCTCCCTTGAAGTTTGTGGTGAGAACAGACTTCTGTCTCCCTCAACTTGACTACTTCGTCCCTCTGAAAGGGAGTTTGCCTACTGTAAACAGTGTCCCAGACATGCCATTCACTGCCCTTCGTTCAGAAGGGTGGGAGATAGCTTCAAGGTGACACATTGCATATGAAAGAGGTGTTAGTTCTCCTGCCCGTTTTTTAAGTTCTGTGAACAGGCCTATTCGCCAGCCTGCTTCAATTAACTCTCATCAGTATGCGCTGCCACCACATAGAACTTAGACAATAGAACAGGGCAGATCCATGGAGCCTTTGATATTTAATTAGGCTGGCCATGGGAGGAGGAAGGTGTTGCCCTTCTCCTCTGAATGGTTTTGTGCACCCCTCTCTGTCACCTGCCAAATAAATGTGACTGGGAGGACTGCACCTGTAGGCTGTGTGCCCCAGAATACACTGGACTATGTGTTTGTTGGGCAACAAGCATTAGAAAATGAGTGCGGATTAACCCCACACATTTTTGGAGGTTGATCTCCCATCAATCCATTTCCTGAAAAAATAATCTAAAAAAAACAGGCAAGCGCACACTACCTGTCCGGATGGTCGAGTCACTCACAGTGCCACCCTGCTAATAGCCAAATATTTCCTGGTAAAGCAGAGCCTGCTGACGGAGATGTCAGAGGCAGGAATTGGCTGTGTGCAAAGTGAGTGCGGAGGGGACACGAAAGGAGAGTTTGCCAGAAGATCTCCCCCACCTCAAGAGATGCCAGACTGGTATTGGGTGAAGAAGAGAGAACGAGTGTTGCCGTTGTGTGTAGTGAATTCATAAGTAATCCACTGGAGTGCAATTTGAGAGAATTAAATAGGAGGTAAGGTGGTAAAGTAATGCATGGGTCGCTAGGCCAAAGGAGACCTTCACATATGTACAGTTCACCGGGCGTTCTATGACACAGACCAAATTCTGCCCTTATCTACCCAGTCGCCCTTTGCGTTCTGCTTGCTGCACTGCACATCTCTGTCCCATGTTTTAGACGCTCCCGTATTGGGGTCGTGCTTTTTCTGTTGTGGAGGTGCTCTTATGGAACTCTATTCTGGTGTTGCTTCGTAAAATTCATGAGCATTTGCTTTTCTGCCCCCCCCTTAAAAAAGATGCCCTCATTGGTGTAGGTTGCGCTACATATTCATTTTTTTAACATAGCCCATTATGGACCTCTAGGAGGGCAAGTGTCCACTGTAAGGCCCAAATGCAGAGGCGGTCTCAGACCTTGGGCACAGGCTTTGCAGCCTTCCTACACTGACCATACGTAAACAACCAATGCCTAAGAGTACAGAGAAGCACATATTCTTCCACTTATTCCCTAGGCAAACAAATGCCCAAGAAAAAGACAGGTTCTATAGACAGAGAAGCTGCGAGGAAGTATGGGCACTCCAAAATGAGGGTGGATTTAGATCTGTGGTTCCTCTGGGAGCAAGGCCCTGGACCGGGCTGCGTGGAAGTTCGTGAGGCCTGCTAGGAGCTTTATGAAGATGGCAACGGTGGTGCAGGAATTTGGCTTCCCCTTGGTCCGAGGCTGGCCTCTTAAGGTAGTTAATCTGCATAGTCCAGCCTTATCAAACCATCTGAATCTGGGATGCAGTCCTCGTGTCCTCTTAGTAAAGGGCGGCAGGGTAATCTTAGGTTCAGAAGGGTTGCAGCATCTTCTTTTGCCGGTCTACATTGGGCAATGTAGCAGGGAGATCATTTAGGGGTCGCCATGGGGCGCACCTGCGACCCCCGAGGTCTCCCTTGCTACCCCTGTGGTCTCCCTTTCTACCACAAAAAAGTTGAAAACAAATCTTAAAAATAAAATAAAAAATGGAGGCTCCTGGGCTGTGGCCAGCAGCATGTGGTTCTGTGTTTCTAGAGTGGCTCATTTTCTGATAGCTATAGCCAGTAAGATAGCTCAGTGGCTTGAGGGCTCGCTGCTGCAATGTGCATGTGATCTGCAGGTTGCAGATCCGGATCGCGGCAAGATCAACTCAGCCTTTCATCCTGCTGAGGTTGATAAATGAGTAGCAACACAGGTTGGGTGATATATGTATATTTGTTCTATATGAAGCGCTTACGGGTAAGTGCTATACAATAACACATCATTATTGTTTGGCTTTGGACGTCTGCTTGCATTCACAGTAATTTGGTAAATGGGCCTATACGTGGTGATATTAGTGATACATATGGTGATCCATTCTTGTATGAAATGTATATCACTTTACAGTGATATCGTAACCATATTTTTAGTAGTGTACTTAGAAACAATGCTATGTCATGCCACTTCCTGTTTTGTCAACGGGTTAAAGGTCGTGGTCCATGCTTCCCGTGATGTGACTTTTGGGTGGGGTCAAATGGCATCACTTCCTGTGATGTCATCAGAGGTCAAGGGTCATGTGATGTCACTTCCGCCACTCCTGACATTTTGTTGAAATGATGTCCCTGCAATGTGGCCCTTTTCCTGAACTGAGTGCTGACAAGGCTGTGTTTAATTCTACTTCAGCGCACCAGTGCAAACGTTCTGCCGTAAAGGTTCAGAGGCAGAATTATAGAATGTTTGGCCTTTGCACCTATTCTGCAGCAGCCTATTGAGGGCGGCACATTGACCCATTTGGAAAACCCAATTAATTGTGCAGACCCATATTCAAAAGTGGATATTCCCTTATTTGCACAATGGCATGCCCAATGCAAATCAAGTACCCCTTATTGTCAGCGAACATAGTTGTAGCAAAGGAGTAGGCACATGATATATGTTTAGCTACTTTTTTGCTGCCTACACTCACCACCATAGTAGTTTCAGAGTGCAGCTGCAGCAGGGGAAGAGCGTGTTTTGATTGCATGAGTGCATGTCAGTCCTGTTAGCTAGTCCATAGTGCCGCAAAAGCTGTAGGGGACTGGCTGGCCTATAGGGATCTCTGCAGATTTCCCGGTAGGCCTCTGCACCCTGGGCCTCTTTTATTGTGGTTCCCTATTTTATTTGTACATTTTCTCATTAGAAAAGGATTGGGCTTGTTGAAAATGTGTAATATGGGGCCACTTGGAAAATGATTTGCAGGGCCCCCTTTGGTTTCAAGTTCACCCCTGCACAGAAGGAAGGAGGTGGTTTTGTCTTTAAGTGTTTAGATGATAGGGTTGTGTTTCCAAGGCAGATTTGGGGAATTGTGAGTTATTACCCAATGTAATTCTGCAGGCAATGATCCCTGGTTGATGGATGCCCTCTGAATTCGTGCCCCCAAGGTGCAGAGCAGGGTCAGATTGGGAGCAAGCAATGTTGAACGATTGGAGGAACATACAAGGCCATATATGCAGAGGAGTTTCAATGTCACAGGGGAGGGGCCTACTTAGTGCCAGGGCCCCAGGCTGTGCGCAGACCTCTGAATGTGTTCAACCTGGAAGTTCATTTGCTGTGACAGGATGCTTGAGCTTCATCAAGGCAGATACATGTATCATGTACATCACACATAGGTTAAACACAATGACCTCTGCACAGCAACGGTGCATTTGGAATGACATCCGTGACCACTAAATATGTTGTGCATGTTGGAAATAAGAATGTGTTTTGTTCAATAAACGTAATGCTCTTTTTCAAATACATACACTCAATGTACATCTTTACGGGGTTAATAGACCACCATAAATGAAGCAGAGTACTTTTACTTCACGCGTTTACAGAACCCAAACCTTTTATTTTATTTTAAATGTGTTTGATAAACTTCAAAGCATTCAGTTAAGTCTGTGATATTTCCCCCCAAGAAAATGCACTCAGAGGCAATTAAGTTTGCACTGCACGCCAGGATCATCAGTGGGGTATACATATGCAAATGCGAATCAGAGCACATGATCTTGCTGCATCTCCCAAAAGTGAGAAATGGCTCGGGAGGATAGCTCAGGGGCAACGTGCTCGCCCGGGAAGCAAGACGACACAAGCAATACAGGTTTGATCCCCGGGTCCGCACTTAGAAACCTCTGGGTATTAAGCGCGTTATAAGTAACCTATCATATCATAAATCCCAGAAGAAAGTGCTGCAGGAACACCGTTGAGTAGACGCACTGATATTTGCTGATTAATCAGCCTAATCATGTTTTCCTCATGAAATTGATCAAGAAAGAGCTGATGTGAGAGCATCAGAGGTGGAGGGGCCCCCAGACCTGGGGAGCCCCTGACGGAGTAAGGTCGGTCAGAGTCAAGGACAGAATTAACCAAAAGATTCGTGTGTAATCCATGTGCCTCTACTGTGATGCCTCAAGTTAAGATCAAGTCCTCAAAATAGAGGAGTAGTTGGGTATTTCACAGCGAAGTGTCAAAGAATCCAATACGGGCGTGTTGGGTTTGTCTTCGGCATCACAGCAGCTTCAGAGCAGATGTGGATAAGCCCACCTGGCCCACCTGGAGCTCTGGTCTGTGCTCATGTAGAACACACTCGCCTTTCTTGGGCTGTAGGTCACCAGCTCTTTATAGGTCACTATTGGGGCCATGTCTTGTTGAAGTTAGAATGTTCGTTGGCTTTGCTAAATAAAAAAGCAGGCATTAGGAACTCAAACTCCAGCACAGTATGTAGGCCTCACAAGAACCTCTAATCTGTCCTGTTCATCAGCGTTCTTCCTGCCCAGATCCTGCTCTCCCTTTTTAAGCCACAACCTCTCTCTTCCCTGATTGCATTTGGTGAGTGGGGACTCTCATTGCCCTAGAGTGAGTGTCATATGGGGGACAGGGTGCGTTTCCACCTCTTGACAAAGTCCTTAACTTTGCTGTCCGTACACTCTCCAATCATCCCTGCTTCACCTCCACCTCCCTAGCCTGTCCTCATTTAGGCTGGTTATCAATGAGACAGAGGGCAAAGTATAAACTAATTCTCATCATCATCAAAACTATACACGGACTTGCCCCACCCTACCTACTGACCTATCTCACTCCCTACTCTCCACCTCGATCCCTACGATCATCCTCGGCTCACCTCCCTGCTACCTCTTGTGCCCCTTGCGCTCCATCTCGTTTCTGCTCGCTTGATCTTCTCGCTCCCTTATTGTGCAATGAACTTCCTCTCCCTCTATGCACTACTCCCACTATATCTCTATTTAAGTCTAACCTCCTAGCTCTACTCCTTTCTGAATAATCATTTCCATATCATTCTATGCCACCGCATCTCCCTGCTCTCCTCTCCCTCTATCTCTCAACAACAACCCCGCAGCACTTATCCCTCACCCAGGGGTCAAGTCCTAAAAATGTAAGTGGGGGGACTCATCAACAAACGCCATGGGATGTGACGTCGCCAATAATTAGCATATCAAGGTGAAAGGTACACATTTCATTAAATTGGCTTTGCATAACCACCCAAATTGCACAGGACGAATGGCATTTACCTTTCATAAAATGAACACAGACACAAAGCCAAGAGAGGACATTTTCTTCTTATAGTGTTTTTGAAAACATGAAAAGCTCTGCATGTTTTATACGCCAAGAACCAATACAAATGTTTTCTCTGGAACTTTTTGCACAAAAATGAGACATTTCAACTTTAGTTGTTTGTTATTTTTCATCAGATTACATAGTGCAGTGGTAAAGTGTCCGGCCTGCAAATCTGACGACTGAGGTCAGCTTTAATTAATAAATTCAAAGAGGATTTCAATGTTTCCCATTTTAGCTAGGGGGTGGGGTGGACTGAGTCAACCCTCTGAAAAAAGTGAGTGGATTCCGTCCACCTATGTGTACCCTCGATATGAGCCGCCCTCACCCCTTCATCCCAAAATTTTGCACTTCCACCACTATCCTGCTCCTATATCATGTTCTACTGTCCTTTTCAATGGTTCATGTTTCTACCCCCTCCTGCACCATCGGGTCATATATCCACTTCTTTTCACCCATTGTTAAGGACACTGGTCCTCCGCTCTATAAACAAATGTAAACAAGCTTTGTTATCATTTGTGTGCCAAAATGCATTGTTTTCCCTGTAATTTTCATTAAATAAATAAATCAGATGAGCATAACCTTGTGACTCATTTCCCATCAATCGATGCCCGCTAGGGAGATCTTGACTCAAACAAAAACTTTACATTCGTACATCAAGAAGCAAAACAAACAATGAAAAGGTCATTTAGAGCGGTACGCCATGTTTTGGTGCGGACGTTTTGGTGGGGCCATTTTGGCGTGGCACCCTGGACGCAGGCCCCTCTTTGGCACACCCTGTTGGGCCCAACCAGCAAGGTGCGTCAAAGGGGAACCTAACAGCACAGTTTCTTGTGTAGTGTTCTGGATGTCAGTATATTCATGGAATGGACGGCCAGCTGAGCCAGTGAGGCTGACAGCCCGCTCAACAAGTGAAGAAGCTGTTCCTGTCAGCCTCACTTGCTCAGCGTGAATATACTGACATTTGGAACACTGCATTTATTATTAGTACCCAGCGAGAGTCAAGCAGAATGCAACACGCATTCTGATTGGCTCTCGCCGGGTCCTTACCCGGCCTTCAATCCTTCGATTTTCGGCCAGGATTCCAGCCACCTTATCCTCGGCGGGGGGCGTGGCAGCCCCTCAGTCAATGAGGAGGCTGGAAGCGGGGCCATCCCCGCTCCGAGTCTCCCCGCGGCTGAGAGGCTACCTTCGCCCCCCGCCGGGTACTCGGATAAGGCTTTTTAAAAAAAAAAATTACCGTTCCTCCCTCCTCCTCCCCACCCCCACTTACCTTCTTGTTCCTGCTTCCCCAGCGAGGGACGAGGGAAGCCTCCAGCCGTGTGGCGACTCGTAGCGGGGTCATCCCTGCTCTGCGCCTCCACACGGCTGGAGGCTTCCACCGTTCCCTGCTGGGGACGCAGGTACGCTTTTTTTTTGTACTTTTATATTTTTTTAATTTCCGCCCCACTCCCGCCCTCTCAACCCCACTTACCTTCTTTTTGATCCTTTTTCGAGAGCGGATGCGCTGGGAAAACGGACTCCGTTTTCCCTTTCCATGGCGGCCATTTTCATTTGTTTCTTTTTTTTTTTGTCCCGAAACGCTGCAGCGTTTCGGGACAGAAAAGAATGCTTTTAGTGCCCCGGTCACGCACACAATGCGGGCCGAGGTACTAATAGCAACATGACCCGAGTGGCAGGGACATTACCGACTCAGGCAGTGCCCCGGGGCCTTCGTTAAGGCCTTTGCTTCACTCGGGCCTATAACTATGGTCCCCGGGGTATTACCTGAGCAGGTAATGCCCCCACCATTCGGGTCATATTGCTTAAGTATTTTTGATGTCAGCCTAATTAAGATCCGGCGCTGGTGTTAGGCCCCCCTTCAGCACGCTTTGCTGGCTGCGGCCAACAGGGCGTGCCATGGGGGGATCTGCGCCAAACGTGCCGAAGGCAAACGGCCGGCACTGAACGGCCCACAACGACATGTAGTGTTCACATTGAGAGAACAGCAAGTTCCTCTGATCCAGGAATCAGAAGTGGTCACTCTGATCCAAAACACTTGTAACAGGACTGAGCACTCTTCACCTTACACCAGGGTAAAAAGAGGGATTTGGGCTGGGGGTGTGTGGTGCACATTATGAGAGTGCCGCATTAAAAAAGCACATATGTTAAAGAAGTAATTGCTGCAAATTCTTGCTACAGATGCCAATACGCTCCGACTTTTGCAGCAGTTAAGGAAAAAGTAAGGGGTGCCACCAATTGGGAATGGGAGCTCCAATGGGCACCTTTCGTAAGATAAGGGGGACAGATACCACTTTCTCCCCCTGGTGGTTGTTCCTATGTCATATTGATCCCCAAAACTACCAGGGACCACTTGGTGGGGCCCACTTCGACATAGGGACAGCCTGGGGAGAAGATCGGCGGACGACCAGGTGGGAGAAGCTGAAGAGCAAACCTCATAGGTGCAGACCTCTGGGAAGGGCTGAGAGGACCAACAGGAGCGGCCTCTCATGACAGGAAACATCATAGGTGCAGACCTCTGGGAAGGGCTGTCTGGGAAGGGCTGAGAGGACCAACAGGAGCGGCCTCTCATGACAGGAAACATCATAGGTGCAGACCTCTGGGAAGGGCTGAGAGGACCAACAGGAGCGGCCTCTCATGGCAGGAAACATCATAGGTGCAGACCTCTGGGAAGGACTGTCTGGGAAGGGCTGAGAGGACCAACAGGAGCGGCCTCTCATGGCAGGAAACATCATAGGTGCAGACCTCTGGGAAGGGCTGTCTGGGAAGGGCTGTCTGGGAAGGGCTGAGAGGACCAACAGGAGCGGCCTCTCATGACAGGAAACATCATAGGTGCAGACCTCTGGGAAGGGCTGTCTGGGAAGGGCTGAGAGGACCAACAGGAGCGGCATCTCATGACAGGAAGTATAGAAAGGAACGGGAGTGAGTATGGTTGGACTCGAGGGAGGTTTTGGGTCCATATAGGGCATAGGGCCCTGGTGAAGGTTTTGGAATGTCAAACAGAGGGTTTGACGAGGGAGCAGGAAGGGGGTGAGGGTCTTGGTTGGAAAATGGCAGAGGAATGGGCAGGAGTGGAAGAAAGAAAGGTGCAGGAAAAAGGGAAGGGCAGCGACATACTTGGAAAGTCTGATGTCTCATAGGTTGTATCGAATAGAGATACAACTTGAAGACATCAGCGCCATATTGAGAAACATTCGAAATGCAGGTTTGATATTTTGTATCAAAAAAACTGAAAATATCCAGTGAGTCCAATAAAAAAAGGTATCAAAACCACTGTTTTGTGTTTTTTTAAAACTTCACAAACACGACGCCCACCTTTTCTTTACACTACCAGCAGCGTGCAGTTTTGCACAGCACTGTCACTCCGGTGCAAACATGCATCGAAGGCACACATATTAGCACTAGTGCAATGTTAGCCCCTGTGGAAATGCCAGTGCAAAAGGGAACGGCGTGGATGCAACGTTGCTGTAAAACAGAGCGACGGCCACAGTCGACAAGACGAATAAAGCGCACCTGGCAAGTTTTTTCCAACACCCGGAAGAATCCAGCAAACATTGGCAGACCCCTGTGCCCTCAGAATCGAGTGCATTCCTCCGCCCTGTGTGCCTGTAGTAATGTTCCTCCCCCCAGCACACGTTTCTGTGTGAGGTTTGCTCCAAAGCTCAGAGCGGCGTGGGGTGGGGGCAGGGGTGGACTGGTAACTAAAAGAGGCCCTGGAAATAATTACTGAGGACCAAAAGAGGCCCTGGAAATAAAGTTCAAAGTGGCCCCATATGACACATTTTCAGCAAGCCCAATGCTTTTCCTATGACAACATTTGGAAATGCCACACAAAAAAGGCCCAGGGGGCAGAGGCCCACCGGGAAATCTCCAGAGTTCCCTATAGGCCAGTCCACCCCTGGGTGGGGGAGGAGGGTGTTCTGTTTCCTCGACCAGACTATGAGAGGCAGAAATGCAGTGATTTCATGCTTTGATACAAATCACTGCAAATCAAGCTCTGTCCAGTGCTTCTGACCTATCAGCACCTGGCTCCAGGCCTTTTATCTGGCCTGTACCGGCAACACTTCCACCCAATGACCTGACATACTGGCTCGGACTCGTGTGACAGGATCAGAGGCTTTGCACTCTCGGGGGTAACAGGGACCCCTCCAAGCTAGAGTAGGCAGCCTGCCAAGGTGTATGCCAGACGTGATCCTACCACAGCAGTGGAGAGGGGGAGTTGAGAGGGCCCCAGGCCCTGAACCTCCTGAATGTCCCTGGCATACCTGTAGTAGTGGTACCTCTCTCCGTCACACTATGCCTCCCAGCCTCTTGAGCGGGCCCCAGGCCCTGGACCCCCTGAATGTCCCTGGCATACCTGTAGTAGTGGTACCTCTCTCAGTCACACTATGCCTCCCAGCCTCTTGAGGGGGCCCCAGGCCCTGGACCTCCTGAATGTGCCTGGCATACCTGTGGTAGTGGTACGTCTCTCCGTCACACCATGCCTCCCAGCCTCTCGTTGGCCAGGTTTCTTTTTCCTTTCTTGCCAAACCACCGGCTTCAGAAACCCGTTTAGCAGCAGCAGAAAGATCAGGGATGGAGACCAGAAGCCCAGACACAGGTCTAGCTTCTCTGGCAACAATCCAAACACATCACCTTCCAAGGGCTGTAGGAAGGAGAAGCGCGCCCACAAGAACGGGCCGCAGACAGTCACACAAACGCTTGAGAGCAAAAAGGGGACCGGCCCAAGTGGGGTTTTTGAAACCATAGGCCAGTGTACCCAAGCCCCTGGTGGAAAAGAAAGGTATTGATTTGCCACAGCAGTTAGGTGATAGTAGGGACCTGTCACTGCCCCTTATGCATCCGGCTAAAACACCGTCACTCAGCACCCAAACAGAATGGCAGTGGTCCCCAATCACAGGGAATCTGTCTTCCTGAGAGTGCAGCCACAGAACCTAAACATAGACCAGAGGGCTAGGGGCTCAGGCGAAAAGGCAGGCACATGAAAACCAGCAGCACTACAGGAGGAAGCAAAACGTGAGAACACAGTTAATGGGCGAACCGTATTCAACCAGAGACAACTCCTCCCTCACCTCCCTTGTTACCCTTCCTACCTGGGTTTGTATGTTTGGAATGCAGGACAATATAAAAGATGAGAGACTGCTCCTACCAGTATTTACCCGTCCATAGGCCAGGAGTAACTGCCAGACATTGGTAGACAGTGGACAATAGAGTCCCAGGGCCTGACCCGAACGACACAAGGGTGGAAAATTAAGAATCACCCAGAAACACGAAAAAGCGTATCCAAAAGTAACAACAATCCAAGGGTAATACACAGGCAATCCAGACAGCAGTCAGGGTCAAGTTCCAAATAGTTCACGAAATCCAGAGCGGCACAGCAGACAAGGGCACAACAATAGCAGATCCGTAGTGGGAAAAGCGGGTCAGTGGAACAAACAAGAGCGATGTTCAAAAAATGCCAAAAACCGTAGGGAAATCCAGAGGCTAGCCAGTGAAATGGAGCAAGAGGTCGAAATTACAGTAATCAGCCAGACAAAAGCATGAAACACAACTCGATTACTGTTGGAACAGTTGAGGAGCGCTGAGGTCCTCCTTTTGGTCAGAGATGGCCATTCCAGGTCGCGTCTGGCAGCGGCAATGTGCTGCCGTTACACGTCTTAGAGCACAGCCTTGTGGGGAGTGTAGTCTCTTAGGCTTTTGTCCTCTGTACAGCAACAAGGAACGTTGATGCCAGGACCAGGCAGCCCGTTGTGCAAGGTGCCAGGGTACGTGCAAACTCCCCACACGCCCAGGATCCCGGCCAGGCCTTCCAGGAAGTCACGGCAGCCGGCAGGTCCTGACCGTACCAGCCGCAAATGATTCTGTTCCCATAACATCTGCTGATGGGATACGTGAGAAGCACACAAAAAGCGGGGTGCACGAATGTTTGGGGTGGATAACGAGGTCTGATCCTCAGGACTGTAACCCTTCGAATCAACCAAGTAATACCTGGTTCCATGACAAATACCTGTTTTCAAGATAGCCTGCACCTCGTACTCTTCTTCACCATCAATGGTGATCGGGGCAGGTTTCCACAAAAGCCTAGTACCAGGTACGTATGGTTTAGTCATACTGACATGGAAAACCAGGTGTATATGCCAGTTTGCCGGGAATACCTATTTGCACCGCCACAGGATGAATACACTTGTCCACTTCGTAGGGACACTTACTGTGGTAACAGTTCATGTTTTCCACGCAACCGTAGATGAGCAGTAGAAAGACAGGCTTTGACCCCTGGGAGGAACATAGGAGCGGGATGTCGTTGGTGATCAGCAAACCGTTTGTTGTCATCCTGGGCATTTTTCTTGTGAGCTATATACTTTTTGGTGTATTTGTAGTAAGGAATGACTCAACGTTGTGGCAGCAGGGACCAATACAGCTGACCAAAGAGAGAAAAAAAGGGGGGAAAGCTGACCGAGGAATGCATAGAGCTATAAGCAAATTAGGCTGCTCCCAAAACAGTAAGCCAGTCAGCTTGATAATGAAGACATAGACAACGAAGTAACCACCATTAACTGTTCCAAAGTAGCATTGAATCTTTCCATTTTCCCATCCGTTTGCGAAAGATAGGAAGATGAAAGACTTGCCTCTATACCCAGGGATCCTGTTAAGACATGCCAGAAACGGGATGTAAACTGAGCCACTCAATCAGAGACAATGATGGAAGGAAGACCAAAGAGACGAACAATCCTGTCATAAAATAAGGCGGCCAGTTCTGTAGCGCCTACACTGAACTCCTATTCTCAGCACTTGATTCTATAAGATTCATCTACACTAACTTTGCTGATGATACACAGACGCTAGGACGGTAGTCATGCCCTGAACGGGAGACATTTCAACCACAAAGTCCATTGAAACCATGAACCAGGTGATTGAGGGATGGGCATAGCTTGAAGGAACCATTCGCACTGGGCAGGTCTGTTCTGTTACCTAACCAGAGAGCAAAAGCGTACCATCTACAGCACACACAGATTCGGTGACGATTAGGACGGGTTGTAAAACCCATTTTTTTTATTTGATTGATTCGGTTAAATTAATCAACCTTTATTTATGACAAACTGGGCATCCATGTAGTTAAGAGTAGCCCCTGAATCGACCATTACTGGTGCACACAGTTCCCGGGAATCGGTCAAACAGAACGTCATGGGAATGTAGATGTGCAAACATGTAGAAGAATGAACTGAGCCGGGATTACTGCGACGCGTCGAGACGTCTCTCTCTCTGGGCGAGTCTTGTAATTTCCTGAGTGCTTAACTGCTCTTTTTGGGCAGACCCGGATAAAGTGACTCCTTTGACCGCAGTAGAGGTATTGATTAAATGACATGCATTTTTCCCTTTCTTCTTTGGTCAGTGGACCACGTGCAGCCCCAATCTGCACTGGAAGGGGGTATGGTCTAATTTTGTCCAGGACGCATCTCAGGTGCTTTCCTTTCTCCATGTCTCTGTAGTATTTGGGCATCGACCTATAAACGAGAACCAATAATTCTGGAATGGTCGAAGGGAGTGGGGGGGGCACGGATACGAGGTCTTTGAGCTCATCTGATAATCCCTGGTAAAAGACAGTTGTCTTTTACTGTTCAGGCCATGTGGTTTCAGCAGCCAACTGATTAAAGCGAGCCAAGTTAGCGTTAGCCAGGGTGTTTTCCCTTCTGTCAAAAGCCAGGAATTCACAATCAGAGGCTTGTGCCTTATACCTGGCATCAAAAACCAGATTCATGGCCAGTAAAAGTGTATCAAAATGATACAAGGCTAGGTCATTTGCTTGAAAAAGGGGATTAGCCCATGCTGCCGCTGTTCCTCCCAAATGTGAAAGAACAAAAGCGACTTTTGTGGCGACAAATAAAATGCAACGTGTGTTGATTAATAAATGACCTGCACAGTTTGGGGTCCCCTAAAAAACGCTCAGGTAGAGCGAAAGGCAAAGGAGCTGGCAAAACCAATGGTGGACCACCTGGATTAGGAGGAGCGGGGAGTGGAGGTGCTGAGGCTGCAGCGGCATCCCCAAACTCATTGTCAGGGGGTAACGGCTGAACCAAGCTATAAAGGGACACATGAGCAGCTGCCATATCAGTGTGGAGGTCTGCAAAGCTTGGAAAAGCACAGCCATGGGGTTGGTGTCTGCCTGCATCATTGGCTGGTGTTAATATAAGGTGGCCTACTTAATCTGTCATGGCCCCTTATGCCTCTGGCTAAGCCACTGTCACTCTGAACCCGAATAGAGTGGCTGTGGCCCCCAATCACAGGGAGACTTTCCTCCTGAGAGTGCAGCCACAGAACCTAAAATAGACCACAGGGCTAGGGGCTCAGGTGAAAAGGCAGGAGCATGAAAACCAGCAGCGCTACAGGAGGAAGCAAGAAGTGAGAACACAATTAATAGGCGAACCGTACACAACCCTAGACAACACCTGCCTCACCTCCCTGTTGCCGTTCCTACCTGGGTTTGTATGTTTGGAATGCAGGAAAAGCTGAAATCCACAGATTTCCAGGGAAAGAAGCCCCCAGAAACAGGAAAAGGCGTATCCAAAAGCAACACAACAATCCAAGGGTAATCCAGAGGCAATCCAGACAGCAGTCAGGGTCAAATTCTAATAAATTCAAAAAATCCAAAGCGGCACAGCAGACAAGGGTGCAACAATAGCAGATCCGTAATGGGTAAAGCGGATCAGTGGAAGAAACATGAAGTTCAAACAATGCCAAAAACAGAAGGGTAATCCAGTGAAACAGAGTAAGAGGTCGAAATTGCAGTAGTCACCCAGACAAAAGCATGAAACGCAACTCACTTATTGTTGGAACAGTTGAGGACCGCTGAGATCCTCCTTTCGGTCCTTTTTATGTATATCATGTATCAGGGGGTGGCTGTTCTGGGTCGCATCTGGGAGTGTCGACATGCTGCAGTCACACGTCTCAGAGCACAGCCTTGTGGGGAGAGAAGTCTCTCGGGCTGTTGTCCTGTGTACAGCAACAAGGAATGTTGGTGCCAGGACCAGGCAGCCCACTTGTCAAACTAGAAATTATATCGTGCCTCCTATTGCTATGAATATATGTATATTGGCCTACGCCAAGCTGCTAACAAGCTGCTTATAAACTACATGTGAATAAACACGCATTGCAAGGTCCTGACCTTAGAAACCATGTAAACTGTCATTTTAGGTCAAGCCGCCATTTTAGGTTTTCTTGCTCTATAAAGTCACCATGTGAGCTAAAATGGTAGCCTATGTTATTCAGAACAGAACTCGATTGTCATGACCTCTGTACAGCTAATGTATAACTTGCCTGCAGGCCACTTGTTAGGGTCATGAGCTGAGACCTTGTCCTTCTGCTGACCTGTGTGCAATGGATTACCTGTATCACCGAAACTGATCTATAATTGAATGAGAACACCTGCTTAACTATATTGTATAAATTAAGTCCCGCATTGTAATGTTAGGCCTAGAGCATACATTATTACTATTTCTTCTCGTTAATGTATAAACCTAAGATGAACTAGATTTGACCTGGCAAGGGACCCTAGAGCAGTAACTTATTTATGGAATGGTTAACCCAAAGGAGGGCTGAACAGCAGGCTTGAAATGTATAAAAGCCTGACTGTTTCAATGAATATTTGCACTCACTGAGCACACCGAACCACGCCGGAGTTCGCTGTGTTGTACTGAGGGTCGATAGATATCTGAATTTTGTTCTGTTCTTTTGTAACTGGATTCAGTATAAAATAAAGTACTTTGTATGTTCGTTTGTAACCTGTGTTTGGTGTGTTTCCTTTTTGGTTACCCTGCCTCATATTATTTCCTTGTTTTCACAGTTGGCGCCTGGAATAGGGACCCTCAAGATTGATGCCGGATTATTGAAGGTTGACGCACGCTATCGGACCGGGATCGGACGGTGTTACATAACGGGCCCAACTGAACGAGACGCGACACCTCAACAGCGCTGCACGATCCGTTCCCTGGACGATAGCCGTGTGGTCTGAGACGGCATCTTGACGAGG
Organism: Ambystoma mexicanum; assembly: GCF_040938575.1. Lineage (NCBI taxonomy): Eukaryota > Metazoa > Chordata > Amphibia > Caudata > Ambystomatidae > Ambystoma > Ambystoma mexicanum. Next base: position 374,862,045 of record NC_090926.1, on the reverse strand, counting down.
GTCAATTTTTTGAGGCGGGCAGATTTGCCGAAATCACCATACACAAGGTAAAATTTGTTAGGTAAGTCCTTTGTAAACCGATCGGTCCTCCTTAGGTTTGGTCAGGTGAGTCGTTACCCGACTCTTAATTCAACCCCGACAATTTGAATTTGGCGCATTGTATCTGCAGACACAATTATTGACCAGGTAACACCGAGTATTTGAGAAATGCCTGGGAAATTGTCTAGCTGCTTTAGGGCATTATTCCGCAGCGATAGACAATCTTTGGAATTTAGCCGTCCGGCACCACAGGAGGGGTCACCGGCATGTACTATGTACTGTAAGCATGGCATTGGAAGTGTAGTATTTAATAAAATTTGGCACAGACAAACCAGACATGCCTCCGAACTTCAGTGGCCAGTCAATGGTAGTTTTGAGATCCCTCGTATTGAATATTTAGAGTCAGTCTTGTTAAAAAAGAAGGCCAGACCTGCAGCATTTGATGTTTTGCAAAATTGGAAAAGAGAAGCGTTGCAGCAGCTTAAAAGTAGGGAAAAACATGTGCGCCGTCATAAAACAAATGCTGAAAAGGCGTTGTTATATGATCAGGACAAACAGTCTGAGTCGGTTAGGAATATGGACAGGGCTTTCTCACTCGGTATTCAGAAAATCTATCCTTCTAAAGATATTCATGTTTCTGATGAGTTTATCGACAAATTGTTAAATGAACGAAGGCCTGGTGCCTCTGCACCACCTCCGTATGTTCCTCTTCCTCCTGCTGTACCTTTTCCTGCTGTTATTCCTGCTCTTCCTGCTCAACCTGTTGTTTCTATTCCTCCGGTTGTTGTTCCTCCACCTGCTCCTCTGCCTCTTCCCATTGCACCAGTAATAGTACCTCCATTGAATTTGCCTGCACCCTCACTCCCAAGTAGTTCTGTACCGCTTGTAGTTGATCAGGGTGCGGGGTCGAGCATTGTTACTCGTAATACTGTTCCTACAGAAAAGAAACAGGATTTGTTTGCATGGGCTAAGCATTGTATGGAGAGAGATGATCGAGCTAATGTTCTTGCCACACTTTCTAATATGGATAATTTTCCTGAGAAACATTTTTTCATTGAAGGTTTAGGGATTCATTTATGTGTAATGTGGGGTAAATTGAATAATGCAGACCTCCCACAAGGGTTGAGGGACCTGAATACTTTAGCGTTTTCAAGAGACACTGTGGAGAAGGTACATGAGCATGTTGAGAGGATATTTGAGTATAGAAAGGAGTTGGAAAGGTTACGGAATGAGGATGACGAAGAAGAAAGTATGTATGTACAGAAACGATTTCTTCCGTGTCGTAAATCGACATCTGAGGAGGCGCGAATTTGTACAAAAGATGCGATTAGATGGATTTCAGACATATCGATAGCTCCAGTTGAGGTATATGACACATACAGTCAATATACGCTAGAAATGCAGAGGAAAGTGATACAGGTAATGGTAGAGTACCTGCAGGATGAATGTATAAAGAGAAAGGTTAGTTGTCCCACAGAGTTATTGAGCATTTATAAGAGAGCTTTTTCACTTGACACTTCTTCAACTGCTTTAGCGCTCGACTTAGCTCAGTTGCTTAGTAAGCGTTCGGAGTTGCCTACATCTCAGTTGCCTATGAGAGAGGTTCCTCCGACATTTGTCCCAAAGGTTGAGATTCCTGCTAATGCTGCAGCAGGTACACCTGCTGTGGACATTCCTGCACATTATGTATCGCAGTTTGTTCACGTCCCATTTTCACGACAGGAAGTGAATACTATTAGACAAACTATTCCTGACATTAGGAAAAATCCGACAGGGTTCTATAAAGAGATAGAGTCCGTTTTGAAGTCCTCAGTGTTTACCCTAGGCGACATTGATTTGCTATTCCCTGTACTCCTGCCTGTAGATTTGTGGAAACAAGTTAGAACTATAGACGATGTACCAGGGTTGGGAGATACATGGGCTAACATAGTTAGGCTTGATGGGGAAAGGCCAGCTGGTGAGAGACCACCTCAGGTGATACTAACTTTGCCTGGCAGAATCATTGCAAAACTGAAAACTATAATCCCCGAAAAGAGAATTATTTGGGACAAGCTTACGACCTGTGTCCTAGGAAAATCTGAGGGTGCTACCGAGTTCTTTAATCGGTTCGAACAGGTATTCCCGAATTTCAGTGGACAAGACTTAGGCACAGAGTCTGGGAAAAGATTATTTGTGGACAAATTTGTATGTGGATTGCTGCCTGACATCCAGTCACAAATTATGTCTTCTGAGAGCGCTTGGCAGGCGAAATCCCAATCAGAAGTACTGCACATGGCTCAGTACTACGAGAACCGTGTCAATAATGAAAAAGATAGAGTCGAGAAGAGAAAAGGTGATTTGAAGACTAAAGTATTGTTACAGCAAATTGTTAGAGGCCCCAGAGGGGGTAGTTCGCAGATTAGAGGTCAGTATGTTCCACAAGGGAATGTGCCCTTGGGTCCTGTGAATATTAACCAGTGTGCCTATTGTCGCCAGGAGGGTCATTGGCGTGCACAATGCCCCATCCTTCGACAGAGGTCGAATAACACATTTGGAAATATGGGTAGACGATCCAGAGGTTGCCCGGGTGTAGGGGGCCCTGGTAGAGGCCAGTTTTCGCAGGATCCCCAACAACCTTTTTCACAGGATAATCAGACTTCGAGTGTGGACACTAGAAACATATTTGATCATCCTTCTGCTGCATATCTATCTGAAGAGCTTCCTTTTGATGATATTTTGTTTCGTTAGGATTGCCCGAAGCAGGGTTTGGAACCTAAACCTATTCCCGTTAATCAGAAAGGTCCCTACGTTGAAATGGTAGTGGGAAATAGGAAACATCAATTTTTGGTAGACACTGGAGCACAGAAGTGCTCCATTGATCATTCTCGGGTTCCAAACATTCCACTGTCAGGGCAAACTAATGTTTCTGTAGGGTTTTCTGGCACACCAGTTGTTTGTCCGGTTTCTTCAACGGTACCTATTTCTTTGGGTCCCTTTACAGACCACTGTCCATTTCTCTTGACTTCGAATTGTGGAGAGAATTTGCTGGGGTTGAATCTGTTGAAGGAATTAAATGCGGTAATTCATTGTTCTTCTGATGGAGTGCGTTTGACGATTTCACCACAGCAATGTTCTGTTTCGCAATTCTTGACTAGACCTTTGCCGCCAGAATTCAGTAATGTACCAGAGTGTTTGTGGGCAGTTGATGACAATGATGTTGGTGTTTTGCAGATTGAGCCTGTTAAAATAGTTTTGAAACATGGAATTAAGCTGCCCCGGATTCCACAGTATAAGATCTCAGTTGAAGGCGAGCGAGCTTTGAAGAGCATTGTTTCCGATGTTGTGCATCGTGGGGTGATTGAGGAGATTGCAGGAAGTTTGTGCAATAGTCCGATTTTACCCGTGTACAAAAAGGTGATAATGCAATTCCATTTCGTTTTATAATTGATTTACGTGCCATTAATAAAGTCGTCGCTCCGCAATTTCCAATTGTGCCTGATGTGACGACAATATTAACCATGATTCCAGCTACGGCTACTCACCTCAGTGTTGTGGACCTAAAGAATGCTTTCTTCAGTATTCCTATACATGAGGATAGTAGATACTTGTTCGCGTTCAACTTAGGGGGACGCTCATTCACATTTACTCGTGCACCTCAAGGTTATACTGAGAGTCCTAGTATTTATAGTAGGGCTTTGAAAGAGCAGCTTGATAACCTTGGATTGTCCCCCAACTTGTACATTGCATGAATATGTTGATGATTTGCTTTTAGCCGCTGACTCTGAGAGCTCTTGTAAAGAGGGCACTGTGTTGTTGCTCATCCATCTAGCTAAGCATGGTCACAAAACTTCACTCAAAAAGTTTCAATATTGTTGCCAGGAGGTCGCCTATTTAGGCTATCTTGTGTCAAAAGAGGGAAGAAGATTGACACCTGAAAGAATAAAACACATTTCTGGCATGTCTGTCCCAAATACACAAAAGGAAGTTAGAGCCTTGATAGGTATGGCTTCTTACTGTAGGTTATGGATCCCAAACTTCTCACTAGTGATAAAACCGATGTTGGCCTTGACGAAGAAGGGTATTTCTTCGCCATTGCCATGAAATACGGAGCATCAACATTCATTCGAGTTGCTCAAGACTGCATTATGTTCGGCGCCAGTTTTGGGCACACCGAACTATGAGAAGGCCTTTGTGTTGTTTGTGCATGAATGTGATGGATGTGCTTTGGCTGTATTAACGCAGGAACATGGAGGGAAGAATAGGCCATGCAGTTACTACTCTTCCGCCCTTGATCCTGTTGCATGCGCTTTGCCAAGATGTTTGCGCGCTGTCGCTGCTGCTGCTGCGTCTGTAAAACAGAGTGAGGGAATGGTCCTAGGCCATGATTTAACCCTGATGGTGCCTCACTCTGTAGATATTCTATTGAACAAAACCCAAACGCAACACCTCACTTCCGCACGACTGACAAGATATGAATTAATCTTGTTTGCTCCCCACATTCAAATTAGGAGGTGCTGCGTTCTTAATCCGGCTGAACTCCTACCTTTCCCGCAAAATACTGTTTGCGGTGACGAAGAGTCACATGACTGCCTGTATACTACTGAACAAGATACAAAAGGCAGAGTTGATTTGAGGGACACTCCTTTGGATAACCCACTAGGGGAGCTGTTTTGTGATGGCTCCTGCTTCAAACTACTGGATGGTACATCCACAGCTGCTTATGCAGTCACTACATTGAGTACGGTTGTGGAGACCAAGAGAATTACGCATAACTCTGCGCAGGCCGCAGAGATTATAGCATTGACTCGAGCCTGTGAGCTTTCCGAAGGGCTAACAGTAAACATATATACTGATAGCAAGTATGCCTTTGGGGTGGCTCACAACTTTGGGAGACTTTGGTCAGAGAGAAGGTTTTTAACTTCGCATGGCACCAAGATCCAACATGGCTCCCTGATAGTACAGTTGCTTTCAGCGCTTGCGCTCCCTAGTCAGTTAGCAATCATTAAGTGCGCAGCACATCACAAGATTATAGATGATGTGGGGAAAGGGAATGCTTTCGCTGATCAAATAGCTAGAAGAACTGCCTCTGAACTCTTCACGGAGATGTATGTTTCAAGGGAGACTGTAGATGCCTATGCAATGGATAAGGATGTTGGGTCTGTACGGGATATCCAAGCCGATGCCACATTAGAAGAATCCAAGAGGTGGGCAGAGGGCTTGGGGAAACTCGATGATGATGGGTGTTGGGTGGACATGGTTGAAGGGAAATGGTTGCTTCCTAATGCCTATATAGTAATGATGGTTACCATGGCACATGGTCCCACACATGTGTGCGCTCAACAGATCACGAGAATGTTAGAGAAAGTCTGGGTAAATGATAAGATTTCAAAAATTGCCCAGCATTATGTCCAAAATTGCATGATTTGCCTACAACACAATGTGGGAAAGGGGACAGCAACTCCAAGAGGTAGCTTTGGGCCTCCTTCTGTCCCGTTTGAAGTGATTCACTTTGACTTTATTGAAATGGAGCAATGTAACAATCGAAAATATGTCCTTGTGGTCATTTGCACCTTTAGTAAGTGGGTCGAGGCTTTCCCTGTTAAAGACGCTACAGCCACGACCACTGCAAAGACCATGTTAAAGGAATTCTTCCCACAGTTCGGTTTGCCGAGAGTTATCTGGTCGGATAATGGTCCGCATTTTATCGCTGCTGTAATTCTACAGATATGTACGGCATTGCAAATTGACAAACGATTCCATTCGGCCAGACATGCCCAGAGCGCCAGATTAGTAGAAAGACACAATGGTATCATAAAAAACAAGCTCGCTAAAACGTGTGCCGGCACCAAACTAAAATGGCCGGACGCCTTACCGATTGTGTTACTTTCAATGCGGACAACCCCTCAAACTAAGACTGGGCTCTCTCCCTTTGAGGTAGTAATGGGGAGACCTGCTAATATTTGGGGTTTGCCTAAAAGCTGCGCATTGCGCGATGTAGAAAATGTACTTCTCTCCGACTATTGTAACCAATTGACTAAAAACCTGTTTTCAATTTATCACCAGGTGCGAGAGGCATTGCCGGTGAGGTACGAGGGCCCCGGTCACAATCTACGACCAGGGGATTGGATCTTCATTAAATCCTTCGATAGAGCGTCTTGCCTCGCACCGCGTTGGAGGGGCCCCTACCAGGTGCTCCTGGTCACTCAGACTGCGGTGCGGGTAGGAGGACGTCGCCACTGGATCCACGGAAGCCACACCAAACGGATCCCACACCCAGTGCCATACGATACAGAAGACGCAGAACCCCTTTCCGACATTGAAACCAACGTACCCGAAACAGCAGACGGTGGAAAGAGAGTATCGGAGGCCGTTCCGGAAGTTGTAAGGCCCGACAAAACGGCCATCTTGCCTCCTTGCTCTCCCACTGCATCGCTTGTGGATCATCCATCTTCTGATCCAACTTCCGTTCACTCGCCACCTCCTGTGGGAAGTAACGACATCCTGTCTGCTGATTCTTTTGCACCGGAAACTGTGAAGTATAATCTCCGCCCAAGGAGATAGGTTTGCAATACGGCTCTTGCTGTACAATTGAAAGAATTTGAGGACTTGCCTTTTTTTGGCCCCATTGCATAAAGGGTTCTGCTGGATAAGGGTTGTGGGAAAAGACATTAAGAAGACGCGCGACCGGAGTCTCCAGCAAACGAACAATTGGTGTTTCTCGATTGAAGACGACAATGCCCGCATCCGCTACCGTTCGTACTGAACATTTGGACAAAAATGTGACTAGGAGAGACAATGAGCAGATATGTATGGGGGCCCCGAAAACGTTTTGTTGTCTACTGGTGATAATCACAGGACTTTTAGTAACTGTTGGTTGTGGGTTTTGGTATTTGGAGAGAATGTACCCTTTGAATGATTTCCTACCTGTTGAAAATATAACTGTTGTTCCCACTCCTTCTGTGCAACTACATACCTTGTCACCTAGAGATCATTTGCATAGACGGAATTATCAGAATAACACTCTACTTCTAATTATGAATGCTACCCATGCAATCTTTAACAGAACCAATTGTTGGATCTGCTCGCATTTACCGCAACATGGGGATAAGGGGCTAGGTTGGTATATTCACCCTTTACCTTTGACAACTGCTTGTTGTGCTTCACTTAGAGCACTGTTCTTTGGCCGATGGAACGATAGCATCTCGGGGAACTTTGATGGCACTAATTTGAATAGTTTTGAGAAACGTGTTCTGACTCCCCTGGGATGCTCGCTTTTCGCAAATAGGAGTAAGCTCAATATTGCTTCTATTAGGCCTTCTGATAGACTGTCTCGTCCTTTCCAATCTTTGATTTCCTTTAAAATGGCTCCGATACGCAATAAGGATGCCGTGCCTCCTTCTTATACTGTTAACCATAGCCCCGATTCAGTTTCTTTCTGTATACAGAGGAATGGCACCCGGTCAATGGGAGATTTTAAAGGTTGTGCCAACGTTGCAAATTTGACTGGGGAAGACAGACCTTTGTATGTAGGCGAACCTATCTATTTTGTTTGCGGTAATGTAGCATTTCCATGGCTGCCCAGGGATTGGCAGGGAACTTGTTATCTAGGAATCCTGTTACCTGGGGTGTTTATAGCAAGTACTCTAGAGGTTTCGAAGGCTCGTCCACGGCGGGACGAGAATGGCGACACTCCAGCACAGGTTTTAGGAGATGTAGCGTAATCATTCCTTCCATTCTTTGGGCAGATAGCGAATTCCGAGGATATCAGGAAACTAGCGAGAGTACTGGAGAGAACCATCAACCGGACCACAGATATACTCTATAATATGACTTTAGAGCAGAAAGCGATCAGATTGGTAGCGCTTCAGAACCGGATGGCATTAGATGTCATTCTGGCTGAACGTGGTGGAGTATGTAAACTAGTGGGGTCCGCTTGCTGTGTTTTCGTACCGGATTCCTCCCCAACTATTTTTAAGGCAATACAGAATCTGCACATTCTTAGTTCAGAAGTGCATGTTCCCGAGGGAAATTGGGATCTTAGCGCTTGGTTCTGGGACTTGTTGCGGTCTTGGGGTTGGAAAGTGCTTTCAGTCTTGCTGATTATTTTGGGAATTCTGCTATATCTTTGTTGTTGTATCCAATGTCTACCAAGTATATGTTCAATGCTAGGGGGATGTTGCGCTCAGGCGATAGGTACAATAGGACATAAAGTGTATGCCCCAGATAAAACCTCTAAGGAGTATGTACTGAAAGAGATCTTAGTAAAAGATCTAATGGCGATAGATATTTCTGACAGCTATTCAGGGTGTATGGACGATGACACATGGAGTTATTTTCAGGGAGATCAGAAGTAGTTTAGCACTTGGCATAGGCCAAAAGGAGGGTTTGTCAAACTAGAAATGATATCGTGCCTCCTATTGCTATGAATATATGTATATTGGCCTACACCAAGCTGCTAACAAGCTGCTTATAAACTACATGTGAATAAACTCGCATTGCAAGGTCCTGACCTTAGAAACCATGTAAACTGTCATTTTGGGTCAAGCCGCCATTTTAGGTTTTCTTGCTCTATAAAGTCACCATGTGAGCTAAAATGGTAGCCTATGTTATTCAGAACAGAACTCGATTGTCAGGACCTCTGTACAGCTAATGTATAACTTGCCTGCAGGCCACTTGTTAGGGTCATGAGCTGAGACCTTGTCCTTCTGCTGACCTGTGTGCAATGGATTACCTGTATCACCGAAACTGATCTATAATTGAATGAGAACACCTGCTTAACTATATTGTATAAATTAAGTCCCGCATTGTAATTTTAGGCCTAGAGCACACATTATTACCATTTCTTCTCGTTAATGTATAAACCTAAGATGAACTAGATTTGACCTGGCAAGGGACCCTAGAGCAGTAACTTATTTATGGAATGGTTAACCCAAAGGAGGGCTGAACAGCAGGCTTGAAATGTATAAAAGCCTGACTGTTTCAATGAATATTTGCACAAACCGAACCTCGCCGGAGTTCGCTGTGTTGTACTGAGGGTCGATAGCTATCTGAATTTTGTTCTGTTCTTTTGTAACTGGATTCAGTATAAAATAAAGTACTTTGTATGTTCCTTTGTAACCTGTGTTTGGTGTGTTTCCTTTTTGGTTACCCTGCCTCATATTATTTCCTTGTTTTCACACACTGTGCGAGGTGCCAGGGGACGTGCCAACTCCCCACACACCCGGGAACCCAGCCAGGCCCTCTGGGAAGTGACGGCAGCCAGTAGGTTCTAACAGGACCAATGAGTCGACAGTGGTGGCCAAAGAGAAGGAAAGCCTGGGTATATAGGACCCGAAATCACAAACAAGGAAGAAGGATGTTTGGATGCGAACAGTGAGAGCGTTAGTGGACTGGGAAACTAGCAGAAAGTGAGGGTTGAAGCAGAATTCTCAGGTATTGTTGGAGATAATAATTTAAGTGATGTTTTGCATATGAGAGAGAGTTGCTCTTGGGAGAGTGCGTGTGAGAATAAGTGGAAGTACAGAGAAGGGGTGAGGGAGGTAGGAGAGAGTGAGAGTAGAGTGTAGAGACATATACTGGATAGTGAGACTGAGAAAGTGAAAGTAAGAGTGAAAGGGAAAGGAGACAGGTTGTGATGAATCCAATGGAATCATCCTGGATCCACTAGCGGTAACTTCCTCCCATGTGGCCAGAGGACATCAGCCACTACCTGATCCTGACCCTGGGGGCAGCTTCTGAGTGAGGATCACATGGGAGCAGACACCTACCAGGGAGATGTCATGGCTTCATGGATGAATCCCCCATTTGCCCATGAGGAAGAGCCCCTGATACCCAATACCCTAATGGCATATTGTCATACATATGTTTCCACCTTTATGGAAAAATAAAGAGAGCTTTTCCCAAAATCCTTTAGCCCAAACTCCCATCTATGACCTGAAGAATAGAATCTCCACGAAACCTTATAAGTTCTTATTCCCCTTCATATAGAACTGATCTTTCATATGGAATAATTGAGAGAGATTCTTCAAAAACTATGCATCAAGTGACATCAATGGACTCCAATTCCCACAATCACCTAAGCCATCAGTTGACATCAATGGACTCCAATTCCCACAACCATCTATGTACTCAGATAAGGAGGAGAAAGTGATTGATGCAGGGCAGCAGAAGCCTCAAGCTCAATGAGTGGGCTAGTTTGGGGAAAGCTCCTGTGCGCTGAACATTTAAAAATGGCAACCAAACTATGAAAGGTAATTCAAGAGCAAAAGTTGCATCTCCCACAGAGGCATGTGAACGCTAGATGCACAAGCCAGTGTGGTGGAGTAGAGGATCTCGCCGGCAGAGAAGAAACATTAACGCTAAGCGAGCAGGGCGTGCCATGGAGACGCCAGGAGCTGCGAGAGGATTCCTGGGCATTCGGCAACTCGAAGAAGCAGCTTTATCCTTACCGGGACCAGATGGAAAGCAGGCATGCAGGAGCAGAGCCACGAGAGAAGCCGAAGCAACGTCAGAGCAGCCCAGAGTGGGAAGCAAGTGGCAGAGCTACGCCGCGTAAGCACAAACTGGACCGAAGATGCTACACAGAACCGGTGAGTCAGCCCAAGCAAACCCTGGGGCATTCCGACATCCGCATCAACGACAAGTTGAATGTTGTAAAGCTGCAGATACAGAAACAATAAGAAGATCATTTGATAGTCAAATGGGCAGAGTACAAACCCAAACCCCAATAACAAATAAGTGCATGGAATTCAGATGTGGGAAAAGCTTAAATGAAAATTGAAACAGATAGATATACCGAACCAAGGAAAGTATATGTGGTTTTGGATGTAAAGAGGAATTGTAATAAATGAGAAGTCCTGGCAAGGGTATACCAGGCAGTTGAAAGCACAAGAGAAGTCCTGGCAAAAGTACACCAGGCCGTTGAACATACAAGGGAGAAGTCCGGGTAAGGGAATACCAGGCAGTTGAAAGCACAAGAGAAGTCCTGGCAAGAGTATGCCAGGCAATTGAAAGCACAAGAGGAGAAGTCCTGGCAAGAGTATACCAGGCAGTTGCGAGTGCATTAGAAGTCCTGGCAGGAGAGTACACCATGCAGTCGGAGGTTCATAAAGAGTTAGAAGTAGAGATTGGAGAATTGGAGGGAGGAGCGAGAAAGGTCAGAGAGACAGAGAGGCAGAGAAAATAGGTGTGGCATGCAATAGAGAGAGGGGTGAGGGCAGCAGACAGAAAAAGATTGGAGAGACAGAGAGGCAGAGAGAATGGAAGGGAGCAGCATGAGAGAGAGAGAAAGAGAGAGGGGAGGAGAATGTGAATGTGAAAGAATTGAGCGATAAATAGGTGGAGGGAGAGATAGGAGGGAGGAATAGGGGAAAGAGAGAGAGGAGGGAGTAGCAGGAGGTAGAGAGAGATAAAAGAAAGAGAGTAGGATAACAAGGCGAGAGGGGAGGCAGGTGGGAGAGAGAGAGAAAAGGTGGGAGTAGGTGCATTGCCAGCAAGAGAGAAGGAGGGACCGTAGCAGGGAGAGGAGAGAGAGAATGTGAGAGTGAAAGAAGGCACCGAATAGGGGATCCTTAGAGAAACTCTGGAGGGAGTGAGATAGATAAGATTACATCCTTCATGCCTTCACTTGATGTAAAGCATAGTGATAGATAGTAGGGGTTTCCTTCCTGTCATTAGTCTTGCCTTTCCGTTGTGAAGTAGGGATGCCTGGGCTAGGGCGTAGGTAGCCCACATTAGGAGAGAGATAGACCTTGAACTCGTATTAGTCTGGCCTTCCTGCAGACCATTGTTAACCAAGTTGTGCAATTTGAATACAAAAAACATGAACTATGAAACCAGATCCTTGAATTCTTAAAGCCATCTGTAACACTGACCTACAGGGCAAGTCCCAAAATGCAGGCCTAACATGCTAAAGTGGTCCCATTTATTTTGTCAAAGTGAGCTGTTCTTTTGGCCAAAGTCGGCCAGTTTAATGAGTGACTTCACTGTACAGTTAGTACTCTTGACTAGTGTCACTGAACACATATTCCTTAAAATGCACAATTTGCAATGCATTTTATTAAATAACTTCCCTTGGGTACTCTTCAAACAGTCTGTCACTAAGCTAACCAATTGTCATTTGCCACTGTGGGCCAATTTCTCAGTGGTGCCTAAGCCAATTTCATGCCCAAGTCGGACACTGCTGATATATTTCAAAGTAAATAAGGAAGCTTGGGACGTGTTGAGAGCTAGTATGTCATTCTATGGAACACCAGTCTAGCGGGTACATGTGAATCTAATAACAGAGATATATCTCATAGCCACTATAGCAGAGAATTGATGAGTGGTGGTGGGGATGTAATTTCACCCAAATGCCAGGAGTAGCTGAACTGACATCACACGGCCCTTGACGTCTGATGACATCACAGGAAGTGATGTCATTTGACCCCTCCCCCAAGTGACATCAGGGGAAGCGATGGCACACAACCTTCAGATGTGTCTAACACCCGTGTATCCAGGCACTCTCTTTTCAGCCAGATATAAGAAACAAGGCACAGCGGGAGGTGAGATTTGTCCACGATCACACATTTGGGCACTATCATTTTTCAGATTCAGAATGGATCCTATATGTAAAACATACGTAATGCAGTACTTGTAATAGGGTAACCAAAATCTCTAATGCAGGCTACATCTAGTGCATGAAACATCTATAAATCAATGGACACAGAAGTATTTGTTATCTGTGGCATTGATGTGTTAAACAAGCCAAAAAAGCACAGACCTGGTGAGGCGTGCACTGTCTGTTTACTGAGGAGCTAAATACTGCATTTAGTATCAACAAAATGTGCTGGTTATAAATGTATCTATGAGTCAGCTACCACTAAGACAGAAGAAACCTATTGTGCACGTGTAAGCTGAGGCCATCTGTTTCTGTGTCCATTTATCTTTAAGTTATGTGGCAAGCAACAACATGTTGTCCCCTACAACCTATAGCCTAACATAACACCTTAATGTCCTAAGCTTTGATACTAAGCTTAGATACATGACTCCTCTTCAATCTTGTTTAACGGGGTGAGGTGTGGGTAGGAGGGGCTGCCCTTCCCTCAAGAGTGGGGACTCAATGCATCTACGATTTCCAGAGCTCTATGTGCGAGGTGCGTTATTCAATTACCCCCCCCCCCCCCGGGACCGGCCTGTGAATGAAGCTTCCACAAAGCCCTTTCCAAGAAGGAGTTTGAGAGGGGAGGAATGGGTCACTCCATGGCTCTCTCACTTCTGAGACTTTGTGTCCAACTCTTAATTTCTTAAACAGAGTTTGCATCCCCTCTCAACCATTCAGATCACACTTGAATGCGTTCAAGGGGAGCAGAGCCCAATCATTGGCGAAAGCACAAAATCTAGGCCTCCCCCTGTGGGCGAAGCTCGGGCCCACCTCAAGCTTCTTAACAAAGTACAGAACACAACACCCTAGGCTGGCTGGTACCACCATGTGTGTGCAATGTTGCTGATGATTATGCTGCTGCAGGGGCATGCGGTACTCCAAGTGAAAGAAGTAGATCTGTTTTTTAATCAAAGTTTCCATGTTTGACCTGGCGTAGAAAGAAGGGGGCAGTGCCTGGTGCCACAATATGTATGGCTGGTGAGTTGTTTTATTGGAGGGTGTAAATAATTGGTAAAAATATGCAATTGCGACTGAGCATCCCGAGTGGGCCCGACCTAACAAAAATGGGTTTGGGGGCTATCTTCAACCCTACAGTTCCCTCACCACTTAGCACTAACTCAGAGCTGGCTACCCCGGCGGCAATTACTTCATCTTTGCTTGCTCCCCACCGCACGGCACTTCTCCTCTACACTTGCACGATCTAAATGACACAAGGCCTAATAAGATCGTTTTCAGTCATCCTTTTATCTCCCCTTCCTTGTCTTGTTGCGCATAGAAACACTTGTATACAGGTGCTTTATAAATTGTAATTTGTAAAGCGCTTATACACAAGTGAAGTGCTTCAAAGCGCTTCAAGGTGGGAAGGGAACAAGAGAATACAATCATCATTCTAAGGCCTTGAAGATTCCAAATGATCTTAACAAAATAACTAGCCTACTAGGCCAGAGACATTTCAACTAGTGCAAGTGCATGACAGGAAGGAATAAGGGAAGGAGTGGCTGGGTAGGAGCAGGAGAGCATACAATCAATAAACTACCATAGTATGCCTAACAACTAGTCAGATAGTGCAAGTGCATGGCAACGATTTGGGAGAGAAGGGGGGGGACATACAGAACAATAAACTACCGTATTAGGCCTGGCAACATTTCAGATTGATTGGTGGTTGGTTGTCACTAATACGCCTTTACTCTGCTATTTCAGGTACAACCAAGCAAGGGAGGGGACACAGAGGGAGGACAGGACAGACAAACTTGCCAGGCCTAGTACGTTCATGGTAGTGCAAGTGCGCGGACCAAAAGTGCGAGGCAGGGTGCAGTGGTAAGTGCGCCCAGTGCAGCAAGTGCAGAGCGGTTGCCCCTCTCATGGAGCATATTCCGAGGGCAGTAGTGCCAAGCAGAGTGCAGAGGCCCGGAGGCAAGTGCAGGACTGGAGGGGGGACCAGGCGATCAGACAGCGAACTGAGCAGGTTGGGAAGAGAAAGAAGGAGGGAAGCAGGGAGGGGGAGATAGAAAGAGGAAGAGAAGAGATAGGTCTTGAGGAGTTTCCAGAACTTAAGGAGGTCCAGCTCAAGACATAGAGAAGCAGGGTGGCTGTTCCAGAGGGAGGCACCTGCAGAGGATAAGGATCTACCCCCAAATCTCTGTTGGAAAGATGGCTCACCCGCAGAGAGTTGGAGGAGGCCAAGCGGAGGGCTGTAGAAGGAGAGTATTTAGGAAGAGAGCGTTGTAGATAGTACGGGTTTCGGCCCCAGAAAGTCTTGTGAACTATGCAGAGGGACTTGAACTTGATCCTTGCAACCCTGAGGAGCCAGTGGAGGGATTTCAGCGCTGGAGATGTGCAGTCCCTGGGCTTGAGGCCAAGGATAAGTCTTGCAGTTCTTTTCTGGTAAATGATTTACCATATCATATCATACTAGCACTCTTATGTAAGAAAATAGTCCAGTTTATTTGGCGATTTAAAGTGACATGTCACAATAAGAAAACAAGTCCAAACTGGTTCCAATGCAAGCCAGTCTAGACCCATAGGAACACTTATTATGCTTGCTTCATCATGGTTCCTAGTGATTGCATCGAATGCAAAAGCATTGTATGCAAAAGTTTCGAAACAAAAATGCATCGAAAAAAGGCATTTTTTTATTATTATTTTTTAATGGGGGGGTCCCTCCAACCCCCGTTATTTTACCCCTTAAAACCCCTTATAGTAAAAACAAAAAAACCTTTACCTACTACAAAAATGCATTTTTTGATGCATTTTTTAAAAAAACTTTTGCATTCGATACTATGTATTCGTTGCAATGCCTGGATACCCCTCATCATAAATACTCAGTTTATAAAAAGTCATGCTACAGTAAGAAATATACAGGCCGCTACACCAAAAATAGTCTAGCGAGGTAATATTACTTATCATGCTTATCTTGCTTGCTTTATCAAAGATACCAAGTAATAAATGTCATGCCACAGTAAGCAATGGCTAGACTGGCTGTACCAAAATGCAAGTCTAGCCAATTAATGGCACACACACACTTGGCTTTGCCCGAACATACCAGTAAAGCATGCAAAGTCAATAAAGGATGTGTCAAAAATGCTCTAGTGATCCCCAATCTCCCAGGCCTACACACACATACATACACACACACACACACACACACGTACGTACGCATGCACACACACACATTTCTACTCATTCACCCATAAACCTCTCACGTCCACTTGCACTGCATTGTCCACCTAGGAACGCACCCACCCACCCAGAACATTCAAACACACACTATCGCCTTCCTACTAATTCACCCACCACTCACTGACCCATACACCTTCTCGGCTCCTCCGTGCTGCTCACAAACAGGAGCCAGGAAGCTGGGAGAGCTTCCTGATTCCTTAATAGGAGCCATGAGGAAGCTGGAGGAGAAGGGTGTGGCGCTGAACATGGCATGTGACACGTGCCACAAGTCACAGTCAGCTCCAACCCCTACTGAGCGCTTCCTTCTCATGCTGCAAGCCCCGGCACAACCTTCAGACCTGGTGTGGTGGGGCTTTTATTTTTTTACAGGGCTAGCAAAGGAGATTGTAGGGGTAGCAAGGGAGAATACAGGGGTTGCAGCTGCGATCCCTCGCAACCCCGAAATGGTGTCCCTGAGTGGTGGTGCAGGAGGAGACACAACCACAGTGAATGAAATACAGCGCAGTTGAATGAGGAGTTTTCACTGTAAGTGTTTTGACAGAAATATAAATATTCTAATGCCTGTAACCATCACACACAATCACACAAGTGTATGTCTTCTAAATCCTCACCACTCCACCAGCAGAATTCTCCACTGACTGGCAGAACTCCTGGGGTTTGGAGCCCACCATCGTTTGCACTGCTCCTGCAATTTTAGAGCTTTTGTTGGTGTTTTCTTGAGCCCACACTGCGATAAAGCGAACCCAAACAGTGCTTTGTAAATTATGTTGCAATTTTGCATTGCTCAAGCAGTGCACAGGTTCACGCTTAGTTGCAGCACAGCATAATGCACTCTGGTTGGGTACTGCACTGCTGGAAGTACTGTTGAAGTGTGCAAGCGGTTGGCACATCAGCCATCCAGAGTGCTTCCCACTGTAGTCGGCACAGCAGAGTATGCCCATGATCCAGTGTGAGTGGTGTGATGTCGTTCAACATCACAAGTACTTGCATGTTACAGTATATTTCTGTTTTGGCAGTACATGCTTGTGTAACCCATTGTGAAGTATCCTGCAGATCCTTCACTAAAACCCTGCCTAAAGTCTCCTCCCTGGTGGCCAGGGAATGGCAGACGCTTCCTGATCCCAACCCTGGGGTGGTGCACTGTTGGAGGATCACCTGGGTGGAGACAGGGCCCAGGGTAGCGAGGAGATTTCGTGGGATGAGACATAGTATTTTCCTGTGATAGGGAGACTCTTACTACTGTGCCAAAAGAGGTTATGGCTTATTGTCATTTTAATGTCTCTCAAGCTCATATTAAATATAAGGTTGTGAACCCTAAGGTTGTAACATCAAATCACACTATACCAAGAGAACGACCCTTTTTGGTATTCAAAACGAAATACCTCCTCAATCAAAGGTTGCGTGTGACCAAGGGTGCAATACAAAGGATTGTGAAAATGTTGTCTTCTCTAAACCACCTTCCTCTGTGAAATTTAAAATCCACAGCCAATCTGTCCAAATATTAAGGGAATTAAATCTACCCCTATAAAGAGTCAAGAAGTTGAAAAACATACATTTGTTGAAAAGAACTACATGTCCCAAATCCTAGAGGAACTGAGACGAAAAAGAGGGCTGAAGAGGCATGTAGATGTAGTGGTCAGGCAATTAAGCCTAGTAGTCATTGCAGGAATCAGGTAATCGAAGGTAATGGCTCACATCTGAAGTCTATTGTCAAACCTCTGAGGCATAAAAGGCCCCAGAAGGAAAGCAGGAGGTGGAGAAGGAGCTGGATCAGGAGGTGTAAGGCTGGCAGTAGTTGTAGTAGAGAAGACGCATAAGGCTGGCTAGTCACAAGGAAGTGTGAGCATGGAAGGGACACCAGAACATGGAGACAGCAGATTTCACCTGCAAGTTCTGAGAGGGTCCTGTGTTCCCAAAACCTGTATTGCAGAAGCTGCATAGTGGAAGACGTGCTGGAAGTGACGTTTTCTCCAAGTGAGCTGAGTTGCTGTGATTGCCGAGCCGTTACCACAGCCAAAAGCAGAAGGCAAGCCGAGGGGCTCAGGAGTAAAAGGAACTCCCAATTAAGGTGGCTGGATCAGAGACGCCTGTGCTGGAGAAGGGTGTGGGTCCCAAGTGAGCCAGAAGTAGTAGCAGTGGCCGAGGAAGCCATGGAAGCTGAGCAACCCGCAACTGCAGTGTCCCTGAAACAGGTGAGTGAAGGAGAGTGTTCAGATTCACTCCACAAGCCTTGCCGGTAATTATAGCCAGCTCCAAAGTAACTTGCATGATGTTTGAAGCAGGTAAAAGATGTTTGATGTCTTTAGGCTCTCTGTTAACAATGGAATTGTAGCACTTGTGCTTATTCCGAAAGCTGTAATGAGAAGTGAAGAGCCACTATATCTGTCGTTGAACTCTTTTGGATTAAGGATTGGTTGTGTGTCCTTAATTGTGAAGATCCATTCTGAATATCTGACACATTGTACAAGAGTTATAAGCAATACTAAGTGAAAACTGCATCAAAAAAAGGTTGCGTGTGACCAATTGTGTTTCCCCGAAGGAAGTCTGAAGTTGTCTCCTTTAAAGCTATATGGGAATACAATTCTACTCATCACTTTAAGGTTAGAAATTTACTTTAAAGAGTGGTCGTGTGTGCCTAATTATGTTTTCACTTTGAAAACGGAGGCTTGTATTGTATCCAGAATTGACATTCTTTTTTTCCCAAGGAGTTAAGAGAACATCAAGCAGTACCCAGCCAAAAGGCAAACCACTTTCATGTTATGTTATGTTATGTTATTTTGCATTTATGAAGCGCCTTATATACTATTGGTATGATCTGAAGGCGCTGGTAGGTTGAACGCCCTTGGGAACTGAAGTTCAGATCAGTAGAGAGAGTAGAGAGAGTCAAAGGTGCGTGTGAGCACCGGCTATGTGTGCAGCTGGTGCGGTATTCGTGTAGTAGCTGCTTCTTAGCGGTAGGTGTGGTGGTTGAGAGATCAGGAGTATGCGTTCGTTCTGGCAGGATTTATCCGGACCGAGTGTGGCTGCGTTAGGCCTGAGGAGAACGCCTGGCTGGGGGGTGTGTAACCAGCAGTATTTTACTTAGAATGATGTGGAGTATGCAGCGGATGTTGGTATGAGAAAAGTTATACTGAATGGTGTCACAGTATCTCTGTGTTCTAGTTGAGTGGTGGTGTAGAGGGGGGAGTAAGCGTGGTGGTGTAATATGATGGGTTATATGCTCTTTCAAAACGTTTTCTACATTCCATACCATACTATATACGTCACGCAATTCTATGCGCTCCAGTCCGTTCCATGCACTCCTATCCACTCCATGCATCCCAATCTGCTCCACACACTCTGGTTCGCTCGACGCACTCATGCGCTCCAGTCTGCCCTGCATGCTCCAGTCCGCCCCGCGCACTGCAGTCCGCCCTGCATGCTCTAGTCTGCCCACGCATGCAATCTTGTCTGCTCCACGCATGCACTCTTGTCTGCCCCACGCATGTACTCTTGACTGCCCTACGCGCTACACTTCACTCGTTCCATCCACTCTACGCATTCAGTATCTCTATGCAACTCGTTCGGTCTACCCGACACCTCAGATCCACTCTAGGCACTCGTTCGCTCTAGGCACTCGTTTGCTCCAGGTACTCGTCCTCTTTATGCCCTCACATGCACTATGCATTCACCTGTTTTGCTCACTCATCGGCTCTACGCACTCGCCCCCTCTACGCACTCGGAACCTCTACAAAACTCGGCCCCTCTACGCACTCCTCCCCTCTACGCACTCCTCCCCTCTACACACTCCTCCCCTCTACACACTCAGCCCCTCTACGCACTCAGCCCCTCTACGCACTCATCCCCTTCTACGCACCCCTTTTTTCATATGCACTCTTTCGCTCATATGCACTCGTCTGCTCTATATACTTGTCGGCCCTACACACTAGTCTGTTCTATGCAGCCCTCCACTCTATACGTTCTTCTGCCCAGCTCATCCATCCCGCTCCGCTCATCCATCAGTTCCCCGCACTCATCCGTTCTACGCACTCATCAGCTCTGCATGCATTCCGCACTCATCCGTTCAACATGCTTATCCGTTCTGCACACTCACCCGCTCTATGTAACTCCTCCTCTCTAGGCATTTGTCCGTTTTATCCCCTCGTATGCACCATACCTTCATCTGCTCTACACATTCATCCACCCTACGCAATCACGTGCTCCTCGCATTCGCCCGCTTCCTGAACTCACCAGCTCCACGCGCATCCGTCTTCCACACTCATCCGCTCTCCGCATTCATCCGCTCCCTGCACTCATCCGCTCCCTGCACTCATCCGCTCCCTGCACTCATCTGCTCCCTACACTCATCCGCCCCCGCGCACATCCGCTCCCCACGCATTCAACAGCAATATGCACCCATCAGCCTTACAAAGTCATTCGCTAATACGCAGTAATCCTGTTCTGTCTATTCGTCTGATGTCTACACTCATCTGCTCTCTACACCCATCCGCTCTCTACACTCAACCGCTCTGTACACTCACCCGCTCTGTACACTCACCCGCTCTGTACACTCAGGCACTCTATACACTCAAGCGCTCTATACACTCAGGTGCTCTATGCACTCAGGCGCTCTATGCATTTATCCGCTCTACACACCCAACCGCTCAACCTGATCATCCATTCTATACACTCATCCAATTTACATTAATTTGATTTATACACTCATTCAAATTATATAGTCATCTGTTCTTCCACTCGTGCATTATTCCACTCAGCGCATTCATCTGGTCCACACGCTTCATCTATTCTAACTATTTCACCCACTCCATTCAGTTCATTCACTCCTCATGCATTATGTCCATTTCAGGAGTTTAAGTCTCTTTACTGTTTCTGTATGATTTATTCTCATTACCCACTTCCTTGTTTTGATCTATTTTATTCGGTTAATTCTGATTGTCCTTTTAGTTTACATTAGGGGTTTACTAGCTGTCAATTTCTCGCATCAGGTAGTTTGTTGGATTGGTGTCATTGAGATGCTGTTAGTCTGTTTGGGTTAGTTTGGTATGGGTTGGTTTTAGGTGAAGAGCCAGGTTTTCAGCAGTTTGCGGAAAGACGTTAAATCCTTAGTTAGGCCGATGTGGGGTGGGAATGAGTTCGATAGCGTGGGGGCCAAGGCTGAGAATGATGATCCGCCTAACCTGACTGAGTTTGTCTTAGGTATGACTAGGAGGCAGGCTGAGCTTGATCTTAGGGTGCGTGGGGGGAGATAGGGTTTTAGCTTGTCTTGAAGATATTGAGGTCCGGTTTTATTCAGTGCTCGATGGGAGATGCATAAGGTTTTGAAAGTCACCCTTCACACTACAGGAAGCCACTGCAGCGTCTTAAGGGCTGGGGAGATGTGGTCTCTTGGGCCGAGCACAAGTAGCATTTTGTCTGCCGCGTTTTGTGCCCTTTGGAGTTTATTCAGTTGGTAGGCCTGGATTCCGAGGTATAGGGGGTTTGCGTAGTCCAGTCTTGATATAACGATTGATTGGACCGCAGAGAGTCTTTTGGGAAAGGAAACATATGGAAAGATGCGCCTAAGGGTTTTAAGGTGGTAGTGGCAGGACTTTCAGACGTTGTTGACTTGGCACGAGAGTGTTAGGTCAGAGTCAAGGGTGCATCCAAGATTTTTCACTGAGTTGGAGGGGGTCGGTGAGTTGCCCATGGCGGGTGGCCAGGGTAGTGGGTGCGGAAGAAGATCGGAGTTTCCACAAACCATGATTTACGTTTTGGAGGGGTTTAATGTCATGATCTCTGCTTCCAAGAGGTCAGGACTTGCCCAACTCCCTTGGAAGCAGACCCATAACCCAGGTTCCGAGCGCCAGCCGGTCCCAATTGGGACCTTTTGGACTCTGTCCTGGCGCCGGTGGCGCCAGGCTCATAAATGTGCCCAGTCCCAGCGCTGGAAGCGCCGGGCTCATAATGCTTGGGTGGACTTACCTGCGGCAGACCATGCTGCTTACTTACCTGCCAGTTGAGCCTCTGGTCCTCTTCTGTTCGGGAATACTTTTCCTGTTGGGTGGGGCAGGAGCCACTCCCTAGGTTCAGAACCCTGGAACTCTTCTGGAAAGCAGGGACTCTTTTCTTTCCTAGGCGTGGCTGTGGAAGGAGACACCTAAGCACTACAGGAGGCTATTTAAACCACACCCGATGGATGAATCTTGCTTTGTGTTATTCTGCATCCTCTGCAGCAGAACGCTCATCGTGTCTTCTGCATCTGATCCTGGGCCTAAGGAAAAAGGCTTACCATCCTGAATCCAATCTTCAGCAACACCTATAAAGACAAGAAAGAACAGGTTAGCATTACGGTCTTCAGTGACAGCGCTCCTTTTACCTGATCCATCGGCTGTCATCAACGCCTCGCACTGCATTCCAGCATCTGAAAGACAAAAGCTTACCAATTCAGCGCACGCTCCGGAGGTCTTCGGCGCTGCATCCGCATCTGAAAGATAAAACAAGGTGCGTTTAAAGACTTTGGGGAACTTAAATACTCACAAGCCATTACTCCTTTCACATCTAACCCAGTGGGTATTCGGGCACCCTGCAGCCACTCCGAACTTATACCTGCAAAGGAAAAAGACAGTTAGAGCGCGCCGTGAAGCAGGCAGCAAGCGCTTACTTACGTGCTTCAAGGCGCTTCTATTCATCACACGGGCTCCATCTTCGCCATCGCCGGAACCCTGCAAAACAAGATACAACATTACTAAAGACTTTTAAAGACATTTGAATTACTCAAAACTTACCGTGCGTGAAGAAAACGACGGACAGCAGTCCTCTGAAGTCAAGAGGCCTGCTTCCCTTATCCAGTGAGGAAACTGGTTTCAGCACCCTGCTCCGAAGCAGATGGAGAGCACGGCGTTCACTTACCTAAGGTGAGCGCGTTAACCTTTGGGGTCCTTCAGGAGAAGAGAAAGGGAAGAAGAGAGAGACATTCAATAACCCAGTTCATTAATCCCATATTTTCTATCTGCAGACACCTTACCCTTCAAGTCAGACATACAGTGCACAGGGTTCCAGCCCAAAGAGCCAGCCGTGTGTTACACATCACCTTAGAAGATACGGTATACGCCCAGTCAAGACCGGCGCCTCTACGGGAATCAGGTGAGCGTTACAGAACACAAAGCCTACCACAAAACTCCCGTCCAGGCGCTATGGAAACCTCGGATACCGACCAGCTAGCCCAGTTGCTTGGGGAACTAAGGGCAGAAGTGCATGCAGCCCGTCAGGAAACCAACGCTCTAAAAAGGGAACTGATTATTTCCAAGGAGCGAACAGATGATCTCGCTAGGCAATTGCTACAGTCACAAGCCGGACAGACCCCGTTACCCGCATCTGGGGGAAATCTTCCTTCTACATCCTCTATGAGTCCAGTGCAGATCAACCTACCTGGGAATGTACCTCTGGCTCCGCCCGAACGATTTTCTGGTGACCCAAAGAGGTTTGCAGTATTTATCAATCAGTGTCGGTTGCATTTCTTATGCCGGCCAGCAGCATTTCCAACTGATCAGGCTAAAGTAGCTTTCGTGCTTTCGTACCTTAGTGGTAATGCGGCAGACTGGTCGATCCCTCTAGTAAATCAAGATGATCCGGTCCTCCATGATTTTCAAGCTTTTCAGCTCAGTATGGAAAAACTTTTCGCAAGACATTCACAGGGGCAGGCTTTGGACAATGAGCTTCTTTCGTTGCGACAAGGTAATCAAGACCTTTTGGCTTATATTGCATCTTTCAACAGACTGATAGTGGAAACTCAATGGCCTGAGGACAAAAGGATTACGCTGTTTTATAGAGGTCTACGTGGAGAGCTCAAAGATGTGTTAGCCCAAGTAGTGAATCCCCCACAAGATTGTTCGGACTATATAGATTTAGTTGTTCAAATAGATCACAGACTGCAGAACAGGAAGGCTGATCGTTCCAAGTTTGATGCTCGAGTATTTTCCAAACCGCCAACTCCTTCCAAAGGAGTAGACTCCGGGGAACCCATGCAAATAGGGGGCCTGAAAGGTCCTCTAACACAAAAGGAGCGGGAAAGAAGAAAACAGTTGCAATTATGCCTCTATTGCGGAAACTCAGGGCACTTTCTTCGAGACTGTCCGGTGAAACCTGCCAAGAAGGCAGTAGGAGCTGCAGTTACCAAAGTTACAAACTCTGAGCAGGGAAACGACCTCGCCCGACAAGAATAGAGGTCCTCTTGCCGAGCGTGAAAACCAGTTCCGTGACCTCGCATTTCGTGATACCTATGGTCCTCATTAGCCCTGATAATCCGGATCGATTACATGCAATTGAAGCTTACGTCGACAGCGGTGCCATCGGCAATTATGTGGATCATGCAATGGTTTTGAGGATGAATCTAACTCTTTGTCCCAAGGCTGTAAAGGACGTCATTACTACGGTGGATGGAACGGAGATAGCCTCCGGACCAGTAACGCATACCACTCAAGAAGTGAAGCTCGTAAGTCAAGATGGACACCATGAGAAGATCGTGTTCGATGTGATCAAGGCCCCTCAGTTTCAGGTTATTCTAGGAATTCCTTGGTTAGAGAAACACAATCCTCTGATCGATTGGCGAGCAAGAACGGTCCAGTTTCCAGAATGTGTCTCTACTTGTCATCCTCCACCTGGTGTTGCACTGGCAGCTACTTCTTCAGAGACGACTCCCCAGTTACCTCCCGAATACCAAGAATACCAAGATGTTTTCCGGAAGGATCAGGCTAACTCTCTACCTCCTCATAGGTCTTATGACTGCCAGATAGACCTGATACCTGGATCTACTCCTCCTTGTAGTAGAATTTATGCCCTCACCGAGCCTGAGAACCTTCACCTTCGTCAATACCTGGATCAATACCTGGCAAATGGGTTTATTCATCCTTCCAAGTCCCCTGCTTCTTCAGCTTTGTTCTTCGTTCCAAAAAAGGAAGGAGACCTTAGAACTTGTATAGATTATCGCTCCCTGAACCAGATCACCGTCAAGAATAGATATCCGTTACCTTTGATCCCTGAACTCTTGGACCAGGTCAGAAAAGCATGCATATATACAAAGTTGGACCTTAGAGGAGCCTACCATTTGGTTCGAATAAAGGAGGGCGATGAATGGAAGACGGCCTTCCGCACCAAATATGGGCTATTTGAATATCAGGTCATGCCCTTTGGACTTTGCAATGCCCCGGCCGCCTTTCAATATTTTATGAACGATGTCCTCAGAGAGCTCATAGATGTGTGTGTTGTTGTTTACATTGACGACATCCTCGTTTATTCTTCATCGGAATCTGAACATCGGAAACACGTAAAAATGGTCCTCGAAAGATTGCGTCAACACAAACTTTTCGCTAAGTTGGAAAAATGTGTTTTCAACGTGGCTGAAGTTGAATTCTTGGGATTCATATTATCACCTAGCGGAGTACGTATGGATTCAAAGAAGGTCGATGCAATTCTCAAATGGCCATCACCATCCTCCGTAAAAGGTGTGCAAAGCATGTTAGGCTTCGCTAACTTTTACCGTAGGTTTATCCCCGAATTTTCTCGAATAGTCCAGCCCATCACTGCCTTGTTAAAGAA